>NW_028232751.1:40373414-41754451 GCF_057557595.1 Rhyacophila brunnea
CTAAACTTTGTTAATCATACGTATTTGTTTTCATTGAACAAATTAATTCTTAATTCAATGAAATCAAATAAGTATGAATGACAAGTTTAGTTGGCACTATTTATGTTGGATGTTAACAGTCTACCTTCACCCCTCGCCACTGCATTATATGAAGAAATATTATATATTTTATTATTGCACGTATTCTAATTGAAAGAAATGCATTCCAAAATAAATGATATCTATGGATTTTGAAAGAGCTTTTGCACAAAATTATATTTTGAAGTAGAATATGTATTTTCAGTTAGAACATGTGTATTATACCTATATTGTATATTTTACAGGTATAAAGATAATCGCAACAGTATGCGATCAAAGCGCGACGAACACTGCTGCTTTGAAAAGTCTACGTGTCAATACAGAGAGACAAAGAGCCGATACCGGATATGAACGTATGTATTTATTACCTGTGTATATGTCAAATTAATTCTAATATTTTACATATTATATGCTTTTCACTTATTTGTTTTATTCTCAGGTATCACAATAGAAATTATCAAAGGACAAGAGATTGTCGCCCTCTTTGATGTGACTCATTTATTGAAAGGGATGAGAAATAACTTGATGACAAAAGACCTTATGTATTTCGATGGCAAGACAATTAGGTACGCATCATGGAAACATATTATTGATCTGTATAAGATAGATCAGGCGAACGTCGGCAATTTGAGGCTTATTCCCAAAATAAATGAGACACATATTTTTGCATCGAAAATGAATAAGATGAAGGTGTCGACTTGTGCCCAAGTGTTAAGCCAGAAGTTTGGCAGCCACCTGCTGTTCTGTGCCACACAAGGTAACTTTGTTTTATATATTACTAGCTGACCCGGCGAATTTCGTACCGCCTCAGAATCAATAATCTTGTATTAACTTATTAGCTGAATTAAATTCATTTTTTTATTAAGTTAAAATGAATATTCAAAATGAATTAAGTTCAATAAATGTGCAAAAATCAAACCAAAATGAAATGGATTACATAGTTTTGGTTGGTTCAGATTTCGAAGCATGATGACTACCGAGCCAACCTTCAGTTGTAAATTGTGCGGTGGCAACCAGGAAGATCCAATGAGTTTACAAATTCAGTTGGCTATTAGTAAAATCATCACCTGGGATGAATTTAGAATGGCGCGTTTGTGCGCCATTCTAAATTCATCCCAGGTGATGATTTTACTTGCTACCAAAACTGTGGCCATTGCTGAATGTTTCGCAATATTGCATATCGGTTTTTCAGTCGTTTGAAGGTTTAACGGCAATTTCAACGCTGAATGAGCCGTTCGGCATCCTTTTAGCAACGTGGCCGCTATCCCGGAAGAAGCAACTGCTACAGCAATTTCGGATCTCGCACGAACAGTGGCCAAAATCAATGACATGAGGAATGTCTTCCCAGTTCCACTGGGCGCATCGAGGAAAAATAAGCCACCATTTCCATCATCAATTGCCTTCATTAACGTATCGTGCACTACCTTCTGTTGGGGGTTCAACATTAGTACATTCGTTCGAACTAATTAGTTCAATGCATCTCGATCATTTTCACGTTCACGTTCCAATTCTAGATTGAAAGCGTAATTCACTCCACGATGTGGCATTGGCATTCCTAACTTGACTAACAAACTGCCGCACATGAGGTAACACATGTCTTCGATCAAAAGTAAAACCTGGTTATGTATCTCCTTATTCACATCGAGATCAGGATTCCCTGAAATGACACGAATTCGATGTAAAATGTCTTCTGACATGTCATCCTTGTAGTTTTTCTACAGTTCAGGTGGATTCGATGGGAAGCATGTCGAAATAATGATAGCAAATAATGTGCGTATCTGACTTGGAGATGCAGAAGCTTTTGACATGCAGCACGAAATGTTAGGCACACTACACCATTGACAGTTCGAAGTGATTCAAATGATGTCGGCCCACGAACATTTACCAGCAACAACCGCAAGTAGAATCATTCGCCATTCTTCGGATGAACTGTGTAAATGCGACCAAGAGCCTCAGTAGAATGCACATCCGGATGATCAGGAACCGCATCGCCTTGCTTCCGACGTTGAAATTTCTTCGATGAAGCGTTCCAAGTGTAATAACGTGGCATCTTAGAGTAGAACAACGTTCGTGCAAACGGATCGCTTTGGCAAATCGAAAAGAAACTGGTCAATGTTGGCGCTGGAGATATTTCAGCACGTTGAGCAACATTCGATGCGTTTAAATAAACTTGTTGACCATTCTCCAGATGCACCGCCAAATGTACAGCAGTGGGATGACGTTCATGAATGGGGAATGAGAGAATACGCCAAATTGCTTCATTGCAGCTCACATATCGACCAACTTGATAGTGCATGATTTCATCGTTGGTATTGGGAGTTTGAACGCCAAAAACTACAATATCGCTGCCTTTGCTGACATATTTGCAGATGTATTTGATGGATTTCACTGAATTGCAAAACTCCACGTTGCAATGCGCCTTGAATGTTTTGGAAAAAAGTGGCGAATACGGAACAATCCAAGTGTTGTCGACCACGATATCGTTTCACTTCATTTTCGTTGTGATAGTTCTACCGTTATCATTGGGTGATCGACGCCGATACAGTGGATAACCATCATTGGCAGTGATAGTCTCCGCCGTTAAACTTCATGGATAACGCTTGGAACACTTGCCATCGACCATGCACGCTGATTGGGGGGGGGGGGGGTTGATGGCGCCACACTGTCCATGAATCATTTAAGTAATTACAACATCATGCAGGTCTGGATCGGTTACGGGATCAGGAATCTCGGCACATATGATGTCATCTTTTTGGTCTGGTCGAATTCTTTCGACTAACCAAATAAGAATGTGTGCATGCGGCAAGCTTCGTTTTTGTCATTCAATCGAATACATCCAGCATCGAGTTTCCCAAAGACGCGATGCTTAACAATGTAGTTCATCAGCGACAGGATTTTTGTTTGAAGACACGTGCCGATCACTTGATGTTTGTCTGGGGAGTAGCAGTTGAACAATTTCTATTCATTTCGGATTTCATGTAAAGGTGATGAATAGATCTGGACGACCGTCATGACGAACATATTTCATTGCATCTTTCGCATATTCATGCATATGACGTGGGCTGCCAATGTACATCGCCGATAGAATAGTCAATCGACCAACATTAGCTGCATCTCCTACGGTGCTGATTGCATCGCGTAAATGAATATACTCCTCCGATCGCAGTTTGGCTTGGTTCAACCGAATGAAAGTGAGGCGCTCCGTCTCGATTTTAAGCAATCGACGAAATCGCAGCAAATAGTTGTCAGTTTATTTTTGGACGCTGTCGAAGAAGTAAAAAAGATTCAGGCAGGACAACTTCCTCCAAAATTCACCGGAGTATACAACAAAGTCTTTCGGGATGATCTGAGGCTGAACCGAATCAACTGTCAAAGGGTAGATAATGCACACAACGCCTTTCATTTGTTTCTTGTTTATTCTTTCTGTCATGCATCGTTGTATATGGATTTAAATTTTTTGTGATTTTCTTTTATTTTCGAATGCGCGAGGTCATTTTTCAAAATGTCAAAATATATGAGAAAATGAATTGTCTTCATAATGTATTTTTTCCGTGATTTATCCGATATTTTAATAGTTATTCTGCTATTCGGGGCGGAGACAAATCTAACAAATCAAAGATCATAAAAATCGGTCCAGCCGTTCTCGAGTTATAAATGGTGTAACTAACCCGACTTTCTTTTATATATATAGATGTAACTAATGTAATAACATTTAACTCAAAATCTGATTATTTTTATAACAATATATTAAAATAAATTAAAAAAGCATTTATAATTTTAAAGTTATCAGTTATGCCATCATGGATTAATTAAATATTTCCACCTGAATTAACCCTGCTGCAAAGTCATTCAAATTTATTTAATTACATATAAGAGTAATTTCCAAATTATAAAGTATACATGGAAGTACACCGAATGAGCTAGGCGAGTAGATTCTATTTTCAGAAGATACTGAATATCTTTTTATTTCGATTCCAGGGATAGTGATGCCAAACGGACAAATCATCCCAAGAGAAGCTGAATACACCAGCAAAATGCTATTGTTTTGGGATGAAGTTTTTGACTCTGTGAATGGAATCTCACTGAAACCACATCCGTATTGGAAAACGAAAAGGGTTTGCGCTTCAAAGGAGTCATTACACCGAAAGGAGTCATTCCACCGACAATTCTGGTTTGATAGTATAATAAAAATAGACATGCAATTTGTAGACCAACATAAAAATCCAGTACCAAAGGTGCCATAACTTCTGAATTGGGAAAAAACTTTGGCTGGTTGCATTAAAATATTGGATACATTGCATGATGTGGGGTTTGAGTATGTAGCTTTTCGTAATTTCAACCAGGATTTGCTGGAAAATTTCTTTGGCAGTATAAGAAGCCACAATGTTCGTAATGTCAATTTTCAGGATCCTTTAAAAGCCTTTTGATTAACAATTTAATGTCTAGATATTCCATCAGAAATAATTGTGAGAAAGACGATGCTGATGGTCTTTTTGAGAATTTATTAGGATTTTTAAAACAAACCGATGACACCCCACAAAACCTTGATGAAAGCATTTCAGGCGTAATTTCAGAGGATTATTTGGAAGATAATTTAACCTCTGCAAATGGTAAAATGTACACCGCTGGTTATGTTAATCGTAAAATTTCAAACTCTTGTACGCATTGTAAACGGGACATGAACACCGAGCCTACCAGCAAGCACGCTAACGTTAATGACTGCTTCAATTCAACTGGAAAATTAATTAGAAATTATTTATCAGAAAATGCTTCTACGCATAATATTCAGGCAAAATTAAAAACCAAAATTCTTCAGAAAATTGATTTCACCGTTTTTTCTTGCCCTCTCCATAAAGAAGAGATTAAGAATAGATTCATAAAATGTATGCTTTCTTTACAAATACATACTTTCTGTTATACTGCAAATAAATTTCTAAATGGCAAATTAAATTATTCGGGGAGAAATAAAGTTTATTTAGCAGCTGGTCAAAAATATAATAGTAGGCGAAGAAGGCCTGTGCGATAATATTTGTTTAACAATAAAATTATTTGTACAGATTTTACACTAGTACCTATGTACTGGTAAATAATTTTTACTTTTACTCTTCTCTTCTTCTTCTTTCTTCTTTCACCCTGTCACGTCCCAACATTGGGGCATAGGGCAAGCACAAGTTGGCGCCACTTCCCTCGGTCCATCGCCAACTCCTGTGCCTCCCGCCATGTCAGACCTGCAGCACGTAGGTCGCTTTTGTAGCATCGCTGCAGGGTGAGGGAGGGCCGGCCACGGCGACGGAACCCTTGAGGCTGTGCCACAAGGGTACGAAGTGCCGCACTCTCTAGTTGTGATTTAAGTTACATATTGCATTTTTCTAATTTTTATGCTCTGGTTATTCACTTTATTTTGGGGGATTTAACAACATTCGCAGTGCACTGACATTGACACCTTACAACAGTTATTCTATCTTTTTTACAAGGTAAAATTAAAATGTATTTATTATTGTCAACCATTATATAAAATGAAATCATATATTTATTTAAGTTGAGATGTCAATGTCAAACCATTGAGGCTGCATTTTTTTTTAATTTTTTGAGAGAAATGAGGAGATATGGCAGCGGACAATGATTCGTCAGATCCGAGACAAAGGAGCGACATTGGCCCTGGCTCAGCCAAATGCTCCGGAACGCCCAAAACAAATAGATAAGTGAAGAAGCCTATATCGTAATGTTTATTTAGAATTAGTATCATTTGTACATTTTTTAAGAATCTAATACTGATGGATAATTTTTTTTTACTTGCATTTTGCGTGTCTTCATTTTACTTCTTTCAATAATTACGATAATTAATATTATTTTGGAGTGATTTATTATTTGTTCATTTACTTTTATAGTAAATATGGAACAGCCATCGATGCAGTCTCCCATCACATCCAACTAGACATGGCTCGGCTGACGGCGGACTTGACGTTAGAAGATGCAAGAAGACGGGCGAGCAAGTTTAGTGAGTTTAGTCAAGTTTAGTTAGCGAGTTTAGTGATTAAAATAATTGTAGTGTTTTCAGTCATCAGTTATAATTGTAGGGTTCTAATGCAAAAGTGACTATTTCCATTTTTGCACTTTTTCAGGAATCAACATTTTCTATGAGAGACCTTTAGAATTAAAATACACATTCACTTTAAAGACATTGTGATAGGTAGAGTAATTTTCTATATTTCCTAAAAAAATTAGACCAGTCCATCAAACGTATTAATAGTTATTAAAGAAAAACCATTTTTTTTTATTTCGAATTTTTCCAAAACTGACTATTTGCAGGAAATAGTCGGTTTTGGAATATAAGATTTCACATGCTCATAGTATTTTAACATTTTAGAATTTAATAGAGACAGTTTTTAGTAAAATAAGAACACAAAAATTACAAGGGTAAGTTATATGCTTTATTAGGAAAAATATAAAAATTAAAAAATGGCTAAATTATGATGAAAATAAAATAATTAATCTTCGTCTTCTTTCTCAGGTAGTTCAATATCATTTGGCGCAAGCCCCAAGATGTCATCATAAAATTAGTTCGCATTTGGAGGATGGTGAAGAACTTCATTAGCTGCATGACATCATGACATCTCTTTTAACCTTCTTAACTGCTTATTTTATTCAATATTTGAGTAGTATCGGTAGTCATAGTTTTGTTTCTTTTTAAAATCGTAGCTCCAACAAAAGACCGAGCATACGTCTGTGAAACACCAACAGTCGAATTTTCCCCTTTAATATAAGTCATCACTTAATGTTCTGTGATTTTGAAAGGGAACTTATTCAGAAAAGGTTTTATTTCAGATTTGTAGTAGAAAAAATTTAAATCTTTGCCATACACTTTCAATGTACAGTATTTTTTTAAAACTCCGATTCACTCTTATTCGTATTTGATATTGGTGGCAGAATAAGAATCGGTTCATTATTAGACGTATTTAATTGAGCACTGTCGAAAAGTAAGGTTATGTTCATATTTTATATTGTGGAACTTTCTCCAACCAAACATCCAATGCATAACACGAAATGATTTCATCATTATTAATACCTTGGTCACTACGGCTTGCCATTCTACTAAATTAAAAACACTTTTACTGACGAATGAACGAAGACAAATACAATTTCGAACAATACTTTTATGAATCTGACGTTTCATAAACGAGGAATTAGTCAATTTTGAAGGAAATCTTTTTTCTATGGAATTAGTGCACTATGGAATAAATCGCGCGCTCTTAGTGTTGTAGTTTAATGGAAAATAGTCAGTTTTGGCTACAAACACAAATAATCAATTTTGAAATAAAACAGAATAATGTTCATACTAGAAATAGTTTGTTTTGAAAAAAATCGCAATTTTCAAACAGCAAAATCATATGAAAATATCGCGATTTGGTCGAAAACTAATATGCCAATCGATTCCTGGCATACCAATCTATAATCGTGCATACTTAACTCATTTTCGTCAATTTTGGAAATGTCACTTTTGCATTAGAACCCTACAATTTATTTTAATATAAAACAAACGGCTCTCATGTAGGAAAGCCTACCTGTCAGATTTCATAGACAACTACAGAAAAACATCTTTTGTGTTGTTTTTATAATATATAGTGAAATCATGTACTTATTAATGTGCCGCATAGATCCTTAGTTACAAAGGCAAAATATGATATAAATATTTAAATGATGTTCCAAGAAGGATTAAATTTTATTCATTGTAAATGATTGCCCACGGTGGCCGCGCGGCATAAGCGTTGGACTACAAAGCCGTGGGTCCCAGGGCCTGGCAAGTACAAAAATTGTTTTTCAATTTGTGTGTGTCAGGGTATGGACCTAATAGGTTGAGCAAGTGGCTGACATCCATTTCTCGTAAAAAAAAAAAAAAAACAAAATCTGTCAATACAAACCTCCACTGTGTGGAGGCCCATATGATCCTATCAGGATCGGACATGGTCGAAAAAAAATTTATTTTATTATTATTATTTATTATTTATTATTTATTTATTATATTATTATATTATGCCATGGTTGTCTATGAAATCTGATGGGTAGGCTTTCCTACATGAGAGCGAAACATAGTGTAATAATGTTTCCATTTATTTTTTTAATATTCATATCAGGTAAACAAACTACTTACTCAATAATAATGTTTATAATATTTAATTTCATGAATGTTAATATTTTACTTGATAACTGTTACTATACTTATTGATTTTAAATTACATAAATAAATGTGTGTAATTTATATAATTGCCTTTTATTTATTTCGTTTCCCATGCCTGAATATGAAAATAAATTCAAATTTGGTGGGCTTTTTAATTTTATTTCAAAGCCTTCACCATAGATAATGCTGTTTTAGTGGGAATACTATAGTCTCTTTCGAATCTATTTACGTATATTACCAATGGTTTGAAGTTTGGATCATGTTGGGATATACTGTTTGTGGTACATAACCTCTTATAAAATACAATAACTTTTATTACAAAACAGGATAATTAAACAGTGTTCGTAATCTAATGATATATTTGAAAACATATAAAAAAATTCTACTGCGTTTTGAATGGCTTCATCTGGCAACGCTGACCCTGTTTGAATAATTTCAAATTTTGAGTGCTTCAAAAATTGAAATATAATTTTATAATTATTCGCAAGATGGAACCTACCGATGAACCTGTGGTTCGTGTGGTGAGAAACTCTATATAATTTGACTTTCATTCGCATAGCCGACCCAAAACATTACCTGTTCATATTATCATTGATCGTCGTTTATAGTATTTACTATGTTATGTTTGTTATTCATAAAGAAGTATGCAGGATAAGAATCACAAGTCATTAGCATTTGTTTACATTACTTTTTTCTTAATTTTCATAAATTAAAGGTAAAGAAAGATACATTAGGTACTTCAAAATATAGTTTTCGTAATTAAGGTCTTTTGAGACCAAAAACCAAACCAAAACCTACTGTTTTTCAGTAGGTTGTATTAGGATTTGGTTTTGTTTTTGGTCTCAAAACACTTCAACCACAAAAATGATAGTAAAGTACTGTATCTTTACCATTTGGTTAAAAGTAATTATGCTTTGAATAAATATTGCGCGATCATATTAGTATTGCATTGTTAATATGCGTATTTACTTATATTTATTATTATATTATTTATTAATTAATGTTTACAAGTGTTCTTCAACCGGCAGTCTGCAAGAATTTATTCCTAACCCGTGAAACCTTTCACCGTGCTTTCAACCAACTATATCGCTACACGATTCAGGGAATTTCCTCTAGATAGTGCTGGCGTTGCCATGTCTACTGAAATTTCAGTAGATCTACTGATATTTTTGATTTTCTTTGAAAACCAAGAAATCTACTGATGCTAATTAATCCACATATATCAAATTCGTTTACAAAGAAGCAGCCGCAGATGTCACACTAACCAAAAAATGTAATTTTATAACAAGATTTAACCGGTTAAGTGCCCAAAGCGTCTTTGGACGCCCTAATTACACCAATTCTTATGTTAATTACTATCAATTAACTAATTCCGGCATAGAAAGGATTAATAAATAAAATTTTATCTATATTGGTTTTTATTTCTGGCTGATACCATTCCCTGATATATTTCTCTTATTTTCACCGGGCTGCGGGTGTTACAAGGTTGAAGAACACTGGTTTACACTGCATTTAAATTCAAATAATTATTTTGATTAATTTAATGATAATAATATACTCTCTTCATCGATTATGAATAAATACATCACCATAACTGGCATGATATTTAATTATGATGCCTTTCCAAAGGTCATATCTATTGTAGATGATAATATTACAGTGTGTGTATTCATAATAAATATTATGTCAATGAGTTTGAACAATGCTAGATGTGGCATTGATTTATGTTTATATATCCTATTATTAAATGATTTGTACTATTGCCTATACCAGTGACGGTGAACCTATGGCACGCGAGATGATTTTGCATGGCATGCGAATGTTTTATTTTGAAAAGAAAAAAAATTAGTAAGTACCTACCTACAATAATTAAAAAAAAAATACAAAAAAGGTCTACAAATTAATATAAATCTTCTTCTTCTTCCACGGCACTACATCCCGGGGTGAGATTTGGCCTCCTCCACAACCGCTCTCCACTCACTCCGGTCTCTCGCCACACTTCTCCAGTTACCGGGTCTTCCTATATGAAGCCAGTCCACTTCTACGGCGTCAGCCCATCTCCTTCTTGGACGGCCTCTGGGTCTCTTCCGTTGGGGTAGCCACTTAGTCATGATCCTTGGCGCTCTAACTTCAGGCATTCTTTCCACATGTCCCGCCCATCGTAGTCTTTGGGACTTACAGTATCTTACGATTGTTTGCTGTATAAATTAATATGAGTAAATGATGATATTAAAAAATAATGACGACATAGCCATGCGTATTTTCTTCGGTTTTTAATATTATTTTTACCAACAATCTTTGCAAATCGATGCGCAAACGGAAACGACGAAATTCATGCATAAATGACGTATAAAACAACATACGGCCGTAGCCGTAAATTGACAAACTATAATTGAAGTAGGGAGTAAAATGATGTTAACGCGTGTGCTTGAACATGTACCATTTAAAAAAAAAAAAAAATTCGGTTAGGTACAGGTTTTTGGTCTCAAAAGACCTTAATTACGAAAACTATATTATGAAGTACCTAATGTATCTTTCTTTACCCCTAATTTATGAAAATTAAGAAAAAATAATGTAAACAGAGTTAGATACATGTTCAAACACGCGCGTTAACATCATTTTACTCCCTACTTCAATTATAGTTTGTCAATTTATGGCTACGGCTGTATGTTGTAGCTTAATCACTGGGGAATGCCAAAAGAAATGGGGTATTTCAAAAAAACACTACCTTATTCTTAGGTCAATAATTATTATAAAGCAATCATTATTCCTAGGATGTTTATCACACTTGAATGGTCAAAAACATAGCTTATAATAAGTATCTTTAGAATTATCTTCAAATGTGTTAACCTTTTCCACTCGAGATTTTTTTTATAGGTACATACCACCCACTCGAGACTTTTTTCCGTACAAAGCATAATTTCAATATAAAACATTTAATTGATGACAAAAATGTAAAAAAGAAATTTTTTTTTTTATTCTGTAAAATAGATTTATAATGAATATACTGTACTTATTTTTAGTTTATTTATAATTCTTCATTGTGTGGTATTTCACAAAGCAATCTCCAATATGTAATCCTGGCTTATCACAGAATCGTAATGAAATAGCGGTATGTAGAGAAGTGGCTATGTAAATCGTCCAAACATATAGTTATGAGTCATGACTGTAAATATGATACAAATGAATTGCCTTCAAATACACTTGTAATATAAGCGGCTGTCTTGTAAATTTCCTAAATTAGTTTCGGGCTCATAACAACTCAATCCCAGTGCGGTACACATTATCAAAAGATTTCTCAAAAAATAATAAATCGATACGTAATAATTTTCATTTGACTCATTAGAGTATTTCACATTATATGTAGGTTCCGAATCGGCACAATATACTAGTAAGTATTGTCATCAAAAACAGTCTATTCAAATATAAAACTGTAAACTATACGAGACGCCCCTGCGCAAGCGAGAACCAATAAAAAATATAAACACACTTCAAAATCATGCGTGACAAACACTTCACTCTAGTCTGGGAACGTTCAATAAATAAAATTTATGTGACAAAAAAAATTGCTTGCAAAGCGACGACCTACGAATAAAAAGAGAAGATTCCGATAAAAATACTATGTTGAAATTACGCACGCAGTATTCTTTTGCCGACTTCTTTCTCAGATAAATGTAATAACCTATTATTATTCATTCTAACTTGATTGAAATCGCATTATAAAAAATTCTGAAAATATTACAAAAAATGATTTTATAAGCGTGCCGCCGCTACGGCGGCACTCGAGTAATACGGGAAACTTGTAATGCCGCCGATATGGCGGCACTCGAGTGTTAAGGGTTAATCTTGCCCATTTTTTGAATAATAAAATACCTAATTCTTGTCATATTTGGGATCACAGAGATTATCAATATAATTTTTTATTGTAAATATTTCACTATAATAATGTCGACATAAATTATACAAATAGTTTTATAAATGCGTTTAAAAATTAATAAATGTAAAAAATCTTAACACCACTGCACATGGATGTACTGAAATATGACTAAAACAATGATACTCAACCTTTTTTTTTCTTCGGGCTAAATACATATATTTGTAAAGTAACGCGGGCCGCATCACTACTGGTGTGATGAAAAAAATCATTAAACCCCCCCTTTTTTACAAAACATTTTTGAGATTTTAAAAATTATGCGTGTTTTTTAAATTTATCGTATGCAATAGCAACACTCTTATACCAGATCTGATGTGAACCATAATGACAATCCTCTTCGGATGTCACTATCTGTGCGTCAAAGTCGAAACAAATCTCAAGATATACGAAATTCCTGATAATAAATGTGTTTCGGGCCGCACATAAAAGCTTAAAGGGCCGCAGGTTGAGTATCGC
The DNA here is from genome assembly GCF_057557595.1 of Rhyacophila brunnea. Taxonomy (NCBI): domain Eukaryota; kingdom Metazoa; phylum Arthropoda; class Insecta; order Trichoptera; family Rhyacophilidae; genus Rhyacophila; species Rhyacophila brunnea. The sequence continues at coordinate 40,386,059 of NW_028232751.1, forward strand.
TGTTCTAAAACATTAGATCGAGAGGTTTAAAAGAATACTATTTTTTGTAATGAAAATACTTTATACAGTCGTCAAATGTTAAAAATAAATATAAAGGATAATAAGGTTTCAAAATTATATAAATAGATGATCTACAACGTTTAAGAAATGTCCAGGGTTATGCTCTGAAAATACCATAAAATCTTCATTTTGACCTACGTTGGGCATGTGGGGCCTTATGTTTGTTAATAATTCTTTCGAGTTAAGTTTTTAAGATATGTTTGAATACTAGCTAATTTCGACTTAATTAGATAAGACACACATTGCTAAATTGGTAAATCACATTGGTGTAAATCCAGGTCCGAGTTCGCCGGGCGTCATATTTTTTTCTAATTTGTGTATATAATAACTTCAGCAGATTTTGTTTTTATGAGAAATGGATTTTAGTCACTTGCTCAACCTACTTGGGTCGTACTCTGGGTCCAAACACATATTGAATAAGAACATGTAAATTTTACCAGATCTGGGATTCGAACCTGGTACCCATGACATTATAAGCCGATGCGGTAACCGCTCAGCCATCGTGGGCCACTTGCACTATGTGGTGGTCCATATGACATTCTCAGGATCGAACATGGAAAAATTTTGTTTTTTTTTTATATTTGAGGTTTTTTTAAATTATGTTCAATAAAAAATGTTGCATATCACAAAATCTCATGAATTATTCATTGAATTAAAAAAATAATTCATTGATTTATATGTTATTCGAGATTGAACTGAACATGAAGTATTAGCTTTAATTTGAATGTCAAATGTTAATCTACAACAATTACAATCTAAGCCATACATCGATATATAGGACTGGAGTGTCTGATTAATAACCACACTCTGATTGATGGTGAAGTAAAACATTGAATCTTATAACGGAATCATCAATAATACAATCAGTCCAAACTCTCAAATTATCTTCTACATGTTTATAAAAATGTCACGTAATCATTATAAATTCTTAGCTATCTATCTAGGTGCAAGATTGTTCTACAACTTTATCAAGGAATGACTTAACAATTTTATTTCACATACTTAAGTTATTTGTGATTTCAGTGTTCATCATTTTGGACTCGAGCACGGGTTTCTAATTCATGGGTCGCGACCCTTATGCGAGTTGTAAGATGTTTTCTAGGGGATCATCAACTACTAAATAGTAAACTGAAATAAAATAATTAAAAATTATGAATTATCATGTAAGATTCATTGTTGTCATCATGTTTGAACGACATATTGTTTTTTATTTTATTTATATAAATATGTGATTATGAAATCTTGATGGGGTCGGGGGAATTTGACACTAAATTAACTTCTTTGACCGAAAATCAGCAAATTTATAACAATGTGAATAAAAAAATATTATGATCATATGAAAAAAAAAACACTATGTAAAATGTGATGTTAAATTATTTTTTATTATTTATTAATGAACTTGACAACGCACAATAAAATTTTAAATTTAACAAATAATTAACCCGGGCATTCCCATTTATAATTGAATTAATGATTAATCTCAGAAAGGGTTATTCAATTTTATGCCCTGTTGAAGAAATTTTCCTTTTTCTTTCTTTTATTGAATTATAGAGAAAATCACTTTCTACATCGAATGGCATTATTAACTCAAAACCTTGAAATTTTGGTTGTTTCCATATAGAAATAGGTTTTTTTTATATAAATTTTTAAATAAATTTTTTAAAATGCGTTTGCTTCCTCGAGTGAAAAAAAATATGTACATGAAAAACGTTGCGAACTTGTGATCTAGTTGCCGTTAATGTTAAATAAATTGTAATATTTACTTTCCATACCTATAATATGTTCTTGCAATATGATGAGTGCTATGCTATATCTAACATACACATAGTATGTATATATTTCTGTACCTGGGAGCCAGGAGCCAGTGATACTTGAGAAAATATAATTTAAGATTTTCAGCAGATTGGTGTCTATGGACTTTTTAATAATTTTTGATTATGGTTATGAATAGACTAAAAACTGAATTGGCTGAAAGTTATGATACTTTACGTTCAAAATCGTACAACGGTACATCATATTGGTTCGAATTTATTGTAATAAGGTACGACTATAATATTGACATATAGAGCGAAAATTGCAACATTTGATATAAAACAATTTATTATTGATATCGTTGTAATGATGGCATTTTTAAATAACTTTGATATTTGTTAATTTAAAATAATAATAAAATCATAAAAACCATTTTTATTCGTAAATTTATCCATAAACACTTAAAAATAATACATAATGAATCATAGAATCTGTAAAATTAATTTACATTAGTTTATACTTTTACCTAATGAAAAAATCAAAACTTTAATGAATTCACACCGCACATGCACATCCAGGGTCGTTGACGCCTTAGAATTGATTTTCCACTACTCTATGCAAAGATTAGGAAATTTTCTAGAAGGGTATATTCAGAACATTAGCCCATGCGTATACAACATAAATAATCCTCATTCTTGACTAAATTCTCTTAATATGTAACAGACAAAAATGCCATTATGCCAGTATAAGAATCGTTTACCTTATTATGTTGTGTAAAATACAGCTCCATATCGTCAAGTCAATCTTGTGAAACTTGTAAATCCTATTTTAGTCTAAAATGATATTTTCATTAAATGATATACTAATAATATCGAATATCTTACCTATATGTAAGATTCTTGCATCCATAACATGACTAATCATTTCAAATATCAATCTACAAAACTTCTTTATTATTTATATCCATACTGCGGAAAAATTTTCATAGCTTGTACTTAAAATACCCGAAATCATTGTCATTTTATATACAGGAATTATTTATTGTTTTCATTTATGTATTTGGAAATTCCATTTAAAATGACAATTTAATGATTTTGACTGTCTCCTGAAAAAAAGATTGTTATGGATTTACGGGCCTACAAAAGATGGATCGATAATATTGCTTTGCTGGAATTTTCAATGAACCGCCAAATGTATTATGTAAAGACAAAACTTTTGAACATTTATTTACAAAAACATTGCTTTATTTAGGAATGTATAATATTGTTTGTCATAATGTGCATTATCTAATTTATACCAAGATCGTCTGAGGCTGTTGGTTTCATAGTCAGTAACCTCCATTTTTACTATTTTTGAAATTTTTTATGATTCTAATTTTATAAAGTATTGTTTCATGTATAATATTACTGTATTAATAAACTCCTTACAGAACAACTTATAAAAAACCAATGTGATATCACGGCCCTACAGGAAATGCGATGGATAGGTCAAGGAGTGATGGAGAAACGAGACTGCACTATACTATATAGCTGCCATGATAGTGAACATCATTTTGGGACTGGATTCATCGTAAGCAAACGAGTGAAGCATTTAATTATTGGGTTCGAACCAGTCAATCCAAGGATCATGCGACTGCGAATTAAAGGAAGTTTCTTCAATTACTCATTTATAAGTGTACATGCCCCTACAGAGGATAAGTCGGATGAGGAAAAAGAGGACTTCTACGATGCATTAGAAAGCACATACAACAGTTGCCCAAATCACGATGTGAAAATAATACTCGGTGATCTAAATGCCAAAATAGGACGGGAGGAGATCTACGCTGCCATTGTCGAAAAACATAGTCTGCATAATGAAAGTAATGACAATGGTACCCGACTAATTAACTGTGCAGCGTCACTAAATATGGTTATTGGTAGCACAATGTTTCCCTGTAAGGATATATATATGGGAACTTGGAAATCCCCGGATGGGTGCACAATAAACCAAATAGACCATATTTTGATAGACAATAGGCACAGATCGGATCTAATGAGCGTCTGGACATACAGAGGGGCTAATGTACACTCAGACCATTTCCTAGTGTGTGGAAAAGTTAGAGCAAAGATCTCAAACACCAAAAAGGAAATGGGAGCAAGAGCAAAACCCTTTGAAACAGAGAAACTGAAGATTCCGCAGGAACTGGCTCGGTACCAGGAGAGCTTGAACACTCACCTGAGCGACAATGTTGAGGTTGGAGACCATGAAGAGGTGAATCAACACTGGGAAATGTGCAAGATAGCCATAGTATCCGCAGCTAGTGATACCTTAGGACGCCGATAAATAGGTGAACGATCAGAATGGTTTGACGAAGATTGCCGCGAAGTGACTACGAGAAAGAATGAGGCTTACTTAATGATGCTACAGAAGAAAACACGTTCATCAGACGATGAGTATAAAAAGCGCCGACGTGACAAAAAGAAACTACACAAGAAAAAGAAACGTCATTATTTAAAAAAGGAAATGATCCTACTCCAAGAACACTATAAAGCTCAAGAATGTCGGCTGTTCTATAGAAAGATAAATAATGTTAGGAAGGGTTTCAAGCCTCGTATTACAATGTGCAAGGATGATGATGGCATGATACTCACAGAAAAGCACCGTATTCTTACCCGGTGGGTGGGTTTCTTTGATCAACATTTAAATACCCCCCATAATGATGCCGGCAACACTAACATTAATACTCATGACCAGGAATCAGTACAAAGTGGCATGGATGATACCGAAGAAACACCAACATTAAATGAGGTAAAAGGTGCCATGTCAAGGTTAAAAACAAACAAATCGCCTGGAATAGATAACCTACAGAGTGAATTAATAAAATGTGGGGGAGAAAGCCTGCTCAAACATTTGCATAGTCTAATTCACCAAGTATGGACTTCAGAAAAGATGCCAGAGGAGTGGAAGGATGGGCTGATTTGTCCCCTGCACAAGAAAGGACACCAACTAGAATGTAGTAACTACAGAGGGGTGACACTCCTTAACTCTGCATATAAACTGTTGTCGATTCTGATATTCCACCGGCTGGAACCCATTGTAGAAGGAATACTCGGGCACTACCAAGGAGGCTTTCTACGATGGAGATCATGTGTTACTCAAATATTCACTCTAAGGCAGATTCTAGAAAAGACCACTGAATTCAATATTAACACGGATCACCTGTTCATCGATTTTAAGGCGGCTTATGATAGCATTAATCGATACCGGTTATACGAAGCAATCCGAGAATTTGAAATTCCGACGAAAATAATTAAACTTGTAGAGATGACAATGACACCGGTACAATGCCGGGTGAAGCTTCAAGCGGAAATATCCGAGCCATTTATAACACTGAATGGCCTCAGGCAAGGTGACGCTCTGGCATGCCTTCTTTTCAATATTGCGCTAGAAAAGGCGATACGGGATGCAAAGCTTGATGCCCGTGGCAGCGGCACGATATTTACTAAGCCTGTACAGCTGCTGGCGTATGCCGATGATATCGACATCATTGCCATATCAGAATTGGCACTGAAAAAGGCATTCACAGCAATAGAAGCCTCTGCCAAAAGAATGGGTTTACAAATAAACGAGGCAAAAACTAAATACATGCCTGTCTATGTCACACCACGAGAAGTCGCACCAAAGTTAGATATCGGTGCATACAAGTTTGATACGGTCGACAGTTTCATATACCTTGGATCTCTTGTAACACGACATAATGATATTACAGAAGAAATCAACAAGAGAATCATGTCTGCGAATAAATGCTACTTTGGCCTGTTAAGACATTTTAAGTCCCACTTACTATCTCGCCGAACTAAAAGCACTCTTTACAAGACACTTGTAAAGCCAGTGCTCACGTACGCATCGGAAACCTGGACATTTACTCTGCAAAATGAACGAGCCCTGAACATCTTTGAAAGAAAAATTCTCCGCCGTATATATGGACGGATCAGGGATGGCACCAATTGGAGGAGGAGATATAATGATGAGCTCTACGGGCTGTACAAAGATTGCAGCGCAGTTCAATCAATTAAGATTGGGAAACTGTGATGGCTAGGTCATGTGCACCGTATGAATGACAATAAACCGGCAAAGAGAGTGATGTCCAGCAATCCAATAGGACGTAGAAGAAGAGGGAGGCCAAAGATTCGCTGGTTGGATGGAGCTGCCAGTGATTGCCGTATTCTGGGGGTACCAAATTGGAAAGCGGCCACACTGCATAGGGACAAGTAGAGGGAGCTGTTGGAGGAGGCCAGGACCCACACCGGGTTGTTGCGTCCCTGATGATGATGATGATAATATTATTTATATTCATAAAATATTATATCCAGCTGTTTGTTTGTTACATTGAGTTGAACCAGAGGGTGGTGACAAAGCAGTATATATTGATCAGCTGCCTTTTTTTATATTTTACAACCAACCTTAAACATGTTTTTTTTTTATTAATTTTAATTTTATTTCGCTATTTTGCTTTTCCAATTGTTAACTAATGTTTGAAAAAATTCAAATATTCTATTTGCATACCTAAATGTGCTTGGCGGTTTTATGTGATTATCTCAAAATGATGGAATAAGGAGGTTACTTACTGACTGAAACCAACAGTTTCATCTGTTTGTGAATATTATGTTCCATCCACGGCACAAAAAATACATAGACATTTGTATCAGAACATTTTAAATGTCTGTAAACAGTTTTTATACAATGTTCATTTCTTCATGTCTAAATGCATCTGTGTCCAGACTCAGCTTTATATTGTATGTTCTCCCACCATGTAGTAGTGTTTCGAATGCGAGCCTTTTGATCTGTGGGCTCGTATAAGACCGCTTGGCCAAGTCACATGTTGTGTTTTTAAAGTGAAACTTTTTATACATGGAAATTCTCAAGAAAGTGAATACCATGTGATTATAACCATCACAGTCATCATTTAAATTATCATTTTAACACGAGAACGGAGCATATCGCCACCCCATTTATATTTGCCGTAAGTAATCATATTGGATTCTTGTTCTTGGACACACTTTGAAAATAACATGTGATTTCTGCCAGATGTGAGATTCAAACCAGCATCCATAGCTTCAGAGTCAGGCGTTATGTTACTACTCAGTGGGAATACTAATTATTGAACACCTATTTTATGATTACAGGTACGGCCTGAATCTCAATGGAAACTATCACTGATAACGGTGGAACCTGTCATGTTCCTGTATATGTTTGCATTTAGTACCACATCAGTTGTAGTGCAAGCATTTTTTGTGCATAAAGCCTGTACTGTAAATTTATGATTTGATGGAACAATCTGTGATCATCTCAAAAATGCCACCGAAACAGAAATAAATGACAACGTTCAGGTATTGGTTTTATTAATTTTCTACAGTATACGTTTATTTACCACTATTCGACGGGTAATATTCAATAATCTTTTATTAAATGGCACCTACACATGTATAGTGACATGTCCCAAATTTTCCATCCCCCATATTGTTGCTTAAGTTTTCTGTATTTTTTAGAAAAATTGAGTTTTCATTTTCTTATTTTCGTGACATTGATAATATTTTACTATATTCTTTGTATGTGTATATATATATATATATATATATATATATATATACATCCCGCTATCATTACTGCGTCATCTAATAGGACACTTTCATTCAATCTTGCGTCCAACTGTAATTCAGCGTCCAGTATACGGACGCAGAATTGAATTCATGTAATTTTACGTTTTCTCATCTCCCAACCGCTCATAGAGTCTAAAACCAATAATAGCCCAGACGCAGTTTTGTTACCTCATAGGAACAAAATATGTATTTGTAGTTTGCAGTTTTGTCGCTGACGGCGCTACTAGCGATGATTGTATATTTGTGCCTGTATATTTTGTTTACAATGTGTCGCGTGTCGTACGTCCTACGGTTGGCAACGCTGTATTCCAGTTTTTTATGCCAGCACGTGTGATGCAATAACAATAATAAATATTATTTATTCATTACTCATTCCTATGGTGTGACCTTCGGGATAGTCGCGATCTATGGTAAATTAAGTAGGTAGGTATTATTATTTTATCGCATTCCCGTTATTGTTTCGGATACTTACTGTTTTGAAATATTGGTAACCTACCTACTTAGTATTAGGTTTTTGTACAGTATTCTTTAATATCTTTATTTTTATTGTTGGTAGGGAAAGATGCTTTATTGAGTTTAGCAAATTTTTGCAAAAGTTTATCACCAGCTATTTTATTGATACTCGTATGTTTTTATCAACCATCTTAACCTTATTTTGTTACTTATAGGTAATTATTGTTTTTTTCTTTTTGTTAACCTATTTTCCATTATATATAGGGTTATTTTTTTCTTATACAATGTCATAATTGTGTTTCTACCAAAAACCTAACTTTATTTAGACATTGTTCTTGTTTTTTTTATATTATTAAATTGTGTAACTATTTTGAAGTACATATTGGGTGCCTATTATTTTCATCAACTAATGTTTCTACTAACTACCAACCTAACTTCATTTAGGTATAGTTATTATTTAAAGTAGTAACTATAATACTATAACAGTTATTATAATATGAATTTATTAAAAATAATTTTGTTGCTCATGACTATTTTTCTTTCACCCAGCATCGGATAGATCCTGGACAATGACATTATATAAAATAAATAAATATCTAGTTTTTTTGTGTTTATTCAGATGTACTTATAAGAATGTTATGCTATCAGTTTTATATTAAATACGCCCCTTTCTCTTTGCTTATACAATTTTATGGATCCGCAAAGTATAGTTTTACTTATCTCAGTAAAGGGAATCAGAGAATTATGAAACTTAATTACCACCTTCCAGCAGCGAAGTGTGGAGGTAGGCTGTAAGATTCGACATAAATTGTGTGCACTAAACTTTGTCAGTCATACGTATTTGTTTTCATTGAAATAAGACTAGAGATCGGTTGGTTTGTTTTTTAAATTCAATTAAACCCTGCGGAAACCAAGCCATAATAGATAATAGTCAATAAATACTAGTAAGTATATCTATAAAATATCTAAAATTATGCAATTAAGTCATACATAACTTTGGACATTTTATAGATATAATAATATTTTTTTATCTATTATAATTTGGTTTAGGAAGGGCTTTATTAATTTTAACTAACATTAATTTTAACAATTCACCAACAGTATGTGTAATATGTATTCTGAATCCAACGAAAACAAATAAGTATGAATGAAAAAGTGTACACAGTTTTGTCGTATCGTCCAAAATATACCAAAACTATTTTGGCTTGGTTTAGGCAGGGTTCAATTAATTTTTTAAACTAACCAGCACCTTTTGTAAATTGTAGTCTTAGTTCAATAAAAACAAATACGTGTGACTAACAAAGTTTAATGTGGATTATTTATGACAGGTCTTAAGGGGACGCTCTACAGAATTGCCCTTGAGAATTGAAAATATGATTTTTTTACATGTGGTCCGGAATTGTTGCTCTACTGGTAATATGTAAAGGTCGCCGACAATGCTTTGGTCTAAAGTAATAATAATGATCTCTTATTTAATTTAAATCATACACTGTCAAAGTGTATAAAATATGGGGTGACCAAAAAATGATATCTTCTAATATACGTAAATGTTACTAAATTCAATTTGTTAATCAGGTGTTTGGTGGAAAACATTGCAACCAATATGATGGATAGCCACGATATAAACTTAATAATAATATATTAATAACGTTTTAACCTGAAATTGTCCGAGAGCTAAACATACGAAGGATGTTGAAATACATATCTACCTACATTTTTATTTCATGTGCTATCCAAAAAACATTATTAATGAATAGTATTTATTATGAATATGTAAGACCTATTACATAACTATTAAAAAAAAAGGTACAAATTGTTTAATTCTAATGCATATTTAAAAAAAAATTAATATAGTGATGTCTGTTTATTATAAAAGAAAGTGACTTTTTATTAAAAGAAATGAAAATATAATTAATTATATTTTCATTTCTTTTTAAATGGAATTCTACCAAGTAAATGCTAACTCAATTAATGACTTTTTATTACTTACCCGATTAGTTTAATTAATTTAGTCTGACACTTTTACAAACAAGTAACGCAACTTTACTTTTAGTTGGTAGGTACAATAATTATTAATTAATAAAAGCCAATGCAAGAAATAATTTATACTCATAAAAAATGATTATTAACGTGGTCACCCATAGATTTTTTTTTATTCAAAGCTAGCGATCGCAGAGAACAAGACAAAAAAAACTGCCGACTTTATCGAATCAATCACCCAGGGCTGTCGAAGACGTCTTACTTGTTTTTATGATAAATTGTTTTTAATTGTGTGCAATTTGGCGGGAAAATATAATATATTATACAGTTGCTTACCATTCGGTTATCCCATGAGCTGGGTTTTGTTTACTCTTCTGCTGACATCCTACAGTTTTATCTGATATTATAAAAGTCACACAGTACAACAGTGTTTAAATCTAATATGTAATTGCACCGGTTTAATTAAAAACTATAACGAAATTAACATTTTAATGATTTACAGATTTTCCTATGTTATATCAACTTAATAGCAATTTTAATGAGACCAGATACATATTACGATATATCCAAAATACACATCATCAGATAATATGTGAAATATTTTGATAAGCAAAAAAATAAGAACAATACAAAAATAACATAACATAATCAGCTAGTCTTTTCATAATTATTTTAGATGAATGTTGTATGCCGTTTGACGCTTGGAAGTATGTAATTATTCCATCTGTACAGTAAGCTATTTTTAACTTTAAATTTTTTGACAGCCCTGTATTCCGTCGGCCGGCACCAGGCTACGTCGCATATGTTATGTTTGGAGGTAATAATAATAAAAGTAATAATGATTATTCATTCGACCGAGAATTGTAAATAATAATTATTGCGTTCCTTAAAATAAATCCCCGATGGTTAGAGGTTTTTGAGGTTAGACTTAATTAAAATGACGTCCTTTCAACGCTGAGATTAGTCTCTGAATGAACTATGAATGACCTTGTCCTGTTCAGCTCAGTCTTAACAGCCTACCTCCACACTTCGCTGCTGGAAGGTGGTAATTAAGTTTCATAATTCTCTGATTCCCTTTACTGAGATAAGTAAAACTATACTTTGCGGATCCATAAAATTGTATGAGCAAAGAGAAAGGGGCGTATTTAATATAAAACTGATAGCATAACATTCTTATAAGTACATCTGAATAAACACAAAAAAACTAGATATTTATTTATTTTATATAATGTCATTGTCCAGGATCTATCCGATGCTGGGTGAAAGAAAAATAGTCATGAGCAACAAAATTATTTTTAATAAATTCATATTATAATAACTGTTATAGTATTATAGTTACTACTTTAAATAATAACTATACCTAAATGAAGTTAGGTTGGTAGTTAGTAGAAACATTAGTTGATGAAAATAATAGGCACCCAATATGTACTTCAAAATAGTTACACAATTTAATAATATAAAAAAAACAAGAACAATGTCTAAATAAAGTTAGGTTTTTGGTAGAAACACAATTATGACATTGTATAAGAAAAAAATAACCCTATATATAATGGAAAATAGGTTAACAAAAAGAAAAAAACAAGAATTACCTATAAGTAACAAAATAAAGTTAAGATGGTTGATAAAAACATACGAGTATCAATAAAATAGCTGGTGATAAACTTTTGCAAAAATTTGCTAAACTCAATAAAGCATCTTTCCCTACCAACAATAAAAATAAAGATATTAAAGAATACTGTACAAAAACCTAATACTAAGTAGGTAGGTTACCAATATTTCAAAACAGTAAGTATCCGAAACAATAACAGGAATGCGATAAAATAATAATACCTACCTACTTAATTTACCATAGATCGCGACTATCCCGAAGGTCACACCATAGGAATGAGTAATGAATAAATAATATTTATTATTGTTATTGCATCACACGTGCTGGCATAAAAAACTGGAATACAGCGTTGCCAACCGTAGGACGTACGACACGCGACACATTGTAAACAAAATATACAGGCACAAATATACAATCATCGCTAGTAGCGCCGTCAGCGACAAAACTGCAAACTACAAATACATATTATTTTGTTCCTATGAGGTAACAAAACTGCGTCTGGGCTATTTTTGGTTTTAGACTCTATGAGCGGTTGGGAGATGAGAAAACGTGAAATTACATGAATTCAATTCTGCGTCCGTCTACCGGACGCCGTATTACAGTTGGACGCAAGATTGAATGAAAGTGACCTATTAGATGACGCAGTAATGATAGCGGGATGTATATCTATATATATATAAATCCCGCTATCAGTAGTGCGTCCTTTTACAAACCTTACCGTATAGCGTCCATCAGAAAGACTTGATTTTTCGTAAATTTAAATAAAGTATATTCTTTTTGTCATGCATCTGACGACCGTGAGGTATTTAAATTTTTGAAAAACGTTTATTTAAAAATATACAAAAACAAAAAACCACCTTTTAATAACCCGCTTATCGGAACTCCTTTCATATTAACACATTAAGGCGTCCTGCATATATTTCATTACAGTGGGTAGCGTCTCGTGCGTCCGACTTGTATATTTCGTTAGATTATCCCAACAATCGGACGTCTTGCGACGTTGCCACTATTTCTTTACGTTTTTGCTTAATAGATATGTTGTTATTGATTGTTAAAGCGTTTGTGCGTTATTATGAGTATTTTTGAGACTATTATTTACAATAGAAAAATTGGAATGGTGTTATTATGGTTAGTGATATGAGATATGTAATGTTGGGTACTTTCCAACCTTTGTCTTTTCATTCTCCCGCCTCAATTTTCTTCTGTCTTTGCTGAAATACTTATTTTGAAGTATCGGAGATCTTGATATCTTCTATATCAGTAGCGAAGGGTGGACATAGGCTTTTAATATCCGCCATAAATAGTTTTTTGTTAGTCATATGTATTTGTTTTTATTGAACTAAGACTACTATTTACAGATGGTGCTGGTTAGTTTTAAAAAATAAATTAAACCTTGCCTAAACCAAACCATAAAAATTTTGGTATACTTTGGGCGATTCTACAAAATTGTACACACTTTTTTATTCATACTTAATATTAGTTTTCGTTGGATTAAGAAAGAATACATATTATTACAAATATTGTTGGTTCATTTTTTTAAATTCAATAAACATCCTAAGTATCCATAAGATGTCTAAAGTTACATTTGATTTAATTGCATACATTTAGATATTTTATAGGTAGATGAATATCTTTTGACTGGGTAGACTTTCGCAGGGTTTAATTTTAATTTTAAAAACTTACCAACACCGTCTGTAAATTGTAGTCTTATTTCAATGAAAACAAATACGTATAACTGACAAAATTTAGTGTGCTCTATTTATAGCTGATCTTAACAGCCTACCTCTATCCTTTGCCACTGGTAGGTGGTAATTAAGTTTCACAATTCTCTGATTTCCTTTACTCTGGATAAGTGAAACTATATTTTGCTGATCCATAAAATTGTATGAACGGTGTTAAATATAAAATTAATAGTATAATACCTGTATAGGTACCTACATTTGAATAAACACAAAAAAACTAGATATTTGTTTAGTTTATATAATGTCAATATATCTCCGATGCTGGGTGAAAGAAAAATAGTCACAAGCCACAAAATTATTTTTAATACATTCATATTTTAATAGCCAATAGATAAATTATATGTTTTTCCTTATGATGTGTAGATTAATAATAGTATAAACAAATAAACACAGCAAAACGGCTATAATATTATAAAAATGCTCATATCTCAAAACAATGTTTCTGTGGCATATTATTGTCTTGCAATAACCCATTCAGTTGTAAAAACCTTTCTAAAAAAATTTCCTTAAATATCATTTTTAAGAGAAAATTAGAGAGCGGAAAACTCAAGGACTATCCTAGACGGCAAAAGCCCTAGCTACGTCTCTTACTTATCTTTAAGGAAAGGCATAAAATGTAATGAAACAAATAGTAACACGGTTTTTATAATGAAATATTATTTATCTTTTATAAATTGAAAACAACGTAGTATTCAATAATAATTGGGTGTCGGACACACATAAAAAGTATTAAAGTAAATAGGTTAACAAAAACAAAAATTACCTATAAGTAACAAAATAAAGTTAAGATTGTTGATAAAAACTTACAAGTATCAATAAAATAGCTGGTAATAAGCTCTTGCAAAAAATTGCTTAACTCAATAAAGTATCTTTCCCTACCAACAATAAAAATAAAGATATTTATAATACTGTACAAAAATTTAATACTAAGTAGGTTATTAAAACTCCAAAACAGTATCCGAAACAATAATGGTAATGCGATAAAATAATAATACCTACCTACTTAATTTACCATAGATCGCGACTATCCCGAAGGTCACATCATAGGAATGAGCAATGAATAAATAATTATTATTATTGCATCACCGTGCTGGCATTCAAAATCAGGAAGACAGCGTTGCAATCCACGGGACGTACGACACGCGACACATTGTAAACAAAAGATACGTGCACAAATATACAATCATCGCTAGTAGCGCCGTCAGCGACAAAACTGCAAACTACAAATACATATTTTGTTCCTATGAGGTAACAAAACTGCGTCTGGGCTATTTTCGTTTTTAGACTATGAGCGGTTGGGAGATGAGATAACGTAAAATTACATGAATTCTATTATGCGTCCGTATACCGGACGCCGTATTACAGTTGGACGCAAGATTGAATGAAAGTGTCCTATTAGATGACGCAGTAATGATAGCGGGATGTATATATATATATTTGACTATATTTTACTGTATTCCCACCCCTTAGGATGTGATGTCACATTATATACATGAGCGCTTCGCAACCCGTGTACCGCGGGACACCGGTGTGTCGCAGAGCATTGCTACAAAAAGATACACAAATAATTTTGTATATTATACAATACTTACTTAATAGCCAAATTTGCGAACATGGCTGGTATATATTTATATAGTAATATATTTGAGCACTTGCATGAACTTAATAAAACAATCTCAGATCAGAATGAAAATATATTGACGGGCTCTGATAAATAGAAGGAGTTAAGACAAGGATCTCTACAAATGTACCAAAGGACTTACCAGATCGCCAATGAAAATAAGCAATTAATTTTGGATCCGTCTCAAAAAGATTTAACTTTGTTGCAAAAGAAATTTCATCATTACTTTCATACAACCCTTTTGTAACCAATGCCGAAAATTCTATAAAAGCGCTTTCCTTATAAATTTGAGAGGAATTTGTTGAATTGAGAAACGACGGGAAGCTAAAACTGAACTTCGCCGATGTTCCATTGGCTATTTTTTGGATTTCGATTAATAAAGAATATCTACAGACAAGTTATAATTAAAAATAATAAGCAGTCTTGCATGAAGGGTCTTGACCAAGAAATTTGGGTCGGTCTTTCAAATATCAAGTCAAAATATATAAAACTTTTACGTTCATTGAAACAAGCTAAGGTATCACATTAATTAGATATTATATTGATAATAAAAATACATGAAAATATGTACGATAGGTAGGGGGTCACCCAAATATCCTGGCCTGGGATCCCCCTTCAAGATGTGGGATCCATGTTTTGGTGTATAAATAGTTTTATGTGTGGTGTGCCACGGAATTCTAAGAAGACCTTTGGTGTACAGTGCGTGAGAAAAGGTTGCGGAGCACTAATATACATGATCCGTCTTCCGATTACGTCTAGTAAAATCAGTGGTGGCCGGTTTAACATCATACAAGTGCATTGCACTGTTTGTGGATCATTTCTTCGAAATGACACCTTGTAAGTGACAAAATAACAACTTTACAAGGTAGGGAAAAAACGCTCCTGCACACTATGTGTTTGATATTACAAATCAATGTTTTTGTCATATATATAATGAATGTATGTAGTATGAGGATTACTACAAGTGAGTAGCGGTAAACAAAATGATACATTTATGAGTTATCTATCATTAGTAGATAGGAGATATCATTTCAAACGTTTTTATGAGCTAAATATTTTTTTAGGAATTTTCAGTTTTCTTCAGTATATGTCAATACCACCAATATATTCAATAATGTAAAAAACCTATTTTGAACAATATGTCACAGGTGTGGTTTCTTAATCCTTGATTTTGCAAATGCCCGTTATCCAAGCATCTTGGGACGATATAGATAATGTTTTCACTTGAATCACATTTGATACCGTTACGATGTAACATTAATTGTAATATCTTATTTAATAAACGCACCTTGCAGTTTCTTATAAAGGACCTCGCCCCATCACCTTCTCAATGACTTGTTTTGTCCTAAAATTAAGATTTTTGGGTATCTTTGGGAGCTACACCTGAAAAATCTGTGCACGTTGTAGGAAAGATGTATATATATCATGATGCTCAGTCTTTTCTCATGCTAGAAATAACAAAAGCCATTTTAAGGTGTCCATGGTTACTATTTCAGATTATTTTTTTGCAATAAAAGAATATTTTGAAAAGGTGTTATATCCACGGTTATCTAATCACTCCGAGTATTTCTCAACTTTTTTGAGGCCTGTGGCCCCCTTTTGATTCTAATATATTTATGCGGCCCCCCACCCATTCATTGTTTAGGTGATAATGACTTATCACAAAACAGATTTCTGTTTAACGATTTTACAATACTCTAAAAAAACCTACAAAATATCTCTAATGATGTATAAACATAGGTATGTATAAATTACAATAAATTACGCACATAAATTACGCACATTGAAAAATGTCTCAGCAATTTGATTCTAAATTTCGTGGTCGCAATTATCTCATTTCCTAAAAAAATGTCTTCTGATAATGCCTGACCTTTGAAGTGCTGGATTAGTGAGATTCCACTATATTTATATTAAATCTGCGAAACTGGGAGGTATAAATATCATTGGTACCATTATTGGTGGCATAATTGGTGTAATTGGACGATTATAATTCTATTATGGGTATAATTGGACGATCATAATTCTAAAACCGCTCACCAAATTCTTACCAAAAATCGCTGTAGAATAATACTTTCGCTCATTGCGTTAATTTTTGTGTAATTATGAACATTCAATTAGACAGTGAATTTGACACTTCCACATATGATAGACCTGTAGTAGAGCTATTAAGAGCCCAATTTCT
Source organism: Rhyacophila brunnea (assembly GCF_057557595.1). Lineage (NCBI taxonomy): Eukaryota > Metazoa > Arthropoda > Insecta > Trichoptera > Rhyacophilidae > Rhyacophila > Rhyacophila brunnea. Next base: position 40,403,097 of record NW_028232751.1, read on the forward strand.
CTCCAAATATATTGTTATTCCAAATACGCTATTGCATATCGCCTGGCCCCCACATCCTGAAGCGAGCCCCAAGGCCAGAATCTTTGGTAGGTCCCTCTACCTATTGCTAAGGCAGCATAATGATCACAGGACCATTTCCCAAACGGTATTCGGGTTCGGTGTGAAATTAAGAGCATTCCATATGTTATAGTGATATGATGAATTTTTAAAATAAATTCACTCATTGAATTGTCAGCACTTTGCATCATATGCACTGATTCCCAATCTTTCTCGTGTTGCGAGTGTTCCTGTTGTTGTAGCCTTCTAATTCATGATATTAAAATATATAAATATTAATATTCACTTTATGCAGCTGAAATACCAAAATATGATTGTATTAATATTTTCTAGAAAGCTAAGTAAATTTATTTGATTTATTTTTGAACAGAAAATTTCTTAGAATTCTATTTTATCGAGTGTTGTTTGCACAATAGTGATATATCCACAATCAGTCAAAAATGAGATTTTGATGCAATTCTTTTACTACTTTATAAGCCAATATTTTGCTATGACAACTCCAAAACGTTTACAAGACACCAGCATTCGATTATATTGAGAAAACAAAAATCATATATTGTAATGAATATATATATATAATTCCAAATCTTAATATTACTTTTTTGTAAAATTTACTTTTTTGGAAATGTCACTTGTGCAGACAACCACTGATATATAAATATCTGTTTATTCTGTACCAGTTGATAATGTTTCTCTGAAGTGGACGAAACCGCTCTTGATTATTATTCAACTAAGTGGAATAAGTACTATATTTTGTGTTTTATTTTAATTAAAACAAATTAAAAGTAGTAATTATCGACACGCAATATTAAAAAAATTTTAAATGCATAGTACGCGTCAGGCAACCACATATTTTTTAATGAAAAAATACGTTGAATAAAATGACAAAATTTTCTACTTCCTAGAACAAATCTGAAAAGTGCATATAAATAGACAAAACAAAAGTCCCTTTTTGTCTTATGTTCATCTCATTTAACTGGCCGATCCGATACACCGGGTCCACCTTAACCCTGAGCCCTGTCAGTCTCCCCTTGTGGGGGCCATGGCATACCCCGTGTCAGTATAATATGCGTAAGTGGGGAGAAATTCAAACTGGTGATTATGGTTTTGATACCTGCATCCTGTATTCTTTCTGAAGGCTGAGGTTTGAGGATCTCTCGTGGTTTTTGAAAATGCTATTTTATGTTTGTAAATGTGGATATGTGTTTATTTCTATGCTGTTGCCTACACCCTGCCATCATAAAGTAAATGTATGTATGTGTATATTGTCATGCTTTATTTTATAGCAAGAAATCACCTATTTATGATAATATTTGAAAGTTATTTTATGATGTAATTTTAAAATCACTAAGTTGAATCCATCCACTTATCTTTGTTGACATCTTAATCACTAATTAGTGTTTATTATGATTTAATCATTATATTATAATCATAATCTATACCAATTTAATTTTACATTATCAGTACTATTACTTTATCTTCCTTTGATTGATATGAAATGTGCAAAAGTTTTATAATCAATTATTATTCTTTAAATCTCATCATGTATGTGATTATTTTGATAAATCATTTGAGATATTATAAAGCAGTCATCCCAATCTTTTTTGATTGACCCCTGAAACATTTTAGGAAATCTGGAACCTTACTTGACTGATACATAATATCATGGCCCAGATGGATGAATTACAAAACATGGCAGTCAATGCCGAAGGGTGGAGGTAGACTGTTGAGATCCAACATAAAATTTTTTCAGTCATACTTCATACGTTTTCATTGAAATAAAATTTTTAATTGCAGATGGTATTGGTTAGTTTTCAAAATTCAATTAAACCCTGCCCAAGCAAATCATAATATTTATTATTGCTATTAGATAAAAAATATTTGTCGATGGTTTGGATAGGGCAGGTTTAATTAAATTTTTAAAACTAACCATTACCATCTGAAATTTGTATTCTTAGTTCGATGAAAACAAATAAGTATGACACAAAGTGTGAATTATTTTTGTCAGATATCCACAGCTTACCTTTACTATTATGGTTTAGTCTGGGCAGGGTTTAAGTTTGACTGACAAAGTTTAGTGTGTACTGTTTATGTCAGATCTCAACAGCCTACCTCCACCCTTCACCACTGATAAAATGTGAATAATAACAAATAATTCACAAAACTCAACATACGATTCTTTATTCGGAGAACCAGAATCATGAAAAATATCAACAGTAAAAACTAAATTGGCACATATAATTATAGATGTGTCAGGTGTAAACGATTTCAAGTTGAGTGTACCACCGGTGGTTTTAGCCACAGGACAGGTGCTAGAGTCTGAGTGCAGATTGTCTTGGCATGCGGGAAGATCCAAGGATCCATCAGTAACTCGACAAGGAGTGGTTGTGTAATAGTACTGGGTAGCAAAAATCAGCAGTAGCATCTGGCTGTGGGCGGTTTAAATGTCACAACTGGTTTAATCTGGTCAACGCACACTATATGGGGTGTATGGACGTTCCAAACTACCAATATGGGGAATGTAGTCATATTGTCAGGCTATCTTGTAAAACTCGTAAAGATTTTAATTGAATACGCTTGTGTTTCATCACATCGAATTATTTAAAAAATCGATTCAGAAAATTTTTATAAACTGGTTCCGTACAATGGAAAAATTTGCAGACCTCATAATTCCCAGGAACGGAGTTTACAAGATAAGTTGACGATATACAACGTCGTGGTAAATGCAATAGGTCGTATGTCAAAGATACCAAACTTTTCAGGAGAGACAAAAAACTATCCCATCTTAACCCCAATGCACCGATTTTTTTCACAAATTTATTTACTTGGTAGAATTTGTTCCCTGTTAAGACTGTTATCATTATTTTGATGTAAGATGAATAATAAGAAAGTTAGGTTGACATACAACTATTTGATCGTCAATGTTGGCCACTTTTGTTGACATAAGTCCAATTTTTATGCAAACATACCTAAATTGAAAACACTGAAATTAGGTATTTATAATGAAACAAAATATAATATTATATTAATATAGACATATTATTATACACTTGTACATAAACGTTTAAAAAGTAAGCTTAAACTAATGAAAAAGTTTTTTTTTTATTATAAATCTCTGTTTAATAATTAGGCACTTGTATAAAAACGATTTCAATGTTTAAAAGAAAAGATTAAACGTTAATATTCAAAATAACACACAATAATTTTTAAAAAGATTTATTTAAAAATAGCATAGTTTAATTATGTATTTGCATAAAACAGAGCAGGTAAATACCTACTTAAAAGAAAAAAGAACAGTTTTAAAAGAATACTTTTTTTTAGAAAAGTAATTTTTTTATTTAAACAGTAGGTAGTATTATTTTGTTTTCTTCCAAAAATTTGTGAATAGCAAGCTGCGTTGTTCATCACTGATTGTATCGCACTTAAAGGCTATTTTTGGCCCACCCTTTTGAGCATGTCACTATGCCCACCACAACGTGGACCTATGGTCATAGAATCTTTTTTAGACGTCTGTCTATACTTGCCGCCCTTGCCGGACTCTTCATGCTTCTCAAAACCCGCATAAGACTTGCCTAGCAATCGCAGTTGAGCTGATTGAGTTGAGTTGAGCAGTTGAGATGTATCTATAGTCTAAGCAGTTGAGAGTTTTTTTTTGCCTCTTCCACTCTTTACAATTATTGCTTTGCCCTTTTCGTTTTCTTTGATTGACTTGCTCAGTAGGTTCGTCACCATGGGTGTCAGACTGCATAGCAAACTCCTCTAAGTCTTCTGATGAGCTTGATTGATTTGATTCAGGTTGATACAGAGCTTCAGAGTCACTACTGATATCAGATAGTAAATGTTCCACTTAGATGTTCAGTCATCGTCATATCACAATCTATATTTTATTTCAGGGCTGATTGTGTTGATACAATGTTCTCTGCTATCATTATGTCCGATGGTTGCCTCAGCAATGATTCTGCTTGTTCTAAAATTGGAGTTTTGATAGTCAAAGTATTATTAACCTCAGCTAAATCGAGTTCTATTTCTGAACTGAAGTAATGTTGCTGACTGCTAAAGATACCAAGTACCGCCCACAACTTCCATTAATCATTTTAATAGCTTTTTACTAAATAATTTTTAACTAAATAAACAGTGTCTTATTAAAACTGTCAATCGTGATTGGTGAACAAATAATTACTTTGGCAATAAATAAATGAGACAAAAAGTCATCATCATCATCAGGGGCACGACAACCCGGTGTGGGTCTTGGCCTCCTCCAACAGCTCCCTCCACCTGTCCCTATCCAGTGTGGCCGCTTTCCAATTTGGTACCCTTAGAACACGGCAGTCATTGGCAGCTCCATCCAACCAGCGAATCTTTGGCCTGCCTCTTCTTCTACGCCCGATTGGATTGCCGGACATCATACGTACGTACATTCATACGGTGCACATGACCTAGCCATCGCAGTCCCCCAATCTTAATTGATTGAACTGCGCTGCAATCTTCGTATAGCCCGTAGAGCTCAGCAATATATCTTCTTCTCCAATTGGTGCCGTCCCTGATCGGTCCATATATACGGCGGAGAATTTTCCTTTAGTTTGAGACAAAAAGTAATGTTAGATTATTTGTAGAAAGAATCTTGAAAATTTTACTAAATCGGACAACAATAATGTAATTATAAAGTAGATTTTAAAAAACAGTGATTGGTAAATTACTTACATCGTATTATTTGACGAATTCTTTAGTATAAAGTCAAGAACAAGGAATAAAAACAAACAAAAACATTATTATCATTATGATGAGCTCTGACATACGACTGTTTGGCGTGACCAATATCAATGACGTGTCGGTTCGTCTTTTTGCAAGTGTTGGGATAGTCGACTTCTTATTGGTCTAACGACATAAGACCTATTGGAGATGGTGTAGATGACTGGGCTGGTCACTATGGTGCAATAAAACAAAATTGAAATTTTTTTGACATACGACCTATTGCATTTACCACGACGACAAGTGTTTTTGTTATATAGTTTGAATATATTTTGTGGTCCTATGAATGTACTAAATCCATATTTATCTTTTCTTACAGTTGCATATTTATTTGGGGCTGTGAATCATTCGTACAGCATAATGTTCACTATAAATGCTTCACTATTAGCTTTGGCTATTGTGTACAAATTCCTAGTTCTTCATTGGCAAACAACAGATGCGCAAAAATCTATGTCTGAAGCAAATGTCAAGAATTTCTTCACCGACTTTTTTGTCATCCGACATGCGGTTGATTCAGTCAAAGTTTTCACTCAGGAAAGGCGTGGAAACCGAAGAAGCTTCTTGATAATCATGATGATTAGCATGATATTATATACATTTCAAAGAGGTGAACAGTTATTATTAGTTATTATTAGTTTTTAAATTCTGTTGACACCAGTGGCGATTCTCCCTTGAGAGCGCTGGAGCGGTGCACACCCACCCACTCAATTTATGCGAAAAGACTTTTTTTAAATGAGTATTTAATTTATATTTGATAAATTAAAAGTGTTCTGATCTATTACCGTAGTCATTAATTCATATACAAAAACAAATTCTAATATGTGTTTTTAACCGGCTATTTTAAATAATAATATTATATGTTGATGTGAGCGATATTCGCCATCGCTCGACCAAAGCGCCCAGTAATCTAATTTTGATTTCTTTGCAATGAGAAAGAGCGCCGTCTGTCGCGTGGGATAGCAATACGTAAATATTTTTTCTACGTGCTCGGGAGCGACAGTTTCATTCGCTCTCGGCCCGAACGCAGATTCATCGGTTTTAAAACTATACAGCCCGTATCACACGTACAATTATTGTTTGACAATTTTTATTCAATACTATTATAAAAATAAATTCTTTTCACAGTACGCATTTATATTTCCGCACATGTTGACAACATTTCTCAAATTTAGGCGAAGTACAATTTAAAAATAAACTTCAAGTTTTTTTTCAGTTTGATAACTAAATTCACAATGTTTATCAATTATGATATCTCTCCAAACTAGCTCTGTAATACGTCTGACTTTTTAGATAAAAATAAAATCAAAAATGAATTGTCTGTTATTTACAGCTTGGATAATTTTTATAATGCTGAAGGCGCCTCAGCATTATAAAACATTTTAATCGAAAAAAATCTCATTGACACATTTACGGAAACGGTTTTACTATTAAATTTAATTTTTACTATTCCGATGACATCAGTGGAAAGCGAAAGATGTTTTTTCACACTCAAACGGATCAAGTGTTTTAGTAGAAACACCATCGCGCAATCAAGATTGAACGCATTATGTATGCTCAGTATCGAAAAAAGAATGATACAAGAGATTCATGACTTCAACAAACGCGTAATTGAAAAATTTGTGTCGATGAAAAACAGAAGAATGGATTTCTCATACAAATGAACAATAAATCCCGGTCACTGCCAGATACGAGATATTTCGGTAGTACTAATAATTCGGTCAAAACAAAATAGTTCGTGTCAACCAGTTTGTGTTAAAGTTTAAAATCCATTTTTTTCAAGAAAAACTATTTTTAGAGGTACAACAAATAATAAATAGTGAGTTATTTATGATTTCTTTGAAATGTACTAAATTAAAAAAACCAATAGTTTTTTTTTTTGATTTTTTGGTGAAGTTTTGATGAAGGCAAATGCCTTTTTACGGCAGTCAAAAGGTGAAAAAAGTGAACTCCCAGTAAAATAACTCACCGGTCGCCACTGGTTGACACTATAATGTTATAATATAATATAGTAAAGAAATAGACGTAATAGTGTTGGATGGGAAAGAATACACCCTGGGATAATATATCAAGGCAAAGATTGCGATTTCTTCCAAAATTATGAGTTGATTACAAACTCCAATAGAAATAAATTTTTTTGAACATTTTTTGAATTAAAATATTATAATGGACAGAATCATAATCGAAACAAATAACCACCTGATATACAGAAGACATTAAAAGACAAGAACCGTCGCCGAAATCAGGAATGCATAGGTTTCGGAAGTATTCAAGATATATGTTCCAAGTGCAATGTGCCGTTATGTGTATACCTGTGTTTTAGACAATATCATGAAAAGCTTAATTATCATTGAAATTTTGAAGTGCTAAAAAATATTATTATGTAGAACATTGGTGTTGATTTTATGTGTTCTGTTTAGTGTAGGTATAGTGTCGTGATTAATTATCAAAACAAACTAATAATATTTAAAAGTGGGGTGTAAATAAAATATTTGTCGAAATTTATTAAGAGATTTGGGTAGACTGAATACTGAAGTGTTTATCCTTTGTCATTGGCGCACTTGTCCAGCGACGTTTAGCATGTGTCATGGCAGCACTAGGGTAAGCCGGCATTTTTTCTATGAAGTGATTTCTTCAGATCAGATCAGATTTAGGTGACGAATGTTTATTTTTAGCGTCACATAAAATATTAGGTTTAGTCATAATCATTTTTGAACTTGACACCGATTTTTTACCACTCTATTTGTGTATGTTTGACTGACATTAATAACGATTTATTGATGCTTGAAATCACAACGCACCCTGTTGTATTAGGCCAGGATTCGTAATGCTTTGAAAGGGTTAATAGATTTTTTCGTTATTCTGACTCTATGCTACAAGCACGTGTATATGTGCTTTCTAATTCCATACGCGCAAGGCCGGCGGGATAATATGGATACCGATAACATGTAATTCCAATAGGAAGGTGCTACGTGCCACACAGCGCATGCCACGATGGACATTGGTTATCTCGCGCGGCGGCGACGTGAATTGGCCACTGAGATCGTGCAATTTAACGCCTTTAGACTTCTTCCTTTGGGTCTATCTTAAATCGCATGTCTATGCGAATAAACTGCAAACAACTGATGCCCTCAAAGTCAACATAACAAACACCATACAGCAAATTCAGCCAGATTTATGCGATAAAGTCATCGAAAAATGGACTTCCCGAATACGTGCCATGAAGCAAAGCCGTGGCGGACTTTTGAACGACGTTATATTCCATACTTAATATAAAAAGTTGAGCGGATATCTCACACACAACTTGTTTTATTAACATTTAAATAACTACAAGATAAAAAGAACTTTTAATATACAATGTTTTTAAATTTTCTGCTGAACCATATATACTTGACTTGACTAGATCAAAAAAATTTTTACTTGACATGTCATATTGATTTCCATAGTAACGCAAGTATATATTAATAATTTAGTTGCTAGGACCTCAGAGCCCTAGCAACCAATAATGGTGTCGAAATAACTTTTCATACAAAACAGAATCAACTGAAAATGAATTTAATTCTACTTAAAGATGGCTAAAAGTATTAAAAAAATACATTGGTATCGTGTTCTGATATATCCTAAAAGTTTCAAATGTCTAGCTAGTCGGGAAGTTAGTTAAAAATCGATTGCAAGATTTGTACCGGAGAAAGAACCACCGGACAAATAAGAATACGAGCTAAGAAAAACGTTGTAAAATCGAGCGTCCTTATTGAAAGACCCTTTAGTAACGATTTTTTTTTGGATATTTTCAAATGTATGTCACCTTTGATAGTTTGTTAAAATTGATTGGGTTTTACATTACTAATTATCAAGACACAAATCTATGTCATTCTCGGCTCTGTTATTATTATTTATTTTCGTAATCAGCGCTTTACTATTTGTTGGGTTTGATACCGATTCGGGCCTCTCCAGATACACAGAGACATCCCCAAATGGGGTCCATACGGGGTGCCACAATACATAGAAATATTATCTGAAAATAGGTTTTTAAATGTCCTTTGGTATGGTGAGAAAAAACGGGCCATTATAATGACACAAACATCTTCAGGCTTAGACATACAGTAGGCGGTCGGTAATCCGGCACACATATTTTTCACGTATGCCGGATTGTCGGAAATGCCGGATTATTGGATGTATATAGGAAATAATTCTATAATATGTGTTTTATCTGTCAAAGTCGGACACCAAACTGCCGAGCGGACGGTTCTCCGCTCTGTAATCCGGCAGTTCAACTTGAAACCTACCGGATTATAGAGCAGGAGAGCTGAGTTGCGAAATGCCGGACTATTGGACGTGCCGGATCGGTGAACGCCGGATTAGTGAGCGCCTACTGTATCCCAAATTGTATATAGATTTATGTTTTGGTAAAGTTTTTCTAAAGACCTCGTGTATCTGCTATAGATCTATAAAATTATATTTATAAATTATTATATCGTATAAAACAGTGATGCACAACCTTTTTATCGGCATTCGATTTATCGATTTCCTATTTGTTCACTGGATACAAGTCTCATGGTTATGATATGTTTTGTCCCAATTCTAGATATGTTAGTATTTTAAATTAAATAGGTTTAAACTAAATACGGTCACTCGAAGTTTTCAATTTTCAGGATAAATTTCTTTCCAGCACGGAAAGTGCATAAAAATGTACATCATCTTCGAAGTAGAAAGGAGGTGAAAAATTTCTGAATGTTTATTTTTCTCTGGCATTAAAGAAATTATTTTCAGCGTATATCTAAATTTTCTTATCTCACTGTTGTAAATAGAAGATTAATACGCATTGCTATACAAATATGCGCTTATACAAAATTTTACATATAATTTCAGATGAGAAACCGATGCTCTATCTATACCAGTGGCGGCCGGTGGTTACCAAAATTGCTTTCATAGGGGGTGCACTAAAAACTTTCTTACCTTATTTAAAAAGAAGATCAATTCGGCGTTGTTTCTGCTTAGCGAACACCTCAATCACTTTCTCATTAAAGTCTGGAACTGATTGTAAAAGTTTTTTCTCGATGCTTAACACAGATAGACAATTAAGTCTGTCCTGGTTCATGGTATTTCTTAAAAACGATTTAATTCTTTTAAGGGTTGAAAAACACCTTTCACTTTCCACAGATGTCATCGGAATTGTACAAATGATTTTTAAAAGTTTTGTACATTGGGAAAATGATGTCATTAAATTATTATTATAAAACAATTGTAAAATAGCTGTAGCACCATCCGCGTTTTTAAAATCGTGTTTAATAATTTAAAAAATCGTGTCGATAATTCGTGTGTAAGTTTAAATTTATCCAAAAAGTCATATGATTCCAGGATCATTTTAAAATCATTCTCAGGAAAATTAACCCTGTATCATTAAAAATTAGACAAGGAAAACAAAAAAATGTATTCAATCTCTCACAACCACATAACCATAAAGCCTTGTCATACATTTCCTTTCGAAAAGAACGTGTAAAGACTTTTTGTTTTAATCCACATATTTTTTTAATATTTAATTCAGGCTTCGGTGGACCAGCCTTTTTTATTTTGATTCTTTCTTCGAAGGAACTCTTGTTATGTTTAATATAGTCTACATTTATCGATATCATTATAAAACACACACACTTCACTGATTAAACAATCATATAATATTATTCATAATTTCTTTTTACGAAGAAAATTATCGAAATAAAGTGATAGACAGAACGTGACTATACATCGCGGCAGCAGAAACTAAACTGTAATAATTTTTCAAGACAATATAAAAAAATCATTTGTTTTGAATACGTATTTTTCGACACAGGATATTGAAGGCGTCAGGCGTCAGGCGTCTACAAAATAAAATAAAGTCTAAAAAAATGCGTCAGCAGTAAAACTTAACGCGAGTCGGGTATTGTTAAACATATGACATCATGTTAACAGAACATGATACGAGTAACTCAGATATTATTTTTTTATAAATTATATTCAAATATTTGTAAATATAGAACGATTTAAGGATCGTAACCATAATTTTTATGTTGATAGTCAATTTGTATTCAATATCAGCCTATTTCCAATGAATTTATATGAGATTTAAATAAAAAAAATCATTTTTTTTTCAATCCTGCTAAATCTCAGTTACTACACTTTTCCGCGTATTCCTACTGTTTTTTTTTCTGTGTCGAATTTCATGAACTGGTCGGCGTCCCAGAAAGCAATAAAATCTTGGGTTTTTATGACATGTTAATGAGTTTCACGTGTCGGGTTGATCTGTTATTACCCAATGTAATATGAATGGCAAACTAAGATCGATATTAGTGCGTTACCACGAGCGCTCTCTTATGGTGACTGTTCACTGAGTTCATGATTTTGGTATAAATTTACATGGATTAAATTGCGATAAACGAGTGATGACTTATGAATAGCATTGTTGCACATTGAGTGATGTTTAGGAAAAAGCAGTGCAGCGCACATGCATGGTGTTAGAGGAGCCGCCGCTGATCTATACATGACTAAGGTATTCGGTTGGGATACCATTGTCTATTCTAAATTCAAAACATTTCAAAGTGCAGCTTATGTTATAATGATGTTGATTGGAATACCTCTGATGTCGGATGTGTTGTGTGGATGTCAGGTGTCGGATGTGTTGAAAAGTACGTAAAAATGTTCAATCATTGCTTTATTTTTTTTTCTTTTCCAAATAATTTACCGATTGTATTAAAAAAAAAAGATCCATAGTGAATATTATAAATTAATTAGTTAAAAAGGCATTAAATAATCGCTTGTACTGGAAAACATGTCATTTCAACTTTTACCAAGGCCCAATATAGGTATATACATATATTATATATTAGGTACATATTTATTCCACATAATTTTGTTTTTGGCGCATTGCTCGTAGTGGTAAGATTGGTCAGTAGATCATTGTGAATGGGTGCCATGTGCAGGCTACATTTAAAAAAAAATTAGTGGGAAGTAGTTGGGGTGCCAGATCCCATGTCTTGTATGGAACTGTTCGTGCCATGTGCGAACGGTGGATACATCCCTAAATGAAAACTGCCGCATATAATTGTGATGCTTGAAACTGACTCCTGTAGCAAAAGCAGGAATCGCACTACCAGATGTCCAAAGAGAAGTAGCCGCCAATGTGCATCACACAACCCAAATGAATGACATCCACTATATGGACATTCCTATGTGCAATCACGCTGAAAATCTAGGAAGAGTTTCCTTCGGTCACCCAAGGAGATTTCGGAGCCATCTGCGATGGAAAGAATGGTGAAATGCAACTATACAGTTTTCTCAATGGTGCCTAATGAGAATATGAACTGGAGTAACTAGGACCAAGGGTACTTATCCAAGGGATATCCCAAGTGGGGATACTTCGATGATGTGAATGTAGGTGACAAAATGGCGTAATACGTGATAGTCTGTTCGCTCGTTCCAACCAGCTGCAAGATCAATGATATGTTTGAAGCCAATGACGTTGCCATCATTTTGGCAAAGGCATTCTTGGGAAGAGTCTAGGCGCATCTTTTGTATGGACACGACATATGAAGATTCCACATCATTTAACAAGGATCAGGACCAGTTTCGTTCACTTAGGATATTTTCTGTTAAGGCTGATGGAACCGGTTTATACATTTTACATTATTGTGGACTAAGTGCTAACTATCTTATTCTTATCGTTACTATAGTATAGTCCTAGCACATTGCGTCGTTTTCTTGTCTCTTTCAATTCTCTCTGTCCTGCACTATTCAGAATGTCATCTTTGATATTTTTATTATTTCGGACACCCATGTAATTGAACATCGCTGGCTAGATGGATCTACTAATAACTGCTGTATACCTGGGGTACCAAACTGGAAAGCGGCCACTGTGGAAAGCATGTTAAAGGAAGTCAGGAACCACATCGGGTTATTGCGATGCCAATCTTGTTGTCTGGTGAAAAACATCGCTCGTAAACAACAATTTCTCTACAGTATTATTGTTTCTCTTAATCAAATTATTTTTCACCATAGGTTATTGTGATGATTGGAGCAGCTTCGCTTGCGGTCGGCAGAATATTCTTTGCAACTGTTCAATTGTCCTGGCTGTTTTATTTGGGAGCATCTTTTGCGGCTTTGGGCCCTTGTGTGGCACCTGTCATTCGATCAATGACATCTAAAGCTGTGCAACCGCATGAAAGAGGTAAATATACTTATATAAATTGTCCATAGTAGTAAATAGAAGGGTGGAAGTAGGCTATGGAAATCCAGAACTTTGTCAGTCATACTAATTTGTTTTCATAAAACTAAGAATAGTAATTCCAGAGGTGTTATGTAGTTTTTTAAATTTAACGAAACTGCTTAAGATGGGGACATGCTCGTCGTAGGTCAAAATTGAGTTTTTATTGTATTTTCAAACCTTGATCCTGGACACTCCTTAAACGTTGTAGATAATCTATTTATATAATTTTGAAGCCATATTATCCCTCATATTTATTTTAAACATTTGATGACTGCATAAAGTATTTTTGTTACATAAAATAGTATTCTTTGAAACCTCTCGCTCTAATGCTTTAGAATATAGTCATATTTCGGTACATAACTGTGCAGTGGTGTTAAGATTTTTTTAGTTTTATTAATTTTTAAACGCATTTATAAAACCATTAGTATAATTTATGACGAGATAATTTTTGTAAAATATTCACGATAAAAAATTATATTGATAATCTCTGTGATCCCAAATTTGACAAGAATTAGGCATTTTATTATTCAAAAAATGGACAAGATTAACACATTTGAAGATAATTCTAAAGATACTCATTATAAGCTATGTCTTTGACCATTCAAGTGTGATAAACATCATACGAATAATGATTGCTAAATTAATAGCAATAATAATAAAAATAAAAAAATTGAAAGTAAATCACAATTTCAAACTATATTGCACTGCATCGACACCTACATGACTCAATGAACCTTTTTTTTATCATTTATCATTTTTATAAGAATGTTGTCTATTATCAATGGTCTGCGGGTTGGGTTCTGTTCAAAATGTTATTAAATTTACAGAGACTCATTACTAGGTTACTCCATCATTGAATTTACAGATATTGTGTTCGTTCAAAATATGTATTCTGCAAAATGACTAAACCATAGATTAAAATTCTCGCCGTGACAGCATGATAGTACGCAACATGCATCTCAATATAATCACAACTTTAATAATTTGTTAAACTTTTTCTTTTGAATCGTAGTCAAGGTTATATTGTCAAAATCATGACATCTGACATTCGGAAAATTCATTTATTATGATGACAGCGCTACTCCTACGCCTACTTGATGTTACTTACAGCGCTCCGGTGCACCGTTCCGGTTCGTGAATTCCTCGACAATTCCATTCCGTCTCGTGGCATCCTCGAATCTAACGTTCCTCCTCGTGGAATCCTGATAGCGAGATGTCTCGTAAAATTCTCGAGCCTCATCAGAATATTTAATATGGCGTTCAGAATATGTTGAAATTGAGGAATATAAATTGTTAAGTATATAAATATATAAAAAAATCTTTCTATAAACAATGATTTTACTTGTTGACTACACCTGTTAATAGTTCGTACATGTCGATAGAAATGGGTGCCACAGTAAGCCAAATTTCTTCTTAGAAATGCATCTAGGCATATTTTTTCCTAACAATGCATTTCTAGACAACCCATGTGTCTGATAATAAAAAATACAGTTTTTATTGAAGAAAGCACCCTTACATGTATTCCTCTCTTCCGTTAAATTTAAGACAATATGAGATAATAGTATATTATTCTATTCTATAGTGATTAACAAGTTTTTTTTTTGCTTGAAGACAAAATCACAAAATACATCATTTATTTAGGGTAGGTACCTACTACTAATAACGATAATAACGTAAAATTATTACATAGGTACCTAATAATTGTAATACACACTGGTAGGTACTATTTAATTTTCAATTGAAACACATGAAATATCTACATAATATTATTGTGAAAAATAGTTAATTTGTTAATAAAGGTTTTATGAATAAATATACCTCAGTGTAGGTATCTACCAAGGCTTGGATTTTCGACCTTTTGGTATCAACCACAGAGCTTAGCTGACTTGGGTAAGACTGGTAAGAGTGTAAATCCCGGGTTCCCAAATAGTTTTGATTTTGAGTACATTTGTAATCAATATGGCAGTGGAAGTCACAATATTTTATGGAATGAAACGGGAGAGAAATGAATGGGAGAAACAAAATCATAACTGTCGGATTAACGATTGCGTAACATATAGGATATAGGATAGCTAACTTTACATAGGTAGGCTTGACGCATTAATAGTTTTGACAATACATCACAAGATAATCGAGGCCGTTCATTAGTCGACCTGTTGATATTAGATGGTATGCAACCAACGAGGTGTCTTCCCATCGGTAGGGAGCGATATACATCCGAGGAGGTTTTATATCGCTATTGTGAAAGTAAATTAAAATATCAGTGGTCTCTGTACAATTTTTGCGTCTATGGGAATCTTCATCAGAGATAACGAACAAATTTAAACGTTTATACTCATATCATGCTGAGCTACTTTTATTTTTAATTTTAGTTCGGCAGAAATATTTTGCAGTGAAAAAATACGCGTGGGTAGGTACCTTCCTAAACTCTATCAATATCTATCCCTTCATGTTATACAGAAAATAATGCTAATGGAAAAAATATATTCTTGAGGATATTAAAATAACCACAGTAAACGGTCCTTTGAAATAAATCAATATAGGTAGGTACCTACTTAGTTAATATTTTTTGTTTCACAAAACTTCTTCGTAGCAAAGCTGTTTACTATTCAATAATAATACAATGAATCCTATCTACTGTGCATTAAAAAAATTTGTCGCTGAAGATTTATTTCTCTCAAATTCACATAACTGTTGCGTAAGGAAGAGATTTTTTTGCTCAAAAAAGGTTTTATAAACAATAGCTAATAAATAGCACATGTAATTTTTGATTTGAGGGCTTTGAAAGAATAAATTTACTTACAAAATATTAGTTTAAACAGCAATCCTGGACTATCAAGAGGTCGTTTACATCGTCGTAGTATTTATTTATAAAACCATTGTAATTATAAAAAAGTGCATACCCATCTAAATCAAGTAGGTACCATAATAATTATGTGTAATGTCTTGGTTGTGAGTTTTTGTTGGTGTTTTGAATTGTTTGTCTTGTGATTGAGGAAACATGTCGCATATTATGCAAACCACAAACATACTAAGGATTTTTAAATAGGTACCTCCTGTACAATAATAGCAAAGTACAAATGAGTAAAAATAACAAAACTGTGTAGGTATTGCCAAGTGGTAACGACGAAATCTTAGAACAAGCTATTTTGAGTTGTTTCCCTATAGAAGTTGGGTATCGAATAGGACCTTACACTCTGGTGATTTGGGTAAGTGTCTAAACTCTATATCAGGGGTTCCCAACCCCGTGCCCGCGGGTACCATGGCGCCCGCGGAACGATTCGTATGTGCCCGCCACTATTCGACAGAGACAGAATTTTCACGCTAGCCTGACACACGCAGAAAACCCAAAGTGAACGAACGCCACGAACTGAGCCGATGAACGCCGAAGCACGTGACTGCTGTCACGTGCTCGTACCGTCCCGATTGCTTCTGCGATCATCGGCTCAGTTTGGGTTTTCGGCGTGTACAAGGAGTAATGTGAAAATAGCATTCCCCGCCTGGAACCACGTTGTTGTCATTGTGATTGCGATTGCTGCCTCGTTCGGGTGGCGACAGTTAGCTAGGAGACATCTTCGTCTGACGAAACACGAATTAGAAGTTTTGATATTCCTTCTATATAGTTCTAAAATGAGTGGACCAAGTAAAAGACAACGAACCTATAATTTTACCACTGACTGGGAGGAATCATATTGTTTCTTTAATGTGAAAAATAAATGCGTCTGTTTGTTGTGTGGTAGTAGTATTGCAGTGCCGAAAAAACATAATGTTGATCGACACTTTCAGACAATTCATGCCACTTTTGATGTGAATTATCCACTTAAATCTGAAGTAAGAAAGATAAAAATATGTCAACTAAAATCAAGTCTAACTGCACAACAGACTGTTTTAACTAGACATGTGGAAAATTCTAAAAAGGCCACCATTGCTTCTTTCAAAATTTCTCACATGCTCGCAAAAATGAAGAAACCTTTCATTGATGATGAGTTGTTTAAAAAACTATTTTTGACTGGTGCCGATTGTTTGTTTGATGGATTTTCTAAAAAACGTGAGATTGTCTCAGCAATACGAGACTTACAGTTCTAAAATAACACCGTCACAAGAAGAATACACGGAATTTCAACAGACATACAAACTCAGTCAAAGACTGCCTTGGAAATATGTGACTGGTTCTCGCTACAATTTGACGAGTCAACAGATATATCAGACACCGCACAGTTAGCAGTTATGGTGAGAATGGTATTTAGTAACTTCACAGTAAAAGAGGATATGTTGCAAATATTACCTATGAAAGGACAGACAAGGGGTGAGGATATTTATAATACATTCAGAACATTCGCCAAGTCAATAAATATGCCTTTATTGCCCTCTGCAAGAAGGATGAATCATTTTCAAACTTTATGTCCTACCACTGTATTATCCACCAGGAAGCTCTGTGTTGTAAAATATTGCCATTTGAACACGTTATGAAAATAGTTACAAAAATAATCAATTCTATTCGAGCAGCTCCTTTGCAACACCGACTTTTCAAGGCCCTGTTAGAAGATACTGAAGATAAAAAACATGATCTTATCGTGCATACTGAAGTACGTTGGCTCAGTAAAGGAAAGGTTCTTACAAGATTTGTGAGTTTAATTGAAGAAATAAAAACATTTATAAACGATAAAAAGGAAAACTATAATGAACTAGCTGACTCTCGCTGGCTGATTGATTTGGGATTTCTTACAGACATCATGGACAAATTGAATTCTTTAAATTTAGAGTTGCAGGGGAAAGACAAAAACATAGCTGAAATGATAAGCTCTGTAAAGTCATTTAAAGCTAAATTGGATGTTATGTTCAAAATGAACATAACTAACATTCATACTCTGGCAACCCCGACGAATATTTATGGTCACGTCATGGAGCATATGCGATTGCACAGATGTCGCTGTTAGAATTTCCGGCCGCAACGGACGTCGCGAGGTGTGAAAGAAGCAACAGGGCTTTTTGATTCTGTCTGTCATCCAGTATAGTCGTGCTCTGCTTTGGTTCTACCCAACATTTATAATGGACGTCGCTTAAAGCAGCACGATTGCAGCCGCAGTGCTTGAGGCCTCTGTGTCGTTCGAGTTTGGTATTTTAAAACTATTATTATTTGATTCACTTATCTTCCAATGTTTCTTTTAAAACTTAGCTGCTTGCCTTTATTATAGTATTTCCTTAATAACCCTTTAATGTAATATTCTTGTCTTTGCTATAATATAGTTTCGGTCAAGTACATAAATTGCTCTTTCATTTATTATTCCCCCTTTCTTCCACACTGCTATATAATTATTATCTTCCACGGTTTCAATATCGTGTGGCGCCCAGGTATATCTTTTAACCATAGATTGCACGTGCCTTCAGCCGTGCAATTCCTTTTTGTATTCTAATTTAATTTTTACAGTTGTCAGTTGCGAGGTTACGGAAGTAATTATTGTTCAGCTTGAAAAGGATGCATGTAACCCATGGCCCTTGCGTATGTCTCATGCTTCTCTTTAACTTTATACTCTACTCTATATTCCATCCAATCTAGAGACGATTTTCTCTTTTATTTTGTAGTTGTGACGATAAGGATCATAACTACAAAATATTAATATATCATTGGCGCGCTTCCGAATCGTGTTTTTTCTCACCTTCTATTGGTTACAATTTCATACTTCGGTTGTAGGAAAAAAAGCGATTATCTTTTTCAAGCATTTTGTTCCCTAACTTCGCACACTGGCAACAGTGGCAACATTTTTATTCTGGATATCGAAAATCGATATGTCAGTCCGCGTCGGTCGATATTTAATTTATATTTTTTGCTGTCAGATTAACATTGAAAGTTTGGTGAATCATTTATTATAGTACGTTTATTTATCGTGTTTTATTTTATTTAAATTCAAAAGTTTGGTTCAGTTTCATTTGTTTCTTATAGTTTTTTTTCTTGCGTACTTTAAGTACCTATATGCTGTGTGACATTTTGTAGTTTCCTACCCACGCTAAATTTAATATTATATTTCATGTTTCGATGTAGATTATAATATATGTGGTGACATTTCTTTAGTGCTACCATTTTCAGTTTGCCCCTAATTCTTTCTAATTGTTTGCACATATCATAATTTTGTTTTTTTGAGATTTCAGAAATTTTTGGTTACCTATTATCGATGACGGAAGTCGGTATAATACCGATCAATAATGATATGGATGGAAACAAAATTAATACCAATAGAATTAAAACATTCCCTAGTTATTACATACATGGAATTCCCAAAACAGGTCAACGTTTCTTTATCTTTATAACCTAATATCTTATTTCTTAATCAATTCATTTGCATTAAATTAGTTATTACGACTTGTCAAACTTTTGTGGCTCGCGATATTTTGGTTTCAAACCGTCCTTTGTTTCTGGCTTCGTTTTTTTGGCCGCTAGAGTAAATATTTGTATAATTGTATAATTAAATCATTTTTTCAATAACAAAATTTATTATTTAATTTAAATCAACTTCCGCAGATTTTTGTTTATAAGAAAGGTAAAATTATTTAATTTAAAGGATCATCGCGTATAGTAAACTATTATTAATGAAATAGATTTACTTAATTAAATCAATATTTTCCTGATTCATTTTTTTCAAATGTCAACGTTAAAATTTATTTAACTTTCTGATCTCTCGATTCCTCAGTTATAAAGTGATAATCAATTTTCCTTTTAATTTATGCCAGTTTTCACTAAATTTAATTCTGTTCAATTTAACTTTTTTGAATTTTTCTTGTTACTGAACCATTCTAAAATTTTGTCTTTTGATTTTTCTTTAAAACATTAGTTTTGCAAATATCCGCATTTATACAAATAAATAGCGTGTCTCTTGTTGATTATTACATAATTCAAATTTAATAATATGTTCCGCTAAATACTTTTTTCATTTAACTTTTTACTCATTATTGTTCGGAACTTTAAATGTCATTTTCTCTTAACATTTTTTGGTTTGGACAGTCATTATGATTTGTTTTGCTTTTGAAATGTATTAAATCATTAATTTTGCAATCTCAATTACAAATATATTTTTGCTTGCATACTATCTCATATTCAACCTTAATGCTGGATTATTTTTATTATATTCGTCTAAATTTTTATACGTAATATCCTATAGATTGCTTTGCTTGATTTTAACATAGTTTATTTGTGTTTTTTTTCACCTTTTTATTGTGTTTTGGTAATACTTCTTGCGTAGCAATTCAACTCCATCTATATCTTAACGATATTTACTCTCATCTAACTGTGATTAAATTATCAATTATTAAATTTTTTGGTACATTATTAGTCGACTTTATTAAAATTTTTTGATTATATTTACAAATATTATTTTGACTGATAATACTTCATTATAAAAGTACTCTTTATTAAAGAATCATTTATAAAAGTAATTTTTCATTTTTTTGAAGTTACTATGCACGCATTACAAATTGCGTTTGATATTCTTTTGTCTTTGTTATATTTATATATTATTTGTTAACGTTGATAAACACCCCAGATTTTAGTTAGTTTTTTGCCTCTATACAGCTTAATTTATCTCATAATAAACCGCTTGTGTTTATTTTGAATCTGAATAATTTTTGCATTTTTTTTTCTTTCTTATTTTTTGGCATTTTACACCTTTCTACATTGTACTTTAATTTCATATCGTGGTTTCAGATGACTGTGCGCTGACCGTATTTTGATCGTGGCTTTTCAACTGCCATAACCAGCCAAGTGAATACCGTGTTTTGCAGTCTCTCGGAGCAGAGGTATACCCTATCCGCTATAGCAGATATTGGCCCAAGTGCGGCATTTAATTGTAATCAATCGGTGCTAGGGGTTCCCGCTTCGAGAGGCGGGTTTCACTCTTGGGCAGAGTAGTTGGAGACGCTTCGAGGAGTCACTTTTGCTTACATATTTCTATAGTACAATTTTACAAATTTATATCGCCTTGCCAATTTTGCATCAAATTCTAATAAGGTTTGCTATTGTATTTGTCTTTGCGTGTGGTTTTCTTTGGTTTTATTTTTATAACTTATTTTCTTTTCATCGTCTAAGATGGTATCTTAGCTCACTTAGCTCACACAGTTCAATTCAGGAGGAGTTTTTTATTGATGGAAGATTTTGGAGATTTTATTATTTTTTTTGACTGCTAGCCTTTTTCTCTGCGCGTTCACGGGAAATGATGGTGGACCCGTGACGTCTCTCTCTAAAGACCTTGGGTGCTGAAGACGGTCCCCAAGGCAGGTGTCTTTTTTCTAGCAGTCAAACTCTGTACGGAAAGGAGGGCTGTTTGCTTGCCTTTTCGTCACATCTGCAGCCATGGAATTCGCCTTGTACGTGGGGGATTCCATTGCACTTTACTGACTTTGGGTCAATTTTTAATAAGTGTTGCCTGAATTGGATTGTGAGGAACCATTCTTTTGATTAAATTCTTCTTGGCCGTTATTCATACGGAACCTGTTGCATGTTAGTTTATTTGTTTTTTTTTATATAGCCCTCACTTGAATGTGAGATGCGCTATAACCTATATTGGTTATTAATTACATTTAACTTCGGACGTGATACTGGTGTCTTTTCCAGTTGTCTGTTTTCCACGTAGCTTTTCCGTTTGCTTTATATCTTTATTCACTTTCACGTCTGCGCCTTTTGATGGGTCCCAGCCTAGAGTTTGAGGAAGCTTTGTGGGGGGATTTTCCTTCCGGATGGAGACGCGGGTCATGGTTGAGGATAGTCTCTTGTGTTGCGGGATCAAGTTGATTTTAGCATTCACGGTGTGGTAATTATATTTTAGGTTAAGTTAGTTAAGGTAGAGTAACCTTGAAGAATGAACCGTGTTTGTTGAAGTTGATGACAGTCTCGTACCGCAATCGTAGACCTTTAACGTAGTTTATTTAAATTTAGTTATCGCGGAGCTTTTCTCGTTTTTTTTTCGTTCCCTTGTTTTTGTAATTAATAGGAAATCTACGCGTAATTCAGTACACAGCTTAGATTATCAGCTCACATTACTTTTATATTTATGCATTCAGGGAATCCAAGGTGCCGCGATTGGTTGTTAACCCGCTGTTGAATTAGTCAGATTTGGTAGTCTGTACTATTTTTTTTTGTAGTTTAATTTTGCTAAATTTATTAAATATACGGATTGACGTTTGTCGTCAATACATTATACCGTTAGCCTCATACGCACGCCAATTCAAAAGTATCTATTTACCATATTTTCTGTACTCAAAGTACCTTTTGTGAAAATCAGTAATTTAAAATCTTTATTATAAATAATCATTTTTATATATACAATTTATTTTACGCTTAGCGGCTTATTACTATTACTTACTTACTAAAACTTATTGACTTAATTTCACAATTTATCTGGGTTGTTTATGAATGTAGATGCTTCTGTTTCATATTTTTTTCATAAAAACAGTTAAGTTATTTCCAGGGCTTTTTTTTAAAAAAAAAAGGTGCCGGAACTCACTTCATGTCAAGCTTTTTACTAAATAAAATTATATTCAAATGTCACTTAAATGAAATTTAAAGGAGCTATGCCACGAAGCGAACAAAAAAAGGTTGATTTTTACGATATTTTTTTATTTTAGTCAAAACAAAGCTACAGAAACAATAAAATACATACATTATATTTGAAATATATTGTACAAATAAGACTAAATAAGACTAAATTTAAAATATAATTGTAAATACATATGTAATGTATTTATTTATGAACTTGAATAAAAGTTTAGAGTGATTTCCAAAGTTTTTTCCAATTCTCGTCTGATACATCATCTCGATTCCTTTTCTTAGTGTTAGAGTCTAAGGCCGAATGTCTTCCTTTAAGTAACCACCTATCAACATATTTTGAAGGATCGAAAAGTGTCAAGGGTGGTCCCACGAGTTTGATGAACAAGAGTGCCGAAACTGTTTTAGTGTTTAACGAAGCTCTTGTTGGGGTAATAATAAGATTCATTTGCGAAAACCCCCGTTCACATTCACTTGAAGAAATGGGAATAGAATTCAGAGCATATACCAAACGCAAGAGTTTTTCAGAAAATGTCTTTTCGAAAATGTATTCGCGAAATCCACGAATCATTTCTCGTTCATCTAGTTGTAGCCTGATCGAAATGTTTCTAATTTCCATCTCTCCAAATGTCAACCGATTATCAATGTCTTCAGGCCAATATTTTTGGTCAAGTACGCGAGCCCAAAGTGCAAACTCAACATCTTTATTATCTAGCAGCCTTTTTTCAATTGACGTTTTCAACGTGGAATAAAATATTTTCGGATCAATAGGAGGATCATTTTTAGAAACTTTTTCGTGAAGTAAAACTCCACGAAAATGCAGATTGCTTATAGCAGCTGCAGCACATTTATAATAGGGTCAAAAATTTTGTTTTCTCCCTTCAAAAACTTGAACGAGTTCATTTATTTTTCGATTTGCAATGTAAAGGTTCACATTGCGATTTTGTAGGTCCAAACTAAGTTCCGACAATTCTTGGAGAGCGTCGCACATCAATGCTAGATCCAATAAAAATGCTGTTGATGTTATTTTGTTCTTTAAGCCACTGTTAGTACACTTGTCATTTTTATCTCTTGTAGGGTGATTCATCGCTTCTTCAAAATGACGCACAAGGGATTCATAATTATTCCACACAGCCGAAACTGAACGAAAACTAGATGCCACCCATCGGGTACTTAAAACTCTTCCGATTTTCAGTACCTCAACGCCTAGTGATTCTGCACATAAATGCAACTCTCTATTATTTTTCGGCGACGCGTGGTATAAAACATAAAGTTTATCAATAAATGATTTGAATCTATTGATCCCTGAAATTTTCTTTACAACATCACTTACTGATAATTCTAATCTGTGATTAGTACAATGCCAAACTATAATTGAAGGAAATTTTTCTGTCAGCAATTTTTTCACTCCATTTTTAGAACCTAACATCACAGCAGCGCCGTCGCATGCAACCGAAACTAAATATTTTTTTAAATATTCTTCTGTCATCCCATATTAATCAAGAGATTGGAGTAATGATTCAAATATTCCTTTTGCCGTTACGTCTTTAAGTTCAATCAAATCCAAAAACAAATTAATTGGTGAATTCATTCCAACACTTTCGACACAGCATCGAACATACACAATGAGGGTGGTTTTTGGCTTATGGTGGTAGACTCATCAATTATCAAAGAAATTATATTTTTCGATTGAACAATTTCTTTGAAAACATTTTTTCTCATTTCATCACATATATGATTTACAATGTTAATACTTGCGTTAGTGGAATGGAGAATATGACCCATTTCGATCCCATTTAGTTCTTGGAGATTAATTTCACTTTCAAACATATTGAATGATTGATTTTCCTTAGCTACTTTATATGCAGTTCGAAAAATGTTTGCTGTTATTACTTTTTCGCGAGATAACGATTTTAAAAAAGTATTTTCAATCTGCTTTTTTTTGGCTTCAGAAATGATTTTTAACGCTGCTTTGTGTGCAATAGATCCTCTGTGATCGAAAATTTTTTTTCGAAGTGACCCCAATTGTAGCTTCCTCTCTTTCCCAGAATACGTGATTTCATTATTGGCCCATTCTTTGGATATTGTCATTCCAATTGTCGTTTCAGTTTCACGAGTTCCAACGTTTCTGCAAATTGTGCAGCCAAGTTTCATTTTGTGTACGTTAAACCATTCGTTTTTTGAGCAAAAGAGTTTTTGAGCCTTGATCCCCGAGATCAGCTCGAGATGATTCAGGAACATCTACATGTACCGATATTTCCATATCTTCTGTCATCGTTTCTGTTACTGTTTTGAGCTTTTTATTTGCGGAATCGGCGCCGCTGCCGGTGGTTGAGAAGTAACAGGAAATTTTTTTCATATTTAAACTTGGGGTTGCACTAAATAATATATAAAATAGTTGCACAACACGTAATCGTAACACAAACTGACTAAACAAACGTAAATAACAATATACGCAGATGCCGCCATGCGATAAACGTCAAACTGTCAAAATCATAATACGCAAAAACATACGTATGAAGCTAGTTACATACGCAGGTTTGCTATTTAAACTTTACGGTTACTTCACTAACACTAACACGCCAACATTCAAAATGGCTTCCACCTGTACCTTATTTTATCATTTTAACGAATTATTATTGTAAGTACTTAAGCGCATTTTTGATTTTGAAATAAAACCGTGAAAAAAGGTGCCGGAACGCCGTTCCACCGCGTTAAATGGAAAAAAAAGCCCTGGTTATTTCAAATCAACCTTCGTGGTGGAACATCGTTAGGTAGGGAAAACTTCTACGATGTCTCCTAGACCTTCACTACCCCGTGGAACACCCTCCCGTTGGACCACCACACACAATTTCAAGATTACTTCCCTCCGACGTCAACCATCGGAGGCGAGCTTTATATCCATTTCTCGTCGTTTTTTTTTACATAACATCTATCGAAGCATTATTATTGAAACGTACCAGCCCACGTCGTACGCCTCCTGGAAGGGTCACCCAAAACTGGAAAGCTACCACCAGGATACCGTCCGATGAAGCTGATGATTGAAGATTATGTTGCTTTCACATCTCTTCGCCAAGACTTTTTCTGTGTTATAACACCAGGCCTTGTCGACCGTTTGCTGCCCTTTGTGCACGAGCCCCGTGCACTCCTACTCTGAAGACATCCGGGACGCCTCAAGACGAAGCTCGCATCATGGCTGGACCTTCTCTTTTCCAAGGACGGGGATATTGTTATGTTCAAAATTAACATAACTAACATTCATACTCTGGCAACCCCGACGAATATTTATGGTCACGTCATGGAGCATACGCGATTGCACAGATGTCGCTGTTAGAATTTCCGGCCGCAACAGACGTCGCGAGGTGTGAAAGAAGCAACAGGGCTTTTTGATTCTGTCTGTCATCCAGTATAGTCGTGCTCTGCTTTGGTTCTACCCAACATTTATAATGGACGTCGCTTAAAGCAGCACGATTGCAGCCGCAGTGCTTGAGGCCTCTGTGTCGTTCGAGTTTGGTATTTTAAAACTATTATTATTTGATTCACTTATCTTCCAATGTTTCTTTTAAAACTTAGCTGCTTGCCTTTATTATAGTATTTCCTTAAGGGGGAAGGTGTTCCATGTCAGCTATTTTCTGGTATTTTCGGAGGTTAAGCCTGAATCTTACGTAAGATTTATAGAAAAACTATTTATATAATTATGAAGCTTATTCATCGGCAAATATTTATGTCAAACATTTGATAACTGCATAAAGTATTTTTATGACGTAAAATAATATTCTTTGGAACCTTGAAATGTAATAATTGATAACGAAGCCATATTTTTGTGACATTAATAGACTGTGTTGATAACCGTTTTTTCCACTAAATATTATGTCAAAACGTTTATTATAGATAGCTTTAATGTTATCAAACATAATGTAGTAAAATATATTCAGTATAATTATAATATTTGCAGTTTCTGTTGGCTCTAAATCTAACGGAATCGACTGGATATTTTGTTATTAAAATATGCGATAATTATAGACATTCCAAATAATCTAAAGCTACGTATCAGAAGGGTTATCATTAATCATTGAATAAATGATGAAATATCTTGTTAAATATAAATTTATAATACTAAATAGATACATTTTAAAAACAACCATTTCACGAAATATTTGACCAACTCGATGGGACGTCAGACCGCCTGCAAATTTGGCGTTAGATGTATGGAATCTTTAGCTGGTGCTATTTTCACTTCATATGACCAAAAAAATACGCCAATCCACGAATATTGTATAAAAATATGTTTATAAAAGTGAATGCTACAAATTGAGCACAAAAATATGTGATACAAACATAAATTCGGACAAATTATTCAAAAGGAAAACATATTTTGACATTTGAGGACAAAACAAAAAAAAATCTGAAGAAATTTGTATTTGCGTCAATTCTACGTTATGTCATACTAAATCATACATTACAATTTTTAACACTGTTGCAATCTATTTTGCCTAATATTGCAACATAGCAATCAGTTTTCTGTCCCTTTCTATAACTATCTCCCTCTACATTCAAAATAATTATGATTGTAGTAGGTATGTATTTTATAAATTGTGATAGATTTTATTTTATTTCAGTGAAATATATCAGGTCGTCCAGTATTGCCATATCTACTAAAATATTATTGGATTGATATTTTAGTAAATAATTGAAAGAAGTTTTTCACCATTTGTATCTACTATTAGTTTTACTATTTTTATTTAATAAATAATACACATGAGGTTTTACGAATTTCACATTTGTTATTAAACATACTTACATAATTTAGAACACCTCAAACACATCGCGAAGTAAAAATATCTATATTTTTTACTTAGCCAAATTATGAATCTACCTAGGTTAGGTACCTACTGATATTTATATTACAGAAAATTTAACTTTTACTAAATTATGAATTTGCGAGATTATAATAATACAGATGATTTTAAAGAATACTTTCATCAAATAATAACATAATAATGGATGCCTGTACTTACATAATATTTTCCAATGAAATATTTTTTTCTTTTAAATTAACTTTAATTTCGAAAGTTTAGCCTGGCAATACTATGAACGTCATTTATTTCAGCGGGAATGCGAAATTTTCATCCTCGGTTTTTGACATAGGTACCTAACAATATTATCACAATTATTTATATCGATTGTACTTACAAAAAATGCCACGAACTCACTATCCGATGGCTGGAAGTTCCAAAAAAAGACGTAGGAGAAAAGATGGAAATATTAATACATTAAAAACACAAAGGTTTGAATTTATTATTTTATAATTTGACATAATTATACATAGTTGAAAAAACCACATTTCACAGAAAATTTTGGTTCACAATATTTATTTATCTTGCAAAAGGAAGTTTTGCGTATTACTTATTAATACACACAATTAAGTATAATGATCATTTGTACTTATATTATGTTTGTGCCATGTCTTATTCGAAATTAGTGTGTCTGTGACAAAAATTATAATCTGGTACAATAATTAATAGCAGCTATACATTTTGTTTTCTGTTAACTATCTACTAAACTAATATTTTTGAATGTATTATAGTATTGATATATTGCCGAAGACTATGCCTGAGCATGGAAATCCTCAAAGCATACTACCTGAACCAGAATTTCATCCCACATTTGAACACGAACACGAAGAATTTATTATAGAAAATGAAATTGAAGATTCAAGCCCTAAATTCCGTGTAGAAGGCCGTAGAATTATAGACTTTTCATATTTTTTCCAACAACTTCAATTAATTAGCCACCATGATTCTCCATTTAATTGTAATTTATCACATTTAGAAATTTTTGGGGAAAATCGGGATAACTTTAGTAGTACATTTTTTATCCAATGTAAACTTTGTGGTAAAAAATTAAAATTATATACCACTGAAATGAACAAAAACAAAATGAATCTGTGTGACGCATTTGTATCCAGTATAATCAGTATCGGCAGTGGATTTTCAAATCTGGAAGAAATGTGTTCAGCAATTGACGTACCATCGATTACAGCAAGAACATACAGAAAGAGTCAACAGAAGGTGTACGAGTGGTTTGAAGAAACCAAAAATAAGAGTATGGAAAACGCTGCGAAAGAAGAGCGACAACTTGCAATCGAAAATGGTGACGTCGATTCTTCTGGTATTCCCATGATATCAGTTGTTGCAGACGGCTGTTGGTCGAAACGTTCATACAGATGCAATTATTCCGCAGCATCTGGCGCTGCCACGATCATTGGTCAAAGAACCGGAAAGATTTTGTACATGTCAGTGAAAAATAAATATTGCGATTTGTGCGCCAAAGCTAAAAATAAAAATATCCCTGCTCAACAACATAAATGCTTTTTAAATTACACCGGTCCGTCAGCTGGAATGGAATCTACAGCAATATTAGAAGGCTTTAAAGAATCTATTAATACACATGGATTGATTTATTCAAAATTGATTGCTGATGGAGATTCCAGCACATACAAAAAAATTCTTGATTGTCACCCATATCCGAATGTAACTGTCGAGAAAGTTGAATGTAAAAACCATTTAATTAGAAATTATTGTGGCAAAATAGAGGCATTAACCAAAGACACAAGATATCCCTTGAATGTAAGAAAAATCATTGCGTCAAGAAAAAGACGTCTGCGGAAAGCCGTCATAGGTGCAATCAAGTATAGAAAACTACAAGATAGTACTTTCGAAGAAAAGGTTATCGCTTTGAAAAAAGATTTAATTAATGGACCGCACCATGTTTTTGGAGACCATACTTCTTGTCTACCATATTTTTGTACAAATGAACCAAATACAGAGGACATGCTTGATGTAAATTATGTACCAGCATTAAAAGAATGCAGTCTATTTTCTCAATTAATGATATATAATTCTCGTTTGGTGCTAAATTCAAAAAGTTTAATTTATAATTTTTCTACTAATATTTCAGAATCTTTTAATAACATGATTGCAAAATTTGTAGGCGGCAAGAGAATTAACTACTCTCAAAGACAATCGTACATGGGACGATGTGCAGCGGCGGTAATCGCATTTAATACAAATAAGTTACATTGCACAATTCAAAAACAAGTTTATAAAAATAGCCCAAAAGCCTTCATAAATCGCTTAGAATCAAGAAGGTTGAAAAAAAATAAAAAAAAAATAGGAAAACCTTGGCGAAAACCAATACATTCTGTTCCTTTATCTAATCCAGATTATGGAGAGAGTTGCCAAAAACCTGATATGGACAAAAATCAATATCAATTGAAAAGAAACTTTTTTGAAAAAACTCAAACTGACAAACTATGAGAGGAGGGATATAGAAAGACGCACTTTATTACAATCTGAATGTGCAGAATGGCTAGAAAGGCGACGAAACCTTCTTACTGCCTCTGTTTTTGGAAAGGTGTGTAAGCGGCGAGAAAATACAAAATTTGGGCCTTTGGTAAAACGTTTATTATATAGCCAATCATTAGCCAACGTGAAAGCGGTAAAATATGGTAAAGAAAATGAATCAATAGCTTTACAACAGCTTAGTGTACAAGAACGAATTAAGATTGAGAGATGTGGATTGTTTATCGATGATGTGTATGATTTTATCGGTGCAACGCCAGATGGCATCAGCGATGATGATACAATTATTGAAATAAAATGTCCTTTCTCAGCTGCTGGAATAAGTGCAGATGAAGCTATTGTACAGAAAAAAATTAAATTTTGGAAAGTAGATAAAGACAGGAATATGGTAATAGATAAAAATCACGATTGGTACTTCCAGATTCAGGGGCAGCTTCATATTACTAAGAAAGATGTCTGTTTATTTGGAGTTTGGACGGGACATAATTTTCCTGTTAAAATAGAATTAATCAAAAAAGACGAGACATTTTGGATTGAAAAAAAGATATATCACTTTTATATGAATTGTCTACTGCCAGAAATAGTAGATCCCAGAACCAGTAGATCTATGAATATTAGAGAACCAGAAAGGCTGACTTTCTAAATTTTTATTTTAAATTTTATTATGCTTAATATATTTTCAACAAGTCTATATTACATCACTATTTTATAGTTCATCAAGATATATCTAATTTACTAATATAGTTTACTGTTACTAGACACCCACAACGAGTGTAATTTTATGAAATTCAAAATAATATGTATACTTACATCTAAATAATGATACCTAAAGATCTTGCTGGCGATTCCACTGTGCCATATTTTGTATAAGCATTCGTCTCTGCAGCCGTGGAGTTTGGTCCCGTGTAAAAATTACATTTTGTTCTTAAGGTCAAAAACCAAATTGGTTGTGCCAATGGCTTATAACCATTCCTCATAAATGATTATAACTGATATCACCTCATAACTGATCAGTGCCATGCACGAGTTAACTCGCGGGATCTTTTAAACGTCATAACTTCTGAATGAACTGTTTGTGTATATTTTCTTAACAATATTTATCATTTTAGTGTGAAAAAATTCACGTTAAACATGTTGATTTGGTAAATTTTCACAAATATTTATCATTCTATTCTTATTTCATATTTTTTAAGGGATTCATTTTATTCCAAAAATAACTGACCTACAAGTACCCACCTGGTAAAAATTGGATTTGGATTGGATGGAATTTCCTAGTAGATTTTCCAACTAAACAACATGACGCTTTCTATATATTATTTACTGTTAGTTTTGAAATTATTGTATTTGAAATAAATAATGTATCAATAATACACATAGAAATCAATAGATATATAAAATAGATATCACAGTTTAAAAATCAGAAAGATCAATGCATATTACCATTGTTTATGTTACAATATAAAACAACATTTATCATTGAACGTAGGTACCAAGAAAAATAGACTTCATTAAAATGTGTCAATATAGTATATACCCGATATAATTATATAAATTATTATATTGTTAATTACTCTGTGGGGTCCATATATACTGCTTCAATAGTAATTTAATTTTGTACTTGATTTACTTATTATATGTACAAATGTAATATACTTACCTACTTATTAGGATATATCTTGGTGAATTTTAAAATAAGAGGAAATTAAATGGAGGTCATCGTGTCTAACTATATGTCAGCCGTTGTTAAGTCTTATATAAATATTTATACATTATTAAATTGTTTTTCTGTTTTTTATTGATGTAAAGACATGGCATGTATTCAAAGTAATAACAAATTAGCTGTGTACTATTTATTTAACTTATATTAAAACCCCAAGATTGATTTCGTCTTACGACATATTTTATTCTTCTAAGTTTTACTATGACATTGTAATATGAACCATGGATATAGTATAGTACTTAAAAAAATCAAAACTGGTAATATATTATTTCAATATTTAATTGTCAATTTTCATTTGAAGTCAGCATTTAATTACTGGTATAACACATAATTATTAACTGATATCTACAACTTCAGATGGACAAATTAATTGATATATCATATTATCAGTTTTCATTTCCTTTCAACAATGTATTCATTCTAGCAGCTATTTTAAATATCTTACTAGTTTTTATGTCATGGCACCTTACAAAGGCTCCGAGCAACCATATACTGAGCTTCGAGAACAGATGTTTACGACGGATACTGGGTGTGCGGTAATTTTAGAAGTAACGGGAGATAAAAGAACGCACCAAATAGCCTCCCATCACGCTGAGAGTGAATACGCAACTTTGTACCTGGCCCGGCCACGTGCTGCGAGTGCCTGAAGAGAATCCCAATCTGGTTTGCCTGTTCTTCAAGCCAACCGGATTCCGGCGTCCTGGATGGCCGCTAAATACTATCTATATAGCATATCTGGCGGAGTTACGGACTGCTAGTATGACCTGGAACGATGCAAAAAAACTAGAGTGACAGAGATTCTTGGAGGCGCCGCATTGTATCCATATGCTGCAACTAAGATGCGGATATAGCCGAAGAGAAGAAGTAATATACAGTATCTAGAAAACTTAAAGCCTTTGAAATGTGTGTGTATAGATACATGCACCTTTCATTGGTGTTGGAAAGACAATTTTTCTAATATCAAAGTGATATTGAGACTGAAAAAGACAAGACTTGGAGAGTAAGCTCTACCAAATGACATACCTAATATGATACAAGTAACTGATATGCACAATTATATTATATTTTATATTACGAATCAAAATAGCAACTTTTATATCATTATCGATAATAAATTTAGTGCAAAAATGTTTTTATAAAATTGTTTTATTTTTTAAACATTAGTCACTTTATATTTACCTTGTGTAATTGTACTATTAAATCTATAAAATGGGTGTATATGCTTGATGGTCGACGTCATAAATCACGCCATGTTCGAATCGTACGCCGAAAGTTGGATTTATTTCATTATTAATTAAAAGATTTATTTCATTCCATCTTATTCATATGAAACCGTCGACAAGCAAAGATCTCGGTAAACATTTTCTCCATCTGCAAAAAACATAACATAGGAACTGTTAATAGTGTGATTTTTAATCTTTTATAGTTGGCGACTGTTTGAAGAGTGGTAATTAAAACGGATTAGTGATAATACAAAGCATCAAAAAAGATTGATTAACTAAAATAAAGTAATCAGGTAACATCAGGTAACATGTTTAATAACAACTAGAACGCCTTAGATTATATCAAACAAATATATATGAAATCACAGGTTTTATATAATTCTGGAATGAATGTAACTAACCTCAAAAAAAGGATTGTATTACGTCGGAATTATGAAACATTGAAAGCATGTATAGACTAAGAAAACAATAAATAAACACTTGAATAATATATGCAAAACACACAGAATACTACGATAGTAATAAATAACATAATATTGTACTTACAGATAGTGTTTCTTATTCCTGATATAAAACACAATTGTTTTAGGTACCTTGCAATTTGTAAACATAATATTTGACACTTTTGACAGCAGAGAGATTTTTATATTAGTCTATGGCCAAAAATACGGATTTATTTGGCCGGCTAATAAAAAGATTTTAATAAAGCAAGAACATTTTAAATATGCGACAAATAAATAAAAGTATATATAATATAGTTGTTAAAAAAATCTGTGTACATTATAAAATATATTTAATATTATAAATACATATATTTTTTAAATTTATGTTATAATTTGTAAACGACGAAGCACGTCAGCTAATACGCATAGTAAATGTTTAAACTTCGGTAATCAAATTCGAATGTGACAGAAAGAGAAAGAATAACTTTTTAATCATATTAGCATGCGTAAAAGAGATGTAACATAATATCACTTTCACTTTAAAAATCATACCTAGTATTCAATGTCATAGTTCAACTTTAAATGAAAAAACAGAAACTCTAGGTAAGCATGTGTGCCCTTAATAACCTTTTAATGTAATATTCTTGTCTTTGCTATAATATAGTTTCGGTCAAGTACATAAATTGCTCTTTCATTTATTATTCCCCCTTTCTTCCACACTGCTATATAATTATTATCTTCCACGGTTTCAATATCGTGTGGCGCCCAGGTACATCTTTTAACCATAGATTGCACGTGCCTTCAGCCGTGCAATTCCTTTTTGTATTCTAATTTAATTTTTACAGTTGTCAGTTGCGAGGTTACGGAAGTAATTATTGTTCAGCTTGAAAAGGATGCATGTAACCCATGGCCCTTGCGTATGTCTCATGCTTCTCTTTAACTTTATACTCTACTCTATATTCCATCCAATCTAGAGACGATTTTCTCTTTTATTTTGTAGTTGTGACGATAAGGATCATAACTACAAAATATTAATATATCATGGATTTGTTGATATCACATCTGCAGATCAATTCTCTCTTGCATTTCCCACATATGAATAAAATGCTAGGTAACAATGAATTAAACGGGTGATTATTTATTAAGCATCTTCAAGTGTTAAAAAAAAATTTGAAGAGAGATTTTTGCAGTTTACAGATATCGAGCCAATTGTTTCCTTCTGTATCAATCCTTTTACTTGCCAAATAAATGTAATGGAAATGGCCGCATGTATTGCAGATTTTGTTCAAGGTAAGACAGAAGAACTAGAGTTAGAAATTTTGGAGCTTAAGAATGATATTTTCCTTCTTTGGAATACAGTGGACAGAAAAAAGTTCCCATTTTTTAAAAAAAGCGGCATATAAAATTGGATCATTTTTCGGTTCGACATATTTATGCAAATCATTGTTTTCACACATGAACTTAATAAAATCAAGATATAGATCTCGACTCACCGATGAGCATCTTTATGATTGTTTGCTAACAGGATTATCGTCATACTCTCCTAATTATGAGGCACTGGCCAATGATATGCAATGCCAAAGATCACATTGACATATTGATATTCTATTTTTTTATAAAATGTTTTCTTTGTAATTGTGTTTTTTGTTTACTTTGTTTACGTTTTGTAAATACATTTCTCTGTGTGTATGCAATTTGAATAATAGTTTTATTATTTTGAAACATTTTTGTTTATTATTTATTAATAAATTATGAATATAAGAAAATAAATTATGGGAAAATGAGAAGTTATGGAAGGAGTTTGTCGATTAAAAATAGGTGGTGCCCGCCACCTTGCCGATATTTTAGAATGTTCTCTAGAGTACAAAAAGGTTGGGAACCCCTGCTCTATATTATAGTAACATAAAAAGCGAATAAATATTATGTATTCGTTTTTTTTTTAAATTAATTTCATATACCTATTATCGCAAAGGTCTTTTTTGTTATATATTCATAGAACAGATTCCTTATTACAGAGGTATTTAAGTCGTTATAGGGAGTTTTAAAATACAGTAGAAAAATTGGGGCGGCATTTTATTTAGGAACATCACTGGGTGTTTTTCTACCATCTTCTCGTGTTCCATGACTGAGAGTATTGCAGGTATATTTTTCTAATTTCAATTCATATAATCTCAGAAAATATGTACCCATATATAATGTAATATAACATATAAATTGCATTGAGCAAATAATAGGTACATTGCGAAAACTCACGAAATAAAATAGATAAAATACATTTAAACAAAATCATCACAATCCAATTGGAAAAATATTTGAAAATATTTACTTACATAATACTTAGGGTCCATGTTTCACACGCATATGTGATCACGGGAAGCACACACTGGTTGAACACTTTGCTCTTTAGGCACGATATAAGGTCACTTTTGAAGATACTATTCAGGCGGCCAAAAGCACTCCAGCCTAGGTTTACTCTGCGAACAATTTCATCAAATATACATCCATCTATAGACACTTGTTGTCCCAGATAGATGTAGCTTTTCACCTGTTCGAGCTGAGTACCATTGATGAGGATCTCTTTTTGGCCTGCAAAGCAGTTGAACATGACTTTTGTCTTTGTTACATTTATTTATTTACTTTGTTAGAAACTCAGAGTAGCACAATGTGGTATGGAGAGGTGCATGCTGGGCATAACGCGAAAGGACAAAAAGAGGAATGAGTGGATAAGGAAGCAGACAAGGGTTTGCGATGTAATAGAGTTTATTAAAAGCCTTAAATGGAGATGGGCTGGGCACATAGCTCGAAGAAGAGACAATCGTTGGACAAATCTAGTCATCCAGTGGTATCCAAGAAGTACAAAACGTCCACAAGGTAGACCTAGAGGCCGCTGGATCGATGAAATGATAAAGTTCTGCGGAAGTACGTGGCAACGCAATGCACAGGACCGAGAGAAGTGGAAGCAACTTAAAGAGGCCTTCATCCAGCAGTGGATAGATTCAGGCTGATGATGATGATGATGACTTACATAATAATTAATAATTTCAACAACATCAGAAATCTATTAGAATAAATTATCCCACATGCCCACATGGTGTGAATATTTAAATATTTTTTCTAATATCTACAAGTCTGAGGTTGTTTAAAATTATGCACATTTACAGATACTCTAGCATAGTAAAGAACAAAATCACCAGCTGTCAACGCGGTATGGAACGTAGTATGCTAAATATCAACAAAAGACAAAAAATAAGAAATATTTCAAAAGCCACAGACGCTCTAATCCATGCTCAAAAACTTAAATGGAAATGGGCGGGTCATGTAGCGCGACTACAAGATGAGAGATGGACAAAAATAAACAAAAGGGAAACGCTATAGAGGAAGACCCCATGCGAGTTGGCAAGACGAAATCATAAAAACAGCGGGCCCAAATTGGCTACAAATAGCCAAAAACAGTCGTCAGAGAGTCAAACAGAGTCCAGTGGGACTCTTTGGAGGAGGCCTTCACCAGAAGAGGGGTTCTTACAAACTAATTACATATCACTGTCTGATTTATAAACATTATCTAATAGTATTATATACAAAATAAAAAATCTTAAAATAGGTATATTTATGTATTATACAAAAATAATAATAATTAATTTTATATAAACTAGAAAATAAGTAGATAATACAATCATAGATAGATATATATATATTTATAGGTTAGATATTGTGGGTATTCTTCGAAAAAGCACTAAGTCAAAATTTTGCTGTGCTAATGATGAGGTAATCTTATTAAGAGTACGCTCTATAGTCTTCAAAAACACACACAGTCATATCTATAAAACTGGCGAAGATAATTTATGTTATATTCAAAAAGACATACATCTATTCAGAGAAAAGGCACTAAAGGGACTAAGTGCATTTGTTTCTCTCATTCTCAGGCTATATTCACAAAATTCTGCGTGCGAAACTGCACTAAGTCATACTCAAAGCAATATCGCAGTAAGGAATTTGCCTTTTATATATATAAAAAAAGTTAAGACCGTCCAAACTTTCAAACTCGATTATCTCAAAACTAGTATTTTTGACTTATTGCTTATTCGCAGTATACCCACGATATTATATATTCATTAGATATAGTCAATTAACTGTCATTTACTTTTGTTTGTAAGAAATAAAAAGGCTTTTTTTTGTAATAATTATTATAAATGATTTTTTTTTTAAATTTTTTAGTAAACGTTTTCGTTAACTTATATTACTATGTATTTTTTATGTTACCAACAACTGATTCGGATGAAGGTGATGATGAAAATGTTTTATAAAGTACATTATGTAAAACTAAGATTTTTTTATATTATATCTAATATTGCACATTTTTGAAAAATTAATAGCTTCCTGTTCCCTAAATTTTCCATTTCGAGCACTGTTAATGTACTAGTAAATCTGCTCTTAACAACTGATATTCAGAAAGCCAGAAAGAAAATGAAGAGTTGGTCGACCTTGTGCACAATGTCGAGTCGAATTTATAAAACATGGGATTGTTGGTAAAGTTGGTACCCTGGATGGAAGCAGTTGCTGAAGAAGGCGAAAACCCACATAGGTCTGTACCGCCAGAAAGAAATAGGTAGTATGATAGGTAATGGGTGAGTAATAAAACACAACTGAGAGATAGGTATCAAAGCTTTTAATTAATGGAATGAAACTGAATGTTTTAAACAAAACTTATACAATATTATTTAACAAAGGTAAACTATTTTTGGTACACTTTACTAATATACACAATCATTATTATATATAAAACGTCATTAGACAATCTTTTAAAAACTTGTCAAGACTTATTTCACTAAATAATATAAAACAGCCAACATGAAATAAAAATTGTCAATACTATGAAAGAATGACATTCAACAAATAGTTGGTTACTTTTTAATTCGCTTTGCGCAATGCAAGTGAGTTGTGCTCAATCTGACAATAATAAATACATTTATTAATATGCGAAACCAATAGGGGACAATGGCTATATATACTATTTTTATTTTTTTCCATAATGTTCACAAGTATCCCCAAAGAAAGAGACGAGATACAATGTTATTAGATGTCTTAAAAACTCGCCAAGAGGTATTTTACGAAATAATAAAAGACTAGATAGCAATGGCTAGATATACCTACTATTTTTTTATTTTTTATCTTTTTCCATAATGTTTACAAGAGTCCCCCTTTATTTAACACAATATTTAATAAATAAAAAAACAAGATAAAACGTTATTAGACAATGTTTTAAAAACTTGTCAAGACTTATTTCACTAAATAAAATAAAACAGCCAACATAAAATAAAAATTGTCAATACTATGAAAGAATGACATTCAACAAATAGTCACGTTTTAATTCGCTTTACGCAATGCGAGTGAGTTGTGCTCAAACTGACAATAATAAATACATATTAATATGCGAAACCAATAGGGGACAATGGCCATATTATATACTATTTTTATTTTTTTTCCATAATGTTCACAAGTATCCCCAAAGAAAGAGACGAGATACAATGTTATCAGATGTCTTAAAAACTCGCCAAGAGTTATTTTACGAAATAATAAAAGACTAGATAGCAATGGCTAGATATACCTACTATTTTTTTATTTTTTATCTTTTTCCATAATGTTTACAAGAGTCCCCCTTTATTTAACACAATATTTAATAAATAAAAAAACAAGATAAAACGTTATTAGACAATGTTTTAAAACTTGTCAAGACTTATTTCACTAAATAATATAAAACAGCCAACATAAAATAAAAATTGTCAATACTATGAAAGAATGACATTCAACAAATAGTCACGTTTTAATTCGCTTTACGCAATGCGAGTGAGTTGTGCTCAAACTGACAATAATAAATACATATTAATATGCGAAACCAATAGGGGACAATGGCCATATTATATACTATTTTTATTTTTTTTCCATAATGTTCACAAGTATCTCCAAAGAAAGAGACGAGATACAATGTTATCAGATGTCTTAAAAACTCGCCAAGAGTTATTTTACGAAATAATAAAAGACTAGATAGCAATGGCTAGATATACCTACTATTTTTTTATTTTTTATCTTTTTCCATAATGTTTACAAGAGTCCCCCTTTATTTAACACAATATTTAATAAATAAAAAAACAAGATAAAACGTTATTAGACAATGTTTTAAAAACTTGTCAAGACTTATTTCACTAAATAATATAAAACAGCCAACATAAAATAAAAATTGTCAATACTATGAAAGAATGACATTCAACAAATAGTCACGTTTTAATTCGCTTTACGCAATGCGAGTGAGTTGTGCTCAATTTGACAATAATAAATACATATTAATATGCGAAACCAATAGAGGACAATGGCCATATATACTATTTTTATTTTTTTTTCCATAATGTTCACAAGTATCCCCAAAGAAAGAGACGAGATAAAATGTTATCAGGTCTCTTAAAAACTCGCCAAGAGTTATTTTACGAAATAATAAAAGACTAGATAGCAATGGCTAGATTTACCCACTATTTTTTTAATTTTTATCTTTTTCCATAATGTTTACAAGAGTCCCCCTTTATTTAACATAAATGAAATTTAACACTTTACTAATATACACAATCATTATTATATATAAAACGTCATTAGACAATCTTTTAAAAACTTGTCAAGACTTATTTCACTAAATAATATAAAACAGCCAACATAAAATAAAACTTGTCAATACTATGAAAGAATGACATTCAACAAATAGTTGGTCACTTTTTAATTCGCTTTACGCAATGCGAGTGAGTTGTGCTCAATTTGACAATAATAAATACATATTAATATGCGAAACCAATATGGGACAATGGCTATATATTATATACTATTTTTATTTTTTTTCATAATGTTCACAAGTATCCCCAAAGAAAGATACGATATACAATGTTATTAGACAATGTCTTAAAAACTTGTCAAGACCTATTTCACGAAATAATCAAACACAGCTAACGGTAACATAAAATAAAAATTGTTGAAAAGGACTATGAATTGAATAGATAATCATTTTTAATTCACTTTACGCAATATGAATTAGGTGTATTCAATCTGATGGGAAGGGGTACCTATGCAAAATCAAAATGGGATTCACGAATTTCATCCCATTTTGATTTTTACAGTTGAAGTATATCATTTATATTTTTAAGATTTTGAAATTTCTCCCTAAGCATACTCAATGTCAGTCGGTTCGTTATAACTGGACAATATCTGATCACTAATTTTCGGATTTGAGGACACCTTTGCGCAACTACATCTAATACTTCTAGGCTAAAATGTTGAACCTTGATAACTTCAAGTGTAACTAAGTTATCCATCGCGCCACTTACGAATACATCTATCAATTTATTGGAGTTAAGCGTAGAATCCTCCAAATACAAAACCTGTAGATTACTTATTTTATTTAACGATCTTAATGCAAAATTCGTCACACCAAAATTATTGGAGAATGCAAGTTTGGAAATATTGAGACAATCTGATATATGAAACATTATGCTTTCAGTGCAGTTTCGCAAGCCTACTGTTTTTAATTTTAGCTTCTGCTGCTTTATCAAATTTATAATGCTACTTTCGGGTACCTCTGCAAATGTACCTACAATATTGAAATGAGCCAATTCTCCACAGTGTAGAAGGCTCTTCAACGTTTGGTCACTCAAATGCAAATTGCTACTAAACTTATTCAATTTAGTTAGTAGACTGAAATCAAGTGTTATCGCAATAGTT
Organism: Rhyacophila brunnea; assembly: GCF_057557595.1. Lineage (NCBI taxonomy): Eukaryota > Metazoa > Arthropoda > Insecta > Trichoptera > Rhyacophilidae > Rhyacophila > Rhyacophila brunnea. The sequence goes on from NW_028232751.1 coordinate 40,444,173, forward strand.
CTATTACAATAAAAGTCAGTTATATTAAGCTCTTCCAATTGAGAAAGAGACTCAACAAGTCCTGTACAAAGCTGAAAACTTAAGCATTTCTTCAGAGTAAGTATTTTAATTTTGGGACAAATTTCCAAAATACTTTTCAATACATCAAAACCCACAACCTTGGTCAATTCAAGTTCTTGTATAAGGTTGCTATGGGCTCCATATTCGTCTAGAAACATTTTCACGGGTTGAGGACAACTACCATCGAATTTAATCGGTATTCGATCCCAAACTGCCGGAATTCTAGCCACATCTTTCCAGTGTGTACATACACTCTCAGCATTTTTTATCGACTCGTATGGTAAGTAGGAAAATATTAACATCAACATTTCTGGCGGAAGTTGATCCATGACGTGAAATTATGGTGGCGAAGGGTTTTGGCTGTCGATTAATGCGGCTTGAGGAATTGAAGATATTATTTGAAAGTTGAAGAAATCTGAAAAAAAAGTAAAAATATATGTACATATTACAAGTCGGTGTTTGAAACTGATTAGGAGATTTCAATGCAAATATCGGTAATGGTAAAAATGGTGAGTTAGTAGGATTGAGAAGTGATCGGGGAAAAGTACTACAATTGCAATTATTTTAACCAAAGTATGATTGTGATTAACACAATAATACAACTTCCAGAAAAGCAATTGTAGGTATACTTCGAAATCTCCATAAGATGAAGATGGAAAATGTAAGAAATCAATTTAACTACCTATGTAAATTACATAAATAGCATAACATCCACTAAAACTAATTCAGAAACATATCATCTGACCATGATCCTGTATGGTAAAAAATAGACATAAAAAGTTACTGGGGGAACCACGCACAATGCAACGTGCCGCCATTATTAACATGAATACTCCACCTAGCGATAATATATAGGAGATGCTTGCAATTTGAGAATTTTTTGATAATTTACATTATAAAGTATTTTAATTAATAAATATGTAGTCATCTAAAATCGTTAAAATGAAAAATATTTCATTTCATTTAAAGACATTACCTACTTAGTATAAACTTTATAAAAGCGTTATAAAAATAATTATTATTTTATGATCGTGTAAAATTTAGTTCAAGTTTTCACCAATGTATTGAAAAGATTTTTGACTAATTCATAGTTTTAGTATTGTTTATATTTATTTTACAAAACATTTTTATAGAAAATAAAGATGTGTACTTGAAATGCTTTTATTTAAATGAAATTTCATTTTGGTATGGACACAGTATTGAAACCAAGGCCTGAACAATAATGATGCATAAGTGCGAGTGAGAAAGTATTCGGCACCCTTATAATCTCTGCAACATGCGCTAGAGTAAGATAAAAGGTTTACAGATGTGTAAGATATCTTGCTATGGTGTCACCATGAAATCTTAGTTTGTCTCATAGCTAAGTGTCGATAACCTGTGAGCGCGTGTTGCTAAAATTGCTATTTTTTGTGTTAAATATAAAGTCAGTGGTAAATATTTGGTTAATTAAGTAGAAAAGATGGTTGTGTGTGTTGTACTAAAATGTGGTAGCCGTACTGATAAGCAAGAAGATGGTATTACGTTTCATAGGTAAGTTGATACATGTTTGTGATAATTTATTTATATATTATTATATATTTTAATATCAAGTGACCTAGTGTTTTTTTTTAAATATCTTAAATTATGGATATCATTACCTAATGGTTGCATTATGCAAGATTCCCAAGTGGACCGTACAATGGCGTTCCGTGGGGGTAGGCAGATTGAGCATCACTTGGCGACAGTTACTTGAAGATCAGAAAATCGAGGAGATTCATTTGATATAAATAGAAATAGCTACCTAAACTTAATTACTAAAATATCTTTCCCATTAAAAAATCAGCTCACTAGTTGGAAATAAAATGTATTAATTAACATAAAAGGTTTAACATGACTGTAATTTTTCTGTCGGATTCGCGATGTCTAGTTTATTTTCGTTGCATTTCAACGTCCTTCAACCAGAAACAACACATGCAGATTTGTGAATAATTACTGGCTGCCTTATTAACCAGTGCGCACTATTGGTTGACTACACGTTGGCTGTCGAAACTAAAGATGTAGGTACCCTATTTTACAGAGCGTCTCACCTCCACTCCTGGTCCACGATTTTAGTCTGTTTCATTCAACACATTTCGTAGATATTGGAATCATGAAAGGATGATAAAAAAACACTATATAAAAAAATGGGGCGGCATTTTAGTGCTGCCTAGGGGCGAGATTTTATCTAGGGACGTCACTGGGACCATATACCCAGATATTCAGCACGTTCTGTATTGTATAGCGATGAAGACCTGACCTGCAGCTAAGTGATTGCGATTTTTCTTGCGAGGATTGTTGGTGTCCGTTTGTGTCTTGTCTTTTAACCATAATATTAAAGCAGCGTTCGAAATAGAATATTTTACAAACGATAGTTTATCTCGATAGCTCGATAGTTTTAGCAAAATATTAACATAAATATCTAATTGTATGTCTATTTTAAAAAAATAAGTGTCTAAGATTTTTTATAATATCACACATCTAGCTCAGACAGTCAAATACATATTTCCACGAGACGGAGAGATAATTTTTGTGATTTTTTGAACCGGAATGGCGCTACAGTCTATTTCGAGCCCTGTATTAAAGCAAACATCGAGTGCCTAAGACGGTTGCACCAATTCATGAGTCATGGATTTTCTACCACCACCGAGATGAGAAGGCCAATCTGTTGAGAAGACCATTCGATAACCAAATCACACGATCCTCAGGTATAAGGTCATGACAAAGAAGAAGTAATATTCCATTCACCGGAGTAATTTGCACATTTTTCTGTCCCCCCCCCCACATTCTGTAAATAATAAATTTCAATGTTGGTTTATTAAAGGTGCTTACCTACTTTCTTCGATATTGTCGAGGAGGCGACTGTTACGGCTACGGGGTTCCTACTAATTCGTGGGTCCTGGATTATAGCATCTTTAGCATTGTGGAAGAAGTCAATCGAAGGGTGTATCTAAAATCAAAAAATAATCTCTAAAATAAACTTACAATAAAATAAATTAACAAATAACGTTATAAAATGCGAAGTAGTTAATTTTATTTATTGATACATTTTTTTATTTGAATAATATAAATAAGTAGTACCTATGTAGGTACAAACATAATTTGAAAACATCTTAAATACATAGGTACATAAGTATTAGAAAAATATAAGACGCTCGACGGGACCTCAATCTGTAACCACTGGATTTGCGCCAATGTGCTTACCCAATAATTAAACTACGGGCATCTATCTAATTGCTACGAAATTAACTAGTACTTAGTTTCTACATGGATTGCATTATGTCTGGCTGTCGGTTTTTGCGTTTCAAGACAAGCTATCAATAATTGAGTGGTCCGATTATTTACTAAACGTCGCCGTTACTGGTTGAATAAAAGAAATAGCTTATTATATTATTGTTATTTCACACGATGTAGGTATGTCATTCAAATTTACTTTGTTAAGTTTTTTATGCAGCGAATTGGTATATTTGTGAATAATTCAGCATTAACCCTGTCTGTTCAATATTCTCTATATTCTTTGAGTGTCCTTGAGTGAATTGTAGTACCTACATTACTTTATTTCTTAATTGCAATATTTACTCGATACTAATTCTCGTTTGTTAATAAATTAATTAATGAGATTACATTATTGTAAACTTATTACATTTCGGTATAAATTAGCGAAATCGCAATCATTGGCATACCATAGGTTCAATTACAGTGGCAAAATACATCGCTGAGATAATTACAATATGTATGTATTGTGAGATCACTAATAATTGAACCCGGAGACCCCGTAGGGCATTGCACTATGGGGCGGCTGGCACCACGACTTTAGCGCGCGGGACTCTAGCGCAACACAACCCCTAAGATAACATTTGATCCAAAATTACATCTTATTTAAAATTAATTGGTAAGTACTTTTACAAACCATTAATCCATTGAAAGTTTATCAATTTAAATTACTTGGAATTGAGTATCCATTACGTTGCTAGCCCATTAATTCCGCTGGGTTTTTTCAGTTATTATTCTATTGATATTAAATGTATTATTGTTATTATTATTTTTATTAGTGTTACAGCTTTACAGAGACTAGAAACGTCTGGATTTTTTAAAGATCAGGTATGCATTTATAATATTATATTTTTTAATTTTTACATATTTTTTTATTTTAGCCATGGAACGAATTGAATCAAGGAAGAACAAAGATCATATTTTGCATGGAGGATATCGTCATTATAAAGACTGACTTCTGGCTGATGGAGCGACGTCATTCCAAAAAGAACTTGCTCTGGACGTCTGAAAATAAGTCAGAATGCTGTGGTTTCTATGGTAACGAAACATAATCATGCTCCAAATCCCAACGAAGCCACAGCGATGAAGATCGTGTCAAAAATGCGCCAACGAGCGTTAACGACTGGTGAGGCACCCCGTCAAATAATACAACAAACGACAGCCGGAGTTTCATTGGAGTTAGCATGATATCTTCCGGAATACAGATCATCGCAATGCACGATTGAAAGGCAAGGAAAGAAACATCCCGTTTCTTATGCTGCAGTAAATTCGATCGGCGATATCGATATTCCAAATTCTCTTAAAGAAACATTAAGAGACGAAGAATTTCTGTTATGGGATTCCGACGCTTTGTTCCGAAAAGAGTTCTGATTTGGGGACTTCTTCCAACTTTGATATTCTTCACGAGCATGGTCACTGGTTCATTGACGGGACGTTCAAAGTGGCGCTGACTGTTGTTCTGCAAGTCTTCACGATTCATGCGCTCATCGACGGAACTGCTCTACCACTAATTTATATCTTGCTTCCTGATAAATCAGAAGATAGCTATGCCAGAATATTTTGGAAGCTGAAACAATTAAAACCGACGCTAAATCCCAGCAGCAGAATGGCAGACGTTGAAAAAGCGAGTTAAAACGGTTGCTCTATTGGGTTTCCCTGGAGCTGAAATGGTCGGGTAATATTTTCACCTTGGCCAGAATCTCTGGCGAAAAATTCAAAAATGCAATCTCACCACCGAATACAGTGAAGATGAAAATATAAGTATTATTTTAAAATATAAGATTTTTTTTAAACGGTACATGTTCAAACACGCGTGTGATAATTGTAAAAAATCTTAACACCACTGCACATTTATGTACTGAAATAATTCTAAAACATTAGAGCGAGAGGTTTAAAAGAATACTATTTTATGTAATAAAAATACTTTATGCAGTCATCAAATGTTTAAAATAAATATAAAGGATAATAAGGCTTCAAAATTATATAAATAGATTATCTATAGCGTTTAAGGTATGTCCAGAATCATGCTTTGAAAATAGAAAAAAAGCACCATATTGACCCACGCTAAGCACGTCCGCCCTTAAGAAGAATCGCTAATAATAATGACATTTAAATTTGTATTTATAAATATATGTGTTTTATAAACAGTTTATAATTATGTATGTTTTATTTTGATTTCAATTTTTCTTATGTTTTTTTTATAATGTAATTTATAATAAAATATAGCACATTGCATGAATATAATAAATAAATTAATTAATATAAGTATATAATATATAAAAATAATAAATTGCGCGCTAACGTCGCCGCGCTAGAGTCCTGCATGTGCATGAAAGAAGCTGAAAGCAAGAGCCGAGTTACCTACCCACCATGGAAAACCGTCTACAGAATGACAACATTTGGTGCACTCGTAACAATAATAAGGTAGTACATGCGGATTATCTCGTACTATTAAACCTGCAAATCAAACCTTTCTGACAAAAAAACTTTTTCATGCAATATATGACCCGAAAAATGCTATTTCAACAGGTTCCCATGAGCTGAGATATGTGTTGATTTATTTAACGTCTCGGTCAACGCCACTCGCCATAATTCTCGTGACACGATGGAGGATGGAGAAATATGAAATCAAAGTATAACATAAATAAGTCAACCCCTACCTATAAATGGTTATGAATGTTATCGTCTATTAAACGAAACGATATAAATATTATGTAGTTAAATACATATGGCCCAGTCGTCAACTACGCTGATTGGAAATTATAATATTTGAAACTTTCACGATTGTATGTTTATCGTAATATATTTGGAAATTGGTTATTGTTGCTGCGTGGTTGAATAAAGATACTATTTTGAACAGTTGTTTAACAGAATACAAACAAAATATAATTATTGCTTACTTAAAACGCCTGAAAGTTAATGGACGATGGATCTTTCTTTTGAACACTTGCGAAGAAGAGACAAAGAACACAAATTCAGTAAAATTCGTTGCAATACTTCAATGAACACTCACAAAGGTAACTATAAAGTAACACAGAATTTAAGTTTTTAGTTTTCAAGACGAAGAAATACTATTTATTCAGCAAGCAAGAAAAAGCCGCCATTCAAACGAATCCACTGAAAAGATAGAGACAGTACTGCCAACTGCCGTTTACAAAAATATCTCGCAACGGCGGTACCATAACCAATAACCAAGGACAAGGGTTATTGTATACCACTTGTGGTTAATGATAAATAAATGCTATAATATTTAAATCCAATAAAATTAATGGTTTATTAGGTTCAATATTTCAATCCAATGAATGCGATACCTACAGAAAACTGACAATAATGTGTTCATCGGATTTTAAAGATATTTAATATTTTTTCTCATGAAATACGTTCATCACCAACAGCGCAAAAAGCTCGTGAAATATGTTGAATTTACAAAGGTTTACATTAATTGAACGATGAAGTTTCAGATAAAAATAGGAATCAGGCAAAGAGATTGGAATCAGGGATATTACGAGATGGAATAGGTACTTACCTAGGTAGTAATAATAAAATTGGTAATGGGAATTCGGAGCAAGGAGGTAACTAACCATGGTTAGCCAATCATCGATCATGGTGAAGTTGATCCGAACTAGCAAATTATTTCAAATTATTCAGTAACGTTTAGTCTTGGTCTATGGTAACGTTTGACATTTCCAATTGCCAACTGCTATTTATTTTGCTTTGAAAAATTGAAATTACAACGTTACGCATTTTATTATTAATTATATTTTATTGTACTTGTCTACCAGAATAATATTATAAAATTGGTATGTATTGTGTATTACTTCTGTTAATTTTGTTGTACAAGACAACTGTTTGATATATTAGTGTAAAATAATGTACTATCACATGAGAAACATAATTTGATCTTACTTTGAATACTGATAAATAGTGCTATGCCAGTTATTTCAATATGAATTAACTGCTCGAGCAGGAACACAGTGCATATTATTTGATGCAATTGAGGGATTTTCGTAATCAACGGAATATTATAACGTTTCGTACTAAACCGAACTTTTTCAAAAATTTGACAGCAAGTTATAGCAAATTTAATCATTTTAATTTTTCGGTTCCTATGTCATACAATAGTATTCGATGAAATTGATACTTCCAAACTATTATTACCTATGTGATATTCCAGATTGATTGCAGATCGTTCCAGAATTTCAAGATGCCTCGTCATTGCTGGGTACCAGATTGCAAAATTAAGGGAGTGGATCTGTCACGCATTACTATAGGCAGACTACCAACGACGGCAATGGATCAATTTAATCGGCAATAGTACAATTAAACTGTTAAAATCACCTGACAACGTGGGAGTGTGCAGAAATCATTTTCTCCCGACAGACTACTGTGGCAAGAAGCTAAAAATGGGTGTGTGTCCATCTCAAAACTTGACAACCCCATTATCAGATAGTGATTCAGACATAAATCTGACGGAAGAAAATGATCCTTCCACTCATAGAATAGTATTAAATTTTCAAGCACACAGTATTTCTGATAATAATTATTGTAGTGTGATTCCCTCTGAATCATCGTCTAATATTGATCTTGCGATTCCCTCTGGATCATCGTCTAATATTAATCTTGCGATTCCCTCTGGATCATCGCCTAATATTGATCCTGTGATCCCTTGCAGTCCAGTAGCAATACCTGCTTTTATCAAAGGTGAGTGATTTAAACATCTAGATAATATATACATATTTTTATTGAAAATTAGATTAATCTCATATTTGAAACTCCAATCCACCTTATGAATTTTACATTTACTTATATATTATAACATAGTGGGTGCGTGTACCTAAATAACACGTTTGGATATCCATACATTAAATTATAATCATATTGTCAATTATTTTTACTAGCGAGACAGACTGGCGAAAGCCAGCTTGCCCAGCTAGTTTATATGATTAAGCTAGAATTCACCTAGTACCTCATACCTATATACTATGTAGACATGTTGCTAAATAATATTGTGTTAATTTGTATGTTTTTAAAATATTTCAAATGCCGTATAATGTGTCTTGCAGATCGTACACCTGAAAATATTCCTATGAATCTGACGGCCTTGACACTCAAGGCTCGAATGTATCGCCGCAAGTGTTTGCATTTGGAAAAATACATCCGACGAAGAAATAAGACGAACTTCAAGCATAGGATAAAGGGGGCAGAAAAATTTGCAGATTCACTAACCTTCGTTCAAGCCACCAAAGGCCTGTCAAAAATACAGCGAGACTTTTTCAAACTCCAATTAAAATCATGTAATTTAAAACCTAAAGGGTGTCGCTTTACCGAAAGAGATAAAGTCTTAGCCCTCACTTGGAAGAGGATATAAATTTCTGTCAAAACTTTTTACGTTACCATTAGAGGTGAGTTGGAACTACTGTCACCAGTTTGTGTACTTAAGTTTCGGATGAAACTATCCATACTAAGTATTTGTGGCCCAATAAACTTGTTTCAAGAAACTTGAAACGTATTAGATGTTCGAATTCGAACGCATTTGATGATGTCATCGCAGTGACTTGCCCCGCGCCGAGTCGCGTCTAGCAGTGACTCGCGTAATGCTGGTTGACTTTCAACGCTATTGATATTAAATGCGCGCGAGCGAGATATCATGATACACGTATGTCTAGCCGTGATATTATACTCAACTGTCATTGTTCTCCCTTTCTCCTCTGTTATAAAGTTGGTATAGTGAAGGACAGAAATGGTCATTCGTTTTATAGTATACTATTTGAGTTCGCATTTTTAAGAGTTTTAAGTTTCAGTTGAGTATGAGACTTTATCGAGTTCCGTAGTTCGACGCATGGTATGTGATTTAGCCGTCCGCTAGATAGTTTGTAGTCTTGCTACGTATGAAATCATCACACCTCGGCGTCGCGACTCGCGTATGTTTAGTATGTGACTGGTTTTAGTTTTAGATTCAGTTGAGTAAGATATTTACATCGAGTTGACGTCGGCGTTCTTATAACGCTAACTGACTACGCGTTTATCTGGTTTTGTCACGTCGAGTTTCTCGATTTTTTAGTGTTATAATTGGAACTTATAAACATAAACTGAATTCAAATTGTATGTGTGATTGTATAAATGGATAATAATTATATTATACTTAATAAAAAATTTGTGTAAAAATGGCTACTAAAAGGTTAAGTTTCGTGTGGAATCGTTCCAAAGAAATAGTTACAAATTATGCCATCTGTAATGTTTGTAAAATAAAAAATTCATACAAGTCAATGTCAAATTTGAAGAAACTTTTACAGCGCAAGCACCCAACTATTCATATTGAATTTGCCAGGCAAAATATAGCTCCACCTGTAAATGAAAATGCTTTACAGATAAATGAAACCAGTGCTTTTAATGCTCCAGTATTTTCTACTGAAACAGGAGTGACTAGTGCCATAGTTCCAGCTCTGTCTCGAAAATGGGACTTTCCGAAAAGCGGATGTATTTTTAACGATTGTATTATAGCCGATATTTCAAATACTAGTAAGTATTTTGGAAAAAGTTTCGATACTAAGTATTTTTTAATACTGGTAGTAAGTATACTTAGTCTTCAAAATCGACCAGTTTTCCCACCTCTAGTTACCATCCATCCGAACTTTGCAAACATTATTATCATCTGTTCCTATCTCCACCGGTATCTCTGGTGTCATTATTTCTCAATTAAAATCAATAGTTAGTGGTTTTACTGACCATGAAAAATATTATACACTCATGTGGGATGAAATGAGTTTACAAGCGCACTTAGATTATAATAAAAAAAGTGACTTGATCGAAGGTTTTGAAGATTTTGGGCATCTGCATTCTAAAAAAATTGCAGATCATGTCCTTGTCTTCATGATACGAAGTGTGGCTGGTAATAAAAGCAGCCAATAGCGTATTATTATTGTGAATCTGCAACTAAGTCTGCTCAATTAGTTCGTTGCATTAAAGAGGTTTATAAGGCAGTAGTCTCCACAGGTATGCATTGTTCATAATATAATTATAGAAATAATATCAGTGACGAAGGGTGGAGGTAGGCTGTTAAGATCCGACATTAATAGAGCACACTAAACTTTGTTAATCATACGTATTTGTTTTCATTGAACAAATTAATTCTTAATTCAATGAAATCAAATAAGTATGAATGACAAGTTTAGTTGGCACTATTTATGTTGGATGTTAACAGTCTACCTTCACCCCTCGCCACTGCATTATATGAAGAAATATTATATATTTTATTATTGCACGTATTCTAATTGAAAGAAATGCATTCCAAAATAAATGATATCTATGGATTTTGAAAGAGCTTTTGCACAAAATTATATTTTGAAGTAGAATATGTATTTTCAGTTAGAACATGTGTATTATACCTATATTGTATATTTTACAGGTATAAAGATAATCGCAACAGTATGCGATCAAAGCGCGACGAACACTGCTGCTTTGAAAAGTCTACGTGTCAATACAGAGAGACAAAGAGCCGATACCGGATATGAACGTATGTATTTATTACCTGTGTATATGTCAAATTAATTCTAATATTTTACATATTATATGCTTTTCACTTATTTGTTTTATTCTCAGGTATCACAATAGAAATTATCAAAGGACAAGAGATTGTCGCCCTCTTTGATGTGACTCATTTATTGAAAGGGATGAGAAATAACTTGATGACAAAAGACCTTATGTATTTCGATGGCAAGACAATTAGGTACGCATCATGGAAACATATTATTGATCTGTATAAGATAGATCAGGCGAACGTCGGCAATTTGAGGCTTATTCCCAAAATAAATGAGACACATATTTTTGCATCGAAAATGAATAAGATGAAGGTGTCGACTTGTGCCCAAGTGTTAAGCCAGAAGTTTGGCAGCCACCTGCTGTTCTGTGCCACACAAGGTAACTTTGTTTTATATATTACTAGCTGACCCGGCGAATTTCGTACCGCCTCAGAATCAATAATCTTGTATTAACTTATTAGCTGAATTAAATTCATTTTTTTATTAAGTTAAAATGAATATTCAAAATGAATTAAGTTCAATAAATGTGCAAAAATCAAACCAAAATGAAATGGATTACATAGTTTTGGTTGGTTCAGATTTCGAAGCATGATGACTACCGAGCCAACCTTCAGTTGTAAATTGTGCGGTGGCAACCAGGAAGATCCAATGAGTTTACAAATTCAGTTGGCTATTAGTAAAATCATCACCTGGGATGAATTTAGAATGGCGCGTTTGTGCGCCATTCTAAATTCATCCCAGGTGATGATTTTACTTGCTACCAAAACTGTGGCCATTGCTGAATGTTTCGCAATATTGCATATCGGTTTTTCAGTCGTTTGAAGGTTTAACGGCAATTTCAACGCTGAATGAGCCGTTCGGCATCCTTTTAGCAACGTGGCCGCTATCCCGGAAGAAGCAACTGCTACAGCAATTTCGGATCTCGCACGAACAGTGGCCAAAATCAATGACATGAGGAATGTCTTCCCAGTTCCACTGGGCGCATCGAGGAAAAATAAGCCACCATTTCCATCATCAATTGCCTTCATTAACGTATCGTGCACTACCTTCTGTTGGGGGTTCAACATTAGTACATTCGTTCGAACTAATTAGTTCAATGCATCTCGATCATTTTCACGTTCACGTTCCAATTCTAGATTGAAAGCGTAATTCACTCCACGATGTGGCATTGGCATTCCTAACTTGACTAACAAACTGCCGCACATGAGGTAACACATGTCTTCGATCAAAAGTAAAACCTGGTTATGTATCTCCTTATTCACATCGAGATCAGGATTCCCTGAAATGACACGAATTCGATGTAAAATGTCTTCTGACATGTCATCCTTGTAGTTTTTCTACAGTTCAGGTGGATTCGATGGGAAGCATGTCGAAATAATGATAGCAAATAATGTGCGTATCTGACTTGGAGATGCAGAAACAAATGCTTTAGCGATTGTCATGTCCCAATGAGTATCATTTTCAAACAAATTGAGCTTTTGACATGCAGCACGAAATGTTAGGCACACTACACCATTGACAGTTCGAAGTGATTCAAATGATGTCGGCCCACGAACATTTACCAGCAACAACCGCAAGTAGAATCATTCGCCATTCTTCGGATGAACTGTGTAAATGCGACCAAGAGCCTCAGTAGAATGCACATCCGGATGATCAGGAACCGCATCGCCTTGCTTCCGACGTTGAAATTTCTTCGATGAAGCGTTCCAAGTGTAATAACGTGGCATCTTAGAGTAGAACAACGTTCGTGCAAACGGATCGCTTTGGCAAATCGAAAAGAAACTGGTCAATGTTGGCGCTGGAGATATTTCAGCACGTTGAGCAACATTCGATGCGTTTAAATAAACTTGTTGACCATTCTCCAGATGCACCGCCAAATGTACAGCAGTGGGATGACGTTCATGAATGGGGAATGAGAGAATACGCCAAATTGCTTCATTGCAGCTCACATATCGACCAACTTGATAGTGCATGATTTCATCGTTGGTATTGGGAGTTTGAACGCCAAAAACTACAATATCGCTGCCTTTGCTGACATATTTGCAGATGTATTTGATGGATTTCACTGAATTGCAAAACTCCACGTTGCAATGCGCCTTGAATGTTTTGGAAAAAAGTGGCGAATACGGAACAATCCAAGTGTTGTCGACCACGATATCGTTTCACTTCATTTTCGTTGTGATAGTTCTACCGTTATCATTGGGTGATCGACGCCGATACAGTGGATAACCATCATTGGCAGTGATAGTCTCCGCCGTTAAACTTCATGGATAACGCTTGGAACACTTGCCATCGACCATGCACGCTGATTGGGGGGGGGGGGGGGGTTGATGGCGCCACACTGTCCATGAATCATTTAAGTAATTACAACATCATGCAGGTCTGGATCGGTTACGGGATCAGGAATCTCGGCACATATGATGTCATCTTTTTGGTCTGGTCGAATTCTTTCGACTAACCAAATAAGAATGTGTGCATGCGGCAAGCTTCGTTTTTGTCATTCAATCGAATACATCCAGCATCGAGTTTCCCAAAGACGCGATGCTTAACAATGTAGTTCATCAGCGACAGGATTTTTGTTTGAAGACACGTGCCGATCACTTGATGTTTGTCTGGGGAGTAGCAGTTGAACAATTTCTATTCATTTCGGATTTCATGTAAAGGTGATGAATAGATCTGGACGACCGTCATGACGAACATATTTCATTGCATCTTTCGCATATTCATGCATATGACGTGGGCTGCCAATGTACATCGCCGATAGAATAGTCAATCGACCAACATTAGCTGCATCTCCTACGGTGCTGATTGCATCGCGTAAATGAATATACTCCTCCGATCGCAGTTTGGCTTGGTTCAACCGAATGAAAGTGAGGCGCTCCGTCTCGATTTTAAGCAATCGACGAAATCGCAGCAAATAGTTGTCAGTTTATTTTTGGACGCTGTCGAAGAAGTAAAAAAGATTCAGGCAGGACAACTTCCTCCAAAATTCACCGGAGTATACAACAAAGTCTTTCGGGATGATCTGAGGCTGAACCGAATCAACTGTCAAAGGGTAGATAATGCACACAACGCCTTTCATTTTTTTCTTGTTTATTCTTTCTGTCATGCATCGTTGTATATGGATTTAAATTTTTTGTGATTTTCTTTTATTTTCGAATGCGCGAGGTCATTTTTCAAAATGTCAAAATATATGAGAAAATGAATTGTCTTCATAATGTATTTTTTCCGTGATTTATCCGATATTTTAATAGTTATTCTGCTATTCGGGGCGGAGACAAATCTAACAAATCAAAGATCATAAAAATCGGTCCAGCCGTTCTCGAGTTATAAATGGTGTAACTAACCCGACTTTGTTTTATATATATAGATGTAACTAATGTAATAACATTTAACTCAAAATCTGATTATTTTTATAACAATATATTAAAATAAATTAAAAAAGCATTTATAATTTTAAAGTTATCAGTTATGCCATCATGGATTAATTAAATATTTCCACCTGAATTAACCCTGCTGCAAAGTCATTCAAATTTATTTAATTACATATAAGAGTAATTTCCAAATTATAAAGTATACATGGAAGTACACCGAATGAGCTAGGCGAGTAGATTCTATTTTCAGAAGATACTGAATATCTTTTTATTTCGATTCCAGGGATAGTGATGCCAAACGGACAAATCATCCCAAGAGAAGCTGAATACACCGGCAAAATGCTATTGTTTTGGGATGAAGTTTTTGACTCTGTGAATGGAATCTCACTGAAACCACATCCGTATTGGAAAACGAAAAGGGTTTGCGCTTCAAAGGAGTCATTACACCGAAAGGAGTCATTCCACCGACAATTCTGGTTTGATAGTATAATAAAAATAGACATGCAATTTGTAGACCAACATAAAAATCCAGTACCAAAGGTGCCATAACTTCTGAATTGGGAAAAAACTTTGGCTGGTTGCATTAAAATATTGGATACATTGCATGATGTGGGGTTTGAGTATGTAGCTTTTCGTAATTTCAACCAGGATTTGCTGGAAAATTTCTTTGGCAGTATAAGAAGCCACAATGTTCGTAATGTCAATTTTCAGGATCCTTTAAAAGCCTTTTGATTAACAATTTAATGTCTAGATATTCCATCAGAAATAATTGTGAGAAAGACGATGCTGATGGTCTTTTTGAGAATTTATTAGGATTTTTAAAACAAACCGATGACACCCCACAAAACCTTGATGAAAGCATTTCAGGCGTAATTTCAGAGGATTATTTGGAAGATAATTTAACCTCTGCAAATGGTAAAATGTACACCGCTGGTTATGTTAATCGTAAAATTTCAAACTCTTGTACGCATTGTAAACGGGACATGAACACCGAGCCTACCAGCAAGCACGCTAACGTTAATGACTGCTTCAATTCAACTGGAAAATTAATTAGAAATTATTTATCAGAAAATGCTTCTACGCATAATATTCAGGCAAAATTAAAAACCAAAATTCTTCAGAAAATTGATTTCACCGTTTTTTCTTGCCCTCTCCATAAAGAAGAGATTAAGAATAGATTCATAAAATGTATGCTTTCTTTACAAATACATACTTTCTGTTATACTGCAAATAAATTTCTAAATGGCAAATTAAATTATTCGGGGAGAAATAAAGTTTATTTAGCAGCTGGTCAAAAATATAATAGTAGGCGAAGAAGGCCTGTGCGATAATATTTGTTTAACAATAAAATTATTTGTACAGATTTTACACTAGTACCTATGTACTGGTAAATAATTTTTACTTTTACTCTTCTCTTCTTCTTCTTTCTTCTTTCACCCTGTCACGTCCCAACATTGGGGCATAGGGCAAGCACAAGTTGGCGCCACTTCCCTCGGTCCATCGCCAACTCCTGTGCCTCCCGCCATGTCAGACCTGCAGCACGTAGGTCGCTTTTGTAGCATCGCTGCAGGGTGAGGGAGGGCCGGCCACGGCGACGGAACCCTTGAGGCTGTGCCACAAGGGTACGAAGTGCCGCACTCTCTAGTTGTGATTTAAGTTACATATTGCATTTTTCTAATTTTTATGCTCTGGTTATTCACTTTATTTTGGGGGATTTAACAACATTCGCAGTGCACTGACATTGACACCTTACAACAGTTATTCTATCTTTTTTACAAGGTAAAATTAAAATGTATTTATTATTGTCAACCATTATATAAAATGAAATCATATATTTATTTAAGTTGAGATGTCAATGTCAAACCATTGAGGCTGCATTTTTTTTTAATTTTTTGAGAGAAATGAGGAGATATGGCAGCGGACAATGATTCGTCAGATCCGAGACAAAGGAGCGACATTGGCCCTGGCTCAGCCAAATGCTCCGGAACGCCCAAAACAAATAGATAAGTGAAGAAGCCTATATCGTAATGTTTATTTAGAATTAGTATCATTTGTACATTTTTTAAGAATCTAATACTGATGGATAATTTTTTTTTACTTGCATTTTGCGTGTCTTCATTTTACTTCTTTCAATAATTACGATAATTAATATTATTTTGGAGTGATTTATTATTTGTTCATTTACTTTTATAGTAAATATGGAACAGCCATCGATGCAGTCTCCCATCACATCCAACTAGACATGGCTCGGCTGACGGCGGACTTGACGTTAGAAGATGCAAGAAGACGGGCGAGCAAGTTTAGTGAGTTTAGTCAAGTTTAGTTAGCGAGTTTAGTGATTAAAATAATTGTAGTGTTTTCAGTCATCAGTTATAATTGTAGGGTTCTAATGCAAAAGTGACTATTTCCATTTTTGCACTTTTTCAGGAATCAACATTTTCTATGAGAGACCTTTAGAATTAAAATACACATTCACTTTAAAGACATTGTGATAGGTAGAGTAATTTTCTATATTTCCTAAAAAAATTAGACCAGTCCATCAAACGTATTAATAGTTATTAAAGAAAAACCATTTTTTTTTATTTCGAATTTTTCCAAAACTGACTATTTCCAGGAAATAGTCGGTTTTGGAATATAAGATTTCACATGCTCATAGTATTTTAACATTTTAGAATTTAATAGAGACAGTTTTTAGTAAAATAAGAACACAAAAATTACAAGGGTAAGTTATATGCTTTATTAGGAAAAATATAAAAATTAAAAAATGGCTAAATTATGATGAAAATAAAATAATTAATCTTCGTCTTCTTTCTCAGGTAGTTCAATATCATTTGGCGCAAGCCCCAAGATGTCATCATAAAATTAGTTCGCATTTGGAGGATGGTGAAGAACTTCATTAGCTGCATGACATCATGACATCTCTTTTAACCTTCTTAACATAGCTTATTTTATTCAATATTTGAGTAGTATCGGTAGTCATAGTTTTGTTTCTTTTTAAAATCGTAGCTCCAACAAAAGACCGAGCATACGTCTGTGAAACACCAACAGTCGAATTTTCCCCTTTAATATAAGTCATCACTTAATGTTCTGTGATTTTGAAAGGGAACTTATTCAGAAAAGGTTTTATTTCAGATTTGTAGTAGAAAAAATTTAAATCTTTGCCATACACTTTCAATGTACAGTATTTTTTTAAAACTCCGATTCACTCTTATTCGTATTTGATATTGGTGGCAGAATAAGAATCGGTTCATTATTAGACGTATTTAATTGAGCACTGTCGAAAAGTAAGGTTATGTTCATATTTTATATTGTGGAACTTTCTCCAACCAAACATCCAATGCATAACACGAAATGATTTCATCATTATTAATACCTTGGTCACTACGGCTTGCCATTCTACTAAATTAAAAACACTTTTACTGACGAATGAACGAAGACAAATACAATTTCGAACAATACTTTTATGAATCTGACGTTTCATAAACGAGGAATTAGTCAATTTTGAAGGAAATCTTTTTTCTATGGAATTAGTGCACTATGGAATAAATCGCGCGCTCTTAGTGTTGTAGTTTAATGGAAAATAGTCAGTTTTGGCTACAAACACAAATAATCAATTTTGAAATAAAACAGAATAATGTTCATACTAGAAATAGTTTGTTTTGAAAAAAATCGCAATTTTCAAACAGCAAAATCATATGAAAATATCGCGATTTGGTCGAAAACTAATATGCCAATCGATTCCTGGCATACCAATCTATAATCGTGCATACTTAACTCATTTTCGTCAATTTTGGAAATGTCACTTTTGCATTAGAACCCTACAATTTATTTTAATATAAAACAAACGGCTCTCATGTAGGAAAGCCTACCTGTCAGATTTCATAGACAACTACAGAAAAACATCTTTTGTGTTGTTTTTATAATATATAGTGAAATCATGTACTTATTAATGTGCCGCATAGATCCTTAGTTACAAAGGCAAAATATGATATAAATATTTAAATGATGTTCCAAGAAGGATTAAATTTTATTCATTGTAAATGATTGCCCACGGTGGCCGCGCGGCATAAGCGTTGGACTACAAAGCCGTGGGTCCCAGGGCCTGGCAAGTACAAAAATTGTTTTTCAATTTGTGTGTGTCAGGGTATGGACCTAATAGGTTGAGCAAGTGGCTGACATCCATTTCTCGTAAAAAAAAAAAAAAAACAAAATCTGTCAATACAAACCTCCACTGTGTGGAGGCCCATATGATCCTATCAGGATCGGACATGGTCGAAAAAAAAAAAATGATTATTATATTATGCCATGGTTGTCTATGAAATCTGATGGGTAGGCTTTCCTACATGAGAGCGAAACATAGTGTAATAATGTTTCCATTTATTTTTTTAATATTCATATCAGGTAAACAAACTACTTACTCAATAATAATGTTTATAATATTTAATTTCATGAATTCAAATTTGGTGGGCTTTTTAATTTTATTTCAAAGCCTTCACCATAGATAATGCTGTTTTAGTGGGAATACTATAGTCTCTTTCGAATCTATTTACGTATATTACCAATGGTTTGAAGTTTGGATCATGTTGGGATATACTGTTTGTGGTACATAACCTCTTATAAAATACAATAACTTTTATTACAAAACAGGATAATTACACAGTGTTCGTAATCTAATGATATATTTGAAAACATATATGGCAACGCTGACCCTGTTTGAATAATTTCAAATTTTGAGTGCTTCAAAAATTGAAATATAATTTTATAATTATTCGCAAGATGGAACCTACCGATGAACCTGTGGTTCGTGTGGTGAGAAACTCTATAATTTGACTTTCATTCGCATAGCCGACCCAAAACATTACCTGTTCATATTATCATTGATCGTCATTTATAGTATTTACTATGTTATGTTTGTTATTCATAAAGAAGTATGCAGGATAAGAATCACAAGTCATTAGCATTTGTTTACATTACTTTTTTCTTAATTTTCATAAATTAGGGGTAAAGAAAGATACATTAGGTACTTCAAAATATAGTTTTCGTAATTAAGGTCTTTTGAGACCAAAAACCAAACCAAAACCTACTGTTTTTCAGTAGGTTGTATTAGGATTTGGTTTTGTTTTTGGTCTCAAAACACTTCAACCACAAAAATGATAGTAAAGTACTGTATCTTTACCATTTGGTTAAAAGTAATTATGCTTTGAATAAATATTGCGCGATCATATTAGTATTGCATTGTTAATATGCGTATTTACTTATATTTATTATTATATTATTTATTAATTAATGTTTACAAGTGTTCTTCAACCGGCAGTCTGCAAGAATTTATTCCTAACCCGTGAAACCTTTCACCGTGCTTTCAACCAACTATATCGCTACACGATTCAGGGAATTTCCTCTAGATGTGCTGGCGTTGCCATGTCTACTGAAATTTCAGTAGATCTACTGATATTTTTGATTTTCTTTGAAAACCAAGAAATCTACTGATGCTAATTAAACCACATATATCAAATTCGTTTACAAAGAAGCAGCCGCAGATGTCACACTAACCAAAAAATGTAATTTTATAACAAGATTTAACCGGTTAAGTGCCCAAAGCGTCTTTGGACGCCCTAATTACACCAATTCTTATGTTAATTACTATCAATTAACTAATTCCGGCATAGAAAGGATTAATAAATAAAATTTTATCTATATTGGTTTTTATTTCTGGCTGATACCATTCCCTGATATATTTCTCTTATTTTCACCGGGCTGCGGGTGTTACAAGGTTGAAGAACACTGGTTTACACTGCATTTAAATTCAAATAATTATTTTGATTAATTTAATGATAATAATATACTCTCTTCATCGATTATGAATAAATACATCACCATAACTGGCATGATATTTAATTATGATGCCTTTCCAAAGGTCATATCTATTGTAGATGATAATATTACAGTGTGTGTATTCATAATAAATATTATGTCAATGAGTTTGAACAATGCTAGATGTGGCATTGATTTATGTTTATATATCCTATTATTAAATGATTTGTACTATTGCCTATACCAGTGACGGTGAACCTATGGCACGCGAGATGATTTTGCATGGCATGCGAATGTTTTATTTTGAAAAGAAAAAAAATTAGTAAGTACCTACCTACAATAATTAAAAAAAAAATACAAAAAAGGTCTACAAATTAATATAAATCTTCTTCTTCTTCCACGGCACTACATCCCGGGGTGAGATTTGGCCTCCTCCACAACCGCTCTCCACTCACTCCGGTCTCTCGCCACACTTCTCCAGTTACCGGGTCTTCCTATATGAAGCCAGTCCACTTCTACGGCGTCAGCCCATCTCCTTCTTGGACGGCCTCTGGGTCTCTTCCGTTGGGGTAGCCACTTAGTCATGATCCTTGGCGCTCTAACTTCAGGCATTCTTTCCACATGTCCCGCCCATCGTAGTCTTTGGGACTTACAGTATCTTACGATTGTTTGCTGTATAAATTAATATGAGTAAATGATGATATTAAAAAATAATGACGACATAGCCATGCGTATTTTCTTCGGTTTTTAATATTATTTTTACCAACAATCTTTGCAAATCGATGCGCAAACGGAAACGACGAAATTCATGCATAAATGACGTATAAAACAACATACGGCCGTAGCCGTAAATTGACAAACTATAATTGAAGTAGGGAGTAAAATGATGTTAACGCGTGTGCTTGAACATGTACCATTTAAAAAAAAAAAAAATTCGGTTAGGTACAGGTTTTTGGTCTCAAAAGACCTTAATTACGAAAACTATATTATGAAGTACCTAATGTATCTTTCTTTACCCCTAATTTATGAAAATTAAGAAAAAATAATGTAAACAGAGTTAGATACATGTTCAAACACGCGCGTTAACATCATTTTACTCCCTACTTCAATTATAGTTTGTCAATTTATGGCTACGGCTGTATGTTGTAGCTTAATCACTGGGGAATGCCAAAAGAAATGGGGTATTTCAAAAAAACACTACCTTATTCTTAGGTCAATAATTATTATAAAGCAATCATTATTCCTAGGATGTTTATCACACTTGAATGGTCAAAAACATAGCTTATAATTAGTATCTTTAGAATTATCTTCAAATGTGTTAATCTTGCCCATTTTTTGAATAATAAAATACCTAATTCTTGTCATATTTGGGATCACAGAGATTATCAATATAATTTTTTATCGTAAATATTTCACTATAATAATGTCGACATAAATTATACAAATGGTTTTATAAATGCGTTTAAAAATTAATAAATGTAAAAAATCTTAACACCACTGCACATGGATGTACTGAAATATGACTAAAACAATGATACTCAACCTTTTTTTTTCTTCGGGCTAAATACATATATTTGTAAAGTAACGCGGGCCGCATCACTGCTGGTGTGATGAAAAAAATCATGAAACCCCCTCTTTTTTACAAAACATTTTTGAGATTTTAAAAATTATGCGTGTTTTTTAAATTAATCGTATGCAATAGCAACACTCTTATACCAGATCTGATGTGAACCATAATGACAATCCTCTTCGGATGTCACTATCTGTGCGTCAAAGTCGAAACGAATCTCAAGATATAGGAAATTCCTGATAATAAATGTGTTTCGGGCCGCACATAAAAGCTTAAAGGGCCACAGGTTGAGTATCGCTGTTCTAAAACATTAGATCGAGAGGTTTAAAAGAATACTATTTTATGTAATGAAAATACTTTATACAGTCATCAAATGTTAAAAATAAATATAAAGGATAATAAGGTTTCAAAATTATATATATAGATGATCTACAACGTTTAAAGAATGTCCAGGGTTATGCTCCGAAAATACCATAAAATCTTCATTTTGACCTACGTTGGGCATGTGGGGCCTTAATGTTTGTTAATAATTCTTTCGAGTTAGGTTTTTAAGATATGTTTGAATACTAGCTAATTTTGACGTATTTAGATAAGACACACATTGCTTAATTGGTAAATCACATTGGTGTAAATCCAGGTTCGAGTTCGCCGGGTGTCATATTTTTTTCTAATTGGTGTTTATAATATTATCAGCAGATTTTGTTTTTATGAGAAATGGATTTTAGCCACTTGTTCAACCTATTTGGGTCATACTCTGGGTCCAAACACATATTGAAAAAGAACATGTAAATTTTACCAGATCTGGGATTCGAACCTGGTACCCATTAGATTATAAGTCGACGTGGTAACCGCTCAGCCATCGTGGGCCGCTTGCACTATGTGGTGGTCCATATGACATTCTCAGGATCAAACATGGAAAAATTTTGTTTTTTTTTAATATTTGAGGTTTTTTTAAATTATGTTGAATAAAAAATGTTTCATATCGCAAAATCTCATGAATTATTCATTGAATTAAAAAAATAATTCATTGATTTATATTTTATTCGAGATTGAACTGAACATGAAGTATTAGCTTTAATTTGAATGTCAAATGTTAATCTACAACAATTACAATCTAATCATACATCGATATATAGGACTGGAGTGTCTGATTAATAACCACGCTCTGATTGATGGTGAAGTAAAACATTGAATCTTATAACGGAATCATCAATAATACAATCGGTCCAAACTCTCAAATTATCTTGTACATGTTGATAAAAATGTCACGTAATCATTATAAATTCTTATCTATCTATCTAGGTGCAAGATTGTTCTACAACTTTATCAAGGAATGACTTAACAATTTTATTTCACATACTTAAGTTATTTGTGATTTCAGTGTTCATCATTTTGGACTCGAGCACGGGTTTCTAATTCATGGGTCGCGACCCTTATGCGAGTTGTAAGATGTTTTCTAGGGGATCATCAACTACTAAATAGTAAACTGAAATAAAATAATTAAAAATTATGAATTATCATGTAAGATTCATTGTTGTCATCATGTTTGAACGACATATTGTTTTTTATTTTATTTATATAAATATGTGATTATGAAATCTTGATGGGGTCGGGGGAATTTGACACTAAATTAACTTCTTTGACCGAAAATCAGCAAATTTATAACAATGTGAATAAAAAAATATTATGATCATATGAAAAAAAAAACACTATGTAAAATGTGATGTTAAATTATTTTTTATTATTTATTAATGAACTTGACAATGCACAATAAAATTTTAAATTTAACAAATAATTAACCCAGGCATTCCCATTTATAATTGAATTAATGATTAATCTCAGAAAGGGTTATTCAATTTTATGACCTGTTGAAGAAATTTTCCTTTTTCTTTCTTTTATTGAATTATAGAGAAAATCACTTTCTACATCGAATGGCATTATTAACTCAAAACCTTGAAATTTTGGTTGTTTCCATATAGAAATAGGTTTTTTTTATATAAATTTTTAAATAAATTTTTTAAAATGCGTTTGCTTCCTCGAGTGAAAAAAAATATGTACATGAAAAACGTTGCGAACTTGTGATCTAGTTGCCGTTAATGTTAAATAAATTGTAATATTTACTTTCCATACCTATAATATGTTCTTGCAATATGATGAGTGCTATGCTATATCTAACATACACATAGTATGTATATATTTCTGTACCTGGGAGCCAGGAGCCAGTGATACTTGAGAAAATATAATTTAAGATTTTCAGCAGATTGGTGTCTATGGACTTTTTAATAATTTTTGATTATGGTTATGAATAGACTAAAAACTGAATTGGCTGAAAGTTATGATACTTTACGTTCAAAATCGTACAACGGTACATCATATTGGTTCGAATTTATTGTAATAAGGTACGACTATAATATTGACATATAGAGCGAAAATTGCAACATTTGATATAAAACAATTTATTATTGATATCGTTGTAATGATGGCATTTTTAAATAACTTTGATATTTGTTAATTTAAAATAATAATAAAATCATAAAAACCATTTTTATTCGTAAATTTATCCATAAACACTTAAAAATAATACATAATGAATCATAGAATCTGTAAAATTAATTTACATTAGTTTATACTTTTACCTAATGAAAAAATCAAAACTTTAATGAATTCACACCGCACATGCACATCCAGGGTCGTTGACGCCTTAGAATTGATTTTCCACTACTCTATGCAAAGATTAGGAAATTTTCTAGAAGGGTATATTCAGAACATTAGCCCATGCGTATACAACATAAATAATCCTCATTCTTGACTAAATTCTCTTAATATGTAACAGACAAAAATGCCATTATGCCAGTATAAGAATCGTTTACCTTATTATGTTGTGTAAAATACAGCTCCATATCGTCAAGTCAATCTTGTGAAACTTGTAAATCCTATTTTAGTCTAAAATGATATTTTCATTAAATGATATACTAATAATATCGAATATCTTACCTATATGTAAGATTCTTGCATCCATAACATGACTAATCATTTCAAATATCAATCTACAAAACTTCTTTATTATTTATATCCATACTGCGGAAAAATTTTCATAGCTTGTACTTAAAATACCCGAAATCATTGTCATTTTATATACAGGAATTATTTATTGTTTTCATTTATGTATTTGGAAATTCCATTTAAAATGACAATTTAATGATTTTGACTGTCTCCTGAAAAAAAGATTGTTATGGATTTACGGGCCTACAAAAGATGGATCGATAATATTGCTTTGCTGGAATTTTCAATGAACCGCCAAATGTATTATGTAAAGACAAAACTTTTGAACATTTATTTACAAAAACATTGCTTTATTTAGGAATGTATAATATTGTTTGTCATAATGTGCATTATCTAATTTATACCAAGATCGTCTGAGGCTGTTGGTTTCATAGTCAGTAACCTCCATTTTTACTATTTTTGAAATTTTTTATGATTCTAATTTTATAAAGTATTGTTTCATGTATAATATTACTGTATTAATAAACTCCTTACAGAACAACTTATAAAAAACCAATGTGATATCACGGCCCTACAGGAAATGCGATGGATAGGTCAAGGAGTGATGGAGAAACGAGACTGCACTATACTATATAGCTGCCATGATAGTGAACATCACTTTGGGACTGGATTCATCGTAAGCAAACGAGTGAAGCATTTAATTATTGGGTTCGAACCAGTCAATCCAAGGATCATGCGACTGCGAATTAAAGGAAGTTTCTTCAATTACTCATTTATAAGTGTACATGCCCCTACAGAGGATAAGTCGGATGAGGAAAAAGAGGACTTCTACGATGCATTAGAAAGCACATACAACAGTTGCCCAAATCACGATGTGAAAATAATACTCGGTGATCTAAATGCCAAAATAGGACGGGAGGAGATCTACGCTGCCATTGTCGAAAAACATAGTCTGCATAATGAAAGTAATGACAATGGTACCCGACTAATTAACTGTGCAGCGTCACTAAATATGGTTATTGGTAGCACAATGTTTCCCTGTAAGGATATATATATGGGAACTTGGAAATCCCCGGATGGGTGCACAATAAACCAAATAGACCATATTTTGATAGACAATAGGCACAGATCGGATCTAATGAGCGTCTGGACATACAGAGGGGCTAATGTACACTCAGACCATTTCCTAGTGTGTGGAAAAGTTAGAGCAAAGATCTCAAACACCAAAAAGGAAATGGGAGCAAGAGCAAAACCCTTTGAAACAGAGAAACTGAAGATTCCGCAGGAACTGGCTCGGTACCAGGAGAGCTTGAACACTCACCTGAGCGACAATGTTGAGGTTGGAGACCATGAAGAGGTGAATCAACACTGGGAAATGTGCAAGATAGCCATAGTATCCGCAGCTAGTGATACCTTAGGACGCCGATAAATAGGTGAACGATCAGAATGGTTTGACGAAGATTGCCGCGAAGTGACTACGAGAAAGAATGAGGCTTACTTAATGATGCTACAGAAGAAAACACGTTCATCAGACAATGAGTATAAAAAGCGCCGACGTGACAAAAAGAAACTACACAAGAAAAAGAAACGTCATTATTTAAAAAAGGAAATGATCCTACTCCAAGAACACTATAAAGCTCAAGAATGTCGGCTGTTCTATAGAAAGATAAATAATGTTAGGAAGGGTTTCAAGCCTCGTATTACAATGTGCAAGGATGATGATGGCATGATACTCACAGAAAAGCACCGTATTCTTACCCGGTGGGTGGGTTTCTTTGATCAACATTTAAATACCCCCCATAATGATGCCGGCAACACTAACATTAATACTCATGACCAGGAATCAGTACAAAGTGGCATGGATGATACCGAAGAAACACCAACATTAAATGAGGTAAAAGGTGCCATGTCAAGGTTAAAAACAAACAAATCGCCTGGAATAGATAACCTACAGAGTGAATTAATAAAATGTGGGGGAGAAAGCCTGCTCAAACATTTGCATAGTCTAATTCACCAAGTATGGACTTCAGAAAAGATGCCAGAGGAGTGGAAGGATGGGCTGATTTGTCCCCTGCACAAGAAAGGACACCAACTAGAATGTAGTAACTACAGAGGGGTGACACTCCTTAACTCTGCATATAAACTGTTGTCGATTCTGATATTCCACCGGCTGGAACCCATTGTAGAAGGAATACTCGGGCACTACCAAGGAGGCTTTCTACGATGGAGATCATGTGTTACTCAAATATTCACTCTAAGGCAGATTCTAGAAAAGACCACTGAATTCAATATTAACACGGATCACCTGTTCATCGATTTTAAGGCGGCTTATGATAGCATTAATCGATACCGGTTATACGAAGCAATCCGAGAATTTGAAATTCCGACGAAAATAATTAAACTTGTAGAGATGACAATGACACCGGTACAATGCCGGGTGAAGCTTCAAGCGGAAATATCCGAGCCATTTATAACACTGAATGGCCTCAGGCAAGGTGACGCTCTGGCATGCCTTCTTTTCAATATTGCGCTAGAAAAGGCGATACGGGATGCAAAGCTTGATGCCCGTGGCAGCGGCACGATATTTACTAAGCCTGTACAGCTGCTGGCGTATGCCGATGATATCGACATCATTGCCATATCAGAATTGGCACTGAAAAAGGCATTCACAGCAATAGAAGCCTCTGCCAAAAGAATGGGTTTACAAATAAACGAGGCAAAAACTAAATACATGCCTGTCTATGTCACACCACGAGAAGTCGCACCAAAGTTAGATATCGGTGCATACAAGTTTGATACGGTCGACAGTTTCATATACCTTGGATCTCTTGTAACACGACATAATGATATTACAGAAGAAATCAACAAGAGAATCATGTCTGCGAATAAATGCTACTTTGGCCTGTTAAGACATTTTAAGTCCCACTTACTATCTCGCCGAACTAAAAGCACTCTTTACAAGACACTTGTAAAGCCAGTGCTCACGTACGCATCGGAAACCTGGACATTTACTCTGCAAAATGAACGAGCCCTGAACATCTTTGAAAGAAAAATTCTCCGCCGTATATATGGACGGATCAGGGATGGCACCAATTGGAGGAGGAGATATAATGATGAGCTCTACGGGCTGTACAAAGATTGCAGCGCAGTTCAATCAATTAAGATTGGGAAACTGTGATGGCTAGGTCATGTGCACCGTATGAATGACAATAAACCGGCAAAGAGAGTGATGTCCAGCAATCCAATAGGACGTAGAAGAAGAGGGAGGCCAAAGATTCGCTGGTTGGATGGAGCTGCCAGTGATTGCCGTATTCTGGGGGTACCAAATTGGAAAGCGGCCACACTGCATAGGGACAAGTAGAGGGAGCTGTTGGAGGAGGCCAGGACCCACACCGGGTTGTTGCGTCCCTGATGATGATGATGATAATATTATTTATATTCATAAAATATTATATCCAGCTGTTTGTTTGTTACATTGAGTTGAACCAGAGGGTGGTGACAAAGCAGTATATATTGATCAGCTGCCTTTTTTTATATTTTACAACCAACCTTAAACATGTTTTTTTTTTATTAATTTTAATTTTATTTCGCTATTTTGCTTTTCCAATTGTTAACTAATGTTTGAAAAAATTCAAATATTCTATTTGCATACCTAAATGTGCTTGGCGGTTTTATGTGATTATCTCAAAATGATGGAATAAGGAGGTTACTTACTGACTGAAACCAACAGTTTCATCTGTTTGTGAATATTATGTTCCATCCACGGCACAAAAAATACATAGACATTTGTATCAGAACATTTTAAATGTCTGTAAACAGTTTTTATACAATGTTCATTTCTTCATGTCTAAATGCATCTGTGTCCAGACTCAGCTTTATATTGTATGTTCTCCCACCATGTAGTAGTGTTTCGAATGCGAGCCTTTTGATCTGTGGGCTCGTATAAGACCGCTTGGCCAAGTCACATGTTGTGTTTTTAAAGTGAAACTTTTTATACATGGAAATTCTCAAGAAAGTGAATACCATGTGATTATAACCATCACAGTCATCATTTAAATTATCATTTTAACACGAGAACGGAGCATATCGCCACCCCATTTATATTTGCCGTAAGTAATCATATTGGATTCTTGTTCTTGGACACACTTTGAAAATAACATGTGATTTCTGCCAGATGTGAGATTCAAACCAGCATCCATAGCTTCAGAGTCAGGCGTTATGTTACTACTCAGTGGGAATACTAATTATTGAACACCTATTTTATGATTACAGGTACGGCCTGAATCTCAATGGAAACTATCACTGATAACGGTGGAACCTGTCATGTTCCTGTATATGTTTGCATTTAGTACCACATCAGTTGTAGTGCAAGCATTTTTTGTGCATAAAGCCTGTACTGTAAATTTATGATTTGATGGAACAATCTGTGATCATCTCAAAGATGCCACCGAAACAGAAATAAATGACAACGTTCAGGTATTGGTTTTATTAATTTGCTACAGTATACGTTTATTTACCACTATTCGACGGGTAATATTCAATAATCTTTTATTAAATGTGAGGGTGGAAGGAGTCCGCAGACCAGTGAAATGTGTAAATAGCAGTTAAGACAGTTAAGAAAACCTAAAGATTACAACATTTTAATAATCACAATATTTTAATATATTTTATTTAATGTTTTAATAATCAGCAAAACACTGCCGTGCGAACGGAAATTTGATCGCCTCCCGCCGGCTGAAGAAATGCTTACGTGCCGGGTGTCAGTTGTCACATCACAGGAATGAACGAGTAAACAGTGCATTCCTGTCATTGTGTCGTGTGAAATCCATTGTTGAATTGATAACGTTTGTACCTTAATCAAATTTCGCAGACAAAATCCCAGGAATCAATCCGCAGTGTGGGAACAAAAACAATAAATTTACCCACGCTGTGGATAGCATTTTCTTTGTCTACTTTCAATATAAAAACAGACGTGGCAATCCAACAAGAGATCAGTACCTTAAATTCGCTCGTCTTAATAACACGCCGCTCGCTTCAACGTTAAAATAACTTTTATCACAAACACTATCGTCGTAATCTAATTTATAAACTTTGTATTATTCAAGCTGTAAATTGAATTTGTAATTTGTGTTAAGGGATAATAAATTTGGGGAATTACTTTTATACGCATCAAAACCTTCTGATTCTATTCATCACCTACCCCTCATCACCCCATCCCTTGTTACAAATGGCACCTACACATGTGTAGTGACATGTCCCAAATTTTCCATCCCCCATATTGTTGCTTAAGTTTTCTGTATTTTTTAGAAAAATTGAGTTTTCATTTTCTTATTTTCGTGACATTGATAATATTTTACTATATTCTTTGTATATGTATATATATATATATATACATCCCGCTATCATTACTGCGTCATCTAATAGGACACTTTCATTCAATCTTGCGTCCAACTGTAATTCAGCGTCCAGTATACGGACGCAGAATTGAATTCATGTAATTTTACGTTTTCTCATCTCCCAACCGCTCATAGAGTCTAAAACCAATAATAGCCCAGACGCAGTTTTGTTACCTCATAGGAACAAAATATGTATTTGTAGTTTGCAGTTTTGTCGCTGACGGCGCTACTAGCGATGATTGTATATTTGTGCCTGTATATTTTGTTTACAATGTGTCGCGTGTCGTACGTCCTACGGTTGGCAACGCTGTATTCCAGTTTTTTATGCCAGCACGTGTGATGCAATAACAATAATAAATATTATTTATTCATTACTCATTCCTATGGTGTGACCTTCGGGATAGTCGCGATCTATGGTAAATTAAGTAGGTAGGTATTATTATTTTATCGCATTCCCGTTATTGTTTCGGATACTTACTGTTTTGAAATATTGGTAACCTACCTACTTAGTATTAGGTTTTTGTACAGTATTCTTTAATATCTTTATTTTTATTGTTGGTAGGGAAAGATGCTTTATTGAGTTTAGCAAATTTTTGCAAAAGTTTATCACCAGCTATTTTATTGATACTCGTATGTTTTTATCAACCATCTTAACCTTATTTTGTTACTTATAGGTAATTATTGTTTTTTTCTTTTTGTTAACCTATTTTCCATTATATATAGGGTTATTTTTTTCTTATACAATGTCATAATTGTGTTTCTACCAAAAACCTAACTTTATTTAGACATTGTTCTTGTTTTTTTTATATTATTAAATTGTGTAACTATTTTGAAGTACATATTGGGTGCCTACTATTTTCATCAACTAATGTTTCTACTAACTACCAACCTAACTTCATTTAGGTATAGTTATTATTTAAAGTAGTAACTATAATACTATAACAGTTATTATAATATGAATTTATTAAAAATAATTTTGTTGCTCATGACTATTTTTCTTTCACCCAGCATCGGATAGATCCTGGACAATGACATTATATAAAATAAATAAATATCTAGTTTTTTTGTGTTTATTCAGATGTACTTATAAGAATGTTATGCTATCAGTTTTATATTAAATACGCCCCTTTCTCTTTGCTTATACAATTTTATGGATCCGCAAAGTATAGTTTTACTTATCTCAGTAAAGGGAATCAGAGAATTATGAAACTTAATTACCACCTTCCAGCAGCGAAGTGTGGAGGTAGGCTGTAAGATTCGACATAAATTGTGTGCACTAAACTTTGTCAGTCATACGTATTTGTTTTCATTGAAATAAGACTAGAGATCGGTTGGTTTGTTTTTTAAATTCAATTAAACCCTGCGGAAACCAAGCCATAATAGATAATAGTCAATAAATACTAGTAAGTATATCTATAAAATATCTAAAATTATGCAATTAAGTCATACATAACTTTGGACATTTTATAGATATAATAATATTTTTTTATCTATTATAATTTGGTTTAGGAAGGGCTTTATTAATTTTAACTAACATTAATTTTAACAATTCACCAACAGTATGTGTAATATGTATTCTGAATCCAACGAAAACAAATAAGTATGAATGAAAAAGTGTACACAGTTTTGTCGTATCGTCCAAAATATACCAAAACTATTTTGGCTTGGTTTAGGCAGGGTTCAATTAATTTTTTAAACTAACCAGCACCTTTTGTAAATTGTAGTCTTAGTTCAATAAAAACAAATACGTGTGACTAACAAAGTTTAATGTGGATTATTTATGACAGGTCTTAAGGGGACGCTCTACAGAATTGCCCTTGAGAATTGAAAATATGATTTTTTTACATGTGGTCCGGAATTGTTGCTCTACTGGTAATATGCAAAGGTCGCCGACAATGCTTTGGTCTAAAGTAATAATAATGATCTCTTATTTAATTTAAATCATACACTGTCAAAGTGTATAAAATATGGGGTGACCAAAAAATGATATCTTCTAATATACGTAAATGTTACTAAATTCAATTTGTTAATCAGGTGTTTGGTGGAAAACATTGCAACCAATATGATGGATAGCCACGATATAAACTTAATAATAATATATTAATAACGTTTTAACCTGAAATTGTCCGAGAGCTAAACATACGAAGGATGTTGAAATACATATCTACCTACATTTTTATTTCATGTGCTATCCAAAAAACATTATTAATGAATAGTATTTATTATGAATATGTAAGACCTATTACATAACTATTAAAAAAAAAGGTACATATTGTTTAATTCTAATGCATATTTAAAAAAAAATTAATATAGTGATGTCTGTTTATTATAAAAGAAAGTGACTTTTTATTAAAAGAAATGAAAATATAATTAATTATATTTTCATTTCTTTTTAAATGGAATTCTACCAAGTAAATGCTAACTCAATTAATGACTTTTTATTACTTACCCGATTAGTTTAATTAATTTAGTCTGACACTTTTACAAACAAGTAACGCAACTTTACTTTTAGTTGGTAGGTACAATAATTATTAATTAATAAAAGCCAATGCAAGAAATAATTTATACTCATAAAAAATGATTATTAACGTGGTCACCCATAGATTTTTTTTTATTCAAAGCTAGCGATCGCAGAGAACAAGACAAAAAAAACTGCCGACTTTATCGAATCAATCACCCAGGGCTGTCGAAGACGTCTTACTTGTTTTTATGATAAATTGTTTTTAATTGTGTGCAATTTGGCGGGAAAATATAATATATTATACAGTTGCTTACCATTCGGTTATCCCATGAGCTGGGTTTTGTTTACTCTTCTGCTGACATCCTACAGTTTTATCTGATATTATAAAAGTCACACAGTACAACAGTGTTTAAATCTAATATGTAATTGCACCGGTTTAATTAAAAACTATAACGAAATTAACATTTTAATGATTTACAGATTTTCCTATGTTATATCAACTTAATAGCAATTTTAATGAGACCAGATACATATTACGATATATCCAAAATACACATCATCAGATAATATGTGAAATATTTTGATAAGCAAAAAAATAAGAACAATACAAAAATAACATAACATAATCAGCTAGTCTTTTCATAATTATTTTAGATGAATGTTGTATGCCGTTTGACGCTTGGAAGTATGTAATTATTCCATCTGTACAGTAAGCTATTTTTAACTTTAAATTTTTTGACAGCCCTGTATTCCGTCGGCCGGCACCAGGCTACGTCGCATATGTTATGTTTGGAGGTAATAATAATAAAAGTAATAATGATTATTCATTCGACCGAGAATTGTAAATAATAATTATTGCGTTCCTTAAAATAAATCCCCGATGGTTAGAGGTTTTTGAGGTTAGACTTAATTAAAATGACGTCCTTTCAACGCTGAGATTAGTCTCTGAATGAACTATGAATGACCTTGTCCTGTTCAGCTCAGTCTTAACAGCCTACCTCCACACTTCGCTGCTGGAAGGTGGTAATTAAGTTTCATAATTCTCTGATTCCCTTTACTGAGATAAGTAAAACTATACTTTGCGGATCCATAAAATTGTATAAGCAAAGAGAAAGGGGCGTATTTAATATAAAACTGATAGCATAACATTCTTATAAGTACATCTGAATAAACACAAAAAAACTAGATATTTATTTATTTTATATAATGTCATTGTCCAGGATCTATCCGATGCTGGGTGAAAGAAAAATAGTCATGAGCAAAAAAATTATTTTTAATAAATTCATATTATAATAACTGTTATAGTATTATAGTTACTACTTTAAATAATAACTATACCTAAATGAAGTTAGGTTGGTAGTTAGTAGAAACATTAGTTGATGAAAATAATAGGCACCCAATATGTACTTCAAAATAGTTACACAATTTAATAATATAAAAAAAACAAGAACAATGTCTAAATAAAGTTAGGTTTTTGGTAGAAACACAATTATGACATTGTATATGAAAAAAATAACCCTATATATAATGGAAAATAGGTTAACAAAAAGAAAAAAACAAGAATTACCTATAAGTAACAAAATAAAGTTAAGATGGTTGATAAAAACATACGAGTATCAATAAAATAGCTGGTGATAAACTTTTGCAAAAATTTGCTAAACTCAATAAAGCATCTTTCCCTACCAACAATAAAAATAAAGATATTAAAGAATACTGTACAAAAACCTAATACTAAGTAGGTAGGTTACCAATATTTCAAAACAGTAAGTATCCGAAACAATAACGGGAATGCGATAAAATAATAATACCTACCTACTTAATTTACCATAGATCGCGACTATCCCGAAGGTCACACCATAGGAATGAGTAATGAATAAATAATATTTATTATTGTTATTGCATCACACGTGCTGGCATAAAAAACTGGAATACAGCGTTGCCAACCGTAGGACGTACGACACGCGACACATTGTAAACAAAATATACAGGGACAAATATACAATCATCGCTAGTAGCGCCGTCAGCGACAAAACTGCAAACTACAAATACATATTTTGTTCCTATGAGGTAACAAAACTGCGTCTGGGCTATTTTCGTTTTTAGACTATGAGCGGTTGGGAGATGAGATAACGTAAAATTACATGAATTCTATTATGCGTCCGTATACCGGACGCCGTATTACAGTTGGACGCAAGATTGAATGAAAGTGTCCTATTAGATGACGCAGTAATGATAGCGGGATGTATATATATATATTTGACTATATTTTACTGTATTCCCACCCCTTAGGATGTGCTGTCACATTATATACATGAGCGCTTCGCAACCGGTGTACCGCGGGACACCGGTGTGTCGCAGAGCATTGCTACAAAAAGATACACAAATAATTTTGTATATTATACAATACTTACTTAATAGCCAAATTTGCGAACATGGCTGGTATATATTTATATAGTAATATATTTGAGCACTTGCATGAACTTAATAAAACAATCTCAGATCAGAATGAAAATATATTGACGGGCTCTGATAAATAGAAGGAGTTAAGACAAGGATCTCTACAAATGTACCAAAGGACTTACCAGATCGCCAATGAAAATAAGCAATTAATTTTGGATCCGTCTCAAAAAGATTTAACTTTGTTGCAAAAGAAATTTCATCATTACTTTCATACAACCCTTTTGTAACCAATGCCGAAAATTCTATAAAAGCGCTTTCCTTATAAATTTGAGAGGAATTTGTTGAATTGAGAAACGACGGGAAGCTAAAACTGAACTTCGCCGATGTTCCATTGGCTATTTTTTGGATTTCGATTAATAAAGAATATCTACAGACAAGTTATAATTAAAAATAATAAGCAGTCTTGCATGAAGGGTCTTGACCAAGAAATTTGGGTCGGTCTTTCAAATATCAAGTCAAAATATATAAAACTTTTACGTTCATTGAAACAAGCTAAGGTATCACATTAATTAGATATTATATTGATAATAAAAATACATGAAAATATGTACGATAGGTAGGGGGTCACCCAAATATCCTGGCCTGGGATCCCCCTTCAAGATGTGGGATCCATGTTTTGGTGTATAAATAGTTTAATGTGTGGTGTGCCACGGAATTCTAAGAAGACCTTTGGTGTACAGTGCGTGAGAAAAGGTTGCGGAGCACTAATATACATGATCCGTCTTCCGATTACGTCTAGTAAAATCAGTGGTGGCCGGTTTAACATCATACAAGTGCATTGCACTGTTTGTGGATCATTTCTTCGAAATGACACCTTGTAAGTGACAAAATAACAACTTTACAAGGTAGGGAAAAAACGCTCCTGCACACTATGTGTTTGATATTACAAATCAATGTTTTTGTCATATATATAATGAATGTATGTAGTATGAGGATTACTACAAGTGAGTAGCGGTAAACAAAATGATACATTTATGAGTTATCTATCATTAGTAGATAGGAGATATCATTTCAAACGTTTTTATGAGCTAAATATTTTTTTAGGAATTTTCAGTTTTCTTCAGTAGATGTCAATACCACCAATATATTCAATAATGTAAAAAACCTATTTTGAACAATATGTCACAGGTGTGGTTTCTTAATCCTTGATTTTGCAAATGCCCGTTATCCAAGCATCTTGGGACGATATAGATAATGTTTTCACTTGAATCACATTTGATACCGTTACGATGTAACATTAATTGTAATATGAATACGTGTATTAATTAAGGCTCTAAGTACCAAAAAGTAGAATTGCCTGTAGGTACAAAATACCGACTCATTGCAGTAAAATTTCATGAAGCAGACCTTTTGAAAAATGTGGTTTTACATTGTGAAGCAATCACGGCAGCTTCTTTAATTTTAGGCATTAAGAACTCGTAAGTGTTAACACACCGTTGTCAGCCATTTTATATTGAATGCCGTTGACCATTACAGTGCTACTTACACCATTATAAATAAAACACGCCAACGGACTTACAACGTCGACAGGTTTAATTATTTTGCTGTATTTTTTTGACTTGCTTGAGGCACTTAGACTATAGTTGAAGTTATTGGTGTTGGCATGTAGAACATTTTTCTATAAAAATGTCAGTTTTTATTTTTTTGGTACTTAGAGCCTTAATTAATACACGTATTCATATCTTATTTAATAAACGCACCTTGCAGTTTCTTATAAAGGACCTCGCCCCATCACCTTCTCAATGACTTGTTTTGTCCTAAAATTAAGATTTTTGGGTATCTTTGGGAGCTACACCTGAAAAATCTGTGCACGTTGTAGGAAAGATGTATATATATCATGATGCTCAGTCTTTTCTCATGCTAGAAATAACAAAAGCCATTTTAAGGTGTCCATGGTTACTATTTCAGATTATTTTTTTGCAATAAAAGAATATTTTGAAAAGGTGTTATATCCACGGTTATCTAATCACTCCGAGTATTTCTCAACTTTTTTGAGGCCTGTGGCCCCCTTTTGATTCTAATATATTTATGCGGCCCCCCACCCATTCATTGTTTAGGTGATAATGACTTATCACAAAACAGATTTCTGTTTAACGATTTTACAATACTCTAAAAAAACCTACAAAATATCTCTAATGATGTATAAACATAGGTATGTATAAATTACAATAAATTACGCACATAAATTACGCACATTGAAAAATGTCTCAGCAATTTGATTCTAAATTTCGTGGTCGCAATTATCTCATTTCCTAAAAAAATGTCTTCTGATAATGCCTGACCTTTGAAGTGCTGGATTAGTGAGATTCCACTATATTTATATTAAATCTGCGAAACTGGGAGGTATAAATATCATTGGTACCATTATTGGTGGCATAATTGGTGTAATTGGACGATTATAATTCTATTATGGGTATAATTGGACGATCATAATTCTAAAACCGCTCACCAAATTCTTACCAAAAATCGCTGTAGAATAATACTTTCGCTCATTGCGTTAATTTTTGTGTAATTATGAACATTCAATTAGACAGTGAATTTGACACTTCCACATATGATAGACCTGTAGTAGAGCTATTAAGAGCCCAATTTCTCTCCAAATATATTGTTACTCCAAATACGCTATTGCATATCGCCTGGCCCCCACATCCTGAAGCGAGCCCCAAGGCCAGAATCTTTGGTAGGTCCCTCTACCTATTGCTAAGGCAGCATAATGATCACAGGACCATTTCCCAAACGGTATTCGGGTTCGGTGTGAAATTAAGAGCATTCCATATGTTATAGTGATATGATGAATTTTTAAAATAAATTCACTCATTGAATTGTCAGCACTTTGCATCATATGCACTGATTCCCAATCTTTCTCGTGTTGCGAGTGTTCCTGTTGTTGTAGCCTTCTAATTCATGATATTAAAATATATAAATATTAATATTCACTTTATGCAGCTGAAATACCAAAATATGATTGTATTAATATTTTCTAGAAAGCTAAGTAAATTTATTTGATTTATTTTTGAACAGAAAATTTCTTAGAATTCTATTTTATCGAGTGTTGTTTGCACAATAGTGATATATCCACAATCAGTCAAAAATGAGATTTTGATGCAATTCTTTTACTACTTTATAAGCCAATATTTTGCTATGACAACTCCAAAACGTTTACAAGACACCAGCATTCGATTATATTGAGAAAACAAAAATCATATATTGTAATGAATATATATATATAATTCCAAATCTTAATATTACTTTTTTGTAAAATTTACTTTTTTGGAAATGTCACTTGTGCAGACAACCACTGATATATAAATATCTGTTTATTCTGTACCAGTTGATAATGTTTCTCTGAAGTGGACGAAACCGCTCTTGATTATTATTCAACTAAGTGGAATAAGTACTATATTTTGTGTTTTATTTTAATTAAAACAAATTAAAAGTAGTAATTATCGACACGCAATATTAAAAAAATTTTAAATGCATAGTACGCGTCAGGCAACCACATATTTTTTAATGAAAAAATACGTTGAATAAAATGACAAAATTTTCTACTTCCTAGAACAAATCTGAAAAGTGCATATAAATAGACAAAACAAAAGTCCCTTTTTGTCTTATGTTCATCTCATTTAACTGGCCGATCCGATACACCGGGTCCACCTTAACCCTGAGCCCTGTCAGTCTCCCCTTGTGGGGGCCATGGCATACCCCGTGTCAGTATAATATGCGTAAGTGGGGAGAAATTCAAACTGGTGATTATGGTTTTGATACCTGCATCCTGTATTCTTTCTGAAGGCTGAGGTTTGAGGATCTCTCGTGGTTTTTGAAAATGCTTTTTTATGTTTGTAAATGTGGATATGTGTTTATTTCTATGCTGTTGCCTACACCCTGCCATCATAAAGTAAATGTATGTATGTGTATATTTTCATGCTTTATTTTATAGCAAGAAATCACCTATTTATGATAATATTTGAAAGTTATTTTATGATGTAATTTTAAAATCACTAAGTTGAATCCATCCACTTATCTTTGTTGACATCTTAATCAATTATTAGTGTTTATTATGATTTAATCATTATATTATAATCATAATCTATACCAATTTAATTTTACATTATCAGTACTATTACTTTATCTTCCTTTGATTGATATGAAATGTGCAAAAGTTTTATAATCAATTATTATTCTTTAAATCTCATCATGTATGTGATTATTTTGATAAATCATTTGAGATATTATAAAGCAGTCATCCCAATCTTTTTTGATTGACCCCTGAAACATTTTAGGAAATCTGGAACCTTACTTGACTGATACATAATATCATGGCCCAGATGGATGAATTACAAAACATGGCAGTCAATGCCGAAGGGTGGAGGTAGACTGTTGAGATCCAACATAAAAACCGGGAGTTCTTACCTACCAACAGAGGTATGTAAGTCGTTATAGGGAGTTTTAAAATACAGTTGAAAAATTGGGGCGGCATTTTATTTAGGAACATCACTGGGTGTTTTTCTACCATCTTCTCGTGTTCCATGACTGAGAGTATTGCAGGTATATTTTTCTAATTTCAATTCATATAATCTCAGAAAATATGTACCCATATATTATATAATGTAATATAACATATAAATTGCATTGAGCAAATAATAGGTACATTGCGAAAACTCACGAAATAAAATAGATAAAATACATTTAAACAAAATCATCACAATCCAATTGGAAAAATATTTGAAAATATTTACTTACATAATACTTAGGGTCCATGTTTCACACGCATATGTGATCACGGGAAGCACACACTGGTTGAACACTTTGCGCTTTAGGCACGATATAAGGTCACTTTTGAAGATACTATTCAGGCGGCCAAAAGCACTCCAGCCTAGGTTTACTCTGCGAACAATTTCATCAAATATACATCCATCTATAGACACTTGTTGTCCCAGATAGATGTAGCTTTTCACCTGTTCGAGCTGAGTGCCATTGATGAGGATCTCTTTTTGGCCTGCAAAGCAGTTGAACATGACTTTTGTCTTTGTTACTTTTATTTATTTACTTTGTTAGAAACTCAGAGTAGCACAATGTGGTATGGAGAGGTGCATGCTGGGCATAACGCGAAAGGACAAAAGGAATGAGTGGATAAGGAAGCAGACAAGGGTTTGCGATGTAATAGAGTTTATTAAAAGCCTTAAATGGAGATGGGCTGGGCACATAGCTCGAAGAAGAGACAATCGTTGGACAAATCTAGTCATCCAGTGGTATCCAAGAGGTACAAAACGTCCACAAGGTAGACCTAGAGGCCGCTGGATCGATGAAATGATAAAGTTCTGCGGAAGTACGTGGCAACGCAATGCACAGGACCGAGAGAAGTGGAAGCAACTTAAAGAGGCCTTCATCCAGCAGTGGATAGATTCAGGCTGATGATGATGATGATGACTTACATAATAATTAATAATTTCAACAACATCAGAAATCTATTAGAATAAATTATCCCACATGCCCACATGGTGTGAATATTTAAATATTTTTTCTAATATCTACAAGTCTGAGGTTGTTTAAAATTATGCACATTTACAGATACTCTAGCATAGTAAAGAACAAAATCACCAGCTGTCAACGCGGTATGGAACGTAGTATGCTAAATATCAACAAAAGACAAAAAATAAGAAATATTTCAAAAGCCACAGACGCTCTAATCCATGCTCAAAAACTTAAATGGAAATGGGCGGGTCATGTAGCGCGACTACAAGATGAGAGATGGACAAAAATAAACAAAAGGGAAACGCTATAGAGGAAGACCCCATGCGAGTTGGCAAGACGAAATCATAAAAACAGCGGGCCC
Organism: Rhyacophila brunnea; assembly: GCF_057557595.1. NCBI lineage: Eukaryota > Metazoa > Arthropoda > Insecta > Trichoptera > Rhyacophilidae > Rhyacophila > Rhyacophila brunnea. The sequence continues at coordinate 40,484,967 of NW_028232751.1, forward strand.
AAATTGGCTACAAATAGCCAAAAACAGTCGTCAGAGAGTCAAACAGAGTCCAGTGGGACTCTTTGGAGGAGGCCTTCACCAGAAGAGGGGTTCTTACAAACTAATTACATATCACTGTCTGATTTATAAACATTATCTAATAGTATTATATACAAAATAAAAAATCTTAAAATAGGTATATTTATGTATTATACAAAAATAATAATAATTAATTTTATATAAACTAGAAAATAAGTAGATAATACAATCATAGATAGATATATATACATAATATATATATATTTATAGGTTAGATATTGTGGGTATTCTTCGAAAAAGCACCAAGTCAAAATTTTGCTGTGCTAATGATGAGGTAATCTTATTAAGAGTACGCTCTATAGTCTTCAAAAACACACACAGTCATATCTATAAAACTGGCAAAGATAATTTATGTTATATTCAAAAAGACATACATCTATTCAGAGAAAAGGGACTAAAGGGACTAAGTGCATTTGTTTCTCTCATTCTCAGGCTATATTCACAAAATTCTGCGTGCGAAACTGCACTAAGTCATACTCAAAGCAATATCGCAGTAAGGAATTTGCCTTTTATATATATAAAAAAAGTTAAGACCGTCCAAACTTTCAAACTCGATTATCTCAAAACTAGTATTTTTGACTTATTGCTTATTCGCAGTATACCCACGATATTATATATTCATTAGATATAGTCAATTAACTGTCATTTACTTTTGTTTGTAAGAAATAAAAAGGCTTTTTTTTGTAATAATTATTATAAATGATTTTTTTTTTAAATTTTTTAGTAAACGATTTCGTTAACTTATATTATTATGTATTTTTTATGTTACCAACAACTGATTCGGATGAAGGTGATGATGAAAATGTTTTATAAAGTACATTATGTAAAACTAAGATTTTTTTATATTATATCTAATATTGCACATTTTTGAAAAATTAATAGCTTCCTGTTCCCTAAATTTTCCATTTCGAGCACTGTTAATGTACTAGTAAATCTGCTCTTAACAACTGATATTCAGAAAGCCAGAAAGAAAATGAAGAGTTGGTCGACCTTGTGCACAATGTCGAGTCGAATTTATAAAACATGGGATTGTTGGTAAAGTTGGTACCCTGGATGGAAGCAGTTGCTGAAGAAGGCGAAAACCCACATAGGTCTGTACCGCCAGAAAGAAATAGGTAGTATGATAGGTAATGGGTGAGTAATAAAACACAACTGAGAGATAGGTATCAAAGCTTTTAATTAATGGAATGAAACTGAATGTTTTAAACAAAACTTATACAATATTATTTAACAAAGGTAAACTATTTTTGGTACACTTTACTAATATACACAATCATTATTATATATAAAACGTCATTAGACAATCTTTTAAAAACTTGTCAAGACTTATTTCACTAAATAATATAAAACAGCCAACATGAAATAAAAATTGTCAATACTATGTAAGAATGACATTCAACAAATAGTTGGTTACTTTTTAATTCGCTTTGCGCAATGCGAGTGAGTTGTGCTCAATCTGACAATAATAAATACATTTATTAATATGCGAAACCAATAGGGGACAATGGCTATATATACAATTTTTATTTTTTTCCATAATGTTCACAAGTATCCCCAAAGAAAGAGACGAGATACAATGTTATTAGATGTCTTAAAAACTCGCCAAGAGTTATTTTACGAAATAATAAAATACTAGATAGCAATGGCTAGATATACCTACTATTTTTTTAATTTTTATCTTTTTCCTTAATGTTTACAAGAGTTCCCCTTTATTTAACACAATATTTAAGAAATAAAAAACAAGATAAAACGTTATTAGACAATGTTTTAAAAACTTGTCAAGACTTATTTCACTAAATAATATAAAACAGCCAACATAAAATAAAAATTGTCAATACTATGAAAGAATGACATTCAACAAATAGTCACGTTTTAATTCGCTTTACGCAATGCGATTGAGTTGTGCTCAATTTGACAATAATAAATACATATTAATATGCGAAACCAATAGAGGACAATGGCCATATATACTATTTTTATTTTTTTCCATAATGTTCACAAGTATCCCCAAAGAAAAAGACGAGATACAATGTTATTAGATGTCTTAAAAACTCGCCAAGAGTTATTTTACGAAATAATAAAAGACTAGATAGCAATGGCTAGATATACCCACTATTTTTTTAATTTTTATCTTTTTCCATAATGTTTACAAGAGTCCCCCTTTATTCAACACAATATTTAATAAATAAAAAAAACAAGATAAAACGTTATTGGACAATGTTTTAAAAACTTGTCAAGACTTATTTCACTAAATAATATAAAACAGCCAACATAAAATAAAAATTGTCAATACTATGAAAGAATGACATTCAACAAATAGTTTGTCACTTTTTAATTCGCTTTACGCAATGCGAGTGAGTTGTGCTCAATTTGAAAATAATAAATACATATTAATATGCGAAACCAATAGGGGACAATGGCCATAATATATACTATTTTTATTTTTTTTCCATAATGTTCACAAGTATCCCCAAAGAAAGAGACGAGATACAATGTTATCAGATGTCTTAAAAACTCGCCAAGAGTTATGTTACGAAATAATAAAAGACTAGATAGCAATGGCTAGATATACCCACTATTTTTTTAATTTTTATCTTTTTCCATAATGTTTACAAGAGTCCCCCTTTATTTAACACACTATTTAATAAATAAAAAAACAAAATAACACGTTATTAGACAATGTTTTAAAAACTTGTCAAGACTTATTTCACTAAATAATATAAAACAGCCAACATAAAATAAAAATTGTCAATACTATGAAAGAATGACATTCAACAAATAGTTGGTCACTTTTTAATTCGCTTTACGCAATGCGAGTGAGTTGTGCTCAATTTGACAATAATAAATACATATTAATATGCGAAAACAATAGAGGACAATGGCCATATATACTATTTTTATTTTTTTCCATAATGTTCACAAGTATCCCCAAAGAAAGAGACGAGATACAATGTTATCAGATGTCTTAAAAACTCGCCAAGAGTTATTTTACGAAATAATAAAAGACTAGATAGCAATGGCTAGATATACCCACTATTTTTTTAATTTTTATCTTTTTCCATAATGTTTACAAGAGTCTCCCTTTATTTAACACAATATTTAATAAATAAAAAAACAATATAAAACGTTATTAGACAATGTTTTATAAACTTGTCAAGACTTATTTCACTAAATAATATAAAACAGCCAACATAAAATAAAAATTGTCAATACTATGAAAGAATGACATTCAACAAATAGTCACGTTTTAATTCGCTTTACGCAATGCGAGTGAGTTGTGCTCAATTTGACAATAATAAATACATATTAATATGCGAAAACAATAGAGGACAATGGCCATATATACTATTTTTATTTTTTTTCCATAATGTTCACAAGTATCCCCAAAGAAAGAGACGAGATACAATGTTATCAGATGTCTTAAAAACTCGCCAAGAGTTATTTTACGAAATAATAAAAGACTAGATAGCAATGGCTAGATATACCCACTATTTTTTTAATTTTTATCTTTTTCCATAATGTTTACAAGAGTCCCCCTTTATTTAACATAATATTTAATAAATAAAAAAACAAGATAACACGTTATTAGACAATGTTTTAAAAACTTGTCAAGACTTATTTCACTAAATAATATAAAACAGCCAACATAAAATAAAACTTGTCAATACTATGAAAGAATGACATTCAACAAATAGTTGGTCACTTTTTAATTCGCTTTACGCAATGCGAGTGAGTTGTGCTCAATTTGACAATAATAAATACATATTAATATGCGAAACCAATATGGGACAATGGCTATATATTATATACTATTTTTATTTTTTTTCATAATGTTCACAAGTATCCCCAAAGAAAGATACGATATACAATGTTATTAGACAATGTCTTAAAAACTTGTCAAGACCTATTTCACGAAATAATCAAACACAGCTAACGGTAACATAAAATAAAAATTGTTGAAAAGGACTATGAATTGAATAGATATTCATTTTTAATTCACTTTACGCAATATGAATTAGGTGTATTCAATCTGATGGGAAGGGGTACCTATGCAAAATCAAAATGGGATTCACGAATTTCATCCCATTTTGATTTTTACAGTTGAAGTATATCATTTATATTTTTAAGATTTTGAAATTTCTCCCTAAGCATACTCAATGTCAGTCGGTTCGTTATAACTGGACAATATCTGATCACTAATTTTCGGATTTGAGGACACCTTTGCGCAACTACATCTAATACTTCTAGGCTAAAATGTTGAACCTTGATAACTTCAAGTGTAACTAAGTTATCCATCGCGCCACTTACGAATACATCTATCAATTTATTGGAGTTAAGCGTAGAATCCTCCAAATACAAAACCTGTAGATTACTTATTTTATTTAACGATCTTAATGCAAAATTCGTCACACCAAAATTATTGGAGAATGCAAGTTTGGAAATATTGAGACAATCTGATATATGAAGCATTATGCTTTCAGTGCAGTTTCGCAAGCCTACTGTTTTTAATTTTAGCTTCTGCTGCTTTATCAAATTTATAATGCTACTTTCGGGTACCTCTGCAAATGTACCTACAATATTGAAATGAGCCAATTCTCCACAGTGTAGAAGGCTCTTCAACGTTTGGTCACTCAAATGCAAATTGCTACTAAACTTATTCAATTTAGTTAGTAGACTGAAATCAAGTGTTATCGCAATAGTTCTATCACAATAAAAGTCAGTTATATTAAGCTCTTCCAATTGAGAAAGAGACTCAACAACTCCTGTACAAAGCTGAAAACTTAAGCAATTCTTCAGAGTAAGTATTTTAATTTTAGGACAAATTTCCAAAATACTTTTCAATACATCAAAACCCACAACCTTGGTCAATTCAAGTTCTTGTATAAGGTTGCTATGGGCTCCATATGCGTCTAGAAACATTTTCACGGGTTGAGGACATCTACCATCGAATTGAATCGGTATTCGATCCCAAACTGCCGGAATTCTAGCCACATCTTTCCAGTGTGTACATACACTCTCAGCATTTTTTATCGACTCGTATGGTAAGTAGGAAAATATTAACATCAGCATTTCTGGCGGAAGTTGATCCATGACGTGAAATTATGGTGGCGAAGGGTTTTGGCTGTCGATCAATGCGGCTTGAGGAATTGAAGATATTATTTGAAAGTTGAAGAAATCTGAAAAAAAAGTAAAAATATTTGTACATATTACAAGTCGGTGTTTGAAACTGATTAGGAGATTTCAATGCAAATATCGGTAATGGTAAAAATGGTGAGTTCGTAGGATTGAGAAGTGATCGGGGAAAAGTACTACAATTGCAATTATTTTAACCAAAGTATGATTGTGATTAACACAATAATACAACTTCCAGAAAAGCAATTGTAGGTATACTTCGAAATCTCCATAAGATGAAGATGGAAAATGTAAGAAATCAATTTAACTACCTATGTAAATTACATAAATAGCATAACATCCACTAAAACTAATTCAGAAACATATCATCTGACCATGATCCTGTATGGTAAAAAATAGACATAAAAAGTTACTGGGGGAACCACGCACAATGCAACGTGCCGCCATTATTAACATGAATACTCCACCTAGCGATAATATATAGGAGATGCTTGCAATTTGAGAATTTTTTGATAATTTACATTATAAAGTATTTTAATTAATAAATATGTAGTCATCTAAAATCGTTAAAATGAAAAATATTTCATTTCATTTAAAGACATTACCTACTTAGTATAAACTTTATAAAAGCGTTATAAAAATAATTATTATTTTATGATCGTGTAAAATTTAGTTCAAGTTTTCACTAATGTATTGAAAAGATTTTTGACTAATTCATAGTTTTAGTATTGTTTATATTTATTTTACAAAACATTTTTATAGAAAATAAAGATGTGTACTTGAAATGCTTTTATTTAAATGAAATTTCATTTTGGTATGGACACAGTATTGAAACCAAGGCCTGAACAATAGTGATGCATAAGTGCGAGTGAGAAAGTATTCGGCACCCTTATAATCTCTGCAACATGCGCTAGAGTAAGATAAAAGGTTTACAGATGTGTAAGATATCTTGCTATGGTGTCACCATGAAATCTTAGTTTGTCTCATAGCTAAGTGTCGATAACCTGTGAGCGCGTGTTGCTAAAATTGCTATTTTTTGTGTTAAATATAAAGTCAGTGGTAAATATTTGGTTAATTAAGTAGAAAAGATGGTTGTGTGTGTTGTATTAAAATGTGGTAGCCGTACTGATTAGCAAGAAGATGGTATTACGTTTCATAGGTAAGTTGATACATGTTTGTGATAATTTATTTATATATTATTATATATTTTAATATCAAGTGACCTAGTGTTTTTTTTTAAATATCTTAAATTATGGATATCATTACCTAATGGTTGCATTATGCAAGATTCCCAAGTGGACCATACAATGGCGTCCCGTGGGGGTAGGCAGATTGAGCGTCACTTGGCGACAGTTACTTGAAGATCAGAAAATCGAGGAGATTCATTTGATATAAATAGAAATAGCTACCTAAACTTAATTACTAAAATATCTTTCCCATTAAAAAATCAGCTCACTAGTTGGAAATAAAATGTATTAATTAACATAAAAGGTTTAACATGACTGTAATTTTTCTGTCGGATTCGCGATGTCTAGTTTATTTTCGTTGCATTTCAACGTCCTTCAACCAGAAACAACACATGCAGATTTGTGAATAATTACTGGCTGACTTATTAACCAGTGCGCACTATTGGTTGACTACACGTTGGCTGTCGAAACTAAAGATGTAGGTACCCTATTTTACAGAGGGTCTCACCTCCACTCCTGGTCCACGATTTTAGTCTGTTTCATTCAACACATTTCGTAGATATTGGAATCATGAAAGGATGATAAAAAAACACTATATAAAAAAATGGGGCGGCATTTTAGTGCTGCCTAGGGGCGAGATTTTATCTAGGGACGTCACTGGGACCATATACCCAGATATTCAGCACGTTCTGTATTGTATAGCGATGAAGACCTGACCTGCAGCTAAGTGATTGCGATTTTTCTTGCGAGGATTGTTGGTGTCCGTTTGTGTCTTGTCTTTTAACCATAATATTAAAGCAGCGTTCGAAATAGAATATTTTACAAACGATAGTTTATCTCGATAGCTCGATAGTTTTAGCAAAATATTAACATAAATATCTAATTGTATGTCTATTTTATAAAAATAAGTGTCTACGATTTTTTATAATATCACACATCTAGCTCAGACAGTAAAATACATATTTCCACGAGACGGAGAGATAATTTTTGTGATTTTTTGAACCGGAATGGCGCTACAGTCCATTTCGAGCCCTGTATTAAAGCAAACATCGAGTGGTTGCACCAGTTCATGAGTCATGGATCTTCTACCACCGCATGCCTTCGCGTCGTAGAATACTGAGACGAGAAGGCCAATCCGTTGAGAAGACTATTCGATGACCAAATCACACGATCCTCAGGTATGAGGTCCTGACAAAGAAGAAGTAATATTCCATTCACCGGAGTAATTTGCAAATTTTCTTTCTTCCCCCCCCCCCCACATTCTGTAAATAATTTCAATGTTAAAGTTGGTTTATTAAAGGTTTTTACTTACTTTCTTCGAGATTGTCGAGGAGGCGACTGTTACGGCTACGGGGTTCCTACTAATTCGTGGGTCCTGGATTATAGCATCTTTAGCATTGTGGAAGAAGTCAATCGAAGGGTGTATCTAAAATCAAAAAATAATCTCTAAAATAAACTTACAATAAATTAACAAATAACGTTATAAAATGCGTTAATTAACGGCCCACGTGCTCGTTGTAGGTCAAAATTGAGTTTTTATTGTATTTTCAAACCATGATCCTGGACACTCCTTAAACGTTATAGATAATCTATTTATATAATTTTGAAGCCTTATTATCCTTATAGTTATTCTAAACATTTGATGACTGCATAAAGTATTTTTGTTACATAAAATAGTATTCTTTTAAACCTCTCGCTCTAATGTTTTAGAATATAGTCATATTTCGGTACATAAATGTGCAGTGGTGTTAAGATTTTTTACATTTATTAATTTTTAAACGCATTTATAAAACTATTAGTATAATTTATTATGAGATAATTTTTGTAAAATATTTACGATAAAAAATTATATTGAAAATCTCTGTGATCCCAAATTTGACAAGAATTAGGCATTTTATTATTCAAAAAATCGGCAAGATTAACACATTTGAAGATGATTCTAAAGATATTTATTATAGCTATGACTTTGACCATTCAAGTGTGATAAAAATCTTATGAATAATGATTGCTTTATAATAATTATTGACCTAAGAGGTAGTGATTTTTTGAAATACGCCATTTCTTTTGTCATTCCCCAGTGGTTAAGCTACAACATACGGCCGTAGCCATAAATTGACAATTATAATTGAAGTAGGGAGTAAAATTATATTGACGCGCGTGTTTGAACATGTACCGTTTAAAAAAATTTAAAAAAAATCTGTTATGTACATGTTCAAACACGCGCGTTAACATAATTTTACTCCCTACTTTAATTATAGTATGTCAATTAATGGCTACGGCCGTATGTTGTAGCTTAAATACTGGGGAATGCCAAAAGAAAAGGCGTATTTCAGAAAAACACTACCTTATTATTAGGTCAATAATTATTATAAAGCAAACATTATTCATAAGATGTTTATCACACTTGAATGGTCAAAGACATAGCTTATAATAAGTATCTTTAGAATCATCTTCAAATGTGTTAATCTTGCCGAATTTGGAATAATAAAATGCATAATTCTTGTCAAATTTGGGATCACAGAGATTATCAATATAATTTTTTATCGTGAATATTTTACAAAAATTATCTCGTAATAAATTATACTAATGGTTTTATAAATGCGTCTAAAAATTAATAAATGTAAAAAATCTTAACACCACTGCACAGTTATGTACCGAAATATGACTATATTCTAAAACATTAGAGCGAGAGGTTTAAAAGAATACTATTTTATGTAATAAAAATACTATATGCAGTCATCAAATGTTTAAAATAAATATAAAGGATAATAAGGCTTTAAAATTATATAAATAGATTATCTATAGCGTTTAAGGTATGTCCAGAATCATGCTTTGAAAATAGAAAAAAAGCACCATTTTGACCCACGCTGAGCACGTCCGCCCTTAAGAAGAATCGCTAATAATAATGACATTTAAATTTGTATTTATAAATATATGTCTTTTATAAACAGTTTATAATTATGTATGTTTTATTTTGATTTCAATTTTTCTTATGTTTTTTTTATAATATAATTTATAATATGTTGTGTTTTTATTAAAAAAGTTTGAAAGTTTTTTTTGGTTCTTTTTAATGTATATAATAAAACATAACACATTGCATGAATATAATAAATAAATAAATTAATATAAGTATATAATATATAAAAATAATAAATTGCGCGCTAGAGTCCTGCTCGCTAAGGTCGCCACCTTTAGCGGCACCTTTTTTCCGAAGCAAGAGCCGTGTTACCTACCCACCATGGAAAACCGTCTACAGAATGACAACATTTGGTGCACTCGTAACAATAATAAGGTAGTACATGCGGATTATCTCGTACTATTAAACCTGCAAATCAAACCTTTCTGACAAAAAAACTTTTTCATGCAATATATGACCCGAAAAATGCTATTTCAACAGGTTCCCATGAGCTGAGATATGTGTTGATTTATTTAACATCTCGGTCAACGCCACTCGCCATAATTCTTGTGACACGATGGAGGATGGAGAAATATGAAATCAAAGTATAACATAAATAAGTCAACCCCTACCTATAAATGGTTATGAATGTTATCATCTATTAAACGAAACGATATAAATATTATGTAGTTAAATACATATGGCCCAGTCGTCAACTACGCTGTTTGGAAATTATAATGTTTGAGATTTTCACGATTGTATGTTTATCGTAATATATTTGGAAATTGGTTATTGTTGCTGCGTGGTTGAATAAAGATACTATTTTGAACAGTTGTTTAACATAATACAAACAAAATATAATTATTGCTTACTTAAAACGCCTGAAAGTTAATGGACGATGGATCTTTCTTTTGAACACTTGCGAAGAAGAGACAAAGAACACAAATTTCGTAAAATTCGTTGCAATACTTCAATGAACACTCACAAAGGTAACTATAAAGTAACACAGAATTTAAGTTTTTAGTTTTCAAGACGAAGAAATACTATTTTTTCAGCAAGCAAGAAAAGGCCGCCATTCAAACGAATCCACTGAAAAGATAGAGACAGTACTGCCAACTGCCGTTTACAAAAATATCTCGCAACGGCGGTACCATAACCAATAACCAAGGACAAGGGTTATTGTATACCACTTGTGGTTAATGATAAATAAATGCTATAATATTTAAATCCAATAAAATTAATGGTCTATTAGGTTCAATATTTCAATCCAATGAATGCGATACCTACACAATACTGACAATAATGTGTTCATCGGATTTTAAAGATATTTAATATTTTTTCTCATGAAATAAGTTCATCACCAACAGTGCAAAAAGCTCGTGAAATACGTTAAATTTACAAAGTTTTACATTAATTGAACGATAAAGTTTCAGATAAAAAATATGAATCAGGCAAAGAGATTGGAATCAGGGATATTACGAGATGGAATAGGTACCTACCTAGGCAGGTAAATAAAATTTGCAATGGGAATTCGGAGCAAGGAGGTAACTAGTGTCATTTCTCTAACTTCAGGCTGGCAGCCTAGCATCCTCATCCTGTGCCATTAACAGTATCGACTATCGAGTGGCAACACTAGTTTCAATAGTTTTAAGTTGGGATCATGTTGGGACATACTGTTTGTGGTACATAACCTCTTATACAATAACTTTTATTACAAAACAGGATAATTAAACAGTATTCATATATTTTGACAATCTAATGATATATTTGAAAAGATATAAAAAAATTCTACTGCGTTTTGAATGGCTTCATCTGGCAACGCTGACCCCTGTTTGAATACTTTCAAATTTTGAGTGCGTGTAAAATTAATAATTGATTCTTGGTGTTTTGATTGAAATATATTTTTATAATTATTCGCAAGATGGAACCTTCCGATGAACCTGTCGTTCGTGTGGTGAGAAACTCTATATAATTTGACTTTCATTCGCATAGCCGACCCAAAACATTACCTGTTCATATTATTATCTATCATTGATCAATATTTATAGTATTTACTATGTTATGTTTGTTATTCATAAAGAAGTATGCAGGAAAAGAATCACAAGTCATTAGCATTTGTTTACATTATTTTTTCTTAATTTTCATAAATTAGGGGTAAAGAAAGATACATTAGGTACTTCATAATATAGTTTTCGTAATTAAGGTCTTTTGAGACCAAAAACCTAACAAAACCTACTGTTTTTCAGTAGATTGTATTAGGATTTGGTTTTGTTTTTGGTCTCAAAACACTTCAACCACAAAAATGATAGTAAAGTACTGTATCTTTACCATTTGGTTAAAAGTAATTATGCTTTGAATAAATATTGCGCGATCATATTAGTATTGCATTGTCAATATGCGTATTTACTTATATTTAGGAATGCATCATTATTATTAACATACTTTATTAATTAATGTTTACAAGTGTTCTTCAACCGGCGGTCTGCAAGAATTTATTCCTAATCCGCGAAAGTTTTCACCGTGCTTTCAACCAACTATACCGCTACACGATTCAGGGAAATTTCCACTAGATAGTGCTGGCGTTGCCATGTCTACTGAAATTTCAGTAGATCTACTGATATTTTTGATTTTCTTTGAAAACCAAGAAATCTACTGATGCTAATTAAACCACATATATCAAATTTGTTTACAAAGAAGCAGCCGCAGATGTCACACTAAAGCCTCAATTACATTGAGCTTCTTTACGAGCTGTTTATTGACGAATTTACAATTTGCCTGTAAAGTCGCCCAGTGTAATCATCGAATAAGTTAATAAGCAGGTTGTAAACACTCTACCGAGAAAAGTTGAAAGCCGGTTAACTTTACACGCTACACGCCGGCGTGTGGGTCTACTGCGTCTGCGCAGTAGAGCGCAGTACCAACCTCCCGGTAAAAAAACGAACTACGTTCCGTCAAAATAGTCGCTGGCTTGTGGCTTCTCAGCGAATGGAAAGTTTTGTGTGTAATCATCAAATCGCAGTACCTAGCTGAATCGCCCGCTTTTAAATTCGCCAATAAACAGCTCCTAAAGAAGCTCAATGTAATTGAAGCTTAACCAAAAAATGTAATTTTATAACAAGATTTAATAAATAAAATTTTATCTATATTGGTTTTTATTTCTGGCTGATACCATTCCCTGATATATTTCTCTTATTTTCACTGGGCTGCGGGTGTTACAAGGTTGAAGAAAACTGGTTTACACTGCATTTAAATTCAAATAATTATTTTGATTAATTTAATGATAATATTATACTCTCTTCATCGATTATGAATAAATACATCACCATAACTGGCATGATATTTAATTATGATGCCTTTCCAAAGGTCATATCTATTGTAGATGATAATATTACAGTGTGTGTATTCATAATAAATATTATGTCAATGAGTTTGAACAATGCTAGATGTGGCATTGATTTATGTTTATATATCCTATTATTAAATGATTTGTACTATTGCCTATATCAGTGATGGCGAACCTATGGCAGGCGAGATGATTTTACCTATTTTTTTAATTATTGTACCTACAATAATTTAAAAAAAAATGCAAAAAAGGTCTACAAATTAATATAAGTAAATGATAATATAAAAAAATAATGACGACATAGCCATGCGTATTTTCTTCGGTTTTTAATATTATTTCTACCAACGATCTTTGCAAATCGATGCGCAAACGGAAACGACGAAATTCATGCATAAATGACGGATCGCATTGTATAAAAAATAGCAGGCAAATACTCTTCAAGAATAAGCATTACGTTTAATGTAAATATATAATTGCATAATTCGTAGGTTTTATGCGTTACATAATATTACAGCACAGACCTCATCAGGTGACAAGGGAAGCCTCGCCACGACCCTCTGGTTTTGATCGATTTACAATGCTTTGAGACCAACCGGGAAATTAAAAATAAAAATATTCAACCAACCAACCTGATGAAATTTATCGGCAGTCATTCAAATAATATAAACAGCTGCTTGTTTTTTTGCAGCATGAAAGAAGCTTGGTTAAAATGCTTCCACGATCTCTTTGAAAATTTTGATAATGAGGAAAAAATTATTCAAAGAATAAAAGATATGCCTTTTAATAGTATTGTTTTTTCACATTTTTTCAAATAAAAAAAAACTGCTCGGCACACCAGACAGTCGAAAAATAATATTTAGAAAATTTTGGCACGCGTATGTAAAAAAGTTCGCCAACCCTGGCCTATACGAATAAAAATGATTATGTAGTTTGCTTCGTATTTTTCAATAAATGCATTAAAATTTCTTTGGCAAACGTAGGTGTGTATCAGTGCCATGCGATCCATAAGTGCTAGAGATGCAGAGTATCCCCAGAAATATTCGATACATTAAGTTCAGTAGAATCTCAATATAGCGGACTTTGGATATAACTGACAAAATATTCGGTCAAATGTGAAACTTGTTAATATTATACATGTTTAAATCCAAGTTTCACCGCTTGTAAACAATGTTCTGCGCATGATAATCACGTCATACCACTCGAATTCGAGTCATAATGCAGTCCTGCTCGCAGTATAATTTGTTTACTCGAAAGGAATGAATGCATTTATTACTCCATTCAATAAGTTTACAGTGGTTAGAAGTAGATGAAGGTGACTCTGGGTAGGATTACCGACAGTAAGCGCATCACAACCAACATTAACGTCGGTTCACAACAGGTGTGTCTGGAATTATCATCCGAAGACGAATAAACAGGATATCGTTTGTGTTATTATATAACCGACTTTCGACTTTCGACTTTAACGGACACCCTCTCACCTTTGTTCATTATATCGAGGTTCTACTGTACTATATAATATATGAGGTGTTAATTGCACAATTCGTTGTCACAATTTATCTGAAAGTTCTGAACTATAGATTGCTTGAAACTTCCACAATTATTGTTTATTATTATTCACATTCTATCAGTGGCGAACGGTGGAGGTAAGCTGTGGAGATCTGACATAAATAGTGCACACTAAACTTTCTCAGTCATACTTATTTGTTTTGTGTGAACCACAAATACAAATTGCAGATGGTGCTGGTTTGTTTTTAAATTTCAAATAAACCCTAACCTAAACCAAACCATCATTGTGAAGGTAGGTGTAGAAATCCGACAAAAATTGTGATTGAATGATGAATTGTCAGTCCATACTTCATTGTTTTAATTGAATTAAGAGTAACAAAATGCAGTGTGGGCTTTTTTTTTTTAATTCATTTTACCTCTGGAATATCTAAAATTATGTTTGATTTAATGGCATGATTTTTGGTATTTTATGGATGTACGAATATTTTTTGACTATTATCTATTATGTCTTGGTTTAATTGAATTTTTAAAATTAACCAACACTATCTGTAATGTGTAGTCTTAGTTCAATGAAAATTAATACGTATGACTAACAAAGTTTGGTGTGCACTAATTATGCCGGATCAGAACAGCCTACCTCCACCCTTCACCAATCCATGCTATGTTATGAATATTACATAAATTAATCTCTGGCATTCCGCAATACCATACAGCATAATATACGCCATAGACCATACTATTCACACATCATCAGCTGTTTGCCGTGATTAAAATATGTAGTTGCATATCCTATGTAACAAATATTATGTATATTCAGGATATCCTACGAACAGCATGATCTGTTGGAGGAAGGTGAATTATGGGTAATCGAAAAGAATATTACAATTTTGGACCCATTCATTTTTATCCATTATTACATACTTATCGACTACTTAAGGGGGGACATGCTCAGCGTAGATCAAAATGGAGCTTTTGTTCTATTTTTAAAGCATGATCCTGGACATACCTTAAACGTTGTAGACAATCTATTTATATAATTTTGAAGCCTTATTATCCGTTATATTTATTTTAAACATTTGATGACTGCATAAAGTATTTTTGTTACATAAAATAGTATTCTTTTAAACCTCTCGCTCTAATGTTTTAGAATATAGTCATAATTCAGTACATCCATATGCAGTGGTGTTAAGATTTTTTACATTTATTAATTTTTAAACGCATTTATAAAACCATTAGTATAATTTATGTCGACATTATTATAGTGAAATATTTACGATAAAAATTATATTGATAATCTCTGTGATCCCAAATTTGACAAGAATTAGGCATTTTATTATTCAAAAAATGGGCAATATTAACACATTTGAAGATAATTCTAAAGATACTAAGTATAAGCTATGTCTTTGACCATTCAAATATGATAAACATCATACGAATAATGATTGTTTTAAAATACATATTGACCTAAGGATAAGGTAGTATTTTTTTTAAATACGCCATTTCTATTGGCATTTCCCAGTGGTTAAGCTACAACATACGGCCGTAGCCATAAATTGACAAACGATAAATGAAGTAGGGAGTAAGATCATGTTAAAGCACATGTTTGAACATGTACCTTTTTAAAAAAATAGATTTTTTTTCAGTTATCCACATTCCAATGTACTTCCATGTAGCGGAGGTACTCAGCTACCCACTAACCAAATATTTTTCCGAAATTGATTTTTTCCCAGTCTCTCAAAAGGTTACCGACCACTGATGTAGATAGTGTTTGTTACTTTTTAAAATTCAATTAAACCCTAAATCCAAGTCATAGTCAAAAAATATTCATTTATTTATTAAATATATAAAATTATGCCATTAAACCATACACAATTTTAGATATTTTATAAATAGAAGAATATTTTTTATCGTCAATTTTAGTCTAGTATTCACTTATTAACATTATATTGTCTTAGGATAAAAAAAATTGAAACCTTAATAAACTAAATTTTAATATCCAGTTTATCGGCTATTTTCAAAATGTGTTTTCCGCTGTATTCCTGATAACCGAACAGTACCAATATAATGTATTAATAACGTAACTGGGGAATTAAATATGTAGCAAATTCACATTTTTTTTACAACAATTGTAAGTTTATCTTTGACTTGAGGGTGGAAGTAGTCCGCAGACAGTGCAATGTGTAGATAGCAGTTAAAACCTAAAAATTACAACATTTTAATAATTCAATATTTTTAATAATCAGCAAAACACTGCCGTGAGAACGGACATATGATCACCTCCCGCCGGCTGAAGAAATGCTTAAGTGCCGGGTGTCAGTTGTCCATCACAGGAATGAACGAGTAAACAGTGCATTCCTGTCATTGTGTCGTGTGAAATCCATTGTTGGACTGATAACGTTTGTACCTTAATCAAATTTCGCAGACAAAATCCCAGGAATCTATCCGCAATGTGGGAACAAAACAATAAATTTACCCACGCTGTGGATAGCATTTCCTTTGTCTACTTTCAATATAAAAACAGACGTGGCAATCCAACAAGAGATCAGTACCTTAAATTCGCTCGTCTTAATAACACGCCGCTCGCTTCAACGTTAAAATAACTTTTATCACAAACACTATCGTCGTAATCTAATTTATGAACTTTGTATTATTCAAGCTGTAAATTGAATCTGTAATTTGTGTTAAGGGATAATAAATTTGGGGAATTACTTTTATACGCATCAAAACCTTCTGATTTTATTCATCACCTACCCCTCATCACACCATCCCTTGCAACAGTGGTGACCCGTAAAGTAAAATTCAATTCATTCATTTTCATTTTACAGACTTCGTTTAATTTTTTTATTAACTACTATTTTACTGTGTTTGTGAGAGAATTATTTTTTTCGTTGGAGCTCGTTTTCCCGCGCAGTTTTCAACATCCGTTTTCCCGCGTTAATTTTCTTAAATTCACTTGCCTTGTCAAGATGCCCAATGGACAGTTCTCCAGCGGGTATGGCAGCAATGCCGGAGGAGAAACGACAACACCAGCACCAGCCCAGCAGACCACACCTCAGATCAGCCGCGTGGCAGTGAGGATCCCACCATTCTGTCCAGAAGACCCGGAAATGTGGTTCTGCATGGTGGAGCGAAGCTTCGAAGCAGCTGGCGTCACGACTGACGCGACCAAATTTGGATACATCCTGGGAGCTTTGGAATCTCGTTACGCTTCAGAGGTTCGAGACATCATCCTTAACCCACCTCGTGAAGGAGCCTACGAGCACCTCAGGACGGAGCTGACGAGAAGGCTGAGCTCTACCCAGGAGCAGAAGACCAGACGACTACTGGAGCACGAGGAAGTTGGTGATCGCAAACCATCACAGTTCTTGCGCCACCTACGTTCTCTCGCAGGAGCAGCCGTTACTGATGACATCCTACGCACGCTTTGGATGGGTCGCTTACCACATACCATGCAATTGGTACTGGCGACACAGAAGGACGCGGATCTCAACAAGGTTGCAGACCTAGCTGACGCCATGGCAGATTCCACATCAAAGGCATCCATTGCTGAAACCACGATGGAAGACCTGTGCGGCATCAGCAAGCTGGTGATCACCTTGCGGGAGGAAATCTCAACTCTTCGCGAGGAGTAATGACCCCTACAGGACCCCCCTTCCAGTAATCCGAGTGGAGGATTGCGATACAGGAAGATGTTGAAGAGGGTGTTGACTGGCTGCTGGTGATGGGTTGATGTGAAGATCTGGTCGTGTGTTGTCTTTATTCGGTACAGCGCTCGCGTTTCGTGGATCAGACTGTACTGACAAATTCAGAGTAGTATTTTGCTGAGAGTGCGTCTCTTGTTCATTGCTTAGCACATTAACATTGCCTGTATGTTAAATTGTGCTTACAATCATAATTTTGAAAATAATATTTGTCATTTGAGATGCTTGATGTAGGTCAGGTTTGACTGTTGTGAAACATGATACTCGCACTGGTTTAATTCGGTTGTTTCATAACACTGTATTTGTTTGCAGGTGTCGAATTGCTTCGTTTTCATGTTTTGAAATTGTAACTCATCTGGCTCGCTTAGATTTCCCTTGATGTTTGTGATAGTGATGTATTTACTTTTATTGAGAGTTGTAAAAGTCATTGACCTAACGTAGGTAGTATGAAAATAGCATTAAGTTATAATGCAGAAGCTGGGGTTGTGACTTGAATTATTTGATAGAGTGTCCAATGTAGTTAGGCTTGTAAGTTCAACCAAGGTATTTTGTTTGCTGGCCAACAGAAAACATTAAGTACGAGGGAATATGTCATTCGGCTGCTCGTAAGATGAATTCTTCTGGCGTTTCCGACTTGCAATGTGTGCAGAAGTGTGGAAATGGTAGCTTAGCTTGTGAGTGGGTCTACAGGGCTAAGAGAGATATAAGCTGTCGAGGGCATTTCGCGTGTACCTTCGGACGAGCTTAGAAGCTGCCCTGTTAGTACATATAGTATGTATGTACGTAACAGGCACAGTGGGTAGTTCAAAAGTGCGTTATTGAAACTACGAAGGGTTGAAAAATGGTTGGTTGAGTTTTGTGAAGTCTAAAGTTGGAGTATCAAAGGTGCCTTAAACAATTACCAATAGTCAGGAATCTATCTAGTGTTAAGAATAGATCCTTCAAGTAAAAATGTCTTGGTGACAGAAGTCAAGGGTTGCTGCTTCTAAGTGTAACTAGAAATGCTAATTTCGTGGTGTGTACCTATATATGAATGTGTGTAGGAAAACCTTGAGCTTGCCTGAGCGGAGTTAACATGTCATGTGCGTGCAGCTGGCGGATGATGATGGCCAAAGCGGGTTGCTCTGCGCCGTCCGTCGTGCCGCTGGTGATGCGCTGGTCAGCTGCTGGCTGCACCGGAACTGCCTCCTCCTGATTTGCTGCGAGGTCCACGGTGCTTCGGTGATTTGGCTGCGCTGGCGGTTGGATGAATGTGGCTGATGAGTGCAAGGATGAGAATCCTTGGTGGCTTGGTGGTCTGCGTGGTCCGGTGTCTCGTTCGACGTGTTAGGACTCTGAAGTGGGCAGAATCTGATTGGATTATTGTGGCTGGCCTCTGATGGCGAAGACGGATTGTCGAAATCGTGGAAGCTGTCATCGAACCAAGGAATTGGTAGTGCCATTAGCGTGCACTGTAGTAGATCCTGGTGTGTTGTAGTTGTCTGTATGTGTCCAGATGATGCGTCTTCTTCCATGGTGAGTTCGGCTGAGGCTGATCTGATGATGATGATGGCCATTGTCGTGTCAAAGGTTTGCAGAACTGCGTTATAGTTGAACGCGTTGGCTGAGCGCGGAGATGGCGTTATAGTTAAACGCGGTAAACAGCACGAACAGCACGGCCCGATCGACTCGCAATCCCCAGAAAACGCAGCGTGAACATGATAAAAATTATAAAACGGAGTCTGCAAAATTAAATGAGTTGAATTGAATGAATTTAATTTTTACACCACTTATGGGTGTGTCGAGGGTCACCAATATCAGAAGTGAAATGTGGATGACCAATATCAATTTAATTATTACAGATAAATTTACCGATTATAATTTAGCAGAATGAAAGCAGTTTCTAGCTACCTGCTATGGACAAATTGCAAAAAGCACATCACCAAGAGAGTCATCAAGGACATGAGAGCAGACGTCCCGGGATGCAGACCACCGCAGCATCCACCGAGACAGATCTGATTGGACCTTCAAGCGACCACCTCTACCTACTTTCATCGCGATTTGCGTGCCGCATTTCGCTGGAAGGGGGGTATGAGGGTGGAAGTAGTCCGCAGACAGTGCAATGTGTAGATAGCAGTTAAAACCTAAAAATTACAACATTTTAATAATTCAATATTTTTAATAATCAGCAAAACACTGCCGTGAGAACGGACATATGATCACCTCCCGCCGGCTGAAGAAATGCTTAAGTGCCGGGTGTCAGTTGTCCATCACAGGAATGAACGAGTAAACAGTGCATTCCTGTCATTGTGTCGTGTGAAATCCATTGTTGGACTGATAACGTTTGTACCTTAATCAAATTTCGCAGACAAAATCCCAGGAATCTATCCGCAATGTGGGAACAAAACAATAAATTTACCCACGCTGTGGATAGCATTTCCTTTGTCTACTTTCAATATAAAAACAGACGTGGCAATCCAACAAGAGATCAGTACCTTAAATTCGCTCGTCTTAATAACACGCCGCTCGCTTCAACGTTAAAATAACTTTTATCACAAACACTATCGTCGTAATCTAATTTATGAACTTTGTATTATTCAAGCTGTAAATTGAATCTGTAATTTGTGTTAAGGGATAATAAATTTGGGGAATTACTTTTATACGCATCAAAACCTTCTGATTTTATTCATCACCTACCCCTCATCACACCATCCCTTGCAACAGACTTAAAAAAAAAACATTTTAATGTTTTCAGATACATATTTATTAATTAAGGTGATGTCTCTAGGTAAAGTTGTTATCGAAAAATAGTTAGAAAAGTTTAATAATCGGTAAATATATATTCAAAAGTAATGAGAAAAATAAAATAAAAAATTGAAGAAAAATGAGTGATCTGTGCGTCAAAGTCGAAACGAATCTCAAGATATAGGAAATTCCTGATAATAAATGTGTTTCGGGCCGCACATAAAAGCTTAAAGGGCCACAGGTTGAGTATCGCTGTTCTAAAACATTAGATCGAGAGGTTTAAAAGAATACTATTTTATGTAATGAAAATACTTTATACAGTCATCAAATGTTAAAAATAAATATAAAGGATAATAAGGTTTCAAAATTATATATATAGATGATCTACAACGTTTAAAGAATGTCCAGGGTTATGCTCCGAAAATACCATAAAATCTTCATTTTGACCTACGTTGGGCATGTGGGGCCTTAATGTTTGTTAATAATTCTTTCGAGTTAGGTTTTTAAGATATGTTTGAATACTAGCTAATTTTGACGTATTTAGATAAGACACACATTGCTTAATTGGTAAATCACATTGGTGTAAATCCAGGTTCGAGTTCGCCGGGTGTCATATTTTTTTCTAATTGGTGTTTATAATATTATCAGCAGATTTTGTTTTTATGAGAAATGGATTTTAGCCACTTGTTCAACCTATTTGGGTCATACTCTGGGTCCAAACACATATTGAAAAAGAACATGTAAATTTTACCAGATCTGGGATTCGAACCTGGTACCCATTAGATTATAAGTCGACGTGGTAACCGCTCAGCCATCGTGGGCCGCTTGCACTATGTGGTGGTCCATATGACACTCTCAGGATCAAACATGGAAAAATTTTGTTTTTTTTTAATATTTGAGGTTTTTTTAAATTATGTTGAATAAAAAATGTTTCATATCGCAAAATCTCATGAATTATTCATTGAATTAAAAAAATAATTCATTGATTTATATTTTATTCGAGATTGAACTGAACATGAAGTATTAGCTTTAATTTGAATGTCAAATGTTAATCTACAACAATTACAATCTAATCATACATCGATATATAGGACTGGAGTGTCTGATTAATAACCACGCTCTGATTGATGGTGAAGTAAAACATTGAATCTTATAACGGAATCATCAATAATACAATCGGTCCAAACTCTCAAATTATCTTGTACATGTTGATAAAAATGTCACGTAATCATTATAAATTCTTATCTATCTATCTAGGTGCAAGATTGTTCTACAACTTTATCAAGGAATGACTTAACAATTTTATTTCACATACTTAAGTTATTTGTGATTTCAGTGTTCATCATTTTGGACTCGAGCACGGGTTTCTAATTCATGGGTCGCGACCCTTATGCGAGTTGTAAGATGTTTTCTAGGGGATCATCAACTACTAAATAGTAAACTGAAATAAAATAATTAAAAATTATGAATTATCATGTAAGATTCATTGTTGTCATCATGTTTGAACGACATATTGTTTTTTATTTTATTTATATAAATATGTGATTATGAAATCTTGATGGGGTCGGGGGAATTTGACACTAAATTAACTTCTTTGACCGAAAATCAGCAAATTTATAACAATGTGAATAAAAAAATATTATGATCATATGAAAAAAAAAACACTATGTAAAATGTGATGTTAAATTATTTTTTATTATTTATTAATGAACTTGACAATGCACAATAAAATTTTAAATTTAACAAATAATTAACCCAGGCATTCCCATTTATAATTGAATTAATGATTAATCTCAGAAAGGGTTATTCAATTTTATGACCTGTTGAAGAAATTTTCCTTTTTCTTTCTTTTATTGAATTATAGAGAAAATCACTTTCTACATCGAATGGCATTATTAACTCAAAACCTTGAAATTTTGGTTGTTTCCATATAGAAATAGGTTTTTTTTATATAAATTTTTAAATAAATTTTTTAAAATGCGTTTGCTTCCTCGAGTGAAAAAAAATATGTACATGAAAAACGTTGCGAACTTGTGATCTAGTTGCCGTTAATGTTAAATAAATTGTAATATTTACTTTCCATACCTATAATATGTTCTTGCAATATGTTGAGTGCTATCACATAGTATGTATATATTTCTGTACCTGGGAGCCAGGAGCCAGTGTATACCCAGGAATACTTGAGAAAATATAATTTAAGATTTTCAGCAGATTGGTGTCTATGGACTTTTTAATAATTTTTGATTATGGTTATGAATAGACTAAAAACTGAATTGGCTGAAAGTTATGATACTTTACGTACAAAATCGTACAACGGTACATCATATTGGTTCAAATTTATTGTAATAAGGTACGACTATAATATTGACATATAGAGCGAAAATTGCAACATTTGATATAAAACAATTTATTATTGATATTGTTGTGATGATGGCATTTTTTAATAACTTTGATATTTATTAATTTAAAATAATAATAAAATCATAAAAACCATTTTTATTCGTAAATTTAGCCATAAACACTTAAAAATAATACATAATGAATCATAGAATCTGTAAAATTAATTTACCTTAGTTTATACTTTTATTTAATGGAAAAAAATCAAAACTTTAATGAATTCACACCGCACATGCACATCCAGGGTCGTTGACGCCTTAGAATTGATTTTCCACTACTCTATGCAAAGATTAGGAAATTTTCTAGAAGGGTATATTCAGAACTAAAACATAAATAACATAAATAATCCTCATTGGTGACTAAATTCTCTTAATATGTAACAGACAAAAATGCCATTATGCCAGTATTGCCGCCAACGTCAGTATAAGAGTCGTTTACCTTATTATGTTGTGTAAAATACAGCTCCATATCGTCAAGTCAATCTTGTGAAACTTGTAAATCCTATTTTAGTCTAAAATGATATTTTCATTATATGATATGCTAATAATATCGAATATCTTACCTATATCTAAGATTCTTGCATCCATAACATGACTAATCATTTCAAAAATCAATCTACAAAACTTCTTAATTATTTATATATATACATACTGCGGAAAAATTTTCAAAGCTTGTACTTAAAATATCCGACATCATTGTCATTTTATATACAGGAATTATTTATAGTTTTCATTTATGTATTCGGAAATTCCATTTAAAATGATAATTTAATGATTTTGACTGTCTCCTGAAAAAAAGATTGTTATGGATTTACGGGGGCCTACAAAAGATGGATCGATAATATTGCTTTGCTGGAATTTTCAATGAAGCGCCAAATGTATTTAAGTAAAGACAAAACATTTATTTACAAAAACATTGCTTTATTTAGAAATGTATAATATTGTTTGTCATAATGTGCATTATCTAATTTATACCAAGATCGTCTGAGGCTGTTGGTTGGTCAAAGTCGGTAACCTCCATTTTTACTATTTTTGATATTTTTTATGGTTCTTATTTTATAAAGTATTGTTTCATGTATAATATTTATATTCATAAAATAATATATCCAGCTGTTTGTTTGTTACATAGGGTTAAACCAAAGGGTGGTGACAAAGCAGTTTATATTGATCAGCTGCCTTTTTTTATATTTTACAACCAACATGTTTTTTTTTTATTAATTTTAATTTTATTTCGCTATTTTGTTTTTCCAATTGTTAACTAATATGTTTGAAAAAATTCAAGTATTCTATTTGCATACCTAAATGTGGTTGGCGGTTGTATGTGATTATCTCAAAATGGTGGAATAAGGAGGTTACTTACTGACTTTGAAACCAACAGTTTCATCTGTTTGTGAATATTGTGTTCCATCCACGGCACAAAAAATACATAGACATTTGTATCAGAACATTTTAAATGTCTGTAAACAGTTTTTATACAATGTTCATTTGTTCATGTCTAAATGCATCTGTGTCCAGACTCGGCTTTATATTGTATGTTCTCCCACCATGTAGTAGTGGTTCGAATGCGAGCCTTTTGATCTGTGGGCTCGTATAAGACCGCTTGGCCAAGTCACATGTTGTGTTTTTAAAGTGAAACTTTTTATACGTGAAAATTCACAAGAAAGTGAATACCATGTGATTATAACCATTACAGTCATCATTTAAATTACCATTTTAACACGAGAACGGGGCATATCGCCACCCCATTTATATTTGCCGTAAGTAATCATATTGGATTCTTGTTCTTGGACACACTTTGAAAATAACATGTGATTTCTGCCAGATGTGATATTCAAACCAGCATCCATAGCTTCAGAGTCAGGCGTTATGCTACTACTCCTCAGTGGGAATACTAATTATTGAACACCTATTTTATGATTACAGGTACGGCCTGAATCTCAATGGAAACTATCACTAATAACGGTGGAACCTGTCATGTTCCTGTATATGTTTGCATTTAGTATCACATCAGTTGTAGAGCAAGCATTTTTTGTGCATAAAGCCTGTACTGTAAATTTAAGATTTGATGGAACAATCTGTGATCATCTCAAAGATGCCAACGAAACAGAAATAAATGACAAAGTTCAGGTATTGGTTTTATTAATTTGCTACAGTATACGTTTATTTACCACTATTCCATGGGTAATATTCATTAATCTTTTATTAAATGGCACCTACACATGTATAGTGACATGTCCCAAATTTTCTATCCCCCATATTGTTGTTTAAGTTTTCTGTATTTTTTAGAAAAATTGAGTTTTCATTTTCTTATTTTCGTGACATTGATAATATTTTACTATATTCTTTGTATATATATATTTTACTATATTCCCACCCCTTAGGATGTGATGTCACATTATATACATGAGCGCTTCGCAACCGGTGTACCGCGGCACACCGGTGTGTCGCGGAGCATTGCTACAAAAAAAAAACACAAATAATTTTGTATATTATACAATACTTACTTAATGGCCAAATTTGTGAACATGGCTGGTATATATTTATATAGTAATATATTTGAGCACTTGCATGAACTTAATAAAACAATCAGATCAGAATGAAAATATATTGACGGGCTCTGATAAATTAGAAGGAGTTAAGACAAGGATCTCTACAAATGTACCAAAGGACCTACCAGATCACCATTGAAAACAAGCAATTAATTTTGGATCCGTCTCAAAAACATTTAACTTTGTTGCAAAAGAAATTTCATCATTACTTTCATACAACCCTTTTGTAACCAATGCCGAAAATTCTATAAAAGCGCTTTCCTTATAAATTCGAGAAAAATTTGCTGAATTGAGATCGACGGGAAGCTAAAACTGAACTTCGCCGATGTTCCATTGGCTATTTTTTGGATTTCGATTAATAAAGAATATCTACAGACAAGTTATAATTAAAAATAATTAGCAGTCTTGCATGAAGGGTCTTGATCAAGAACTTCGGGCCGGTCTTTCAAATATCAAGTCAAAATATATAAAACTTTTACGTTCATTGAAACAAGCTAAGGTATCACATTAGTTAGATATTATATTGATAATACAAATACATGGAAATATGTACATTTAGTTCCTCATCGTGTGTATATTGAATTATTTATCAAATAAAAAAACATAACCTAATGTAGTTTTGGTGCATGGCCACCACAATGGCTGACAGGGCTCTAACCTGGAGGTCCGGCGTGGGAGGTCAACCAGACAAGTGAGATAAACAAAAATTACATATTTTCTCTAATGTTTTTTTTTTTTTTTTGTGATTTTACCGAGGCTTTGACTGCGACTCGCTGTCATATCGCCTCTTCTCTTCTAGAAGGGGATCCTTCGATCAGGTCCTCACTCCTATTCTGTTAAATGGCTTTATAATTATTTTGTCTAGCTCTTCCGTCTTTCTTTCTTTCTTCTTTAGACGCCAGTGTTTTATGCACCAGAATCGCTCTCCTCCGTATCCATCCCTTCTGTATTTTCGATACATCGTGTAATCATTGAATTTCAGATAGTCTAATTCAGACCTCAGCCAAGTCTCTGAGATTAATGCTATTGAAATTTTTGTCTTATTAAGTAGAGTTCTATATCATCCTTTTTTTGCTTCATACTTCTGGCATTCCATTGTAAAATCCTAATTTGTTTTTTATTATCCATTTTGCTCCAGAACCTCCCCTAGAATTTCCTTTAAGTGTCCTTCTTTGAATTGTTTGCATACCCAGTCCACTGCTTTAATTATTAGTTGTTTAATGATCTGCTGCCAGTCTCCCCCTTTCAGCAAGACTTTCATAATTTCTCCCATCGCGTTAACCTCTGTCTTCCCCTTTGAATTTTTCTTATTTTTTGTAGGCTTTACGCTACTACCTGTAGATATTATTGTTGAGCCTGAAGCTTCTACCACCGCTTCTTCTTTCTTTTTGTTTTCCTTAGTTTTTTGAATTGTTTCGCTTTCATCTCTTCCTACGATTTTTTTTTGTTTTAATATGTCAGCATAGCTATTATTTAACATATTTTTTTTTGCTTCCTTGAAAGGTATGTTCATTTTTTTCATTGCTTCTTTGCAATTCTTTTCCTCTTGCCACTTTGGGCATTTTTGGCTGTTTGCCGCGTGGTTACCTTTGCAATTGATGCACGTAATTTCCTCATTTTTTTCGCAGGTTTTGTGGTTTTCACCACACTTAGGGCACGTTTCTACTGTACGTCCGCAATTGTTCGCGATATGCCCATATCGCCAGCATTTGTAGCATTGCATAACCCTGAATACATACGGTTCTACAGTAAAAGAGACTCCATATATGTAAATTGTTCTCGGCAATATTTTCTCCCCAAATTTAATACTGACTGACGAGGTCTTTGTCAGCTCTCCTGTATCACCTTTTCTTGTCAACCTCTTAAGGTTGATTACTTTTGCATCACTTTTGATTTCCATTTGCAGTTCTTGGAGGTCCATATCAATATCGACTTTTCTTATTACTCCATAAGAGCAGGAGTCATTCTCTTTGGTCACAAAACCGAGATCTTTGAGATCTCCAGCTTGTTTCACTTTATCTGCTTCTTTTTCGTCTTCTACTTGGATGTACGTCTTTAAATTTTTATTGTAAATTTTCTGTACTTTTACTCCTGCCTTATGCAGCATCTGCGCTATTTTCAATTTTAATGGAATTTTACTTCCCGTCGCTATCATGACGAAGTTTTGGTTTCCCTTTGGAGTGACCCCAGAGTCTCTTCTGGGTTTTTTTCCAGAGGTCACCGTCTGCCATTCTTCTTCTTTTTCTCCAACCACTTCCTCTTCATCATCGTTTCTTTTCTTCTTCGTTTTTTTGGTTTCATTCACTTCCATCGTGGTGTTTTCCATTTTATTGCTTTTGCCGTTCACGCGGTCTTGGAATTCGCGCAACAGTGTGAACAAAAAACAGTGTGGACAACCCCTCGCTTCACAGCGTGTGACGCACTCCCCGCACAAAGTGCACTATCCGTGCAACAATAAATATTTTTCACTTTTTCTCAAGCTCTGGCACTGATTGTCAAAATCACATGGGACCACACATGTTGAGTTTATTGTCAAATTCATTTACAAACAATATTATTTTTGTTGTATCCCGTATTTATAACCGTTCGCGAGTAACCAGGCGAATATCGTCCCGAATACCCAAGCGAAGTTGTACAACCTCACTCCACCGCTGTTGGCTTCCGACTGTGTTCTCTAATGTTAACATCTACATTAATGTCTAAAATACAATTTACTTTTATTGTATCAATACTCGACAAATAATTATTCTTAACCCGACAACTAAGCATAATTCAATTGGATGTATTAATAAATACAAAAAATCGCTAAACATACAATCAATACCATTAATTTTTACCTCGAACACCATTTGCTGTTTTAGAGAGCAATAGGTAGGGGGTCACCCAAAGATCCTGGCCTGGGGTCCCCCTTCAAGATGTAGGATCCATGTTTTGGTGTATAAATAGTTTTATGTCTGGTGTGCCGCGGAATTCTAGGAAGACCTTTGGTGTGCCGTGCGTGAGAAAAGGTTGCGGAGCACTAATATGCATGATCCGTCTTTCGATTACGTCTAGTAAAATCAGTGGTGGCCGGTTTAACATCATACAAGTGCACTGCACTGTTCGTGGATCATTTCTTCGAAATGACACCTTGTAAGTAACAAAATAACAACTTTACAAGAGAGGGAAAAAACGCTCCTGCACACTATGTGTTTGATATTTGATATTACAAATCAATTTTTTTGTCATATATATAATGAATATATGTATGTAGTATGAGGATTACTACAAGTGACTAGCGGTAAACAAAATGATACATTTATGAGTTGTCTATCATTAGTAGATAGGAGATATCATTTCAAACGTTTTTATGAGCTAAATATTTTTTTAGGAATTGTCAGTTTTCGTCAGTAGATGTCAATACTACCAATATATTCAATAATGTAAAAAACCTATTTTGAACAATATGTCACAGGTGTGGTGTCTTAATCCTTGATTTTGCAAATGGCCGTTATCCAAGTATCTTGGGACGATATAGATATTGTTTGTACTTGAATCACATTTGATACCGTTACGATGTAATGTTAATTGTAATATCTTATTTAATAAACGCACCCACTCTTGCAGTTTCTTATTAAGGACCTCGCCCCATCACCTTCTCAATGACTTGTTTTGTCCCTTCAATTTAAAGGCAGCACCCGGGCTGCATAATGACTGAAAATTAAGATTTTTGGGTATCTTTGGGAGCTACATACACCTGAAAAATCTGTGCACGTTGTAGGAAAGATGTATATATATAATGATGCTCAGTCTTTTCTCATGCTAGAAATAACAAAAGCCATTTTAAGGTGTCCATGGTTACTATTTCAGATTATTTTCTTGCAATAAAAGAATATTTTGAAAAAGTGTTATATCCAGGGTTATCTAATCATTCCGAGTGTTTCTCAACTTTTTTGAGGCGTGTGGCCCCCTTTTGATTCTAATATGTTTATGCGGCCCCCCACTCATTCATTGTTTAGGTGAAAATGACTTATCGTGGTCGCAATTATTTCATTTCCAACCTTTACACGGAATGTGGGCCCTTACATTTCAATGAGTATTTGACAGTACAATCTTATCAATATCCCCCCATGTTTACAAAATTAGCTTACATGAACTATTCACAATTTATTGAAATATGATATTTTTTCGAATTTTCAGATAACAGTGTCAACCTTTCATCAATGGAATGGGATAGCTGGGCATATTGTGCCAATCATTTTAGCATTTTTTCTAGGTGCTTGGGCCGATAAACGTGGACGAAAGGCTGTCCTATTAGTAGGCCTGTTTGGAAAACTTATCTATTCAATCATGGTCATTATAATTTCCATGCAAGGTAAAACATTCATTGATAACCTTTATTTTGTCTAATCATTTAGATAAATCATATTTTATCATGTGCAGTGCTGGGTTAGACATCCATTCATATGTGCAAAATGCATTGTGCAACAGCGGTCAAAAAGTTTTTCAGTTTTTTCAATTTGTGAAGTACATATATAAATGTCTAAAAGATAGTGACCATCGTGCTTCACATAGATATCCTGTCAGTCAGACAATTATCAACTTATAATATCATAAAACTACTATAGCAAGGAATGTACCAAATGTAAAACACTGATTTTGAGCAGTCATTTAGTAATTCCTTCCTCAATTAAAATATAAGCTGTCAGTTAAGAGTCATCAAAGAGGCCATCGATAAAGTTAAACCACATATTGTTTTGTATCACGTGACATACAAACTAATGAATATGTATCAGTGACGAAGGGTGGAGGTAGGCTGTTAAGATCCGCCATAAATAGTGCACATTAACTTTTATATGTAGTTTGTATATCAACATGGTACGAAACAACATGCAGTTTCCATCTATAAATGTCCGTTAAGCTAATTTTCGGCGACTCCCATGCCAATAAATAATATATATTACCACAATAATTAATACTATTTATTATAGCATGGATATGTACAAACATTCTTATTTGGAGTAAATTTTTTGTTTGTGAATGTGTTTTTTTTTAATTGAAGTAGAGAGAGGGGCAGTTTTTGGATTTCACATAGGGGTGGCCAAGTCAGTTGAGGCGGTCTTCATCACATCATACCAAGCAGCAATCCTTTTTTGTCACTCAATCCTATTATAGGTTTAGTAATAATAGTATCGTCGTTGAACTGTTGAAATCTCCCATGTGACAAAATTATAATTTAACATGATAGACAAAAAACTGCTCTATAAGCGCAAACCTAAAGGTATACTTTCAATGTTTTTTTGTGTCTGTGAATAACTTGATTTATGTAAATAACAGGTAGTAAAGGGCTCGTCATCATCAACTGGCTGTAAAGCTCCAAAGAGATTACTACGTAAATTGGACATTATTAAAATGAGACATGTTTAATTGGAGGTTCGTATAGGTAATTAATTATATTTGAATTTGGTGGTATATAATATAACATTGAGGGCTTTACGGTATGCGGGTATGTGGTATAAATGAACAGGCAATATAAAAAAAATACCATTTTGACAAAATTGTCACATGGGAAGTTTTAACAGCTCGACGACAATATATAAAGTGTATTGTTAGCTCAGTCGCACATTGAAAATAGTCTCGACTAAGATATAATATGTCAAAAATCAAAATAGGCAAGGCCATGCTGGAACAGTGATGTCACGCGGCTAGCCAAAATGAATGACAAAGTGTGTAATTTTGGTATTATACCCGCGCCACATGTCAGGTGAAATTTCTTGCATGCGACATCAGTTGTTTTATCAAACTAAATTGTTTCAATCATGCAGCGTGCGGCAGTACATTTAATTACATGTGTTTTGTGAATGCCAACAAAATCACATAGAAAAAGTTGATGTGTTGCAGTCGAGACGAGTTTGTATGTGAGACCTGGCCTTCGTGTAGAAATGCAAACACTGATGTCATAACATTGTGAACAATGTTCAGAGTAAAATGTACAATGAGGGTGATGGTTTTCTGTGTTAGTTGCGACCAGAGATGCCGGAACCCATGACTTTTTTAACCATCATCCGTATTAATATTGTCATGGTTTCTATGATTTTTAATAGCCTAGATTACCACGTTTGAAAAGTACAATTTCAGCACTTTACTATATAATCTCTTGAGAATGGCCTTTGCAACGAGCCCAAGATGTTGAAGAAAGTAGGATGAACATATCTTGGCGCCCCATAAACCAAATTCTATTGGTTCTAGACGTTTGGATTGTTAGGGGTTAATTTAATTGACTTATATGTTACAATGGTATTATGGCTTATCAGTAGTTCTTCTCTTTTCTTTTCTAGATACTTGGCCGTTGGAATATGTAATTTATTTGGCCACTATCCCGAGCGCTTTCACTGGAGCTGATGTAGCAATATTTGCATCAGCGTTTGCATACATATCTGATGTGACAACAGACCAGAATAGGACAATTAGAGTGGCCATATTGGATATCTGTTATTTGAGCACACTGCCAACCGGTGTGGCACTAGGTAAAAATAAATGTTTCATAACTCAATCATCTATCAATAATCACTAAAACCTTGTTTAAAAACTCCCGTAATTTGTGCAAAATAAAAAATGTCTTCAGATAATGCCCGACCTTTGAAGTGCTGGATTAGTGAGATTCCACTATATTTATATTAACCCTGCGAAACTGGGATGTATAAATATCATCGGTACCATTATTGGTGGCATAATTGGTGTAATTGGACGATTATAATTCTAAAACCGCTCACCAAATTCTTACAAAAAATCGCTGTAGAATAATACTTTCGCTCATTGCGTTAATTTTTGTGTAATTATGAACATTCAATTAGACAGTGAATTTGACACTTCCACATATTATGATAGACCTGTTGGTAGAGCTATTAAGAGCCCATTTCCTCTCCAAATATATTGTTACCAAATACGCTATTGCATATCGCCTGGCGCCCACATCCTGAAGCGAGCCCCAAGGCCAGAATCTTTGGCGAGTCCCTCTACCTATTGCTAAGGCAGCATAATGATCACAGTAGCATTTCCCAAACGGTGTTCGGGTTCGGTGTGAAATTTAGAGCATTCCAAATGTTATAGTGATTTGCTGAATTTTTTAAATAAATTCACTCATTGAATTGTCAGCACTTTGCATCATATGCACTGATTCCCAATCTTTCTCGTGTTGCGAGTGTTCCTTTTGTTGTAGCATGATATTAAAATATATAAATATTAATATTCACTTTATGCAGCTAAAATACCAAAATATGATTGTATTAAGAAAGCTAAGTAAATTTATTTGATTTATTTTTGAACAGAAAATTTCTTAGAATTCTATTTTATCTTCAATAAATAATTTTGCCTTTAAAGTTTGTATATCGAGTGTTGTTTGCACAATAGTGATATATCCACAATCAGTCAAAAATGAGATGTTGATGCAATTCTTTTACTATTTTATAAGCCAATATTTTGCTATGACAACTCCAAAACGTTTACAAGACACTAGCATTCGATTATATTGAGAAAACGAAAATCATATATTGTAATGAATATATATATAATTCCCAATCTTAATATTACTTTTTTGTAAAATTTCCTTTTTTGGAAATGTCACTTGTGCAGACAACCACTGATATATAAATATCTGTTTATTCTGTACCAGTTGATAATGTTTCTCTGAAGTGGACGAAACTGCTCTTGATTATTATTCAACTAAGTGGAATAAGTACTATATTTTGTGTTTTATTTTAATTAAAACAAATTAAAAGTAGTAATTATCGATACGCAATATTAAAAAATTAAAAATACATAGTACGCGTCAGGCAACCACATATTTTTTAAAGAAAATATACGTTGAATAAAATGACAAAATTTTCTACTTCTACTAAAACAAATCTGAAAAGTGCATATAAATAGACAATAGAAAAGTCCCCTTTTGTCTTCTGTTCATCTCATTTAACTGGCCGATCCGATACACCAGGTCCACCTTAACCCTGAGCCCTGTCAGTCTCCCCTTGTGGGGGCCACAGCATACCCCGTGTGAGTATAACATGCGTAAGTGGGGAGAAATCCAAACTGGTGATGATGGTTTTGATACCTGCATCCTGTATTCCTTCTGAAGGCTGAGGTTTGAGGATCTCTCGTGGTTTTTGAAAATGCTATTTTATGTTTGTAAATGTGGATATGTGATTATTTCTATGCTGTTGCCTACACCCTGCCATCATAAAGTAAATGTATGTATGTGTATATTTTCATGCTTTATTTTATAGCAAGAAATCACCTATTTATGATAATATTTGAAAGTTATTTTATGATGTAATTTTAAAATCACTAAGTTGAATCCATCCACTTATCTTTGTTGACATCTTAATCACTATTGAGTGTTTATTATGATTTAATCATTATATTATAATCATAATCTATACCAATTTAATTTTACATTATCAGTACTATTACTTTATCTTCCTTTGATTGATATGAAATGTGCAAAAGTTTTATAATCAATTATTATTCTTTAAATCTCATCATGTATGTGATTATTTTGATAAATCATTTGAGATACTATAAACCAGTTATCCCAATCTTTTTTGATTGACCCCTGAAACATTTTAGGAAATCTGGAACCCTACTTGACTGATACATAATATCATGGCCCAGATGGATGAATTACAAAACATAGCAGTCAATGCCGAAGAGTGGAGGTAGACTGTTGAGATCCAACATAAATAGCACACACAAAATTTTTCCAGTCATACTTCATACGTTTTCATTGAAATAAAAATTTTAATTGTAGATGGTATTGGTTAGTTTTTAAAATTCAATTAAACCCTGCCTAAGCAAATCATAATATTTATTATTGATATTAGATAAAAAATATTTGTCGATGGTTTGGATAGGGCAGGTTTAATTAAATTTTTAAAACTAACCATCACCATCTGAAATTTGTATTCTTAGTTTGATGAAAACAAATAAGTATGACACAAAGTGTGAATTATTTTTGTCAGATATCCACAGCTTAC
Organism: Rhyacophila brunnea; assembly: GCF_057557595.1. Classification (NCBI taxonomy): domain Eukaryota; kingdom Metazoa; phylum Arthropoda; class Insecta; order Trichoptera; family Rhyacophilidae; genus Rhyacophila; species Rhyacophila brunnea. The sequence goes on from NW_028232751.1 coordinate 40,519,488, forward strand.
CTGTACTATTATGGTTTAGTCTGTGCAGGGTTTAAGTTTGACTGACAAAGTTTAGTGTGTACTGTTTATGTCAGATCTCAACAGCCTACCTCCACCCTTCACCACTGATAGAATGTGAATAATAATAAATAATTCACAAAACTCAACATACGATTCTTTAATCGGAGAACCAGAATCATGAAAAATATCAACAGTAAAAACTAAATTTTGAAACTATTAGGCACATTTATTTTATAGATGTGTCAGGTGTAAACGATTTCAAGTTGAGTGTACCACCGGTGGTTTTAGCCACAGGACAGGTGCTAGAGTCAAAGTGCAGATTGTCTTTGCATGCGGGAAGATCCAAGGATCCATCAGTAACTCGACAAGGAGTGGTTGTGTAATAGTACTGGGTAGCAAAAATCAGCAGTAGCATCTGGCTGTGGGCGGTTTAAATGTCACAGCTGGTTTAATCTGGTCAACGCACACTATATGGGGTGTATGGACGTTCCAAACTACCAATATGGGGAATGTAGTCATATTGTCAGGCTATCTTGTAAAACTCGTAAAGATTTTAATTGAATACGCTTGTGTTTCATCACATCGAATTATTTAAAAAATCGATTCAGAAAATTTTTATAAACTGGTTCCATATAATGAAAAAATTTGCAAACCTCATAATTCCCAGGAACGGAGTTTACAAGATAAGGTGACGATATACAAGTGTTTTTGTTATATAGTTTGAATACATTTTGTAGTCCTATGAATGTACTAAATCCATATTTATCTTTTCTTACAGGTGCATATTTATTTGGGGTTGTGAATCATTCGTACAGCATAATGTTCACTATAAATGCTTCACTATTAGCTTTGGCTATTGTGTACACATTCCTAGTTCTTCATTGGCAAACAACGGATGAGCAAAAGTCTATGTCTGAAGCAAATGTCAAGAATTTCTTCACCGACTTTTTTGTCATCCAACATGCGGTTGATTCAGTCAAAGTTTTCACTCAGGAAAGGCGTGGAAACCGAAGAAGCTTCTTGATAATCATGATGATAAGCATGATATTATATACATTTCAAAGAGGTGAACAGTTATTATTAGTTATTATTACAAATTATTATTAGTTTTTAAATTCTGTTGACACCATAGTGTTATGATATAATATAGTAAAGAAATAGACGTAATAGTGTTGGATGGGAAAGAATACACCCTGGGATAATATATCAAGGCAAAGATTGCGATTTCTTCCAAAATTATGAGTTGATTACAAACTCCAATAGAAATAGATTTTTTTGAAATTTTTTGAATTAAAATATTATAATGGACAGAATCATAATCGAAACAAATAACTACCTGTTATACAGAAGACATTAAAAGACAAGAACCGTCGCTGAAATCATGAATGCATAGGTTTCGGAAGTATTCAAGATATATCTGTTCCAATTGCAATGTGCCGTTATGTGTATACCTGTGTTTTAGACAATATCATGAAAAGCTTAATAATCATTGAAATTTTAAAGTGCTAAAAAATATTATTATGTAGAACATTGGTGTTGATTTTATGTGTTCTGTTTAGTGTAGGTATAGTGTTGTGATTAATTATCAAAACAAACTAATAATATTTAAAAGTGGAGTGTAAATAAAATATCTGTCGAAATTTATTAAGAGATTTGGGTAGACTGAATACTGAAGTGTTTATCCTCTGTCATCGACGCACTTGTCCAGCGATGATTAGCATGTGTCATGGCAGCACATGGGTAAGCCGGCATTTTTTCTATGAAGTGATTTCATCAGATCAGATTTAGGTGACGAATGTTTATTTTTAGAGTCGCATAAAATATTAGGTTTAGTCATAATCATTTTTGAACTTGACACCGATTTTTTACCACTCTATTTGTGTTTGACTTACATTGATTACTTTTGACTGTTGACTTACATTTGCTTACATTGACTTACATTTGACTGACATTAATTACGATTTATTGATGCTTGAAATCACAACGCACCCTGTTGTATTAGGCCGGGATTCGTAATGCTTTGAAAGGGTTAATAGATTTTTTCGTTATTCTGACTCTATGCTACAAGCGCGTATATGTGCTTTCCAACTCCATACGTGCAAGGCCGGCCGGATAATATGGATACCGATAACATGTGATTCCAATAGGAAGGTGCTACGTGCCACACAGCGCATGCCACGATAGACATTCTGCACGAGCGATTTGAGGGCATGGTTATCTCGCACGGCGGCGACGTGAACTGGCCACTGAGATCGTGCAATTTAACGCCTTTAGGCTTCTTCCTTTGGGGCTATCTTAAATCGCATGTCTATGCGAATAAACCGCAAACAATTGATGCCCTCAAAGTCAACATAACAAACACCATACAGCAAATTCAGCCAGATTTATGCAATAAAGTCATCGAAAAATGGACTTCCCGAATACGTGCCACGAAGCAAAGCCGCGGCGGACTTTTGAACGACGTTATATTCCATTCTTAATATAAAAAGTTGAGTGGATATCTCCTCACACACAACTTGTTTTATTAACATTTAAATAATTACAAGATAAAAAGAACTTTTTATATACAACGTTTTTAAATTTTCTGTTGAACCATATAAACTTGACTTGACTAGATCAAAAAAATTTTTACTTGACATGTCATATTGATTTCCATAGTAACGCAAGTATATATTAATAATTTAGTTTCTAGGACCCCAGAGCCCTAGCAACCAATAATGGTGTCGAAATAACTTTTCATACAAAACAGAATTAACTGAAAATGAATTTAATTCTACTTAAAGATGGCTAAAAGTATTAAAAAAATACATTGGCATTGTGTTCTGATATATTCTAAAAGTTTCAAATGTCTAGCTAATCGGGAAGTTAGTTAAAAATCGATTGCAAGATTTGTACCGGACAAATAAAAATACGAGCTAAGGAAAACGTTGTAAAATCAAGCGTCCTTATTGAAAGACCCTTTAGTAACGATTTTTTTTTTTGGATATTTTCAAATGTGTGTATTCACCTTTGATAGTTTGTTAAAATTGATTGAGTTTTACATTACTAATTATCAAGACATAAATCTATGTCAGGCTATACCAGTTATTTCTTCCCTTGTTTCTTTTTAAATTTAGAATTTTATATTTTAATTTATTAGGTATTATTTGAATTTTAAATTTAAAAATTTTACTATTTTGCCAATTCATTGTAGAGAACCAGCCTCTTTTCCACCTCATCAATAAATTTTTCTGTTTGTTTCTCTTCTATCCAAAAATTGTTCAGCAAATAGAGGAAGATGAACCACATCTTTTCCCTGTAGGAGCTTCGATGATTTTGGCAGTAAGGAGTGGGGCGGAGCGGGGCGCTAGTCTTTTTTCTCATAGTCTGCGCCTTTGCATACATTTCAAAGGGAAGCAGACAGCAGTCAGTCAAACTTGTCTAAGAGCAGTTTGTATAGCCGCTAGACCATTATCTCTATTAGACATCTCATCGTCAGTGTGTGATCTTCATTTGTTCTCATGGTTCAGACTGGATACATAGAAATATTATCTGAAAATAGGTCTTTAAATGTCTTTTCGTATGGTGAGAAAAAATGGGCCATCATAATGACACAAACATCTTCAGGCTTAGACATACAGTAGGCGGTCGGTAATCCGGCACACATATTTTTTCACGTATGCCTGATTGTCAGAAATGCCGGATTATTGGATGTCTATAGGAAATAATTCTATAACATGTGTTTTATCTGTCAAGGTCGGACACCAAACTGCCGAGGGGACGGTTCTCCGCTCTGTAATCCGGCAGTTCAATGTGAAACCTACCGGATTATAGAGCAGGAGAGCTGAGTTGCGAAATGCCGGACGATTGGACGTGCCAGATTGGTGAACGCCGGATTACCGAGTGCCTACTGTATCCCAAATTGTATATAGATTTATGTTTTGGTAAAGTTTTTCTAAAGACCTCGTGTATCTGCTATAGATCGATAAAAGTATATTTATGAATTATTATATCGTATAAAACAGTGATGCACAACCTTTTTATCGGCATTCAATTTATCGATTTCCTATTTGTTCACTGGATACAACCGGAAGTGTCATGGTTATGATATGTTTTGTCTCGATTCTAGATATATTAGTATTTCAAATTAAATAGGTTTATACTAAATTCGGTCACTCCAAGTTTTCAATTTTCAGGATAAATTTCTTTCCAGCATGGAAAGTGCATAAAAATGTACATCATCTTTGAAGTAGAAAGGAGGTGAAAAATGTCTGAATGTTTATTTTTCTCTGGCATTAAAGAAATTATTTTCAGCGTATATCTAAATTTTCTTATCTCACTGTTGTAAATAGAAGATTATTAATACGCATTGCTATACAAATATGCGCTTATACAAAATTTTACATATAATTTCAGATGAGAAACCGATGCTCTATCTATACATGACTAAGGTATTCGGTTGGGATACCATTGTCTATTCTAAATTCAAAACATTTCAAAGTGCAGCTTATGTTATAATGATGTTGATTGGAATACCTCTGATGTCGGGATTTTTAAAATGGAGAGACACGGTAAAAATAAACATTACTATTAATTACCTAAATGAATCTGTTCATAGACATCTTGCTCATACAAATTTCATTCAGTCATAAGCAGATGAATAAGTTAATTGTTGTTGAAAAATGAACATTGCAATAAGTGTCCACATTGCAAATTTATATTCATGTCTTTACTGCAGTGATTTTGTGTATAAGAGTGTATCCTGTATACGTAAATACCTACTTAAATAGTGTATATCAGTTCTTGATGATGGAAAGACATCATATTAATTAAAATATATATATATATATATTATATATTCTGGGCCTTGGGAAAAGAAGTGCCTATGTCAGAATATGCTTATTTTGGGTGTGTTGAAAAGTACGTAAAAATGTTCAATAATTACTTTATTTTTTTTTCTTTTCCAAATAATTTACAGATTGTTTTTAAAAAAAAAAGATCCATAGTGCATATTATTAATTAATAAGTTTAGAAGGCATTAAATAATCGCTTGTACTGGAAAACATGTCACTTCGACTTTTACCAAGGCCCAATATAGGTATATACATATATTATACATTAGGTACATATTTATTCCACATAATTTTGTTTTTAGCGCATTGCTGGTAGTGGTAAGATTGGTCAGTAGATCATTGTGAATGGGTGCCATGCGCAGGCTACATTTAAAAAAAAATTAGTGGGAAGTAGTTGGGGTGCCAGATCCCATGTCTTGTATGGAACTGTTCGTGCCATGTGCGAATGGTGGATACATCCCTAAATGAAAACTGCCGCATATAATTGTGATTCTTGAAACTGACTCCTGTAGCAAAAGCAGGAATCGCACTACCAGATGTCCAAAGAGAAGTAGCCGCCGATGTGCATCACACAGCCCAAATGAATGACATCCACTATATGGACATTCCTATGTGCAATCACGCTGAAAATCTAGGAAGAGTTTCCTTCGGTCACCCAAGGAGATTTCGGAGCCATCTGCCGTGGAAAGAATGGTGAAATGCGACTATACAGTTTTCTCAATGGTGCCCAATGAGAAGCTACCAGTGGGGGGGGTACCGGTGCAGGATTTCGCAATTTGGATGACAATGAATTGAATATGAACTGGAGTAACTAGGACCAAGGGTACTTATCTAAGGGATATCCCAAGTGGGGATACTTCGATGATGTGAATGTAGGTGACAAAATGGCGTAATACGTGATAGTCTGTTCGCTCGTTCCAACCAGCTGCAAGATCAATGATATGTTTGAAGCCAATGACGTGGCCATCATTTTGGCAAAGGCATTCTTGGGAAGAGTCTAGGCGCATCTTTTGTATGGACACGACATATTATGAAGATTCCACATCATTTAACAAGGATCAGGACCAGTTTCGTTCACTTAGGATATTTTCTGTTTAGGCTGATGGAACCGGTTTAGACATTTTACATTATTGTGGACTAAGTGCTAAATATCTTATTCTTATCGTTACTATAGTATGGTCCTAGCACATTGCGTCGTTTTCTTGTCTCTTTCAATTCTCTCTGTCCTGCACTATTCACAATGTCATCTTTAATATTTTTATTATTTCGGACACCCATGTAATTGAACATCGCTGGCTAGATGGATCTACTAATAACTGCCGTATACTTGGGGTACCAAACTGGAAAGCGGCCACTGTGGAAAGTTTGTTAAAGGAAGTCAGGAACCATATCGGGTTATTGCGATGCCAGTCTTGTTGTCTGGTGAAAAACATCGCTCGTAAACAACAATTTCTCTACAGTATTATTGTTTCTCTTAATCAAATTATTTTTTACCATAGGTTATTGTGATGATTGGAGCAGCTTCGCATGCGGTCGGCAGAATATTCTTTGCAACTGCTCAAGTGTCCTGGCTGTTTTATTTGGGAGCTTCTTTTGCGGCTTTGGGCCCTTGTGTGGCACCTGTCATTCGATCAATGACATCTAAAGCTGTGCAACCGCATGAAAGAGGTAAATATACTTATATAAATTGTCCATAGTAGTAAATAGAAGGGTGGAAGTAGGCTATGGAAATCCTGAACTTTGTCAGTCATACTAATTTGTTTTCATAAAACTAAGAATAGTAATTCCAGAGGATGTTATGTAGTTTTTTTAAATTTAATGAAACTCTGCTTAACCAAACCATAATTATGGTGTTTGCGAAGAGCTAGATAATATATAAAGAAGCTGGGTGGGACATAATGTAGAGTGGGTGGACAATACATCGATAAAGACGAGTGACAACGATTCAAATGGTTGGACGTAATAGAAAGGGACCTTCAGACTCTCAATCTGCCCAACCCGTCATCTGTCAATATTTCATTTATATCCAATATTGGCTTTCTAAATATTCAAAGGCGATTGGATATAACCGGTTTGACTCCTGACTTCTACACCGGTCAATTTCTGACTGATGTTTTGCTGCCAAGCTCTTTGAGCTTGAGCTTGTCACCTGACCAACATGTTCATGTGGCAAACATGCAAACCACATCTTCTGGGAATGTCCGAAAATGTGCTTTAAAAAGGAAAAGATGCTCAAGTCAGACCTGAAGATCTTTTCATACAGTTTTGTGTCTGTGTTGTTTTAACTCTGTTGTATATTATACAGTCGAACTTGGTTATTATGATCACAGAAGTAGCGAGATCTCGGATGTAATGAGGAAACATTCGTTGACATTTTAGTTTATGATTTTCTCCATACATTTATTCACTTTTATAACGAGCTACTTCTCGGGTACGGGTTTATGACATTAAGTGTCGTAAGTACCTAATTGGCGTTTTCGCTGACAACATTAAAAAAGTATCATATGGTTGAAATTGCATGTAAAAAATCCAAGCTTTGCGAAGTCAGTAGGTAACTTAGCAGCGCCGACGGCTCAACGCTTCATTACAATAAACAATTTCTTTTGTAGTTTATGAATGCCATGCTTGTTTCGGGGATTTTTACGATGGTTTTCAAATTTTTTATGTTCTATGCTTAAATAGAATGTGGCGCGAAAAATTTTATATAACGATATAACGAATAATGCTTCTAACGAGCAAATTCAGTCGGTCCCATCTTCCTCATAATAACCAAGTTTGACTGTATATTTATTAATTAGAATCATTTGTTTTTTGTTAGTACATCGTGCTACTCTTTGCCAAGGGCACTTTTTATTAGAAAGTAAAATTAGTCAAAGCACATTTGGGTGCGTGGTGACCTCAGTCTCGGATATCTGTTCCTGAAACATTCCCAGGCATAAAAAATATGGTCTCATGAAACGCTTGATCAAGACCGAATGTTGTGCAGGGTGGGTTGGCTTGAAGGAGTGCATATTTGTGTTGTTGTGAAGGGAGTGGGGATGGTGGAAAATAATGCTTATTAAATTTTCTTATTTTCAGGAAAAGTCTTTGCCCTTTTGTCTGTATGCGATAATGCGGTGACATTATTTTCGGCAACTCTGTATTCCCAATTGTACAATGCTACAATTGTTACTGGACATCCGAATGCCATATTTTACCTTACAATGGCCTCGCAATTGGCAGTTCTACTGCTAATTTTGTAAGTATCCTTTTATATTCACAGTTTTTACACCTGTTTTTTTGAAAGGAAAATTAAAAATGAGTTGAATTGAAAACATTTTCTATTGATATGAAAACTTTTATGTGAAAGCGAAGCTGATGATGAAATTAATAAGGCTTTGGACTCGAATTGCAGGTTCATTTAAAGCAAGCTCACACTTGTATTAGATGTGCCTATTTGTCAGCGTTTTCAGTTGGGGCAATCGGCAATTGCGCCCTGATACATGGGAGGCAATTATTTAGCTTTTAATAAAATTTTCATGATATGATCCATGAGAGAGAAGATCTCTTCTCATTATTCTCAACTAAAGAAGCAGTGGAAATCAAATTTTTGTATACTCGAGTGCACGCCATTCACGCTCTTGTGTAGATCTTACTGGGATACTCCCAGCACAACTTTGTAGGACGCTTTTTATTCATTATCCCGCAATATTTATCCCGAAAGGTTGTAAGACAAAACGGGTGGTGAAGGGGAAGCATGTGTAAGACCACACTGATGTCAAAACACCTTAATGTGTTAAAAACCTTAAATATGTTTTTTATAAAATTTACCATCGAAACAAATGAACAATCTTGTAAACTCACTAATAACAATATGTAACGAAAGCAGGACAATCAACAACAGGTTGAGATTTGCATATTATTTACACGCAGTCTAGTTACTAGTCAATTGTGTAGAGATTGTGTCTGTCAGCATGCCTGGGTGAAATTAAAGACTCGAGTCTTTTTTGGATTTGTTTTGTTTATTGAATAAATGAATTATTTACAAAATATAATGTAAACATCTGAATCAGTTGAGATCTCACGGAGTTAAGCACATAGAATATGCTCCAGAATGCAGTTATCGAGACCTGTTCTCACTGTGACCCTGTGGGGGTCCAACCTGTATAAACTAAAAGTATTTACTGTCATGAGACTCCTTTGGCTACACAAGTGACATACATTTTTTTTTGCTATATTTATTTCTTTATAAGTTATAAGTGATTATAATGTAATACTTTTATTGGTCTTGATTACTAAGCAGCTGTTGACCTACCTTATAAATCCAAACTTGTGGGAGGAGAAATTATTTATTAATGTTTATCAATGAATATCTTTACAGATCTATACACATTGTACTTGGATCTGAACGTATGGAGCAATATGTACAGGTGGAAAACTAGAATAATTTCAAATAATTATTATTCACAAGGCTGTAGAATCTATATCGACACAGATTATTGTTGTAATTCTGCGAAGAGGCTTCATAATTTAAGGAAAGGTCATAATACATTTTATTTGATAACTTTATTTTATATAGAGATGTAAATGTAATGTAAACAGTTGAACGCAACAATAATACGATAATCTTGTCTTTCTTTACCATTGTATGTTATGTAATAAAAATATATGATATATCACTGCTTGATTTCCAGTTTGTTCTATATCACATTTTTAAGCAAAATGACTTTAATGCCATTTTGTTTTATTTCCAGAACTATTAAGTTATTATTAACTATTAATTATCAATTAATTAATTATTTATTATTAATTAGTCAGAATACAAAAATTACGAAGACATTTGTTTATAATATCGAAAATAAGTTATTCTTTTATATGCAGAGTACAGTTTTTAATATATATATCAAATTGCTCTCCTGAGAATTTTACAGAAAGTGACATACATAGAACAACCTAGGAATCAGACAGCGATATATATATTGGTGGTGCAATTTATTATTTAACTTTCAAATTGCTCTCCTGAACTTTTACTGAAAGTGATAGAACAACATGGAAATCAGGCAGCGATATTAAAAATGCGTGGAAAACAATATAAAATTTTAAAATAAACCTTATTTTTGAGGTATTTGTATATTAATTTAAAGAAAATACAATATACTTTACATCAAGGAGGGAGCTAATTTCAAATATTAATAACTCCACAATTCAATATTTTTGGGGTAAATGATGTTTTTGTATGTCAAGTGTAACTGGTTGTTTTTGCGCCGGTTTATTTGTTAAAATCTTATTGTGTTTTCAATTTAGAACGATATGCTTATTTTCATTGTTTGATTGCTTTTAATTGCTATGAACCATCTTATATGAAAAAGCAAGAGGGCTTGATTTGTAATAAATTAAATAATAATAAAAAAACTCTAAATTACCAAAAATATATACATCACAAAATTTTATTTAATCAGTTTATAAACATTTTTTTTTGTACAGTGAAACCCCGATTTTACGGTTTTCAAGGGACCTTAAAAAACGATAAATGTATATATAATTTTTTTTTTTAAAAATCTCATTTTCTTCCTTGATTTTTTTTGACGTCTTGAATTATTTTCAGTTTTTCAGCTAGAGTTCTAGTTTTCTTCATGGGGGGGCATTTTAGTTGCAACTTATAAAAATTTAAATGATTTATGCGAGAACGGTAGATCGAGGTTTCACTGTATACATTTGGCTGGCTATGGAATTTATAGATTAATATTTTATTACTTATCGAGGTTTAAGAAACGACACCTCATAAGCTACATTTTGTTCAAAATTAGTTTTTTACATTATTGGATATATTTGTAGTATCGAACATCATTAATATCGATAAAAAAATATTTAGCTCCTAAAAATGTTTGAAACAATTTCTCGTATCTACTATAAAACTAATGATAACTCGTAAATGTATCATTTTGTTTGCCGCCAGCCACCCGTCAAATGCGTGTAAGTAAACCTCATACTACATACATTCACTATAGATGACGAAAACATTGATTTGTAATATCAAATATCAAACACAATAGTGTGCAGGTGAGTTTTTTCCCTCTCCTGTAAAGTTGTTATTTTGTCACTTACGAGTAGGGATTGCAATACCGAATGAAAATGTCAATACCGGGTTTTCGGTATTTCTTATTGAATACCGGTATTTCTTAAACATTAAAAAAACAGAAGTAGGTTGCTTATTAATAAATATAGCTATTCAAATCTTTTTAAAATATTATTTTATACCAAAAAACTACCTACATTTATTATGTTGACATTTAAAAATATGTATTGATCATAATATGTAGAACTAGTGATTTTTTACAAATAATTTGAATATATTGATAATTTCAACTAAAGCCCTCAAAAGTTCATCAAGTGAGAATAAGTCCAGCTGCAGGAAAAGCTTCTTAAATTCAACGCTTGTACAGTCATCAATAATTATGGGATAATTGAACATTTTTGTCATGGATGTTTTCTATTTCGAAATAATATTTTGATAATTCATCACGACAATTACTTATATAAATATATTTGATGAAATATGTTTTATTATTTTTTCACCTTTGTTGGATTCACTGAATATATTTGCATTTTAGCAGCACATAACTTATAATTTATTTTCAAAAACGTAAACGAGTGTGCTTTCTTAATACTGAAAATTCCGGTATTTTGGATTTTAAAAACCGGTATTTTGGTATTGATAAATATTGGAATACCGGTATTGCAATCCCTACTTACGAGGTGTCATTTCTTAACCCTCGATATGTATTGTGTGAAATTACACATAGAATTTGTATGTATTTTTTGTTTGATTTTTATCATATCGACCCTTAATCGGCAGAACAACGTAAGCGACACTTTTTGGTAAATTGCGTTTTAAATGGAGAACTGTTCAATATCACCTAGCGCATAAGTGAAAAAAATATTAGAGCCCGATCTCAATCGCGTGACATTTTTTTAGGACCTGTGCCTTTTAGCGTTTGAACTTGTATCGCATTATAAAGTAGAGCAAAACAACGTAACCGACGTTATTTGATAGTGTAAGCTACGGTACGGTTTATTCGGTGGTCCGTCTGGTAGTGAGTTGTGCGAAAACCGATTTGGGAGCAAAGCTCGCGCCGTCCAGTAAAACTGGCTGAGATAAAATAAACCTGGTAATAGAGTTTATTAAACAATAATTACCCGCTGTTACATCTCACTACTGTCAGAATAATCTACGAAGAATAGTATCTTCCTATAGATTTTTGAAATGTTAAAAATGTATAAGTATAAAATTTATACTGAAAATTTGGATTCTTTGAATGAATCCACTAATGTCGTGATTCGGAATGTTTTCAGAAACGTATTTAATAGACAGTAAGTTCAACTTGGGTTTTCATCTACCAAAAAAGATAATAGTGTTCTTTTTGCGAGAAAGTAACAAATATGTCTGGTGACGAGAGACTTCGGCTAATTGAAACGGATACTTACAAATGTCCCCTTACCGTAAAGGATAAATGCAAGGAGATGTTCTTTAATGATCTGGCCAAAAGTAAAAATCACAATGACATTTTGTGCGCAAGTTTTGACCTCGAGAAGGTGCTAAACACTCCCTAGTCGAAATACGCATACTATAATGAAAGTATCTACGAAAGTGGAACAAATAATGGACACTGCTTTTTATGGGGTGAAACTGATGGTAAACGTGGCAGTAATGAGATCTCAGCAATCATGCACAAATCTTTGGACAGGACTGACAAAGCGGGAAAAAATCAAGGAATTATTATACTGTGATTGGTCAGAATAAGAACCGGGCAACACTGGGTATGCTATCTTATTTTATGAAAAATTCAACTTTCATTGAATTGATAGAAATACATTTTCTATTACCAGTGGGTCTATTCTGTATTTATCGACCGCTAAAGTGATAAAGTGATAAATATTATCAAACTTAGGGTAGGTTTGTATTATAGAATTAGCACTTATTGTAACAATTGCAATACGTTGATTATAATTGTTGCAATAAGTACTAACATTTTATATAAACCTACCCTAAGTTTGATAATATCTATCACTTTAGCGGTCGATAAGTATAGAATAGACCCACTGGTCGTACTACGATGCCGGTCGATTCCATTCATGCGACAATTGAGTCATTTATATAGTAGTTTGGGCACTATCAAAATGACCCACCATCATTTCCAACGCTAGGTCATCATGTCATATGCAGAATTCCGTGACTGGAAATCTTTCGCTGCTACTTGCATTCCTTCAAAGTTCAAGATTAAATTTGGTGAATTATGAAAGGCATAATTTAAAAAACTTACCAAATATTGTACCTACTCTGGTGACAGTAGGACTAAACTGTTAGACCTAGAAAATGTCATCAGATCCCGATCAAGTGCTGTGATGCTTTAAGCGCAGCCACCCTTGCTGTATAGTGCTAAATCACCAATATCGGAAATCCAGTATAACGAGTAACAGTATAAAAGTCTCTGTGTTAAATGTAATATCCCTCAGAGACGACGGATGAGTTTATGAAACTGCCACATGGATTATCAGTGGAAGATACTTTACCGGAATCCGATCAGGAAGATGTGAATGAGGATAATACAGCGATTACTGCTTAAAAAATGTGGGACAATAATTTTTTTGTAAAACTGAATAGTTGATTACAATTTTATTTTATCATAATTAGTAGGTCCCCATATTTAATTATGTACGAGTAGATACGTACCTATTTCATTTTGAAAAATAACAATACCTGATAATATTAATAATATAAGCGAAACCTTAAAAATACCAATCATTTATTTTTATTTTACCTATATGTGATTAAGTATCTACAAGCAAAAATATTAATTTAAAAAGTCAAAGTATTTTTAATTTATTTAACAACGTCCCCTTTCGTAAAATAAATGGGTGCTTATGTTATTTATTTTAATACTTAATTAGTAATGCCCTGTGATGATAATTAGCATGAAATTTATAAATAAAAACGACTACGCCAAATAGCGTAAGCGACATGCCTGGAAAAAATATCGTGTCATAGACATAAGCAAAACAGCGTTACCGCCACTATCTCGAAAACTAAAAGCACTAATGCAATTGTTTTATAATTTCCGTATAGGCAGTAACCAATTATTATTAACCACATTAACAGAATTCATTTTTGGAACTAATTACGGAAATAATTTAAAAAAAACCTTCTGTAAAATTTATGAATTGTCGCTTACGTTGTTCTGCCGATTAAGGGTCGATATCATGTGGACTAATCGGTTTTCGAAAATGGACACCTTATAGCAGTGGCGAAGACTCCATTCTAGGCGATTATTTAAAGCCTACCTTCTTAAGAAAAATATTTTTTAATTGCATATTGACATATTTATATACTTAATCACTTCATTATTTTATGTTATATAAAAATAATTTATTTTGCCAACGAGAGATGTCGTATATGTAGGAATGTATTACAGTATTACACAGTTTACAAAACAACTGCAAAGGTATTAAAAAATATACCACGCGCCGTAAATAAATAATAAACGCCTCGACGTAAATAAATGTCCGATTATGTGTGAAATAATTCTGAATTTTTTTCGCATGGACTTAACGTCTCGTAACCGCAGCAATTCTGCTGATTTGTACGAAATAAGGTAAGCTCCTATCGCAGAGCCTAAAACATTCGCGCATAATAATGTTGGCACGACTGCGCACTTTGTCCAAAATCATTAATAATTAGATAATTAAAAAAATAATTTCAACGGCGTTTAATCGAATAAGTAATTAACTATAGATTGTTTTTATAAATAAAAATAAATTTTATCTAATGATTTTTGATGGGTGTTCAAATGAAATGAATGTTCATTCATCAATGAGTTTTTGAAGTTTCATTGTATTAGTGTGTTGTTGTCATTTACTAGTGTATACCTATTCATTAGTAGTAAATATCGTAGTATTCTCGTAAGTATACCTGACAAGTGTGCTCTTTTTATCAGATCTCCACAGCCTACCTCTTTCCAAAAGTCATCCTTCGCCACCGCCTTATAGAGTGTTTACAAATTTATTGAGAATCAGATTAGATTTAAATCTCAGTTGTACTTAACGTATTATTGTCTTATTGAAATTGACAGAGCCAAGACTATTTCCACTTTTCTATTTTAGTGGGTTTTACCAGAACTTCTATTTGTCTGGTATTGAACAAAAAATATTATTCAAAACATTTTTTTTAAAATATGTAAAAAAAAACGCGCATTTATGCCCTTGCACTATAGAGCTTGCATTAGCTGTTGATTACTATTACTATTTGTGTTTGATGTGTGCGTATATTTTGAATTCATTTCATCGACTTTGCCAATCATGTCTATTTATTTGAAACTGCATAAAACAGATAACTTAAAACTGGGGATTACTGTACTATCAATAAAAAAACCTACCTTAGAATTTAAAAAAAAAACCTAATACTTGTACTTTGATGAAGTTATGAAGATGGTTTTTCCATCATAGCGCTTTCATAGTGTAATGTCTATATTGTGGTTAATACATTGTAACACTTTATGTAGTATTATAGTGCCTTTTCATGTGAATGGATTTACTGGCAGCAAGAGTGTGTATTTTAAACATGCACATGTAAACGGGGTATTAAAGCCAGAAGTGAGGAACAGGGCCATAGAGACATGTGAAGGGATGTAAATAGAAGTACTGCTATGCCTGGTCAGTAATATGTTTGAAGTGTTGTTTAAAAGTGTCTGTGAGTGCACAGTGTCAAGCAATGCCATAAAGATGTTATTTTTGTAAATTAGAAATCAATGCATTCCTTAAGCTAGTTCCTACCTTGGTAAAATGTTTCGTTATTGTCAATGGCATGCCTAAATAATTTATATTTTTAGCAAATGAAAATAAAAGTCTTATTTTACAAATATCTTGAGTTAAGAAAATGATGTAGATTGTTTACAAAGCAATTTAACTTAACTGGTCTTTCAATAAAATTAAATTGTGTCATAATTTTAAGTATTTTTATATTGAAATAAAATGTTAATATTTTAGAGAGATGTGGCATATTTATATTATATATATATTATATACTATATATATTATAAATACATACTGGTTCTTTGACAATTAAATATGTAGGTATTGTGCATTTTTAATGCTACAAAATGTAGTCTAAGATAACGCGGTGCTAGTTGAAATAACAAGTAACAACTAAAAAAATGATTTTGGGCTTATTGTTTATGATTCTTTTCATCAACCTTTAGCATTGTAACATAATGAAATAAAATACATTTATATTAAATATTTTCAAAGTTTTTGTATAACATTAGCACAATTAGTATCAATGCAATAATATATGGCAATGTTGGAGTATTTGCTTAATGTGAAGATGGAGGATTAGTTCAATACAATAACATTTAGAAATATTACAGTATTGCCTTTAAAAAAAAATTAGGAAAATTAATGCTATACAATAATTTTTGGGTTTGTTATTGTATTGCTCTGAGGAAACTGCAACTAAACGTGTTGTCCACTCTGAATGCATTAACATATAATAATTCATCTAATTTTGACAGCTAGCGTGGTAGCGTTAGTGAATTTGGCATGTTTTAAATAGTTTTATGACTAAAGTTTCTTGCGATAACAATAATTATGGATAAATCAATGTGCAGTTTACCTAAAAGCAGAAGGAAAATGATACTGTTGACAAGTTTAACAAATGAATCTATTGTAAGTAAAACATACTCAATATTCAGTAACATCGGTAATTGTATGTCAAATTCAAAATGTGATTTTTGCACTCTACTTTCACACTACTTTATGTAATTTTGACAATAACTCATGATGACAATATAAATAAATGCATATTAGTGCATCCATTCACATATTTAATATTTTCTGTTTTAATTTTTAGGGTGAAACAATATTAACTACTGTTAATGTAAATGACATTAATTCAATTCAACGGAAGAATATTACATCGAGAGTGGATGAAGAGCAATGTAACATTGTATGTGATCGTGAATATCATTCAAGTGAGTCGATGGTGATTCTGGTATCTGATGCTGTGGTGATTGAAGATTTGCTTGTACTGGATATTAACCCTGCTCACATGAACACGGAGACACAATATTATAATGTGGTGGAAATGAACGTTGGTTCTGCTTTTATAATGAAACAAGTACACATAACTTAAATTACGACACTGGATATTTTGTATTATCGGAAATAATGAACCGCCAAAAATCCTTTATCAGAAGAGGTTGTTGAACCAAATAACATACCAATTGAAGGATCCAGTGAAATATCTTCAGTTCAGAGTCAATCGGAACAAAATAATTATGTACTTGTAGACACTACCAATATGAAGCGTCCCATAAAAATTATTCTGAAGCCAAATATATTGGCAAAGAATATTACAAATTAATCAATTAATTAAAGGTTAATTCTGGTGAAGAGAATGTCACCAAATCTAGTAGAATTGTTCCTACAAAATTAATTAAAACTGGACGCTGTAATTTTAAATGCCATGAGAATATAAAATGAACTAAAAGGGAAATAATATTTAAAATTATAATAGATATTTTCTACTCTTCCATTTGAGTCATTTTTTGTGACCTGGTTTTCGCCTTTTGGCATCTTCAAGCACTGTGCGCACTCACCAATGCGAAACACAAACTGACAATGAATACGGTTAATTCTTGTTTATACAGTAATTTAATAAAAAAAAGATTAAAATACCTATTAAGTAAATGATCAGGTATAAAAACTAATTTTGAATATTTAAAGTGTTTCTAAAAACCTGTAGTAAATACCTTGGATACTATTAATACATTCAGTAGGTAAGCATACTAAATTAGCAATACTCATAGACAATGGAACTAGGTAATGTGTTGTGAATTTAATAATATTAGCTAATGAAACAGAATAAAAAAGACGCAAAATTACATCATCGTAATGTGGGGTGATTATAAATTATTTTATCAAGAAATATTAGAGATAAATGGAGCACAGTTGCAGAGCCGCCTACCAATTTGTAACTTTGGCTAAAATAGCTAAACAAATTTGGACAATCATACAATATCGATGAAATGGTTACATCCAATGTGATAGATTGGAAGGTAGCAAGTGTGTTGATAGGCTACAATCTCCAAAAAATCAACGCTGATAACGTTTGCTACAAAACTTTGTATTTCATAGATATTTATTCAGGAAAAAGATGTCAATCACACCCTGGAAATGCTACCCAAAGCCTATGATAGTTGTCCTAAAATTGCACTTGCAAAAAAATGTGAATTTTTACCGTTTTGCAGGGACAATTTAATTTCAGCGCCTTGTGAATTTTATAATAGCCCGGAAACTTTACCGAGCCAATCTCTGACTGAAGAAGAAGTTGTTTTATAAATTTATTAAGATACATACTTACTTCATTTTCTATCATAACCATATTTACTTATTTTTTGTGTTACACATAACTTTTACTGTATGTTAATTATTAATAATAAAAAATAAACCTATTTACATATTTGAGTTATTATTTACAAAGCCAAAATATTATTGAATTACTGGTTCAAGTCGAAATAGTAATAGAAAAATCATTGATTAATACATTATTAAAGTGATTGTTAGAAACTAAAGCAAAATCCCTCAATAAGCTAATTTTAGACTATTGAGTTTTAAAAATGCGATATCTCAAAAGTACTGTTTTTCTACTTGATACTGTATGTATTAAACTAGCACAGCGATAATAATGTAATAAAAAGCTCAATTTGTGTGTAAGAATAAATAATATGGGTAGTAATAATACCTTAGGCGACTTTCCCACTGAGATTCCCAAATTCCCAGAATTTATTGTCAGATAAATAATTAGTGAAATTTATATTTATTAGTATAAGCCATGAAGAATGACCAAATTTTGCATTATTGTATACTTATTTAAATGTTGCTTTGAAACATATATTTTGAAATAGAAATCAAACATTCCAATAAATATAGCTAATTTGGCTTCAACTTTTTATTGTTAAAACAATCATTGTTATCAGTAGGTATATATCATATCAATCAATTTTTTCATTTATTTTTCCAATAATTTAATTTAAAAAGGTACCCAAAGCATTCCTAATATCTTAATTAAATATTTTTTTATTCAGTGATTGATACACAGGTAGCATTCACTATTTAAACATACACTCTAGAAACATTTATGAGTACATAGTATCAAAGTGGGACATAAGTCATCTATGAAAATTTACAGGAGAGTTGATTTTTCATTTCATATAATAAGACATATATGCATGAAAAAAAAAGTGAACAATATCTGGAGGCACAGAATAGATTAAATACATAAGTTAAATTTTGTAAATATCAAATATACTTATGTCCGCTTTTGTTATAAACTTTGGCGTTTGTCCGTTTGTGATACAGACAGGTCTGTAAGTGTCCACTTTTGATTCAAAGTTTCACTTTTTTTAAGAAAATTTCCAGTTAGGTATTTTAAAAATTCTTTTTATTGAAAAAATAAGAACACGTGGAAAGTTTTAAAATTGATTATCATGTTTATGGAGACTTTAATGTCTTTTCTTGATTCTTTCCACTCGCTGGCATTAGTTTTCGAACATTACTTGAGTCCAATTCAATTAAATAAAAATTATACTTTTCCTTTAAAACACCTATATTTTGGCAAAAAAACCTTTATTTTAGAACAACGTTAGCACACCACCGCAAGGCCGGCAAACATAATATTTTAAGTAGATTCTAACTCAGCGATTGGTCAACATGCACATGTCGACTGCCTTCGTGATAATGGGAATCTGTATTTATAAATATATCTATAAACTCAAAAATCTATATTATGAAAACATCCGTTTTTGATATTTTTGGTGAATTTTTTGAAAAGAGTATCATTTGCACTAGGTACCATAATCAATTAAAACATAAATTTAGTGGGAGGTTGTGTTTGCCCGACTTTGATATCAAGCTACTCATATATACATATTAAAAAATATATTTTTGTAACATTTCTGACGTGTTTAAAATTATGTAATAATATCTATGAGACCTGTTATATGCTCGTTAACTCAAAACTTTATTAAATTAATTTAAACATCCATGATTTTTTGCTCTTCGCCACTGTATGCAGAAAATAGTGTTATTTTTATAATCATTTTTTTTAAATATCAGTCCTACAATGGAATATATAACAATACCCTGTGGCTGCATCCCATTCATATTTTGTTGGATTAAGGCATGGAACCAAAGGGTAGAATTGCCAACGTCATTCCTTGTAAAAAGCATGTCAAATTAAACTCTTAAGGAGACCCATAGGTCTGGAAGTGAAAATTTCAATTATCGGTATGCTACCTACTTTAGATGTTTTTTTGTTAGTATTATTTGCAGTCATTTAAAAAATTATTTATATTTTCATCTTGAAAGCATACTCTAAGTATAATACTTGTAAATAACCGACAAGAATGGGAAGGGTAATAATATACTAGACCAGTGTTTCCCAACTGCTGCTCCGTGGACCGGTGCAGATCCACAGAAAATTTCTGTCGGTCCGCAAATAGTATGGTTACCGATTTTAAAATGCATAATATGCCAAAAATTCCAAGCAAATCTTCTTTCAAAAATTTAAATATACATTTATTATTATTCTTCTAATGTCACTTTGGTGTTCTGACATAGAATACAAACATTGCCTTAGTTTTGGATATCACTTAAATTATTGTCTGCATTTTCGTGTGAGAAGACTTTTCGGTCATGTTAATAATAAAAAGTAAATAAGGAAACTGATTGAATGTCAATGCAGCGCTTTGTCTCTCCGAAATAACACTGAAGTCACGGTTATAAATTACTCTGGCTATATAGATACAGCAGCAGGTTTTGCACTACTATTAACAATTTGTATCAACAGATTCTGTAGAGGCCCATATGCTCCCATTAGGATCGGACATGGTCTAGTATTCACAATCAGATACATATGTATTACACAAATAGGTACAATATATGTTATATCTATCAGTTATAATACAATTTTTAAAAATGAATAAAAGAATACTATATAAATAATAAATTTGCGTTAGCAGTCTGCGAAATATTTTTCCAGTTTTCACCGGTCCGCAGGTGTAAAAAAGTTAGGAAACACTGTACTAGACGCATGTGGAAATAAAACGTATTATTAATAAATTCAAAGACAATAATAAAACAGTATTTGAAAGAAATTCTCTTCTATATTCTTGGATGCATTTCAATTCACAATAGTTTATACCTTCTGTGTAGTTTTGCTAAAATCTTTGTTGTTTTATTAGGTGAAATAGCCATAATATGTATAAGATAAGAATTTCGTTACTTTTACTTTCTGAGTTTTTTTTACTATATTTGTTTGAACGACATTGAAATTACAAGATACATATTTCTTTGGTTTTATTATCTATGTATTATAGAAATTTGCGGAAAAGTATGGACTGTTCGAAATACGTCTCCGTTCAGGCAAAAGTCACCAATCCAAAAAACATCATTTCGATATATCGCAATTTGAATGTTTCAAATGTTGAAGGAAAAGTCAGATTTTAATATTTTTAAAGTTTAATCTACATTACATAATTTTCTCATGTCTTCTTAATAAATTCTTTAGGTTACTTTTACTTTTTGGTGCTAATTAATACATCTGGAAGGTTATGAAGTAGGCAACGTGACTAAAATGTGGTTTTGTGAATTTTGCTTTTTAATAATCTGTACCAAAGCTATCTTATTATGACAAACGAAAGTAACTATACCTGTTTAGTTATTGTTGCCTGTTTCAGATGAGTATTAGAAGTTTTCAAATGACAAATCAGTAAAAGTAACCATACATAGTTTACTAACTTTTGTTTCTATATTAATAACGAAGGATTTATTTTTTTATAGTGTCATTAATTTCTATTCGCTTATAATGACTTATGCTTGTTAAGATTTTATCGAAAGTTATTCAGTGAAAAACAAATCACTGGGATTTAAGCAACATTTCACTAACTAATTTACCGTGGTGAATTTTGCATCTTAAAGAACATAAGTTTACGCTTCGGTTGACATACTCAACTCATAACTGGCCTTTTGAGGGTTGGTGACTTTTGCCTGAACGGTGACGATGTCAACCTTGCCACTTAATCTTAACAAATAGTTTTTTTTAATTATTTTTACTTGTACCATTTAATTGTGTAGTGGTATTGAATTTTGAGAAATATTAGTTTTTTACTATCTTTATAATAAAAAAAATTGTAAATTATGTGGTGTTTATTTTGAATAAATCAATTATTGTTTTAAAGAAACTTATTTATCAACCCTTCATATAATACAGTGCTTCAGGGTGCCGCGAGATGATGATAAGGGTGCTGCGGTGCATTGTTCCCAAAAAATAAACACAAATAATTTTGTATATTATACAATATTCACTTAATAGCCCAATTTTCGACCATGGCTGGTAATATCTTTGATCACCTGCATAAACTTAATAAAACAATGCAAGGTCACAATGAAAATATATTGATGTGCTTTGACAAATTAGAAGGAGTTAAGACAAGGATCTCTACAAATGTACCAAAGGACCTACCAGACCACCATTGAAAACAAACGATTAATTTTGGTGCAAAAGAAATTTCATCATTACTTTCATACAATCAATACAACTGGATTTGAAACCCTTTTTCGATTCGAGAGGAATTGGTTGAATTGAGAAACGACGGGATGCTAAAACTGAACTTCGCCGATGTTCCATTGGCTATTTTCTGGATTTCGGTTAATAAATCCTCGGATTTCTGACAAGGCTATCGCAGTTCAGCTCCCGTTTTCTATGACATATCTAGGTGAGCAAAGTTTTTTAACTCTTAATTAAAAATAAGCAGTCTTGACCGAGAACTTCGGGTGCTCTTTCAAAAAATATCAAGTCGAAATATATAAAACTTTTAAGTTCATTGAAACAAGCTCAGTTATCACATTAATTAGCTATTATATTGATAATACAAATATATGGCAATATGTACATTTAGTTCTTCGTCGTGTGTTATGTTGTTTGTATATTATTAAATTATTTATCAAATAAATAAACATAAATTAATGTAATTTTGGTGCATGACCCCCCACGAGGGGGGAGCTGACAGGGCGCTAGCCTGGGGTTGGAGGCTCCGGGGGGCCGGCATAGCAGGTCAATCTGATAAGTGAGATAAACAAAAATTACAAATTTGCTCTCATAGTAAAAAAAGTCGCTGGCATTATTATTTAAAAAAAATGCGATTGTAAGATACAATTTATTATTCTCGACAATACTCTACAAATAATAAAATTATTCTTAACCCGTCAACTAACCGTAATTCAAGTGGATGTATTAATAAATACAAAAAAATCGCTAAAAATACAATCAATACCATTAATTTTGCCTCGAACACCATTTGAAAAACGCTATTTTAGAGTATCACACTGTCCTTATTCTTAGAGATAGGTAGTAGGCCCTGCCAAAGATCTTGGCCTGGGGTTCCCCTTTAGGATATGGGGTCTGAGTTTTGGTGTATAAATTGTTATACGTGTGGTGTGCCGCGGAATTCTGGGAAAACCTTTGATGTGCCGTGGGTGAGAAAAGGTTGCGGAGCACTGATATAATAGACAGATGGAGATATTCGTTTGCGGTGCTGCTTTATCACAACCACATTACAGTGTTCAGAGTAACACATACATTAAAAATTTAACTCCATTACTATTTTGACATACATAAGAAATTGTACATTATACCTATTCAATTTTTTTTTTACATACGGTGAACATTACAAAATATAAATTTAAGACGTTTGCAACATGATATTTAAAATCAAAGAAATAGTAGTAAAAAGAATAAAAAAAAATAATATGCAATATCACAAAAACATTGGTACAAAAATGATAAAGCATGGAAGCACACAGAATGAGCTAAGTGGACCCTATTTTAATAATTTATAAAACAACGCCCACCTATACTCATCATCATGTAGGTGGAATGTATCAACATCGAAAGCGATTTGGTTGAACAGAGTTATTGCCCTCCCAATTGGCATCACCAATGGTAGATTAGTTCTGCACATTTTTTTTCATGACCATGTCCGACTCCACATCAGTGTTTGAGAACAGGGAGAACAAACAACTGATGCTCCCGATTTCTAAGATAGTTATCATTTTAATCATTAAATTTCTTTTATACATCAACAAAATTTTTCATGTTTATTTTAATTGATAAAATACAAGCCTTAATACCATGGCCCCACATCCTGAAGCGGGCCCGCAGGCTAGGATCTTTGACGGGCCCCTTACCTATCGCAAAAAATTAAGGCAGTGTGACGCTTTACAGTAGCGTTTTCCAAATGGTGTACGCGGTAAAATTAATATGTACCTATATTTAGTGTTTTTTTGACTTTTTTTTACTATTCGAGAAAATTTGTGATGTGTATTTAAATCACTTATCTGGTCGATTCGCCACGCCGGGCCCTTCCTGAGCCCGGGCCCCCAGGCTAGAGCCCTGTCAGCCCCCCTTTGTGGGGGCCATGCTTAATACAGAGAGAGTGGAAATATTCACAATTAGTATGGAAACATATTTAATTATTTACTGGTCGGAGTGTTCGACTCTCACCAATGAGATCTTTCGCCGATGAGATGAGAGTAAGTGTGTACCCATATTAGAAAGAAAATAATGGCGTATTCGGCATAACCTGGAGCTTCACAACCTCTTCCAAAAATAAAATATCTCCACATTCATTAAACTTGGCAGGCTCTGATAGCAAGAATGGACAGTGCTCAGGCGATTTCAATGGAAATGCTAGAGCGGCCGGTGCAGACACCTGATGATGATATATCACACCCATGGCCCCCACGAGGGGGGGGGGGGGGCTGACAAGGCTCTAGCTTGGTGGCCCGGCGTGTCGGTTTACCAAATAAGTGAGATAAACACATCATAAATTAGCTTTAATAGTAAAAAAAGTATATTAGTCTATACCTACTAGATGGCCATGAACATTTTAAATTAGTGCAATATTGTGTTGGTTGATTGATTATTATGTCGATACTTGTCAGCTCCACTATTAAAGTAGATGTATTAAAAATCGCTAATAAGTACCCTTATTTGAACTAAAACACAATTTGAAAAACGTTAATGTAGTTTCACACTGCCTTTAACCTTAGCGGTAAGGAGGGGGCCCACCAAAAATCCTAGCCCGAAGGCCCGTTTCAGGATGTGAGGGCCATGACTCTTCTAGAATCCAAACTCTGTAAAAACAATTTGTTACATAAACCCTACATTGCGAAATTATAATAAATTTAAATGAATAGAAATTTCGACATTCACACCTGCTATATTTTTTGTGGATCTTGCGCCCCGCGAGAGGGAAGTAGATGTTTCCTGGTCCAAACACCAATTGAAAAAGCAATTTGTGATTTTGTCAGACACAGGATTCAATCTTGAAACCGCCTACTTTATCAGGATGCAGGCGCTTTTCTGTTTACGAGTAACTATGGTAAGTCCTAATTACCAACTTTACATTAGAGACAAATTGGTGATTTGTCATGCTTTAAGGGGGGACGTGCGCCGCGTAATAATTATTATAAAGCAAGCAATATTCGTAGAATGTTTATCACATTTGAATGGTCAAAGATATAGTTTATAATCAGTGTCTTTAGAATAATTATCTTCAAATGTGTAAATCTTGCCCATTTTTTTATTAATAAAATGCCTAATTCTTGTCAAATTTGGGATCACAAAGATTATAAAATATTTTTTTTATCGTAAATATGTCACTATATAATGTTAACATTAATTTTACTAATGGTTTTATAAATGCGTTTAAAAATTAATAAATGTAAAAAATCTTTACACCACTGCACATGGATGTACTTACTGAAATATGACTGTATTCTAAAACATTAGATCGAGAGATTTAAAAGAATACTATTTTATGTAATAAAAATACTTTATGCAGTCAACAAATGTTTAAAATAAATATATAGACTTCAAAATTATATAAATAGAATGATTATCTACAACGTTTAAGGAATGTCCAGGATCATGCTTTGAAAATAGCATAAAACCTCCATTTTGACCTACGCTGAGCATGTGGACCGTTAAGGTGAATAATTTTAAGCTATACCTACCTACTCATTTATTTTTTTTACGAAAAAAAACCACTACTTAGGGACTTAAATTAAATTTAAAACTATGAATTAGTCTTAAATCTATTTAAACAGAGAAAAAATTATTTTGTCTCATCTTAATTCTTATTAACATTATAACAAATTATTGTAAGGAGTCGTGATAAAATTGAGAATAAAGGCATATCGGTGCAGTGGTTTCCAAACTTTATGTTATTATGCCTCCCTTTTTTAAAAACCCGTGGCGCCTCTGCCCCCTTTATTCCATTAAATACGGACACCTTTTTAAATAGTCAAAAATGTACCAATAGAAAAAATTAAAAAAACTTAATTATAACAAAAAAAAAGTTTTTAATATATTATATTAATTTTTTAATTAATTTGTTTTTCGTGCCATGGATGTGCTTGTTTATTAGCACAAAGTGCTCTTGTTCTACTAAACGGGATCGATATTTGGATTTCGGGTTTGGATCGAAATCCCGAAGACCGAAATCCCGAATGCCGAAATCCCGAACGGCCGAAATCCCTAATGCCGAATTAGGCTTCGGGATTTCGGCCATTCGGGATTTCGGCATTCGGGATTTCGTCCGGCACCCTTGGATTTCATTGCAGCTAATCCAGAAAATCCAGTTTCGCATAATATGATCTTAAGAATGGAAGCAGTACTTTACTTACAACTTATATTGCTTTTCTTGGCAAAGTTTTATATTATTCTTCACTACGATTCGACCAAAATTAAACTAGGGTTTTTGTTTCAATGAATTATCGCATGATAACTCTATAAATCTTTCCTTTTCAATAGTAGTCAATCCAAATTTATCATCGTTCATTGACAAATGGATGGAATGGAAACTTTGTAAAATCGAGGTCTTCTAAATAATGTGAAAAGTGCATTAGCAAACTATCTAAGTTCTCAGTAAATATATTTTTGTTTGCTTCAATAATATAATATCTGGCGCAGAAATTTAAAATTGAGAAGTGGGAACATGGCAAACTTTTTTTTTGTAATTTTGATTTCCAATGTTCCAATTTTTTATGAATGCATTCACTTTGTCTTTTTAAATCAGTGAATGCATTAGTGGTCCTTGCATTGATTTATTCACTCATTCTTTTTTTTTATTTCAACGAAATTAAGTTATCGTTCCTAAACAAATTTGTTTCAAATTTCAACATTATGATTTGACCCTTTTATAAATATTGTTTCACGAGATACCCAGCTCGCTTCACAGTAGTATGGAAGTGAGGTATAATAAAATCAGTCTCCATATCTTCAGACAGATTTGCAAACAACCTTTTATATGACTGTTTATTATATAGTTTTATAACTAACGTCTGTTTTATAAACTATGCACTTGCAAACTGCAAACCTGTGGCTACATTTAATTTGTGTTAAACTTTTCGCGCCTCCCTTTGCAACACTCCGCGCCTTCCAGTTTGGAAATCACTGTATCGCTGTATCTGCATCAGATACGCATTATATATAAAAAAAAAATATCATAGCGATTGTGATCGAGAAATGTTGTCTCGAGAATTTTCGAAAAATAATCAGAAAAGGCCATTCTAGATCCCGAGAAATCATTTTTCCGAAATTTAGAGATTTCTCATTTCTCGAGAAAAAATCAATGACAATTCTCGAGAAATTGTTACTAGGCGAAGTAACCAAAGGGCCCTCTTGCTGCTATTAAAATATAGCACTTATTGCAACAATTGCAACCAACTTATTGTAATTGTTACAAAATGTTTTTCAAGGAAGTCACTATCTTGAGGTGGAAGACGATATCCAAAGTGGTTTTCTCGGGAGATTATTAGACATTAGAGTCAAACACTACTATCATACAGTCTGGAAGGCTAAGCATGGTCAGTATGACTATGAAATGTTTGGCCTTTATCGTATGAGAGTGAGACAAGCTGTTCGGCTGGCCTATCGAACATATTATATGGAATCGGTAAAGGATTGCATTCGCGAAAATCCTAAATCGTTTTGGGATTATATAAAATCATTAAGAAAGGATGGTGGATTTGCCAATTCGATGACTTGAAAGGGCGAAGAGGTGACTGGACATAGAATGGCAGAAGCATTTGCTGGTCATTTCAGGTCCGTCTACGCAAGGGGTATTCCGAATCTGGATGTCGCCTCAACATCAAGAAAACGATCGTGCGGTGCCCAATCCGTTGACATCTTCCCAATTGATGAAGGTGACGTGTTTAGATTCATTAAAAAACTTAAGAATACGCGCTCTTTGGGACCGGATAACGTCCCTACATTTTTTTTAAGGGGTGGGTTGATTTTGTCAAAGGCCCACTTGCATATATATATATTCTTACAATGGAGACAGGTATCTTTCCGGAAATATGGAAGATGTCGAAGGTGACTCCAATTCATAAGAGTGGTACAGAGTCGTCAGTAGAAAACTACAGGCCGGTAGCTGTTCTCTCTGCACCAGCAAAAGTTCTGGAGATGATTTCTCAAAAATTGAGTCATTTATAATGAATGCACAGCATGGATTTAGAGCAGGCCGATCAACGGAAACCAACCTGATGGTATTCACTGATTATGTCTCGTCAGTACTAGATAGAGGCAGCCAGGTTGACTGTTCTTACAATGATTTCTCGAAGGCATTTGACAGAGTCGATCACGATATTCTAATGGAAAAACTCCAACTTATTGGATTGTCGGATCGATTTTTGAAGCTATTCGGGAGTTATTTTAGGAACCGTCAACAATACGTTTCGTACGGCCTTTATCAGTCACAGCCTTTTACACATTTTCTGGTGTCCCCCAGGGCTCAAACTTAGGGCCATTGCTATTCACGATTTTTATAAATGACATAGCATTGGTAATTAAAAATGCTATGTTTTTGTTGTTTGCTGATGACTTGAAACTCTTAATGGAAGTTGTCACCTTGGACGATTGTCGTCAACTCCAACATGATATAGATAATATATTAGATTGGGGCAGGCGTAACAAACTGGACTTCAATATTGATAAATGCAATGTTTTATCGTTTACTAAAGCCTCACGAGTATTGTTTTTCCAGTGCTCGATGCATGGCAGAGTTCTCTCGCGAATATCATCTGTAAGAGATCTTGGAATTACGTTTGACGGTAAACTGTCGTTTAATGGTCATATAGATACCATTTGTAAAATAGCGCTAAAGATGTTGGGCTTTGTCTTGCGTACTTCCCGGGTCTTTTCGGATGTTACGATACTAAAAATTCTCTATAACTCCTTAGTTAGAAGCAGACTGTCTGAGCAGAGTGGGTCTATCGTTTGGGCCCCGCATCAGTTGAAGTACGGCCTTATGGTGGAGAGAGTACAAAAGAAATTTTTAAGACTCCTTTACTTTCGGCTGTATGGATATTATTATCCGTGGCTCTATCCGACTGATTTTCTCTTAGGGATGCTTACATACTGTAGCTTAAAATTTAGAAAGGATTTTTATTTCGCTACATATTTTTTCAGACTTATTTTTTTTTTTCGACCATGTCCGATCCTGATAGGATCATATGGGCCTCCACAATGTGGAGGTTTGTATTGACAGATTTTGTTTTTTACGAGAAATGGATGTCAGTCACTTGCTCAACCTATTAGGTCCATACCCTGACACACACAAATTGAAAAACAATATGTGTACTTGCCAGACCCAGGATTCGAACCTGGGACCCACGACTTTATAGTCCAACGCTTAAGCCACGCGGCCACCGTGTGTGTTAAACGCGGACTTATACGCCGTGTAAATGTGAACTCTGCCATTCTTGGTGGTGTTGGCTTGTGTGTCTCTGATAACTACCTTAGGAATCGAGGGCATCCGTTGTTTGTTCTCCCACGGTGCAGAACTAACCTGCCATTAGTAATGCCAATTGGGAGGGCAGTAACCATGTTTAATGAAATCGCTTCGGATATTGATATATTCCACTTACGTGAGGTGAATTTAGGTGGACGTTGTTTTATAAGTTTTTAAGATAGGGTCTATCAAAGTTCACTCTGTGTGCTTCCATCTACTTTTATTTTGTTACTTATTTTATTTATTTTCTTATTGTATTACTTATTCTCTGTATTTTTATTTTTAAAAATTATTAACACTTATTTTATGTCATGTCGTGAACGCTTTTAATTTATAATTTATTATGTTCATTATATGTAAAATAAATAAATTTGATTTGAAATTTGATAAGTGCTAATACTTTGATACAAACCTACCCTAAGTTTGATAATATTTATCACTTCATCTCTTCATCGGTCTATAAGACGAGTATAGAATAGACCCAGTGGACGTGTTTTTTTTTTCATGTGAAAATAAATGATTATTGGCGGGTCGCAGTATATACCTAAACACGTTGATTGAAATGATTACGCGGCCGACGTCATTTCCACTTCTGTAACGGTTTCTCAATACGGTTTCTCAATTTCAAAACATCCCAAAAGAAGTATAACTTCAAAAAGCGACTTGATCCTGAACGGAATTTCTGAAATTAAAAACAGAAAGCTATTTTTAAGCTCGAGAAATCATTCGACAGTTTAAAACGTTTAAAAGATTGAACAAAAAGACGTGATCCGTAGTAACGTCAAGACGTAAAGTAAAGTAGTTTGTATAATATGGTCCCAATCGCCAGTGCGGTGCATAGAACACTCGCTTGGAGCCTGGCGCCTCGTTTCTTATCTCTTGTAGGTAAAGTGAAGGCCAACCAACTGAGCGCAGGGGTCCGGCGCCCACGATTTCCACACATCACAATATCGACAGGACAACATAGAAAAGTAGGCTTAGAAATAAACGTAAGTTGAGAATTATTTTTAGCTGAGTTACTAACCAAAAAGAGATAAGTACTCATCAGTGGTGTGGTGGGACCGGAGCGACTCTGGACTTCTTTCAGCAGTTAAGAACCTACGAGAGGCACCTAGCGGATAAATACGAAGTTTGCAATTTGAGACATTTTTTGGATAATTTGCACTCTAAAGTGTTTTAATTAATGAATACGTAAATACACACATTAAAAATAAATATATTTTTTTCATTATTTTAAAGTCTAAAAACTTACAGTTTAGAAAAACGTTATAAAATATAAATTCGTTAAAGGATCCTATTTTATTATAACCTACATATTATTTTATGGTCATGTTTATTATTAAAATTTAGTTTTTTTTCAAGTTTTCATTAATTCATAGAAAATATTAATATATTATATTTATGGTTTCATTTTTTTGCGAATCACAGAGGGCGCGAGGCTCGATTGGGCCCAATCGGTCCAATCGCCCTACGACCGGGTATGCACCCACCTGTCTTGAATGCAATAAATTTCTGAGAATCTAATATACTTACATGTTGAAATTTTGTGTGACAATAAATTTTATTTTGGTTACGCTTTTCTTTAAATTTAAATCATAATAAATGATTTATATGATATTAAACGGTCGATTTTATCATCATAATACCATATCTCTGAATATAACTGAACTTTCAAAATACTTTGTATTGTGCGCCCTACCATGGTTCTCAGTCTGTTTACGGCTTTCCATGTACGGTATCCAAGACCTGCTTTGGGTGGGAGATGCTCTGCTGGCTTTACCCAATCTTCGAGACTCTCAGAGGCTAGGTTCGCCTCCCATGCGGACAGTCTATCTTCTTCAGGTGGGACGGTCAGAGAAATGGTTGTCGCCATAAAGCTTTTTCTAGATTTAATGATAAAAGAAGAGTTTATTTTCAATATTGACGTAGGTATATGTATTACATTTTGTCACAAAAACGCAATGCGCATTCAGTATTAGTAATATGATGACATTCAGATGGATCTGCTTTTCTTGGGCTTAATGGCTCATTGAGTCATAAACCAAAACTGGCATCAAAGTCTTGGTCTATGGCCTTGACGTCCCGTAGGTAAGTCATGTCATTCGTTGGATGGGGGCGGCACACTATAAAGGATGGCGAATGAAGTAATGAATTCGGATATTAGGTACAATTCTTGAGAGCAGTGGAGGTTTTCCATGAAGCATACGATACGGTCGCTTCACAAGAAAGTGTCAATTTTAGTTTAAAATAATAACAAGACAAAAAGAACTTTTTATATACAACGTTTTTAGATTTTCTGTTGAATCATATAAACTTGACTTGACTAGCTTAAACGAACGCAAGATTTGTACTGGATAAACAGCCACCGGACAAATAAGAATACGACCTAATAAAAACGTTGTAAAAATTCGAAACAACTGTCAACTATTATTGTAGGTATTGCAATACCGATTGGAATACAATATGTTATGAAGCTTTATAGCATAGGTAGAACTTTTACATGGGTGCCTCTAAACCTGCCAGCTCCACAGACCTGCACATATCTAAAACCACCACAGTTTGAGAGTATGTTTCGTGAATTCGTTTGTGAATTTAAAGATTTTTGGTGTAGGTATATGCCTGTTTAAGATATGCGAAAGTAAATATAATGAAATGGGTAAGTAGAAATAATAATTTGAAACTAAAAATGCAAGGGGACATCACTGTCTATGGCGACTGACTTTCGCATTTCTTTTATGTGGTCTCCGTGACTTATTAATAATATGTGGTCTTGCATATTTACGCACTATCGACTGGTTTCCGGCAACCAGAAAGTGTGGCTAGTTGCCGCAACCACGTGCGTAAACACAGATTTTCTTTCATCTGCCTCGTGGTTACTGTCACTTTGGTTGCCGGAGGTTAGTCGACAATGCGTAAGAGGGTTGTGAGGCACACATTATTAATCTTTACAATCGGCCGAAACGCAATTTCGCAGTCATTCGTTACTAATATGCCCTGCGCGATGAATGCCTCCTGATAAAAACGAGCCTAAAAAGACGACATTTCTCTTTCTGCTTTTTTGAGTTTTTCTTGCAGTGACCATATTTTGAAGAAGAAAAACGGGTTGTTGGGCCGCTTTAGCAATGGCGAATCTTTGCAACAACGGTGACACTACAACTTTATCGAAGAGAACACTGGAAAATAATAATGAATAGGTTCAAAAAACGTTAAGTAGGTACGTGTGTGTAGAGTTGGGTATTTCCCGAGAAAATCTCAATCTCGAGATTCGGGATTTCCAGAAAAAAATTCTCGAGATATCGAGGAAATTTAAAAAAACATGTAAAAAATCCGTGTAAAAACAGACAAATTCCAAAAAATATGATTTTTTTATTTAAGTAACAAGACAAACAAATTGAGGCGTCTAATTCCAAAAAGCGATAAGTCCACATTTGGTCAAAATCGAGAAAAAAATACGCACGTATTCTTTGTATAATTTTACACAATATGTATTGATCTATAAATTCCAAAATGCGACATAACCCTATGAAAAAAAATATTTTAGGTCTCGGTTTATTACAAAAAGCGCCAAGTCCGTGTTTCGTATTATTTAAAGCTTGGTTGATTTCGCGCGTGTTTAAGTCAACCAATAAGGGAACGGTCAATATTGAAAAGGGCGTCTCCCGTGCTGTAGCATCTGGTAAACTCATTACATTGGCACGGAAATATGTGCATCATGCGGAGTAAATTAAAAAGTGAGCTACAAATAGCGCTACGTCAATTTTTATTTTGCCAATATTTATTACATTTAAGAGTTTATCGGCTGAAACAAATTGCCATTTGGTTCTTATTTCGACATAGAATACAACGGAAAAAATAATCTCACGTTAAAACAAATAATTGATTCGCGAAAATATTGAATTGTGGACTTGTCGCTTTTTGTAATTAGACGCCTCAAATAGAAGTAGGAAAATGAAAATGATTTAAAACATTACTTATTAAAATAGGATTTCAAAAAACACAGACTGTCAATGGCTGCGTCTGACAATCGCGTACGCTTTTGAGACATAATTCCCTCATGTTGAAAACTTGCGCTCATTTTGAGTCAACGTTGGCTTAATTATGTTAAATGCCCCGGACAGTCTTTGAACGATTTGTGTTTTCTGTCCATTTTCCATATACATTTAGCTCGTTTAAAACGATAAAAAAAGATCATTTATCGCATGTTGTGCAATTTTTGCGTTTGGTTTTGAGCATTGTTGGACATATTTTTCTCGTTTTTTCGCCATATTATCTTCTTCTTAGTCGCTGTTGTTTACAATCACGGGCACGGCATCAGCCTCAGAATCGGAAACTGCTAGGTCTTCTTGAATGCTTGTGGAAAAAGATGGACCAGGTACGCTTTGGCTTCTTTAATTAATTCTGTTTTGGAACACGTCTGGAAGAATGCAGATTTCTCGCGGACACAACAACTGTTTACCTGATCGTGCAAATATTTAAAGGCAGATAACAAAGTGCCAGATCTACGATCTGTTCGTTTTCTTTTTAGGCTGGATAGGGACTCGTCGCCGAATTCAGTGTGTAGATTTTCCAATTTTGTGAACAAAATTTTGAGAAAAGAATCCGCTAAAAAATCGCTTTTTCAATTAATATTTGATAGTAAAGAAATCCCGAATCTCGAGAAAAGATTCTCGGGATCCAGGATTTCCCGAAATGTTAAAAATTTCAATTCTCTAGATTCGGGATGGAAAAACGTGATGTGAATTTTTGCCAGATCCGGCATTAGTAGCCTATGGTAAATCCAGGCACTACATACACCGAAATATTTTTGTTATCTAAAATTATATTCGCTATTTCCTAGTAAATTATTAATGTTATAAGTATAATTTGTTGGATAATCATTATATTTTCTGTCGCGCGTGACTTAGTTTTTACAAATAAATAAATATCTCGCAAGCTGTTGAAGAGGGCACCCTATTATGTGAACATTCCCGCATGCCTTCAGCAAAGAAGTGGATTTGCAGAAGTATGGACTAGGAGGGCGGGAGGAGAGGGAGGAGAGGGACGGTCAGTGGCATCGGCGACCTTGCGAGTCCTTGAGAAACTACTAGGGCCGAACTCTCACTTATTACGTAATAACTAATAAGGAAATAAATTTGTTTTGGGTTAAAATATTACACTCGTTAGTTTACGAAGGCATTAGATATCTTCATCATCGTTATCTTTACATATATCATCGTACTATGGTCCCCACATCCTGAAGTGGCCCCTCAGGCCATGATCTTTGGCAGCTCCACCAACGTATCCCTAAGGTTAAAGGCAGTGCAATGCTCTACAGCAGCGTTTCTTAATCGGTAATCCTCAGAGCCCCAGGGTTCGGCGATGTGAAATTAAGGGCATTCCGAATGTTTTTAGTGATTTACTCTATTTTTGCACTCGGTCCCACACTTTCTCGTGTCGTAATATCATTTTAATTCGTGATTATTTATAGAATTCTCATAACTTGCATTAGGTATTGAAATATGAATATTTTATTTAAATATTGTTCATATCTCCATTAAATAATTTAGCCTTTAAAATTTGTTCGTATAAATAGCTATTGTATCAGTTGACGATGTCTCTCTGATGCGTGCGAAATCGATCCTGATTATTATTAAGTAGACTTAGTACTACATATTGTGTTTTATTGCAATCAAAACAGATTAAAAGTAGTTAATTAGTCACATAAAATTGAAAAATACATAGTACGCATTGCGCAACCACATATTTTTGTATTATAAAAAAACACAAGCGACAGAAAATAGCGCCGCAGGCAAAATAATTTATTGTTCTGGTTTGAAAGGCACCTTATGATAATTTTGCCTATGTGATAAATCGCCATTAAGAATTACAAAACACACAGGATAGATTTCGAGGATATTTTATTCATCAATAATGTTTACTGATATATCGGCAACTTTCCAATTAAGCGACGGAATCGTCTGCTTCATGGAAATTCACCAATGCTCACACAGGATTAGAAATTCGTATTCGTTCCTACATTAGCCGCCCTTTATAGTTTGTCGAGCTTAAGCAACGCATGACCGGCCTACCCCCACAGGACGTCAATGTATGCTAGAGTATTATTTGTTGAACCAATGAATTCAACGCAGGATCTCTCAAGAGTGAAGGGGATTGTGGATTGGGTATTTCTTGCAGGAAAAAGCAAAAGAGTTGGATGGATAATTGGTGTCAAGAATTCATCTAATTTTGTCCTTAACAATAATTGATTTTTTTTAAGTTATACTTCATTGGGCGCGTTTGGGAAATCAAATCAGAGTGTATTTTTGGCGTGTGACATGTAACACATAATTTATTTTTTCACACGAAAAAAAACGCACTCGATTGGATTCGAACCACCGATTGTTCAGTTATCAGCCGAACGCACTATCTTTACGCCACAGTATGATACTGCAATCGTGACGATTATACAGTATAATATTATAGTTTAGAATTGTTTCGTTGCCTGTGACGTTGCCCGTTCAGAGTGACAGTTGTTACTTTAAAAATAAAAACAACGATAAATAATGATATAATTTAGTAATATAAGTTAAAATTTATAGAAATAAACCAACGGCGCTTCAATAAGCGACCCGTTTTCTTACGTGTGTAATTTAACAAGATAATTAAGAGCTAGTCGAAGAATCTAGTACATATAAGTACACACACCGATTTTTTTCCTGAAAAAATGTTGGATGCTGACCTTCAAATTATTAGTTTTTTTGTTGTTGAGTAAATTATTAAAAGGCTAATTTAAAAACCCTTGAGGCGGTACTGATTAAATTTACAGCCGGCAGAATGAAAAATAGCGATGCAATAAGACAGGGTACAGAGAGGGCGGCGAGTGCAGTGAGGGACGAAGAGTGATGAAAGAAAAAGCCAACTGAAAAATTGCTTGCCAGCCCTCTTGTGCAATGATGTATAATATCTGTCACCACCAAGCTATGACTCCAACCACGACTGATGAATCACGTAGGATATTTTATTTATAACATAAAAACAAGTACTTAATCAAAAAACTAGACTAAGTAAAATGTAGCAAGTGAAAATTTTCTAAACACATACATATACCATTGCATCAATATCTATATACCGCAGAATTAGTATGAGATTAAGATATATTACATTTATTATTATACAGATAACATGCAGCGGCGATTTTTTTTATGTCGCAGATGACGCAATCGATTCGTTAATAGATTTAAAAGGGGGTCTCAAACTAATCATTTCTTTTGACTATGTCCGATCCTAAGAAGATCGATCATATGGTCCTCCACAGGGTGGAATTTTGTATTATTATTATTATTATTTTTTTAAACGAGAAATGAATGTTGGCCACTTGCTCAACTTTTTAGATTCATACTCTGACTCCAAACACACATTGAAAAATCTCACGACATTATAAGCCGCTCGGCCATCGTGGGCGTTCAACTAACATCATACAATTATTATTTAATTAATAACAAAACCCCTAAAACTAGCTTCAGGAGTCCATGACTTAACTACTCAATCGGGTGCGTAGTTTACAGTCATAACAAATAAACAATTAATATTATAAATGCAAATGGATTTAAGTTTTGTGCTATTGCATTTGAGTCGTTTTTTGCGACCCGGGTTTCGCCTTTCGGCATCTTCAGGCACTGTGTACAAAATTCCTTCAAGTACCTTCGGTCGATAGTATTAATATCATTAATATTATTATCTGTCACTACTGTCAGCCTCAATAATAATTTAATTAACTTTTTTTTTATTTAACGAATAATTCACAAGATTTAAGAATGTAATATTCTAAATATTGAACATATATAATTTTGAAAACACTTCTGAAAAAATGTATTATAGCCACCAGAAAAAATCTTTTTGAAAAAAGTAAGACAACCCGCAGGAATCGAAGCTGTATCTCTCGAGGTATCGCGCCTGCCGCGCATAGACCACTATGCTAAAGCTGTCGTACTAATTACGACAAATTTTAACTAAGTGAAAACACTTCTGAAAAAATGTATTATATTTAAAATTATGTATGTTCAATATTTAGAATATTACATTCTTAAATCTTGTGAATTATTCGTAGAATAAAAAAAAATAGTTTATTAAATTATTAGCAAGTTCAAGTAAGTTACAACACAAAAATATCTTGGAGTAATCCATGACGTCGGCTAGTAATTGAAGTAATACCTACTTCGATTTAAAATACAAAATCGATTGCCAATCGTAGTTCAATGTGGGAATCGCTTTAAAGAGTATTATAAGAGCCAATAGTTAAAATTTGTCGTAATTAGTATGACAGCTCTAGCATATTGGTCTATGCGCGGCGGGCGCGATACCCGGAGAGATGCAGGTTCGATTCATGCGGGTTGTCTTACTTTTTTCAAATAGATTTTTTCTATTGGTTATAATACATTTTTTCAGACGTGTTTTCGAAATTATGTATGTTCAATAATAATTGTTTTAATAGATTTAATTTATGGTTTTATTTAATTTTATTACCGAGGAGACGGCAAAATTATTCAATGCGACGGGCCTCCACTTTCCTATACAAATTAAATTTTCACAGCCACATTATATATACACACATACACATTATTATATTAACCATGTTCAATTCTAAGAAAAACATATTATTATGGGGTGTGGAGATTATATCAACAGATTTTTTACGATTAATGGATGTTAGCCACTTGCTCAACTTATTAGGTTCATACTCTGACTCCATACACACATTGAAAAATAATATGTGTATTTTCCAGACCTAGGATTTGAACTCGGGATCCATGACATTGCAAGCTGACGTATTATTACCCGGTCTGTCATCGTGGCACAAGTTTCTATAAAATGTTTCGTGTCTGATCGTATTCCGTAATCAAAATCTTGGTTATTCATAAATCATAGCATTCTTTAACACGTATCCTTTGTCACAATTTTCTCCACAATTGAGAGTCCTGCCTTCTTTTAACCAGAGAAGATAATTGATTTCCGATTATTTTTGTATTCCTTGGCATACAAAAGTATGAATGCGTTTGTCTGATATTATGTTCCATACACATATTGTATTTCACATTTAAACTTTATATTAATAACTGAAATATTTTTCGTTTAAAAAAGAAGTTGTCACTGAACCAATTAGCAAGAAACAACCCTCATTCAGCGGCGATTTTCACTGACGCAATCGATTCGTCAGATTCATTTATATCGGCTTATAATCGTTTTGAATCCCCCGGGTCTGGAAAATTCATTATGTTGTTTTTAAACGTGTGTTGGAGCCAGTGTATGGACATAATAGAATGAGCAAGTGGCAAACTAATTTCCCGTAAAAAACAAAAATCTATTAATAAATTCATCATTCTATGGAGACCCAAGTGATCTTCTTATGATCGAAAATGTTTTTTTTTATTAAAAAGTGTTTTACATGGAATTCTACCGTGAAAATTAAATTAATTATCTTTGGTATTGAGGACAAGACGTTACTTAAGCCTTGCTATACTTATATTTTTTGTTCCCTTTGAAAAAAGAGTTTATTTAATAGATGTACGTAAACAAATTTATTATGATTTGTAAAGAATAAATTTTAATAATATTTATATAATTTTATTTCCAATCAAACACTATCGTGATTGATTGATATCATATAAAATATTCGTGCAAACTTTGAGGCTATAAGTTATTTTATAATATTGAATTTATTTCCAATGTCGGCATTAGGAGGTCAATTTAATTTGTTACTTACTTATTTGGCCATTTGTGATCTGATTCAAAGTTCGAACGTTAATAACATTTTTTCTCCCAATAAACAGATGTTTATCAATCACTAATGTAAATTCAGGGGTCCACAATATTATTCGTGTCTGTAAACTTGTAGGTATGCAGTTCGTCGTATCACACTTCACCATGAAATGTTGTATCGGAAATATATGGCCGTATATTAAAGACCGTCCAACCTCTTTGGGTCGTATAGTACTGACATAAAATTCACGTCTAAATAAAACACGATTCTTGTCGGTTTACAGATGTTGACATATGCGATATACGTAAGGATGAGTATAGGTGGGCATTGGTTTATAAATTCTTAAAGTAGGGTCTACTTACGTTATTATCTAATTTGTAATTTTTGTATTTACTCTTTCTACTGTTTAATAACTTAAAACCGTTTTAATACTATTTATTTGTTTTTTAAATGTCGTGTTGTGAACGTCTTAAATTAATAATTAGTAAAGTTCACAATATTATGTAAAATAAATAAAATTCGATCGATTGATTGTTGCTTAAAACACCACTGTTTGAGAGTAAGTTTCGTGGAAATTGTCTATTTTTCAGTACATAGATAGATGGTGTGTGTGTCAATTTAAAGATTTTTTGTGTATTTGTCTGTTTAAGATAGCCGAAAATAAACAATAAAAAGGTAAGTATGTAGGTACCTAACGAGTTTTTAGTCAATTTTAAACTAAAAATTAAATGAAACAGCATTCCAAGTCTGCTGAAGAGCGGTGCTTTGCCAATGGACGTCTATCTCTGCTGAGGATCGTACCCATTTGAGAAGTGCTTACCTTTCAACCGATATATAGGAATACTCACGAGGGATGTGACTGGAATCCTCCTGCAATTTGCCACATAAGTACGAGTACGGTACACAATTGAGAAATCCAATTGTCTCGAAGTTTGTAGTCAATGTCGGTACATATCTCCATTATCCGCTTTATAGGTACGATTTGAAGAAAATATTGATGTTGTATGACTGGACAAGTAAATAATACAGTCCACTGATTTGTTTATTAGTTGCTTAATGATCTGCTGCGAGACTCCACCTTTTAGCAAGCCTTTTATTATCACCCCAATCGCATTAACATCTGTCTTCCCCTTTGTCTTTCTCCTATTTTTTGCAGGCTTTACGCTACTGTCTGTAGCTGTTATTGTTGAGCATGAGGCTTCTTCCACTACTTCTTCTTTCTTTTTGTTTTCCTTTATTTTTGGAATTATTTCGCTTTCATCTCTTCCCACGTTTCCTAAATAATATGACATATGAATAATTCAAGAAACCTTTCTGTAAGAGAAAACAAGTTGCCCAGAAGTGTGTATGTAGATCATTCAAATAACGCCGAATGATATTAGGTACTTCAGATTATTTATGAAGTCCGTTTGCCAATTTATTTCACAGATCTGAAAACGATCAACGTAATTTATGTCAACCATAGAGTATCGTGCGTTAAAAGCGTGGTTTACACAGGATCTACATTAGAATATAACGTCATCGGATGCATCTATGCCTCAACTACGAAATGTTTTCATTATAATTGTGCACCCTAAAATCCACAATATCTTTAGAACAAATATAACGAGTTAACACAGCTAACCATTAAATTAAAAATTCTTCCAATATATTATTATTTAATGAGCTCATGAATGGGGGAAAAATTTAATATAAATCCATCAACGAAGTGACCTCGAGGGAAGCCATATAATT
The DNA here is from genome assembly GCF_057557595.1 of Rhyacophila brunnea. Classification (NCBI taxonomy): domain Eukaryota; kingdom Metazoa; phylum Arthropoda; class Insecta; order Trichoptera; family Rhyacophilidae; genus Rhyacophila; species Rhyacophila brunnea. Next base: position 40,560,680 of record NW_028232751.1, read on the forward strand.
CGGCTAGTAAGTATATTACTTATATTATTAATCCGTATTAAATTATTATGATGTTTTAAAAATGGTTTCATATACCTATACAATATAAACATCAAATCGTACCTTACGACAGATTTGTTTATGCATTTTAAATTCTTCAATCGAATCTTCCGAAAAAATACTAGGATTTACCTAATCAAAACTGATATTTGATACAACATTGGTCCGTGATTTAAAAAATAACCTTGCTAATTGTAATTGCTTTGATAAGACGTATTCAATTAAGATTTTTTTAAATGCGTACCTACCTCTTTAAAATTTTGATACCGTTAGTAGTTGATGTTAGCGAACAAATACATGATTGTGATTATTGATTATTAATCTTAGTTTTTTTTATATAAACTATGGATGCCAGATCTATGTAGTTAATCGGTAAAACAATATTGGAATAGAATTAATGACTGGCTGTTTGGTAAATTGAGTAATTATTAAAAACAGACACAAGTCTTGATTTTAAATGTTATTTGAGGATAACGAATTAAACAGTCATGAATCGTATTAATGTTATTTGATGGATATTTCCACAGTCAGAAGAGGGAGCAACAGGGCAGGGCAGGACAGGGCTATGCCAAGGATCGTGTCCGGAAACTTGTACGTATGCAGTTCGCCGGATTACACTTCACCGTGAATCGGAAATATATGGCCGTGAGTATATTAAAAACCGTCCAACCTCTTTGGGTCGTATAGTACTGACATAAAATTCATGTCTAAATAAAACACGGTTCTTGTCGGTTTACTTCACAGGAAGCCACCCGCAAAAAAAAAATAAAGTAGCCGATATACTGAATTATTTGTTAGGTTAGGGTTAGGTTTTCATTCTTGAATTCATGAATTTTGCAAAAATCAGCAATGAAAATTGAATTGAACCGTATAGTATACGGTTATCAAATCGTCTCTCATTATTTGACTCTTCTGTCAAAAAATTGAGGTTATTTAACACACGGCAGTGTTGCCATATTTCAAATAATTACAGTGTTGCAAAGTGTCAAAATAAACTATTTTCATTGGATTTTAGGATGAAAATTTAATAATAAAAAAACATTCGGAGCTGTGGAGCACAACAAATTTTCGGTGTTCCGGCTCCGCTCCTGCTCCGGGTAAAATCCCGTTGCTCCAGTGCTCCGTGCTCCTGCTCCGAGCTCCGCTTCAACGCTCTGGTATAACGCTTTCGCTGCTGAAGAGATAATGAGATTTTAATTGCCCCCTTTAAAATGCACGTTAATTACATCGATCGGCCGCCTGGTCATTACGCACCGTGTGCGTCTTCCGCGTCCAAAGTAATAATCGACTCTTTAAAAAGTAGGTTGTGTGACAGTTTGCCAGTATGTAACTAATACGCCTTGCGAAAATCAACGATATTGTTGCGAGAAATGGTGACAGAAGATGGTTTAAAACAATTTTTCGTCTGCATACTTTTTTTTACATTGGTTGTTTACACGAATTTTTATTAAGCAAACTATTGTTGATATAAAACATTTTCTGCGAACTTTAAATACGTTAAATAATATGTATTGCATCATGTCAGATTGTCACAGCCTACCTCTACCCTTCGTCACTGTATGACATCATATATGGACGACACCCGATGGCACATAATAATTATAATACCTACTGTATTCTGCATACCGTGCATTGGGCAACAACGTCAATGTCACAATATTTACGATGATACTAGAAATTAAATAGTTTGGTAAAAAACATCGTTTGATCTCTATACACGTAAACATTTTACTAGGTATAGTGGTTTCACAGTACAGCAAACAGTTGTTTCGAAATTAGAGCAAATCACAATTCAATACCGAAATCGGGTTAACACGACAAAGAGATGTCTACACGTAGGTAATATTGAACCAAAGTGTGTTCCATAAAGATGTATCTAACTTACTAGGACAATAATTGACAATTGGACATTAATTGACATTGCGATGTTGGAGAAAAATAATAATTATTATAACATGCATACATTTATTTACACAAAAAATTACGAATTATTGGATCATCTACATTGAATTTTATTTTCGTGACAATAAAAGTTAACAGGCTTCCTAACTTCGTGCGTAAGAAATTTTATTATTTTTTTTAGATAATCCGGTAAATTTTTTTGCCGCCGTTCAGAGCCTTTTTTCACAGAGACACACGTCACAGTTCAGTTCAATCAGTAGTTTAGTCGTGGAAAATTAATTTCTCGACACCGGACAATGGTATTTTTTGATTATTTATCGAGAACTATAGAGACGAGATATCTCGATCACAATCTCGAATCCGAAACCATTTGTGATTTTTTAAGGTGACGATTATGTACCTATTATTTATTTATTTTTATTTATTTCCATAGTTGCCCAGTCAAAAGCGTGCCGCGTAACATCAAATGATTAAAGCAGGCTGACAAAATAGTTGAAATCAGAATTTCAAAAAAAAATTGACATTAAAGTGTAAATTAACCATTTGGAACGCGTTAAAATAAAAACAAAGAGAAAATTAATTCTATCCTATAAATCTTATACATTTTTCGTGTTTTAGGTCTAGGAAATAATCTTCTTTTCACACCATAGAAGGATTAACATAATAAATTATTAATCTGTCTTTATTTTTACTCCATGTTGTTTACCTCAGAGTCAGACATCTCCTCGAAAACCATACTGTCTTGATACTTTATAGTGACGAGTTTTGATTATATTACTTCTCGGCAATTTTACGCTACGGCAGTTGAAAAGTTTCGCTTCAAAAATATCCAATCTTAGCATTCATTTCAATTGAAAGTGGTTTTTGAAACTATAATACGCGAGCATTGTTTCGATCATGTGGCTTTAGCTTAGCACAAGCTGCCGCCATTGTTTAGTTGCGTGGTGTGATCGTGATTCCGATTTGGCGAAAGATACCATTTCCCCTACTACATAATATTTACCAGTATCTCCAGGTCACAAACAAGAAGTACAGGGAGGACTCGAATATTTTGGATCTTAAACACTTTTCTATTAAATAATAACACGATTCAAAGCTAGGATTTCACACGTCATGACAAGATGACATTGAGGGGATATTTCATTACAAATCCAATATTTTAAACGAAAACTATACTATCCAAACTAAAGCATAACATATTCCCTGCAACTAACATCAAAAGGGTCTAGAACAGCGATTTCAAAATAACAGTTTAAAATAATGTTCTATTCGAAACTTCTACGTTCGTTTTCAATAGTGATTAAAATTTAAATGTCATCTAAACCAATGTTTCTTAACCTTTTTATATCCGCGGATCACAAAAATACCAAAAAAATGTTTTGTGGACCATCAACATTGGAGTAAAATAATAAATATTTATATTTACACTATTTTTGAAACAATCGTCGAAATATAATACAATCCGACTTCAAATGTTGGGTTCCTAGGTAACTATTCTTAATTTGCGGAAAATTTTTGCGGCCCACCAAAAAATCTTCGCGGACCACCGATTGAGAAACTATGATCTAAACGACAACGGAACAATTTCTTGCGTCATATAGGTACCGGTGACTTTTTTGATATTTGGAAGACCCTTTGGAAATTTGACTATGCAACAATCCACCATTGATTACAAATGAGTACTGCAATAATTATTTTTTAATATGTTGGAGTGATTTTTGTACATAGATTGTGAGCATTTTAAACATTTTCATATTTTATGATAAAGCAAAAGAGTCATATGCTCAGTGACGTCCCGTGAGTGCAGGCAGGTCATACGTTGCTTAGGAGCGGCAAATTAAAGGATTTATGAGAATAATACAACCTTTTAGAATAGATAGATAGTTGAGGAAAAATAATACAATTTAGTAGTGAAAGAATGCACATAGATGTTGAGATGAAAAAGTGGGGTGCAGCTATTTGATACTGCAGAGGTAGTACTTTACTTAGGGTATTGCTTTACGGGTCCTTTGATCATAATTAAAGTGACGATACAATTTTTTCTACCATTCTCTTTGGTCGTGGGATATTTTAAAGAGCTACTACTCCCGAAACAACAAGGAAATCAAGGAAAAAATACACAGACATCTCACGCCACTGCCTACATGCAGTGAATTTCTAGGTGGTGGGGTTTAGCTGTTAATTATTAAATAAACATACCTACATACTTTCTCATATTATACATTATGTACCTAGCTACTTATAATAATATGATTTTATTAATTAGGAAATGGGTAATTTTTAAGAATACATAATATGATTATATGAGTCGTTACTTAATCTCATCTAAAAAGAGTGCTTAAATAATAATAATAATTATTATTATAGATTTACCAGTATCAGTTGACGTTCTACAGCGAGCGTTTTTACTCACCTTGGGATTATTTGATTTGCTCCCTAGTATGCGTATACTAACGCTAATGCATTCACATTTTTTGTAGAACGAGATTTGTGACGCCATAGCTTACTTAATTTGTACATTGCTGTCACCATGAAATAAGGTGAATTTAATTTAATTTATTATTTTAACACCGCGTAATCATCATTATGAGATTACATAATTTACAATCATTGCTTTATTTATTTGTATACTTAATAATAATAAATATCTCTATAAAATTGCGATGGGTTTAGATCAATGACATTAATATGGACGAAGCATCTAGACAAAAAAATGACACTCACTTTTTTGTCGGGTCTGCCGAATGGCATAATCTGTTCTAACGCCATTACAATAAAGGTGATATTGCTGTAAATTCCTGATGCTCTTTGTCGGGTCTGCCGAATGGTTCGGTTCGAACGGGTTCGCTCAAATGAACATTGACACTAGAAACACTGTTCTAACGCCATTACAATAAAGGTGATATTGCTATAAATTCCCGATGCGTGATATCGCATAATGGAAATTGCTTGACGTCTACCTATACATGTGCGAATGTGGCTATGAGTAAATTTACTTGCTAGCTACTGTACTGAGTGAGTTGTCCATTAATAATGTCATTGGTTTAGATGGATAAAATAAATTAAATGGTTCATATAATCATGCAATTATTAAGTAAGTATATTATGACAATGATAAAAATATCGGACGTATATTTTTGGCATGACAACGATGTGGGGATGGTCCCTACGAACCCTTAAGGATGAGCCGCCCCTACATGTAAGTATGCTAGGTTTTGCTAGGTTAAGACCGGGTGTGATTCAGGGTGGTTTGGATGGTGGATGTTATAAGGTAGTATGTGCAACCGAGACATTTTAATCTTAATCGTTAGTGCAATTAGTTTAGTTTTGGGCGTCGATGTTGTCGTTATGATTGCCTGAGCACTCTGTATAAACAGACAATAATATCTGCCGAATCTGTGAAGAGCTTGCGAACTGATTGATGATCGGACGTTATTGTTCCGAACCGAACAAAACAATCCGAAACGTGTTGAGGATTTTTGCTCACGACCAGTACAACCACAAAGACGCGACATCCCAATACAATTTAGTTTACCATTCCAATTGAATCTCTATTACACCACAGCCAGTGCTGTCACTAACTCGGCTCGTATCAACCAGTCCGCGCGAACCGATTCTATAGAATCACCGGCAATGCGATCCGATTGATAACGTTCGTAGCCAGTGTTGCTAACTTAGCGTTTTTTCTTGTCAGAGCTAGCATTTTTTAATATAAATCTAGCTGGCAAAAAAACGCATCTGTCATATGGCATTGAATCTAGCGTTTTTTGACACAATGATTATTAACAGCTTAAATTTTCTCACTAATTGCTAGAATATTACACCAATTTGTTTGAAAATCAACATGCTGGCCACTTGTAATTTATAATAATATCTTACCAATAAATTAAATGTAGCATACGATATTTAAGTGATGACCAAGTTTTGTAGCTGATTATTTTTTGGTTGTATAACTTAAGAACGTTATTAGTTGGGAAACAATAATTAACTCTTCTTCAATATATTTTGCTCTTGTAAAACAGTGTTCAAAATAAAATTATGACTTACTTCTTTGAACTGCTAATTTCTATAAGTACACATTTTTAATTTTTACGAAATATAACATTTTCTTCTACCATCCAGCTTATTTTCTTACCCCATCTGGCATATTTCTGTGAACGTCAATTGGTAACACTGATGAGAGCTGGGGAACTGAAAAATAAAAGAAGTGGGTTACCTTCTGATTGTGGCTATCCGTTATTAGAAGGTACAAGTGTGAGTAAATGTGGGATAAACTCAAACGCGTGTTAAATAACATGTTATTTTCAATATTTACGTTCAGTGACGTCCCGTTGGGGTAGGCTGGTCATGCGTTGTATATGGGCGGTACATAGTAAAGGACGGCGAATGGAGGATCGAATACAAATATTACAACTTATGAGAACACTGGCATTTTTCCATAAAGCAGATAAAGTAGATCACTTCATTAGAAAATAGTATGGATATCATAATTAAAAAATTGTAATACATATTGTTATGGCGGTTTATCGTACAGAATTTTTTCACAAAGGTGTTTCCAATCTCTAGTATCTACCTGGTACCTACGACTGCTTGAAAGCAGTTTTCGTGGAAATGCTTTAATTGTTTGTAGGTAGTTGATATTTTGTATGTCAATTAACGATTTTTTTAATTAAAAATAAAGAAGGAGTGTATATTAAGTTTGCTCAAGGGCGGCACATTACTTAGGGACGTCACTGGTTTATGCAGGATTTAATTGAATTTTAAAAACTGTTTGTAGTCTTGGTTCAATGAAAATAAATACGTAGGACTGACAAACTTTAGTGTGCACTATTTATGTCGGATATTAACAGCCTGCCTCTACCCTTCACAAATGATATATTTCAACCCTTGATCCACGGAACAAAAGGCTATTGTTCTAGCCCTTGCTCCACTCATAACATAGAGTAAAAGTATGTTTTATCATATTCATTGACCGCCTTCATGCAAATAACTTAAAAACATTTATTTACTTGCGGCGCTATTTTATTTTGTGGTATTTGCGTTCAATATAAACTTGTCATGCTTTGAAGGTATGCGTCATTTCCTGACTCACTGCTGACCTTTTAATCACCTTTTAATTACCATATTTAAATAACACGTTAATTCTATCTAATGGCAGAGTACTCCAAACGCGGCAGTCGCGGTGTTAGCACTAAATGAGTTAATGCATCCGAAACTCTAATTTCAATAGCAAATATCAAACTAAAAAAAAACCGAGCCCGTTGTTATAAAAGTTGAATGACATCACTGACCACAAGACAACGGTGGAAACAGGCCGGCGCAACATTGCACTAAAATGTATCCATTAATTTTATGAGATGCCTAACTCTTTCGGATCGATATTTTATTGATACGTCCTATTGGCATATTATAGACTGGGCCATCTTGATCTCATGTCAGTATTATTATAGTAGCTGTTATGTATGGACAATAAAATGTGAAACTATTGAAATATAATAAATTATATTCAATAATTGCAAGAGGAGCTGTTTGACGCTGCTGGATTTTCTGTTACATAAATATATTATTCCCATGAGAGATTAACATAAACGGAAATTAAACTAATCAATCGAGAATTCTCGAGAAATTATAGAAGATTAATTTTACGAACTTTCTTCTAGTCACTCGAGAAATCACCAATGAGATTATTTGATAAAGTATCACTTGGATAGACTGCCGACTGCAGCTGGAATTTAAGAATAAATCTGAAAGGAATTTCTCAAGAAATTTTGATTTCTCAGCAAACACGGCAATTTCTCATTATTACTGGTATTTTTTTGGCTGGAAGAGCTAAAAAAAGCTCTTGACTATCATTCGGGATGATTTTTTTTTAAATTTGTCGCTAAAAAAAACATTGGCCGGAATATCCAAAAAATGAAAAAGAGAAGAGAATTCTTGAGCAATCAAAAAGCCAATACCGAAATCTCGAGAAAACAAATTTTCCTTATTTGAGAATTCTCGAATCTCTAAAAATGAAAAGTAAATAAATCACAAATTCTTGGCTGTATCAATTCACTGCCGATCTTTGCTGATTTTATTCCTTACGGTCAATGCTTACTTTCTTTCTTTACTCACGTTGCGTTGTTACATATTTCCTCCATTCTTAGGAGCATACTTTAGTGAAACGGAAAATAATTTTCAACTATAGGTGCGACGAAATTTCGGACTCGCTGCCAAACGGAGAGCAAAAGTCGAGCTGTGAACACGTCAATTTGTTTTGTGATGGCGTCGTGGGAATTAATTCTTAAATCGTGTAAAAATGACTAAAAAACTTTACCCATTTACTTGAAAAAGAAAACATGTCAATGAATATGTTATTATTATTACAAATAGATCAATAAACATAACATTAAATGGGCGCATGTTGAATTTTTATGACAAATTATGTTGTGTTCTGCACGCGTTGTTTGCACAATCTTCGCGTCGCGTAGTCACGATCGTTTTAGACCGTGCCCCAGCTGAAGTATAGCCTTATGTAATTCGTCGAATCAGCGGCCTCCAAGTATAAATATTATATACCTTTTAGTTAGACGTTTTTCGACATCTTGAGTAACAAACTTCACACAGTTAGATTTGTCCAGCAATTATCTCTTCTTCCATTGAAAATATGCTTAGCCAACTTTAATACTTAGTTTTGATACTTTTTGTTCCCTTATCCAATTATTTTGTATTGTATCTATCTATACGAGTTATCACTTTGTGCCACTCTAAGCTTTTGGACTCTTGAAATAACACATTAACTGTAGCCATATTCGTGTCAACTTGAACTATCATTTATGCCGTAGTCCTCTTATGTCCGTCGTATGCCGTAATAATAATAATGTTTTTAATAATACCTAATGTTGAATTAACACAAAGTTGAAATAAAGATTTTAATAACATCACGATAAAATTATGCATATTTTGGTAATCACTTAATCAATAATCGTACTGACTAATCGCTCTTCTCGTATTTTTACCCCCTGTTTACTGGTTCTCCATTATTTTCAAGCTAAAAATAACACCGATATTATTTTCTTTATTCACTTGACATAAAATTATCGGTTACATGTAAGTTGTACGTATGCAGTTCATCGTGGGACACTTATTCGTGCGCCGCAAAATGTGAAACATGAGTTCATATAATATTCTATCAAATGACGAGTTCTTCGTTGAACATTTCACCGTGGAATACATTTCTACGTATCTTACAAAATGCGGCGATTGTTTGCAAATAGTACTGTTCCAATTAGATTAACGATAACCTAACCTAACCTAGTAAAGACATCTCATAAAATTTGCCACATGTTGTAGCACACGTACAAATATACTCCACGATGAAATGTTCAACGAAGAACTCGTCATTTGATTAAATGTTACACGAACTCATGTTTCAGGTACTGCGGCCAATGACATTAATATGGACGAATCATCTGAGGAAAAAATGACACTCACTTTATTCTCGGGTCTGCCGAATGGCATAATCTGTTCTAACGCCATTACAATAAAGGTGATATTGCTATAACTTCCTGATGCTTTTTGTTGAGTCTGCCGAATGGTTCGGTTCGAACGGGTTCGCTCAAATGAACATTGACATTAGAAACACTGCTCTAACGCCATTACAATAAAGGTCATATTGCTATAAATTCCCGATGCGTGATATCGCATAATGGAAATTGCGTGACGTCTACCTACACATGCGAATGCGCGAATTTACTTGCTAGCTACTGTATTGAGTGCGTCGTCCATTAATAATGTCATTGACTGCGGCGCACGAATAAGTGTCCTGCGGTGAACTGTTTACGTACAAATTTCCGGATACGAAAATTATCGCGTAGTGCCGGAGCGCCACCCCGACAAGCTTCTCGCCTCAACTACTCTATGGAAAACCACCACTATTTCATAGGATGTTAAATGCCTTACACATTTCCGTTTTTAGAAACTCCATAAACGCCGGGTATTCTTTTTACATACATTTAGTTGTGACACCATTCCCCCACACCATGAAGTGAGCCCCCAGGCCAGGATCTATGGTGCGCCCCCTCCTTTCACTAAGGTTAAGGGCAGTGTGATTTTTTACAGTAATGTTCCCCAAATGGTTTCCACGGAAGTTAGTTAGAGTTAAGGGTATTAGCACTTATCACGACCTCCTTTTGGGGTAGCAAAGTAACATGCAAGCCTTCGCCATATTGGATAAATATACATTTTATAAGTGAAGAAACACACATAAAATAATCATAAAGTAAAATTCTACAAGAGAATTATCGTTTAATTATATCAATCATCATATCACATCAAATTACATCCCACAGTCACATATTTTTTAATTGTAATAATCATTAAAGAAAATAGCGCCGCATGCGACTTTTTTTAATATTCGAGAAAATTTGTAGTGTGTGTTTTCTCACTTAACTGGTCGATCCGCCACGCTGGGCCCACAAGCCCCGTACTGTGGGAGCCATGGATGCAACTCTTAGGGACTCATGCGTATGTCGGCGTTTGTGTCGCTTCTAAAAAACGCAAAATGATTTTTTCGTGATAGCGTGGTCATTGAAGAGTTGTTAAGGTTGAGAAAGCACAACCAAATAGAGTTTTATATCATCATCATCATCATCAGCCGGGGTCAATCCACTGCTGGATGAAGGCCTCCCCAAGCTTTCTCCAACTCTCTCGGTCCTGTGTCGTTCGCTGCCACGTATTTCCGCCAAACTTTACCAGTTCGTCAATCCAGCGGCTTTTAGGGCGACCCTGTGGCCGTTTCGTACCCCTTGGGTACCACTGGATGACGGCATTTGTCTAGCGGCCGTCCTTTCGGCGAGCAATGTGTCCCGCCCATCTCCATTTCAGCTGTTTGGCAACGTCTATTACATCGCGTACTCTTGTCTGCTTCCTAACCCATTCGTTCCTTTTACGGTCCTTTCGCGTGATGCCCAACATGCACCTCTCCATGCCTCGCTGTGTGACTCTTAGCCTTTGGACATCTCTCGTGTTGAGGGTCCACGTCTCGCAGCCATACGTGAGCACGGGTAGCACACATTGGTTGAACACCTTACGCTTAAGACATAATGGTAGGTCAGTCTTGAAGATAATATTCAAACGTCCGAAAGCACTCCATCCCAGCTTTGTTCTTCGAGCAATTTCATCGTGCATGCTTCCGTCTATGGACACCTGCTGTCCGAGATAGACGTAGCTGCTGACTTGCTCGAGTTGGGTGCCAGAAATACAGATCATCGCAGGGTCCGAAAAGCAGTTCCTCATCACTTTTGTCTTTGAGACATTTATCTTTAGACCGACCGTTTGACTGACATCCGCGAGTTCTTGCATTCTACCTTGGAGGTCTTTCGGGTCTTGTGAGAGTATAACAATATCATCTGCAAAGCGCAGATGACTGAGGTGCTCCCCCTTAATTGGAACACCTTTTTCCTCCCAATCAAGTTTCCTAAATAAGTCCTCAAGAGTAGCGGTGAATAGTTTAGGTGAAATGGTATCACCTTGCCGGACACCTTTGTTAATGGGAGTTAAGAGTTTTATATAAGACATTTTATACCAAAAATGATTTTAAAACAATATTGATGTACCTATATTTGAAACAAAGAGGTCGTCAAAAAAGCTTACACTTCTCCACCAAAATAAAAGAAAAGCTTCTTAATTGGTTTGTGTAAAGAAAATGTTAGACCGCAACATTACTGTATCTTTCATAATAATCTTATTGTTACTAGGTAGTGATAACACTGATAACTGATAACATTCAAAATTGTATTAAGTGATGAATCTGCATGTGGGTATATTATTAATTAAGTTTTATTGATATTTCAATAAAACTTAATTAAACGAATAATATTTTATTCGTCGTTAATTATTTTACTCTTCTCTTCTTGGTCGTACCCTCATTGCTGAGGATCGTGACCACATTTGAATTTTTCATCCTTCTCGATCTTTCGCTTCTCTCAAGGCAGAATGAATGGTGCCACCAGTCAGCTCCTTCACTTGGTCGCTCTAGTGCGCCGCCGCTCTTTCTCTGCTTCGCCTTCCCTGGAGGCCATCCAAAACCACCAGTTTCTCCAAGTTATCCAGTCCGCGCCTGACAATATGTCCAAAAAACTCCAGAATGCTTCTCAGACATATTGCCGAGAACCGTTCCTTTATCTGCAAGTCTCTGGATGATTGACTGAATTATCTTACATTACCTTTATAAAATTTATTTATAAAGTTTTGTTTCAAACAAAATAAAAATGTAAGTATAAAAAGTTATACTAAAATCTTAGATTATAGAAGAATAAACTAAAATGCTACTTACGTAAAATAAACAGTTTTATAAAGACAACTTGTTATCATTAATTAATTATATTTTTGAATGCAACAAGTAATAACTAAAACCCAGATGCCTTATAATAAAACACACTAAGTTCAAGAGAGAAATAACTCATAAATTGAAAACACTTTTAAGAAATATTTATAACCAATAGTTTTTTTTTCAAAAAAGATTTATTCTGTTAGTTATATATTTCTCAGAAGTGTTTTCAAATTATATATGTTCAATGAAAATAATGTTACATTCTTAAATCTTGTAAATTATTTGTTTGAATAACAAAAATAGTTAATCAACTCGTAAATTGTTAAAAATCTATGAAAAATATATTTTTTCTCGACAAATATTTATTAAAATATTACATGTAGTTTTTAGAACTGCTAAACCATATGAAGTTAAGAAAATAAATGCAATATGTTAAGTTTAGAGAAATATCCTTTTCCCATGTATCCAAAATTTAAAAAGTGAACATCTCAATATCACTTATTTGGACTTGTGTCTGTTTTGAAATGGTGTGCCGATATGCAAATTCTTAAATACTGTTATAAGTATTTGTCATTTATTGCTATTCGTAAAAAAAAAAATAAACCGGCTGTTGTAATAATCCATCAAGCTCCATTTCGAGGTTTATGACTTGGAAAAACTGTTCATTTATGAAAGCCAAACGAGAAGACTTATCGTCCAATTTTATCGTAAATAATTATTGCTCACGAAAATGTGAGATGCAACAATATAGCATCGCAGGAGATGGGCATAGTAAAATTCGAACTGTACATTGTTTGGAAGGCGTGATTGTTTTTTTCAAAAGGGTGAAACTTTTTTTAGAACAAGAAAGTTGAACGCTGTATTGAGTTAAACTCGGAACGACGTCGCCATCGCACAGTGGGCCATTTTAGTACTGTAGCAGAAAATAGTTAAGTATACAATAAATATGTAAAACACAATTTTACAGGAGAACCAAGTTTCAAATCGGTTATGTAAGATCAGCAATGCCAATATACCGTTTTCGGCATCTAACTTACAAAAATAGTACCTGGAATTTAGTGTTCCTAATATCGTGATTATCTTTAAGAGCATACATAAGTGAAACGGCAAGTAATTTTCAACAGTAGGTGGAATAAAATTTTGCACTCGTCGCCAATCGGAGAGACAAGATAGCGAGGTGTGAGCACGTCAATTTGTTTTGTGATGACGTCGGAGGAATATATTCTTAAATCGTGTAAAGATAACTAAAAAATGTTACGCATGCACTTGAAAAGAAAAAATGTCAATGAATATACTATTTTTATTACTAATATAACAATAAACATAACATTAAATGGACGCATGTTGAATTTTTATGACAAATTATATTTCATTCGGCTCGCGGCATTTGCACAATCCGCGCATCGCCTAGTCACGATCGCTTTAGACCATGCCTCAGCTGCCTTAAAGTTTTCGTAAAATAATAGACTTTTTTGGAAATTAATTTCAACGACCATACGCTTTAACACCATTTCAAATTTAGGAGAATTTCGTCAATGCTGCCAAAATATATTGACTCCCACTCTGATATGAATATTTTTGTTTATAGACTTCGTCATCGATTTTTTGTTGATAGAAAAGGTAAAATAATTCTTTGGAGAAAAAATTTTGGATTTCCCAGGAAGATGTAGAAATAGGTCAATTTTAATCTTAAGATGAATCCTTGAAATTTTCTTGAAGCAGATTCTAGAGAAAAACTACCCTCCTTAATTTGTGAGTCGCTTAATTATGTCTCTTTGAGTATTTTTCCTATCCTCTTTAGTCTTTACTGTACAAAGAATTACAGGTAACACTCATCCATTGTGACCCTGGTGAGTTATTAAAATTAATTTTAAAAAAATGTATAAATATATATATATACATACACTTATATTATTTTTAACACTACAACAGACCTAGGGGCTTAATGGCACTAGTGTAGTATAACAGTCTTCTGTCGACCATGTCCGATCCTAATAGGTCGGGCTGTAATATTTTTGTCACTTACGCGCTAGGTGATATTGAACAATTCTCAGTTTAAAACGGAATTTACCAAAAAGTGTCGCTTACGTTGTTCTGCCGATTAAGGGTCGATATGGGCCTCCACAGAGTGGAGATTTGTATTAACAGATTTTATTTTTACGAGAAATGGATGTCAGCCACTTGCTCAACCTATTAGGTCCATACTCTGACTCATTACATAATAAGTGCAGACAGGTCACGGTGGGTAAACTATGTAGAGTCTTTTTTGCAAACCGGAATTAATTTTATTCTATGTGTGACTCATATTTTGTCTATTTTATGAATACAGTGGTCTCATATTTTAGATTGTTTTGTTATTCAAATTTCCCGATGCAATTTGATCACGAAATTTTGCTTATCGCGACAATTTCCAAAACGTATACCCCGCGTTACCTGTACACTTGCAAAAAACGTTTCTTTCCGATATGATTAATGATAATTTTGAGAGAATGTTTTATAGTATTTTATACATATCATAGGCCATAAATAGGAGAATTAAACATATAAATAGTCATATATTATGTGTATGTTACAAGACCTGAACAAAAACGAACCATAAATACGAGTGAGAAAGCATTTGGCATGGTTATATCTCCGCAATATGTGTTAGATTAAGATAGAATTTCTACGGCTGAATTAAATAATTTTTGTCACGTCGACGGTAAATATTGATATGAATGAATAGATTCATTTAAAAACTGCGAGAACGTGTTGCTAAAATGTATTGTTTTTGTGTTAAATATAAAGTTAGTGATGTTAGTATGTTGTATTTAAATTTGGTAGCCGTACTGAGAAGCAACATGATGGTATAACGATTCATAGTTAAGTTAATAATAATAAAATTGAGGTTTTACTTGTGCGTTATACGCACGAAACACGGTTTCATTTTGCCGAACAATAACCACTCTCTTTATATTATTACTATGAGGTATGTTATGTTTAATTTTCGATTTTGCTGTCCTTCGGTGGTAAATACTGAATTTTAAAAATGTAAAATATTATTTTTGGACCTCTTGACGCCCGGGTGCTGAGAGCTTTCGATACCTTCGCATGGAATGGGTCTTTGCATGACGTATTTTTGTTCGATATTTAATCACTTTTTTACCCATTACTACAGTACAAATTTTCAGGGAGGGAGGTTGAGATACTCGAGAAATGCGAAGCTACGAAAAAAAATGGATTGAAATTGTGGGACTACTTTTTAGTAGTTTATAAACAGTGGTTGTGGTTGAGTATGATTTAAAAACATACCTATAACACCGTCAGAAAAAACTGACTATAACTAAATAGTAAAATATAATTTCGGTTGAAGATACCAGAATATTTGGGGAAAATGAACACTTACCATAATATAAAATCCCAATGTGCGATGGACAGCTGCTGTTTGTGGGACGCGATCAGGGTCATTCAGTACCAAACTCGTGAGGCGTATCTCGAGCTTAATGGCTGATTCCGACGCTGGCGTCCACAACCATTGTCGTCAACCCCACATAATTACGTTCCTTGTGTAGTTGATAGAGACAGAGTAAATTATACAAATATTTTCACCCTATACATGTATATATTATAGACATATGACTTCATATTACCTACGTTTGTAACACAATGAAAATATACCTGTATATTTATAGTATAAAATATTCCAGAGTCTATATTATGCATGTCCGCAAGGGATTTTGTATTTTTTGTTTATTTCGGCATTTAATCTATATTAATTGTTATAAATTAGATATCTGCTTAACAAATCTAGCTAATTGTATTATTGAAAATTATCTCATAAACATAGTCGTATAAGTAAAAAGGAATGAAAATAATATGACAAAATGTGGAAACCATATAAATGTTTTATTTATAAGTACTCTGGACTGAGCTTTTTTTTGAATTGAGCTTTATAATAAAGTTTGATATTAAGTAAGTACTTTATTATACTGCTTCTTATAATAATTGGTAGCTAGCTCTATATTAAGTTTTGATATTCAAAAACTTTCATTAAAAAGCATTATTGAAAATACACAATTTGAAAACATCTCATGCATATCCATTTTAAAAAATCTTTTTTTAGAAAACAATACGACATCCGACGGGAAGCTGTAACCGTTGGATTCGCGCCAGTGTGCTTTTCCAATTAAGCTACGAGCATTCTACTAATTTTTACTACGAAGATTTTAACTAGTAGTTCTTGCACGACATTGATGTTTTCAATATGTTTTCAAATATTTTATCTTTCGTTATTTTAAAAGAATCAATAAAATTTCATTAATAAAAAAACATTATTTTGTGCTTTATGAAAGAGATATATTCTTAGACGTATCATTTTTTACTAGACATTGCTTGTTCCTACTACTATTGATGATAAAACGGAGCCAGTCGATGTAATCTATGCGTTCACAGATAATTATATTATGGTAAGTGTCATCTTCTAGCACTGACTGATTTTGAGAATTAATAATCGAATTATATTTTTTCAAAAACTTTACGTCCACGGAATCTATTATAAAATATACATATTATATTCACAATTTCTGTCTTAATTTGATATCTCTAAAAATTTTTTGAATGATTTTGAAATTTAAATTTATATTATTTGTTAAAAAATCATCACGAGAAATACGCATTTATTTTAGATTTTCGTACAAATTAATAATTGTATAACTGATTCGAACTATTTAGAAGGGGTTCTTTTAAATTTTCAGACAAATCGGTTGCGTCATTTGCGTCAATGAAAAACGCAGCTGCCATCCATAGCAAAAGTAAGAGGTAGGTAGTATTGCAGGATTATGGTAGTTAGGTGTTATTATGAATAATAATGCAGATTTCCAAGATGATTAATTAGCATAATAAGATAAGTTTAATTTCTTAATCAACCATGTGGTTTTGTTTGTCTTGACTTGCTCGATGACCGAAACTTTCCTGGCGCTGCCTTAGATAAGAATATTTTATAACAGGCAATCGTGCGCGCTCCCCGATGAACGCTCGCGACGTGTGTTACTTTCATCTTTCTACACCTTTATTTCGGATAATGCCCCTCATTAAAACCACTTTCCGATATTTAGGTCGTCCAGCATCATTCTCTGTGAGATCATTTCTTAATTTGTGATAATTCTCGTATTAAGGAAACCAATCATTAAACCCATTTTTTTTAAATACGGCATTTCTTTTATGTAGTTATTTTTTCACCATGGCGGATAGCGTCTGACGTTAGATTGACAGTATTGACACACGGGTTTTATTGAAGTTAATCTGATCACCAAGGATGAAGTGCTAAATAAAATTATAAAGGATTACAGCTTTTAAACATTTTAATCCACCCCAAACACCCACATTTCTAAAACACATGTTTTAATATTTCGACGGATAGGTACCGAAGAATTCATAACAAGACAACGATTATCCATAGACAAAAAAATCGAAGCTACAAAATTCAATACATTTCTTATTATCAGTTTACTGATCAAATAACAGCGATTATTTTTATTAACGTGAATCAAAACTATTGGTTGTAACCATGGTTCCCACATTCTGAAGCGGACCCCATGGCTAGGTGTTTGGCGGGCCTCCCAACCTATCGCTAAGGGTAAACGCTGCGCTGCAGTAGCGTTATCCGAATGGTGTATTTTTAGCGATTTTTAAATTTTTAATATGTATGAGTACATCCATTAGAATGATGGAGTTGTCGAGAATCGGCACACAGTAAACAATTGCATCGTACAACCAAATATTTTTAATTATTCATATCATATCAAAATAGCAAATTTGTGATCTGTGTTTATCTCACTTATCTGGTCGGTTCGCCACGCCGGGCCCTTCCTGAGCCCGGGCCCCCAGGCTAGAGCCCTTTCAGCCCTCCCCCTTGTGGGGGCCATGGTTGTAACATAATATTGATTAAAACTGTCTGGAGAAGTGCCGGAGCATTGCCTCGGCACGTTCTGGCCCCGCTACACCACTATTGAGTACACATGTTGAGGAGGCATACGGTTCAGAGCTTTGTCAGTGACGCTTGTTCCGTGTATTCATTACCTATCTAGTGTATTATATTATTTCATATTGACTGCCTTAAATAAGTACCTAAATGCAATGAAAATCTTTAAACTTCTGACCAATTATCGATTATCTAATGACTATTTGGGTATTTAATCATCAAAAAATTTTCTTTCGGCGTTACCTACTCTCAAAAATGATACACCTATTAAAAGATGCCATCCCTAAGTAGTGCATACCTAATCTGCAAAGATTTTCATTTAAAAATAAATCTTCGTTCTGTATGTTTTAATAAAAAAAACTGAGATTGCCGGATTTATTACGTATAATAGTGATTACACTGATTACTGATAAGACTCTGCCAATGATTTCCTTCAACCGTTAATCATCATTCGCTATTCTTTTTGGTTCAGCCAGATGCTTACTTGATGGTGTCGCTCGATTAGGGCGATTGGGCTGGTGCTGATTTTTAAATTAAATCAATAGTTTGATTGTAAAACACTTAAGACGCAGGGGGCTTGAACAGTAGAATTATAGAATGATCGATTTTTTAGTAGAATTCAACCCACCCATCTAAAAACATCTTAGACGTGTTTATAAAAAAGATATTCAGATAAACACATTCAAAATGAGCTCATTGACACAACGAGAGATGAAGTAGGAAAAATATTGTTAGATGAATAAAAGAAGATGTTTGTTGTCTTGCAAGTTTCTGTTATTATTATTATTGTAAATTTAAAAAAAAAGTATGATTGATTTTGCCGATTAAAAGATTGGATAAGTACTTTTGTCATTTATAATATATGATTAAAAGGTCAAATAAATTGTTGAAATACGTAGTTTTTTTACCGACCGTTAATTGGAAGGGAACATAATATTAGCACTCCGTAAACAGGAGCCTTGCACTTAGTAGAACCGACCCCGGTCGCTACATATCATGGAAGTCGTACGCTCTCGCAATTGTCTTCCATTCCAGTGATCACCATCCTCCTCGGTTACTTGGATCTTTGATGTGAATTTATAATAGATATGAAGATAGTGGTGCGCGGTGTCATCAATGGAATGTATAATGTATAGTGTCCTGCCAATACCACATCTCAGAACCCGCCGATATTTTCCATTAACATCCTTCGTTGAGATGAATCCTGTAATTCTTGGACATACAAATTTCCTTTTCATAGCCACCTCAGTAATCGTGGTGAGTAATCGAGTGAGCGACTTCACATATTATCTGAAGTCGCTCACTCTTTCCAAATGATTTAGCCTCTCGGTTTTATTTAAATTTTAAATTTGGAAAGGGAATATTTAAGGAGAAAAGACCACGTATCAAATAATTACTTTACGGTGGGGTCATTATCAAGTAAAAAATGAGGCTGGCGCCCGGTGACTCTAAATATCTACTGTGTGCATTTTTTAACAGTATTTTGTGTGATTCGTTCTTAAACCATATTTAAGGGTAGACTTTGAATGAGAATAGGGGGAATGATAAAGCACAACCTGAATCTAAAATGAAAAATTAATTTTAACAACATATTAATTATTTTCACTTGACAGATGTGACACTTTATTTCACTAATTAGAAATAAAGAAATTGTTCAATAATTCTCTTGTAACCAGGCTTTGAGAGGCGTGGTGGAGTGCGGAAGCCCTGGGTTCGATCCCGTTGAGGATACAATATATTTATGTGATTTTCTCAAAACCTGGGTGTTTGTGATTGTATACCACCTTGTATGAAAAAGCACGGACATGGTTATTATTATTAATAATTAAAAAAAAAACAGGCTGTGAGCCCAAAATCACCCAATCATTAAATAGGCTATGTTTTACTTTTGATTTGTAATAAATTATTATTGTTAACGAAAATAGTTGTTTAATCAAAGATGGTCGAAAGAGCAGTTTGCTAAATTTTTCAAACACAGGTTTTGAGATTTTTTTCTTCAAAGTAGGTACATTCTGCAATTGTACCAATACAATAATTATTTGTTTTGTTACGTCAAATAATTATAACTTCTAACGCGCGTAAATAAGAACACACACCGATTTTTTTTAAAATAACGCACAGGAAATATGCGCAGCAGACGATTTTTTTACTATCAAGAAAGATATCTTTGCAATGCGTTTTATGCTTATTATTTTAGGATGCTGATTAATTCTATGGAGACTTTGAGAAAGAGTTTTTCTGTTTTCATATTTGATCACATATTATATAAGTGTGATATATTGTGTACTTATTTAAAAATATATTTGGCTATATTTTTCAATTTGTCGCCCATTGGTAAGTGACTTTGGACATAACATCCATATTATGTAATTGAATTTGATATAGTTATTTGTAATAATAATATTGAAAAATGTGTTTCCGGGGTGTATTGCCGTTCCCGAAACCCTCGCTTGGCGCAGCCCTGTTTGTAGCCTAAAAGAATTTATAGGCAATAATATAATATGAACGAATATAGTACCGAACTAACACACATTATCAATTTATCATAGACATACAATCTGTCGATCGACCATGACCGGTTCAACATATTAATAGGTAAGTAGTTATCCAAGATAAAAGGCTGATATAATAGATAAGGTTTTTTATCGTCTGTATAAGCCGCTCTAGATTACTGGAGAATAATGTTGATAGCATACGTCGTCTAAATTTGATGCATTTAAGATACAATGTACTTGGTTAAATTCTTTGATGTTTGATAACTACCTATGAAATTAACTGTACTTTCTTTTACTCAACATATTATTTGAACCCATTAGAAGCACATGCACAAAAACCGATGTAATCGAAGATATTTAGTAAAATCATATTCTTTAGAGATAAAGCCTACATTTACGAAATTTAAGTAAAACAAGGGACAACTTATTACATTCACAAATTACATGCAAGTAAATCTAGCAAATTATCCAACAGGGCTGCATTCAGGCATAATAGGACCCGTGACTTTTTTTAAGTTTTGCAATCGCTAATGAAGGTTGAAATGCCTAACACCTACATTGAATTATTTTGTCTGTTAAAAAGAATATATTCATTGTAGGTAAACCTAGGTTGAAAATACTTACCTAAATAATTTACCTGAATACTATGAAAAGTTATGTTGCGGTTTCTGAAAAAGATACTGTTCACAGAGAGTTCTGTTAATATATACTTTTAAAAGACAGTAAATAGTATTTTAGTAATTTTTTATATCTTAAAAACAACACACATAGGTACTTAATAATAATATTACAGTCTAAATTCTAAAGGATTGATAAATAAATATTTAAAAGAAATTGAATTTTTCATTGAAACAGGTTTCGTCGTAAGTAATTATTTTTGAACTTTATACTTGGTAAATATATAACGTAGCTATTTTTTAAAGTGTCAATAGTTTTACCTATTAAAATATGAGCTCGCTACTGCCACTAACTTTCATAGAACATTTAAATGTCAAAATAACATTGTTTTGTTGTTTCATATCATTTGAGAAATACAGTCGAACTTGGTTATTACGAGGAAGATGGGACTGACTGAATTTGCTCTCTATAAGCGTTACTCGTTATATCAGAGAATAGGTATTTTTAAATGAGCAGTCACATAACAAAAAAGTCGCAATTCAAACAAAAATACACAATTAGAATTTTCCCCAAAAACAAGCATGGCATTTGCTTCTTATAAAAGGGTTCCTAGATAAATATGTCAGTCAAACATTATTATTTTTTCTTAGACAATAAAACGTAATATTTTCTACATTAAACGTAACATAATATGTTTAATAAATAATATACTTATCACGAAAATTTATATTATTAAATTTTATTTAAAACTAGCGAGTACCCGGCATGTGTTGTAATGCCACTCAAAGAAAGAATGTGTTTTAATTCTGTTTAATGGAGTGCTTTTGGATACACAATATGTATTGTTTTTTTTCCGTCTGGTGCATACACGAGTAAATCAGAAGGTTTTCCAAACCGTGAGCAGGCCACATACAGCTGTCCATATGAGAAGCATGGATTTTCCAAATTTGGTATAGGAACGCATACGGATAGAAGATAGAATATAAGAAGAAGAAGATGGTTGTACTAATTCGGTGACCTTCACGGGCGTGGGCACAACAACTCACCAAAGATTCATTGCAATCGGATGAATGGTATAGGAACCACAAATTTATATAATATAATATAGATATGCCGATTTTTATTCATAACGGCCTACTTGCTCAACGTAGGTCAAAATGGAGATTTCATAGTATTTTCAAAGCATTAGCCTGAAAATTCCTTAAACAGTGTAGATAATCTATTTATATGTAATCTAAGCTATGTCTTTGACCATTCAAATGTGATAAACATCCTACGAATAATGATTGTTTTATAATAATTATTGACCTAAGAATAAAGTAGTATTTTTTTGAAATACGCCATTTCTATTGGCATTTACCAGTGGTTAAGCTACAATATACGGCCGTAACCATAAATTGACAAACGATAATGAAGTAGGGAGTAAGATCATGTTCGTTTTTTTTAAACGGTTTTTGTTAACTGTTTTTGGACTTAAAAAGTTATAGTCGAAAATTAATTATTATCGCAAAATACTATTTTTAGCACTTTTGACATGTTGACATTTTGACAGAATATAAGATTTTTTAATTGAATTGATTTGATTTAGGTAAAAGACTATACTGGGATAAACGTTCAACTTGTCGATTTTGAAATAACTCCTCTGTGACTTTTTATTTTGCAACCCAGCTTAATTTACAATTAAATTTTCATTTAGTTATCTTTTTTCCCCGAATATGTATTTTTATAATAATCGTTCGAATGCTCAATGGTTTTTTGATTGTAATAACATTAATAATTCGTTTCGTGTTCGTTGCGATCGGTCTTGTTATGGATGTTGATTTTAGTTGGGATGGTTTTCTACTCTTATATTTTCCGCCTGTTGCCAGTGTTGCCATCTCTGCTGCCACATATTAATCATTTAGAAAAAATAAAGAAAATATCTGCCATTATAAATTAGTTATATGGGCGATTTCAGATATTTCTTGTCTATGTTGGATTTACGTTTAGTCATTGACTTTATATTATATTATCAATTGATTTATGAAAGTGACGAAGATAGCCTTTTCAATGGAAGTGAATGATTAAAAAGCCTAGACCAAGAATCTACAATAGAACTCATCCGCTACGGAAAACAAAAATTCAAGCTTACAGTACAATTATTAAATGGGTGTAAATGAACCTAGATCTCGACACCAGACTGAAGAGTGGAAATGCAGTGTTTCTCGCACTGATTCAGGATAACCTAATGTCCAAAGAGACAAATTTTCGGGTATACAACTTGATCGTGCTCTGTGAGGTGAGTGTGAAACTTGGAGCCAATCGGCGATTTATGGTTTGTTTAGGGTTATCCATATAAACCCTAAGGCCACCCCCGAGATGGTCGGATACCATTAAGAAGGGCGGAGAGAGGCTGTGTGTGAACGACTGGAGAGAGAGAATCCTCGAGGATGGTTTTTCAGTCGACCATATTCGTGAATGGTCTTCACGCCAGTTTAATTAAGTTCTGTCTACCTAGTCGTGTAGGGTTTGTGGCGTCATATTTTCAATATCCCCTTCCACAAAAATCATCACATTATATCAGACCCCTCCATCTTCGTCATCGCGTGGCGTCATATTGACGACCCTTAAAATGAATGTATACAATGTTGTCACAATTCTTTTGAAAAGTGATGCCAATACATTTTTGAAGACGTTTTCCTTAGAGTTGTTTTCGGAAGTATTTTGTTTCTTTGCTAAACCCTTTCACGACATGTGTATTAATCTACATAAATAAATTTTGATTCGTTATTTAGGCTTCAAATACATTTATTTTCGATTACGTACCAATGAGAAAAAATTACAATAGCATGCGGGCTCGCGATTTAGTTCTGCGAATTCCGTCTATATGGCTGCGTAAAATAAAACACAAAAAGTGCGTTGCTTTTGTCAAAAACAACACTGGCTCGGCAACCATCGAAACACTCCACGGAAAATTCACCGCGAGGATAATGGTATATTTTTATTCCATGATATTTTACAACCTCTTGCCTCTAATAAATGGTAAAATCACATGAGGTAAAGGAGTGTGAAACTAAAATTCATATCGAGATATCATAAAGCATCGAGGTAGACTGCCAGATTTTGGAATTGATTATAACGAAAGAATCTTCTTCCAGATAGAGCCTTATGTGATTTCCCTGTAAGAATCAGTCAAACAAATTTCTGTTTGATGTAAGTGTAATTTTTATATGAAAACATTATGAGAATAGATACTTCCCTACATTGAGAAATTGTAGTAAATTAAGTAGACATAGCTGATTTTTAGCGTCATTTTCATATATAATACATACATCTTTAATGATATCAACTGTCAATTTTATTATTATTGGCAGAAAGACATTGTATTAATTAAAATATTAAAATCAAACACAATATACGGTACTTATTACATATAGTTTAATAATCGTCGGGATCGGTTTCGTCCACTTCCAAAAACCAGGAAAACGTGTTAAATAACCATCTACTACATACCTATTGTGTTTGATGTTAATAATTCATTTTCATATATATGTTTAGTTTCCATCTCTACAAAAAGATTTCTTAAATATTTTGAATATAACAGAAATCGTATTAATTATTATTCTATTATATTATTAGTCTGTAAATATAAGATTTTCTATTACCAAAAAAGGTATTTTGAATTGGTATTTTCTTATTTTATTTGTTTTTCAATACGTTTTAAGTCGTTAAGTTCCACTTTATAATGGTCGTTATTAAGTTAGAATAATTCTGCCCCACTTGGTGGACATACTTTTTTTATAAGTACTATCTACCTGTTTGATGTATAATTTATGCAGTGTTGCAAACCTGTCTATCATAAAAATATGATAAAATGTATATAAATTAGAGTTTCGATTAGTGATTTCACGAGAACAAAGATTAAAGAAGAATAATTGATGGGTATATTTTCGAAGTGAACTTATACCACTTTCTACTGTATCGAATGCTGTTAGGTTCTTCTATACAAAAAAAAATACTAAAAATTTTCACCTTTAAATTTTGGCATTCATAACTCATTTTCGTCAGGTAGTGATAAGTTCACCCCTCAATTTATTGTTTCGCAAATTACAACAAGTAAATCAGTCATACAACTAGAAATTGAGGAATGTATGAAATTTGGTTATCTTATATCCTGTCGATTTTTAAGTAAATCTGATGTAATATTCTAGTTTTTTTTATGAAAAGTTTAAAAAAATGTTTATTTTGTCAGAATATGCTAGATTAAACATTTTGTCAAATACGAATTTCTCAAACTAGGTGCGTATATAATTACAAATGCTAGATCGAGCAAGAAAAAATGGTATCTACAAGTCTCTTTACTGGAAGCCAGGCGGGAACAGGGGAACTATTCATTGCCGATTTTGGCAAAAAATATGATTTCAAGAATGATAACCTAACCTTATCTAACCTAACAAATAATCCAGTATATCGGCTATTTTTTTTAATGTGTTTGCCGCTGGCTTCCACTAAACAGATAAGAACCAAAAAATGCTATACTAGCAATGCTGGATTTATGTATTATTGAAGAAGGTTTTCTATGAGTTTTCACTCATAACTATTTTTTTTATTTTGCTATGTCTGATAATTCATAGCATAAATTAATCAAAACCATGACTATGAGTGTGCTGATTGTTTTTGAATTGGATTTTCTCAATTTGTTTGGAATTATTATTCTTCCATACCCCACCATCTTGAAGTAACTTGACGATCTCTGATCGCGTAGGACGGTCAGAGCGACCTTGGAGGGTTGTGTTTTTTGTCCGCGAACGTTTTAAACAATGGCAAAATGGTTACATATATTATGTTATAATATACGAAATTTCATATACGAAAGTATACTGTGCCACAAAACTCATGGACACAATGTGTTTGAAGAAAATATATATCACTGTCGTCCAGTTTAAATATGTGTACGTATGTAGTTTGTTGTATCACATTTCACCAAGAGATGTTGTAACGGAAATTCATCTCTAAATAAAGCACTTTAAAATATGTGACTAATAAAAACCAACGGAATACAATGGAAAGACAGAAGAAAATAGGTAAGTAAATTGGAGATATTATAATCATTTCGTATACTGCTGTCTATTTTGGGTAAGTACTGAAATGAAAAGCGATCACGATATTTTGACACAAACGACCCAATCGATTCGTCAGAAGATCTTAAAGGGCGTCAAAACAATTCAAACCAGTCAACTGGCAAAAGTTGGTAAGTCTCGAAATTATGTTATAGAGTAATTATTGCAATTTGAAGTTTGACCTGCACTCTACTATTATTTATATATTATTTAAATAAAAAACATTTTTTAATTTTTAGAAAAAATCTGTTTTTTTTGTAAGTAAGTATATAAAAATATTAAAACTATGAATAAGTCAAAAATCTCTTAATGACATTATAGAAAACTTAATAAAATAAATTTTAATAATAAATATGACCATAAAATAATATGTAAGTAATAATAAGATGGGATCCTTTAACAAATTCACATTTTATAAAAAAAAATCTAATTGTAAGTTTATCTATGACTTCACATAAAATAAAAAAATATTTTTCTTTTTAATGTTTTCAAATAAGTACATATTTATTAATTAATACTGTTTAAATTGTAAATTTTCAAATAATGCGTCAAATTGCAAGCTTTTCCGCTAGGTGCCTCTGGTAGGTAGAAACTCCGCCTTAAGTATGAAATATTGCCCAAAGCACAAAACTAATAAGTGCAATAAAATAACACCAAAGAGGGTCTTTAATCTAACTAAATTTATTTTGAAGGTTTATTCAATAATATCATTTACTTACCAAATAAATTATTTTAATTTTCAAACTTCTTGTAGGTATTTCAATATTTTGAATTTTTTGAAAAGTACAAAGCCTATACTATTGTTATAGGATAGCATGCAATGATAGAATGCAATAAGGCTTAATTTTATACAACTAAAAAATATTTGTTTGTTATCTTATTTTTTATCTTCACGTCCCTAAGCCCGCCACCGTATAGTTGGAAGAAGCCATGACCCACCCCGGGTTGTCGCGCTCCTATTAATGATGTAATTTCTTTAAAGAAAGTGGAGTTTGTTGTTCGGCTGGAGTAATACATTGATTTTAGTTTGAGCTTTATTAAACGTCGGATGTGTATTCAAGATGGAAAAAAATGGATCTATATATAATATAATATATTCTATGTTGTAGGTACCTACATGGAATATTTTTTTTAGTTTATGAAACTGGAAGACTATGGTTCGCAATTTTTTTAGACACGGTGTATTTGGCAAACATGCCCTGCCGCCTGACCGGATCTGGCCGAACGAGTCAGGTTTCAGCCTTATGACCATTTCGAAAAACTTTTATGCAATTCAACCCTTTGTCACCAACTAGCATACAATTCGCTGGATGGTTGTTTAAATTCAGCACGATTAGGCAATAATGTAGAAATTTTATTTTGACTACATTTGAAGTGATTTATTTTTACGCGCGGTGGGTATGGTATGTATGTACAGCAAAATTGCCGGTAAAGTAAATTCGACTACCTAGCAGGGTTCGAAATGGACAGGAACGCACCGGAGCGCCGTTCCTGTTCTTGAAATCGGTAAAATTATCGCTCCGTCTCGTGGAAAAAATAATTTGACCATCTGAGCTAAAGAGGACAAATAATAGAAAATCTAACACTCTTATTTTTTTGAAATACACATAAAATTTGATAGCTTTGCTATGTTAATAAAATTATCTTCAGAATACTGTCGAGCGCTCCGGTTCGTAAGCTTTTCAATTTCGAGCGCTGCTACCTAGTGAGAAAGCTTTAGTTAGAGTTAGACCAGACTCAAAAAAAAACACCCACGGGTGGCCTCAAACCGAAACTCACTATAATAAATATATAATTTTGATCTTAGAGCTAGTTAGTGCTTATAATTTGAATCCTATATTGTAAACTGTCTGTAGAAATGGATACGTTAGTATATTAATAATTAATATGAATGAAAAATGCAAGTTAAATCTTTATTAACTGCGAACAGCTTAAAAAATACCAACTATTAACAGTATTAACTCTATAACTTGCACTAAAATCGGAACTCAACATTTGGTGCCGCGGCTTGACTATATATGGACTAATC
Organism: Rhyacophila brunnea; assembly: GCF_057557595.1. Lineage (NCBI taxonomy): Eukaryota > Metazoa > Arthropoda > Insecta > Trichoptera > Rhyacophilidae > Rhyacophila > Rhyacophila brunnea. Next base: position 40,589,133 of record NW_028232751.1, read on the forward strand.
TTGGTTCAAACCAGGAAACACTAACTTAATTTTATATTATGGTTTAGTGAGTTCAGTCTATCGGGTATTGCATAATAGAATACAGATATCGGGTGTGGAAAATATGGGATAAACTGAAAGACGAGTTAATGAATATGTTACGTTCAATATTAAACTCAACAAAAAAAAATATCAACATTAAGGGGGTACATGCTCAGCGTACGTCAAAATGGAGCTTTCGTGCTATTTTCAAAGCATGATCCTGGACATTCCTTAAACGTTGTAGATAATCTATTTACATAATTTTGAAGCCTTATTATCCTTTATATTTATTTTAAACATTTGATGACTGGATAAAGTATTTTTATTACGAGGGTGGGTCAATAAGTCCTTAGAAAAGCCGACAAGTGGCGCGACTAGTACTGTAAGCGGTTTGTTTTCATGCAGCGGCACTACCGATTCAGTATGCTGCGAAGTTTCAATCAGATTGGTCGGGTTGTTGTGTGTTTTTCGTACATTAAAAAAAAAAATTTGCTTGTGGAAAATGGAAAAATGGAAAATGGAGAAAATTGAGTTTAGAGCTGTTATTAAACATTTTAATATAAAAGGGTTAACAGCAAAGGAAATAAAAAATGAGTTGGATTTAGTTCACGGCATATCTGCTCCTTCACTTGCAACTATTTATAACTGGTTAAATGAATTTAAACGTGGTCGTACATCAACAAAGGATGAACCACGCTCAGGACGTCCTGTAGAGGTGACTACACCAGAAATGATCAATAAAATCCACGATATGGTGTTAAGTGACCGAAGATTAAAGTTGAGTGAGATAATTGAGGTTACAGGGATCTCAAAAGGTAGCGTCATTTCTATTTTACATGACAAATTGGGCATGAAAAATATTTCTGCAAGATGGGTGCCGCGTTTGCTCACAGTCGACAATAAACGCAATAGGGTGGTGGCCTCTAAAGCCCTGTTGTCGCTCATGCAACGCAATCCGGATGAATTTTTTCGTCGTTTTGTGACTGTATATGAAACATGGATACACCACTATACTCCCGAGACGAAAGAACAGTCAAAGCAGTGGATTGCGAAGGCAAACCATGTCCAAAGAAGGCGAAAACCGTAAAATCAGCTGGTAAGGTTATGGCTACTGTATTTTGGGATGCACGTGAAATTATTTTCGTTGACTATTTGGAAAAAGGAAAAACAATAACAGGGGATTATTATGCATCTTTATTGGACCAGCTAAAAAACAAAATTGAAGAAAAACGGCCTCATTTAAACAGGAAAAAAATCCTCTTTCATCAGGACAATGCCCGTGTTCACACATATTTACGATCAATGGCTAAAATTGAAGAATTGAAGTTCGAATTGGTCGACCACCCACCGTATTCGCCAGATTTAGCCCCCAGTGACTTTTTCCTTTTCCCAAACTTAAAAAAATGGCTAAGTGGACAACGTTTTTTTTCAAATGAAGAAGTCATCGATCGGACAAATGCTTATTTTGAGGACCTTCCGAAAACTTATTTTTCTGACGGTTTAAAAAAAATTGAGAAACGTCTAACCAAGTGTATTGAGCTCCAAGGAGATTATGTTGAGAAATAAAAAAAAAATACAAAAATAAAAACTGTTTTAATGCTTTTTTCTAAGGAATTATTGACCCACCCTCGTACATAAAATAGTATTCTTTTAAACCTCTCGCTCTAATGTTTTAGAATATGTCATATTTCAGTAGGTCCATGTGAATTAGTGTTAAGATTTTTTATATTTACTAATTTTTAAAAGCATTTATAAAACCATTAGTAAAATTTATGTCGACATTATTATAGTGAAGTATTTACAATAAAAAGTTATATTGATAATCTCTGTGATCCCAAATGTGACAAGAATTAGGCAGTTTATTATTCAAAAAATGGGAAAGATTTCCACATTTAAAGATAATTGTAAAGATACTGATTATAAGCTATGTCTTTGACCATTCAAATGTGATAAACATTCTACGAATAATGTTTGCTTTATAATAATTATTGACCTAAGAATAAGGTAGTATTTTTTTGAAATACGCCATTTCTATTGGCATTTCCCAGTGGCTAAGCTACAACACACGGCCGTAGCCATAAATTGACAAACGATAAATGAAGTAGGGAGTAAGATCATGTTAACGCGCGTATTTGAACATGTACCGATTAAAAACAAAAAATGGTTAGGTAGAAGGTTAGGTTTTTTACAGAAAACGATAATAAAACTATAACTACCATTAATTGTTCAATACACGTGTTACATAATATGGAGAAGTCAATAACCATAGAGCCATTAATTTAAATTTGAAGTTTGCTATTCTTTAAGATATTTCGGCAACAACTAAGAAATCATGGCCTTATTGCGATAATTATGTATGTTGTTAATTTAAAGAAAGATGTTATTATTCGTGGAGATAACAGTCATATAACTAATAGTGGTCTTCTCATATCTAAGACAACTGTTCCCTTCATAAATATAAATATTAAAATGTTTTAGATTAAAAAAAGTGTGAAATATTATTAAAATTTTCTTAAAAATATTGATTTTTGTGTCTAAATACATTTAGGTACTTACACAATAAATTTAATTCATACGCATACATAAAATCACTCATATACTACAAATTATAATTTTAATGAATAGTCTTAACTTCAAGAAATATTCACGTTTAGTATTCGTTAGTTAGTTAGTTCGCGTCAAACTTCATAATATTATGTCAATTAATGACAGGTGCCATATAAAAAAGAATTCCCGACGGAGAATTTTAATAGGTTTCATATTATTACGACTAACCCTTTTAAATACATGCCTTTCATACCATTTTTCACATACATACGTATTTTGAGCCAAGGGTGGCGTGAAGAATTATATCAAATTATATTTACTCTTCTCCAACATCTTCTTGGCAACGCTTCTAGGCGCTGTTGTCTACTAAATGGGAGGGGATTGTTAGTTTATAATGGAATTGCGGTTAAAAATGTTCGGAGCATGTTAGTTCACAGTTTTAACACGTAGCCAAGAAGATGTTGCTGATGAGTAGTTATGCCCTTTTGCACAGTGCTGTTGTGACCTTGTTTATCCTTGAAAAAGATGATAGGCACCATAAGGGTATGAAGTATGTCTTATTAATGGATTACTAATTTTATGATTTATGATTGTTATTATGCGTTGACTGACAGTACATCTTGTCAAATTGGGATAAAGTTATATTATATTTCACTTCGATAATTTGGTTAATCGCTAGAGTCAGTCAGGTTCGTCAACTCGAGTTTATAGATCTCGTAAAAATTGAAGGTGACCGAAAAAAGTTGTATGCTCGGCAGCCGAAAATCTTAGCAAAAAAGGAGACACAATAAATTCATTGCCAATCGGCAAACTGGTATTTTGAAAGGAGTATTTTTGTATGCCGTCCACTGTTTGGCTTGTAGATTCACTCTTTCCCAGAGTGCTCTGACTCCGATTGGTGAGTATACAGCGGTCAATCAGCCGGTTCGCACGAATCGCTACGAACGGGTTGTTAAAATATGCACAGGCTTTCAGGGCTCGAAAAGGACTGGAGCGTACCGGAGCGCCGTTCCGGTTCGTGAAATAGGCATAATTATTATCGCTCCGTCTCCTGGAAAAAATAATTTGACCATAATCCAAATGATAAAAAGATAAAAAAAAAAGATAAGCCAAAACTCTACACTTATTTTTTTATAACATACAGATAAGATTAGATCATTATTACTATTTTCAGAAAATTATTGAACGCTCCGGTTCGTAAAATTTTTCATTTATAGCGCTGCACGCTCCCGAATCGGTTGTAAAGTGAAAATACTGTTTATTGTTGTTAATTAACTTAATTATTGCCGAAACTTGACCAATTGATTTTAGTAAATTTTATTGACACAAGTTACATGTAAAAAATTCGCGATGTGTGACATTTTTTGTGAAGACAATGGAAAATGTCATATTTTAGTTTTACACCTTTAAATTTACTCACCTGCAAGCTATTGTTTATTAAGCAGAACGCACGTATATTCTGCAAGGTCTATAATTCAGTGGTTGTCAAACTTTTTCATCTCGCGGCACCTTTCATGTCTAAAGTTTTTTTCACGGCGCCCAAAATAAATGAGTCTAGTAATATTCTCCTTTCACTTTTTAAAACTTCAAATCAACTTAGACACAGCTAACCGGTGACATACCCAGTTAAAGTATCGCCCTTAAGTAGACTCCAAAATGCCTTCATATATTAGTTTAGTCTCATTTCTTTAGTGAAACTTACCAAACCTAAGTTTAGATATTTTTTTCTACATTATTTGGCTATCGTAAATGAACACACATGTTGTAAAGATTTTTTAAATTCTGATAAACATACACACATATCGTTAGCGCAGCAGGTGAAACATTTGTTGACTCCACGATGTCTACTCACTAAAGTTGAATTTATTATTCAAATTTTATCCTTAAATTGCTACCCCCAAATAACACATGGCCTCTTAGCTACATGAGACATAGATGCATTACTTATATATCTCTCAGATCTTAAAACCATCCATATTATCTACCTTAAAGTAATTTGCTAAGGCGATATAGGTTTTGTTAAAAAAAATCGTAAAAGGGCAGCTTTGGAAGTCACAAAGCGGTGCAATATCGAGGTCTATCATTGGATCAGTACCTTGTATTAAAATTGTCCAGAATTACTATTTATTTCGAACAGCTCGTGACGCCACAAATCACTCACAAACCAATGGCTGAACGTGAATTTATTTTTGAAGTTATAACTTCTTTTGACGTGTTTGGGAAAACAGATCAGAGTGTATTTTTGACGTGTGACGAAGTTGCGCGCACCGATGTAACACGATTGGCGTGTTACGAAAGTTGCACGCACCGATGCAACACATAATTTATTATTATGATTATATTCATTTCGGTCTCAGGGGTACATGCCCATGCGCATAGTGTCACTTAGTTAGTCGTTCAATACAACCGAGTAAACAACACGTATTGTAAACATAACCAATATTGTGTTATAATAAATATATATATGTTTGTAAACAAATTTCTGGAGACTAAAATTCTACACTGTTAATTTATATTCATAAAAAAATATTTATATTGGAGTGTATATTTATTTTTCATTTCAAAGATTGTGTGTCAAGATTTGAGACTATATTTATGTAAGTATTATTTATGAGTAAAATTATATATCAATAAATAAATAAATTTTGTGAATGTTGAGAGTTGGTAAATAATTCAAAAAATATATTAAAATTTGTTTTTTTATTAATTCAACATAGGCACTTCAGAATCGATTATAACCGCTGTATGGCAAAGATGAGTTTGAGTTTTGAATGAGTCCAATACAATAATTAAATTACAATTATCATGTGCTATATGAGACACAGATGAATTGCGTACGTTTTCATCAACCTAATCCACTGTAATATTAATAGACTCAGGTAACGGCTTATTTTGTTTTGTTACGCCAAAGAAGTATAACTTCTAACGCGGGTACATAAGTACACACACCGATTTTTTCATACGGAAAAGTGATTATTGTTTATTAAAAGCGACTAAATATTCAATTCGAATTTGAATTGAATGTTCAAATTAGAGAATTCAAATTGTAGGTTTAGATAAAACAAGCTTTTTGAAACCCCAATTATTCGTCAAAACTGCTATTTGCAAGCTGATTGCTATTTGGCATCCCACAATTTTCGACAATGGACGAGTACATATTTATGTACTCGTCCATTGTCGAAAATTGAGGGATGCCAGGAATAAATATAATCTAATTCTAGTTGCATTAAATAAAAACGAGAACTGGTTGTTAGAAGGTAAGATTGACAACACTAGGACTAAAAAGTACCTATAATAAATATTATATCATATCATTATTAGTGTGTATCTATGGTCACTATATTGGACGACTACTGTATCTCTAAAATAATAATAATATAAGTAATATCAGTTAATTTAAAAAGTGCTGTATCGTGATTAGAACTCATCTGTATCAATAACGACTCAGGATTTATAATTAATATGGGAATAACGTAATGTTTGAGGTCCATAAGAATATCTACTTTTAATACCTGCTATTGTCATTCTGCTAAAATCAATCGCCTTTCTTTGGTAAATTATCGAAATAGTGTATGCAATGTTCAATTCATTCAATTCTTCTTGGTTTGCCAATAATAATTGGTAAAGTTTAGTCGCTATCCGAATGGGAATGGCTGGAGCAACATTCAACTCGACGCGGAGTGTCTGGGACGATTGTACTCGGTCAAAACCAAATGCCACCTATTCGACGCTTGCATTCTGACGGTACTGCTTTACGGTAGCGAATCATGGCACTTTATGAAGGCTCAACTGAAGGCTCCTCCGTATGGAGGAGCAACCGTATACTGAGCTTAGAAAACATATTATGTTTGCGATGGATACTGGATGTATAGATTAGTGACGAGGAGACAAGATAACACACGGAGCAGTCTCTCATCGCGCTGATATTGAAGAGGCGACGTTGGACCTGGTGTGGATGCTAGAAGATAACCTCCACCTGGCTTGCCTGTTCTTCAAGCCAACCGGATTCCGACGTTTTGGAAGGCCACTAAATACTAACTATATATGTAGTTATACGGCGGAGATACGGGATACTGGTATGCCCTGGAACGATGCAAGAAGACTGGCGAGCGACAGGGATTCTTACAGGCGCAGCGTGGTGTCCATATGCTTCAACTAAGGGGCAGATATGGCCGAAGAAGAAGAAAGTTTAGTGTATTACCTAGTTAAGTTTTAAAATTTTAATATCCATCTGTCACTTGGTATTGAATGACCACCAATTAATCGTTGAATTTAAATAAAAATATTTCTCAGATCGGTAAAAAATTTTAACGTGATAATTATTTTTTCACCGGATATTTGTTTGGATACTTGTACAAATCATCAAATAATTTTCAAATATTATAGTGTTACTTATAATTAGGCTTAGGATTTTTAGGTGCAAAAAAATAATAATAGGTAGGTACCTAAAATATGTAGATATAATTTTACTGGAAAATTTGTTATCAAAATTTCATAATTATGTGATAAAAAACAAAAATACGTGCTAAAATTTAAGTAAGTATTACAATAAATCATATATATTTTAACAGTTTAATTTATTATTTATTCACAAACAGAAAACGCTTTATTACAATAAATAATATAATAATGCTTCAAACTTTCGAAAGTTAATCTTTAACGATTTGATCTTAGTAAGTTTTTATACATGGAAAAACTTCTTTCCTCTTGTAAAGATGTTATTATTGCGTATGTAAATGAAACTATTTCTGTGGGTCTATTCTATACTAACTTATCGACCGCTAAAGTGATAAATATTATCAAACTTAGGGTAGGTTTGTATCATAGTATTAGCACTCAGTGACGTCCCGTGGGGGTAGGCAGATTGAGCGTCGCTTGGGGGTGGCAGTTACTCGAAGGGCGGCAAATCAAGGAGAATCATTTGGAATATATAGAAATAGCTACCTAAACCTAGTAATAACGAAAATATCTTTCCATTAAACAATTCAGTTCACTAGTTTTGTCGGGTTCGCGATTTCTAGTTTACTTCCGTTGCCCTTCGACGTCATTGGTGACCAGAAACAACACGTGCAAATTTTCGAATAATTAGTCTAGATATATATATCTAGATATTGGACTATGAAAGGATGACAATAATACTGTATAAAAAAAATGAGGCGGCATTTTGGCGCTGCCTAGGGGCGGCATTTTATCTAGGGACGTCACTGTCAGCACTTATTGTAACAATTACAATACGTTGGTTGTAATTGTTGCAATACGTGCTATATTTTAACAGCACCGCTCTTGCTGCTTACAATAAGTGCTAATACTTTAATACAAACCTACCCTAAGTTTGATCATATTTACTTTATCACTTTAGCGGTCGATAAGTATAGAGAATAGACCCACTGAAGAAGAAAAAATTGAAACGTCTGAGGCATTTGTTGGATTTTCCAAAACAGTTATTATATTCTGTAGCGTTTGAAGTCCAGTATTTTTGTTTAAAACACTATTTAATGTTGTACATATTTTTATTACAATTGGTCCAGGAACATTTATTATTTGAGCAGCAGTATTGTTTAAAATATTAATTTGCTCCACTGGTAACTTTGTAGATGATTCTAACATTTCAATTGTGTTTACAAGATGTCCATATTAATTTGAAGTGATGAATGTCAATTCATTTTTATGGAACGGTTTCCCATTATTACTTTTCATATTGAAATAGAGTTGGAATCTTCCTTCCATCTCCATAATTTCTTGTATTTTTTCAAAATTCGCAGTATAGTAATTTACTGCACTTAGCCAAGTTCCCCACCTAGTTTATCACGGGTTGAGGGGGTAGTGATTGAAATTGAAATTTTGTGTTTATGTGAAAATATGTGCTTAAACCTAGAATATGTGAAAATATGTAATTATCCAAAAATATTTAAAAATAGGTGCTAACAAAAAGTTTAATTCTGAAGAAATTTGATTAGTAATAATATAGATAGATTATATTCTGATTTTTAAGATATTTGTTGAATATCTAAAATGTGTATTGTTACCTACTGATAGTAATGCTTTCTTATATTTTGAGTATTTTTGCCAAAGCCGTGGCACTGAAATTAGAATTACAATGGTGGGTTATTGATTATCTTCGAATGCAATGTTCAAAATTAAGATTTTCGACTGGAAATTTATTTCAATTTATTACCATTTATAATCATTATTTTCTAGAAACAGTTTATCACATTGCAACAACCAGCACTACCATCTAAGTTTACAGTTTCGTGTTACGGCCTGACTATAGTCGGCCATTGTTTTTGCACGACTTCATACTTATTGTAACGTAACCAAACATGGAGTTATGCTCATAAGTAGTTGTATCACTCTCATCAAGGGTTAGGCGACAGCAGAGTGTTCCACTGAATGAAAATTAACGGAGTAGATGAAATGCTAAACTGATAAAGAAAAAAAAATCTTATAAAAAAGTCAATTATTTTCATATTTAATTGATTCAATGGACTACTTAACTGTACATTTAAAAATGTGCTTTTAATGAGATATTATATAATAATATAATAAATGATTTTAAGCTTTTCATCTTCTCGACCACCCTTAAATTCAGTCATCTTCGAGCGACAATACTCTTCAACCCTCTCGGTCTTCAGCTTCTCTCATACCAGCTCTCGCTCTCCTCTGCTTCGCTTTCTTTGGAGGTCACCCAAAACCAACAGTACTTTCAGGTTATCCGGTTGAAACATTGTAACCGAAACACTACAGAATGTGTCTCAGACATATTGTCGACAGCCGTTCCTTCATTACCTAAGTTTTTAATCGATCAAAAAAATATCTGTGTCCTTCTTGATTTAAAATAAATCTATTGCGCCTTCTCCACGGCAAAACTGTTGCAGACCTCTGTCTTACAGAATGTTAATAAAAAAATCGACTTGCGTGTAAAAAAAAAAGTATATTTAGTTGCTTGCCATATGCCTCACAAGCGGCAATATAATATTAGAAGCCCCTCTATGAGTTGCAAATAAATTGCAAGTGAAGTCTTTGAACGGTTAAGAAGACGAACGAGTGTTACACTTTTATGTCATTATTGTTTTTTTATCACGATAATAATTTCATTTTTTAATAATACTATACTAGGGAATCAAATCCCGAGCCAAAATTCTGATCCCGGGATTTCGGAACTAAAATTTGACAATCCCGGGATTGGCATTTTTTCCATAGTTAATATAAAAATTTTATATTTACAAATAACATTGATAAAATCGGTCAAAAATAGTTCTAGTATAATTTATACTATTTAAGACATTTATTGTTAATATTGTGTACGTACAATTTTGGAAATACATAAGTTTAATAGAGTAAATAATATTGCAATATAAATAATAATGTGAATTTAATATGAGACTGCTGATAGTAAAGACTTAATGAATGGATTAGAGAGATTTAAAATAGTAAAGCAAATCATGGTGTATCAGTATAAATACAGTATAAATAATTAGTCAGCCAAATATGAAACTACCGTAAAACGTATGAGATCATGGTGGAATTACTTTATTAAAAGTGTGAAGAATTGTTTTTTTCCAATCTTTCTCATTTTTATTAATTTATGTGAAAAAATAAAATGAATCGGCAACTTACACATGGGTATAAATCAAACTTCATTCACACTCAGTTTATTTCTATTGTAGTTATTTGTTAATTAAAAGTATTTTTTCTGTTATATTTTTGTTTTTATTTTATTTTCCATAAAAATTGATAAAAAAAATCAATCCCGAAAACTTCTGGATTATGTTTACCAATCCCGGGATTCATGGGTATCGAAAATAGCTCGGGATCCCGGATTGGAGTCCCTAATCACGACTCACGAGGAACGGACCACCAATTCGGTGAGTAGATACGCCACGCGCACTATACGACCACAAAACAGATTAATAAGATTGAAGTGCGAAAGCTTGTATCAATGAATGAAGATTTTGAAAGTAAGTTCAGCTTACGAAATAAATACAGGCCATACATCGCATTTAAATTTAAATTTATCAATATTATTGTATAATGAGTTCGTATCACACACACACAAACAAGGCTGATAATCAGGATACGTTTTATGGTGATAAGAAGAAGAGAACGACTGTCATCGGAAGCGAATCTAGCCACTGAGGATCTCGAAGAATGCATAAAGCCATCAGTAATATACCGCCTAGAATCACTCTCTACTGTCGAGTACCGTAAATTAAAAGCTCCCAATAGACTGACAACCAGGGAGCACATAATTAATGGGGACTGAAATACCTAACGGGTGTGGAGTAACAGGCAACCGATCTCTGGTGTGGAAGAATATGGGATAAACTTAAACACGAGTCAGGAATACGCCATTCTAAGATTGTTCTGCTTTCGGTTTATGCATTGACGATCATTCAATATTTGTGTATTTCAAGGTTGAAACACATACTATTGCACGTATACAATGTGTGTTTCGTTTTCATAGGACACTCACACATTCAAAATTATGCTTCAAAATGTAGTGTATTGGGGCTGGGGGTATAGTCTATCTGAATTATATTTATTAAAACCTGTTCAGTGTAGAACACCGTGGTTCGGCGCACCCAGGGCCGCCCTTAAGAAAAGTTAGTATACCAACCCCTTTCATTTTTTATTTTAAATTGTCCGCAAATTTGTTAGGTTGCCTGCTTACCTATCACATTACATATTTTTGGTTATCTTAAATAGACAATTTACTCGAAACATACTCTCAAACAACGGTTGTTTTAGATACGTGGAGGTCTGAGGCACTGACAAGTTTATAGCCTTCTCTGTGAAATTTTACAAACCGCATAGACTATAGAGTATACAGATGGAACAAAAAAAGGAACTACAAATGTTTGGCTTCGTCTTGCGTACTTCCCGGGTCTTTTCGGATGTTACGGTATTAAAAATTCTCTATACCTAACTCCCTAGTTAGAATCCGGCTTGAGAATGAGTCGATTGTTTGGGCCCCGCATCAGTTGAAATACGACCTTATGGTGGAGTGAGTTAAAAAGAAATTTTCGAGACTCGCTTACTTGAGGTTGTATGGATACTATCCGTGACTTTATCCAACTGGCTTCCACTTAGGTATTCTTACATACTGTAGTTTAAACACTAGACGATATTTATATTTGGCCACATATTTTTTCGAAAGTTTTCGAGGCGCGGTGAAAATGATAATTCTGCCATTCTTGGTAGTATTGACCTTTGTGCGGCTCTCGTGGTGCAGTGCGTAATGCAATGGCCTTCCATCACAGAGTTCCGGGTTCGATTCCCAGTGAGGTCAAAATATATTTACATATTACATATTCTAATACAGCGATTTCCAAACTGGGAGGCGCGCCTCCCTGGGGAGACGCGGAGTTTTGCAAAGGGAGGCGCGAAAAGTTTAACACAATTAATGTAGCCACAGGTTTGCAGTTTGCAAATGCATATTTAATAAAACGGCCGCTAGTTATAAACTACAAAACAGTCCTATAAAAGGTTGTTTGAAAACCTGTCTGAAAATATGGAGACTATTTTTATAATACCTACACTTCTATACTATTGTAAAGCGCGCTGGCTATCTCGTGAAAAACCGAAATAAAAGGGTCAAATCATAATGTTGAAATTTGATGCAAATTTGTTTAGGAACGATAATTTTGTTGTTAAACTTGAGTGAATAAATCAAGGCAAGGACCACTAATGCATTCACTAATTTAAAAAGACCAAGTGAAGGCGTTCATAAAAAATTGGAGCTTTGGAAATCAAAGTTACAAAAAAAATAAGTTCGCCATGTTTCCACTTTTAAATGATTTCTGCGCCAGATCTATTTACCGAGTTCTTGGTTGGTTTGCTAATGCACTTTCCACATTATTTTATTAATAGCAAAAAAAAGTCGCCTGCTGGCGCTGTTTTGTTTCAAAGCTGTTAAATATTTTAAATATGTAGTGGTGCATTGGAATTTGATGTGATACCTATATGATTTAGGAAACACTAGATTAGAGCACCACACCACCCTTAACCTCAGCGATACCTATCTACCTAGGTGAGCCCGCCAAAGATCATGGCCTGGGGGCCCGCTTCAGGATGTGGGGCCCATCATAGAATCCACTTGTCAATGAACGATGATGATTTTGGATTGACTACTATTGGAATTTTATTGATTGTGCTAATAAACAAGCACATTCATCGCATGGAAAACAAATTAATTTGAAAATGAATATAATATAATTTGTAAAACCTTATACTTACTCATTTTTGTATTAATTAGTAGGTACATTGTTGACAATTTAAAAAGGTGTCTGTATCTATTATTTAATGAAATAAAGTGGGGGGGAGGCGCCAAGATTAGTTTTTTTTTAAAGGGAGGCGTAGTAACATAAAGTTTGGAAACCTGTGTTCTAATATGTAAATTCTTCAAGCCTGGGAGTTTTACCACTATTATTGGACTCCACGGCCTGTTGTAGTGTTTAATAAAGAAACAAATAAATATATAAAAAATAACTATCTTAGAAATCAGGAGCATCAGTTGTTTGTTTTCCCAGGGCGCAAATTTAACCTGCCATTGGTAATGCGTATTGGGAGGGCAATAACTCTGTTAAGCCAATTCACTTCGGTTATTGACGTGTTCCACCTACGTGAGGATGAGTATAAATCGGTGGGCATTGTTGTATAAATCCTTAAAAAGGGTCTGCCTAGCTCATTTGGTGTACTTCCTTGTATCTAATTTATAATTTTTGTATTTATTTCTTTTTTTACATAATATCTACGTACTGTTAATAATATTTCTTTGTTTATAAATGTCATCCTTCGTCATCATCGAACTTCTTAAAATTAAAATTTCTTATGTTCACTATAAGTATGTAAAAATAAATAAGATTTGAATTTGAACAACAGTTAAGTTGACATGAGTTCTTCTATTTTATTATTGATTTAGATTAATAATACAATGCACTTGAACTATGTATTGACAGTTAACACAATAAAAGAAGATTCTGTTATTTTTTAATCTAAGATATCGGTACTATATATTTTGTTGTATTCGTTCCTTCATTTGCCACCTTTTGTTAAGTGTCTCCCCTAAGCAGCGCATGACCTGTCTACTCCCACGGGATGTCACTGTAGTAATCGCACTATTATATTTTAGATTCGAGACATTTTTTATTAAAATTGTTATTGAGCAGGAAAGAAAGTTAATTAAAAAAGCATTTCCGCTTGAGAAATTAAAAATTGGTACCGTACCTATGTAATAATATTATGTACCAATAAAATCTGGAAATAATTTTCAAGCTGATGCTAGAAAATAATCTTGCTTGACGGTGTCCCGGGTATCCGTCCGACCTTCGATAGAAGATGTCATAAATAGAAGAAGAATATTTTATTACAGAATGAAGAAAGGGTGTTATTTAATACAACAAATTATTGACGAGATTAGAACAGATTAATAAAAAGAATTCCGATAAGCTATACCCCCAATACACTACATTTTGACGCAGGGTTTTGAATGTGTGAGTGTCCTACGAAAATGAATCAAGTACATTCACAGACATTCACATAACATTCATAGAATTCCGATAGACTATAAATACAAATTCACACCCACGGTGGCCGTGCGGCTTAAGCGTTGGACTATAACGCCGTGGGTCACAGGTTCGAATCCTGGGTCTGCCAAGTACACATATTGTTTTTCAATTTGTGTCTGTCAGGGTATGGACCTAATAGGTTGAGCATGTGGCTCACATCCATTTCTCGTAATAAACAAAATCTGTTAATTCAAACTTGTACTCTGTGGAGGCCTATATTATCCTATTGGGATCGGACATGGTCGAAAGAAAGAAGAATATAAATACAATACAATTTAATGCAGGGTTTTGAATGTGTGAGTGTCCTGCAAAAACGAGCCGCACAGTATAGACGTGCAATAGTGTGTGTCGCAACCTTTCAAATACAGCAATATTGAATGAGCGTCACTGCATAAGCCGAGAGCAGTTGTCAGAACGATGGACAAGCGTATTCTTGTCACGTGTTTAAGTTTATTCCGCATTATTCCACACTCTATATCGGTTGGTTGCTTGTTACTCCATATCCGTTGGGTATTTCAGTTCACATTATTGCTGATTCTATTCTAAACAATAATTAGTGCAAATGTGTTACTATTTCAACCAAAACTTTTAAATTTTACAATTACAAAAAGACAATCTACCGTAATACCGCGTTCAACAAAATTGGATTTTTATCGTCTTAATACTATCCACAGGGAACTCAGAAATAATGTGAACTGAAATACCTAACGGGTGTGGAGTAAGTAACAAGCAACCGACCAATCTAGAGTGTGAAAGAATATGGGATAAACTTAAACACGTGTATAGAATCCGCTTGTCCTTCGTTCTGATAACTGGTCTCGGTTTATGCACCGACGCTCATTCAATATTGGTGTATTTGAAAGGTTGCAACACACACTATTGCACGTCTATACCGTGCGGCTCATTTTTGCAGGACACTCACACATTCAAAACCCTGAATGCAATTTAATGAAATTGTATTGTATTTATCTTCTTCTTTCTTTCGGCCATGTCCGATCCTAATAGGATAATATGGGCCTCCACAGAGTACAGGTTTGAATTAACATATTGTTTATTACGAGAAATGGATGTCAGCCACTTGCTCAACCTATTAGGTCCATACCCTGACAGACACAAATTGAAAAACAATATGTGTACTTGGCAGACCCAGGATTCGAACCTACGACCTACGGCGTTATAGTCCAACGCTTAAGCCGCGCGGACACCGTGGGTGTGAATTTGTATTTATAGTCTATCGGGATTACAAACTCCATGAGTACTTGGTTAGTTTAATTCAGAGTGTTGGAGCGGACCCCTTTTTGAGTTGCTCCGCTCCATATCTGCTCCGGAACCAAATACTTGCTCCAGTCCACTCCGAGTAAAAAGTGTTAATACCTATTATTTGTCTACAAATCCAAAAAAATAAGTAGTTTTGAAATAGGGTTTATTAGTCGTCCTTTTCATTATTAATTATAAAACAAAACGACAGCAAATCGTCTTTCATTATCTGCCTCTTCTGTCAAAAAAGTGAGGTTATTTATCACTAGGCAGTGTTGTCATAATTTAAATAGTTCCAGTGTTGCAAAGTGTCAAATATAATATATTCATTGGATTTTAGAACGAAAATGTAATAATAAAAAGACATACGGAGCAGTGGAGCACTAGTTTCTGGTGCTACGCCTCCGCTCCTGCTCCGGGTAAAACCCCATTGCTCCACTGCTCTGCGCTCCTACTTTGAGCTCTGCTAAAACGCTCTGAGTCTGGTATAATTATAAAGAGATGCAGAATGTGTACCTATTGTGAGGAATCATTAAATTTATTGGTAATATACCTACGTACTTACACTAACTACGATCTGTCAATAAGGGTAACAACGATAGACAAATAAGTATCCATTATTGGCCGCTGGGGAGAATATATACATCACGTGTCTTTCGATCGATTATGGTAAAAACTGATCGTTTTGTTATTAAATTGCCAATATTATAAGCCACGTGATTGATATTCATGTAGCAATTTAATAATAGGAGTCGGTTCGCAATACCTGGCATCGAGAGGTGAAGTCAAATGCACCCACGATCCACGAACCCGCTGGCTTGTCGTCTGCAGGGGGCCGAAGAGAGGGCGGGGACATGCACCCTGCCCCTCTCCAAACTAAAACCTTCGTACACGTGCCAGCCCGTCGCGCTTGTTCTCGTTGAGAAACTAGAACCGTATTAAAATATTTGCAATATAATTTCGTTCTCCTTTTATAATGCAAATATTAATTCTCCTGCTATTTTATAATACGAATGTATGTACGTATGTATTGTTATTTTCTATTTATTCACTTCAACGAAATACATAAAAAATAATGTAGGTAATAAATGGTTGTTTGTCCATTGTGCCAAATTTACCCAAAAGTGTTTCCATCGTTATTTTCTAGGCGTATTATGTACCGATCAAATTCTATTCCGGTCTTCACCCTTAAGTGTTTCTTCCAGTTGTGGGTTTAGGTTTTGGAGGCTAGAGGCACTGACGTATTTTTACAAAAAATAAAAACCATAAATTCCAATAATAAACGTACCCATCTAAATCAATATATCTCTAAAAACATCCTAGAATCACATCCTGGAAGTAAATAAAAATAATTATTATTGAAGATGACATTGATGACACAATAATAATATAACGTTTCTGTTTGGTTGGTTATGTTGCAGGTCTATTTGATGTTAGTTGGATGGTTTTGTCATTCT
The DNA here is from genome assembly GCF_057557595.1 of Rhyacophila brunnea. Lineage (NCBI taxonomy): Eukaryota > Metazoa > Arthropoda > Insecta > Trichoptera > Rhyacophilidae > Rhyacophila > Rhyacophila brunnea. The sequence continues at coordinate 40,605,982 of NW_028232751.1, forward strand.
CTTACTTGATATTATAAGTATTCAATTGTTGAAAAATTCTCCTATTTTTAAGATTTAATAATTATATGACTGGGTTGAGCGGTATCAAAGCCTCCTTTTAAACCTTATGAATGAACGAAAATCGTCTTTGGCTCTTCTTTTATCAAAGATTACAAATAATAATATTATTTCGTTGCAACAATTCTCGAAGGTAGGCTGGTAGGAGGTGGATTTTTTCTGACCGATATTTTCCATCCTGTATAATAAATAACTGATGTATGTTATTTAATTCTGGGTTGCAATATTTTAGGTGAATGTGACCAAATGCAGTATCAACATTTAAATTTTCGGTATTTCAATAGATTATGAGGAATAAGTGTATAGCGTCATTAATAGAGGTATCCAGTGCGATGTTAGATATAATAACATAAAAATTGTTATGAATATAATATTGCAGCAGTGAAGGGTGTAAACAGAAGTGGTTGGATTTTGTGACGTTAGATTACAGTTCAAAAGTTTCAAAAAATTTCCAATATTATCGGTAAGATCAGTTTCGAAAACAATGATAAACGTCAAGTCTTTTCTAATCGGTTCACGCACACTGTTTTGGGTCCGGAGGCCACCCCAGGAACGAAAAAAACACAAATTATTTACGCGTACGGAATATTACTTATCTTCTTCTTCTTCACCAAGACGATGATTTGGCTGCCGAATAGTCTTCTCAGCCAGTATGTTGCAGGCGGGGTAAATTTGGAAGTCAGTGGCAACTTACTGCTACATTTTGTTAATCCCACCCTTTCCACTTGCAAATTCTTATGAATATTTTTTTGGAAATGGACCCCCTCCTCGTTCCATTCATTTTTATTTATTAATAAGCGCAAAAGGCAATCATCGGTGTAACTTAATAATAGTTCACTAAAGAATTTCAATATTGATGAATGAAATTCTTTGTAAATTGAAAAACTAGGCTGAGAAAGAAGTTAACGTATCTTAGTTGAATGACATGTTGTACGGTTTTATTCTTCCGATAATTCCTTGCTACAGCCACCGCCTCGAGAATCGCAGAATACCCAAATTTTCCGTCGCAAGTTTACATTATAGACTTGCTCAGCGGGCGGCGTTCGTGTTCGCGGTTCGTTCGGTTTACTTGGCCAGCGCGACCGAGTCGCTTGGACGTGTGTGTGCAGCGCCGCCGACGCGCGCATTTCAAATTCTCTTTTCAGAAGAAAACGTTCAAACTTCATTCCGCTCGCCACAACCTACCGGCGACTACACAAAGAGCCGAACACTCGAGTGAGATTTTTGAAACCGGTGGTGTGCTCAGTTTCAAATATTCAAACGTGGAACACAGTGCTAAAAAAAGTTGAAACAAAAATAACAAACAGTTTATTTTACTTCTACTGGTGGACTATCATTATTAAACATGTGAACTTTTGATGTGTTTAATTAATAATAATTATTTATTGTTTGCGACGAACAGTTCTAACAGTTGTTTATTTATGTTTATATTTATGACTTTTGCTCGCTATTTGCGGATGTGTTAAAGTTAAATAAAGAATAAAGACAGTTTAAAAAAAGAATGTGAAGTTTTTTGAACATTTGAAATAAAGTCACGGGGTATTTTGATTTTCGAATATTGTAATTTAATATTATTGGATAGGTACCGCGATTATTACGGTGATTCGAGGTGCAAGCGCCACGAGTATATTGGACACAAATATAGCTGAAACACGGTTGCCGGCTTGCATAATATGCTCAGAACCTGATCGAGGCCGGACTACGAACCACTTCACCAAGGTATGTTGCACTCGTAAAAAAGTTCACACCATTTCGGTTAGGTGTTTTTTATCAACTCGGATAATGCATGCCTACTGCTACAATCGATTCGAGTCGTATATTAACTTATTTTAACCGGACAGCGTTTTGCATTTATAGATCTTTCTCTTAGGTATGATTACCTTACATGTTGTGATCTAAAAGTTAGAGGAGATCTTTATTTGGCTATGTATTTTACGCGGTGTAAATAAAAACTCTTGTTTGTCCCTGATAAGAATCTTTGAAATCGGGGGAGTATCAGACACCAGTTGTTTGTTCTCCTAGTTTGCAGAACTAACCTGCTATTGGCAATGCCAATTGGGAGGGCAATGTCTGTATTCAACTAAATCGCTTCGGATATTGATATATTCTACTTGCCTGAGTATATTTTAGGTCGACGTTTTGTATGTACTTTTTATGATTTTTGTAAGTATTTACTTTTTTTATTACGCTGTTTTTAATTAAATATTGTTAATACTGTTGTTTATTTACTTTGTTTTTTGTTCATGTTATGTTGTGAACATCTTTAATTAATAATTTGTAATGTTCACTGTATTATCTAGTTAATATAAACATATTTTAATCAAACTACGTTTTTAGTTTTAAACGATTTTTTTCATGTTCTTATTAATATGACCTAGGTATGTATGTAAATTACGTGATGGGTATTGATTTAAAATTCAACAGTTACGATCCTTGGCAAAGTGACGGCCTAAAAACAATTTTAAATGCCGCCTCTTCCATTTTCAATACCAAATTGTATGTAAATTAAATATCTACTGTATTTATATGCGTATTTATTGCCGACTGTTTTCAGTAGACGAATGAAATCAAAATATTTAAGCTTCCAGTCGACTCTACAGTCTACACTCAACAAGTCTACATCGTCAACCCTGCTGGTGAAAAAAATCTCTTCTCAACGAAAAGTTGTATTTGACGCCACACATCCTTTATTTGCTTCACCTTATAATGTACCAACCATAAACAGCGCACGGCCTGCCTACCAAAATTTGTATAAAACGAAAAATATTTTAGGTATTTATTATATTAATTTTGTTTCATCCAACGTCTGTACAAATTTTATGCGTTGTTTTTCAATGTGTTTTTGTATCCTAAGCACGGGCTTAATGCATTGATTAAATAGTTAACTAGCGTTAATCGTAAATATATACTGCCCAGCTAAGTAAAAAGACAGTGTTTTTGGTTCTACTGAAATGAAAACCCAAGTTTTAAACTACCTTTTCTCCTATATTATGTCAAATTATTGGATTGTTTTGACACAATCTCTAATAATATACATACACTGTCTACTTAATTGTATTTTGTCGATACGATAAAAATGATGATAAGCCTATATTTTGATTTTTAAGGTATTTGCATTGTCGTCAAACGCCTGATCTAATGCCATAAGCAAGATGCACATTTCGCAAGCTAGATTCTTATTAAAACAACGTTAGATCTGGCAATAAAATCGCCAAGTCGGTACCGCTGATTCCCATGTCGTCTAAGCCAGTGTTCCCAAGCCTTTTTACACCTGTGGACCGGTAAAAAAAGGAAAAACTTTTCGCGGACCACTAATACTGAAATAAAAGTGGTTTTTTACGTAATATTTTTTTAATCTTATATTGTGACAGATAGACATAACTATAACTAACAAATATATATATAACAGTCTGATACAATTAAACTTTAACAAAAACAATGGGTTTTTTTCAACAAACTAATGCAAAACCTGATGTTGCATCTTTGCTAATATATTGGATATTCTTGGCTGCAGTGCTGTCGCTGACAGACGAAGTGCTGCATTCACGTCCAGTCTATTCCTCTGTTTCGATTTTATTGACGACATGGACGAAAATGATTTTTTGCATGAATAGGCGTTGAAAATGACATTAATGAATTTATAGCTTTACAGCTTAAATATGGATATTCATCTTCCACTGATATCCAAAACTATGGATATACTTTAATGTTCCTTGGGCGGCCCGGTACCATTTGATCCGCGGACAGGGGGTTGGGGACCACTGGTCTAAGCGACTATAAATAAGAAATTAGGAGCGATATATATATATTGACCATGTCCGATCCTAATAGGATCATATGGGCCTCCACAGAGTAGAGGTTTGTATTAACAGAATTTGTTTTTTACGACAAATGGATGTCAGCCACTTGCTCAACCTATTAGTCCATACCCTGACTCACACACAAATTGAAAAACAATATGTATACTTGCCAGACCCAGGATTCGAACCTGAGACCTACGGCGTGATAGTCCAACGCTCAAGCCGCGCGGCCGATATGTATTCAATAGTTATTATAAAGATATAAATGTTGATACCAAACATCCATCTTTATCATTAAGCTTATCGTATAGGTGGGCGAATATCTATTTATCACCATTCATTCGTTAGGAGTAAATTGATTACTTGATAAGGAAAATATGCTTGTAACGTATTAACAATAATCAATAAAAAAAATGTTTGTATTCAAGAATAATTGTATAGACATTATTGTGGTCAGAATGCTGACCAATCGAGGTATTTTTCTATTCACAGACTTGACGAAAACGCTTTGGCATTGAGGCTTTACCGGTGTTTCTCTAGTGAGGACAATTTATTAACATTTTGATTTTGTGTTGGTGCTCGTGGTTTTGTTTCTGTGGATATGTATATGTTGTCATTTTTACCTATACCTTGATAGTACTCGTAAGTAGAAGTACATGAATGAATAAGAATAAACAAAGGTGGACTAATAATAAAACCGGTACCCTTCTCATAATTTTAACAACATTGTAATGTAGACGATGGAAATCAAATTCTCCTGTTTAAATAATTTGGTACGGAAAAGTAAACCGTGTCCGGAAATTTGTTCCTATGCAGTTCGCCGTATCACAATTCACCGTGAAATGTTGTATCGGAAATATGGTCGTATAAGACCGTCCAATTAACCAACCAAATCAACCGTAAAATTCATGTATAAATAAAACCTGGTTCTTGTCGGTTTATAGGAAGCCAGCGGCAAATACTGGATTATTTGTTAGGTTAGGTTAGGCTAAGTTTTCATTCTTGAATTTTGCCAAAATCGGCTACGAAAATTGAATTAATATTCATATTGAAACTAATAAAATTAGAACGCAAACAACGTGTAATTTTTTTCATCTCAGTGCTATAGATATGATCGTACCGTATCCGATACGAAAGTTCACGGCGAACTGTGCTACGGTGAAATGTAATACGTAGAATTTACATGTAACCAATTTAAGCTACCTTTCTTGTTCCTTACCTTCTTTAGGGCGAAGGTTCGCAAATGACTTTGGTGGATCACTAAAGGACTTCAAAGAAATTGTCTCCATTCTAAACTGTGGTTATTATTCTATAGCCTGCCATGAAGCTTTTATTGTATTTTGTACTGTAGAAGTTGTCACTGTGACACTTCTTTCTTTCATCGACGTTTCGGGTTCATTGCGCAAAGGTCATTCTTAAGAGATACTATAATAAAGTATGTTAGTTTAAAATTACACATAGGTACTACATTACATTATTATATGCAAGTATTTTTGATAATTTTTAACGATATGTGGAATTATTGGTTTTTAGAAATATACTCAAATATTACAGTGAAGCCTCATGTCGGAATGATATATTAAATTTGATTGTGCAAATACCATTTATCGTGTCCGTAAACTTGTACGTATGCAGTTCGACGTATCACACTTCACCGTAAAATGTTGTATCAGAAATATATGGCCGTATATTAATGACCGTCCAACTTCTTTGGGTCGCATAATACTGACATAAAATTCATGTCTAAATAAAGCACGGCTCTTGTCGGTTTACACTTTACACTCTTTACAGGAAGCCAGCAACAAACAATTTTTGAAAATAGCCGATATACCTAGTGGATTATTTGTTAGGTTAGGGTAGGTTTTCATTCTTGAATTCACGAATTTTGGCAAAATCAGCTATGACAATTGAATTCATGTTCATATTGAATATAATAAAATTGGAGACCGTATGGTATTATATTAGGTATACGATTATCTCTTTCCGATACAAAGCTCACGGCGAACTGTGCTACGGTGAAATGTTTTACGTAGGTACCTAAAATTTATATGTAACCACCATTTATATATTATTATGAATGTTAGGCGTACCTTATTAACTTATTTCAAACGTGTCTGGGTGTCAATATAGTTAATAATATCAAAATTCAAAGTGGATGAGTTACGCTATAATTAATAATGTGAAGGAATTTTTTGAATCTGGAATCACGCAAGTTTACGTCATGCAGTCTAATGTAAGAGCAGTGTAACGCAAGTTTCTACATTTTCACTTACCTATGCATGTTTTGAATTCAAAGAGAATTTGCATACCACAACACCTTTACAGAATACTTATACAGTTTACCTACAATAAATGGTATTCAACACTTAACAGGTATTTACATAAAAAATGAAAATGAATTCAAAAATACTTTACGCTACATCTTTACACGGCACAGAATACTAAACGTTTGCCTTTATGTTATGACACTATGTTTTGTACATATTCGTATGTGCGTGTAGTTAATCGTAATAGATTCTAGGGTTTCCACCAGTGTATGTCTTCCTTCTTTCCTTGAGGTTTCGGGATCGTTGCATAGGCCATTATCAAGACCTATGTTATGATGAAGTCTTGTGTAGGTATATGAATGCAAACGTCGTTCTAAGAATACCAAAAGGAATCCGATTAGCTAAGAGCAAACGTTGCTCAGAGTCATGGCCCCCAAAAGGGGGGGTGGGTGACAGGTCTCAACCCTGGGGGGCGGTGTGGCGGGTTGACCAGGTAAGTGAAATAAACACACAAATTTGCTCTAAAAGTACACTCTAAAAGGCTCCTGCGGTGCTGTTTCCTTTCAAGACTATAATCATTAAAAAATATGTTGGTATGTGATGCAATTTTTTGATTATTATACTTATATCAATACTCGATAACTCCATAATTTAAGTGGATGCAAGTATTAAAACATACCAAAAATCGCTAAAAAGAATAGCCTTAATTTTACATCGAACATCATTTGGAAAACGCTTCTGTAGAGATCACACTGCCTTTACCCATAGCGATAGGCAGGGGGGGGCGCTAAAGATCCTCGCCTGGGAGCCCGATTCAGGATATGGGGGCCATGCTCAGAGTAATGTGTCACTCGATACGACCAGTGATAACGGATCGAATATTGGATTTTGCTGACAGTGCCGGAAGCCATGACGTAACCCATCAGCCCTATTAATATTTTCAGGTTTTCTATGGATTTCGATAACCTCCTTTACCGATCGTGAGAAATATCCCTTATTCGAAACGTCGAGGAAAGAAGGAAGAAGTACACGCAGTGAAAACCCAAGAATCTATTACGATAAAAAACAACCGTTGAAGTCTTAAACATTGTTAAATTTATTAGTAATTGGATAGGGTGGAGACTAATTTTGTAAAGCATATAGGCTGGAATCCTTTAGATGCGGGTTTGAGCATCTCCCGATTCCATATTATTCTTTTAAAGATTTATCTAATAAGTATGTTTCTTATGTATTTTCGAATTGCGTATAATTTACGATTTTTATTACTATTAACTTATCTATGGAACGTTATGTCATCATCTTGCTTCGAAGTGCGGTTACCTATCGCATTTAAGGCCGTGCATTAGTTGAGGCACGGTCTAAAAAGATCGTTGCTAGGCGATGCGCGGATTGCGGGTCGCGGGTGCAAATGACGCCTGTCAAACGAAATATTATTTGTCATATAAATCCAACATACGTCCATTTTATGTTCTGTTTATTGCTCTATTAGTAACAATAATAATATATTCATTGACATGTTTTCTTTTTAAAGTAAATGGGTAACGTTTTTAGTCATCTTTACACGATTTTAGAATTAATTGGCCCGTCGCCATCACGCAGCAAAGTGACGTGTTTCTGGCTCGACATTCTCTCACTGAATGAGAGCGAGTCCAAAATTTCGTCGCGCCTACAGTTAAAAAATATTTGGCGTTTCACTGATGCGTCACCTTAAGCAACACAGTTAACCATATTTTCTACTAAATTAACCAAAAAAAGTAAATTCATATTGTGCATAAAATATATAATTATAAGTGTATATTTCAGCAACACGAAGTAATCCCGATTTTTCTCAAACTAACAGATAAGACAAATCAATATATTTTACCGGGTTTACTTCTAGATTCATTAAGTCGATTATTCGAATGTATACTATCTTACTCTTACCACCTATTGTTAGTTTTTGTTCAGGCTTTGGCTGACCTATTATTGTGCATTATCGCATATTATAATATCGTATTTATATCTATAGGTGATGTAAAGAAATTTAACAAGATGTTGCATCTGTTATTTATCAGAAATACATACATGTGTGAGTGTGTAGAAACAAAGATATTTTTTCTTGATAAAACGCGATAAGAAGTACATATTATTTGCATACGCGTGTGTTTAAGTGTCGCTGTTCGCAAAACTGTACACTATTGCGAGATATTTTTACCTGCTTTGATTTTCGACGTAGATAAAGGTAATTCTAATAATATAATACTGGAAGGTAAGATAATTATATAACTGTACTTGCGGTGAACGTTTTGAAGAAAGGTGTAACGATTCGCCCGTTTCAACAATAATAACATTTTGGAAAAATCCGCAAAAAATATTTTGGGCTTATATACTTATATAATATATAAGATTTTTTGGTACTGTTCGGTTAAAGCGGATACAGCGGAAAACGCATTTTGAAAATAGCCGATAAACTGGATTATTTGTTAGTTTGGGTTGGGTTAGGTTAGGTTTGGTTAGGTTAACCTAACAAATAATCCAGTTTATCGGCTATTTTCAAAATGCGTTTTCCGCTGTATCCGCTTTAACCGAACAGTACCGATTTTTTTTGCTCAGTAAAATAAACATTATGTTGCGGGAGACATGCCATCATGCGATTAAATATATATTATGTTACACCGAATGAGTGAAATTGCGTATTACATGAAATCGGCAAAATTTTGCCTATTTCATGAATAAGGCAAATTGTCTGCCGAGTGCATATAATACAACAACTAAACTAAGTAAACTACATACTGTCAGAGTTGTTTAATATGCTATTAGTCGATAGCTGGAGACGGGGAGTTAAACGTTAAAAGTGTAACGAAGTCTGCTTGGGGATTTCAATTGTTGATGAACAGACTACTATATAGTGACTGGTAGGCAGATTGAGCGTCGCTTGGGGGCGGCAGTTACTCGAAGGGTGGCAAATCGAGTAGAATCATTATTTGGTATATTATAGAAATAACTACCTAAACTGAGTACCTACTTACTTAATAACGAAAATATCTTTCCTTTCAAAAATTCAGCTCAATGGTTGGCAACAAAATGTATTAGTAATTAGCATAAAAGGTTTAATATGACTTTTTTGTCGGGTTTGCGATGTCTAGTTTACTTCCGTTGCCCTTCGTCATTGGTGACTAGAAACGACACGAGCACGGATGACAAAAAATGAGGCGGCATATGGCACTGCCCAGGGGCGGCATTTTGTCTAGGGACGTCACTGCTACTATATAATTATTAGGGAGTGTAATTCTGGTACTTATCGATACCAAAATACCGGTATAATACTATTATTTTCGGTAATAAGAAAGCAGACACGTTTATGTTGTTCGTTACTTACGGACTTACTGTATTGCATATTAAATTGAGTGTAGAAGTTCCGTGCTGCCAAAACGCAAATATTTTGACTGAAGCAGACAACGGTGAAATAATAATAAAACAAAACCCCAAATATATTTATAAAATTGTCGCGATGAATTAACATATATTCGTGACAAATATTTTAAATTAGATATTTTATAATAATTATCGATGACTGGACGGCCAACAAGCGTTGAATTTGAGGGAGCTTTTCCTGCATATATTATTTGTGAAATTCATCAGTTCTATAATCATATTATTGACTATTATGTTTAAAGGTCAACATAATAAATGTAGGGTAAGTAGGTACTTTAGGTAAGTATAAATAAAATAATGTTACACCAACGATGGCTGAGCGGCTTACGCGTCGACTTATAATGTCCTTGGTCCCAGGTTTGAAAAATATACATATTGTTTTTAAATTTGTGGTTGGTGTCAGAGTATGGACCTAATAGTTTGATGTACGGCCCCAGGTTCTCCAAAAAGTGGTCGAAAATTGGACTTCCAGATTGCGCTTTCTTCGAGCCAGCCACGACGCCCATATGGCAGGAATCATATTTAAACACTAATGTTATAAAATTATCTTTCCAATAATGCCAATACCATGACCATTACCACGATTTTATGTGTTTTATTTCATTTTAAACTTCTATACCTCTAAAAACATCCCTTTTTTAAATAAAAAATAAGTTTTGATTTCTAACAACATTAAAGATATTTATTTCGTAGTATAGTTTCCATACAGTAAATCATAATTAACTAAGAATATTTAACTGCTAGATTTTTTTGAAAGGGTGAAGGTGTTACACAAATCTTTGACAAAAATAAGGAACAGTGTGTATCCCAAATACAATAATATAAAAGTACCTACGGATAACTAACTGACTGACAGATTTTTAGTTTTTTTTTTTAAACTTTTGTTTGAGGAAATTTTACTCAAAATATACTTTTGTTCAATACTTTTATGGGTGTGATTTATTTAATTTCTTGTAAAGACTGGTATGTACTAATAGCAACCATAGGGTGTTCTGTATTCACACAGTAATCGTAGGTAGGTATACGTTTTTTTTTTATTTTTAAGTTAAGTATACCTATATTCATTTTACACATATAATAATTTTGTCATAGACTGATTGAATTTTATTGTAATGCCTGTGAATATCCAGTCTGCGGCTTCAGAAACATATGTCAGTAGATTTTACATTTTGATTTAGTCCACTGATCGACAACGATTCGTTTTAGGAGGGCACCTCACCTTACCAGTCGACCGCTGATAAAAAAGGCAAATATATGGGAATCACAGGCAGACATTTAAATTATATTCAATAGTATAGATACCTAGAAGCAAAAACGGTAGATTCCATTTTTGAAAATAGTCAAATGTGCCATTTATTTTTTATAGTTAAAATTTCTAAAGAAATATTAGAAACTGTTTTAATATATTATTAGTGTACCAAACAATATTTAAAAATCCTTTTTTAAGAAATTATACATTAGAAAAATATACTCGTCAACATTCTACGAAAATTAAACTGCCGTTACTAAGCTCCTCGAGTGTTGTATGTAGATACTTAGTTGATCAATAACAAAAAAACGTTTGGGCAACTATTTATAACACTTAAATTTTCATTTTATATACCTTATCATCATAATCATCAGCTGGAGATGAAGTCCTCCCTTAGCTCTGTAGCAATCATACCATTCAGCATTAAAAGAGTGAACAATTTAATATGTAGGTATGTTTTGTTGTCAAAACAAAACAATAGAGCGATAATATTCGTCAGAATTTCCTCAATCATAACTAGATCAGTGGGGTCTGTTATTATTGGTAATTGTGACAATATCTCTTGTAATGTATGTACTACATTTGCATAAATTGGAAGGGCAGTGTAGGAATCCTCACTTCCTCATCGAGTCCGTTACCCGACGCACTACTATCGTTCACTTGACGTAGTTAATCATCAGTTCATTAATATAATCAATCTCTTGATCACATCGATCTCACCAGTACATCAATACCCGCGATTATAATCTCACGTTAAATCCTTATTATTGTATTCAGTATGATATACTTAGAACGACAAATAAACGCCCTCCTCGAAGCATCAAGCAAGACGACTATATCTCCTCCACCTTCGTCAACCTCCAAAGCTCCCTCCACTCTTCTTGGTTATACAAAATATTATGCATAAAATATTTAAAATGATTAATTTAATACGGAATACCTGGTACCCAGATAGAGCTTATCTCAGGTACCACTTAAAGAAACAACGAACACATAGGTACAAAATATATAAATGACAATAAAATGAGAAATACTATTCATTATGAATTGTAACTTTTGTGCTTAAAAGTTTTTACAGGTAAGAAGTTTACGACACCGTAATAAAGTAACTTATATGACGAAGGTGCACAAATCATAGTGTATTTACTTCGTTAGAGCGGAGGTTTCCCAACCGGTGTGTCTCAACTCTCAAGCAACCGAGAAGTGTGCCCCAAGATATTGTTTGGTGTAATGCAGCTCAAACGTCTACTCAGTATTGATCGTTACATTTATCACGATGAGATGGACTTATCATTATTTTTTATGTTAATAGCGAAAGTGATATTTGTCATTAGAAGGGGGTTGCATTTTTAATTTACCCCCATAAATTGAGAACACAAACAATATTAGAATGATATTCAGAGAGTAATTTGAAAATGTGAATTGCCCAAACACCAGTTAAACGGTGTAACTATCGCAATACTAATTTTGTGATGTGTAATATTCACAAACACAGCTCACAAATTAATATTAGTGGTAAACAACATTTTTGTGTTTCAACCGCAAATGGTCGAATTGTACAACAATGACTCTGTAAGACGCATGGGCTATAATCAGGCAAAGAGGCGTATCAGTGTAGTAAAAAGTGTAAAGATCTAAAGCGTATACCTACTCTACTGGTCGTTAATTATTGAACAAAGACCATATTAACGTGTAGGTATTAGTTGATAATCTGGACATACCTACATACTTGTAAAGGCGCTGATCTGTGAAAATATTCGTAATGCGTTATTTCGTTTATTGAAATCAAATAACAATGCATCAACAGTCAAAAACATGATTCTAACAACAACAACAAAAAAAATGTATACCGTTGGTATTTTAGACAAAACGTAAAACGAAGAGTCATTCCATTCCACAAAATCGTGGATGATAAAGAGAAAGTTCATTGCAAAGGTTCAGGTAGATGTTGTCATTATACTACTTTTCATGCTCCGATCGTATCTTTCTGACTGCTTTTGATAAGCCAAGAAATCTATTTTTGATATTATTTTCAGAATCGGTGCATTATTGACATTTGCAAACCAACGTACACAATATTTTAAACCCAACTTTTTAAATGATAAGAAAGAGTGAATTTATAATATGGATACTAAAGTTAACCCGAGTTGACGATACCATAAAATCAAGAAAATGGCTCAATTCTAAATAAATATGTATAAGTAAATATAATATGATAATACCTATGTAAAATTATAATATTTATAGGTAATGCAATATGGTTTTTAATAAGCTTTGTTGTTAGAATTACCCTTTTAGAAATATATCTAAAATCTGAATCGAAAACGATTATTTTACTAATTTAATATTTAATCTATAGATACTCTTATAAGAATCATTCTGAACATAATTTAGTATGAGGATAAAAATACTATACTATTTTCAATTATTACCTAGGTTATTTTTTATCAGTCTCTCCCGTTTAACATAATTTTAATATATAATATCTAATGTGTAGATACTATTATAAACTATTATAAAAGGTAAATCACAAACAACGGATTAATGTGAATATGAAATTAAATGCCGTTGGATTGGTTAAATAACACTTGCGTGCGATTTCTGTCCATTACCGTGCCAGATATCCTTATGACCGAACCAACTCTGCATTGAATATCATTGTCTGTGATAACGTCCATGGCCCCCATAAAGGGGCGGCTGACAGGGCTGTAGCCTGGGAGCCCGGCGTGGAGTGGACCAAATAAGTGAGATAAACACACATCACAAATTTGCTCTAATAGTAAAAAAAAGTCACCTGCGGCGCTATTTACATTTAGTAAAGGTTATTGTGCAATGTAATTTTTAATTGCGTCATTACTCGATAACTTCATAATTTAAGTGGGTGTAAGTTTTAAAAAATACTCTAAATACTTATCTTAATACCGTGAACGCAATTTGGAAAACGCTACTGTAGAGCGTCACACTGGCTTTAACCTTGGCGATAGGTAGGGGGGGGCGATCCTAGCCTTGGGGCCCTCTTCAGGATGTGGGGGCCATGATAACGTCTACTCGTCGTAATGTGAGGAGAGCCTTATTATCTTAGTACGTATAGGGTACAGAAGAAGTGATTCGCAGTTCTAATAATGATCTTTAGTATTGAAACAAGCCACTGTAGAATGATTTTACCTATAGCAGGTATGTCCAACTTCAAGTACGCTGTGATATACTGATATAATATACTAACGTTTGCCAACTTGAATATTTGTATTAGATTTGGCTGAAGATATTGGGGCATTATAAATTATTTTTAAATTTTTCACCGTCACGAACAATTAATAATTACTCAATAATTGTCCGTTCGTCGTGAAAATTATAAGTTTTGGTTTCCTTTTGTGCACTTATTGCATTTATCGTGAAACTTTTCTCCTGCTACACGACGGTAAAGAGAAACTATGCCTTAGAGGCCATCCATGGACTGAAACCGTATGCGGTTTAGATCCGTGTGCCATACTAAACTTATGATTTTTGTTCATGAAAATATATATTCACTAAATTTGTAAGTGTAAGTGTATGGTATAAACGAATACGATCAGATGCTTATAATATACGTTGTGAAAATATATTTCCATGAACAGAAAAGATAAGCTTAGTATGGCACACGGTTCGAAACCGCATACGGTTTCAGTCCATGGATGGCCTATTAGTTTGAAGTGTGAAAATTTACGTCTTCTCTTTCTCTCACTCCTGCTGCAGGCGGTGAGTAATGCAATACAAATGAAATTACGCAATCTTGTTTATGGTTATTTTGAAAATTACTTTCAAGCAAAAATAATTACAAGATAAAAATATTTTTTTATATACAACGTTTTTAAATTTTCTGTTGAATTATTATGCTCAATATGCTCAAACTTGTACTTGATATGAAGCAAATAAAAAACAAATAAACTGTAGAAATACTGAATACTGAAATGTCATTTTGATTTCCATAGTAACGCACGTATATATTAATAATTTAGTTGCTAGGACCACCCACTTAGCAACCAATAATAGTGGATTGGATTACGGATTTCTTCCGAAATAACTCTTCATACAAAACTGAATTAACTGAAAATGAATTCAATTCTACTTAAAGATGGCTAAAAGTATTAAAAGAATGCATTGGCATCATGTTCTGATATATTCTAAAAGGTTCAAATGTCTAGCTAGTCGGGAAGTTAGTTAAAAATCGATTGCAAGATTTGAACTGGATAAACAACCACCGGACAAATAAGAATACGAACTAATAAAAACGTTGTAAAATAGGATTGGTTAATTGTTTTCCTTTATAATCACAATTAAATCATATTATTATTTTACTGAAACTGAATCCGCACGTCTTTTACTTTTTCAAGTTCGATCAAAATTCATTCGGCGATCGACAAGTAAAGCATAATTATACGAGTATGATCCACATAAACAATAATAATTATAGCCTGTCAAACTATTATAATAATATATAGATTTTTACAAAATATATAACTTTATGTATCTTAGCTAAGATTATTGGTAAGTAACTCACTTTATTATGAAATTTCAACTGATACTATTCATTTGTTTGTTTGACATAGTGAGGATAAGTAAGACGAACGTAGGTACATACACACTGATACTGTATATTAGGTTTCTCCTTACATGCAATGTAAACGTCCACTCATCATTAACGAGATTACATAATTTTAAGTGTCCCTCATTAGCTTGTATTTATTTCACACAGGTAAATGGTACCAATGCACGCGCATTTATTATTCTTGCATCACAGTTTGACAGTGGGCAATAAATAATTTAACCGAAAATTAAATATAAATCCACGAACAAGCCCAAAAGAACTCGGTTTGTTTAAGTGGAAACACTGCAAAAACGCAGGGTTTCTACATCATTTTTGTATTGCGCACGTCTAATGAATATAGTAAAATATTAATATTTCGAAAGATATTTATGTATAATATATAGTATATCATCATCATCAGTCGAAGTTGATTCGTTGCTGGATGAATGTTTACCCTAGCTCCCTCCATTATTCTCGGTTCCTAATTCTTTTCTCCGCCACGTATATTTTATCGTAATTCGTCTATCGGTTTTAAAGCGTTTTTGTAGTCGATTACTGACTCAAGTATTGCAGTTGAGGGAATTTGTCCAGCGATTGTCCACTCGCCGAACGACGCGTCCAGCCCATTGTTAATGATCTTTCAGCGTTATTCCCAACATACATCTTTCCATGCTACGTATTTTTTTGATTTCTCTTACATTAACAATCATTGTTTCACACGAATACGTGAGTACTGACTGGTAGCACAGATTGGTTGAACCCTTAAGACACAATGGAAGGTCACTTTTCACTATTACATTATTACACTATTTTTTCACGATTAAAATAATAATAAACGCATTTACTCTGAAAAAAAATAATTCATTCAATGACGTGATCGCAATGGCTTGGAAAGCCACATGCGCTTGAAGGCCTCAGGTTCCGCATCTCTATGTAGACCCTTATAACAACAATTATTTATTGTTTAGTCTAAACTAAACAGTGATTCACAACCTTTTTTGGCATTTGCCACCCTTAAGAAGACTATTTTTAGTCACACATTGTACTTATTTTAATTCGTTACGGACCACATTTTATTATCTCTACGTGACTAGTTTAAAATAAATACACGCAAAGAAAATATTTACCACTAATTGATTATTACATAAACTTTTGTACCGCAGGCGAATTTTTTCTCAATCTACATGGGAAAGTTTTATTATTCGGATTGCATACCCGCATTGGAAGTCACTGCCAGTAGGGATAGTAAAACTATTTTTTTCCAACACAAGAAAAAAAGTATTGTTTATTTTTCACATATAGTCATATATTATATTATCGTATTTCAATGAGGTGCTGTAACTGTAACTTTTTTGTGCAATATTACCAAAAATATTTTAGTTGTACTTTCAGCATTTTTTTGAGATTCATGAATGTGAATCACTAGTTAAGATATATATACTTAATGAATAATTTAAATAATACTCCTGCAGTAGCTATCCCAAGATTCCATGTTTTTCGTAATGTTTTAATTAATTGTCGTCCACTTAAAATAGATACGTTCATGTCAACAATATTCTCATACTACAGAATATTCTTAATTACCGACTTGAGACTTATGTTGTTAGTCTTTGTCTTGAAATTTTGTATATCTATGCATAAGCTACTGACCTGTTTTCGGTTTGGTTTGGTTTAAAAAAAATACTGTTAATTTATTGTTATCTGTCAAACAAACACAATTTCATCGTTACTCCTTGTTAATGTTTCTTAATTAATAAGGTCAACATTGAAATTGTTGAACCACCTCAAGGTAAGTTAATATGTTGTATTATTTATGATTGTTATGGTAATGCTATGAATGCCGTGATCATTATGGTTGTTATACTATGATCAATTGCTAATAATCTTTGAAATTCATACCCGATTTACGAGTGCCGAATTGAGACATTTTATTGTCATTTGTATTTTATAATATTTATTAAATAAAACTGTTTTTCGTAAAGAAACTTATCACGTACTACTCGTAAA
This sequence comes from Rhyacophila brunnea, assembly GCF_057557595.1. Classification (NCBI taxonomy): domain Eukaryota; kingdom Metazoa; phylum Arthropoda; class Insecta; order Trichoptera; family Rhyacophilidae; genus Rhyacophila; species Rhyacophila brunnea. The sequence continues at coordinate 40,623,340 of NW_028232751.1, forward strand.
TGCCATAATTGGATTACGATGAGAAATACCTTTTTTTATATTTTTTCATAGATGTTTATCTATTAATATTGAAATTAAATATATGAGACCGCCTTCAAAAAGGTTAAAGATTTAAAGATTAAGAAATCCTATTTACAGAATAGTATTTGAACGAATTTAAAAATAAATACGAATAAAAAGCAAGTTAGAAAGTACATACTACAATTAATTCGATGACATGTTAATTTCTCTAATTTAATCAAAGAGGAAAGAAAATGCCTTCAAATAAATGTTACTTATTTTAACATTCGTACAAATTAGCGCTAGGGCAAAATGATGATCGATGAAAATTCCTTTCGGCATTATGGTTTTGGTCAAATTTCCGTTATAAATGTGTTTTGGTAAAAAAAAATACACTACCGCTTGGATGGTTAAGGCGAAGTCTCTACCTACCAGAGGCACGTAGCGGAAAAATACGAATCTTGCAATTCGAGACATTTTTTTAGATAATTTACAATTTAAAAAAATGTTATAAAATGTGAATTTTTTAAAGGATCCCATTTTATTATTACATATTAAGCTAGTATGTCATGAAGAGATTTTTGAGTACACTAATTCATAGTTTTAATATTTTTTTATATATTTTTTTAAAAAACATCAATTTTTACAAAAAAAATATTTAAATGTGTATAACTTGAAATCCTTTTTGTTTATATATTTTATTCATATATGGTGTAAAAGGGTGGTAAAACAGTTCCCTAAGACACGGAACGCCTTTATGTTTCAGGTATTTAGCCCATGTTGTAAGTCTGCCCCTGTCGACAATATTTTCATAATATTGACTAAGAATATCACAATTTAACGGCTGTATTCATTCGGCTCGTTTCGCCTTGATCTCGAGTGGGTCTGATGTCACTCGTGACATGACTAGACTCTCCGAGATTCAGCCGCAATGACTCATGAGTCAGATACCTATTGGCTATTACTTAGCCTGGCCATTAATGCAAAAACCAATAAGTAGGTTTACTCTACGTTTCGTGACCTGTTAACTAAAACTCTGTAATTAATGATTTCTGCCCGTCAATTTTACTCAGAGTTATTGAAATTAAGTTTAAACTTGAAGTTGCTTTCATGAAAGGAAATACATACTATAAGTACAGTTTCTTCCCTTTCCTTCTTATAGCGTTAAATATTTAAATATGTGGTTGTGGTGAAGATAATTTTATTTTAATTGAAAGTCGCTTTCTTCTTTTTGTCATCTTTTAATGGGTGGTGACCAAATTGCTGTACCCTATCCTAAGTCAGTCGTATCAGACTACCAATACTGAAATCTCAGGTGTTCGAATTTAGAACTAAGCTCACCATAGTAGAAAAAGTATCGAATAATGTCAAATATTAGCATGTGGCGTCCTCACTCAGCGGACAACTTATAGGTGGATCTATACTTATAACTATTAATACTGCTCGCTCAAATTCACTGAATTACGATTTGAAGTAAATCGAATGTATTATTTCTCATTATGGAAATATTATTGAAATATGCATCTTTTCTGATTTTGAGTGTAGGTATAAGTTCTTTTAACTTACTTGCGCTGGTTACATGTAAATTGTACGTATTCCATAACCGGAAAGAGATGGTCATATGGTATTGAGATAAAAAAAAAACACGCGTTGTTCGTGGAGCATTTGCAGACAGTAATCTTCCAATTTTATTAGATTTCATAAAAACATTAATTAGAATTAGATATAGAATGGTATCAAATAATATTTGATATGTAGGTACGACTTTACGATACGTACGTGCGACTATTATACATTTATTTTTCTTCTTCTTAACGTTTTTCTCCATGTGAATCTTCAATCTTGGTTTCCTCCAACATCCGTCTCCATCCAGGTCTGTCTACAGTCGCTAATTCGCAATGTCGCAAATTAATTACCGGTAGGTAAATATTAATTACCTACCTACCTGTAATTAATTACAAACGAGTTCAGTGCCCAGTACAACGAGTTCATAATAAATTCATTGGCATAAGTGAATAAATTATGTAGTGACGATATATTAACGAAAAATGTGTTGTTCATAATATATCTAGTACCTAATGAAATTATTTGAGCTGACTCAAATAGTCTCTAATATTAGCACATGTTCTCAAACTATTGAGTCGCCATTCCTGAGTAATTCTGCGGTTACCTTATCAAAAAAGGGATTTTTAATAGGGCAAAGAAAACCTAAAAAACTTACTACTACATGGACTATTAATCATCACATTTCTGTTGATTTTACAACTTTTTTCTTAGCTCGTATTCTTATTTGTCCGGTACAAATCTTGTAATCGATTTTTAACTAACTTTCCGACTAGCTAGACATTTGAAACTTGTAGAATATATCAGAACACGATGCCAATGCATTTTTTTAATACCCATCGTTAAGTAAAATTGAATTCATTTTCAGTTAATTCTATTTTGTATGAAAAGTTATTTCGACACCATTATTGGTTGCTAAGGCTCTAGGGTCTTAGCAACTTAATTATTAATATATACGTGCGTTACCATGGACATCAATATGACATTTCAGTATTATTTCTATCAAGTAGAAATTTTTTTGATCGTTGAAGCTAGTCAAGTCAAGTTTATATAATTCAACAGAAAATTTAAAAACGTTGTAAGTAGGTATATAAAAAGTTCTTTTTCTCTTGTAATTATTTATAGTCTCTCTCTACATTATACGTTTAAATTAGCAAACATTGCATTTGGTGTCATTTATCGAATGACGCAGGCTCTTCGTGCTATTAAATATCAAGCGGGATGGAGCCACGCCATTGAGAAGGCTGTGAGACGACCAAATTATTTGGGATACAATCTTCAGCCATGAGATCCTAACGAAGAAGAAAACTAGTCTCTTTTTTGTACTATAAACTGTTTGACTAATCTATCTTTTCTACAGATAAATGTTTTGTTTTTGGGTATATTTATCCTTGCAGTTTTACGAATTTTATTATTTTCGGTCGACGAGATTAATCGAGTGTCGATTTCGCAAATTTCGAGTTCCGTCTTCCGATAATACTTTGATATGTTTGTGAGTTTTGTGACAATATAGTAAATCGCCTTGCGTCAAAATATATACAGATTCTATTATAAATGTAAATATAGCGACATGCCGGTGGTACTAAGCCACCTCCAACATTATTTTCCGCCATCTTGTCTTCCCTGGTCTGGAACGTTGGTTGGACACACCTAGAGTCTGGAGGCTTTTTTCAACTAAGTCCCAGCCGTCGGAAACAGGGTACTCAGAAATAATGGGAACTGAAATACCTAACAGGTTAGGAGTAGCAGATAATCTATCTCGAGAAAGGAAGCATCCGGGAAAAACTAAAACACGTGTCAAGATTACGCCATGCGTCGAATACTGACAACTGTTCTCGGTTTATGTATTGACGCTCATTTAATATTTGTGTATTACACACACTATTCCACGTGGCTAATGCGTGTTTCATTTTCGTAGGACACTCACACATTCAAAACCCTGCATCAAAATGTAGAGTATTGAATATAGCCTATCGGAATTATATTTATTATCTGTTCTGTGGTCGGAAACGTGGTCTCCCGGCGTGTCGTCATCCTGACGGGTTTTTTAATATTACCCCCGTTTCAGACGGGACATCGGTGTCGCGCTCGTATACAATAAGGAGGCTTTTGTATTCGAATAAAGGGGCCTTTGTATTATGTTTATGAACGCTCCTAATGAGTCAACGCGTGTCCGGTACACTTTTCCGTCGGCCGCTACATTCTCAAGCAGTCGATACACTTGTTTTTATTACCGCAGCCAGTTTTATGTGCTAATTTATAACGCAAAATTATGCGTTGACTCATTAGCTCTGGGGTGTTCATAAACATAATACAAACGCCCCTTTATTCGAATACAAAAGCCTCTTATATTATGTATGAGCGCGACACCGGTGTCCCGTCTGAAACGGGGGTTAAGCGCTTTGACGCTAATATATTGTCGATCATTTCTATGTGTCCAAACCAGTGGAATCTTTGGGCCTTTATATATATATATTATGTATTTTTAAATATTTTTGTATTTACTTTAGTGGTCAGCGATCCTCTCTAGATTCGAGAAAACACGTTGAGAGTCACGACTCATCGATTGGGAAACCGTGGTCTAATATAATGAAAAAAAAATGAAGTAAACCACTTTAGATCTCAGGTCACGATTTTTAATTTTGATGAACACACTCATTCTATAGAAACAGTTATTGCGGTTAGCTTGAAGGTGAAAGATAGGCTTTTAACGATGCTATGCGATGCTGGCAGAGTTCGATGTCCAAGGCGAAAGACATCGAGTTTTTTTGGTGCAGAAGTGCCCACATAATCTTATCGGGCGGCCGATTAAGTTCGGTCCCGCGGCCAGAGCATGCATCATCGACATCGGTCGACCGCAACGACCAACATGCTCTGCATAACCAAGCAAATTCCACGCGACGTTCAAATTATTTTGACAGCAACACAAAACATTGCGTTTTATTCCGCCTTCAAAATATGAATAATGTGATGTTGTGCTAGAATGTTAGGTATACACCAATATTGCAAAGGCTTACACAGAACATCAACACGGTATTACAGAAATCGATTCAAATGTTACTACTATCCATAGACACATAATAGTATAATTCCATGCATAATGCATTTATTCCGTCCATAGCGGTAAATGTGTTTTACTATCTTATAAATTCCATGAAATAACAAACGCATAAAGCCTTTGTTTTATATTTTTGTTTCCATTATTATGTTGTGGTCGATTGCAATACTTCCACCCTTTACCACAGAAAGAGATTGATTGTAATGAACTAACGCCGTAGCAAAGTTAAGTGTCATCCCTACAACATTGTGTGGATTTTCATCACATTCGATCATTTTTATCGACATTTTGTGGTATATTTTGAAAGGCGTTTTAAATAAATGATTCTAGGACAATGATGGCGAACCTATGACACGAGTGCCACTAGTGGCACACGAAATGATTTTGCAATAATTTAAAAAAAATACAAAAAGTTTTACAAATAAAAAGTGTACCTATAAGTAAGTATATAATATTAAAAATAATTACGATATAGGAATGCGTGTTTTATTCTGTTTTTAATAATATTTTTTAGCAATCGATAACGGAAACGACGAAAGTCATGGAAAAATGACAGATCGCATTGAAATAATAGCAAGTAAATACTCTTCAATGATCTACAATGATTGCGACCAATCGGGCAATTAAAAATATTCAATGTCTCAAACATGACCTCAAACCTTGAAAATTTTATTTTATTCGGACAAGCTTAAAATTACGTGATATATTTAAGGATAAAATCAATCATACATTCAACCTCACAAATACAAACAATATTTTTTATAGTTAACATGATAGGAAGCCCTTAATAATTAAATATATATATGTACTTTGGAACACCTCAGAATCATAAACTATGTATATTTATATACTGAGTGGGACTCGGAACCTGCAATCTGCAATCATCAGATTCCGATAAATGTGCGAATATATATTATATTAGATAACGAATCCTACATTCTTGGATATTGTGTACTTATTACTTTTTAAAATTGTGACATGTAATATCTATAAAACTATTTTTCTGTTTTAACCGATTCACGAATTCACAAAAGGTAATTTATATAATTATATGAAAAAGAAATGACAATTTGTTGAAATGTACATAAATAATGTGTAACCACCTCTCGTAATATTAAAATTACTTAATTATTTTGAAATACTATTAAATTATCTAAATTAATGAAGGTAGTACTAATTTTAAATACACAGATAGTTGTCTCGTATTTCAAAATAGGTTATTATTCAAAATTCGTACAAATTGCCGTTTTCGCAAAGTGCAGATCGAAGAAAATTCCATTCAGCTTGAATGCTTTTTAGCCTAATAGTTTTGTTATTTTTTTCTTCATTCACTTGTTTTCGTAAAAAAAAATACCGGAATATAATTAAATAAGGATTTTGTACATAATTATAATAACCTGGATAGATTTCAAGTGAAGAAGTGTACTTGAAACTGTAGAATAGTGGAAAGTCTATCTATAAAACACTCATGTAAACGAAATCCAACCTTTTTGTAACACAGCCACAAATATATTTTGTGTAAATTTTAACTTTCGTTTTTGATGGCTGGATTGAACAAATACTAATCTTATAATTATTCCGGGATTGATTTTTCCGGAATTTTAACCCCTAGTATTTACACATATACTTGATTACTTTACATATGTTTTTCATGTGAGTAGGTTTCACATTGTCAATTATCACGGCGTGATTAAATTAAATATTGAATTGCCGAATCGATTTGTGAATCCATTATTGTGGAATTCCAAAGTCGATATCAAATATATAATATATTTTATGTATATTATAAAAAGTTAAATTCAGATGTTTGCGGTCACGATCCTTGTCAGTGGATGAGACAAGGAGATCCTTTTATATCCACAATGGAGTCAGTTAGTTTACCTAGGACGTCCTTAATTCCTGTGTAATGTGAAGGGCGGAGCGCGCTGTCAGGTAAAATTTAAGGGCAAACGCATTCCGACGGTTTGGGGTTTCCCTATTTTTGATGACGGACCATTTTTCAATTCATATTTCAATAATAATTTGTCTGGCGAGGGTTTTCACCACAACAAAGTAATATTTACCGTACGTACAGTAGGGTCGTAAGCCACAGAGAAGATAAATTACACCAGAGTGGGTGTACGGAATTTTTATCTTAATAAAAATATTATATTTATGCAATGCAACCGAATAATGAAAATATGCGCAGATTGTTTACACTCTAAAGCAGCGGTTCTTGACCGGTGCATTGCTAGTTTGTTGCAAGTGCACCCCGAAAAAATGATAAAAGCAGGAAAATCCGCGAAATAGTGAAAACCGAAAAATTGATTCGCGAAATTATGAAAATGTACCAAGAAGAAGAAGAATTGGTCAGCTTAACATATCGTACTCTAAAAATTAAATTTTCTGAAATAACTATGGAGAATTTTGGATTTATGTCCAGCTATCTACACGAGGGCACTGAAAATCTTGTTACAGTTTTCAACATCATAATATTTGTGTGAGCTCGGTTTCTCAACAATAACTAATATAAAAACCGAGAAAGACTTACAAATTTAGACGAAGAAATTGAGGGTAGCTACATCAAATATTCGACCTAATATTTCTGAAATCTGCAAAACAAATAAATTAAAATTCAGATCAAATAAATTCCATTTTGTTAAGGGTCATTTTAGTTACAGTTTTTCTATATATGTATATATCTTTTCTTTAATATTTTTTTCTTTGACAGTTATGTAATCTGTTTAATTTGTAATAAAAGTCATGTCCGCATATTTTTCTTTGTTTTTTGACCATTTGATTTGATGCACCGCAATTTTTTCTTATGATCAAAAGTGCACCGTGACTTCGAAAAGGTTAAGAGCCACTGATCTGTAGTATATTGTATATTATGTTTATACGGTTCATTCAAATAATACGGTATTGGGTGGCTCACTGAGATATAAATATTAATTTATTTGTTAAAAGAAAAAATATCAGTTTGACAGTATACCTAAAATAATATTTGCAATTAGAAAATAATTAATATTAAAAAAACGAACAGTTAACAATAAAACTATTTAAGTTATAATGGTATACAAAAACAACTAATAGGTACATATACTTCACAAGTAAATTATAATCCACGACAAAAAAACCTTTTCACAACAATACAAAATTACCTATTTAACATCATGAGATTTTATGTCCATATAAGTGAAGCTGTCTTTTTCCAGTAAATCTTTCACCGTCTAACGACCATGCAAAATGGAAATATGTAATGAAGAAACTACTCAGAACCGATAGTTTTATCACACTCCACACGTTAAAAGGTTTAAAATGTATTCATTTGACGATGTTGCGCATAATTCTAAGCAACTGCATGGAATGTCATTATCAGTGGTGAAGGAGGAAGAATACCCGATTAAGTAAAAAGTGATTGATTCTTTTTGTATCAGACATATTATTATAAAGAGTTGGAACTGCACACGATCTTCAGTAATGTGGAAACAACTGTCAATAACTGTTATTTATTATTTAGTTTGAACATTTTACTTAAGTTTTTCCAAGACGTTTTATTTCATGTATCACGTGATCTGCAAAATGCATAACAGTATTCATTACTAAAGCCAATAATAACCACAAACACGTCTGGGTTTACTTCAAATACAAAATAATAAATAATATATAGTTTTCACAATAAAATACCATCTAAGTAACAACTAAATCTGTTTAATAAAAATGTATGTGTGTGCGGTGAGCACACGTGGTGGAACATTGTCGTCAATTTAAATCGCCATATCTTCACTTCCACTATGTCCCAGCAGACTCATGTCTTAAGTATCTGCTCCTGAGACATTTATAGGCGAAAAAAACCGCTAATGCTTTAATGTTTTTACACCAAACGTAGGGTATCGTGCATGGCCCCCACATCCTGAAGCGGGCCCCCAGGCTAGGATCTTTGGCCCCCAACCTATCTCTAAGGATAAAGACAGTGTGACGCTCTACAGTAGCGTTTTCCACATGGTGTACGCAGTAAAATTAATATGTATATTTAGTGTTTTTTTTTTGTATATTTTAATACTTACATCCATTTGAATTATTATGGAGTTTTCGAGTATCCATACACAATTAAACATTGTACAGAAATTTTGTAAAACTATCAACGAAGGACAGTTGCGCCGCAGGCGACTTTTTTTACTATTAGAGCAAATTAAAAAAGTATGTGTTTATCTCACTTATCTGTTTAACTCGCCACGCCGGGCCCCTACTGAGCCCGGGCCCCAGGCTAGAGCCCTGTCAGCCCCCCCTTGTAGGGGCCATGGTATCGTGATCGCTCGGTTAAGACCGAGTGTGGTGCGGGGCAGATTGGTTTGGGGGGGGGGGGGGTATATGTTTCTGTTGTCAACCGAAATGTTGGTGATTCGAGGCTGACCGTGGCTTACTACTGTAGGAAATTTAATTTTTCTATTTTAGAATTTTTTCTCACTCTCAAAAAAAGTTTTCAGTAATTAAGTTGACTATTAACATCGTCACTTTGCACATGGTATTCAAAATGCTCAACAATTAATTAAACTTGTTTAAATACGACACGGTGATTGGTTTAATTCCTAAGTATTAAGTGTAATTGTTGGGTCTCGCTACCATTGCCGCCAATTTTGCTTGCGTGATATCTAAGTGATGCGCGTATGTTAAATCTATACCTAATAAGTAGATAATATACGTAATTATTGTTAACAAGTCGATGGAGTCTAATCGAATCACTAATCAGTAATCGGTATACTTATAATGTATTATTATCGCATAGTATTTAGTAATTATATTATAGGGAAGAAATCTATTTGAATTAAATCACATCGAAAAAATATGATTTATAAGACAAGACGTAGATCATCAATACGTCAGCGATACGACAAAATTGTACACACTTTTTCATTCATACTTATTTGTTTTCGTTGGATTAAGAATACATATTACACATATTATTATCGTTGGTTAATTATTTTAAATTCATTAAGCTCTGCCTAAACCAAACTATAATAGATAAAAAATATTATTCTATCTATAAATATCCAAAGTTATGTATGATTTAATTGCATAATTTTAGATATTTTATAGGTAGACGAGTATTTTTTGACTATTATCTATTATGGCATGGTTTCGCAGGGTTTATTTGAATTTTAAAAACTAACCAACACCATCTGTAGATTGTAGTCTAGTAGGTATTACTAACAAATTTTAGTGTGCACTATTTATGGTGGATCTTAACAGCCTACCCTTCGCCACTGCGTAAAGTGGACGTCGCCAACTGGTTGACGGACATCTAGATGCTGCACTATAAAAGAACTTTGCGATGCAAGCCTTATTTGTCTACTTGGTGGTTAAAATCGCGATGTACCTACGTATTTAATCCGTGCATTGCATTCATCTATGCATCGTTCTAGTTCGGTCGGTGAATTGAAATTTGCATTTCCGGCACTGAATAGTTATAATTTAACTGACCGATTATAGTTAACTGAAGTATAACTAAAGTACTTTTTAATGTAAATATTTTATGAGCACACCTATTTTATCTGTTAGTTTGCCTAATATCTATATGTTGTATGGGTTGCCATATAAAATGATGCAATAAACATATAGTTTTAATTGTAACTAACAAACTCTTTTGTACTAGAATTAATAATGAAATGATAGAAAATGATTAAACAATATTATTTTTTTATGTCATGATAAATTATGTAAGTATATTGAATACTTATAGCCAATATAAACTTTAGATAATTTAATGGTTACTTTATCTGTACCTACTTAACTAAATTATTAATAGTATTCAAGATACAGTATACATAGTAAGATGGATGCATACTTGATCCATTTTATTTTTTAATAACATGGCAACACACAATTAGTAATTTCAAAATGGCACCCGTTAATGTTTTAGATTTAGATGAATATAATGAAAGTATCTCTTTTCATATCCTTTGCCTCATTACTGAGTTGAGTTGTCAACAATTTCCTTCCATCTGTAGCGATCTTGTTGTTTCCATTACTGTTGATTCAGTCGCATTCTTGATAGTGTTTCTCCATCTGGAAGGTGCACGCCCTCGCGACCTCCTCCATGCAACGCCACCAGAGATCACTGTTCTCTAATAAGTATACCTACGACGTATCTAAGACTGCTAGTCGATCGTATATTTGGTTTTCACTTAAGGGGGGACATGCTCGTCGTAGGTCAAAATTGAGTTTTTTTTGTATTCTAAAACCATGATCCTGGACATTTCTTAAACGTTGTAGATAATCTATTTATATAATTTTGAAGCCTTATGATCCTTTATATTTATTTTAAACATTTGATGACTGCATAAAGTATTTTTATTACATAAAATAGTATTCTTTTAAACCTCTCGCTCTAATGTTTTAGAATATAGTCATATTTCGGTACATAACTGTGCAGTGGTGTTAAGATTTTTTACATTTATTAATTGTTAAACGCATTTATAAAACCATTAGTATAATTAATGACGAGATAATTTTAGTAAAATATTTATGATAAAAAATTATATTGATAATCTCTGTGATCCCAAATTTTACAAGAATTAGGCATTTTATTATTCAAAAAAATGGCAAGATTATCGTATCTTACCGACATTTAATTCATTGGTAAGATAAAATATGTACAATGGGCCAGCACGTTGATTTTCAAGCGGATTAGTGTAATATTCTAGCCTTTTTGTGAGAAAATTTAAGCTCTTTACGGTGTCAAAAAACTCCATACGCTAGCGGCTAGGTGCATATTTTGCAAGAAAAATGCTGTTTAGTAGGGACCTACATATTTTTATAAAATTCTCTGCCACGATATTCATATTTTTGATCTTAGACGTTAGTAGACCCGAACACCATAGATATTTTTCATCGAGCCTACAATCCGATATTGATTAAGAGATGTCAAAAATAATTAATTGTTCAACGTATTGCGTCGATGCTTTGGGTCTTAAAAAACACGTTGTAGAACAACTTGCAGTGACGTCCCGTGGAGGTAGGCAGATTGAGCGTCGCTTGGGGGCGGCAGTTACTCGAAGGGCGGCAAATCGAGAAGAATCATTAGATTATTAGATATATATAGAAATAGGTACCTAAACTTAGTGTAAAGTAACATAAAAGGTTTGACAAGACTGTAGTTTTTTTGTCGGGTTTGCGATGTCTAGTTTACTTCCATTTTCCTTGGACGTCACATCTTTGATGACCAGAAATGACACGTGCAAATTTGAGAATCATATTTGAATTATAGATATGTTACTACCTACTTACATAATTAATTTATCCAAATATTTTTGTCAGTGACTCACGAGTTTCGAAAGTTGTCAGGTGTATATTTAAATGCATCCGAAACCGTGGATTCGCAATAATGTCTGTTAAAGTACAGATGGCATTTAAATTAGATTTAGTGGTATATATTTTGTTAGTAAATGTCCATATAGCACATTTCTTAAATATTGGAGTCATGAAAGGTGATAAAAATTACTGTATAAAAAGTGGGGCGGTATTTTGGCGCTGCCTAGGGTGGCATTTTGTCTAAGGACGTCTCTTACAACTTGTGAATATGTCAGGCCCCGAATTCGAGCTCCAGAATCCGAGTTGTATTTATATGCCAATTTTATTTGATTTGGTAGATATGTTTAGTCAGATCTATGGTTATTACTTATTAGCTACAATATACAGCAGACTTGAGAATTTAGCGCCTCGACCATTGCGCCAATAAATAATCGTGGGAGCAATGTGTACCAGAATAAAATACGTCGTAAATACCGGATGGTTTAAAAAAAATATCTTCACATGCATAATATATTTGTACTAACTGACTTTAACGGCGGCTATAATAATTGCTCGCAGATATAATAATGTAATTTATGGAAAGAGAAAGAATTTTCTGCCATTGGAAATATTATGTTTAAAATGCTACATTTCAAGGTGCGGTCTGCCGAGGTGGGCAGACTGAAATGTCAAAAGTGGCACTCGACAGATGTAAAAACATTACCAACACAATTTATTGATATCGCGGTGTTATGTTGTTCTGATACTTCAATACACTCTGTACCTAATCGTGTTTTGTATCAATATTCAACGCATACATACCTACAATAAAGACACGCACACTTCAATAGCATCACATTTAAATGTAAACTTGTAACCCTATGACAGTGATCTTTGTGCAAGTTGTAACTCGTGTGTTATGAGTGCATGGGCCTTCAAACTATTTAAAAATCAATCAACACTAAATCGCTTAAAAAAGTTTGAAAACACATTGTATATGAACACTGTTTTCAGAAAATGCAATACATTTTATATAAAATTAACACTTCAGAAACATACTTATTAGAATTATTAAATAGTATGTTCAATAACGAATGTTACGTTCTTAAACATTTTAATTTTAAAATGTGTAGGTATGTGGTGAGCACACACGACTGAAGTGATTTATTTTTATTTTCTTTTAATTCAAATGAAAGTTTTATTCAGCTTCTATTTTTCACAATATTTTAAAACCATAAAATCGTGACAATTGGCTTATCTATCAGATAGACAACGGTTAGATATTGGCACGCGCATCTCTTCCAGCACCTTAAGTTTATCCCACATTCGTCCACACTCGAGATCGGTTGCCCGTTACTCCACACCCGTTAGCTATTATTAGAGTTCACATTAATTCTGTGTTCCCTAAAATGAGCAAGTTTCATCAATATTGCTACAGTCGTTGTAGTATTGTAACAATAATTATATTTACTTCCAGGCCTAAAAAATGTTCACTAAAAGTTTTTTAATTATTTATGTATTTTAGTGGTTTTATACATCCAATTATAATTATTTAGCTGTGTTCGGTTCGGCTTTTGACATACAATACAATATTACTATCATCGGTGTATTACTACGCCTACACCAAAAATGTATGTAGGTAGGTATACAATTTAAAAGCATCTGAAAGAATTTATACTGTTAAATCAGCTTGTATAGTTAGTTTTAATTTTTATTACAGAATTAAACTGCGCTATTATTACTATGGGACATGTCTTGCTTATCGGGTGTGGCAAACTCGAGAAAAATGTTAGTTTTACTGTGTTTTTTTTTGAACAGCTGATAAATAAAGAATTTAATTTTAGGACAACAAAGATAAAGTTTCTTTTGGCGAAACATGTCGAGATAAAAAAGGTTGCGCTAGATCCAAAGGCCGATTCATTTTAGGATTTGGCAACTTCAAAAAGGGACCACACAGGAAGAATAAATTTTTCTTCTTTCGGTTTTTTTATTTTTTGTAGTTTTTTTTTACCCCGAATCAAATTAAAATGAACAGCTAAAGGGGATTCATAATATTAATTACCTATACCTTTTATGATCTTGTTCTACTGTGTAAAATTTATGAAATATAAAATCAAAACATTGACGAATCTATATTTGATTTGTCAAAAGCGTTAGATATAAGTACCTATTTAAAAGAATATAATATTATTTTGTATTATTACCACCTAATTAGATCTATCCACTGTTGGATGAAGGCTTCTCCAAGCTAATCACACTCCTTTCGATACCAGAGGATTTCTAGATTAATCAGGCAATTCTTTCCTTTTTCGAGATAAGTTTCTAAGCCACTGAACGGATTAATACGATAGCGAAAATGCGAAAAATATTCGTTATTTGAAAGCAGATTTGTTTTATGACTTAATAATTACGTTCTGGCCATAAAACGAAAGAACTACAACGCCCGCTCAATCTCCTTAAATATTACCATTTTTGAATGCGTATTTCGTTTCCACAATAAACTTTCATGCATATCATAATACCTAGGGGCGGCATGGTATATGAAAGTATGGTGAAAAAGTATGGTGAAACAGGCTGGTAATCAATTTGTGGCAAAATTTCCACGTTAACGTTATATTATAAGGGTACGTTATAATGACCAAAGTAAATCCTCCGCACTTTTTTTTATCGCGTCGCCATTTCTCGTGAGTTATCGGCTGTTGTCGGCATGCTTCATTCAGTTGTATGAGAAAGCCAAATCGTTGCCTATCTCTACTTTTAATACATCTATGCATAATACAGACGTAAATATTGAAAATAACATGGTATTAATTAAAAATGTATCCCACTTTTCGCAACACTCTGATGGTAACCGACATCCCTTATTTTTGTTTTCTCTCGTCCAACCCATTTACTTTGATGTTTTTAGCGATATTCTATTAGCCACTATCCAATCATTCAGTTTGTTGTACTTTCGTGTTATGCCTAACATGTACCTCACTATAATACTACGCGGTGCTGTTACGCAACGGAGGTTTCTGGGTATCTATAGGAAAATATGTCCATACTTATTGAACAATCGGGCTTTATGAACAAACGCCAGGATACTTTTAAAAACATTATTTAAACTACTAAAAATACATTCTTGGATGTGGGGCTTTATAATTCTGCAACATAAGTTATTACTGGGAAAATTCTTCAATTTAAGTCGAACATATTCTTAAAGAAATTGACAGTTTCAGAGAAATGTCGTGTTTCTTATCCGACATAATACTTATTTATACCTTTCCGTTAATTGGTCGGTAATTAATATTGTAATGTAGTTTAATACTTTTTATATACTCGATATGCTAGTACTACACCGTTTACGTCTGTCAAACTATTATGAGAGTAATCCGATAATTTGTTATCTTTCAGGACCCAATTAAAAAAAGATTCATGCATTTGCTTTTTAGTTTATTTTACAACGTTTTTCTTAGGTCGTATTCTTATTTGTCCGGTGGTTGTTTGTCCGGTAAAAATCTTGCAATCGATTTTTAAATAACTTCCCGACTAGCTAGACATTTGAAACTTTTAAAATATATCAGAACACGATGCCAATGTATTTTTTAAATACTTTTAGCCATATTTAAGTAGAAATGAATTCATTTTTAGTTAATTCTGTTTTGTATGAAAAGTTATTTCGATTCCATTATTGGTTGCTAGGGGGTCCTAGCAACTAAATTATTAAATAATATATACGTGCGTTACTATGGAAATCAATATGAAATGACATTTCATTATTCAGTATTTCTATCAAGTACAATTTTTTTGATCGTTTAAACTAGTAAAGTCAAGTTTATATGATTCAACAGAAAATTTAAAAACGTTGCATATAAAAAGTTCTTTTTATCTTGTAATTATTTCAAATTTAGAATTGACGGTTTTCGTGTATATTTTATCTCACCTTACCCGTTTTAATACGCATTCTCCCTGTCTCGCCCTCTCTCACACATTTACATATATTTTCTCTTGTGCGTTACAGACAGACAGATAAATCAAGGCAACTATATAGCGTAATAAAATTTCTAAACTCATGAATTATGTTAGTATAGATTGTAGATAGACACTGTCCTAAGTTTTTTTTTTATTATGTACCAATTATTAAACAAGATTTTCTAAATATTCTTGTAAAATAGCTAATAATTGTCTAATTGTATTGTAGTTATGTTAGCTAATGTAGTGTGATTAATTAATAAAGTGTTGCCGTTTGTTTGAATATTTTAAAAATCTAATCTGCATGTCGTATCAATTGTCACGAGTCCAAGGCGCCAGTTGATTGTGTGCAATTTATTTATTATTACATTTGGAAATTTTCTCACGAGAATCAAAAAAAAAAATCAAACCAGACACGTCTAATTTATTAAAGGCCTAAGCTAAAAAGACTAGATGTATTTTTTGCCCGTTCAGCTCTTGTTAATAGCATATTAGGCGACTCGTTTTTTTTCGTTATCTTCAACTGGTATAATACCTATGTATTAGAACAGACAGATGAAAAAGAATTGATTAGAATTTAATGTTTGATGGCTTTGTAATCATCATCATCAGCCGGTGTCGATACACTGCTGAATGTAGACCTCCCTCGGCATGGCCCCCACATCCCGAAGCAGGCCCACAGGCTAGGATCTTTGGCGGGCCCCCAACCCATCACTAAGTTTAAAAGCAGTGTGACACACTTCATTAACGTTTTTTTAATTGTGCTTTAGGTCAAATTAAGGTTATGTGGGTATTTAGTGTATTATTAGCGATTTTTTCTACTTTTGATACATCTAGTTTTATGATGGAGTTGTCGAGTATCGACACACAATAATAAAAAAATACATCACACAATCATATAATTTAAAGTGTTAATGGCCAAGTAGTATAATAGCGCTAGCGACTTTTTTTACTATTAAAGCAAATTTGTGATGTGTGTTTATCTCACTTATCTGGTCAACCCGCCATGTCGGGCCCCCTAGGGGCCTATCAGCCTCCCCCCTACGGGGGTCATGTCTGTCGGTCCCCAGTTCTTTGCTGCCAAGAACTTGATTGGTCGGTTGGTCCGGCAGGTTTTGGGGCGGTCGTTTAGTGTCCCTTAAGTACCACCATATGACTGCACTTATTCAACGGTTTAGTTATCAACTCGCTGGCCATCCCATTGATATCGGTTTAGCGACCTTTATAGGCCATCCATAGACTGAAACCGCATGTGATTTTAAACAGTGTGCCATACTAAACTTATGATTTCTGATCACGGAAATATATTTTCACAAAGTATAAGTATTATAAGCATCTGATCGTATCCGCTTATGTACTTTATACCATACACTTACACAAGGTGAAAAGATCACAAAATAAACCAATGGATAAGGAGGCAGACAATTTCAAACCATTAGATCAAAAGGCCATCCATAGACTGAAATCGTATGCGGTTTGTTTAGAACCGTGTGCCATACTAAACTTATGATTTTTGTTCATGAAAATATATTTTATATTGTCACTATGTTTGTAAGTGTAAGTGCATGGCACACGGTTCTAAACAAACTGCATACGATTTCAGTCTATGGATGGCCTTTTGATCTAATGGTTTGAAATTGTCTGCCTCCTTATCCATTGGTTCATTTTGTGATATTTTCGCCTTATGCCCGTGGCTACTATATGCTAGTCTTAATTTGTGGTTTTCTCTTATACATAGTGTTCCTAACTGTCTGTCATTCACAAAAATATGTCAGATAGGGTAAGAAAATAGGCTAGAGGGCAAAAAAAATGTTAGACTTTCTCAAAATTAAAAAAAAATATCTGAAAACTAGTGTTCAGGAGAACAAAGTTTGAAGATGAATTTATTGTTTCAACTTAAAAATAAGTCATACAGTAGTCGTAGAACTTAATGCATGAACGACATTTGGTTATCAGTTAAATAATCTACTTATGTACAATTTATTTTATTTTTTAGTACCTATAATATACCATACAAAAGGACAGCGCAGTGATTTTAAAGTAATTCTGGTATATGTAGGTACAAATTTAGTTATGAAAATTTTAAAGGGTTTACTGTGTCGAAATACGCTAGATTTAAAGCCATATGCCAGATACCTCATCAAAAATGCTAAATCTTGCAAGAAAAGTTGGCAACACTGCTTTTACATAGATCTATTTTTCGAACATCATAGGCATAGTTTAAGCTTTAAGCTGTCAGCTTTTATTCGCTCCTCGCTAGTTTTGACCTGTGAATAATCTCAATATTCATACTTTATCGCCAGATAATATTATTTGATTTCCGATAGTACACACAATATAATAATATTATTACGATCATAATAGTAGAAGGTAGCCCATACAGAAGCTTTTTGTCTCGCAAAGTTTAATATCAACGCTGTAACTAGTTCCCTAGTGTAACGTTCATCCTTATTATGGGAAAGCTAAGCGACAAAACATGCCGTACTTCATCTTCTTTCCGTGCTTTTGAATTCACAATAATTATCGAGAGAGACGGAGAGAGAATTTCGTTATATTGCTATTTATTTATTTATTTATGAACGTCGCATGCACCTTATACCGGGTCCACACTGGCAACATGTCGCCGGCAACCTCGTTAAATTTTAGGATAAGTATGATAATTATTATCGTAAAATTTAACGACGTTGACGGTGACATGTTGCCAGTGTGGACCCGGCATTAGAATCACAATTTATAATTTGTACATGTTGGTACATGGGTATCATAAATTACCAATAATAATTCTTATGATTACATTGTAAAAAGTCATGACATTGAATTAAAATTAGAGCATTAATTGGGCACAAAGGATGCTTATTTAATTTTTATGAAATAATTTGTCATACTAATCTTATTAATTTAATAAATACTAAGGTGTATGTTATCTAAATTATGTATTGCTGTATAAAGGTTTTTGTTAAGTAGTTATTTACAGTAGTCAACGATAAAAATAGTATTTTTGTAATGATTTATTTATCTGTATATTCGTAAAAATATTCATAAACAAATTCAACAGTCTCATGCATTCACCCCTGATGACATTAAGAGCATAATTACATATTGATAAGGATTTTTACACTGTACCGTAGTACCTATGCTACAATGTTCGTAAAGCATCGCTTAGTCATACATATTATATTAATTATTATGATATTGTGTTATTCTAATCAACAACTGAATTTAAAACTCTCCCAACAAAAAAATTCGGCGCATTATAAAATTCAAAAAAAACTAAAATAATTTTTCGAATTTTTCTATTTTTTGTACCTAGGTAGAGGTCGAGTAAATAGTCTTTGGACATCGGCCATTGTCGGATGTTCGGCAATCTTCGCCATTACCGGGTGAACCGAAAGTGTTTGAGAAGAAAATGAAATACCAGAAATATTCACACAAAAAAGTTCCTACGTCAACATAAAAACACACAGGTACTATAAAAATATTCACGTTTACAAATTAATGTAATTTAACGAAGGGTACGATTCCATGTAGCGAGCTGTCATTGTTACGTGTAGTCTCACTACGTGAAGAGTTATTCATATTAATTATACAATTTGTCACCTCTGGCAGATAGTCTATATAACTTTCTCGGTGTCCATATCATCATCAGCCGGGGTCAATCCACTGCTGGATGAAGGCCTCCCCAAGCTTTCTCCAACTCTCTCGGTCCTGTGTCGTTCGCTGCCACGTATTTCCGCCGAACTTTACCAGTTCGTCAATCCAGCGGCTTTTAGGGCGACCCTGTGGCCGTTTCGTACCCCTTGGGTACCACTGGATGACGGCATTTGTCCAGCGGCCGTCCTTTCGGCGAGCAATGTGTCCCGCCCATCTCCATTTCAGCTGTTTGGCAACGTCTATTACATCGCGTACTCTTGTCTGCTTCCTAACCCATTCGTTCCTCTTACGGTCCTTTCGCGTGATGCCCAACATGCACCTCTCCATGCCTCGCTGTGTGACTCTTAGCCTTTGGACATCTCTCGTGTTGAGGGTCCACGTCTCGCAGCCATACGTGAGCACGGGTAGCACACATTGGTTGAACACCTTACGCTTAAGACATAATGGTAGGTCACTCTTGAAGATAATATTCAGACGTCCGAAAGCACTCCATCCGAGCTTTGTTCTTCGAGCAATTTCATCGTGCATGCTTCCGTCTATGGACACCTGCTGTCCGAGATAGACGTAGCTGCTGACTTGCTCGAGTTGGGTGCCAGAAATACAGATATACCACCAATATACCTAATCATTTTCACACGTTATTGCATGACCACATACTTTTGACCACTCTGCTGTAAATATTGCAGTTTTTTCTTTCACAATTTTTTTAGCATCTTTTTAGCATTTTTTGGTCAACATAATCCTTAATGTGTACCCATATTTTCTCTATATTATTTAACTGTGAATGGTATGGAGATCCATGGAACAAATTTTCAACTCAACTACCTAATTATGTTTTAAAGACTAAAGATTAATTATAATGTTGGAAGGAATTATTTAACTAATTTATTTTTGAGGTCAATATTTATGTCACCATGTTAGTTACAGGATTTTTGAAGAAATGTCTATACAGCCACACATCAAAAGCCTCAATTCTCCGTGATATATTTACAAAATATTATTTTTCCAAAGAATTTGGACTATAAATAAAAGGAGTTTTATACGATATGTTTGCTGTAGTTGTATAGATAGGACTGTAGCAGGATAGTTTTACCATGCAAAGGTACGGCCGTTCTGATTTTTGAATATGTTTTATAGTTTGCGGTATTTTTAAAAAATCCAAATTTTTGATCTTTCGTCGGAACGTCGGAAGACGCCGCCATCTTGGAAAAATGGCGCATAAAACCTATTCATCGTGACGGATAGTCTTTTTACATGCCCTGCAAATTGGCAAATAAATGTAATATTAGAATAATTATGAAGTTCTCTTCAAAATAGCTTGAATTATTTTCAAATGTAGACCATTGGTCCTTTTTTAACTTCAAATTCATACTATCTCAATAGAAGGAGATTTCCAATATGTTGTATTTTGCTCATATTTGGAGAATTCTTGGATCATCGATTGTGCATTTCTTATTATAATCATGTTTCAACATGGGTAAGAAGATTTAGTTATATAATTACCATTTCAAAACGTTTTATTCTATTGTTTAAAGATATACATCTATTTCATGTTGCTTTTAGTGTTGTTTAAATAAATAAATTATGATAATGTATTTAACTGGAAATCAAACGTATTAAATTGCAATAGAGTAAATGAACTCTCATTTTAAAATTCAATGTCACACAGTGATCTGAGATAAGATTTTTTTAAATTAATTAAAAAAATATATTAGGGAATATTTCAACTAATTGGACATTGCAAGAAGAGAATTTCCATTTCTCGATAGATAAGTACTAGGTTGACGTTAATGTAACAAAAATAGCTAAGAGCACATTAATCTCTCAGATATTTTAATTCCGATTACATTTTTATCTTATATCACTAAGAGATTATAATTATATTTAAGTATAAAATAGTTTTATGCATTACATAATACTTAAAGATTATTATTTAGTAAGTATATGTTTATACTCAAATATATGTAGGTACAGCGTAATAATATAATAAATTAAGTCACTAGATAATTATAAATATGTAGTTTATACAAGAAAATTCTTACAAACCAATTAGAATATAATATGTAAAAAATTATATCTCTTTGCGAGATAGCACTTTTATACATTAGCTACTGATTATACTATACTGGTTATACTAGGATTTTGTCTTAAATAAAAAAAAAATAATATCAAAGTGGCGGACACGCTTATCAAAGAATGAACATGACTTTAGAATTTATGCTCACTTATTATGTGAATATGTGGAAATATTTAAGCGGACACGTTTGCAGAACATGACAATGATGCTGGAAAGTCATGGACGTGAATTTGCAATGTATTTTTATATTGCAATTTGGATAGAGCTAGGTGTTAAAACTTCCGATGTGACAATTTTGTCAAAATGTTTTTTTTTTAATTGTAACATTGAAGGTTTTAACCATTAATCTCAACTAAGATATTATGTACTGTTCAATGACGACTCAATATACTAATAGAACATACATACTCCTTGCATCTGTGGGAGAATCTTCCTAAGTTATACAAATTTTAAAGTGTTTGTTATAGGTACATAATATTTATGTTTGAGAGGCTTTTTATTGTATGTATTATAAAATATTATCACTTAGTTCTTTTCACGACTATTTCACTTGTTTGGTGACATTTGCCAAATTTATTCCTACTACTACTAATAACCACTTAATATGGCTGTTATAAAAATACACTAATTTCGTGCAATCGCCAATTAAAAAGTTTTAAAATCGATGAGCTTATGAAAATTGTACATCTTACTTGCCTGTCAAGCACTCCCAATTAAATCTAACGAGTTTACTGCCAGATTAAGCATTTTTAACAAGCATCCAGTTAGCAAAATATGTGTCTGTCGTATGGCGTTATATCTAGGATTTTTCGTCAAAGGACAAAAAGTTTGTACATTACAATATATCATCCAATCAAATGAATATTTTAAATTACATCTACATTTAACACGGGCATCTTTTTTTGTTTTCTATTATTTATTAGTTTTGTAAAATTAAATTCTTTTTCAAATTAATGAAATGCTAGTTTCTAGACAACGATTGTTGTGCCAACTAGCTTATTTTCTTACCCTGTAATACTGGCGACACTTGGCCTACTGCCGTTTTCAAATTATGCATAAAAATAGAGCAGTGTCATATTACTATTGTTTATGACTATGGGAGAGGTTGGCAAGTGGCCCGCGGGCCGCATTTTATCCGCCCTCGCCTCACGGTGCGATAGATTTACCGTTGTTGAATAATATATATGATCTCAGAGAAGTGAGGAACGAACCTTTGATAAAAATCTGTCGATTTATTATAGACAGCTTCTAGAATCTAGAACCTTGTCAGACGTTAATGATTTTTTATATGAAACGGCCGAGCGTAAACACATCGTCTGATACAGACAAAGGACAACATCTTAACTCGTATTTTTACAGTGGCGTTTCGGTGGACATAACTTGCTTATCCACAAATCGATCCGTCCGTTATAGCATACTAAGTCAGTGAAAAGAACAGAAGTAAATATTGTTCCATTTTTTATGTTAACCATCTTTATCCGCAGTAGCGACAGATCGTATTAAATAAAGGAATACGAGACAAAAAATCGTAAAGTATCAAGAGAATATGATATGCCAGGAGGTATTTATTATAAGAGGAGATAAATTGATATAATTAATAATTATTATAACATTCAAAATATTATGTGAAATGTATTTTCTTGTCAGATCGACGAATTGATTATAACACAAATGCCTTACATTTATTATGTAAATATGTCTGTCGGTATCATTGACTTAATTTGCACCTTTTTGGTAATTATTAAGTTTTATTTCTGGTGCGCGTGGAAACCACGGACATTTTTTTTGTCCACAATATGTACCGATAGCATGGGACCAAATACAACATGTTTTCATTTTAGTAACTTACTTACTTCATCATGCTGAGCATCGGATAAGATAATAGGGCATGTTATGGTGAGGCTGTAATGTTATATGTAATATGAAATATTAAATTTGTGAACATGACTAACCTAATGCTATAAAATAATTAACTTATCCGTTTATTTCTTTCAATTTATTTTATTTAAATAAATGTATTAGCGGGACTAAGTCTAGACACACACGCGGCCCCAAGTTAGTTTACAAACGCAATATCTTACAGAAACCTGCCACAAACTGTGGTAACTTATGGTGCACACGTCAGTTGCCAAAATCTGCGCAGAACGTTTGAAAGTTGAAACTCGCCCATTTTGTTCGGGGAAGGCTCTGTTTGCCAATTAACGTTAATTAATGTTAACTTCAATTATTATACACTATTATAGCAGTCTTCTGTACTTACATAAGAATGGGATAAATTCATATTACTGCTTTTCTAAATGTTCAGAGAAAAAGTTATTGTTATAAATACTTAACCTGAAAGCATTTATTTTAAGTATTATGTAGATTAAGATCAAGTCAATTTATACAACATTACAAGACCTAGAGATAATAAATACATAATCAATTCTGTTTTATGCAATTTATATTTCCTGCTTTCCCGGTGTTTGAATCTTGTTAGTAATAATCACACAATTGTTATTTTGGACTATGTTTGCTAATTTTATTTATTGTTTTTATACTGCGTCTATTTTTAGATTCAAAATACCATTTTTATAAACGAGCACGGCAGTAATGGCTGTGTCTAGCCTTCGTAGAGTAACCTTCGACGGATTAAAGAACACATGTCTGAATTGTTTAAAGTTATTAAGTTGCCAATAATTATTTATTGCTTATTTTGTTACACCACTGCAATTTAACAATCTGGTATATCAATTCGTCATTTCGATAGTCGCTCAGCCTCTCCCGGTACTATGGCCAGCAACTAGCAACTAGTGACTGGTAACATTGCGATCAATGACCATTAAAAACAAGTTTGGACGCAACTTTACTCGCGGCCAATGCTTCCCAATCGTAATGTAATAATGACTATAAAAAAACTTATGTTTATGACCTAACATGTAAATATTTGCCGATCTTATTCTTAATACATTGCATGTATCTACATATCTACAACATTTAAATGATACATACAGAAATCACCGTATCACTACGTATTAAAAATGATTACATGTAAATTGTACGTATTACATTTCGCTGGAGTACAGTTCACCGTGAGCTGTCTTACCGGAAAGAGGTGACCATATGGCATTGTCACGAAAATAATTACGCGTTATTAGTACAATGCAGACAGTGATGTTTCAACTTTATTAAACTCAATAATAATATTAATTTGATAGGTATTTGAAAAGGTACGACTTGATACTTACCTAGATATTTTCTTCTATGTTTCCCTTGTATTCCGGTAGGTTTTTATAACATATTTTTAAGTGTTTTATTTAGTCATGAATTTGATCTAAATACTAGATGGATATCTATTTCTGATACATAATGGAAAAAAATGCAGGTGACAGTATTACCAGTCAATATTCTTGGATGTGGCTTACTTCTGCAAAATATATTATTTTATTTAAAATCACATTTAGACTTTATTACTGTCTTACCATTCCGTTAATCTGTCACAAATTAATTGTAATGTTTCTTCTACATACTTGATATGTTAGTACTGCACCGCTGTAAGTATCTGTCAAATTATTATGAGAGTATCCTATCAACTTGTATCCTTGTCAGTTTATTTTTCAAATTTAGAATTAGCGTTAATGTGTATATTTTAACTCATCTGACCGCTTTTAATGTATTTTTCCTGTCTCACTTTCTCCTACGCATTTGAATATGTTTTCGTCATTTCTGACAGGTAAATCGAGAAAAATATTATTATATAAGGTAGCTAATTACTTTTAAAAATTGTATTGTATTGTTTTACTAATGTGTTCTGCTTATACTTGCTTGTGATAAACCAAAATATAATCCTGATGTGTTGCTTTTAATAAGGAAATCTATTGCATTATTTTAGACTTGCTTACGAATTGATACTCGCTGCTGTATTTATATAAGCATTCAGACAAAAACACAAAACTTATCAAAAGCACATTTACGACAAAAGAATATTTTTATTCAGTTTTTTTATACATATCCTCATGTTTTGGTACTACCTAACTAATATTTCCTGTTGAATTTTATTCTCACAACCGAACCTCCATTAAAAATAAGCAACGCGAAACTATGCCATCATCAAACTGCCGCACTAAGTATTAATTAATTAGTATTAAACTTACACATATATATCTCAATTAAAAAAAACTTTTCTAACCCAATGAAGTTGAGTTACACAATTAATTTTATTAATTTATTTACAACACTGACGAATGACCACCATAATAAAATAACAAATAAAAAGAAATATTTTTATATTAACTATTTTTTTTTTAAATTTAAAATATATTATGTATAGCGATTTCATCTGTAAAGAAAATATCTTCTACTACTATCATACTCATATCTATATCGTCAATTGCGTGTGCGTATTTGCGCAATCATTTATTTATAGTTTATATAGCGTTCATACATACTAAAATATTGCTGTCATATTGATACGTAATAAATTTATTATTTAAAAATTTACTACTATTTTTCTTATTCTACGAATAATTCACAAGATTTAAGAATGTAACATTCTTCATATTAGATACATCCACGAATATTGGCGCGAACACAATGGATATGGGTTCATGTCCTATTGGGCGTCGTATTTTTTTTAACACTTTCTCGTAGACATTTTATATTATTTTGTTAGTTACCGCTGCTTTTCGTTGTATGTACAATATTAATATAAATATATAATATTATTATGTATAACTTTTCTATTAACTTGCATGGCACATGTGCGATAAACGACTTGTCACTACTGTTTATTAATGCGTGTAATTCATTTTCAATGTTCCATACAATTATAATACAACATTCATAGAAATAATGAGTTTTTTTTAAATTTAAATCATGTTTCTAGGCATGTGATAATTACCTACTTATATTTTATAAATGAGAACTCTACCGTTTCTGAGTGTGTCCAGTGGACACTGTCTCCGTGATGACTATCTGAAACATTGTGAGCGTCCGTTGTTTGTACTTACATGGTGCAGAACTAACCTGCCATCGGTAATGCCAATTGTATTCAACTATATCGCTTCCAATAATATTTTTACTGTGTTACCTACTTATTTTTCTATGTAGTTTTTATGTTGTGAACGCCTTGAATTTAAACCTCTCGTGCTAATAAATAAAATTAATTTAAGTGAATAATTTAAAAAAAAAAAATGGCGAAGAATTTCTTATGTAAATAATAATATAAATCTTTGGTTTATATTTTTTGCGTTTTATTTATTACTTGTGACAGTAATAACTCTTCTTCCTCTATATAGCTAAAATTGAATATACAATATGAAAAAAAAAAACACTAATAAAACTTTAATATTTCTCAGAGAACCTAATTAAATAAACTTTTTATGAATACATTGATGATATTAACATATTTGCAGGTTGAATGTCATTGATACCAGCCAGTAAACTTGTTTGATACTTATTTTTTTATCCATTTTATACTTAATAATATTTAAATAAATAATTTAATTATCAGCTGGAGTTTTGAGATAGAAATTACATATTCGTTTTAGCAAGACAAAAACTTCCTAATTCTTTGTAAAATATAACCGAGATATAATACTCATATTTCTGGTGGGTATTAACAATTTGTTTATGTCAAAAGAAAATCATATATAGAAATGGAGCCTTAATCAGTAGCGTAGCTAGAAATATTGCCCCCAGTGTCCCTAAATTGATTGAAAATTGTTTTACTTCCGTCCGATGTAATCGGCTTTTCCATCCATTTAATTTCAGTCCTAAATTAATGTTGTGTGTGTTTTTTAGCTTGTCTATGTTTTTTTTGTGTTGGTGTTTAATATTATTCATATTATGAAATATTAAAAAAGTCACTAATACCGATAATATTGATTTAAGAATTAGGGCACCATATTCGGCCAGGCGCCAATATTTTATGTACTCGTGAGATGCGGTAAAATAAAACTTCTTCACTGAATTTCTTACAAACTATCAGAATTATCCTGTTTGTTGTATTCTTATTCCATACAAAAATAGCGCTTACATCATATTTGAACTTGTTTCAGCGATCCCGTGGGCCGCATGCCAATCACTGATTTAAACAATCCATTCATAATTATTATTCATGATACAATTACTATTTAATGGATTTTATCATTGTGATTAATGATTATATTTGTTGTTTTATTGTTTTCAATTTGCGTCTGTCAGGGTATGGACCTAATAGGTTAAGCAAGTGGCTGACATCGATTTCTCGTAAAAAAAACCAAATCATTTAATACAAACCTCTACTCTGTGGAGGTCTATATGATCCTATTAGGATCGGACATGGTCGAAAGAAAAAGAAGAAAGATTGTATTTTGAAGCATGTATTATAAAAACCGATAAGTCGCTTGGGTGGGTTTTGGAAGTTATAGAACATTGTAGTATGCAGGGTTTTTTTTTTAAAGGTGCCGGAACTCACTTCTTGCCAAACAATTTACATATTGTAAAAACGTCATATATTTGAATAAAAGTATATGGTGATTTACATGGTACCCACATCATGAAGTGGGCCCCCTACCTATCACTAAGGTTAAAGGCAGTACGATGCTCTATAGTAGCGTTTTTCAAATGGTGTTCGAGGTAAAATTAAAGGTACGTATTCAGTGTATCAACAAACATTAACCAAAACATGCAATTACACAACCACATTTTTTTACGATTAGAGCAAATTTGTGATGTGTGTTATTTCAATTATCTGGTCGATCCCCCAGGCTAAAAGCCCTGTCAGCTCCTCCTTTGTGGGGGCCATGGTGATTTCCAAAGTTTAGTCCAATTTTTGTCTGACAAATCGTCTCGATTCCTTTTCTTATAGTCAGAGTCTATGGCCGAATGTCTTCTTCCACTAAGTCACCACCAATCAATGTATTTTGAATGATCAAAAAGTGTCAAATGTGGTCCGACGAGTTTGATGACCAAAAGTGCCGAAACTGTTTTGGTCTTCAACGAAGCTCTTATTGGGGTAATGATTTGATTCATTTGCTTTCACATTCACTTGAATAAATTGTTATAGAGTTCAATGCACATATCAAACGAGATAGTTTTTCAGGATATGTCTTTTCATATGAGATGATTCAAGAAAATTAACTTGTACTACGTAATCGCGAACCATGTTTCATCTAATTGCTTTTGAAACATTAAAAATACCGCGAAAAAGGTATCGGAACACCGTTCCACCTCGTTACATTACAAAAAAAGCCCTGATAGTACATATGTATCTATATTGTGTTAAATTAAACATAGAAAATGACAATATATCGACTTATGTATCGGATTTTTGAAATAAATAGTCGCATTCATTTCTAGAAATGCGTGATCGATAACAAAAACTGAAGATGACAATAAAATAAAATAATGTGGAAGAATTCAACAGGCAGCTATAATTCATGTTCATTTGAGAGAGCTTACAAAGAATTGCCATTTATCCATATTATCTATCAGAAATATCTAAGAAACAGGCAAAATTTTATAACTTATTCTCCCAATTTGGTTTAAAGGTCACTTGGTCTATAAATGCATCCAATTAAAAATGTAACCTAATACTCTAAAAAACATAGATGACGGAGGATACATATTATAACAAAATGAAGCCGAAAGAAGTGAACTTAGATTAATTTGCAGCAAAATATACACTATTATTTTTTTCAACATAAGTATTTTTATATTTTACTCAATTAATTCCGAAGATTATTAAATACACATATTGTCCAGATAAACCGCGACACGTGAGTATATTAGGCCCATGAATAATTATTGCAAACAACTGTAGGGTCATATGTAAATAAAATAAAGAATGTCTAAAATATTAACAGTATAATATTTTCCAGGACTGCACTGAATTAGTGTTGCTAACGTTTTTTATAGACCATCATTATTTCCAATATTTATATCAACAATCACAAACACTATATTATTATGTTTTATTTATATATATAAACAGCGCATGCAAACTATGTATACACAAAAGGGTGTGACATACATACATATACTTATACATACATTATAAAAAATAAAAATAGTACTTTTATTTTGGAAAATATTCATTCCGACCATGTCCTAATATGATCATATGGGCCTCCACAGTGTAGAGGTTTGTATTAACAGATTTTGTTTTTTACGAGAAATGGATGTCAGCCACTTGCTCAACCTCATAGGTCCATACCCTGACTCATACACAAATTGTAAAACAATATGTGTACTTGCCAGACCCAGGATTCGAACTCGAGACCCACGGCGTGATAGTCCAACGCTTAAGCCGCGCGGCCACCGTGGTTAGAAAATATATGTTATAGTTATAAAATATAATAAATTGGACAAAAAAATAAAACTAAAATCAGCCATACTGCAATCTTTAAAAAATAGTCAACTAGGTAAGTTTTTAATTTGTAATCCTACGAAAAAAATGTCTCAATCTATTTATAGTCCCAACGATGTATCTATAGTCTAAGGCAGCGATACTCAACCTGCGGCCCGCGGGCCACATGCGGCCCTTTAAGCTTTTATGTGCGGCCCGAAACACATTTATTATCAGGAATTTCGTATATCTTGAGATTCGTTTCGACTTTGACGCACAGATAGTGACACCCGAAGAGGATTGTCATTGTGTTCCACATCAGATCTGGTATAAGAGTGTTGCTATTGCACACGCTTAATTAAAAAAAAAACACGCATAATTTTTAAAATCTCAAAAATGTTTTGTAAAAAAGGGGGGGTTTCATGATTTTTATCGTCACACCAGTAGTGATTCGGCCCGCGTTACTTTACAAATATATGTATTTGGCCCGAAGAAAAAAAAGGTTGAGTATTAATGGTCTACAATACAAAATTTCTGTTAGTAGTTAACTATGATAATTACTATAGAGTAGCAACAGTGACGACCGTATCTTAAAATGCCTTAATAAATCACATAAAATAGATTTCTCACGCCGTACTTATCCGGTTTTGACGAGAACAACGTACAATTAAAGTGAATACTAATGAATCTTGAATTTGTTTTCCATAACACTGCCGTGCGATATTTACTAAATAAATAATAAATAGGTCCTATAAATTTATCTCGAATAAGGATATAAAATTTACATATTCATCGACAGCTGAAAGGCAAGTTCGATAATATAATCTATTATTTTCAGTCAACAAAAAAATAATAATGTACAAATTTGGCGTTTCAAAAAGCATAGTTGAAGGTTGAACTAGCGGCTGGTATATTATAATGCAGCTGGTAAACATGCCAGCGAAAAACGTGCTATTGTACGGCCAATACAAGTTGCCGTCTATTAAATGAATGGAATACATTTTGTACAAACACTATAATATTATGACGTATGGCACGGAAACATGTTGCATGATGATCAGACAAAAATATCGGAAACTTTGCCTCCGTCCTTGGAGAAAAGGGTTACCTTCCGTGCCCTTCTATCAAAAATCCATAATAGTACCAAACAGCATATAAATATGTTAATTAAATAATAAGTACTAATATAGTATTCCAATCTAGTAATATTGTATCGTGTGACTTTGTTACTGGAGTAGTAGCTATTCAATTTCTAGTTTTTACATAATTAATCTCATATTTAACAGTTTTTTATTAGGTCGTATTCTTATTTGCCCGGTGGTTGTTTATCCAATACAAATCTTGCAATCGATTTTTAATTAACTTCCCGATTTGCTAGACATTTGCAACTTTTATAATATATCAGAACACGATGCCAATGCATTTTTTAAATACTTTTAGCCATCTTTAAGTAGAATTGAATTCATTTTCAGTAAATTCTGTTTTGTACTAAAAGTTATTTCGACACCATTATTGGTTGCTAGGGGTCTGGGGTCCTAGCAACTAAATTATTAATATATACCTGCGTTACTATGGAAATCAATATGAAATGTCAAAATGACATTTCAGTATTATTTCTATCAAGTATAATTTTTTTTTGATCGTTTAAGCTAGTCAAGTCAAATTTATATGATTCAAACGATGTAAGTATATAAAAGTTCTTTTTATCTTGTAATGTTTTTAGTCCGCTGCGGAATATAAAAACATTTTAAATGGATAGTTTTATTACAACTTGTAAACAATGTTGATTTGTTTACGGACTTAATATGTATCTTGGTCTGGTTTAGGCATTATAGACATTGGGAGATAATAAATTTAATATGCTGCAAGTATGCTATGTAACAGCTACTCGCATGCTGAGGCCGAGTTACGTGCATGTGTATCTGGGTGTTAATCTAAACAGGTCCGGTCTAGTCGCCCGCGCTGTTCACCAACTTTTTTGCCTGCTGCGCGTAATGATAATGTTACACGTCGGGTATTATAGTTGTGGCCAGGTTGGCCCGGTCAAAACTTACCTGTCCGCCTGCGGCCAACGAGCCGATCGGCCGGCGAGGGACGTTGCAACCGCCGACGGACACTTTTTTGCATACAATTATCTATCTCGATTTGCATGTGTTATTGTCGTCGACAAAATACTCAGAAACCTTAGATTGGCTTAGAAACTTAGGAAAACTCAGAGCAATAATACTAAAAAGACACGGTACTGTTCAGATAAATGAAGCCGTCTTCTTTGCGTATGACGCACATTAGAACGTCATTTATAATATTATTATTAACTTCCTATAAAATGTTATTTAGTATGTGCCATCATCTTGCTTTTCGGTACGGCTATCACATTTGAAATTTAAACACAAAAATTAACCATAGTTTTTACTATATTAATTGAAAATATTGCCCAATAACTTGTATTTAACAGTATATCTCAGCAACACGTAGAGTATACACTTCATAACTTTGCACTCCGGCTCTAGGATGAAAATGATGTAACATATTCTAAAAATATATTTTTTACATATAGTTATTATTGTCATTTTTTATATATTACGTACCACTTATATTAATACAAATGTATATCATTTGATCTAATTTTATGTGAGGTAATCAGGTAAAGAGGTGTATCAGTATAGTAAAAAGTGTAAAAAAGTGTAAATTTATAATACGTATGGGTACTCTACTCCTGGTTTTGACTTAAGCACATCAGTCAAACCAATATTTACTGGCTTCACAACCAGCTTCACCAAGCCGCTTATTCATATGTCTTCTTTCCTACTCGCATATTGCGGAGATTATACGCATGTCAAATACTTTCTCACTGGGAGTTACGGTTAGTTTTGGTTTAGGCTTTGGTGGAAACGTTAGCAGAATAGGTCAAATGATACAACTATATTAGTTTATGTGTGACGTTTAGGAAATCCCTAAATATCTTTGTACATAAATCATTGATTATTTTTATTAATCGACCCCGGTAATGGTCTTAAATATAACATATTCTGATAACAGTGATAACGTATCCATTTTAATATTATTATAATCGACATGACTGCAGAATATGTCAAAAACTTCAGCACGAATTAACATAATAGATAATATGCACCCTTTACTTCAATGAAATGTGAATAATTTGTATGGGAAAATTTAAGCGAACAGTTTAAATAGAATAACACAACAATGCTAGTAACTAAGTAAAAAGTCGTGAATGCGAATTTGTAATAATAAGTAAAGTGAATTTTTCAACCACACTCATCACCTACATACAATATAATGACATTTGTATGGGAATATCTTCATGTCTATGAGTAGGGGAGCATTTATCTTTCTTATGTTACATCCGCTAATAAGTGAAGTTAATATTTATGATAAAACCAGTGGAAAAAATATATAATTATATAGTAAATTATATTCTGTCATAATATAACTACATATCTAATTGAGATATATCCAGCCTTTTATTTTTGCTGTGCAGACTGACGGTGAAATCTCATATCTAAAGAGAACCCAAAATTTATGGTTGCCTATCCAAGAAACTATCGTTTATATTAATTATATTGGTCGAATATATTGCATAATAAGAGGTCGCTTTTTAAGACATTATTCATTATTACTGTGCCATATTTATGGAATTCCTAACGTCGATAAGATTACGATGTTTTATTTCAACTTTTCTTAAGACATGGAGGTCTCTAAAACAATAATAGAATTGATGAGAAAATAAACGAAGTCATGACGAGTCTTATATAAGATAGGAATACATATTATAATTTATGCTTAGTCACGAATCATGTCATGATGTACAATGTACATAAACCTTTTTGATCTGAAAGGGAGCTTAAAATGGCCACTTCAAAAAATATCAAGTCCTTCCTACCTTTGGCATTATTTCTTTTACACAACATTATCTATTTATCTGGTCTGTCGGTTTCAGTCAATTGGCATTACATATTTTATTTTATCTTCAGGCTTTATGATTTTATACACAAGCATAAATATTTTTTATATTAACATTATTACATAATTGTGGCATATTAATGGAGACCACCTCAGTCACCTGCGCTTTGCAGATGATATTGTTATACTCTCACAAGACCCGAAAGACCTCCAAGGTAGAGTGCAAGAACTCGCGGATGTCAGTCAAACGGTCGGTCTAAAGATAAATGTCTCAAAGACAAAAGTGATGAGGAACTGTTTTTCAGACCCTGCGATTATATGTATTTCTGGCACCCAACTCGAGCAAGTCAGCAGCTACGTCTATCTCGGACAGCAGGTGTCCATAGACGGAAGCATGCACGATGAAATTGCTCGAAGAACAAAGCTGGGATGGAGTGCTTTCGGATGTCTGAATAGTATCTTCAAGAGTGACCTACCATTATGTCTTAAGCGTAGGGTGTTCAACCAATGTGTGCTACCCGTGCTCACGTATGGCTGCGAGACATGGACCCTCAACACGAGAGATGTCCAAAGGCTAAGAGTCACACAGCGAGGCATGGAGAGGTGCATGTTGGGCATCACGCGAAAGGACCGTAAGAGAAACGAATGGGTTAGGAAGCAGACAAGAGTACGCGATGTAATATACGTTGCCAAACAGCTGAAATGGAGATGGGCGGGGCACATTGCTCGCCGAAAGGACGGCCGCTGGACAAATGCCGTCATCCAATGGTACCCAAGGGGTACGAAACGGCCACAGCGTCGCCCTAAAAGCCGCTGGATTGACGAACTGGTAAGGTTCGGCGGAAATGCGTGGCAGCGAACGACACAGGACCGAGAGAGTTGGAGAAAGCTTGGGAAGGCCTTCATCCAGCAGTGGATTGACCCCGGCTGATGATGATGATGAAATACATTATTTAATACCAATGGCGCGCGGTGTCTTTTGAGATCGGACATGGTCGTCTAAACTCTAAATCATACACTTATTTTATTGTCACGCTGGATATTCCATTTTTTAAATGCATTATTTATATTACTAGTTTTCAAGACAAATGAATTTAGTGCTGATGTTATTAGTTCATAATTAAAATACAATTTGACGTTGACATCTGGAAGTGATGGGAAACTGTTTGTAAAAAGCATTAAAGATTTTATCAACTAGCATGTCCCACACCATAATTTGCTCCTATAGGGAGAAATATCGAGCAGCTAGTCTGTCATTAAATTTATTTATTGGTTGTATGAATCGCTTGAAATAATTAATGGACCGCACGCCATTGATTAGTACATACGAGTATTATGCCAATAATTATGTCTACTTAAGCTAATTTAATTACCTATATGTTTATGTTAACTACAACTCACCTCATAATGATATGCATATTGCCTACATTTATATTAGCTGTAATTCAGAGATAGTGTTTGTTTCTCAGTTCCGATTTGATCGAAATCAATGTCAAAATCAATCAATGAGATGGTTAGGTACCTACATATTATAAAGAAACCAGAGAACTCAGAAATAATGGGAACTGAAATACCTAACGGGTGTGGAGTAATAGGCAACCGATCTCAAGTGTGGAAGATTTTGGGATAAATGTGTCAAGAATACGCTTGCCTCGGTTCGGTTTATGCACTGACGCTCATTAAAAAATGGTGTACTTGAAGGTTGCAATTTGCCATAAACACTATTGCACGTCTATAATGCGTGGTTCATTTTAGTATGACACTCTCATAATCAAAGCCCTTCGTCAAAATACAGTGTATTGGTGTATTTTCGAAGAGCGCTGCGTGGTAGGTATTTAATAGCCAATAGCTTAAATATTGTCGTCATTAGTATGTCTTCCGTAGCATAATGGTTGAATGCGACGAGTTTGGGGCGTTTACCCGTTGGAGATGCCGGGTTCGATTCCTGACCGGTTGGCTTACTTTTTTCAAAAAAGTTTTTTCTATTGGTTGTGATATACTCTCTCAGTTAGTGTTTTTCTAAAATTATATAATGTTCAATAATCAGAATGATATATTCTTAAATCTTGTGAATTATTCGTTTGAATAAAAGAAATAGTTAATTATAAATATGACGTTATTATAAGCAAACGAAAACAGAAGGATACAAAATAATATAATGAAGTGTTTTTGTTGTCCAACGAGTCGAACTTGCAGATGTTTATATGAACAAGTGGCCAGTCATATCATAATCACATCCAGGACTTATGCATGACTGTACTAATAATATGACTGATCGCAGTGTTGCCAAGTCAAAATTTTAAATTTCAGTAGATTTTGGAAAATGCAATATACCTATTAGATATGATTTTAAAATATGGAGAGAACTCACATTGTGCAGATAACGACTTTCATGCACTTCATAATTATATGCTCGTATAATAATTATGAAAAATAACAATAATAAAACTAAACAGACATGAAACCTTTGAATAATGCCGCTTGTTATAATTGTTTAACTTCGTTAAATTTTATTTGTTGATATGTCATAGATTAGCAGGTATATTATTATATGTAAAAATAACACAATTTTATTATAAACAATGATGTCAGTGGGTAAAATGGCACTCTTGAGTAGAGTTAAAATGTTTTCTTTGTCCATTTGGAACCGTCATACATAAAAAAGGCGTGCGTTAATTATTTTTCAAGTTTATTATTAAAATAATTATTAGTTAACTTACAAATATGGAAAAACACAAAATATCAGTAGATTCCTTGAATTTAGAAAAAAATCAAAAATTCAGTATATTGGCAAAAGATATCAGTAGGTCTACTGAAATTTCAGTAGACATGGCAACGCTGCTGTAACGTACATTGTAGCAACAGCACAAATTGTAGGTACACATTCATTTAAAATTAATATACATAGTAATATTTCTTTTTTAAATTAATTTATTACTTAGTTTTTTAACTAGGTGTTCCTGTTATTACAGTATAGGGATATATCTGGGGGTGCTGCAGTTGATTAAAAATAAAAATAAATGTTCATTAGGATTATGTTTCATCAAAATTATTAAAATTAAACATTATATAAGTACCTATGCTTTTATTTCACTATAAAATTGATTCTTCTGTCTTTTTTCCTTGAAAGAAAGTCTATCACATTTTAGTTGCTCACGACAGCCGTCGCGTCTAGCTCAGAGCCGCTGTACCCGACAACGTTCGCAACACGAAAATACTGCCAGAGTATGCGGCAGTACCGAACTAAGCTTCTAGCTTTGAGCCCCGCTCCCCGCGCCCATTCGAGCATATTCCATCGAAAATGGTACTGCATAAAATTACGCAATACATCACTTTTTGATATTAGTATCACGGTGTATGATAATTATTGGGTGTATCGGTGCGCGGGCGAGCTTAACACGCTTAAATAATATTGATATTTTCATATAATTTATCTTCATAAATTTATGTATATTATAATATTACATTTTTATCAATTTGCTTGGGGGTGCTGCAGTTCCGCAGTGCATATGGACGAGCCGTCACTGGTTATACTCAAAGACTCATAAATAGAATTCCGATAGGCTATTTACCAATATAGTCAAGTTTGATGCATGGTTTTGAATGTGTGAGTGTCCTACGAAAATCCACCACGCATTATAGACGTACAATACGTAGTGTGTGTAATACACAAATATTAAACGTCAGTGCATAAACCGAGAGCAGTTGTCAGTATTCGAAGTATGACGTATTCTTGACACGTGTTTAAATTTATCCCGTATTCTTCTTTACTCGAGATCAATTGCCTGCTCCTCCTTACCCGTTGGGTATTTCAGTTCCGTGGTTATACTGTTTGGTTATGTGGAGGGTTATTAAATGTAATATATGTACATTACGAATTTTAAGTGAAGTCTGTAGCGAGCTATGTTCCTCTATGTATTTCTTTATTTTTTCAATAAGCAACATTATATATTTTGTGTTGTTTAGTATTTCGTTAGATTTTTAGATGTCAATATCGTAATGTCTGCACAGAGCAGATCTTTACTTTTATAGTATTGGTCAGTCGTTTGCCACATTGTTTGAGAGGTGTTGCCATCACATGGAACTTAAGATCCGACATAAATAGTACACACTAAATTTTGTCAGTCAAACGTATATTTTTATTGAAGTAAGTCTATATTGTTGAGATGGTGTTTGTTAGTTTTTAGTTTGGATATTCTGTGGGCTTTGAGAAAAACACATACATATTGTCTCACTGGGATCGAACCCAGAACTCACCAACCTTACGCACTGCACCACTAGAGACGCTAGGTATGCCAAGCCAATGTTAGATCATTTTATATTATAGTAAACAATATTTTTTCTTTTATAGTATGTGTGATTAAGAAGACGATACGTCATAATAATATTTTTATTTCTAAATTAAATATCTGTAAACGACGGGTGGACATACGTTAGATAATTTATTAGTTAAGAGGAGGTACAGTGCAATTGAGGATATTTTGAACTCGAAAGTTAGGTACAGTACCAAAATTATCAATGCCTACACATGTAAATATTACATTAAAAATGTTTTTTTGATTAATTTTTTTTATTTATAATATCATAAAACATTCATTCGTTGAATGCTTTCATCTTATTACATACTATACAGATCTGGTTAGGTTATGTTAGGATAAGTCCTACGTGTTATTTTGTCAGATACAGAATTTTCCTCTAAGACACGGCCTTAAAGACAGTAACTCTGACATCATTTTTACCGTGGCATGAATATGTACTAAATACAACACACAATTTTACAAGACTTCACTTACAATGAATGCAGCAATGACAATAATTTTTTAAATATAATATGCAGTATGTACCATCTTATAGTGGTATTTTTCACACTGTGTCCTCTACTAATTGGACATGTTCACAGGTATATTTGTATCAATCGTCAATTGCTTCAGGGATTCCACGAAAAGCGCACGACCTCTCAGTGCGAAAAAGTATTAAATAAGAGACCACATGTGGTTCACCATTCAATAGAGTACCGTTCCTATATCGCTGTATCGAAATCAATGTAGATCGATGATTGATATTCTTCCTAATTTGGTAGGCAACGCGAAGGAAACAAAGAGATTTGTTTTATGTCTCGTAGAAATGTTGCAATTTTCAAATAGTTTTTTCAACTCGACAAAAAGAATTGTTTTCGGTTTTTGACCTTTGGAATTTACTTACAGAAAATTTTCCTATTTTTTATTTGACTATCTCGACTTTTAAAGCGTTTTTTTTTCTAAAGTCGAAAATGTTACATTAAAAAATTAATTTCAATAAAAAACTGTTTAAAATTTTATGTTTGTGTTTATAAATAAAAGTACCTCAGATACCTCATCCTCAGAATAATGATATATTATAGAGAGCGCCTGTTTTTTGGCAAAATGATGCCGTTTTTCTTGCATATAACGCACAGTTAAATCTCGATTTTATTATTATGAACTTATCTATGAAACGTTATTATATCATCGTGTTGCTTCTCAGTACGTCTATAAAATTTAAACACAACTTAGTTAACAATATGTTCTACTAAAATTTCTAAAAATAATTACCACTAACTTTATATTATTTAATACAAAAACAATAAATTTCGGCAACACGTCCTCGCACTTTTTGAATGAATGTAAACAGTGTAATCCATTTTTACCGGCGACGTTTTGAAAAAAAATATTTAATTCAGACGTAGAAATTATATCTTACTCTCTAACGCATAGTGCAGAGACATAAGCGTGCCGAATGCTTACTCATTCGCACTTATGGCTCGTTTTTGTTCAAGCCTTGGTATCATCACTTAAAAATACATAAAATTACTTCAAATGTGATATTTGTTTATATACAAGCTGAAGAATTGACCAGTTTAAAACATAAAATAATAATATTATGTAATAAAAAAATAATTTATGTGATGTTTTTTTTACATGCATAAAACCTTATAGCTTTACAACATATAATATGTTTTATACATGTGGAATGCCTATCAGTACTATCAATTTGGAATTTTTTGAGCAGCGCTCGTTAAGAAGTGTTCTAATACCCAGCAATAATGGTAGGTGCATTTTGGTAATCACTAACTTAAACTAAGTTAATTATTTGTATTTTTTTTATATATGAATAAAGTCTGGGGGTCAGAAGCAGATGGCGGTAAGTCCACTTTTTTCGAAAATGATGTTTTGGTGCCAATTTTTAAATGAGACGAATGTCTACGAGAAGCAGATTACAACAAGTCCAAAAATGTTGTACTTTTAAAGATAAATCATAAATCTGTGCAGTAAGACCTCTACCCTGTAGAAGCAAAATGCAGCAGAGTGACTTATCGCATTACGATTCTAAATTGTGACAATCATATCGACTACAATATATGACAAATGTTGGACTTTCTTCATTCTGCTATTAAAGCTTGGACTTTCTTCATTGTGCTATTAAAGTTTTTCATTTGGCTGGCAACATTTTCAGTAGCAGAGCGAAGTAAGTCCACGTCTTATTTCGCATTTAATGCTATTTTATGTTAAAAGATACACTAATTTTGTAACGTTTAAAAAATTAAGAACATTATGTTTTTTATATTGAAATATAAAAAAACCATCATTGTCTGTCTCATTTGTTATGTTTTACCATTCAAAGCAGTTTTAAATTTTAAAACTGCTTCCCTGAACAATTTCACTTTTGTGACTTACCACCTTCTGCTTCTCAGCCCCAGAAGGTTGGTTTGAGCTTTGACGCGTAATTAAAAACATTTGTGTTAAAAATGATAAAATAATAAATCCCTTGGAAAGTGTTGCATTGTATACTAATTATTATATCATAATATGTATTTTATTTAATATAATATGAGGCGTCTATTTCCAAAGTATATATAAGTATAAAATAAAGTATTTATAAGTCCACAATTAAATATTTATGTAATACGACCATATTTTCAAATGTAAACAGTTTGTTTTAAACATTTTAACTTCAGTTTCTTTTTGTCCACCGTACTGTCTTTATTTTCAAACTAAGACAATACGTCCATTTTTATTAACCGATGAACATAAGCAAAATTAAACTTTGGCGTATGCTTTTGGCGGGTTTTAAACATCACGTTCATCACTTACCTAGTATTTTTGTTAGATTATCTTACGAAAAAATGTGGACATTTCACTTCTTGAAAATACATTCCTTACATTATAAATACAGATAGTATGTACCAAATACTTTTCATATTTTATTATAATTTAGATGTTGGTAAATTCAAAGTGAACAGAAAATAATTTTCTATTCGAAACTATTCTAACTTGTATTTGAGATATTTTAGAAGGGTGTTCTTTGAAACAACCTACTCGAATTATTTATATGTGTAGGTATACATCATATTTTAGTAAGACAATTGATGAACAAAATGATGCTTAAATGTGGTTACTTATATAAATACCAAATAACTTATATAGGATGTTTCATAAAAGAACACTGCTGTAAAATATTTCAAATGTGAGTTATAATAGTTCTTAATTCAGCTGACGAATTGTTATAAATATAAGCATTTAGCCATTGTATACCATAATATGGTATATTATAGTACTTGGTGCAAATCGTAGGTATATGAAATGAAAATCTTCGTTAAAAAAAACTTGTAGCAAATTTGTAGGTACTGTATTGTTTGTTTAGATTAGAAGAATTCAATATGTTCTGACACTACACAAAACAGATATAAAAATGTCAACAGTATAATACAATAATTTTAAATTGTTTTGGTGTAATTATACCACCTGTGGAATATTTAAAGTGAATTCTTTGAATTCATTTAACCTTTTGCGCTACTACTGCTGTGTTAATAAAAAGTAAATTCTCATTACAACAGGTGATGGTGGAATAATGTATGTCTTTTATATATTAAAAAAGTAAATTGCTTTACCTACATCGTTCGAATAACGATAATGATAACTGAACTTTAAAAGAGTGCCTACTTTGCAAACACAGGTAAATCACCTGTGTTTATTTACCTTTTCGTTAACTTCAATTTAATTTAGGTGGTTATTCATCGTCTGAATCTAATGACTGATGATCGTGGCCCAGATAGTTTAGGCGTAGGGCAACAGTCTTCTCCACTGCTCTACTCCACCATTTTTGACATTCAGTACCTACTGCACATGGTAGGGTCTAGTGACACTTGACTTCAATCGTTCATCAGAAAAGATCTCTTAATCATCGTCTTCTACATTCAATCTGGTCAGATGCCACAAGTGTATCCAGGTTGTCACTGACCTGTAAGTTATGTTGTTGTTTTTATTTAATAAAACGCAATTTTTTTATAGTACTTATTCCACTTTAGTTAATATATTAGGACCGGTTTCGTCCGCCTCAGTGGGACATTTTCAACTTTCATTTTCATTTGAAAATGTCCCACTGAGGCGGACGAAACCGGTCCTAATATATTAATTAAAGTGGAATAAGTACTATAAAAAAAATTGCGTTTTATTAAATAAAAACAACAATACAATGCAGTTCCACCATGAATTGACAGTTAAAAAAATAAAAGAAATGTAAGTTATGTGATTAAAAAAGTGGATTTGGCTTAGGAAATCCGAGGACAGTCTGTCTACGTCCTAGTGTTTCCCAAACTGCAATGGAATTTTAACGGTTGTTTGTTTTGTAAGGTGGGTAAATAATCCTGGATACCAACCTCGCTGACGATGGTCGCGTTCGTCTTTTTGGCCGTCCATGATTCTCAAAATTCACCTCCTATACCAAATTTTCAATATTAGTCGTGTCTCTGTTTTTCTTTTGAGCGGCTAGCTTAAAAATAGAATTAACGGGGAATTTCAATCTACTCATTTACTTAGGTTATGATTTTTGATACTAATTATTCAGGAATGGATAATAAGGAAAAACCTTCCATTGAAAATAGTTAAATGTATTGTAAGTTTAAAATATTCAAAATTCTGAAGGATACATCACAATCCATGTTATCGTTATGTTTATTTGTACTGTAAAAAATTGTCAATATAGTAGTATCTATTGTTTCGTAACGTCAGAATGGATAATTTTATTCAATACCGCATTCACAGTCGGATATAGTATATTGAATAAGTTTGGAAGTCTGTTCGCATGGTCAATTATCCGGGTACGATTCCGATATCGTCAAGGCCGTCTATAGTCAGGCCGCGGCACTAAATGTCGACCTCCGGTAGTAGTGCTACTTATTGCTTAACTACGAATGCAATACGGTAAACTGTTCGCAGTAAATGAAGATTTTCGATTACATATTTTATTAATATTAATAAGGTAACAACCTAACGTATTTTTTTTTCAAAATATCATTTTCGACAAACAATTATTTTCCATATTGCACTCGAAGAATAAACAATAATTATATTTCTTTTTTTTACTGTTTAATACAAAAAAATAAATTTGAATTTGTGAAACAAAAATGCTACAATGAAAATTCACAATTTCCGTGGCCTGAATATCCTAGGCCTTGGCCATCATTCTATATTGGCATTTCGTATTCCTGCGGGCGATAACACAGGTAATCCCATAATCATCTTCGTCCATCAATAATCCCAGTAACTATTATTAATTACTTCAATAAAACGCATTTTTTTTAGTACGTATTCCACTTTTATTATTTAATAAATCTTTACGTGTTTCGTCCGCGTCAGAGGGACATTTGCAGTTCCACCATGAATGCACTGTTAACAAAATAAAAGAAATCCCAGAAACTACCATCTTCCCTAAATGGACAACGCTTTGCTATGAAAGTGTTCAAAAAATTCTGAGTGTGGGTACATAATAAGATTTTTTTAA
This sequence comes from Rhyacophila brunnea, assembly GCF_057557595.1. Taxonomy (NCBI): domain Eukaryota; kingdom Metazoa; phylum Arthropoda; class Insecta; order Trichoptera; family Rhyacophilidae; genus Rhyacophila; species Rhyacophila brunnea. The sequence continues at coordinate 40,666,942 of NW_028232751.1, forward strand.
TACTAATACAATCATCAGTCCTTAAAGAGTTTAACTGCAGTTGTATAAACAGACGATTTATTGAATGGTAATTATTATTGGCAAGGCCGCTACATTTAACCTCCTTAAGTCATTACTCAGTTTTTAGTAAAATATTTTTATGTCATTATTATCACTTTTACCGTTGATAATTATTAATTCATTCGTTTCATTCACTATTATGACTACTACTGTATGGAGGCAGAGTGTAAACGGTCATGTCTGGAAATTTGAACGTGTGCAGTTTTTCGTATAATTGGGATCAAATCAAATTCATGTCTAAATAAAACATAAATACGTAATAAAAACCACCGGAATACGAGGGGAAAATATAAGAAATTAAGTAGGTAATTAAACTAGAATTACAATCAGCGTATAATTTTATTTATAGATGACTCTGACAGGTGTTTATAAGTATCGAGTCGTACCCAACAAATATCTGATAATAATGACATCGTTATTTTCATGATATATTTGATACCAATCAATATCATACTCCGGACCCGAAAACACCGCCCCTGTGTGCGCGTCTCCCTGGAGATGATTACTTGACTCAGACTAAATGTGAAGGCAGGTGACAGACTATATTATCAAAGTTTTGCTCTAATTCTTGCTCCAGCTCCGCTCTGGGTAAAAAGTTTTAATAAGTATTACAATATGTATACAAATATAAAAAAAAAATAAGTAGTTTTAAAATAACGTATATTATTCGTCATTTACATTATTAATTTTATTAAACAAATTTGACAGCAAATCGTCTTTTATTATCTGCCTCTTCGGTCAAAAAAGGGAGGTTATTTATCACTCAGCAGTGTTGCCGTATTTCAAAAAATTCCAGTGTTGCAAAGTATCAAATGTAATATTTTTATTGTATTTTAGGACAGAAAATGAATAATAAAAAAATCATATCAGTGCAGCACTATAAATTTTCGGTACTCCGGCTCCGCTCCTGCTCCGGGTAAACCTCTATTGCTCCGAACTCTGATCCAACGCTCTGGAATAATCATTATAACTTTATAACAAATGTACGAAACATATTTTACAATGGACATCAGGACATCTACACCATAAAGTACTAAAAGACAGATAGGGAGATAATATGATAAAATCGAAGACGTCAAAGTCATTAATTGATAAAAATAATAATAATTCACCAATGATATGCACTTGGTATAATTCGATAGAACTGGAGTGACACTAATATGTTTCTTATTTACTATAATGCCGGTTGGTACCTAAAAAAATACAATACAACTCTGATACGGAAGTATTCATTCGTTACCCCGTGATAATTAAAAAAAAAACTAACGGAGCCTCGTAATTAATTCTGTTTTCGCAGAAGTAAACAATAAAACTTACCTACATACATATAACATAATACATCTCAAACTATAAACTTTTTTTAATGCGCTAATGATTATTAGCATGCACATGCATACGATTGTTAATACAATAATCATATACGAGGTCGTATTAGGACAATCATCTTTGACTTACACTTTGGTGCGTCATAACATTCATAATAAAGACATACCTATTCGTAAATATAACAACTGGAAACTTCATAATATTTAGAGCAATGGTGGGAAACGTATGATCAGTTGATTAGTAGAGTATTAATAGAATATACGACTAGACGTCCCGTTTTCATCGGGACAGTCCCGTTTTCAGGCGGCGTGTCCCGGTGTGCCCGAACACAGCTTCGGGACGCCAAAATGTCCCGTTTTCGAAAAGAGAGAAACTCGCAGTAGAAATAAAAAAAAAACGCGCAAAATCAAAATCTTGGCAGTAGAATCCAGTACTCAACACAGATATACTTCAGAAAAATTGTTCTTCGGAAAAATATCATCATCATCAGCCGGGGTCAATCCACTGCTGGATGAAGGCCTCCCCAAGCTTTCTCCAACTCTCTCGGTCCTGTGTCGTTCGCTGCCACGTATTTCCGCCGAACTTTACCAGTTCGTCAATCCAGCGGCTTTTAGGGCGACCCTGTGGCCGTTTCGTACCCCTTGGGTACCATTGGATGACAGCATTTGTCCAGCGGCCGTCCTTTCGGTGAGCAATGTGCCCCGCCCATCTCCATTTCAGCTGTTTGGCAACGTCTATTACATCGCGTACTCTTGTCTGCTTCCTAACCCATTCGTTTCTCTTACGGTCCTTTCGCATGATGCCCAACATGCACCTCTCCATGCTTCGCTCGGAAAAATATAGCAACTGATAAATTTTCATGTATTCTTTCTTATACTTGTGTAGTTTTCATTAATAAATAAAATAATAATATGTAAGTACTATGAAAAAATATGAGAGAAATGAGAAAATATCTTGTCAATTGTATTGTATGAAAGTATGAAGCGCCTAAAACGGATAAGTAGGTATCTATCTATTTTTAGGTGTCCCGGTTTGGGAAAAAAAATAAATGGTCACCAGACAAAAATTGTGACCCTTTTCACGTTGATTTTTTTTATTCTTCAACACCAAGTATTCATTCTCTTTCAAATAGTTTTTATATTGACATGTTCAATACCTCCGTTCAGGCACTGAAGTCATATAATAATTTAATTATTATATTGTATTGTATTATACATGTGTATAATATATAATCTTTAATATCGTTTAAAAATAAATAAATAGTATTGTAATATTATTGAACATACATAATTAGAATGTTACATTCTTAAATCTTGTGAATTATTCGTTGAATAAAAAAAATAGTAAATTATTATACTTATTATTAATTAAAATAAAACACAGTACGTAAGACTTATTCCACACAATTTAATAACGCTCAGTACCGTCTCATTGTTTACGTCATGAAGTAGGTGTCTAATTTATATTATTTTAATATATTCTGGGAAGCTACACGAGCAATTTTTTAAGTCCAGAAATTGCTTTATACGAGTATAATATATTAACCCGTTTACTAGTCATCTGTTTTAATACTCAATGATATTTAAATTGTTAAAAAATATAAATAAAAATAAAATACCAAAACATATTTAAATATAATAACCTCAACAACACCATTGACGTGAGCAGAAAGGAAAACATATTACCAATATTAACATATTATGTTATATTCTTTCGCTCTATTATGAGTATTATGACTGTCTGAATCTCTAAGGCATAAAGCCCATTGACGCAGCGAGTGGGGCGCTCGCGCAAAATTTCTACAAGTGGCACGTAAATCATCGCAAATACAACGTAATCAAATACGCCAGCGCACACTGGATTTGACGACGCCTTGTGCCCGCCTGCCCCATGAGTCATCATTTTTTGCTTCTCAGCGACACGAATTAAAGAAAATACAACGTAGTCCATTCATTGAACACAGCAAGCAAAATCACGCTCCTCGAAGCGTCGTCGATAAGACGGGCGAGAAGCCATTATATAAGAACAGTGTACTCTTTGTTTAGTTATTGCGTGTCCGATTTTAATTACAAGCCCCGAGAAATAATATAATATTTTTATTGCTTTGTTATGAGAGACGCTGTAATAATAATTATTTTGTGCTTCTTGGGCCCCTTATTACATAGGTAAAGGGTAATGCGCGGGTGGGAGGGGGCCTACTCAGTAGTGAGCGCGTCGAGCGCTTTTTTGGTGGGCTTTATGCCTAACTGTTACCGTAAATGGGATCATAGCCTGAAACAGCTGTGAGAAACATGTCTGCGGTGAATAAGTTTTGTCTTTAAATTTCTTAGGTAGTATAAACAGCTGTGATGTGAGGTTATATATTTTATGTTGGTTGAGAATCTTATATTGCAGCTGACGAAACTGGTCCTGATCGTTATTAAATCTTGTGAAATAAATACTCCTTATTATAATATTAATTAAAATACTAGCGACCGGTACTTGATGGAATTTGAATTTAAATTCTAATGGATTTAAGTTTTGTACTATTCCATTTGAGTTCGTCTCTTGCGACCCGGGTTTCGCCTTTCGGCATCCATCAAGTACGGTTGGTAGTATTAATAGTAAGAAGGACAATTTACATTTAACCATTTTTACGATCTATTAGTATATAAACAGTACCTACCATATTAAAATCTTTGTGATTGAAAATACTTAGGTAAGAGAATGCTATTCTAAAAAATATCAAGATTGTTTTAAACCAGAACGATGCTGTACGAATTGATATCACTTAAAATGTGGCCGGTTGACAAGGAAAACGGAAATGTAAAACATATTTTGATTTTCAAAATGATTAAATAAAACAATACAGTTCATTCAATGTTATTCTTGACTAGGGAATCCAATCCCGAGCCAAAATTCTGATCCCGGGATTTCGGGATTACAATTTGACAATCCCGGGATCCCGGGACTGGTCCCGGGATTGGTATTTTTTTTCCGTTGTTGATATAAAATTTTTATATTTACAAATAACATTGATAAAATCGGTCAAAAATAAATCTAGTATAATTTATACTATTTAAGACATTTATTGTTAATATTGTATACGTTCAATCTTGGAAATACACAAGTTTAATGGAGTAAATAATATTGTAATATAAATAAAAATGTGAATTTAATAAGAGATTGCTGTTTCTGATAGTAAAGACATAATGAATGGATTAGCGAGATTTAAAATATTAAAGCAAATAATCATGGCGTACTTATGGCCTTTCCGCATCATAAATCTAATTAGTCAGCCAAATAAGAAACTACCGTAAAACGTATGATATCATGGTAGAATTACTTTGTTAAAAGTGCGAAGTATTGTTTTTTTCAATCTTTCTCATTTTTAATAATTCATGTGAAAAAATAAAATGAACCGGTAACCTACACATGGGTATAAATCAAACTTCATTCAAACTCAGTTTATTTCTAATGTAGTTATTTTTTATTAAAGTATTTTTTCTGTTTTATTTTCGCTTTTCTTTTATTTTCCATAAAAATTGATAAAAAAATCAATCCCGAAATCCCGGGATTATGTTTATCAATCCCGGGATTCATAGGAATCGAAAAATGCTCGGGATCCCAGGATTGGAATCCCTATTCTTGACCAATTTTCTTGACCAATCACATTTACGAATAGTGGGGATTTTCACAAGATTATACGCTTAGTTTAGATTATATTAATAGTAATATACCTACTATGGAACAAAATCTTCATAAAAAATATATTATAACTGAATTATGGAAATGATTTTAATGTCCAGTCTATGTATGCTGTATCGGTCTATTATAAAAAATATCCTGCGATATGATTTACTGATTACTTCAACTCATAGTGGAAGGTAAAATTTAGCCGAAGCGTAGATATAAGGAGATTCTCTTGTCTTATCTCCCGTGGCTCAATTTCCAAGGAGTTTTGGATTTGATACAATTAGCTCAGAGTATGGAGGTGTACGTTGGTCACCAACTTTTGATAGAAGACGGCATCAAAAGAAGGACATATTAAAGTGAATTTATTGTTTATTTATGGAGATATAAACAGGGGTCTAGGACGGTTCGGCGCCGGGAGAACTGGGCGCCACGCAATCGAATAACATTCAAAAATAAATAGACGTCCGTAAATTATAGGCACTTTTAAAATATATATTTAATAGTATTAATTATGTTTGAATTATTATATTATTATTTATTATAGGTATTTGGTGAGAATTTAAATATGTTTTGTTCCAACGAAAAGTGAATTCTTTTATTTCTATATAAAGCCTCAGGCATGAGAATTCTTAATCCGCAATAAAAAAAAACATTATGTTAAGGGGGACATTCTCAGCGTAGGTCAAAATGAAGCTTTTATTCTATTTTCAAAGCATGATTCTGGACATTCCTTAAACGTTATAGATAATCTATTTATATAATTTTGCAACCTTATTATCCATTATATTTATTTTAAATATTTGATGACTGCATAAAGTATTTTTATTACATAAAATAGTATTCTTTTAAACCTCTCGCTCTAATGTTTTAGTATATTTCAGTACATAACTGTGCAGTGGTGTTAAGATTTTTTACATTTATTAATTTTTAAACGCATTTATAAAACTATCAGTATAATTTATGTCGACATTATTATAGTGAAATATTTACTATAAAAAATTATAAGAGCAAAATAAATTAAAACTTCTAAGTAGTGATAGAAACTTATTAACATTCCTGGTCTATTTTCTGTATCGTTTATTTCTTTCATTTGACAGTGCGGCGAATATTATCCTGGCGTCCAGTTGTACCGTTCCCTGAGTGTTTCACTTTAGAATGACTACATAGGTCCATACCAATTATCTACTTAATTAGTTTGTCTCTTGAATTTATATGTCAGTTGAAATAGTGTATAATAAACTGTAGATATATTGATCAATTACTTATATATTTTTATTAAGAATAATAAACTTGTAACGACACAAGGTTGAAAATACAAAACGATATTATTATGTAGCAAAAAAGAAAAATAATGGAATCAAACAAGTCCTTATTTTACTTTTATAGATTCTGATTTGAAAATTTTATATTTGGTTGTAACATTTATACAAATTACAAATTGGTTACAGAAACATACATAAATAAATCCCGAAATAAAAGAGTAGAATAGTAAACTTGTATTCTAAAATAAAACCAGATTTGTTTTTGACATTTGAAAAACCTCACGTATTAATATATGATTTGGGGTACACACCAAAACCAAAGGCTTATATGGTATTTTAATGTGATCCTTGCAGGTATACTGTAATACCATCATGTATAATTGTCAATTGTCATTCACAGTGGACTAGTAGTACCTAGATGAGTATCCTTCGCCAAAGGCGTAGGTCGCTGGCATGAATCTTCACAGTTTTCAATATTTTACTCGAATGAACTAATTGTGAACATGATCTATTTAATAACACATATAAGAAAAAATATAATAAAATAATTCTGCCAGGATTTTACGAAATTACGAAAAAAAATAATTTACGTTAATAAAATATATATATATAAATTATTTTTCTTACTACAAGGTCCAATGACAGTACTGTAGTAATTAATATGTATGCAACAATCACAAATATCCAGGGTTTGAGAAAATCACATAAAAAAGTATTATAATCTCGCCGGGAATCAGACCCGGAATCATCTAATGAGAAGCCAATGCCTTTCGCACTGGACTGCAACCTCTGTCTTCAATAGTTTACTATTACTTTGTATAATTTAGTAAAATACAGCTATATAGCGATACAATGTATATTTTGTATCGATTAACAAAACCCCATTGAACCAGGTGAAACTGGTCCTGATCATTTTTAAATTTTGCGGTATAAGTACATTTTATAATAAGATATTGTTTTTTGTTTGAACTAATGTTATAAATATTTTATACCTTGGCCGTGTTGCCAAAAAATTGATTGACTACACAATAAATCATAAAAGTCTATAATTTACTATTTCACACATAACCATGGAAGTACAAATAATTGATCTCACTAATTTTGTGTAGTTTTAATTTTACGTTTAGGTATTCGTAAAAGTAGTATATAATAAACAGCGTTGCCAACTTGGCGTTTTTATTGCTGATCTGGCGTTTTTGAGTATGCATCTAGCTAGCTTGTAAAATACGCATCTGCCGTATGATATTAAAACTAGCAATTTTCGACTCCGAAAAAACAGAAATAGAACAAAAAAAAAAATACCGAGACATGAATTTTTGATTATAGAGAAATTTGTGAATGTTTTTTTTTTCCGGGAAAGCTAAAGCACGAGTTGACCTTGATGCTGGAATAAATTAATATAACTCACTGCTGATTTTTTTCCAGTAAGATATCTCCATATCTATCGATTTTTCCACCCTACTAGCATATTTTTTCAGATCATCTGGCATATTTTTGTATTCGATAGGTGGCATTGATAAGTTACTATCAAATTTTTAGCTTTATATATTTTCCATAGAGCCAATTCAAAAAAATAATGTATATATTTTCTATTGAATTGCGTAACATAGAATGTTTGAAAAATTTCAATATTTTTATGTTTTAAGTATAGACTATAGAGCGATGATTTAATTTTGAATGTTGATCATAAAAACGATCCAAGTAGAGAAATAATAACCTTCTTTGGGAACTTAGAATACAATTTATTCAATTGGTGAATCGGTATTCAGTATAAATAAACACGAATCTTCAAACTTGAGACCACAAAAAACCGTAACAAAAAATTTCTCTAGTACTGGCACAATCTCCTTGGCCAAATTACGTATACATAATATTTCAACACGCTCATATCCCAAAATATATTGTAGAAAATTGTTATATTATATTTGGTAGGGCTTCGAAGATTTTTTTTTTATATCTCCATGGACCAAGGCTTTGCAGCGAATTAGGTTTACGACTTCATGACAGTAAGGCCATAAAAATATATAATAATATAAAACCCGTCTGAATAACATATGTTTGTATAATTTCGTTATACTCTATAATCTAAGGTTATACTATTATTATTAGCAAACCACGGTGGCCGCGCGGCATAAACGTTCGACTATCACGCCGTGGATCCCAGGTTTGAATCCTGGGTCTGGCAAGTACACATATTATTGTTTTTCAATTTGTGTGAGTCAGAGTATGGACCTAATGGGTTGAGCAAGTGGCTGACATCCATTTCTCGTAAAAAAAAACAAAATCTGTTAATACAAACCTCTACTCTGTGGAGGCCTATATGATCCTATTAGGATCGGACATGGTCGGGATTAGCAAAACAGGACAAAACCATGGAAGCGAATTTCCAACAATCGTTCTCTATGAAATGGAGGTAGAGTATGTTCATAATATGCATTGTAAAATACAATATGTTGACATTCAAATACATTAAGAGTATATATATGGCAAGAATTATGTAAATATATGATTACTGATATGTAATAACCGCCCTTATTGTATCGTAGAGCTACTTTTTAAATTCTACATTCTAGTTAAAGATTAACAATAATTATTGTTTTATCAGAATTAGGTGTCTATGAGCACGTTCGTTCGTTCGTTCGGAGTCAATGTGTGATATATTTAGAAACATTATTTATAGTCGTTTAATATTATAAGATGTTTTAATTTTTATGACACTGTTTATTGACATAATTAGTGTGTTTGCGTAATGAAGAATAATGTTTCAAATATAATATTAAAGATATATAATTTTAAAATGCTTATTATTATTAGATCCGGGTTTGACTGGGGAAGAACATGTTAAATCGAGTTTGCCGCGTTCTGTTCTCAGAGGCGTTCGTTTCGTCTTGATAATTCTGACCGCAAGGTCAATAAATAATACCAATGGAAGTGGCTTCCAGTATCGACTCCACATTTTGAGACATCACGTCTCTTGCTTCTCCATCGTTGACTGACAGTTCGAATATTGAAACACAATTCTGAATTCAAACGTTATTGGAACGCAATCCGATAATCAAAATAAGAATTACAATACTTATGGACATTAGAATTATTCAGAGAAACAAACACAATGTAATCGTAAATAATGTAGACTATGTTATTGTCCGATTGTGTTATTATCATTATTAAGAGCACGGAAGTTGCAAAAAACGACAAAGTACAAAACTTAAATTCATTACAATTTATATTTACATAAACAAAAATACTAATATTACTAGTTTAGGCCTACAAGGCTACATAATCATTATCATGGTTCATGGAAAATTAACCATCGTGTCCAGTGCAAATGGAAAATTAAGATACTTACTACCAGAATTTTTTTAAAGATATAGTTTTTATTTTATAGTTGCTGAAATATACAGAAATGAATAAAAAAACTAAAGCCCAATGTTATAACTGATTTAATGGAAAAATAAATTTAAAGTATTCAAAATTATAAAGGAGACTGCAATACGTTTTATTCAACCCAATTCAGAGTGATCAAATAATAAAACGTAATAATTACTATTTTTAATGAATAAAAATGCATCACGTTAAAGACGTGTCCAAAGATTATTTTAGTGCGTAATAATTTGGCAGGGCTAATTTTATTGTTATTGTTGCTATTGTTGACTTTATTATATCAAGCCCATTGCATCGCTTTCTCTTACTCTTGATACCTTCCTTTTTTCTTGTTTTATGCCAAAACTATCGAAGCTCATGCTTATGTGGTATGTTTATAGTAATCAATGACATTATTAATGGACGACGCACTCAGTACAGCAGCTAGCAAGTAAATTCACTCATAGCGACATTCGCACGTGCATAGGTAGACGTCACGCAATATCCATTATGCGATATCACGCATCGGGAATTTATAGCAATATCACCTTTATTGTAATGGCGTTAGAACAGTGTTTCTAATATCAATGTTCGTTTGAGCGAACCCGTTCGAACCGAACCATTCGGCAGACCTAACAAAAAGCATCGGGAATTTATAGCAATATCACCTTTATTGCAATAGTGTTAGAGCAGATTATGCCATTCGGCAGACCCGACAAAAAAGTGAGTGTCATTTTTTTCGAGATGCTTCGTCCATATTAATGTCATTGATAGTAACCGAATAGGAATAGTTAATCTTTACTCTAATTTAAGCCACTATTTATTTGGGATGGGTATCAGTATCACTATCTTATGCCATTGGCAATGTATTATGACTCTACCTTTAAAAATGTTGATTAAATTGGCTTTTATCTTTAAAATAATATATTACTTGGAAATGTAACATTATTGTATAACAATATAACCATATACTTTTCTTAAGCTTTGGTGTTTCTGTACTATATTTACGGCACTTGTTCACTACTATTCATGCGAGATTAACGTATTAGAAAAATAATATTGAGAGTAATTTTATTGTTATTTAAACTCAAACGTAAAATTTTAGTATCTACATATACTATAAAGCTTTGTATATTGGCTGAGCAATTGTCGTATTAAATATTTTTTATATGCCGTGAATATCTACTGGTATCTGGATGGGTTTAGTTAGCTGATAATATGGTACGCGAAAATAGCGCGTTGGACATAGACTCCGGCTTCTATATCTATACGTACACGTCACCGTGGCCGTATCTGAAACTAAAGCCGTTGTTGAGGCATGATGGGCAAATCACTCTCAATTATAAAGACTCAACGAAGTAGATAATTAAGCCCGGTCGCACATTGAACATCGTCAGAACTGGATATAGTCATAAATCAAAATTCGGCGTAATGTTGCAACCTTTTCTCGGAGTTAGCTGAAACAACTGAAAAAACAGCTCCTGCACATGTGCCAATGTGAAATTTTGGAATTATACATGCTCCCCATGTCGAGTGAATAATGGTGCATTCGAGCTGTATACGAAGCAGTGTTGCCAACCGTACTATAATTTAGAATCCGCGAAAAATGTAAAATCTTCTAATTTTACACAAATATGTAACATACAATGATTTTGAAGGATTCAAGACGAAAAATGTTCCTGTACTACTTATAGTTTTTTTCAAAAATACTTACTATAATTTGTACCCTTTTGTATTATAATTAACATGCAAAAAGATGGCAACACTGGTGCGGAGGTATATGAAATAACATAATGTTATGTTTTGTGAATACCGACAAAATTACATCGACATATTCGACGTGTTGCTATCGAAACAAGTTTAGATGTGCAACCCGGCTTAGAAAATGTCGCCCACATAAGTACGAAGCAAACTTCCGCATTGGGAATAAAATTATGTCATCTTAATGCTATTATTTTGACACAAAAAAAAAACTAGATCTGTTATAATTATAAAACACGAAACCGTGAATTATATAATTATGTTACCATTATTCATGTAATAAACAGTCCAGAAATTAATGTGTCAATTCTTTTTTATATGAATTGTACGACAAGAACAATGAATATGTGTTAACACCGTGAGAATTAAAATTACATTGGAAGTAGTCCGCTTACCAAAATAATGACGATTTTACAGTTTGGAAATCTCATCGCTCTCTTATGCGATATAGGTAGGTTACTACTTGTTATAGGTAACTTGCTGTAATCTTTTACTCGACATAGCATTTTTAAAATGTTATAAAAATCAAACTAAGCATCATTACTGCAAAATAGAGATTACATATTATATTGATTTAATATTAGGATATTTTCTAATGAAACGGTTTAATTATTGTACTAATATTAATTATTATCTACATATTATTATATTGTATATTTCAGATCATTTTTAAATACTGCATTATAGTATTCGTGTTTTTGTCATTCAAGTGCTTATAATATCGACTGTAGAAAGGAAAAAGAACGTAATCCACACAAATCAAATTTAATTTTTTTAAAATATTTAAATATTTTTATTAAACAATAAACAAAACCACTATTTCAATGAATTTAAGAATAATAAAGTTTTACATTAGTGCATTAATTATTTTCTTTCATTTTAATAAGTGATAACGATAAGCTGCTGCAACAAGTCTCACTTGGTGATTTGCGATTGCAAGGTGTCACTACGGCTGGTCCTCGTAGTGGACGCGACCTCTTAATCAATTTTTAGAAGTAATTTATAAACATTTATTTCGTATTTTTTAAAGAGGTGTAAAATTACACGTAGAATTCGTTTTTGGAATTAGTCACAATTTTTGGTACTGTTCGCTTATACGGAATACAGCGGTAAACGCATTTTGAAAATAGCCGATAATAACTGGATTATTTGTTAGGTTAACCTAACCAAACCTAACCTAACCCAACCTAACCTAACCTAAACTAACCCAAACTAACAAATAATCCAGTTTATCGGCTATTTTCAAAATGCGTTTTCCGCTGTATTCCGTATAACCGAACAGTACCGATTTTTTTTGTTAGATTTTCTCCATATTATGGGTACGTATCTGTTAACGGAAATATACTGCACGATTTCAATAAAACTGATTTGCGCAAAATTTAAACAAAAAATCATATATTAATTGTTATTTATTTAATTACTTGGTAGAATTTCATTTACAATAGTAGGTATAAGATTAGTAATATTAAATTCCACAGTTTTAGCTAATACTGTTGATATGTTATTTCGATTGGAACATCATTATGTATGTCAAACGCAAATTTCGGTATTCGTAACTGGATGATCATTCACATTAAAAGAATTTTTATTTGTACCTAGTGAATAAGGTACCCGGTTATAACAGATTTTATAAATCTATTTTGCTGTATACAATTAATTTTACTCTCACCTTATGCGTTAAACATTTTAAATCTAACACTTTGTATAGGTATGAGTGTTTATTATCATTAGTATTGTATTCAATATATTAAAAGCATTTTTAGGGCACGTTATACATTCTGAATGCGAAGAATCACTCATAAGCGCTGATTATATATTAGATTTTTATGTAGAAACACTTTGATTAAGCTCGCCTCATTTATCAATAATTTTAAGTGCTTAGAACTGTAAATAATCACAAGTAAGTTATCTTCTTGTCAGTGAATTGCCAGGTCTTTTGGATTAGCCGTTATTTTGTGAGGCTATTATTTTTTCTACTCCAAAAACAATAAACAACATATCTCAGTAGTGAACCCAGTTTCTTATGATCGCGCATCGGTAGTATTCCTACATACTTTCTAGTTCGGAATGTTAAATAACTTTACTCTCCTACTAAAAATATAGAAACGTTAATTTATGGTTGTTTTCTTAACACTGAAATTTATGACAAAAGATAACGTAGTTATTTGTAAATAATCAAATTTAAAAAAAATAGATTCACGGTGTTTACTTCGTGTAATTTTTAATAAAATTTAAACTACCTACGGTTTTAGTAAAACGTGAGTGAGTTAGTTCCGGAATAAATTTAATATGGCTCGTATTCAAAATAGTCAGTGTTTGTAGTAGGTACCTAATTAAAAAAAAAATAATACCTTTCATTCATAACAAATACAAGTTTCACGGTTTTCTTTGGCGATACATATATACAATTAATTATTGTAATTGTTTATGGGTGGAATTGGTTGTTAATTATTATTTCCGATACCGAACTTACCGAAAACTTACAAGATGAACAGTATTTTTCTGTGATTTCAATATTTTATTAAACCAACCTTTTTATTAAATTAAATATTAGTAATTTGTATAAAAAGTAATTCCGAGCATTCGTTATTGTAACAATTTCAATCCTAAATTTCATAATGAAGTAGTCAAGTCGGTCTTTATGACATCATTATACATATTTTGGAAAATAAATACTGCTTATGAAATGTTATTTCTAAAGTCGAGAGAAGACAGGATCATATTGATTTATGCTTCACCGAAAGCCAGTAATATAACGTTCATTCTTCGCTCCCAAATATACCATTATCCATAAATTGTACGTATTACGTTTTCCTGTAGCACAGTTTGCCATAAGCTGTATTACCGGAAAGAGATTCCCGTATAGCATTGAGATAAAAAAAGCGTTTTTCGCGGAGCATCGCAGACAGGACTGTTACAATTTTATTGCATTCAATAATTAAAGAACAATGATTTGATATGTATTGGTTTCAAATGTTTGATAATAACACCGTCATTATAATCAGTTATTTGATATTTACTAGGTACATGATTTGAGAATTTTATATAAATTGTACTGTATGATTGTATTTCTAGTTTATTTTCTTCTGTCTTTCAGGTGCCTTTTATTACGTATTTTTCAAGTAGTTTGTTTAACAAGGAATTAATTTCAATATTATACAGCCATGTATTTCCGATACAACATCTCACGATAAACTGTGTTACAGCCAACTGCATAAGTATTCATTTTCGGACACGATACAGCACACGGGTCCTTAATCGTAGTACTCTACAAGTCAACTAGTGACGTTTCAAAGAAATTTTGGGATAACACAAAATATCGATAAAAAATAGCAATCTGATCATAGAACATATCAGATCAGAATGTTAGATCGTATTATTGCATATTAAAACCTAATATAATACTAAAAATAAACGGTATAATGACTTTAAAACCTTAGATTTGAGATAGGAATAGCTGGCAGTGGTGTCCAAGAAAATTGAGACTAAAGGCATTATTATAATAATTATTGGTTATACACCGTTTACACGTGCATGTATTTTCTGCTGATGGTACGTATTATCGCGACCTTATCAAGAAAATGCACGTGTAAATATGTATTATCATGCAAGTTGCAAGATGTCATACACGCATTAAAAAAGCGTGCTTGCGCAGAGATCGATAGTGGCGAAACTGTCGGTGGAAAAATGAACTACACCGTGCAGATACTCATTTTGAGGTTAACAAATTTTCACGACCTGTCAATACTATAAAATGTCAACATCGCGTCTCGCTTACTCTTGAAGAATGAGATTGGCGAGACGGTCAGCACTTATGTCTACGTGTAAACAGTGTTATTATCGCGATAGTTTATAATACAAGTAAATCCATGCACGTATACAGGCGCTATTATGTCTTACTGCATTATCAAGGTCCGTTTATTCTTCACATACTGCGTTTATTGCAAAAGGTAAAAGGTCGACACTAGTACCACACTAAAATAATGGTAAGAAGTGCATTACCTTCTGAGTTTACTTGTAAGAATGTACAATTCTCGAGTATGGAGGTGTGTTTAAATAATGTGTCGACTCTCCTTTTAGGTGTGACTATTTTTCTTCGTCGCAATAAATCAAAAGTTTACTAATATAAATTCTAACACCACTCCTGATCGTTTTAGACATATTTTTTATTATAAAAAGCTGCAAATTACGTAAATTGATTGTTTCGTACAACACGGAACCGTAAAATGAAATAATAAATTTAGGAGCGTCTCTCATTTGAAAACGGAAGTGCGATTAGCTGCACTGGAGGGGATCGTTAGTTCACAGTTTTAACACGTGGATAACAAGTTCTTGTTCGACAATAGTCATAAACTGCTGTCAAAGTATTGGTGACTGCTTTCGTATTACCATTTTATTAATTTATGCTGTAGTGACGTAACCGTACGGCGTACACAGCGTTGTGGTGTGAAAACTATGAGAGATGTAAGAAGCTAGATGAGTTAGAGATGAGCTAGTTTCGACCGTATTGATTGTAGGCCCGCGGTTCACTAAACAAGAACCGCTGTCGAATAGTATTCCGTTCACGAGATAATGTTTTGAGCACGACTGTTCCAATTTATACCGTCTATCTCTCTAACAGTCTAACGTAACATTTTCGGATTACTCGCCGACGTTGTGTCGAGTCTACACTCGCTAATGTAGCTGCTACGGTAATATTTATATAAATATAATAATAATGTACAAAACAAAATAATAATTACCGACGGCGGACATTGAAACTAATTCATAAGTACGCGGTAAGTCGGCCGCCGACTAGAGGAAAAAAACACGCGTTTTAGATTAATATCGCCAACAAACGAGAATCAAGTTATATAAATATTTTCTTACAAATTTCGGAGATTTATATTATTACCACCATATAATCTATCATAGGATATGAACAAATGCATTATTATTATGGGGAATTATTTTTTTATTTATGATCTAACGTAGCCAGCCGCACACAGAAAGAAACATATTATATTTCGATAAAATAACTGTATTAAAATAATAATTAGATTTTATTATGTATTAATAATGCGTTATCAAATAAGAGATATATACAGTCGAACTCGTTTATTACGATCACGGAAATAGCGAGATCTCGGATGTAATGAGGAAACGTTCGTTGACATTTTAGTTTATGATTCTCTCCATACATTTATTCACTTTTATACCGAGCAAAAATATTGTCAAAATTTTTCTTAAAACTGTTAATGTGTCCGTTTAAAAATATTTTCGACCATAAGCAATATAATCCGACCGGGCAAGATGCCGCCGGGATCGGATTACGTTTATGACACTAGTTAAGTGTCTAAGTACCTAATTGGTGTTTTCGCCGACAACATTGAAAAAGTATCCACGCATTTGGTTGAAATTGCATGTAAAAAATCCATGCTTTTTGAAGTCAGTAGGTAGGATCTACCAGAGCCGGCGGCACATATTATAAAAAAAACTTCTTTTGTAGTTTATGAATGTCATGCTTGTTTCGGGGATTTTTACGATGGTTTTCAGATTTTTTATGTTCTATGTTTAAATAGAACGTGGCGCGAAAAATGTTATATAACGAGTAATGCGTATAACGAGAAAATTTAGTCGGTCCCATCGTCCTCGCAATAACCAAGTTCAACTTTATAATTATACTGAATATAATGTTTGAGACTTTTGGGTTTCCACCGTGTGTACTTCTTCCTTATTTATTCGACGTTTCGGGCTTGTTGCAGAGGCCAATACCAAAAGATGATGTGTATTCTGATTGAAGTGTAGTGTAGGTGTATGAATGCAAACGTCGCTCTAAGAATTCCAAAAGGAATGCATGACAATTATAATAGTATAGTATTAATATCAAAGACCGCATTAAGTACTTGTATGTACCTACAGCTGGAAACACTGAATGAAAATCTCTCCTAATCTTCGCAATATGACTTAGTAAGATGGAATGCATTTTTTATGTGTAAAATGACCGTGAAACCACTAAATCGATGTTTGCCTTATAGGTGATGAGGCAATTAGTGAAGTGCGTGTTGCTAAGCATTATTTTTGGCCTAAAATTAAATGATTTTTTAATTTACCTACGATTACTGTGTTGTTTCGAAGTTTATTAACCGAACTTAGAAACATAAAGACGCTATAATGCTTTGTAAGTTTGATACAGTAGATCCTTGAGTATGCAGACCTCGATTATTGTTTATTTAAGATTATTATTCGGTCTTCCTCATTATCATATTATTATTATAATAAAACTTGCAATGAAAATACGTTATTTCGGAAGTAATAGCTTTATTGTTATTTTTTTAACTGTCCAATTTCATCCCAAATTAGCGCAGATAATTTAGGTTCCATTCTGCATTTTTTTTTAAAATTTATTTAAGAAAACAAAATATTGTGGACATAACAAATGTTCATTCAAGACGTGGACAACATGATATTTATATTATATTATAACAAATATTACATACATAAAATTATTAATTACTTACAATTTTATATATAATAATAATCTTCTTCTTATTGTGACATCTCCTAGCGGAGACTGGCCACCATCAAAGCGATCTTAGCTTTGTCACCTGCTACCCGGAACAGTTCATTGGAGCTATACTCAAACCAATCACGGAGGTTCTTCAGCCACGAAATGCGGCGTCGTCCCCTGCTACGCTTACCATTGATCTTTTCTTGAATGATAAGATGGGGAATGCTGTATTTTTGTCCTCATAATAATAATAATATAATTATTACTACGCACATAAAAAGGTCATAGAGGTCGTTATTGGTTTGCACCAATTTTATTCTTTTAAAAAAAATCGGTTAGGTACATGTTCTAACACGCGCGTTAACATCATTTTACTGCCTACTTCAATTATAGTTTGTCAATTTATGGCTACGGCCGTATGTTGTAGCTTAACCACTGGGGAATGCCAAAAGAATTGGCGTATTTAAAAAAAAACACTACCTTATTCTTAGGTCAATAATTATTATAAAGCAATCATTATTCGTAGGATGTTTATCACACTTGAATGGTCAAAAACATAGCTTATAATTAGTATCTTTAGAATTATCTTCAAATGTGTTAATCTTGCCCATTTTTTGAATAATAAAATGCCCAATTCTTGTCAAATTTGGGATCACAGAGATTATCAATATAATTTTTTATCGTAAATATTTCACTATAATAATGTCAATATAAATTCTACTGATGTTTTTATAAATGCGTTTAAAAATTAATAAATGTAAAAAATCTTAACACCACTGCACATTTATGTACTGAAATATGACTATATTCTAAAACATTAGAGCGAGAGGTTTAAAAGAATACTATTTTATGTAATAAAAATACTTTATGCAGTCATAAAATGTTTAAAATAAATATAACAGATAATAAGGCTTTAAAATTATATAAATAGATTATCTACAACGTTTAAGGTATGTCCAGGATCATGCTTTAAAAATAGAAAAAAAAACTCCATTTTGACCCACGCTGAGCACGTCCGCCCTTAAGTAAAAGAATTTATATATTGATTTCTCATTTATTTTGAAATATAATAAAAGTGAAAAAAGCGCCACCTGCAGATTGTATTTTTAGTTCAATGAACACAAATAAGTATTACTGACAAAGTTTAGTGTACACTATCACTGGTACATACATATTACAATAATGTATTATTAGAAAATAAGTAAGTACCTACATATAATGATAATCATACATTATTCTGGATGAAGGCTTCGCCGAGGCGATTTACCTCTTCGCGCTCTTGTGTATTTCGTGGACACCCAGAGTATAATAATATGCTTCATAACTTTGAACTCCGGCACTAGGATGAAAATGATGTAATATATTCTAAAAATATTTGTTTTACATATATTATCTATTTATTTATTTATTAGGTACTATATATCGTCACTGTTCTGGCAGAAGACACTTATTCTGAAAAATGACATATTGAGTTAGTTATACCAAAATGTTCCTTATTTCAAAGTTTACCGTCTGGAAACCTTCTTAATAAATAAACAGTCTTTATTTTGAAGTCATCCTTTTTACGATTAATTAATAAGCTCACATGATAGACCATTTCAAACATTTTAACAACTTCAAAGTCAAATTACTCAAAATTAGTATTCTCCAGTTAGCGTGTTCTGCCAGAACAGAGACGATATATTAATATAATTGAATATCATGTGATCGCCCACGGTGGCCGCGCGGCATAAGCGTTGGACTATCATGCCGTGGGTCCCAGGTTCGAATCCTGGGTCTGGCAAGTACACATGTTGTTTTTCAATATGTGTGTGTGTCAGGGTATGGACCTAATAGGTTGAGCAAGTGGCTGACACCCATTTCTCGTAAAAACAAAATCTGTTAATACAAACCTCTACTCTGTGGAGGCCCATATGATCCTATTAGGATCGGACATGGTCGAATATAATATAATTATATGTGAGGTAATCATGCAAAGAGGCATATCAGTGTAGTAAAAAGTGCAAAGTTATAAAACGTATACTCTACTTCCGCAGAACTATTTCATTGATTCAGTAGCATCTAGGTTTACCTTTCTGACCTTTCTACCTCTTGAGTACCACTTGATAACTAGATTTGTTCGCAATCGTCTTTTATTCGTATATATATGTACTACGCATTTCAATCTACGATACAAACGATAATGTTCCGTCGGTATAGCTAGATGGAAGGAGCGTCGAACAATTATTAGTGATTGACAACCTTGCTTTTGTATCATGAGTGGAAACAATTAAAAATTGATGAAATGTTTTTTATAGCCTTAAAAGTCATCTCACTCATAAGGATATTATTTTATTTGCGTTCATTGTGACGTCTAACTTTTTAACGCAATTTTTTCTATTTTGGATGGTGAGTTTAACTAGCGGTAAAGCTATAAACCCGAAATAAGATTTTGTTAAAGTTTTTTTTTCTTTTGTGTTTGTGCGGCTGCATAATTATCTACGCTATGTAATATTATACCCCGTTTACAAAAGCATGGATTTACTGCTGACAGTACGTATTATTGCGGCCATAACAAGAAAATGCATGTGTAAACATGTATTACCATGCACGTTGCAAGATTACACGCATGAATGAAAAAAGTTTGGAAGCTTTTGAATTTTCACGCCATAGTTGGGATTTTTACATATCTGTGCCTGCGCAGCAGTGCGATAGTGATGAACCTGCCGGTAAAAAAATGAACTAGGTACACCGGCAGACTCATTTTGTGGTTAACCGATTTTCACGACCTGTCAAATAGTACTATAAAAAGACAACATCACGTCTCGCTTACTCTTAAAGAATGAAATTGGCGAGACAGTCGGTACTTTTACGTGTAAACAGTTATTATCGCGATAGTTTAAAATGCACACTATTGCTGGAAGTAAATCTATGCACGCGTACAGGTGCTATTATGTACGTGTACACAATACTGTGATGTCTAAATATAATACTATTAATTAAAATAAATGTTTTAGTGTTCACTTCCTAATGAACATAGTATATTGTAAAAAAAATAACTCTATCAATATACACATACTTTGCTTCCACCACCCGTCACCTTTCCACACCTTTTTGAGCGTATACCGAAGCTCAATGAATAGGAAGCGATATAAGACTTGTACCTAAGTGTCCCAGGCAGAAATACCCAAAACTCTAATTGTAAAGGTGTTCAGTATATTGAATTTGAATATTTCTAATGTTGTTTCGTATCGAGCCAAAATGACATGGGATCAAGAGATGAGACAATCTCTCTTGCCATATGTTGTTGTCTACGTTCAAACCAGGCCACAATAGTAGACATTGTAGTTAATATGGGTCATAATTGAAAATATGCGCTCATATATGTGCAGAATTGTCATCATATTTCAATAACGCTTCCACAGCTATCTGCCAATAATGTTGTACATTTAATAAGTCATTTAAAATTTATTTCAATATCTAAAGTCGTTCTTTTCCTCAGCTCCTGATAACCTTCCAATTAAAAATTACCCCCCCCCCCCCACCCAGTTGTAACATGAAATTTTATTAGTTATCCCTTCCCTATGCTTTACATTTCTATACTCTACCCCCGCCACACAGTGACTCAAACATATATTTTGATACCTAAAAACATCTGATAAAACAGCTCACCATATGAGTGGTGAATTAAATAAATGTATTATTAAATTATATATTTATGTTCTTAACATGAATAAGTTATGTATCGCAATCAACTATTTTATTATTTTTATATTTTATCATGTAGGTACGCTCCACGTTCCCTAAAAAGCTAGTCTGTCCATGCACCAGCGCACAGTTTAGAAGGAACAGTACCCGTAACGATGCCGACACGATAGTCGAAGCGTTTACATGCTCAGCCACGGAGCCGTGACTATTAAAAGTGTATTTTCTGCAAAATATGTGCACGATTGCCGTCAGGTTAAGGTTGTATCAAGGTTACATAATGTAGGAAGGGGTTGGTGGTTGGTTGGATAACATGCACGTTTCGATTGGATGTACACTTCGCGACTTGGCGCCACGGATTACGACCGTAATGAAGAAATAACGCAGAGGTGTACTCACACATATTTATCATTTGAAAAATAAACAGTGATATTTTTCTAAAATTATGACAAATAAACCAGTAAGCATAAAATAATAAAAGGGTAGCATATATCTCGTACTTATGTTAATTTACAAAATAAGTTGTATCACACTTGATATCAACTACATATGTATAAACTTTGTTTTACCCCGCGTCTTAATGCACGTGGTAAACTTTGTCAAGTATCGATTATGTCGTATTCGTTATGTACTTCGTCGCACAAATAAAGTAAGTTTAAAAATGAACAGTTAATTTAGAATTAATTGAAATAATAAAAAATTAACAGTAATATTAAAGCCTAATTGTTTCCGATTAAAAATTCAAATTGTCCAATTTTTGTTTGAAATTCGCGACTTTTTTTAAGACGTGTTGCACTCCAGTGAACGAACATAGGCATTTTCGCATTTTTATACTTACATTATATCTGATAAAGGACCAATCGTCCTTCAACCGAGTTAGCGAGCAACCGATTCAAAATGTAACTTCTACAGGCTTTCTTATGAACGTTGTCTAATGTATAAATTTGTATTTACATAAATGTGTTTGTTCGGATCTGATTGTAAGTATCGTATTATCAATATTACTTACCACTCCACCTCCTCGTATCAAAATCTTGTCGAGTTTTCCGCCATTCTTCGTAAACTACCATAAATCCTAGTGTGACAGGTAATACATATTCATAGAATTTATTTAAGTAGTGGGTGATTCATCTATTTACTTTTATAAATATTTCTACTAACGGTTCGCATATTTCTTATGAGTTCATGTTGATAAAAGATTCAGTAATAATCTAAAAAACAAAATGATAATATTATCTAAATAATTATGTTACGCATTTAATTTATGTGATGATTTGTTATTAAAATATCATAGTTATATTATTACTTGCATATCGGTTAGAATTTCTTTTCCTTTGTGTAATTTTACGTAATTTTTACCCAGATGGCGCGAAATTTCCTCGCCACGTCACTGCTAGTTAGAATATCGGTTGGTTGGATGGCTTCTCATGCTTGCACACATAATATATATACCTACTAGAAGTCATACACATATATTATATGTGTAATATATTATTGTATATATGATCGCGGAACGTAACCTTCACCTAACGCCGTGCGATGCTTTGTGCTGAGGTATTTTATCGATGTATACCTACCGGCAAAATGATCATAAACAAAAACGGTGCTAATAAATATTTCACAATTTCTTTGTCTACCATACAGTCCACAGGTATCTACCAACTATTCATCAGAATTTCTAAAATTGTGACCAAACACTTTTGAAACACAATATTATCAAGACAAAAAGTCATAATAATTATGATGATGATGATAAATTTACTCTTATAGAGTCCTGTTCCAATTTCCAACGAACTGTTTATTGGATAGACGAACTGATAAAGTTTGGTGAATGTAACTACATAGCAACGAAGAATTAAGGACCGAGAAGAGTGGAAAAGGCTAGGGAAAGCCTTCATCCAGCAGTGGATCGATCCCGGCTGATGATGATGATAAAGATAGGTATTAATAATAAATTAAATGTGACGTGGATGCGATATTTAAAAGCAGTATTTCATATCTACAAATATGATTAATTTTTACTAGTATGTATGACTTATTAATATTAATATTTAGATACAATATATTATACCTATGATAAACTAGTCTTTTATCTTATTTAAAATTTTAACAATATGAAACATATTTCTTTTAACTAGCTTTTTTTCTTACACAGTATGGCATAGTTTATGTCAATTTGAATATTATCTTTGTGTTATGTTTTGGAATTCCCAGCAGTAATAATTTGATCATCAAAGACAATTTCTTGATAACGCTACATGTAAAATTGCTCTATTTCGGTATTTACAGTTTGAATAAAATTATTTCTGTCGGTTCAAATTATTATTGTAAGTCTGAATTCCGAGCACAAAACAAATTTTGGTGCGCCCTACATTACAAAATTAAACTAAATTTGGCGCACGCACATTGTCTGTTATAATATTATTATTCATTATCATCAGCAGGGATCGATTCATTGCTGGATGAAGGCCTCGTCTAGCACCATCCACTCTTCTCGGTCCCTACTTCTTTGCTACCACGTACATCCACCGAACTTTATGAGTTCGTCTATTCAGCGTGTTGTAAGGGGTCCCTTTGATACCACTGTATGGCGACATTCCTACCCATTGCAATTTCATCTGATTGGCGACCTCTATTACATTGCGTACTCTTGTCTGCTATCTTATGTGATTTTTACGCGTTATGCCCAACATGCACCTTTCTATGCCACGTTGCACTATAATATTGCATTAATTATATAATATACAGTGTAATAAAAGAGCTATACTATCTGTACCTGAGAGCCTGTGTATCTTAAATCCAACATTATCGTGAAAACGCAGTATAAGATTTGCCATTCTAAGAAATTCTGGTTTTTGTTATTAATTGTCATATAAATAAGGTGACACTGTCCTTGTAAAATATGATTAAAATTTAGATAATATACGATGAAACCAAATTTAAAGTCAAGTCCCGCAAATATGGCTGTCCTAAGACTTTTTTCATTAGCCTACCACACCCTACCTTCCTCCAATAGGCACCCTTCGCCATTGAGACGCGTTGAGGCATGTACAACAGATGTTATACTATATATTATGTGAATTCAGTCTTGAATAAAAAGATAATAGGTAATTGCTTATTTTTAACACGTTTTTATTATCTCGTATTTTTGCTTATCCAGTACAATTTTTTTCCTGTTTGTCCAAATCTTGCAATCGATTTTTAACTAACTTCCCGACTAGATAGACATTTAAAACTTTTAGAATATACCAGAACACGATGACAATGCGTTCTTTTAATACTTTTAGCCATCTTTAAGCAGAATTGAATTCATTTTCAGTAAATTCTATTTTGTATGAAAAGTTATTTCGACACTATTATTGGTTGCTAGGCTCTGGGGTCCTAGCAACTAAATTATTAATATATACGTGCGTTACTATGGAAATCAATATGAAATGTCAGAATGACAGTTCACTATTCTATATTTATACAGTATTTCCATCAAGTACCTACAAAAAAAGTATTTTTTAATACATAGAATAATTGTTAAGTTTATATGATTCAACAGAAAATTTAAAAACGTGGTAAGTATATAAAAAGTTCTTTTTATCTCGTTATTGTTTAATTTGATTTTCTGCAGTAAATTTGATTAAAATACGCGTGTTATTAAGATTTCATATTATGTTTCTGACGAAGCCATCATAACCATTCTTATAATTGTCGTTTCTCCTGTTCTTAGATTTTTTAATATGGTATTATAAAAATAATTTTAATAAATATGATCTTTATATTGAAGGAAATTATAATTCCATAAATCGGTTAAGGTCTACAGTCTAGACTCGATTCAATGCTTGTTATGGATTTAATTTAATTAGTAAGCTAATATAAAATAACCATCAAGCATAAATCCGAGATATGTAACGAGTAAACTTTAAACATTAATTGTAAAGTAATTATTTTAATAATATCTCTGAATTAGAGGTAAGTATATCATGTAAATATTAATTCAATTAAAATGGTCTCATGTTATAGAAATACATATATTGAAGCTATTCCTTTCAAAATCTGTAACGTCCATATTTGCATTTTTTTTAGATTTTTGTTGAGTCTGATTCTATAAGTATTTATCCATCGTATGAAATACCAAGAAGTAGAAAACGTCCGCAAAGACGACCTAGAGGCCGCTGAATCGATGAAATGATAAAGCTCTGCGGAAGTACGTGGCAATGAAACGCACAGTACTGAGAGAAGTGGAATAGGGATAATATGGAGAGGCCTTCATCCAGCAGTGGATAGATTCAGGCTGATGATGATGAAACTATATTAATAAAATTTCGAATTCAGTTTTGTTTGTTGGTTAAATAGAATTAAATGCGAGGTTATATATTATATTCACGAGTCACTATTTTTTTTAAATATTTTATGACTTAAGTGACGTTTTATTTCGCTAAATGCTTTTTATAATAATTGTTGTTAAAAAGAAATTTTCTATTTGCAGTTATAAATTTGCTTAAAAGTATTTTTGTGATTTTCTTAACATTGAGGATTATGAAGGTTACCAACTTTGAAATTTATATCCTCAATTATACATTTATTTAATCGTTAAATACTGTTTTATTATAAGTATTATTTGCTCATCTAAATCGAACGAAACCATAATAGTGTAAGTATTGTAGTATGTAGTATTGATAATGGCGTAGTGTACATACTGCGGGCAGACGGGACGGATACTCCAAGAACAGGTTTCACGAGCTGAACAGCGCTCCTCCGGACTGAGTTGGAGTCCAGCTAGGGCGGCCATTTCGTGCCATAAACATTGTTTGCTTTGCTAGTCTTATTGTGCACATTATATAATTATTATTACAAACTCTAATGTCTTAGCTTCGATGCGAGCGGCTTGTCCGATTCCGTATCATTTTTTTTTGTTGTAAATTTTACGATCTCGGCAAAAAATTACGGCAAGAATTTCAATTTCATAATGTATAACAACGGAAGAATTCACTGGAAGCAGTGAGAATGTTCATTACATTTGACTATGTGACTTACAGCAGTATGCTTATTAGGTTAACTCGTTTTTTTTTTAAATTAAAGATGAAAAAAAACAGTTATCTTTAGAGGGACTATGCATGCGAAACCTGATTGAAAGCACTTATTTTTTGGAACTCTGACGCCTTACAACGGATTGTATAACGCTCCAGTGAACTGTTTAGTGATAAGCATTTACCAGTGAATTTAAAAATACATAAATTTTACACCTATTAGTAAAGACAGGTTAATAAAAGAAATATCTTATATATATAAGAAATAGTGTAAGTTAAGAAGTCAATGTTGATGAATAGAATGTTTAAATTATTGATAAATAATCCATTATTTACAAAATATGCTATAATTCAAAAGATTTTTTTATAGCCTACATGAAATCAGAAATAAATGAATAATCAATCCTTCTTCCGTACATTAAACGATAATATTATTAATACGAGGTATATATTTCCAAAAACATTAATTCGACATTTATAGTGACATGTGAATAAACATACCTAAGTACATAATAATTTGTAATTCACACAGTAATATATTAAAGCATACCGTTTAATTAAAATTAATAATTTATTAAAATAATTGCTTATATGCCTAATTTTCATATATCAATTTCAATACTACAATAAAATTGCATTTCTCTCGCACAATTTTTCTGATCACTCTTAAGACGATACATCAGTGAAACAGCAAATAATTTTCAACTGTATGTATAACAAAATTACGGCTGCGTTGTCATTCGGAGAGCGATAGTCGAGGCGTCTGCACGTCAATTCGTTTTGTCATGGCGTCGGATGAAAATATTCTTAAATCGTGCAAAGATGACTAAAAAACTTTACGTATGTACTCAAAAAAGAAAACATGTCAATGAATATACTATTATTATTACGAATATAATAATAAACATAACATAAAAAGGACACATGTTGAACTTTTACGACAAACTATATTTCGTTCGGCTTCCGTCATTTGCACCTGCGACCCGCAATCCGCGCGCATCGCCTAGCTACTCGTACGATCTTTTTAGACCATGCCTCAACTGAGGTATAGCCTAAGAAAGTTTACCAATCGGTTTATAGAGGCTCTCGAAAATTATACAATGAAGAAAAGTTGAGTAAATAAAAAAATATTTGATTTAAAATTTTTAACACGTCCAGTCCAGAGATATTGTGACCCTTATTTGGATAATGCTAGCTCAGTAGCTGTACTCACACATCATTAAGAATTTTTTTCATAGATTTATTTGAGGGAATGAGGAAAATTCACGAAGAATACCCTCAAAAGTATAAAGATACTGACCGTACTTATATTTGTACGTATTGGGGAAATCAACTCAACTCCATCTTAATATTATTCCTTATTTTATGTAAATAAACCATTATAATTTGATTAGTATTCTGACGTGGCATAATGAGAACTGGCATACGACTTCTGCGGTCCATCCATATATTAACCTTTTCTAAATTATTCGTGGGCTATTTTCTGCTTCTCAAGAAACACTGAGATGTTTGTTCGCGTACAATGCTCGCCTGGGCGACTGCTCTTATTATATTTTGAAACGCGACCAAAGTTGATTTCTTGTTGTGAGCTTAATTATTGTAAGAAAAATCACGAAACGAGAACTATATATTATCGACTTCGAATATATAATATATATTTTTAAAAAGGTGCACATTTCAAAACCTATAAGCAGCGCAATGAAAAAAACTATAAGATATGTTTAGATAATATAGTGGAACAACTTAACCTTGAAATTTTGCAGATTGTGGTTACTTCTACTGCGCATACATAGGCTAAATTAAATTATTGTTACCGTTATTATTTCCGACTGCTCTTACATGAAGCATGTTGCAACGTTTCCTCTCGCTCGGCCTCGCTCTAACTAGTCATATTTTCTATCAAAACTATCGGGTTTAACGCTTAGCCGGGTCGCCTATCTAAAATCCGCCGCGTATCTAAAATCGCCTCATCTGCCGCACAGCCAAAACCAAACCTTTTAGAACCGTTGCACCGATGTTGCATATGAAGACCGCACATATAGGCGCCTAGCTATGGCCGCGCGTAACCTTTCGAAACATTTTTAAAACTAAAATGTCGCGTTTCACTATTGTGCGAAGCTCCATTTGGCAACGTGTGTTTTGTGAATAACGATGACGTCACATCGACATAGTCAACATGGTGCAGATGAGACGAGTTTAGATGTGCGAGCCGGCTTATGTGATATGTTTATTTTATAGTATCCCATGACGATTACGACCTATTGAAAAGGTCTGGTAAGAAACAGATAGGCTCTTGGGCGACAGTAGTTATTGAAAATTTCAGGTGATTGGTTTTGTTTCTCTAATATGCTGAAATATTATAAAAGTGTGATCGACAGATTATAAATGTGTTTTTGTTGGAACATATTGCACGTTCATAAATAAGTGATAAGTATTGATAGTAGTTGATATTCACTGCTTGTATGGGAATGTGTTGACGTGGCGAACGCAGTGTGTACTAACGTCATATATTATATTAATTGAAAAATGCAGTGTCCAGCGTGTATGCCACGGGTAGTAGTAGTTGGGATAGTGTGTGGTCGTTTTTTTCGGGAATTATATTCAGCGTGTCAGGTTCCTACTGCCATTTTTTTTACAGCGGCCAAAAGGTAATGTTATTTTTAAATATTGTCGATATAGAAGTGTGACAACTTGGGGAATAATAGATTCTTACGTGGTCATCCTGAAAACTACTGCCAATACCAAAAAGACGCACACGCCAAACGACTGCTGATCTGGACATCATTTCTTCTTTTGTCTCTGTGCCTAGTCCGATTTATCTCGCCTTCGTAGATATTTCTCCACGTCTGTAAATTCATATAATAAATGGTGTAAAATACAACAGGATGAATGGTAATTTTCTCCCTGATGCATCCAATAAACCATTTTTTTATGTATAATTCTAGTTGTGATACTAAAATACTCCGAATTATATTGTGCCTTTAATGCTTCCTATTGGGTATATATTTTTTATAATTACAATTTATTATTCAGGTCATGTTTTAATATGTCAGGAAGATTCATTACAATCATACAATAGAGAGCAGAATTTATATGTATGCCATATTGGCGAGGCATGTAATAATTAAATATTATCTATGTCTGGCAAAAAAATAAAGAAATAAAAAATAGCCCTAGTTTCCTAACGTAATTCACACTCGGTCAGTTGTTGTAATCGAGTCTCTTTTGATACTAAGCAAACTTGAGTGAGTCCAGTTGTAATACCATAAATAAAATTGATCTCCGTAATTATTGTTACCTATTATGTTACGACTCGATACTCATTTAAATCTTCCGTAATATTATTTATAAATTTATCTCTCCGGCTGAAATAAACATACGTACTTTAGCTATGTTTTGATTTATAGTGAAATAATAATAAGATATCCATAGAAGTCTTGTAATAATATTATTTTTGTTCTCGTAACAGCCATTGTGTTTTGAGCAGTATTTTCTAAATTTACAACATGTTCGTATCCATGTAGAGCAGCATGTCTCAATTAAATTCATTCGTGGAACCTTTTTATATTTTGTGCAACATAATGGAACTCCTTTGATATAAAGAGCTGTATATTAGGCATCACGCGTAAATAAATACAGACATATGATGGAATGGATAAGGGAACAAACGAGAATATGTGATATAACTAAGTAAATCAAAACCCTTAAAACAGCTCGTAGCCACTAGCTAGATGAATAAAATAATCTAGTTACACCAGAGGGATATGAGATGACCCAAAGTACGTTGGACTTATTTATTAACAATGATATATTAAGATTTGACGGAATTGCGTGGCACAGAAAAACAAAGAACCGTGAATAATGGAGAAAATTTTGTAGAGCAGTGGATGTAAAACATTTAAGTGATGATGCTGGAATATGAATAAAATCATTTTCTTGGTTCAAAATTGAAATCAATTGAAAAGTGACATTTATTGGAAGGGAAAGGCGACTAGATAATTTGTCGTTTTTGATGTCTCATAAATAAATGCAGTGGGTGTGTAGACGTAACTGTTAATTGAAAAAGTCTGTGAAAAAAATTGGTTAACACAATAACTGCTAACCTTTTAATTACCATATTTAAATAGCACGTTAATTATATATCATGGCCAACGACTCCAAACGCGCCAGTCGCGGTGTTAGCACTAAATCAGTTGATGCTACTTTAGAAACATACAGTGACGTCCCCAGACACAATGCCGCCCCATATTTTTTATCATTCTTTCATGACTCCAATGTCTATGAAATGTGTTGTATCGATACATTACTAGCAAAACATATACCACTAAAATATACAAAATTAAATTTAGATGTAAAAAGCGAATAAATATAATATCGGTAATTAAGTTAGACTCCCAAATCACCAGAGTCTGAGGCCTTATTTGGTTGATATTTCTGACATATTTGGTTCGTACCATTTATCAATATACAGAGTTATTATTTTCATACCATTTTTACTATTATTGTACAACGTTAACAAAATAATTTTAGCTATTTCTATATAACTATCATATTTCTATATATTCCAAATGATTCTCCTCGATTTGCTGCCCTTCGAGTAACTACCGCCCCCAAGCGACGCTCAATCTGCCTATCCCCACGGGACGTCACTGGAAACATAGATTTTAAAAGCGTGCTTCACTTTTCATGGGTAGGCTACGTTAAGTCGAGTGGATGAAAACATATCCATGATATTTATGAAATAACCCCAGTAAGTACATGGCCACTGGGTTAGCCATATAGGAGACAGGTGGACAATAACTTGAGTGATGCTGGTACCAGAAGGATCGTTGTGCAGTCACCTGTAGACTGTAGTGTAGTGCTAGTCTTTAATAAGTTTTGACAATAATTATAATTAGGGATGTAGAATTTAAATATGATTTAAAAAAAAAGATTAATTTACAGAAAAAAAAAATATATATTTGGCGTAAAGTTGCTTTTAATTGCGTGGGATAGATATCACTGTGGATCGTATGTACTACCTACTACAAGTTGAGAAACTCTGCGTTAGAGTATCTTATTACAGCTTCGTGGTTATATTATGTTAATAATATTACATTTAACTGCACTTATATTTTGATATTTTATTCCCGGAAATAAACGTATTTTGAATACCTGTATCTATTTTATTATTGTTCGACATTTATAGATAATAAACATTATTAATACAAGCAAAATGTAACTAATGCAGAAACCATGTTTATCTATGCAAAATATACAAAAATAATAAATCAACTTAGCCAAGTTAATGTTCAACATTGGACAAGATTATACGTTTTATGTTTTTATTTTCATTCCGTAATTTTTTGTTAAGTTACATTAACCCACTAATCGATAAAAACAGCAACGTAGCCTCAACGCGATTCTAATTTTAACGTAAGGTGAGATTTATTTGTTCTGTGTTAGTTGAGAGATTCAAGATAAAATTAAAATATATTTGGAATATATTCACAATTCCGGGTATAGTAGCGGAGTCCACTAGTCGCGGAACGATCTGTAATCGGCGATGCCGATGCGAAATCGGGATTTTTACCGTGTGCAATTTAAAAAATCGGGATTTAGGAGCAAAAAGCGGAACAACTCGAAAACGCATAGTTCAATATTTCTAATGTGTATTTCTATAATATCAATCATAAATGACATAACACAAACTACAAAACTCTTTCACTATCAAAATAATAATATTAAACAATATTTTTTCACTCGCGTATTTGTAGATACCTACTGGTAAAATTCAGCTCATGCGTATATCATGTTGATAAACAATTTATTTTACAAGATTTGAGAATGTAACATTATATTAAGGTGCATTGGGGTAATTCCGAATATGGGTATATTCCGAAAGTTCAAAAATTCTACCAATCGAAGCGATATTTTCCTGTTGGCAACATTTAGTCTAGAAGCCATGTTCATTGTGATCGCCTCGTAAGTCGTCGCTAGTCGCTAGTGTCAACAATGCGTGCATACCATTAAGTTTTTTCGGAGAAGTGTTTTTCGCGTCATTTTTGCTGATTCGTAATTACCCCAACTTACATATCTCGGAATTCTGGTAAGTTATTTGAATAAGTGATTGCTTTTACGATAGATTATCGTTTTTTACGAATTTGTGAGAGAACACAACGTCCTAGCTGTGTTTTTAATTTTTTTTCGGGAATACCCCTTTGGGGTTATTCCGATATATATTCATTCTGCAATAGCCCACTTAACTTTTTCATAGTAATTGGCAGTGATTCTCAATCTGTAAAGAAACTAAAATTATATCTAATTTAGATGTACATAATATACTTAATTAAATTAATATTAAAGTAAGTAAATTTAGCATCGTCCTAATAAGAAGCTATCGCACGCCCTATTATAATCTTGGATAAGTGCGGTAACACCAGCCTCCACTTAACAGCATAACTAGTGTATCCGACATCATGAGCGAATATAGCAATGCTGATATTATAGATAATCTTGATTTTGAAGAATTGATGGATGAATACTCTGAAGATGATAGAAAAATATACAAGGAAGAACCAAGGTCACAAAAAAAACAAAAGATGTGAAATACGGTGAAAGTTTAACTGACGAAAAGATACTCACCAACAACGATTCAAATTCTCTCTGTACTAAGAGTAAAGGTGTTCGCAAAAAAAGTAAAGGTAAAGAAAATCAAACGGATAAAACAGACAAAAAAACGAAGAGAAAAGACACATTGAAAGAGATGACAAAGACAGCGTTGATGTTTTTATAAAAGGAAAAAATATGACAACTAGAGAAGACTCAAAAGAAAAAGACAAAGATGAACAACTGCTACTAAAACTGAAAAATAAAGATAAAGTATACAAAACTCAAGGAAATGACCCTGCCATGAAGGAAAATTACAAATTAAATGATTCAGTGCTTGTCAGATATTCAATCAGAAAAAATGGAGGTACTATATTGGGTTCATAGAAGAAATAATAAAACATGAGGAAACATACTTCTCTATCAGCTTCTTAAAAAACTATTGAGACCACAGCAGCAGCTAACCTTTATTACGATCAAAAGAAAAGATAGTGACAACGTTCCAGAGTCATTAATAGTGAAGAGGATAGATATACAAAAAAAAGTGCTGATAAAAAGAATATTACTTATGTAATGATAAAGATAGAATTTATTTTGACTGATTGCGTACCAAACTAATAGATCATTATTATGTATATGTGAGGCTTTCAGACCATGTCTTAAGCAATTCTGTTATATTTTTTAACAGTGTAGCCCGCATTTTAGTTTTAAGTTTGCTAGCAGGAATAAATTATAAGTTTATGCCATAAAAGTAGATGAAAATGATTAAAAAGACAAATTCCGACTTTGATTTAACATTTTTAATGTTGACTAATTTAATTGTATGGGTATGAAGAAAGTTTATTTTGCTATGCAAAAAGCAGTAAGTAAACAAAAGATATCTTTTTAAAAAATATTGTTCTATCAAGGTAGTCAAATTATCATTATAAAAATTATCACTTTCTTTGATTTTCCTCGTCTTTATTTTATTGATTTAAGGTGGTAGGTACTTGTGTCATATTGGGATATTTTTTCTCATTATTTGTCACCGGTGGGAACAAAACTGGTAGTAACAACCGGGAATAAACCTGCTCTGCTCCATCCCGTTCCACAATCCCTTAAATCCTAAGTTCTTAACTGAAATGTTGAGAACCACTATCTTTTTTTGGGGTAATTCCGAACTAATAGTATCAAAAGTTAGGGATTATGGATACTATTAACAAAATTGATGATATTTTGTGTTAGGAGTAATTACGGTCGAAAAAGAAAGGTAAACCTTCGGTCAAAGTGCAATAAAATCAACTTTTGAATAATTTCGGAATTACCCCAAGATAGTTCGTAATTTCCCCAATGCCAAAAAAAAATGACTCAATATTTCAAATTCTCAATTTAAAGAAACCAACTATATATTCAAGAATCTAATATATATTTATCATACATCTTTTCTTTAAGTACACAGAGGTAAAACAATAATGGCAGTAAATATAAAACACTTTGAATAATCAACCCAAATATATAACCTCTAGTCATCTCATAGAAATTCCTGTCGGAATTACCCCAATGCACCTTATATTGAACAAACATCACTTGAAAATACCTCAGATATTATATACGAGTACGTACTAGATAGTCCAAAATAACGCAATTTGGTAAGCATTTCATATAGGACCTACTAGTTAAAATTATTGTAATTAAGTAGAAGGCCCATAGCTTAATTAGTTAAAGTATATTGGCTCGATACCAGTGTATATACTGGTTCAAATCCCGTCGGGCGTCGTATTTTTTTTAATGTATTTTTTTCTAGTAGGCATATTATCTGAGGTAATTTCAAGTTCTGTATGTTCAATATCATTTTGAATTGAACAAATACTTCCGATTTTATCAATCAATAGAACATTGTTTTGTTTCTTGCATCTGACAATTTTAAATTCATTCCAGAAATACCCATTCGGTATAGCAACTAGATGTTTGTAGGTATGCTTAAAATAAATGAAATTAGCTTAACTTAAACGTCTTATTTGTATTTGGTGAATAATCGTGCATTTAGCTGCCCCGCGCGGGACAATCTATTTTTGTTTAAAAAGCGGGACGTTCCGCAAAAATCGGGACCCCTGGCAACTATGTCCGTACATACTACACCGATAATTCAAATGTAGGTACTATGTTTTCCTTCAAATATTGAAACCAAATAATGTAACATAGAGTGAATAAAGGATCAGTTGAAAACAAGGCAACATATTATTATGTAGAATCACATATTTAACTCGTTTAAAGTAAGTCGATTATTTACAATATATTCATTAAATCTTTGTAGGTTTACAGAAAAGATTAGTTTAGCTTCAAATGAATATTAATATTTTAATTGACATATTTCTTAACAGTGAATATATTAAAATTTAATTTAATTATTGTTTATACCTTTAATACATAATTTTGCCATTTAAATTCGTTAGGATAAATAGCTGTATTTTCTATATTTTGTAGATGATGTCCCATTGGAGCAAAAGAAACTGGTCCTGATTATTATTAAATTATTATATACGTGAAATAAGTACTACATATTATTTTTGTTTTATTTTAATTAATTTAAATTGTTTCATAAAAGTTTTAATAATATTAATGTTTGAATATTATTTTCGTTGCCGTTTTATACTGTCTTGCTTTCGATATCACGTGAATAGGTAAGTAGGTACATAATTGTATCACGTGAGTTCACCGGCAAATTAAATTTCATGAGACCGTCGTCTGACCACGGTGCTGTTGGTGTGATGATGATGAGAAAAAAATTCTCAAAATCAAACCGTCAAATTAAAACGCCCGGTCGTCTTTGTGCCGTGGATTCGAATCCCGCGCTATTTGTGAGCGTTGGAAGAGGGGGGACCAGCGAGGTGTATGGCTTCATAACATAACACATTTTCAATACAAAGATTTTTAATTATCTCCCAACAATGAATGGCTCATGATGGTGAGCTGAGCACTTGGGTGACGCCCTTTGTTGCCAAGGCCGTTCACTGATGGGAACCCAACTCCCTCAGCAGAGATCAACTACCTTTTCGTCATGTTGTACAATGTTGGACAATGTTGTACAAGATAAGACCAAAAATAGTTGCATCCATTACACATCGTAGAAGAGCATTTACCCGAGTGATAGTGTGTATGATTTTTTTAAAAAATATTATTATATAAATTGCGACAGGTAACACACACAGAAAAATGGTTTGGGGGGGGGGGGGGTACATTTTGAAAAAGATCCATAACAAGTTACCAAACTCGCGCGGTCATAATTATAGAATCGTCAGGGTCCGTTTGTGTCATCCGCGCTATTTTGTCTTTTAGGCATGCATCAGAATATTAAAGCGAACATTGGATACCTTAGATGGTTGCATCTATTCATCTAGCGGCCACAGGCATTGCGTGTCATAAAATTTTGCGATGAGCTCCCGACGAAGAAAAAGTAATATTCCAGTCATCTACATACATAATTACGTTCCTTGGGGGGGGGGGGGGGTCCAGACCCGAAACCCCCGTCCCCGTGTGGGCGCCTGAAGTGCGCTGAAGTATTTATCT
Organism: Rhyacophila brunnea; assembly: GCF_057557595.1. NCBI lineage: Eukaryota > Metazoa > Arthropoda > Insecta > Trichoptera > Rhyacophilidae > Rhyacophila > Rhyacophila brunnea. The sequence continues at coordinate 40,703,715 of NW_028232751.1, forward strand.
TGTTAAGAAAAAACCAAAGTATTTCAATGGTGTTTTCCTGTAAGACATAATAATAAATTTTGTGTACTATATGTAGGTGTCATTTCCTTTAATGTCAATAAAGTCTAGTAGATTTAAAGATATTAGATTTTAATTATGTAATATGTACCTAAGCAAATAAACAAAAAAATATGAATATTAAAAAGATTATAATATGTATATGTACTCATTCACCGCGACTGGCGCGTTTAGAGTCGTTTAGAGCCATTAGATATAATTAACGTTTTATTTAAATGTGGTAATTGAAAGGTCATTAAAAGGTTAGCAGTGATTGTGTTAAGGTATATACGTATACCTAAGTACATTATAATGTATATTTTTTTTGACAATGTCTGACTAACATATTTTTATAATAATATACTATATTTTTCGACGAGAATGCATAGTATATATTTGATAATAATTCACACTATTCTATAACAAAAAATATCAGGAGTAAATATATGATTCGATTTCGTAATGATTGTTTTTGTTCGCTAACCAATCGTTTATAACAGCCTCTTATACACGCACGCTTGTTAGTTAACCGTTGTGCCACCGAGTCGAATCGCCATGCCGAAAAATAACAACGACATGCATCTACCAACAACTAACATCTTAAAACATCTTCCACTCTTCAACGCGATCTCACAAATCTCCCACTAACGACATGGCGTCCAAAACATTTTTATGATGGAATTCTATATGATTGTGATAATTATTTTAATATCATTTGATATAGTCTACATACGTCATAGTTTGATTGGTTATTTAAATTTCTAATTGTTCTAAGTGGCCAATTAATTAAAATGAAGTTTATGCTATGTAGAGACATCCATTAGCTAATTCTAGTGCTGATTAATGATTAGAGGACATATGTTACACAAATTTTTTATATAAATACTGTCTTTCTACAATGGCATGCTTACTTTTCACTTTCTTGAATCTCGTCGGTCTCTTCTGCTCTTAAAACACTTTTGCTGTTATCGCGAGGGATGGTTTCCAATCCTGGTGTCCTAATGAATTTGAATTTACATGCCCCTGTCAATTACCTACGTGGTCGCAGCCATGATTTATTCTGGATTGGAACCATTTCCTCGTGTCAAGCCTATCAGGCACCATTAGCAAGGGGTGCAAGATTAGTAAATGCGCTCCCTAAAGACATAGAAATTTTCAATGATGTACTTTGCATTTTGTTTTTGAAACTGTATTTTTCTGTGTAAAATTGTATGTTTTTTGTTTTCAAAAATTATATTTTTCTGTAAGGGAGGAATCTCAAATTGTGTACGTCTTGAATTTAGATTTGTTATGTCCACAATGTTTTGTATTCTTACATTAATAAATAAATAAATAAATAAATATATATATATATATATATATATATATATATATATATATATATACATCGTTAACAGGCCATCCATAGATTGAAACCGCACTTGGCTTTAAACCTTGTACCATACTATACCTACTTATGATTTATGATCATGGAAATGTATTTTCACAAAGTATAATTTTATAAGCATCTGATATAATGTAAATATACCTATTTCATTGAACAGATATCATAAGTTTGGTATAATGGCACACGGTTCTAAGCCGCAAACGGGTTCAGTCTATGGATAGCCCCTAAGTATTGTTTTAATTGTATCACATTTCAATTTGCGATGTTATTTTTGTCTTATTATTTAACCCATTTTTACAACGTTTTTATTAGCTCGTATTCTTGTTTGACCGGTGGTTGTTTGTCCAGTACACATCCCGACTAGCTAGACATTTTGAAACTTTTAGAATATAGGTATCAGAACACGATGCCAATGCATTCTTTTAATACTTTTAGCCATCTTTAAGCAGAATTGAATTCATTTTCAGTTAATTCGGTTTTGTATGGAAAGTAATTTCAGAAAAATCCGTAAAAAGTAAAAGACTATTATTGGTTGTTAAGGAGGTGGTCCTAGCAATTAAATTATTAATATATAAGTGCGTTACTATGGAAATCAAAATGAAATGTCAAAATGACATTTCAGCATTCTATATTTGTTTGTTTGTTTTTTATTTATTTCATATCAAGTACAAGTTTGAGCATATTGAGCATAATAATTCAACAGAAAATTTAAAAACGTTTTATATAAAAAGTTCTTTTTATCTTGTAATTTTTATGGTCTTAGGTTACACGCGCTGGAGTTCCCTAAATGGCGAGAATAAATAACTTATTTTCAAATATATATATATATATATATTTTTATATAGACCTGAACAAATAATTAAGAAAATAAATAAATACTATCGACGGCACATGACGGAATTAAAATTAAAGTAAAAATAAATTTATGTTTTCTACTTACCTACTACATATTTAATTTGTAAGGTTTTGATTCATTATTGTATAGGTATCGTATGTTATATAAGTCAAGGTTTCCCAAACCTTTCCTGCGATGGAACACTTCAAAAATATTAAAATTTTAACGGAACACCTTGTTAATACACAATCAATATTTTATTTAATTGATAAAAAACAATACTGACTTATTTTATTTAGTCATTATTTTTAAAACATTACATGAATGAAGTTATTAATGACTTCGATGATTTTGGGTCATTGAATTGGAAATATCCTTGATATCAGCAAGTGAATTCTTATAATTAGGCTTACGATTTTTAGGTGCTAAAAATGAATAATATGTACCTAAAATAATAATATGTTATTAAAATTTCATAATTAGGTGCTAAAAAACAAAAATAGGTGCTAAAAGTTGAGTAAATTTAGTAATTAAGTAAGTATTACAATAAATCATATACATTTAAAGAGTTTAATTTATTATTTATTCACAAACAGAAAACGCTTTATTACAATAAATAATAAAATAATGCTTGAAATTTTCGAAAGTGAATCTTTGACGATTTGATGTTAGAAAATTTTTATACATGGAAAAATTTCTTTCCACTTCTACAGGTGTTATTGTTGCGTATGTAAATGAAACTATTTCTGAAGTAGAAAAAAATGAAACAGATGTTTCAATTTTTCTAATTCAGCCACATTCAAAAGAAATTTTTGTTTGGAGAGGTTATCATCTACATCCAAAATACCAATGATAACATTGGCAATGTATCGTCCTTTAACGTCTGTTGTTTCGTCAATTGATATCAATAGATTCCTGTTGTTGACCGATTTTTTTTATTTCAGAGATTTGCAAATCATACAAACTTCTCATATATTTTTTTCTGATTGTCGATTCATCTGGCACCTTTTCATTAGTGAATTATGAAACGAAATGTTTGTTACACAGTTTTGCTATAGGGGTATCAGCCGCCACGAACGCCAAGCACTAATCTTCACGAAATTTGGAAGAATTAGGTCGACAGGCTGAGTCAAAGATTTAAATTTTTGTGTTTTGAAATTGAAATTTCGTATTTATAAGAAATGTGCTTAAACCTCGAATATGTAAAAATATGTAATTATCCAAAAATATGTAAAAATGCTGCTAACAAATAGGGCTTAAATGTTTCAAAAATGTCTGAAACAGATAGATATTTTTGATACTTTGTTGTGGGGCCGCTCAAAAATAATATTTAAATACATAAGAATCCTAAGCCTACTTATAATTATCTGGTGTGGCGTCAAGCCTGTTCCGGGACTTTGACTTCGTTGCAACATAATAAGTAAATCCTGCTTCGCATAAATATGTTGTAGTAAATGGAAGTAAAGCAATAATAGATTGTTTTGACACACTGCGAGCATTCTTCTGATATATTCGGGAACCTATCTATTCACGCTAGTTCAAAATATTTAGGGGGACGTAACGTTCAGTATAGTTGCGTATACTAATATTATACGTAACTATACTGAACTACACTACTTGTTTAATTTAAATAACCATTCTTTACCTGACCTTAGACTACATCTATCCAAAGTCAAAAATAATACTTTCGGGAATACACAATTTATAATCTAGAAATTTTAGGTTTCGGTTATGAACATACTCATAAAGAAGAATTCGTAAATCACATAAATTGTAAAATATGTGAAAATTTAGCTAGTTTTCTGCAAAATCTTACATAAAATACACTGGCTGTAGGTAGGTATCTACATATTATATTACATGAATCGTTAAGAAAATAGCTCTCACATATTAATAAAATTATAAATGTACTTAATATTTTATCTGACATAGTTAAAAATGTTTACGATGTCTTCAGTGGTTCCACGTGGAAAACTTGCGAGATCATTCTGAACCGTTCACAATAATTAGGATCGTATTAAATTATAATGTTGAAAGGCGTGAAAGCAAAATGATCCAACCCTCACAAACTCGATTTATTTAATTAATCGTTAAAATCCAATTTTACAATCGACTCTTGCATGTTTTCATTCGTTTAATGATCGCTGTGCGGACTGGTTTTATTACGCATTTATTCCAGACTTTTAGCGACAATTTTGAATTATTAAATTAATATAATATAAATAATATCACTTACGACCGTTTTACTGTCCAATAAATAAAATTATTAAATTAAATTCACATTTCGTCTCTTCAAGAGATTCAGCATTTTATTTTGTTGCGTTTAATTATTGGCAATTATTGAAAAAAAAAAATTTAATTAATCCGTAAGTACAAGGAGTGGCCTGGGACGATATCAGGTCTGTGGTTACACAGTTTTGGGGATAAACCGCAACAGATGCACTGAAAATTTATAAGGTTTCTACGTAATAAATTATTTATATAAAAAATGTAGCAGTTTGAATTATTAGCTTGGTTAAAATATATAGATATTGCAATACCGAATGAAAATATCAATGCCGTTATTTCGGTATTTCTTATTGAATACCGGTATTCGTTAAAACATATACGAAGAAAACAGAAGTAGGTATCTGTCAATAGAATATAGCTATCTAAAAATCTATTTAAAACATTTATATTTTATATAAAAAATATTTAAGGACCTTCATCATATTCTGTTGATCTACGTGTATTCTTATAACAATATTATGATAATTGTACAATTGCATATTTTTAAAAATAACTTGAATTAGATTTCGTGATCGGATTAAATTCTTTATCTTCTCTTTAATTTTTAAATTAATTGATTAATGGTGTATTTTGATCGATCAACACGTGAACGTAAACGCATGCTTTCTTAATTCCGAAAAAATACCGGCATTTTGGATATTTAAAATCGGTATTTCGGTATCAATAAATATCGGATTCCTGGTTTTGAAATACTGGTATTGCAATCCTTAGTTTAGTACATTTGGAATCATTTATAATGGCTGGTATTAAATAACTTTACTTTACAATAACAATCACATTATATTAAAATATTCACATACTTTTTATTTGTAAAGTAATACGTAAAGACTTTAATATGTGTCAGTCTGGTAAGAGATTCTCGAGATAATACAATATGTTTCTAGGGTTCCTTGAAGTAATAAAGGCTGGGTATCACTTGGATGGAAAGAGCGAGGACGGGCAATATTCACCCGATTTGAACCATTCGTAGAAATTAAGAAAAATATATTTTTTCTCAATAAATAATAAGGTACCTACCTGTTATAATTATCTGTCATAGTAATCTTCTGTTTTCTTCTCTTTTCAGGGTTTATCGTGCCAACAAATTGGATAATTTCGGTGAAAACTGTCGATTCGAAGTATAATTCAATTCGGACTGGATAAACAAATAAGGTAAGACAATTTATATTTATTACACATTAAACATTATACACCTGTAATAATATAATATTTGACGATTAAATTGTAATATACTATTTTTTTATTCAACGAATAAGACATATTAAGATTTAAGAATGTAACATCATATTATATTTTGAACATGCACGATTTGAAAACATCTCATGCATACATACACTAGAAAAAATCTTTTTGTCGAAAAAATATACGTCGTATATGTGTCCTATTTTACTTGTACAGTAGCAGAATAGTTTGACAGTGAATGCAATGTCTCTCTTTATTTTTATTTTCGCGGTGAATTACAAATTAAGTAAGTATTTATTAGTGGTGGTAAAAGCAGTGTTTTGTCTAATTTGTACCGCGTCAGAGTTATCAGCTAAATATAATATGTACGTTTGTTTACATCGAAGAATAATAATGTGACAGTGTGGTAGATCACTGCCAGTTTTGATACTGGATAATAGATCACTGCATACTTGAAGTTGGATATGCCTGGGATGAGACATACCTGAAATATAGTGCACAGTGATTTTATTATCTATGTATCATAATTCAAATTAACCTCGTTTCTTTGTTATTTCGATACAAAAGAGCCAGGAATGCAGTTGATATATTACCAAGTATGCACATTATTGTAAATATAATTTTGTTAATATTGGTTAGGTATTTGTTTCATTACCTTTGTCTTAATTCTCAAATATAAAGTAGGTAGATGGCCGATTGGATTACGCGTCGGTCTATAATGTCGAGGGTCTCAAGTTCGAATACTGAGTCTGGCAAATACCTACACATATTGTATGGACCAAATAGGTTGAGCAAGTGGCTAATATCCATTGTATATCATGGGTTTATGGCTCGAATAGCTGTCAACGTAAATTACTCCAATATTATAGAATTAAAAATACATTTTGTTTTTACACCTATACCTACACTTATTCATTTAAGAAAAAAAAACAAGATAACAAATTAAAATTCACTAGAGTTCAAGTAGCGCCCACGGTGGCCGCGCGTTCTAAACAGAGTTCAAAACATGGGATTTGCTTTATAACAAATATTAAAGAAGAAAAGAAAAACAAACATTTTTATACAATCAAATAAAGTTTCAAAAAAACAATGCACATCACGTCTTTCAAAATGTATACAAAAATGTATACAAAAAGTAATCGTTTGACGAATTATTAAAAGGAAAATAATTATGTCTTAAAATAAAGACTCCGATGAAATTTCTTCTGGACGCGCTCTAAAATAAGGTTATAAGCATTGATATACTACTAGATGAGGAGATCCCATATAAGTGTCATTTTTTAAATGTACCACAAAAGAAGATATTACGAATATCGTCTTATAATATTTCCTTGTAGGTATAATGCGTTAAGACCGTTAACATGGATTCCCGAATTTCACCCGTATTGCCCTGGCTGTAAAACTAAATTTGGGTTCTTGGAATAGTGACCCTAAGGGTGTCTGCAACCCAAAGCTTGCACGCTACCAAAAATTCATGTCTGAGCGGACAGAGCAAGTCGTCATGCGCTGACTATTAGTTAAGAGTAAGCCGGCTCGCACATCGCAACTCGCCTTGTGTGCCTGACGGCCATAAATCAAAGACTTCTGAGACTGCCGGCGAGTGTTGTATGCTACAGCCTCGCACATCTGCCTAGCGGCAAACGTCAAACGTGAAAAAGGAGAAGTCTCTCGTCTGCCATTTTTATTGTGTTGATTGTATGAACAAACGTCAAACGCTCACCGCGATGAGCGAGCAATGACAGTGTAGACAGAGACAGAAACAGAAATGGCCGATGGCCGCAGGCTGTGCGCTTGCGCGGAGGCGACATTCCCGAGATCGACATGCACGCTTTGGCCAATGCAACTAGACGAATGTCGCTGGGTCGCAGAGTTGCAGTTGCATCGGCCAATCTGCGAAGGTCCATTTGATAACGTTTGTTTCTTGGTTTACGATGACGTCACATCGACGAATTCGTCGTAAGACGCATGCGGCGAGTTCTGATGTGCGAGCCCTCTAAGATGCAAGCTAGATCGGGATAACTCGTAATTATTGCCAGGCCGTTTTCGAGACAAATATTAAGTGAGCTTATATCGAGTTAAGTCCGCTGATACTAAAACAGTAAGTTTTAACACTGGCCGAGTCGCTGAAAATCGGGTGTCATTTTAAGAAGCATATGATTCATCCAGTAGTATATCAATGGTTATAAGAGATAAAGACCAATATTCAAGAATACTACGCACTAACGGAGACGTAGAGTGTACGGATGACATTTGGATTCTTGGGTACTTAATACCAGGAAACACAAAATTCGTCTGTCTCTACTGTGCGTAACAGTTTTAACCAAGGCCTGAACAAAAACGATGCATGAGTGCGAGTGAGAAAGTATTCGACACCCTTACAATCTCTGCGACACGCGCTAGAGTAAGATAAAAGGTCTACATATATGTGAGCTAGTTTCCAAAAGTATCGCCATCAAATCGGGGCGAAACGCTTCACATAGCGTCGATAACTTGCGAGCTCGAGTTGCTAAAATTGATATTTTTTGTGTTAAACATAAAGTCAATGGTAAATATTTTTAGTTAATTAAGTAGAAAAGATGGTTCTGTGTGTTGTGGTTTCATAGGTAAGTTGATACATGTTCGTGATAATTTATTTGTATTTTATTATATATTTTAATATCAGTGACCTAGTGTATCTTTAAAAGGGGGGACATGCTCGTCGAAGGTCAAAATTGAGTTTTTATTGTATTTTCAAACCATGATCCTGGACACTCCTTAAACGTTGTAGATAATCTATTTATATAATTTTGAAGCCTTATTATCTTTTATAGTTATTTTAAACATTTGATGACTGCATGAAGTATTTTTGTTACATAAAATAGTATTCTTTTAAACCTCTCGCTCTAATGTTTTAGAATATAGTCATATTTCGGTACAGAACTGTGCAGTGGTGTTAAGATTTTTTACATTTATTAATTTTTAAACGCATTTATAAAACCATTAGTATAATTTATTACGAGATAATTTTTGCAAAATATTCACGATAAAAAATTATTTTGATAATCTCTGTGATCCCAAATTTGACAAGAATTAGGCATTTTATTATTCAAAAAATCGGCAAGATTAACACATTTGAAGATGATTCTAAAGATATTTAATATAACGTCGCTGCATATTCAATAAATCGTATGTGTCATTTTACACATTCTGAGATAATCGAAAAAAACTGTTTTAAAAAATAACTAAAAATATTTTGTACATTTTTTATTTTTTTTAAATTCGACCTAAATATTTCACATGTTATTTGAGTTTGGAAAAACAAAAAAAACAACTATTTCAACATAAAATACGCGATTTTCCGATTATTTTGCACATACGACTTATTCTATGCATCATTTTGTGCACATACGATTTATTTTATACTGATACAATTTGTTAGAATTCATACAAAAATTAATTCATATAAACATTAGAATAGTGCATTTAAGCATGAACGAAAATTGTGTGTGATATTATTATAATATTATTGGTGTACCTATACTTATAAAAAATATTAAAAAATAAGTCACCATTTTTCTGTGCCATGTCAGAGCGTCCACAGAGTAGTGGTTATATTATTAAGATTTTTTAGGAGAGTGGTCTTTAACCAACAGCCCGACCTATTGGGTCTTCGCTTTGGATCAAACACACATTGAAAAAATAACTTGCATATTTTGCCAGCCGAGGGATTAAACCCTCAACCCATGCTCCAAAAATTGACTACCTGTGGGTATGCTTATGTAGCAAAAGGAGTTTTGGAGGATCATTCAATAAAAGAAACTTTTTGTGGAATATTGTTAAATAAAAAAGATTTAATAAATATTTTTTCACAAAAACATATTAATATAAACGAACAAGATAAGAAAACATTGTTATTAGAAATACCTGCATTGTTACAGTTATAAAAATAAGAACAAGATAAAAATATTTTTTTATAATGTCATTCCGGTCGTCTTCCGTAACTAAATGGCACAACTATGAGGTTTTCAATATTTTATTGGGTGGTTTGTGCTGAAACCGTTCGCCCAATATTTTTCTAGGTTTCACGGCATCGAGTACATTTTTATCATTCACTTTTCTGTACCTAATGTATGCCTCTCCTAACGTTCTCCTTATTTTATTTCGTTTCATCAAATGCGTAACAGGAATGTCCAACGACAATGACGTATAGTCCACACTGTTCATAGTATGTAATATTTCACCAGTATTTTCACAAAGCACAATATTAGTAGTTATTGTCTTCAGATGATGATGATGATGATGGAGGCATTACGTTTTCTTTTTCTGCTTCTTTTTATAATATCAACTCTCCTGAAGTTTCACATAGTATATCATCATCATCAGCCGGGGTCAATCCACTGCTGGATGAAGGCCTCCCCAAGCTTTCTCCAACTCTCTCGGTCCTGTGTCGTTCGCTGCCACGTATTTCCGCCGAACTTTACCAGTTCGTCAATCCAGCGGCTTTTAGGGCGACCCTGTGGCCGTTTCGTACCCCTTGGGTACCATTGGATGACGGCATTTGTCCAGCGGTCGTCTTTTTGGCGAGCAATGTGCCCCGCCCATCTCCATTCCAGCTGTTTGGCAACGTCTATTACATCGCGTACGCTTGTCTGCTTCCTAACCCATTCGTTTCTCTTACGGTTCTTTCGCGTGATGCCCAACATGCACCTCTCCATGCCTCGCTGTGTGACTCTTAGCTTTTGGACATCTCTCGTGTTCAGGGTTCACGTCTCGCAGCCATACGTGAGCACGGGTAGCACATATTGGTTGAACAAACTACGCTTAAGACATAATGGTAGGTCACTCTTGAAGATACTATTCAGACGTCCGAAAGTACTCCATCCCAGCTTTGTTCTTCGAGCAATTTCATCGTGCATGCTTCCGTCTATGGACACCTGCTGTCCGAGATAGACGTAGCTGCTGACTTGCTCGAGTTGGGTGCCAGAAATACAGATAATCGCAGGGTCCGAAAAACAGTTCCTCATCACTTTTGTCTTTTGTCTTTGAGACATTTATCTTAGTATATAGTTTGATAATATACCTTTTCGCAGAGTGTGGGCATATTATAAATTTCCTCTGGTTGATATGATGATGATGTAGGCATTTGGTTTTCATTTTCTGGTTCTTTTTGTAATACCAATTCTCCTGCAGTTTCACACAGTATGTTATTACAGTTTGATAATATACCGTCTTTACAGAGTGTGGGCATATTATAAATTTCCTCTGGTTAATATGATGTTGAAGGTTGAGGATTAAATAATTTCATTACATGGCGAGGGTGGGGTAAACGTTAAAAATATATCGTATTTGAAACATTTTTTACTTTACGTGATACTGACGTTTCAGTGTCTTCAATTCCATTTTGTTGCCTCAAAAGAAGTAGGTACCTAATATTTTATACCCGCGACTATTAATCATTCTGAAAAATAAAAGAAAACACCTCGGTAATATGTATTGTGCCTAATTATAGGCAGGTATACTATGTATTTGGCGGAGGTAAACCTCAAAATATTTAAGTGCATGTAGAATTACCGATTCTTACCTACACCTTTATTAGTTCCCTGCATAAAATAAGAATACTACGTAATGTTGATGTATTATTAACAGTTTATATGTAAAAATAAAATCTTTCCCTAATTTGAAAAAAGATATTTAAATAATACTGAAGAAAGGCCACTACATTGTGATAAACATGACATAGGTACCGAGCGCTTCAAGAACATAATCTAAAAACCATGCGTGAATATTTTCACAGTATTATTGACGAATTAATGGATAATAAGGATTTTATAAAACGTCAATACGTAAGTATAATGTATTGTAAATTAAGTCTTTGAAAGATGGTAAATAATAATCGATAAATTGTGATGTCTTCAGTCTGAAACAACGCCTTCAACGGCAACGAAGTCGATTTGTAGCAAACCGTCAAAATCATAGTCAGTGTAAAATAAATCGGATGTGCTCTATGGTAAAAAATTTGTGCGAAATGAAATGATCGTATGTGCAACATTCCTCACATACGACTAATGCAGATGCATTTTTAGAATAGCTGCACATACGATTTATTTTATATGGTATTCATGCTGTCTCAGATTTTTTTTTAAATATAAGCATACGTTCAGATTGTGGGGAAAAAAAATCCGCTTCGAGTGGTATCATTAACTCATTTTGACCAAAAACTGCACATAGGTCATATTGAATATGCAGCGACGATAAGCTATGTCTTTGACCATTCAAGTGTGATAAACATCTTATGAATAATGATTGCTTTATAATAATTATTGACCTAAGAAGAAGGTAGTGTTTTTTTGAAATACGCCATTTCTTTTGTCATTCCCTAGTGGTTAAGCTACAACATACGGCCGTAGCCATAAAATGACAAACTATGTCAAATGAAATGTCAAATTCTAAAATATGAAATGTCAAATTCATAACATGTACTGTTGTGAATATTATGTGTAGGTACCTAAGTATTTTTATTCGAGTAGGATTTCTGATTAGTTTTGGTCTAGTGTCATGTTTTATCATGTCATGTCGTGGCTAGCGATGAATAGACTTCCAGTTTTATATTATTGCCATCAGTCAAGCAGAATGGATTAACCGCGATTCACATTAGAATTGTATGCCCGCAATCAATTATATTGGTTTTTAACTATCGGGAAAGTTTTTTTTTTGTTGTTGTAAGTCTTGAAGTTCACGACTGACAAATTTCCGCCGCTCTGTGGGAAAGTCGAAGAAATTTGATGACCCGAAAGAAAAATAAACGACTCGTTAAATCAAACATTTGTTTTGGCGGAATTGTATTTAAAAAAGCAAAGACTCGCATTTAGTTTATATTATAATTTTTATTATAATTGTATACTGCAGGGGTGGTCAACCTTTTTATACCTACCGCCCACTTTTGTATCTCTGTTAGTAGTAAAATTTTCTAACCGCCCACCGTTTCCACAGTAATGGTGATTTATAAAGTAGGGCAGTAATTTTACTTTATAAAATTTATAAAGCGGAGTTACAGCAAGTTAAAGCATATAATAAAAATTACTTACCAAATACTTTAAGTAAAACTTTCTCTAAGTTTGGCAGAATAAATCTTTATAAAACAACTTACTTTAATTAAATCTATCATTTTAATTATACTTGTTAAAACGTCTACGACCCACCATGAAATCTGTAACGCCCACTAGTGGGCGGAAGGGACCAGGTTAACTACCCCTGGTATACAGTAACATATCTGTACGTCAGTCTTAAATGTGATTTTGCCTAAAATGAATTTGTAAGTACAATTTGGAATAACCTTGGAAATATACATACATCGTGGGGTTGATGCCAAATGTTGTCAAGTCGATAATTTATGTATTTAGAGTTTTAACAACGGATTATGTGTACAAATATGTATGCCAGAAAAAAAATTCAAGGTCATTCGATATATAGAACATGCACGTAAAGTACAAAGACATCAGCATTATGAACTAAGGCTTCAAATTGAAATTACTCCATAACATGATTTTGCGACTAACTAACCTTTGGTAATAACCTCACGACATTTGGTACAGTGTTTCCATCTTTACCTATACTGATTATAATGTTTTTTGAGCATGTCCGCCCCTCGGTAGGAGCATATGGGTACCACATGGCGCTTTCAAAAATCCTTGTTACTCGCCAGTCTTCTTGCGTCTTCCCAGGACATGCCAGCATCAAGTAGCTTCACCGTATACACTCTGTGGATAGTATGTATCGGCCTTCCATCACATCGGAATCAGGTTGGCTTAAAGAATAGGCAAGCAAGAATGTGGCCGACCCAGGTCCAACGACATCTCTTCACTCTCTATGTGATTAGAGGCTGCTTGGTTCGCTCTCTTATCTCCTAGTTACTCCAAAAGTCATACACCGAGTATAAGCTCAATATACTGTTTCTTCGTAAGGCTCACTACCGTAAAGCAGCACCGTCAGAATGAAAGCACGAATATGCCGCATTTGGTTTAAGGCGATACTTCAGTGAAACGGCAAATAATTTTAAACTATAGGCGCGATGAAATTTTGGACTCGCTGGCAGTCTGAGAGCGAACATCGAGGTGTCAATACGTCAATTTTTTTCGTGATGGCGACGGGGGTATTAATTCTTAAATCATGTAAGGATTACTAAAAACGTTATCCATTTACTTTAAAAGAAAACATGTCAATGAATATATTATTATTGTTACTAATAGAACAATAAACAGAACATTAAATGGACGCATGTTGGATTTATATGACAAATTAAATTTCGGTTGGCATGTGTCATTTGCACCCGCGACCCGCAATCCGCGCATCGCGTAGCCATGATCTTTTTAGACCATGCCTCAACTGAGGTGCCTTAATACACTCGACATTTTGCATAAAGCTGAATGTTGCTCCAGCCATTCCCACCCGGATAGTGAGCTCTCTTGTCAAAGTGAAACTCCCGTGATATGTGCCCCTAAGTATTTAAAGCTGTTGACACTTTTGATGTTTTGCCCTTCGCTAATTAGGGGAAAATCTGGATCAAGATAGGTGCTATTTATTACTCGAAACGGTGGTTTTATAACTAACGCGAGACAAAATACTGTGCAGTCTGCTAATTGTCTCTTGAATGCCTCGATTGAGTTGTGGTACCTATATTATAGCACAAAAATATAAATATCTATCGAATATTCATAATTTATTTATTATGTATCATAAAATATGTAACAAATCGTATATAGCCAATTGGAATGGTCATTTTATCCAATTAATGAAGTTTAAAAACAGCTGAATTGACCGATGCTCGTCGATAGTATCTAAATTAAATAAAATAAATATGCATGAAGATATTAAATTGAAATCGACGCACGACAAAATAATATTAAGAAGTTTTTTTTCTCAATACATTTTTATCATTTCGTTTGATCGCAATCTATCCGATAATAATTTCAATAAATATTGAATCAGCATAAAAACTATAAAATTAGCACATTAATTGTCTGTCCCATAATAAATACAAATATCTCAAGTCACGATTATGCCTCTTATGAAATTCGATAACAGTTCAATAGTTTAATCGGAATTTGCTTCAAATGCTTTTTTTGTCTTGTATTTTTAAAAGCCGTCTCGGCAGACACATCACATCCGATATCATGCGAATTATTATTATCTATAAATACCGATGAGTCTGCGCATTGAAAATCAATTCATATTTAACGTATATATAAAATAATCATACATTTAAACTAATAATATAATATATAGATTTTAAACATATGTTTATTATTGATACTTACATAAACTTACTTGAAAATATTTTTCCGTATTTATACCCTTTGTTCTAAATTTAAACCAGTAGGTATGTTGCTTAACATTTTTATACACACTAGGTTTATTGAAGAATAGAAGATCATATTATCTAAATTGCCTCCTCATAATATAGACTTATTAATGAAAATATGTTTCTATATAATCAATAGCAATAGGCCCCTTCTTAATGGTGCCGGTTGGCAAGCTACCAACTATGAGCGCGATACAGAGCCTGAGAACCATACTTAGAAGCGTAGGTACGTCCCTAAGATAGGCACCCATCTTTAGGAAGCCGAAAACGACATCTGAGTATGCGTTACCTACTCTATCCATAATATATATAACCTACATCCAATAGCAGGTAGTAAATCATAGGAAAACATTTTGCAAAAAGAATTTGCGGGCGGGAGGGGGTGGGATTAACAAAATATAGTACCTAGTTGTAGTTTGTTGTCGCTTCAACCGCGAATCCCCGCACTTTTACGGGTACTTTCTTCATATCCAGACACTCCGCACGTAGAGCGATTATGAACACCTGGCCTGCAACTATAACCACATGATTATTGTGACATGTAACATCCACGAGTTGTTTTCGAATACTCATGTCTTGACAGTCATAATTATTAAAATCGTTAGTGTCCGTTTATGTCATCCGCACTGTCTTTTCTTTTAGACATGATATCAGAATATTAAAACAAATTGATGTCTCAGGTGGCTGCATTAATCCACGAGTTCCACTGACACAGGCCTTGCGTGTCTTAGAATGCCGAAAAGACAGGAACTAACCCGTTGAGAAGGCCATTCGACAGCCAAATCATCCGGGTCACGACCCTCGCTCATGACATCCTGATTAAAAAGAAGAAGTAATATTCCATTCACCTTAATCATTTGTATTTTTTCCGTTCTTGGGAGGGGCCTGGATCGAAAATCTTTCCCCTTGTGCGCGAGCCTGGCTTTTGACAATTCTCGTGACTATAATAACAGTAAACTGACGATATATTGAACAATTCGAAAGACAAAATTTGGGTCGCTAAACTGGATTTCTATAGAATAGCATACAACTTATATGAATTAAAATATATTATATTCATTCATTTTTGTATAAATTTTTAACCACTGACGTACTATATTCATAATATTATATAGTTGTAAAGTCGAAATAGGTTTATAATAATATATAGTAGGCACCTAAATAAAAACATCGTCAAACTAATTAAATATTAAATTTGATAGAAAATGTAAACAATACCTGTATACCTGTACACGCATATTTCCTTTCATTAAGAATTTATAACGTTTCTCGGTAGGCGCTTTTGACGTGGCATTTGAGATGTGATAAAATCAATGGTATTTATTGTAGTGGTAGATGGAAGCACCATAGGAATTTGTCGAGACCCTAATAAATAAGGGTGCACGCACCTCGCTATGACCCGTGAGTTATGTATTTATTATCCGGCTGGATAAGGTATTTTTGAAATGACGCATGCCGAGTTAAGAAACAATGGCACAATATAATGTGTTAATAATTTTAAACAATACGCAATTTTGTAAAGAATTATATTATTAGTTATACCTTTGCATTCCATTATAATGCAATATAAGTAGGTACACTTTATCAATGATACAGTTTAAAATCTTATTGTTTGCTACTGAAGTACCTATTTTGAGACAGTTATCGACAAACTAATCTGTGAAAAATAATATAAGCGTATTTTGTAAATTATACTAACCAACTATTAGTTGCAAAGGGTGGAGGTAGGCTCTTAAGATCCGCCATAAATAGTGCATATTAAACTTTGTTAATGATGCGTATTTAATGTTTTTATTGATTTAAGACCACTATTATTTACAGATGGTGTTGGTTAGTTTTTGAAAATCAATTAATCCCTGCCTTCATCAAACCATAATAGTTTTGGTATACTTTGGGCGATACGACAAGATTCTGCACACTTTTCCATTCAAACTTATTTGTTTTATTTCATATATTGTAGGTTATTTTTTTAATTTATTAAGCCCTACTTTAACCAAACTATAATAAATGAAAAAATATTATTTTATCTATAAAATATCCAAAGTTATATATATTTTAATCGCATTATTTTAGATATTTTATAGATAGACGAGTATTTTTTGATTATTATTTATTATTGCTTGGTTTCGCAGGGTTTCATTGAATTTTAAAAACTAACCAACACCGTATGTAAATTGTAGTCTTAACTATTCCAATAACAAAAATACGTATGACTGACAAAGTTCAGTGTGCACTATTTATGGCTGATCTTAACAGCCTACCGCCACCCTTCGTCACTGCCAGCTATACAAATCAATTAGTCAATAACACAAAAATAGTAGATAACTTGCTGTTATATTGAAGATACCAATTATGTACTTGTATTAATGAAACGTTAAGAATTTATATAATATCATAAATTACTTACCATCACGTAAATTAATGTTGGTTATTTTGAAGAGAAACCTCATAATGTAACCGAATTGAATTAATTATCCAACCACTCGATAATTGCAATAATCAGTTACGAGTATGTTGTAAATGAAATAAATAACAACTAAGTAACTCAAAATATTTATATTGTTTTTTAGTGGGTAACAATAATTACATAATTTTACTTACAGTGACTTACCGTGGGGGTAGGTGGGTAATGCGTTGCTTATTGGCAACGAATTAAGAATCGAATACAAATAATTCGTGTATTCCTGACCCAATGTAATATATATTGTAAGTGCGGTTTATTACACTGGGAAAATTGGATGCCTCTAACCCTACATCCAGATAGGTATTGACTTAAAATCACCGTTTTTTTAGAGTACGTTTCATGAAAATGCTTTAATTCTCAGATGACAGTGTGTGTTTGTCAATTTTAAGATTTTTGGAGTACTTGTCCGTTTAATATAGCCGAAAATAAATAATATGATTGATAATGTAGGTAACATAACAAAATTGAAGATACTTTGAAAGTAGTGTAGAAATGTAGTTATCATTAAGGCGACAAAATATTACTACGTACCTATCTGGTATATCAATTTACTTCTTTTCTACATAACCGATTGGTTACTTATTTTTAAATAACCACCATCGCTATCAGAACGGCTAATATATAGGTACAATAATTGTTATATGAATCAATTTGGTATAGTTTATTAAAAAAAAATTTACAATCCGTTGTAGTTCTTGGTCATCTCACGAAGAGGTTCCGTAATAGTGTTTCTATGAGTTGTTATACATCATTCTATTCAGTCCATGCTCTGAATGAACACACGCTGAAAAAATCAACATGTCAATTTTACAGGATTTGAACCTGCGTCATTTAAACACCAGGCGAAGCGGATATTTTATCACTCGACCACATCGGGCACCATAGTTACTTGGTACCTACCTATTATTTAACGCTTTTCACCAAGCGTTTCGTTGCGGTACGTACACATTAGGTACATTTTTTTAATATTCATCAGAGGTGGTGACTCAATGCTTCAACTGTATTTATATAAGGTTAATACATGTTATATGGATGGTATCTTCGAGTCAAGTGCAGCGATCCAACAAAACTTTACAGAATTAAAAAAAAAAGTAGGGTTGCCTTACCCTCACCAATAAAAAACAACCCTCTTATCTTGTTTCTTCTTTCATTGAGTTTTTTTTACTGACACGTGAACGCTGGATCAAGTCGGCATGAATGGTTTATTCAAAGATTGATTAGAGAATTAATTTAGTTTTATACATATTATTTAATAATCCGCAAATGATGAGATTTAAATAAAGATGAGATTATAATCGTGGATTCCTGAATTAAACACTATTGCAAGTAGGTATAAAGTCTTTCGGTGATAGATTAAATTGTATACCTTTACACACTTAAAGCACTTACTTAGGAGTTTGGTAAAATCAAAGCCTGAAAAAAACTAAACAATAATTGCTAATGAGGTAGTATTCGGCACGCGTATAATCTCAGCAATATATGCGTTAGGTTAGAGGAAGATAGAATACATGTACAATCGACTTAGCGAAGGTAGGGATGAAGCCGGTAAATATTTATTTGACTTATATGCTGAGGAAAAAACCGAGAGTGCGGGATGCTGGAATAAAAAAGTTTTGGTTCTTGTCTATTTAGTGGAAGCTAGCGACAAACAAATTTTGAAAATAGTCCATATACTGGATTATTTGTTAGTTTAGGTTATTCTTGAGTTCATGAATTTTGTCAAAATCGGCGATGAAAATTGCCGCTGTTCCCGCCTGGCTTCCAGTAAACAGACTTGTACCATTCATAGGCCGCCATAGGGCATTGTTTTGTTTATGCGAAATACAAAAGTTATTGGTCTATTAGTTAATTTAATGAATTTGGTAGCCTATTGAAAAGCAAGATGATAGTATAATGTTTCATATGTAAATTAATATTACACACTACAATAATTAAAGTGCTGTGCGACATACGAAAAAAAAAGGCTTCATATAGCCGGACAATATAGTCTCTCTCTTTATTATTGCTCTGAGGGTAAAATACAGATTTATTAGTAAAAAGTAAAATAGTATGGTGTTACTTTTGCGTTTTTGTCATTGGCTCCACATCCGATGTAGATCTTGGTCGTTTCACAAAGGAGTTCAAGTAAATGGCAACAAATGTTAACTCTCCATTTTGGAACATGCTCTCGGACCTAACACAAGTTGAAAAATAACATGTGATTTAACCGGACCCGTAATTTTCACCCGAAATATTTGACTATATCTCTTCCATCGTGGGAGTGTAAAATGTTCTCATTAAAAAATCACCGTATATCATGGAAAAGATAAAAAGAGCAATATCAGAAAAAAACGTGTCGTTTAATCAAAAAGTATCGAAAACCTTAAAATATGAATCAAAAGATACATAGATTATATTATCGTAATTTTAACACTCAATGACGGTTTATGGCACATATCAAATTTTGTAAGGTGGTCTCCAAATATGTGAGAATACTGGCTTTCCACTTACCTAAAATCGCCACTGGGCAATATGTATATAAAATTATAATACCTAATTCTCAAGTTAGACTGAGGTTAGTGCATCAGTTCGACCGCTCGGTATCTTTTACGTATATATATTTACGTACTGCAATTTTGTTGCCAATATTCGATAGAATTCAAAAGAATAACGTATTTTTTGTGTTATGATAGGGTAAATAGTATTCGACGTCCAAGAGTTAAATAACATTGCAAAGATGTATAGTATTATATTATATTGAAGACATTCAGTGGTAACGATATATATTTATTGACAGCCCTTAACGCTTTCGCTGCTGAAGAGATAATGAGATTTTAATTGCCCCCTTTAAAATGCACGTTAATTACATCGATCGGCCGCCTGGTCATTACGCACCGTGTGCGTCTTCACACCACGACAATATGCTTTATACAAAATATTGTTGTGGAAATCGTAAATTGTAATATGAGAGAATCGTAAGAACGTTGACAAAGAAAATGACGACCGGTCGGGTCGGAAATGCATATTTTCTTCAATCATTTTGTTTTCAATTTATTTAGTGATGATATTAAACAAAAAATAAACGACTCTGTTTTACGTCCATCTTTATTTCTTTTCCGCATTCGGCTATCTCGTAAAATAAATTCTTTCTCTCATCGCGAGGAGATCGTCAACGGAGCCATAAACATCAATATTATATTATTTTGAGGACCCGGCCAAAGAAAACTAACATTAAATAAACTGGACAAACATTCATTCAATGGACATACGCGCAGTAAAAATATTGGAAGAAATAATTATGATAGGTACTTAAATATTTACAATATATTTTTTGTAATTCCCCATTTGTACCTACATACATATTAATATTTGAATTTATGGCCACACTGAAGTTAAAAAAGTACCCCGTAATCAATAGTATACGGAAGAATATTTAACGTATGCAATATTCTTATTTAAAAATAAATTACACAAGTGAAATTAAACTTTAAAGATCCGCACAAGAAAGAAAACTAAATTTATACAAAATTATATTTAAGTAAAAGTAAACTTTCTAAAATTATTGCTCCTAAGCGGATCGTTTGAGACTACTATAACAAGTGGAGGTAGTATTAAGATACTTAGACACTTAGACACTTAGACACTTAGACACTTAGACACTTAGACACTTAGACACTTAGACACTTAGACACTTAGACAGTGGACGAAATGTTGAAGGTTATATTACGAGTAATGGTTGTTGGTCATTCACCCATCTTATTGGATCCGATCAACGGTTTAGCAAAGTTGTACAGACAACGCCGTCATTATGGCCCCCACATCCTGAAACGGGCCCCCAGACTAGAATCTTTGGCGAGCCCCCCTACCTATCGCTAATGTTAAAGCCAATGTGACACCATATAAGCATTTACCATATGGTGTTCGAGGTAAAATTATTTAGTTCGTATTATTAAAAACATTTACTTGAATTGTGGAGTTATTCGAGTATTGACACACAATAATCAAAAATTGTATCGCATAACCACATATTTTAAATTGTTAATACCTACCTTTGAAGTAAAATAGCGCCGCAGGTGACTTTTTTACTATTAGAGCGAATTTTTAAAGTGTGTTTATATCACTTATCTATACGCCGGGCCCTTCCTAAGCCCGGGACCGTATGACAGAGCCCTGTCAGCCCCCCCCCCCCTTGTGGCGGCCATTGTCAAAGAATAGTAAGCTTATAAAATTTTGGTGTTGTCATTTCTGTGTTTTGCCGGGATAAAAAATAAGATCGAAGTTTATTGCAATCCAACTAATTATAGGTAGTGTTAACACTCTAACGATGAAAAGAAAGAAGTTATATAATATCCAATAGGAAAAAAGTTAAAAACACGATTGTCTCATACTCTTGTGTGGTCTTCCGAATGACACTTTCTTTTAAACAAATTGTTTTATTTGAAGACAGAATGTTGGAAGATCCGTCTTCTATATTCGATGTCTATGAAACACGTCTATATGCTCCATACAGTGTAGAATGTTACAATGTAGATGCTCCAGAAACAATCAATATAATACTTATTATCTAATAAATTTATGTGGGGATTTGTTGTAAAATCGTATGATATATTTTACTTAATAATTGGTACTATATTATTAATATTACGTAATCTTATGCATTATGAGTAGAACAACGTGACAAGGAAAGGTGCATGTTGGGCATAATACGTAAAGCACACAAAATAAATCGATGGACAAGGAAGGAGACAAGAGTACGCGATGTGATAGATGTTGCTAAACAGATGAAATAGCAATGAGTTGGATATGTCTCTCGGTGAGTGAACAACCGCTGGATAAACGTTGTCATACAGTGGATATTAACTAATAAAGTTTGTTGGATGTTCTAAGTAGCAGCAATGAACTAGGGACCGATAAGAGTGGGGGTAGCTAGGGAAAGCTCCATCAGTGGATCGATCCCGGCTGATGATGATGATGAATTATCTTAAAAATATACTCAATTTTTTTTTTTTTGTAAAACCTTTGAAACATACATTTTTATTAAAAGATACTAGTTAAATTGAGTAGGATTCAAACCTTTCACTGTCCAGGTGGGCGGGTTCTCTTATACTTTTATCTAGTCATCAGCTGTCTCTACATTTGAATCAATTCTAACAATAGAGTTATTCGAAATTATTCAAATACTGCCAACAAGCAAGTTTTTAAATAATCAGGTTAATGATATTAATGACAACTATAAATTGCTTAAAATGTAAGGTTATAGGTTGATAAATAAATTGATCAATGACGTCCTTACACTTGCGAATAATAAATTAATATTATATTATAATGTATGTTGTTGAAGTTTTATGCATTTATATTAATAATAATCTTACATTCTTAAATATTGTGTAGGTATATTCAATGTTTAATAAAAAATGAAAATTCAATTATTGATTAGATTTTGTGCAAATACCCACTGGTGATTTATTTTAAAATAATAAATTTTATTTAGATTTGATTAAAATAGCTATTTTTTATAAATCTAATATATAAAAAATAATATTTGTTTGTGGGTTTGTTTGTTTGTTTGTTCGTTTTGAATGCACTGCCATACCGTTCATCCGATTGCGATAAAACTTTGTCAACTTATTGCTTGCACTTTCGCGAAGAGTATAGGCTATACTAATATATAAAAATGAATGTCTGTCTGTCTGTATGTCTGTCTGTCTGTGTGTCTGTCCCGTATGCGTTCCTATACCATTCATCCGATTGCGATGAAATTTTGGTAAGTGGTTGTATGCATATCCATAAAGGTTTCTGAATTAGAAAAATCATCATCTTCTTCTTCTTCTTCATTCTATTTTCTTTTATTCGTATGGTTCCTATACCATTCATCCGAATGCGATGAAATTTTGGTAAGTGGTTGTATGCACACCCATGAAGGTTTCTAAATTAGAAAAATCATTATTTTCTTCTTCTTCTTCATTCTATCTTCTTTTATTCGTATTGTTCCTATACCATTCATTCGATTGCGATGAAACTTTCATCGGTTGTTGTGGTAACACCCGTAAAGGTTTCTGAATTAGTACAACCATCTTCTTCTTTTTCTTCATTCTATCTTCTTTTATTCGTATGGTTCCTATATCATTCATCCGATTGCTATGAAACCTTCATAAGTTGTTGTGGTAACACCCGTAAAGGTTTCTGAATTAGTACAACCATCTTCTTCTTCTTCTTCTTCTTCAATATATCTTCTTTTATTCGTATGGTCCCTATATCATTCATCCGATTCCGATCGTCAGTGGTTGTGCCAACACCCGCGAAGGTTTCTGAATTTGTACAACCATCTTCTTCTTCTTCTTTATTATATATGTATTCTTTTATTCGTATGGTTCCTATATCATTCATCCGATTGCGATGAAACCTTCATCAGTTTTTGTGGTAACACCCGTAAAGGTTTCTGAATTAGTACAACCATCTTCTTCTTCTTCTTCTTCTTCTTCATTATTTCTTCTTTTATTCGTATGGTCCCTATATCATTCATCCGATTGCGATGAAACTTTCGTCAGTGGTTGTGCCAACACCCGCAAAGGTTTATGAATTTGTACAAACATTTTCTTCGTCTTCTTCATTATATCTTCTTTTATTCGTATAGTTCCTATACCATTCATCCGATTGCGATGAAACCTTCGTCAGTTGTTGTGATAACACCCGCAAAGGTTTCTGAATTAGTACGACCATCTTCTTCTTCTATTCTATATTCTTCTATTTGTATGAGTTCCTATTCCATTCATCCGATTGCGATGAAACCTTCATCAGTTTTTGTGGTAACACCCGTAAAGGTTTCTGAATTAGTAGAACCATCTTCTTCTTCTTCTTCTTCTTCTTCTTCATTATTTCTTCTTTTATTCGTATGGTCCCTATATCATTCATCCGATTGCGATGAAACTTTCGTCAGTGGTTGTGCCAACACCCGCAAAGGTTTATGAATTTTTACAAACATTTTCTTCGTCTTCTTCATTATATCTTCTTTTATTCGTATGGTTCCTATACCATTCATCCAATTGCGATGAAACCTTCGTCAGTTGTTGTGATAACACCCGCAAAGGTTTTTGAATTAGTACGACCATCTTCTTCTTCTATTCTATATTCTTCTATTTGTATGAGTTCCTATTCCATTCATCCGATTGCGATGAAACCTTTATCAGTTTTTGTGGTAACACCCGTAAAGGTTTCTGAATTAGTACAACCATCTTCTTCTTCTTCTTCTTCTTCTTCATTATTTCTTCTTTTATTCGTATGGTCCCTATATCATTCATCCGATTGCGATGAAACTTTCGTCAGTAATTGTGCCAACACCCGCGAAGGTTTCTGAATTAGTACAACCATCTTCTTCTTATATTCTATCTTCTTCTATTCGTATGCGTTTCTATACCATTCATTTGATTGCAATGAAATTTTGATCAAGTGTTGTGCTCACGCCCGCAAAGGTTAATGAATTGATAAAACTATTTTCTTCATCTTTTTCTTCAATTCTATCTTCTTCTATTCGTGTGCGTTCTTATACTATTCATCCGATTGCGATGACATTTTGACCAGTTGTTGTGCGCACGCCCGCAAAGATTTTTGAATTAGTATAACCATCTTCTTCTTCTTCTATTCGTATGCGTTCCTATACCATTCATCCGATTGCAATGAAATTTTGATCAAGTATTGTGCTCACGCCCGCCAAGGTATCTGAATTGAGGCAACCATTTCTTCTTCTTTTTCATCTATTCTATCTTCTTCTATTCGTATGCGTTCTTATACCATTCATCTGATTGCGATGAAATTTTTGTAAGTTGTTGTGCGCACACCTGCAAAGGTTTCTAAATTAGTATTATATAAAATACAAAGTTCGTTTAATCCAATTTTGGTTTGTTAGTGCATATTAATAACATTAATATCGTTTGCGTATTTTGGATTCGATTTTAATTTAGTGTTCTTTTGTTTGACCTTTACTCCTATTAGAATTATTTTCATATTGATATATTGTATTACACAGATATTTTAATATTAAAAAAATAATTACCTCTTATTATTTTTTGAATATCTAAGATAAATATAACCACGAAGCGACCCTGTGCGAAGCCGGGTATTTCAGCTAGTCTAATATATAAAAAATAATATTTGTGTGTTTGTGTGTTTGTTTGTTCGTATTTAATGCGCAGCCATACCGTTCATCCGATTGCGATAAAACTTTGTAAACTTATTGCTTGCACTTGCGGGAAGAGTATAGGCTATACTAATATATAAAAATTAATGTCTGTCTGTCTGTATGTCTGTCTGTCTGTGTGTCTGTCCCGTATGCGTTCCTATACCATTCATCCGATTGCAATGAAATTTTGGAAAGTGGTTGTATGCACACCCATGAAGGTTTCTGAATTAGAAAAATCATCATCTTCTTCTTCTTCTTCATTCTATTTTCTTTTATTCGTATGATTCCTATACCATTCATCCGATTGCAATGAAATTTTGGTAAATGGTTGTATGCACATTCATGAAGGTTTCTGAATTAGAAAAATCATCATTTTCTTCTTTTTCTTCATTCTATCTTCTTTTATTCGTATGGTTCCTATACCGTTCATCCGATTGCGATGAAACCTTCGTCAGTTATTGTGTTAACACCCGCAAAGGTTTCTAAAATAGTACAACCATCTTCTTCTTCTTCTTCTTCTTCATTTTATCTTCTTTTATTCGTATGGTCCCTATACCATTCATCCGATTGCAATAAAACCTTCGTCAGTTGTTGTGGTAACACCCGCAATGGTTTTTGAATTAGTACAACCATCTTCTTCTTCTTCTTTTTCTTCTATTCTATATTATTCTATTCGTATGCGTTCCTATTCCATTCATCCGATTGCAATAAAATTTTCGTCAATAATTGTGCCAACACCCGCGAAGGTTTCTGAATTAGTACAACCATCTTCTTCTTCTTCTTCTTCTTCTTCATTCTATTTTCTTTTATTCGTATGGTCCCTATACCATTCATCCGATTGCGATGAAACCTTCGTCAGTTATTGTGATAACACCCGCAATGGTTTTTGAATTAGTACAATTATCTTCTTCTTCTTCCTTGGTTCCTATACCATTCATCCGATTGCAATGAAAATTTGGTAAGTGGTTGTATGCACATCCATGAAGGTTTCTGAATTAGAAAAATCATCATCTTCTTCTTCTTCTTCATTCTATCTTCTTCTATTCGTATGCGTTCTTATACCATTCATCCAATTGCGATGAAAATTTGACCAGTTGTTGTGCGCAAGCCCGCGAAGGTTTCTGAATTAGTACAACCATCTTCTTCTATTCGTATGCGTTCCTATACCATTCATCCGATTGCAATGAAACTTTGGTGAGTTGTCGTGCGCACGCCTGCAAAGGTTTCTGAATTAGTAAAACCATCATCTTCTTCTTCTTCTTCATTCTATCTTCTTCTATTCGTATGCGTTCTTATACCATTCATCCAATTGCGATGAAAATTTGACCAGTTGTTGTGCGCAAGTCCGCGAAGGTTTCTGAATTAGTACAACCATCTTCTTCTATTCCTATGCGTTCCTATACCATTCATCCGATTGCAATGAAACTTTGGTGAGTTGTCGTGCGCACGCCTGCAAAGGTTTCTGAATTAGTAAAACCATCATCTTCTTCTTCTATTCGAATTCGTACGTACACCATTCATTCGATTGCAATGAAACTTTGGTGAGTTGTCGTGCGCATGCCCACAAAGATTTCTGAATTAGAAAATCATCTTCTACTTCTATTCTTATGCGTTCCTATACCATTCATCCGATTGCAATGACATTTTGATCAAGTGTTGTGCCCTTGCCCGCAAAGGTTTCTCAATTAGTACAATCATCTTTTTCTTCTTCTATTTATATGCGTTCTTATGCCATTCATCCGATTAAGATGAAATTTTGACCAGTTGTTGTGCGCACGCCCGCGAAGGTTTTTGAATTAGTACAACCATCTTCTTCTTCTTCTATTCGTATGCGTTCCTATACCATTAATCCGATTGCAATGAAACTTTGGTGAGTTGTCATGCGCATGCCCACAAAGATTTCTGATTTAGAAAATCATCTTCTTCTACTATTCGTATGCGCTCCTATACCATTCATCCGATTGCGATGAAACTTTTGTCAGTTGTTGTGCGCACACCTGCGAAGGTTTCTAAATTATTATTATATAAAATACAAAGTTTTTTGTTTGTTTTTTCTATCCAATTTTGTTTTTTTTTTTTACTACATATTAATAACATTAATAACGTTTTCATATTTTGGATTCGATTTTAATTTAGTGTTCTTATGTTTGACCTTTACTCCTATTAGAATTATTTTCATATTGCCATATTGTATTACACAGATATTTTAATATTAAAAAAATAATTACCTCTTATTATTTTTCAAATATCTAAGATAAATATAACCACGAAGCGACCCTGTGCGAAGCCGGGTACTTCAGCTAGTATTAAATAAATAACAACACATTGGGTATACGTATTTTTGTTAAATATTTTATTTAAATACAAATATTATTTGTATCTCAAGTTATTGTTAAATGGTGGAAAGAGTATTCCTACCACCGATGACAACGCAATTATCAATCGATGATTTTATCAATAATTGATATTATCGTACGACGAAACCAGTTATGGTTTTTGAAATAAACATAATAATTATACCTAATTAAATTTTTATTTCGTTCTGAAAAGGAAAATTAATAATAACATTATCTCCACTTTGACCGCTTTTGACTTAATAACCAATTGATTTTTTTGAATTTTCATACTTACTAAATGGAAACAATTAATTGTTTTTTTATTGTATTCTACTAGCTAGAACAAAGGAGAATTCTTTTGTTTCTTCTGTATCAGAATTAATATTTATCACTGACATTATTTAAGAAATTCTTATCGTCCATAATATAATACAAAGCGAGCAGGTTTATATGTCACTATAAATTTAATAAAAGTGTTGTTTTAACAAAAATACTTTATCATTCAAGTCGAATAATAATCGAAGATTATCTTTCCGTTAAACTCAATGTATTATTTATAAGTAGTAGGTATAATAATATTCTACAATATACATCCCGCTTTAAATATGTAAGATTATAATATTATTGTATATCATAAAAAAAGTTGTCAATATAAGACATTCCTCTGTTATTAATAATCGAGTATAAAATATATAAATAACCTTAATATGCGTAAAATACGTTATTATATTCAGTATATTAATTTAATAGAAAACATCAGCGTTTTCGTGGTGAAATTACCATTTGAATTGTCATGTAAAGTAAATTATACAGGAAATGCGTTCGCTAAAATGAAATTTTCAACGCAATTTAATAATATGACATTGTGCCGGAATACACTACATACAAAATAATGATTATTAGATTGAATAATGATTGCTGCTTGCAACTCTAATGTTGTTGTACTAGCAAACTGGACTTGTGAGTTGAAAACTATTCGATAAGAGCGTACTTTAGTGAAACGGCAAATAATTTTCAACAGTAGGTGCGACGAAATTTCTCACTAGTCGCCAATCGGAGACAGACAGTCGAGGTGCACGTCGATTTGTTTTGTCATGGCGTCGGGTGAAAATATTCTTAAATCGTGTAAATATGACTAAAAAACTTTTGGTATGTACTTAAAAAAGAAAACATGTCAATGAATATACTATTATTATTAGTAATATAACAATAAACATAACATTAAATGGACGCATGTTGGATTTTTATGACAAATTATATTTCGTTTGGCACGCGTCATTTGCACAATCCGCGTATCGCCTAGCCACGATATTTTCGGACCATGCCTCAACTGAAGTATAGCCTCAAGTGTTTGACTTATTTCGTACTTTTCAATACTCTACAGTCTACAACGACAGCTGTATTATCAGTATCACATATAAATATAATCAATCAATAAATTATACCAATATTATTAACCTTGTTTCACGCGCAGCAGCAAACACCATTAAAATGGTAATTTTTAGGATAACAGATTGTAGATTTTAAATTATTCAAAGCTTCCGTGATTTGTGATCGATAACACTGGGAATTAAAAAAAAGTTTTCGTTGTACCGTTTCGTTGTCTTCATCCACGATGGCCGAGCGGCTTACGCGTCGACTTATAATCAAATCCAGGGTCTGGCGAATTCACATATTGTTTTTCAATATGTGCTTAAAGTCAGAGTATGGTACGCAATAGGTTGAGCAAGTGGCTAACATCCATTTATGGTCAAAAGATTTTTCGTTGTAAAAGACAAGCACCATTTTTACTAATATTTTTTTATTTAATTTGGTATAATTTAATATTTATATGACTTGTTTAACTATTTCGAGACACCCTTTTAAATATTCTGACAAATCGATTACGTTATTTGCGCTATACCTACACCACATTTATTCTGCTTGTTTTTTTTTATATAAATATTAATAAACATTATAAAATGAATGGTATTTTCTAGATGACTAGGAAAACTTTATTGACACAATGTATTTGAATAGTGTTATGTAATAATATGCAACGCTGTACCATGTGATATGCAATTTTTTTATCGTGTGCTCACTCAGTGAGGTAACCTTAGCACAAAAAAGCGGGGCAACAATCTCATTAATTTATTTTTAATGACATTGTCAACGGGTTCGGGGTCTTCGCGCCCGGCGTTCGTGCAGTACTAGATTTTCCCCCCCATTTTATGTAAACATGGTATAAGAAAAACATACCTTCTTCAATTTATTACTCTGTCAATCTATAGAAATTCTAAGAATGCGTGATTGAATCACAGTGAATGCAATCATTGTTAGTAGAAACTATTTATACGTATCGTTAGGTATGGTATATCTAACTACTAGCTGTTTTAATTGTCGTTGCTTTGTAGGTAGGTATGTATATTATATTACTGCATCTGATTGATGCGAGATGGACCAAGGGTTTGAAGCCAGTTACGGTTTATTACATATTGACAGTCGGCAATAAAATTCAATAAATACAAAGTCTCGTATATTACTAAACTATTGAATGCGCCTATCCAATCAAAATTTTCGCCTTCGTCGCTAATAAAATTGCATATTTTCAGTCTAAAAAATAATATTGAGATTTTTATCTATCTATTTACTTAAAGGTAGATGAGCGGCACTTTTCCTCGATATGTAACTGCCTACTGCTTTGCACGTATATTTTGTAATTATCCTATCTGGACCGTAATATGCGTCAGTCATGTAATACAAATAATTAATAATTGTTCCTTGATATATCAGAAAATAATCATGCAAAATAAAAAGGGTTGAAAATAACTTATTTGTAGTGTAATGTAGGGATTGCAATACCGGTATTTCATAGACAGCATTACAGTATTTATCAATACCGAAATACCGGTTTTAAAAATCCAAAATTCCGGAATTTCTGGTAGTAAGAAAGCACACTCGTTTACGTTTTTGAAAATGAATTATAAGTTATATGCTGCTGAAATGCAAATATATTGAGTGAATTCAACAGAGGTGAAAAAATAATGAAACAGATTTTATCAAATATATTTATATAAGTATGTAATTTTCGCGATGAATTAGCGTTGAATTTAAGAAGCTTTTCCTGCAGCCGGACGTATTTGCACTTGATGAACTTTTGAGTTTGAGGGCTTTTAGTTAAAATGATATTATATATATTCAAATTATTTGTAAAAATTCACTAGTTCTACAATTATTATGATCAATACATATTTTTAAATGTCAACATAATAAATGTAGGTAGGCATGTAGATTTTTGCTATGAATTAAAATTTTAAAGAGATTTTAATAGCTATATTTATTGATAAGCACCCACTTCTGTTTTTTAATGTCTGAGAAATACCGGCAGTAATACCGGTATTCAATAAGAAATTCCGGTATTGATATTTTCATTCGGTATTGTAATCCCTAGTGTAATGGGAGTCAGAGTATGGACCGAATAGGTTGAGCAAGTGGCTGACATCCATTTCTCGTAAAAACAAAATCTGTTAATACAAACCTCCATTCTGTGGAGGCCCATATGATCCTATTAGTATTAAGATCGCACATAGTCGGAAATAGTGTAAATACTACATAATATACTCGTGGTATAAATAAGTAAGTAAAAGTATTTGTTTATTATATGAATTAATGCACGTGAGATAACGTATCGCAAACTAATTGATCTTAAAACCTTTCACTTATACTAAAGATAAGTTTATTATGAAGCAAAGCTTTTGTTTATAATATCATATAAAAATATATTTTTCAAAAGGTTTCTATGGCCTTACGTTAAGAACGCATTTGCCACTGCCGAGGCCATATCATTTATACACAAGAGTATCATTACTATTTTTATGCGTAGGTGTAACATACTAACTTTGCTATCTAGCTGTCTTGGTATGTAATTTTAACAAGAATTTTATCTGCACTAGTTCTATTGTCAAATGTAAGTATTTATGCCTTAAGTATTCGCAATAATAATACTTTACTATCAGCCGATATATCGATCGATTAAATCAGGCGCACACGCAAAAATTTCATGTGGGGGCGGTTGGAATTAGTAGTTTGTTTTTATCTCATGATCCAGGCTGAAACACTATTTCAAGTTTTTTTTTCAGATATTTATATAATCTTGAGACTGTCCAAAGAATTTGAATACAATTAATAATATCGACAGTACTTACTTGTTGAAATTTGAATTTAAATTATATTTGATTTAGGTTTTGTACTAGTCATTTTTGGCGACCTTTTTGACATATTTAAGCAC
The DNA here is from genome assembly GCF_057557595.1 of Rhyacophila brunnea. Lineage (NCBI taxonomy): Eukaryota > Metazoa > Arthropoda > Insecta > Trichoptera > Rhyacophilidae > Rhyacophila > Rhyacophila brunnea. The sequence continues at coordinate 40,736,003 of NW_028232751.1, forward strand.
TATATGCACTCACAAATCGTAAATTTAATGCACATTGAGACAATTTAAATATATAGTGCGATCGATTAAAAAACAGTGAAAGAATCACAGAAATACCGAGACTTTGAGAAATCATTAACAAACCTTACACATTTCTTTAAATTTACAATGTATTTATTAAGGAAAACAAACAGTTACATTGATTACAGAAATTTATAAAAATATATTAGAGAAAAGACATTTCAACCAGCAGAGTTCCCATATATAAATTATAATATTCGTAGTTAAGCATAAGATATAAGAGAGCATAAGATAGAAAGTAAGAAAGTATGTAACATAAATATAAAGAAATTACATGAAAAAAATGAGAGAATATTATTATATTATTTTTTAAATATATGTATAAGTATATACTTACTTATATTATTATATGTGTGTTAAGAATTATTGAAATTTATGCATAATATAAATGATCTAAGATAGAACAGAGAAAGAGAATAATAAGAAAGGGAAAAAAACATACATTTAAAATTCGATTAATACCAATTATACATAATTTTGGAGGCTGAAGTTCCCTTTTGTTCGGCCTCTAAGGGTCTAATCACAGAACAGATAATAAATAGAATACCGATAGGCTATATTCAATACGCCGCACGTTGAAGCAGGCTTTTGAATGTGTGAGTGTCCTACGAAAATGAAGCACATATTATGCACGTGCAATAGTGCATTAAATGAGCGTAAATGCATAAACCGAGAGCAGTTTTCAGTATTCGACGTAAAACGTATTCTTGATACGAGTGTAAGTTTAACACGGATTCTTCCTTAAACGAGTCGGTTGCCTGCTATCGCCTTACCCGTTATGTATTTCAGTTCCCATTATTTCTGAGTTCCCTGGGTCTAATAAACGCCTCTATTTTATAGGAGACTTCAAACACAAGTAAATTTATTTACATTCCACTGACATGAATAATAAAATGTCTATTTGTCACTTAATGTATGTACTAATATTATATTATTTTAACAATTTATTTCTAGTACTATAAGCAACTCAAAATCGCTAAAATTGAGATAAGTTTCTATGTTCCTAAGGGGCCGTGATGTGGTTACGTAACATTTTTTTACGTATTGAGGCTGTTGGCCCCACACCCAATACCTACAAATAATTGTAAAAAAATGAAGTATTGACTAATATTTATAAAAAGTACACTGTTGAGAGTTATTAACACTAAAAAGCATAAAACTGCTCATCCCTGTAATAGTTTCATTTAGTTTCTCCTAGGTGGCAAAACCAAAGCGAATTTCGGATTTATTTAGAGAGATTTGAAATGAAAAGAATGAAGCATTTTCAATTCTATTGGCCATTGTATTTATGTCATCGCCTAATATAATGATGATAGCCAGTTTCTTTTACAGCCTTTGAATGTATTCACCGGAAAAAACAACGACACTTTTCTGCGAACAACGCTTATTCTAATCCCACAAGTTTTTTCTTTGCCATTTCGCAAAACAAATAATAGTCTTAAAAGAGCCGAACTAATGCTATACAATAACTAATGCTTTGCTAATCTTAGCAATATTTTATTTGAACTTAGTGAATTCCCGTTTGAAATCTACGAACCATTTCTGTATTAGCAACGTATTTTTAGTCTCTCATTATCCATAATTAACACGTAAAAAAACCTCCATGCAATGATACAAGGCTGCACTGATTTTTAAACAAATTTTCAGGATTATCTTGATTGTTGTTTCTTACTGTCATATACAAATTGCACTCACTTCAACTGAAATTGCCTTCACCACTTTTTTATCGGAAAACCACAGAAGACTCAATCATTCGTGAAGGCCTTCAATTGATTCTTTTCAAATTCAAATTCAAATTTATTTATTTTACATATAATGAATACAACAAATTATAAATTTAAAGCGTTCATGACATGACATAAAATAAATGTTAACAATTTTTAAAATAAAAATACAGAGAAATGTGAGTTAATAATACAATAAGTAATAAAATAAAAATAAATAAATTAAAATAACAAAAATAAAAGTAGATGGAAACACACAGAGTGAACTTTGATAGACCCTATCTTAAAAACTTATAAAACAACGTCCACCTAAATTCACGGAATTCACATACTGGAATATATCAATCAGTGGCGAAGGGTGGAGGTAAGCTGTTAAGATTCGCCATAAATAGTACACACTAAACTTTGTCAGTCATACGTATTTGTTTTCATTGAAATATGACTACAATTTACAGATGGTGTTGGTTAGTTTTTAAATTACAATAATTAAACAATCTCTAAAATTATAGTCTTAACTCAATAAAAACAAATACGTATGACTAACAAAGCTTAATGTGCACTAATGGCATATCTTAACAGCCTACCTCCACCCTCCGCTACTGATTTCAATATCTGAAGCGATTTCATTAAACATGGTTATTGCCCTCCCAATTGACATTACTAATGGCAGGTTAGTTCTGCACCTTGGGAGAACAAACAACGGATACCCTCAATTCCTAAGGTAATTATCAGAGACACACAAGCCAACACCACCAAGAATGGCAGAGTTCACATTTATCCCTCGCAGTCCTTAATGTTAAGATTCCTCATATTTTCAGTAAACATAATCAGTAAATTTAAGGTAATTTTAATTTTAATAGAGGGTAATGTGTAATGAACATGAAAGTAATGTAATAAAGATTTCGCGATATTCCTAATAGATATCGTCAAACCTGTTTTGTCAGAAAAAAATAATAGATTTTCCCTTACAGAGACTTGAGATTTTCCGTGTAGACAAAAACACGGTTAACAGGTTAAACGATTAACTTGATTAAAATAGGTTACATATCGATCAACAAAAATAAAATTGGTTAAAAATGCCAGTAGGTACCTAGCACGCAAGATACCTTCACAAACATATTGTTATTAATGTGAAAAATACAGAAACGTGTAGGGATGAAAATTTTTCTTTTCACTAGAATTAAACAGTAGTTTACAATCGCCTAGAAATCAGTATTCTATGACATAAATACAATGTATAAACATTGTATGCTGTATAAATTAATGTTTTTACACTTCTTCTTCTTTCGTGCCCGTGCAAAAGATGCGCCTACACTCTTTCCAATCTCGCCTTGACCACCGTGATGGCGTGATTGGCTTTAAACATATCATCGGTGGTGCAGCTGAATGTAACAAGTGGCCATACCATCACATTCGCAGTTTGAAGGATCATTGAAGTATCCCCAAATATTGCAAATGACTTTACACTGCAACTTACTTAGAGCTTGTAAGACATGGCAAAGATGTGAGATAATACTGCTACCTGTACCTTTTAACTACGACCATATGGTTTTCTTTAATACCTACGACTCAGTGGCGAAGGGTGGAGGTAGGCTGGATCCGCCATAAATAGTGCACACTAAACTTTGTCAGTCATACGTATTTGTTTTAATTGAAATAAGACTACAATTTACAGATGGTGTTTTTAAAATTCAATTAAATAACTACAATAGCGAACTATTGTAAATGTAATAGTTATCTAAATATATATTGTTTCATTATATTGCGCATTGTGTCGGTAGGGTCTGATACCAAATAGTAATAAAATTGCTTTTAAATTTTAAGCATACTATTTAATAGCATATAGGTACCATGTTGATGTGATTTACGTATATAGTTAATAGTTCAAAAGCTGTAAAGCGCGATTATGAAAATGTATTTGAGAAAGCCTCAACATAGACTAGAGACTGAATATAGTTGATGATGTGTCCACCCAATAATTTTCAATAAACTGTTGAGGCTTTTAAAATCTAGTCATATGGACGTATACCTACTCAAAACTCTCTGGACTGACAGTGATAAAATACGTTTACATCCTTGAACAAATGGGGAAGGTCCGAAAACTTATATTTAGTATCAACAGAAGAAAGTTACATTACCTAAACCATATTATGAGAGGATACCTAGGTTCCCACCGCCACCCGTCATGTATATACGGCCGCCGTCCATGCGCTATAAACGTGTCTGAATTAAGTGATTTTAAGTGCTCATTCCGTCCCGAGACAATATAATAAATCCGCCAAACTTTACGAGTTCGTCTATCCAGTGGGTTTAGGGCGTCCCTGTGTGCATTTAATGTCCTTTGGGCACCACTGTAAGACGACATTTTTCCAGCGGTTGTCCACTCGCCAAGAGTATCTATACAGTATTCTTACTTACAGTGACGTCCCATGGGGGTAGGCAGATTGGGCGTCGTTTGGTGGCGGCAGTTACTCGAAGGGCGGCAAATCGAGGAGAATCATTTGGAATATATAGAAATAGCTACCTAAACTTAGTAATAATGAAAATATCTCTATATTTTAAAAAATCATCTCACTGGTTTTATCGGGTTCGCGATATCTAGTTTACTTCCGTTGGCCTTCGACGACTCCTTGGTGACCAGAAACGACACGTGCAGATTTGCGAATAATTGGTCTGATATTTTGTTAGTAATGTATCCATACAAAACATTTCTTAGATATTGAACTCGTGAAATGATGATAAAATACTGTATAAATAATTACAAATTAAAAAGAACTTTTTATATACAACGTTTTTAAATTTTCTGTTGAATTATTATGCTCAATATACTGAAAGTTGTACTTGATATGAAGTAAATAAAAAACAAACAAACAAACAAATATATGTATGAAATGTCATTTTGATTTCCATAGTAACGCACGTATAGGTATATTAATAATTTAATTGATATGACCACCCACTTAGCAACCAATAACAGTGGATTGGATTACGGATTTATTCCGAAATAACTTTTCATACAAAACTGAATTAACTGAAAATGAATTCAATTCTACTTAAAGATGGCTAAAAGTATTAAAAGAATGCATTGGCACCGTGTTCTGATATATTCTAAAAGTTTCAAATGTCTAGCTAGTCGAAGAGTTAGTTAAAAATCGATTGCAAGATTTGTACTGGATAAACAACCACCGGACAAATAAGAATACGAGATAATAAAAACGTTGCTTATTGGCGCTGCCTTTTATCTAGGGACGTCACTGCTTACTTATATAGATACTACGAAATAATTTGTCATAAAGCCAAATCCGAGAATTATTGTAAATTCGGAACATGTCAGAACATCTTTTCAAAATAAATAACAATTCATCATAATATTATGGTACCTAACCTAACTGTCAAAGTCAGAGCATATTATGTACTCGTAGATACTATAAATTTCCTCGCTTTCAATCGGCATATGTTCCGTACTTGCTCGCATAGTTTCATATTATTAATCAAAATACGGCGAGAGAATTCTTTGCGAATTCGAGTGTGTGATACATTAAGTTGCCTACTGATAATCCGCGAGTTATTTAAAAATAAAAAGCCGCAAGCCAGCGCTTACGAGCGTCTGTCTCGCGCGGAAAGAAAGAGGGACCTTGAAAGCGGGCACTCCGGAGTCGCCGGCAAGGCAAGACAAGACAGGGTAATGGCACTGCACGGCGCGCGCCTCGCCACCCCCCTCCCCTGGCCCTCCTCGGCGGAGCTCCTCTCGCACCGCTTCTCTCGTCGCTCTCGTTCGCCATTTCGATTCTGCGGGCGAGTTTTTTCTCTCTGTAACCCCCCCCCCCCCCCTCCCGCCCTTCACTCGCCAATTCCGAGTCGCCCCATTCGAATAACGCGGCTTAAGGTGGCTTTGCACGAATCGATTTGGATTTAAAATAATAATTATCGATCTTACAGAAACTATCATAATAATAAATTGAAATGTTTCTATTTTACCATGTCTTTATTAGCTCGTATTCTTGTTTGTCTCGTACAGATTTTTTTGTCCAAGATTTTTAACTAACTTCCCCACTACCTAGACATTTGAAACTGTTAGAATATATCATAACACGACTGGAATTCATTTTTTTAATACTTTTGGCCATCTTTAAGCAGAATTGAATTCATTTTCAGTTAATTATGTTTTCAATTCAATTCAATTCAATTCAATTCATTTATTTTTTAACATATTGTGGACATTACAAATTATAAGTTTAAGACGTTCACAACATGACATTTAGAAACAAAGATATATAAATATAACAGTATTACATAAAAAAAGAGATATATCAGTAGATGAATTAGATAGGTACAAGGAAGTACACCGGATGAGTTGTTGTGAGTGTATGTTTCGGAAAAAAATTCGTTAAAAGTAATATTTACTATTCACTATTATTGGTTGGTAAGTGGGTCCTAGCAACTAAATTATTAATATATACGTGAGTTACTATGGAAATCAATATGAAATGTCAAAATGACATTTCTGTATTCTATATTTATTAATTAATACATAGAATTGTCATGTTTATATGATTCAACAGTAAATCTTTATAAAAAGTTCTTTTTACCTTGTAATTTTAATATTATTATTATGGATATTAGGTAGGTAACTACTAAATATTATTAATTTAAGCCAAACAGCGTCCACAAAAGCGTCAATAAAAATAGCTACATAATATACCTACATACTATTTAATTTATTGGCATAATAAATAAGATTACGTAACTACCTACGGTTAAGAAATGACACCTTGCACGTAACAATTTGTTTAAAATAGGTTTTTTGCATTATAATTATTAAAAATTCTTTAAAAAAAATATCCTGAAAACATTTGAAACGATATCTCGCATCTACTGTGTGACCTATTCGTCTAATGATAACTCGTAAATGCATCATTTTGTCTGCTGCCAGCCACCTGTCAGATGCATGTAGGTAGGTAATCCTCATACTACATACATTCATTATTGACGACAAAAGCATTGATTTGTAATATCAAATATCAAACACACTCTGTCACTGTTTCCACGTGATCACTTTACGGAATAATTTATACATATCTACAAATTATCCTCTCTCCCATGTAGCTGACTGTTTGGTTTTTCGCCACAATTTTCTGATATTAGTGGCTACAGATTAGATTAGATGAAGGGATCGAAGGAGGCTAACACTTTGATGTTTCTGTGATAGTGTGGTACCTACAATGGGTACACATACAACCCTCCATTTTTATACTGTCTATTTAGATTATTTTAGAATTGAATTTAGATTAATGTTAATACTTATAACGTCTCGTGTAGGTTGATACCAACCTAGTTTACGAAAATTGAACTGCAGCATGTAAACACGCCTTTACTGTCAGCGAGATTGGACTAAGAAGAATTTCGTCCATAGTTGTTTGTTTGACCAATGCTAGGTGTATTGCCCCGAAACTGACCAAAAGTCCCATCAAATATATTTTAAATAGGCAGGTAGGTAGGTACCACAAATGTTTACCACTACACACGAAAAAAACCTCTTAAAAATATTGATAATGTTGATATTAATTAGGTAGTCAACCAATCAATTAGTCTAAATACCTTCTCTGATTTCTAACAATCTAACATAATAAGAAGGTACATAGCTGATTAGCAATTTATATCATTGTTTGATTATAGGTTCTTGTACGTACATGTATATTTAAAGCATGTTGGTACAAAATACAGCATTTTAATATAAATTTTAATTTGAATTGAAATAATAATCCCAGTATTCAATATCCTATCCAGGATTGCAACTCTACGCTTGTTAGTAAAAGTTGAGTTTCAAATATTACCGCTCGTTGAAATCACTTTGATTTAACGTGAGTATGATACCTATATGATGAAAATCTTACATATTTTAAGCTTCGACATCGTTATTTATTATCAATTATCGTAGTAGCAATATTTTTTATCATATTTGCAATATAATATTTTTATTATATCAGTATGTAAGTACATAATGAAATATTTATTGGTAAAAATGAAAAAGTTAAAAATACACACATTCGATCGATAGGTAGGTAGATAGATACTTACGTTAATTAATTATGGTAGTCGTGCCCACGCCTACATAATTTATAATATCGTTCTGTATAGATTAGGTGTGTTGTGACAATAGTGTTGCCACACAAAATTTGACTGGCGAAATCTAATAATATAACAAAAATTGCTCACACGCAATTACTTCCTAAATAAGAATGGTTTTCGTTAAATTCATTTGAAAATACATTAGGAGTAATTTTTCGTCTTCAATCAGATACTTACGCAACTGAAATTGGTACCTTTGCTTAGTCATTCTGTCGAGACCTGATATCTTTTTTTCACTGTTGTAATATTTTTATTGTTGGTAAACACAATTAGAAGATATAAAAATATAGCCATAAAGATTATGTAAGAGTATCACTAGAAATATTCATTACAGCATGAGCATGCAGGTAAACGAACTTTAAAAACAAGTTATTCAATAGTGGTCTGATCTCTTAATAAAACTAACACTTAAAATAAATGTATTGTCCGACCAACAAGCTGTTTTTTGACCCTAAAGGTCATATCGAAATGCCACTCGGACAACAATACGCCACTATATATTTAACTAAACCTTAATGAGTTTTTTTAGTACTAGTAACTATCTTGATAAGTTTACTGCTATGAAATACGATTTTGGTTACATATTATTTGTGATAAAGATATGTTTTAGTTTTACGATTTTCCTTTGTTCATTATTATTATGTAATTTTTAACGAACAAATCGTTACAAATTTATTAATATCCATCAATTCGTTTGTTGTTGTCTGTGGAGAAAAAAGAACATCTCTTACGTTGGAACGAAAAAATGTTATTTTGTAGGAACATAGGTCATAGTCTGCTTATTTAGAAACAAGATTAATTGCGCCCAACGTACCTACATAGGCATACGTAGTAAAAAGAAAATCTTTATCTATTGGTGATTTATAATGAACTGAGATACCTATTTACTAATTTATAACCAAATCACATGTTGCAAATTTTAAGTAATTAAGATTTTTTGGGAATCGTATTTTACTGTCTAGAATCTAGATTATAAAAATTCTTTTCGAATCGAATTTAACATTGTACAATATTATTCGAATCGGTGAAATTTTAGTGATTTTTGACTGAATTACTTAAAAATACGATGACTTGGAGATTGATAGTTAATTACTTTTTGGACTTAAGGGCGGATATGCTCAGCGTAGGTCAAAATGAAGCTTTTATTGTATTTTCAAAGCATGATCCTGGACATTCCTTAAACGTTGTAGATAATCTATTTATATAATTTTGAAGCCTTATTATCCTTTATATTTATTTTAAACATTTGATGACTGCATAAAGTATTTTTATTACATAAAATAGTATTCTTTTAAACCTCTCGCTCTAATGTTTTAGAATATAGACATATTTCAGTACATAAATTTAATGTGCAGTGGTGTTAAAATTTTTTACATTTATTAATTTTTAAACGCATTTATAAAACCATCAGTATAGTTTATGTTGACATTATTATAGTGAAATATTTACTATAAAAATTATATTGATAATCCCTGTGATCCCAAATTTAACAAGAATTAGGCATTTTATTATTCAAAAAATGGGCAAGATTAACACATTTGAAGATAATTCTAAAGATACTGATTATAAGCTATGTCTTTGACCATTCAAATGTAATAAACATCCTACGAATAATGATTGCTTTATAATAATTATTGACCTAAGAATAAGGTAGTATTTTTTTGAAATGCGCCATTTCTATTGCAACATATTTTTCGCAACTCTACCACTGACACGTTAATGTCTGTAATCAATTTTAGAGCATAGAACATGGTGAGTCAAAAATGACAGTTGTCTAGATACCTTGAATATATGTCGAGATTACAACGGCGCTCAGCCCTTTTAAAATTATCAAGTTAAAAGAGTCATGTTAAACCGTTACCTACACCCAAAACATAGTTTAATATAATTTCATGCAATCTACCGTGTTTATATGGCACAAACACTAATGTGTTTGTGCCATATAAACAATACAAATACCAACTCGTGTTTTCCTTCAACACTGCCCATACAATATCACATGTCACATACAAAAGCAACCGTCTGAATATAAAATAATAACTACATCCCTTATAAGTTAAGCCATCTCGGTTTCAGTCCCCGTTTTCCAATTGCGACGTAAAAAATATATAATAATAAATATAAGTAAACCACAGAACAGATTAATAAATATAATTCCGATAGGCTATACTCCAATACATTACATTTTCACGCAGGGTTTTGAATGCGTGAGTGTCATACGAAAATGAATCACACAATTATAGACGTGAAATAGTGTGTGTGTAAACCTTCAAATACACCAATATTGAATGAGCGTCACTGCATAAACCGAGAGCAGTTGTCAGAAGAAAGCACAATCGTATACTTGATACGCGTTTAAATTTATACCATATTCTTCCACACTCGAGATCGGTTGCCTGTTACTCCACACCCGTTAGCTACCTATTTCAGTTTCCATTATTTCTGAGTTCCCTGAAGTAAACCTTAAATGTAAATAAGGCAGGTCACATAACTCGAAAAAGTGTCAATCGTTGGTAAAATCTAATCATCCAGTGATAAATCAAAATGTGGGAAGGTGGATATCGATAAAATAGTTTTGTAGAAGTGCGCTACCAATTAAGCGTTTTCCTGCCTGATCTAGTATTTTCCATTAGTAGAAATTGAATGTGGCATAGGTGTGGCGTAAAATATAGATTTTTTGATATGAAAACTATCTTTATTTTTCATTAAAAAATGAAAATGTGTATAGTAAATTAGGAGTTTATTTGTCGATCCAGATAATTTTCGAGCACAGCTAAAAAAGCTCAGTTATATAATTCACCAACGATCTTTCACAGGCAGTGATAAAACGAGTGTCTTTATCGCAAATGTATTTTCCTTACCACATACACAATTCACAAGACCAGAAGAAATGACATTACCTTAGAGAGGTTGTCGTCTGGCAGTGGATTGATTTAAAGATTTAAGCTGTCGACGATGACGAAAAAGTATATTTTAATATTATATATCCATGTTATAGGTACATAATACAAAATTATAGTAGGTATCTAAACAATTTCTATAGATATTCTCGAGCTATTTCATGCACTGCGGAAAGTAATCAATTCTATCCGACACGGCAATTATTATGAATAGGTTTACAATGCAAAACAGAAAATACCAATTCAATTATTATTACGCAACTATGTAAATTTGGCACAGTAATTTTATGCGTATCAATGTGGTTTTTTAGTATTTATAATATTGTGTTTGCATCATCCTTCCTATTTTATAATATTGTTTTCATGCGCAGTCTAAGTTAATATTAGGAAACTAATAAACCAACTTTATACAGATTCATACGGTTGAGACCGTTTACGTTATGTGGATCGAATTGAATAGTTACGTACGGTTGAATTAGTTTTATTTAATATTTGAATCTGCACCATAGGTGGTGCTACCTACTACCATGGGCCCCACATCGTGAAGCGGGCGCCCAGTCTAGGAGCAGGCAACTAGCAGGGCCCCTTACCTATCGCTAAGGATAAAGGCAGTGTGACGCTATAAAGTAGCGTTTTACAAATGGTGTACGCGGTAAAATTAATGTGTATGTTTAGTGTTTTATTGTATATTTTAATACCTACATACATTTGAATTATGGAGATGTCGAGTATTGATACACAATTAAAAATAGTATCGTACAACCACATAACTTTAAATAATAAATAGCGCCTCAGGCGACTTTTTTTTACTATTGAAGCAAAATTTTTATGTGTGTTTATCTCACTTATATGGTCGTCGCGCCTCGCCGGGCCCCTCCTGAGCCCGGGCCCCCAGACTAGAGCCCTGTCAGCCCACCCCTTGTGGGGGCAATGCCCACTACCTACTAGGTACATACTATCTAGCAGTGGCTAAGGGTGGAGGCAGACTGTTAAGATGCGATATAAATAGTGCACACTAAACTTTGTCGGTCATACCTATTTGTTTTCATTGAACTAATAATACAATTTGCAGATGGTGGTGATAAGTTTTTAAAATTCAATTAAAGCCTGCCTAAACCAAACCAAATCCGAATTAGAATGGCATATACCTACCTAATATATTGAATATAGCTATATATATACATGCTGTTCCGCTTTGACATCATTCTCATAGAATTTAGTACCAGTACCACATGGTATGTAGGTAATATCAACATTATTTGTCAATACGATATAACATTTTACAAGTATAGATGGCATTTTTATTTGAACGGTTTATATCTTTAATATTCTTGAGTTGTGATCTGATAGTGATATCAATTAAGAATATAACAACTAATTATAGGACTGTGTCATGAATTCATAGTTAACTGTCAATATATTGGGCAGAAAAAACTTATACGACACACATAATTTGGAAAACACTTCAGAAATATACATATTAAAAAAAATATGACAGCAGCTAACCTACGTCTATTGGATTTCGCCAATATGCTTTATTGATTCAGTCACCTGCGCCCTATCTAATTACGACGAAATTAACTACTTGTTAGTCATCCAACTGAAACGTTTTCGAAATATCACGAATATCGGTGACTGGCTTTTGTGATTTGAATCAAGATACCAATAATAGTTAGATATTTACCTTGATTACTTACTAGCCAGCCTGACGATCAATACAAATTTTAACTCTAACGCACCTGCACTTGCAACGAATACTTCACAATAGAATGCAACATTCTTTATTGAACGTATATAGTTTGGAAAAACTTCAGAAATGAGTCGCTACATTTCAAAATCAGCCAAGTCCACCTTTAGGTATTTTTCACTTTTTTGTGAATTGCTGAAGAACTACTGCTTTCTAACATTTCTGCATTATCAAACTGTGGAATTTATTAATTTTAAATATTCTATACTCGAAATAATATAAACTTTCACCCTTGTGACTGTGTATTTGAGAAAACAAAAAGCTGTTTTTCTCCTATTCATCTATTATGGACTTGGCTGATTTTGAAATCTAGCGACACAAATATAGGTACATTATAGAAATATATATATATATTAGAAAAAATATGGCGTCGGACAGGAGTAGAATCTGTATCAATTGAATTCGGGTCAGTAAAATATTTGTTGAACTAACAAAATATTTTTTTGAGTTAAGTATATTGCGGTTGAAAGTTGGAATAATTGATAGCTACTCAAACCTTTTTGGTAAATTTAATACTAAATACCTTTTATATATTGTTGTGAATACGAAATGTTAGATGAATTTTATATGCAGCTATATTCGCACGGTGACTTTTTGTACAATTTACGTACTGTTATGCATTAGATCGATACGTAGATAAAAGATTATAATTAGAGAAACCGCAACTTCCTCTGATAACAATAGCATCCTCTGATATCAATAATATTGTCAATTAAAATATTGATTCATTTATTCTAATTATTTCTAGAAAACCACAAAACAATAAAATATGTTATTTGTGTTTGATAATTGGAAACATCTAGGACATTATTCAATCTATATATAAACCATTGTACACGTAATTAATTTGTTAGTTCTCTATCGACCATCGTCTCTATAGTATGTAAGTTGGCTTTCTGTCAATTGTAATAAATCTGTATTACTTGTAATTTATCATCGTTTAATAAATCAAACATATATCAAAAGTTCTTCTATTTTCGATTTGATATCTCCTATGAATATATCCGCCCTCTTTCGCTATTCCTGACAAAACAAAAGAGACGTTTACAGAGTCCTATTTCATAGTCCTCTGTATAATAATAATTAAATAGAAAATAATACCTTACAAGTATAAAGACTATTTAAATTCGTAATTACGAAACCTAAAAGACTTAGTGAAAGTGATTAACTATCTTACTTAAACTATTCCACTTTTTGGGGACGTAACAGTACGACGTATTGAATAATGTTTACTACTGATAAATATTTTGAAATAATTGTTACCTATTATATTTGAGTGTCCGCTGAGAATAATACACTTATATTATTGATCATGGTAAATTAAAGCACGCATTGACATTAGTGCTATTTCATGCAATTCAAGTGAAACTAATAGGACTAGAATGGGTTGGTGTGCGTCACCCATACAATGAAATAATATTGAAAGTATTAAAAGCGAACACATTACCACATTTACTTATAACTTATAACTTAATTGAGGATTGTTTTCCATAGGTGCATACAAATCGCGATTGGAGAACTCCAAGGTTCTAATTGTTTGTCCTTGGAGAAACAAAAGTAACAATGAGGCAGCTTAGAATACTACTTCTTTGTTGGGTTTGTTTTTTCAAGGACGAACACTTAGAACCTTGTAGTATAAGGCTCACGAAATGTCATTGACTAAATATGTCATAGCACGCGCTGGGTGTTAAACAGTCTGTGTACGTATTCGGTTAATTGTATCCTTAAAATATATTATAAAACTGTATTATTATTATTATTGTGTTTTAACTATTTTTCGAAAATCAGAATAATAATTTTGATAATATTCATGACATAAAATCGGTGAGAATAATTTACAGTTATGTGCAATATATTCCACCATCATTAATAATTGAACATGGCTACACAATATCGAACGTAGAAAGGAAAAACGACGTAACCCACACAAATCAATTATTACAGGAGGCACAAAAACGTTTTTGTTTTGGTTTTTGGTCAAAGTTTAAATATACAATATACGTCATATACCTTAATCGCACGAAGATAATTATTTTGATATTTTATGTTCTCAATCTGATATTAAATATAAGTTATTTAGGAAAACCCAATAAAAATGATTATAAAATGTTAATTCTTTTTCACATTTACTTCCTTCTTATAATATATAAAATATAAGCTAAATTTAGGTACAATAAAATATATTTTGAAATAACTGAGGGTTACTTTCTTTTTCCTTTCTACAGTTATATGGTAAAAATCAAATAATCTAAAAAAAAACACGTACATTTTCTATGGATAATTTCACACAATTTTATCCAAAGATCTATTATCTTTAAAAACCACCTAAAGCATAGTGTACAAATATTTTAAATCTTCTGAAATACCTTTTTTTAACCAGTTTTTGGTGACTAATGAAAATGGGCATATTGTTCTCATTTGGAAATACAAAAGTAATGTTAATATCAACATCTTGCGCTTGAAATACAAAAATATCGGGTACCACAAATATTGAATTGTGGACTTATCGGGGTTTGAAAATAAACGCTACATATGTTTTCTGTACTTAATTTATGATACCTACATGCAAAACTGATATTTTTCATTACAGGCGTTGAACCTTTAATTTAATTCTGTAATCCAAGAATATTTATATAGAAGAATATTAGAATCCAAGAATATTATACATATATGTAATATACTAATTGAAGTTTCATATAATTTACCATTTCAAAACTAATTACCTATCTAATAATTTCTGCCTTTGATTACCTACTGTTTAATTGTGTATTGTTTTTTGCGATTATATAAATCACCAAACAGGCAAACAGACCCAAACTACCCAGTACTAATCTTTTAATGGGAGAAAATATTGTATACCTTGCTATTTGGTAGAGTTTTTTTTTTATTTTTTCATAAAAGTGGTATGTTATTACCATAAATATATTAATAACTATTTTATGATTACGTGACACTCCACACGTGACAGCAAATAATGCAATATTAGTTTGTTTTGAAAATCTTCTACCATAAAGTATTCCTAGAAATAATGTACCTATTAATTAATTAGTATCCGGCGTGATAAACAAATGTTTCACATTTGCATATATATATGTCCAAATATCCCATATGATTATAATATATACATAAACGATAGAATGCTATTTTATAATAGTGATGTTACGTGAAGTATGTATGTTAGTATAAGTGATGAATTGAAATTATATCTTATATCACACGTTGTATTAAATGTTTATCACTGATAAATTTATGATAATTTAACAACATGAAGACATCAACCTCACAAAATATTCAATGATTGATTCGCAAACGAGACCGGTTGCCTCCGATTCTCCTTTCGGGTAAACGTTTATTCACAATAACTCAATGTGATATTTTTTACCAATTTAAAAATCTAAAATGTTTTATTTATGAGATCATTGAAAAAAGCAATTTGCATAAGTGACTTAATAGTCTCCACTCTCTATTCATAAGTCATTGGTCCAGGATATATTAATACAATATTAAATCTTGTTAACGAATGCATTATTTATTACTAAGTAAAAAGAAAATTGAATAGGTAAGTGTAAAAAATATTTATCAACGTTTTTTATATTCAGTAAAATTTTTGATATAATATTTAGCTTAATTATATTTATTATCTACGTATACATTATTTATATCCTTTGCTATATTACTGAGGATATTGATCACTGGAATTGCAAATCTGATCCCATTTAGAGAGATACTGCGTTGATCTTGTTGGTTCAGTCGCTTTATTGATAGTGTTGCTACATCTGGAGAGCGCACGCCCTCGCAACTTCTTCCCTTCCACGCCACCAGATATCACTATTATCTCCAGGCTGCTCCTATCCCTTTTTACCACATGACCAGCGCTCAAAATGGAAGATTAAAAACGCTCGAAAATATTTACATATTTATGTAATACCTAGTTGTAGGTATGTATTATATGAAAATATAAATGCCAAGCTCAGATGGTCAAATGGAGTAACTGTCTTTAAACTTGTGGCATGCAAGTTTAGGGCACACTTGTGTTGACTACACTTAAAGTAAATTAATTTTATTACCTTTTAATAATTCACAAACTTAAATTAAATATTTAATTTTTCCACGATAATGATGGGGATTTCACAAACAAGAGCTGCACCTCGGTGCATTCCTGTCCATATCGAGTGCTGTACGTACATTATACATGACCGAAGAATAATTGGAGTATACATTATAATAAAATAATTATTGAAGTAAAAACTAGACACTTGGTTATACTTTGGCCGTAGGTGTCATGTGGTATTCTGAGAGGTATCGATTTCTGCATATTATCATTCAAAGATATTGTCATTTAAGAAAAGCTCTGCTGGTGAAGATAGGTGTCTACTTTGAAAACATCTTGCCATACCTGTTTAGAACAGAAATTAAAATTATCGCTTATATCCGATAACGGATATAGCACAAAAAATAATAAATATATCAAAATTGTATTGAATATTAATTTAAATTAGTATCTATAATATCTAGACAAGAGCTGGCACGTTCAACTTCAAGTAGGCCATGATATTACAATCCAGAATTAAAACTGACACTCTCCCAGGATTATCCCTTAACTTGAACAAACGTATTATATTTGACTGTGGACACTGAAGTGTTGCAAATTAAACAACATTGTCTCTTATCGTCATAAAGAAATACTCAATTTTACATTCGTCCTAAAAATTATAATGTTGGCCTTCTTTTGTGCACTCACCATCAAATTATTCTCCCACTGTGTATATAATATATTGATACAAAAGTCAATGCATCGTATTATCATAATACGCGTGATTTCTTACAATTTAACTTTTCAAAGTAACATTACTGCACGATTAAATGAAAACAACATCCCACATGTTGACCTCTTGTAAAAAAAAATGTGCCCGCTTGCTTGTTTACCTTACCTTTTATAAGAAAGAGATGTTTTAAAATAAAACACTAGGACTTTTAAAAGCAAGTATTCACTTGAAATTGATCGTTACATGCATAATCTCTTTCAATAGGTAGTAGGTAGGTAGCGCGTTGGCGGTGGATTACTTGCACATTGTTATTTTATTTTGCTCAAAATGTAAACACTTTATGGTATTATATCACTATCTATTCGCCATGAATGCAGAGGTATTAACATTTTTTTTTTATATCGTAGTTTATTATTATTGATTTAATTCTTCCCACCATATGATACTTAAGCAAGTGTGTTGTGTAATTTGGTAGTCTCAGACCGCACCTATACCTAACCTATAATATTTGTGTATAATGTATAACTGGATAAGTGTAATAGAGACAAAAAAGTATGTTTATTTAAACACGCCCGAAATTTTTATTATTACAATATCCTAAATAGGAGTCAATATAATTAATCACTAAATGCAAGCGTCGACAGAAAAAAAAACGGTACTGTTCGGTTATACGGAATACAGCGGAAAACGCATTTTGAAAATAACCGATAAACTGGATTATTTGTTAGTTTGGGTTAGTTTAGGTTAGGTTGGGTTAGGTTAGGTTAGGTTAGGTTAGGTTTGGTTAGGTTAACCTAACAAATAAACCAGTTTATCGGCTATTTTCAAAATGCGTTTTCCGCTGTATTCCACTCTGTGTGTGTGTAAAAAACATCCACTCTGTGGAGGCTCATATGATCTTATTAGGATCGGATATGGTAAAAAAAATACAAATATAATGTGTATCAATTTATCAAGGGACCATGCGCTGTATAAAGGTCGAGAATGAAGCATTTTGAATTGAAAAGAATAGATTTTATAATTCTATAAAATATATAATTCATTGGAAATACAGATCCCAAAGTCACAGTCAATTGAAAACTACAATGTTATAACAATTGTATTAAATGAAAAGTTTGGAAAAGCATTATCTGATAATGAAATATGGCTAATTCTTAATTTTAGATACAGTCGAACCCCGATATTACGTTTTTATCCCCATTTGCTTGTAGTTTATGAAGTCATTTTATTTTAGCACATTTTAATTCCCGGTTTTCCTTTTTTATTTCCCGCAATTTACGTGTCGGAAAATTTCTAAATTGAATTAAAAATACGTGTATTTTGTGTATACCAAATCCAATATAATTATGACAATTGAAATGAATTCCAGAAGAGTGTGTCTGCTTTGTGAGATTGTATTTTATTATTTTGTCTTGTTTACGCCCATGTATCCCAACGTCTCAACAAAGAAAAACATTGTCGTTTCAAAAGAAAAGAAAATTCTTGAAAAGGTTTTGAATGAATATGTTGACATTATAATATCCTCCAAACCATTAGGTATATTGTATAATTTTCTTTCAGTAATCGGTCATGGAATTCTTCACGATTATCAATAGCAACATCGCATAATATATTTTTGTATCCAAGAGGTAATAAACTACGGTAATTTCAAATCCATGAAATTAGTTATTACCATACTAAAATTTAATTTTTTGTCCTTTATAATAATATGATAAATATTAGTACCTAACTCATAATGTTTTTAAAACGAAAATAAAGAAAATATCGTAAAAGGTAAACTTAGCTCGTGCCACTTTTGATTGCAAGAAATATAAATGCTCTCTTCTCTATTCAGAGTTTATATCAAAATTATAATATTTGAGGCTTTATAACGTAGAGGTATTAAATTAAAAGAGGGGAAAGAAATCGGCTTTCTCATACTGCTGAATGAAGCAGGCCAACAATAGCGGATAACTTACGAAAAATAGCGACGCGATAAAAAAAATTAGGGCATCACAGAGGATTTACTTTGGTCATTATAATGTACCCATATAATATTATAATTTTAACATTCAAATTTTGCCACAAATTGATTACCAGCCCGCCCCACCATACTTTTTCGCCATACTAGCCGGCTTCACCATACTTTCATATAACCTGCCGCCCCTAGCTTTATAGACTCTTGGGTTTCCACCGCGTAGTAGCGAAGGGTGGAGGTAGGCTGCTAAGATATGCCATAAATAGTGCACATTAAACTTGTTTGGTAATACGTATTTATTTTTATTGAACTAAGACTACAATTTGTAGATGGTGTAATACTGTAAGTATATAAATATGTATTCTTAATCCAACGAAAGTATGAATGAAAAAAGTGTGCAGAATTTTGTCGTATCGCCCAAAATAAACCAAAACTATTATGGTTTGGTTTTGGCAGGGTTTAATTGATTTTTAAAAACTAACCAACACAACCTGTAAATTGTAGTATTATTTCAATGAAAACAAATACGTATGACTGACAGAGTTGAGTTTTCACCATTTATGGCGCATCTTATCATCTCAGCTTACCTCCACCCTTCGCCATTGCCACCACGTTTACTTCTTTCCTCAACGTTTCAGGCTCGTTGCAGAAGCCATTATCAAGATATATGTGTTATGATGAAGTTTAGTGTAGATGTATCAAAATTATTAATCCTGCTGGTTCTTTATGCCATCTCTTATAATATATGTTTAGGCTACATCTATAATACTGGTCCAATGGAAGATTTTCTTCAACATATTTGACATATTGAGTTAATATTTATTAAATTATATTAACCGTTAATGACAAGCATCAACAAGCCGTACACATATTTTGATCCAACTTAATAAATGAAGCGCCTAGTTTCAAAAGCCCCTAAAACGGTTTTAGGTAGTTCTGAGAAAAATGAGAAAAACGATTTTAGGTAGTTTTGAGAAAAATGAGAAAAAATCATATCTATGAAATCTGTGAACTTTGTGTATTTATTTTTTAATCGTTACATTTTAAGAAGTATTTTGGCTTTGCATTTTAGGCGTATTTGAAAAGCACACCCATCCATTTTAGCGAGTTTTGAAATTTACCCTAACTTTTGATCATACGTATTAACGGTTTTTGGCGTTTTATAAAGTTCAATCTTTGGCCATAAAGGTAACAAAAATATCCATCTAAATACATATCTAACTTAAAAATGTTCAAAAACCGTTTTAGGGGCTTTTGAAACTAGGCGCTTCAAATAAACATACTATTATATTAATAGTCGAGCAAGTCAGCAGCTACGTCTATCTAGGACAGCAGGTGCCCATAGACGGAAGCATGCACGATGTAATTGCTCGAAGATCAAAGCTGGGATGGAGTGCTTTCGGACGTCTGAATAGTATCTTCAAGAGGGACCTACCATTATGTCTTAAGCGTAGGGTGTTCAACTAATGTGTGCTACCCGTGCTCACGTATGGCTGCCAGACGTGGACCCTCAATACGAGAGATGTCCATGGGAGCATAGAGAGGTGTATGTTGGGCATCACGCGAAAGGACCGTAAGAGAAACGAATGGGTTAGGAAGCAGACAGAAGTACGCGATGTAATAGACGTTGCCAAACAGCTGAAATGGAGATGGGCGGGGCACATTGCTCGCCGAAAGGACGGCTGCTGGACAAATGCCGTCATCCAGTGATACCCAAGGGGCACGAAACGGCCACAAGGTCGCCCTAAAAGCCGCTGGATTGACGAACTGGTAAATACGTGGCAGCGAATGACACAGGACCGAGAGGTTTGGAAGAAGCTTGGTGAGGCCTTCATCCAGCAGTGGATTGACCCCGGCTGATGATGATATTAAATTTAATGCTTAAAAATATTATTAATCAAACTGGTATGGACAGGATAGTGCCTCCTTTATAATGGGACCATGTTGAAATTATTATTTCATACAAATTAAGAATCTTAATTAGTTCTTCGGCTCCTTCGTGCCATTAATATAACATCGTCCGGAAGTATTGAATCAGATGGAATTGAAAAGACTGGAATGAACATTTTAATATTCTGACCTCGTATCTTCACCATAGAACAAATTTATGTTCGAATATTAAAACTAACACATAATTAATATCGTATGCCATCTTGCCTTTTTGGGAAAGACTCAGTTTAAAATAGTAAATTCTTACTTCTATAATATAAGATTATTGTACTAATTAAACTACGATTTAATTAATCGAATTATTACTGTACCTACTTATGCACGCACATAATAATAAAATATAGTTTTATAATTATTGCGATCACATTGTATATTAAAATCATAGGGGTCTTTTTCGATATCTATTTATATAATATATAACCATGTCCGTTTCCGTTATTCCAATTTTAAAATTCATTATTCGCAAAATCTGATACTATTTACTCGTTTTAGACAAGATTAAAATATTAAAACAACTGGACGAGATATTATCTAATGTCATTGCATACTATCTAAGTTTCTATGCCGGTTTCGGTAACGAAATTTTATTCCAGTAATTCATAATAACAAATATAATTGGTCTTCAGGGAACATAAAATAATGGAACGTGTGTTACCTTCTGGGAGTAATTTAAAAAAAGTACGGTTTCCGAGTGTAGGGAAATATTGAATAAACTCGTATAAGAGAATAATATTATGTTAAATGGGTCAAGTCTATTTTTGTCGAAAATTACAATTAAAATCACTTGATAAAATTGTATGTACGTTCATAAGGCATTATTGTAAATTTTATATTGTCAATAATAAATGTGAATTAATTACTGCATAAGTAAAATTGAAATTAGGATTATTTTACCTTACTAAATAAAACTAATAATAAGTTAGAAATATATTTTCTGTAAGTATGGATTTACTTTAGTTTTATTTATGTATGTATAATTTTCATTTAACTTGAACATTTAAAAGTTACTTTCTTTAAAAATGTGGCTATTATTGGCTAATAATATAATTGAATATATTTATAGTATAAATAATTTTAAATAAAAACTTAAAAGAAAGAAAGAAGGATTATGCAAGCTCAAGAATAATATTATATTACTAAATATCATTCCTATTGCATAAAATATAAACATAGATTATCCACTAACAAGCTTATATCCTCCATCGTGTATTTATTCAAACAATATTATTGTCATTATAGATAACAGCCAAAGTCATTTGTAATTAATTAATTAAATATATTTGAATAATATCCTCACTAGAATGCAGAACTAAGCAACTTTTCCAAAAAATGCAGGAATTGATGAGAAAATAAACGAGTTAACACTAGATTTTTTCAAAATTAAATATCTAGAAAGTAACATTTATAAATACCTACTATACTTACCGTAGGTATTTATGAATATTATTTTCACCAGAACTGAATGATAGTTGAAGATGTAAAATTGTGGAAATTAAAAAAATTAGGCATTACTTAATAATAAGTATCGTATGTTACATATTATAATTTTTTTTCTTTGGTAAAATATAAATTACAAAGGACTCACCGGCACTTTGATTTTCAAGAAAATCGGTGTAATATTCACACCTTTTCTTGGAAATTTCTAGGCTGTTTGTCGTGACAAAAAACGTTAAATTTGACATCACACGCCATATACGTATTTTGCAAGCTATGAAAAAATAAAGATCTGGCAAAAAACGCCAATAAATAAAAATATACTAACGTTTATAAAAACAATATAAATAATTGAAAATTACCGTTTCTTATATACAGTACCTACTAACAGTGTGAAGTAGAATAGTTGTACATTCGAATGATAATAATATTATGTTCTTATACAAAGGTGAGTAAATATATAATCACTTATATTTTATTTCTAAAGTAGAGGGAAATACAATACCACGACTGTACTTAAAAATAAAAAACAGGTTATTCTAATATAGTCTGGATAGCATTTTTCCACTTAAGAGTGCCGTAATAATAATTATGTAAATGGCTTTCACGGTTACACTCCTCGCAAAAGAAGTGTAAAATTATCTCTTATATCCTGTACCCTCAGTTATGTAAGAAGAATGCCTGGTTAAAAGATTATTGACTCCCGAGGCAGGACCTCGAAGGACATCCGCTGAGCAGGGGCGGGAGAGAAGAGCAAATGCATCTTATCGTGGCCTTGGAGGTCCTTGACTCCTAAGGCAGATGTGGTTAACTTCTTACATTTGCGAATATGTATAATACAGTCGAGGAACTACGTACCTACGTGTGGTCCCTATTCTGCACGTATTTAAATACACATCCAAACCTATACCAGTGGTATTCAAATTGATATGTAAGCATGCTCGCTACTCTTGGAATTTAAATATTCTAGCGAGCCACGCCTACATTGCGTATACCGCACTCCATATGGTCCACGGAGAGCATGCAATTTGAAAATATTATTCACTAAAAATACATCACTCGAAAATGTCTCATTGAAGTGGACGTTATTATTGTGAAATAAGTGGTTACATGTAAATTATACGTATTACATTTCACCGACGCACAGTACGCCGTGAGCTTTCTTATCGGAAAGAGATGACGGTATACTTCAAGAATGAAAACCTAACCTAATTTTAACCTAACATAACCTCACAAATAATCCATTTTCAAAATT
Source organism: Rhyacophila brunnea (assembly GCF_057557595.1). Classification (NCBI taxonomy): domain Eukaryota; kingdom Metazoa; phylum Arthropoda; class Insecta; order Trichoptera; family Rhyacophilidae; genus Rhyacophila; species Rhyacophila brunnea. Next base: position 40,759,925 of record NW_028232751.1, read on the forward strand.
TATTTGCCGTGGCTTCCTATAACAAGAACCGTGTTTTATTTAGACATGGATTTTATCTCAGTACTATACGAGCCAAAGAGGTTGAACGGTCTTTAATGTACGGCCATATATTTCCGAAACAACATTTCACAGTGAAGTGTGATAGAGCGAACTGTTGTATACCTACGTACAAATTTCCGGACACGGAAATAGATACCACATATTGTGTTTTATTTTAGGTACCTACCTAATCAATACAATATATTTCACAATGTCACAAAGTCAGGCAACACGTTAGTGGTACTACCGTTGTGACGAGGGCGACATATGCATTAGCCGTCAAATGTTTGCCGTCTATTGACACTAATTCGGTGTTTAAACACGAACCAATAGTATCAACATTTAAGTGACTTGGTCTATTGTAAAAAACCAAGACTATGTATGTACTATGAATACTTCAGACAAAGTGTCCTCGGAAATAATCCTGCTGATAGATAAACCGGAACTGCTCATGAATTTCATTTATTTGTCCATGAATACGGATGAACTCGACCGATATTGCAATTTGCAACCACGGTGGCCTAGTTGGGTTAGGTTAGGTTAGTTTAAATTATCCGTGATGTGCATATTATTATGGCCTTGACCGGGTATCTGTGCGGTTATTATTTGGCCCGCGGGCCGGAGCTGTGGCGAACCCTCGTACAGCATCTCTCGTTCGCTGGACGCCGAAGTGGATTTCGCATTATCGGCTGGAGCGCTATTATCGGCGAACATTTTACGAATCCAGTTTTAGGATGATGTAATGTTTTTGGCCAACAGTAAACTTGTCTAAATTAAAGTACATACGTTATAAAGATTTACGTTTTAGGGGGATCGTAATAAAGAGATGTTATTTTTATTTAAGCATTCCTTTAAAAACCTGAAGTCGTAAAATATTATTATTTCAAAGAGATTTTTTTACATAATCATCATCGATAGATATTAAATTTATTACTGTCTTATTTTATATGTGTAGGACTGTAGGTATAATATTATGTAATAAGGAACTATACTTTATTTTATACTGTTTTAATTAAATACCATGATATCTAAATGACTACTCAACACCACGGTGTATAGAGTTAAACGACATACTATAATAACAGTGACATGGTGGAGGTAGGCTGTTAAGATTAGACATAAATAGTGCACACTTAACATTGTCAGTCATACTTATTTGTTTTCATTAAACTAAGAATACAATTTTCGGATGGTGCTAGTTAGTTTATTAAAATTCAATTAAACCTTGTCTAAACTAAACCATAATTAATAGTTTAGGTATGCTATGGGTGTTTCGACAAAAATAGTGCACACTTTTTCAGTCATACTCATTTGTTTGCGTTAAATTAACGGCCCACATACCAAACGTAGGTCAAAATAGAGATTTTATGGTATTTTAAAAGCATTAGCCTGAACATTCCTTAAGCGTTGTAGATAATCTATTTATATAATTTTGAAGCCTTATTATCTTTTATATTTATTTTAAAATTTTTTTGATGACTGCATAAAGTATTTTTATTACTTAAAATATTATTCTTTTAAACCTCTCCATCTAATGTTTTAGAATATAGTCATATTTCAGTACATACATGTGTAATGGTGTTAATATTTTTTAGGTTTATTAATTTTTAAACGCATTTATAAAACCATTAGTAAAATTTATGTTGACATTATTATAGTGAAATATTTACGTCAAAAATAATCTCTGTGATCCCAAATTTGACAAGAATTAGGCATTTTATTATTCAAAAAATGGGCAAGATTACCACATTTGAAGATAATTCTAAAGATACTGATTATAAGCTATGTCTTTGACCATTCAAATGTGATAAAACATCCTACAAATGATGATTGTTTTATAATAATTATTGACCTAAGAATAAGGTAGATTTTTTTTGAAATACGACATTTATATTGGCATTTACCAGTGGTTAAGCTACAACATACGGACGTAGCCATAAGTTGATAAACGATAACTGAATTAGGGTGTAAGATTATGTTAACGCGCGTGTTTGAACATGTACCTATCTAAAAAAACGATTTTTTTCCGGTTCGGTTCATTTTGTCATATTATATTTGGAATGTTTATATAAATAAATGCACCTTTCGCGATTTAATGAAAAAATACAAAAAGGTACTCGGGACTCGTCTACCCCTGCTTTTATTGGATACTAGTTTATATTATTTACTCTTATGATACTGATTACTGATATACCTAATATTCTTTTATTTATCGTTTCCGGATTAGGTTATATTATATCACGTTTATTTAATAGATTTTACAAAGATTATTTTAATTGTCCTATTTGTATATCGACTTTTCTAAGCCAAAAGGGGAGGGGGTTAGTGATAAATCACTACTTTTCAGGAGAGCAAAAAGAGTGAACATTTTTCAAATTATTGAGAACAACTTCGTTTCTTTACAACTTCTTTCTTAGTATTGGAGTTTTTTTTTCTTTCATTTATGGTAGAATAATATTGTTTCGAAGTATGTAGTGTTAATTTATTTGCAATTAGAATTTTTAAATCACTTAATTCCTTTTGGCTGTCCAAGAAAAAATACAAAGTTCATAAAGAAAGCACCGAATTGTTTTTTTTCCATTATTGTATTCATATTTTTGTTTGTATTTCTGTTATGTTTTATTTGTTTATTACAATCATTTTAATTTTGATACGTTACGTTAGTGGTAGGTACGTTAATTCTTAGATTCTTATTGATTTTTTGTAGGGTTATTACTTACGCCCAAATTGGAAAATCGTTACTCTGTTTGCAATCATTTATGAAAAACGCCTCTTTGCCAGTCTGTAGATATTTTTTTTGTAAACCTTACCTCATCTATGACTCAAAATCACCAATATGTTACTTAGGCCCTTTTGGCTTGGATAAATCGATATGTAGAAATCGTGTACATACAGTATCTTTAAACGCTTGCGATTTATTAATTTTCTTTACGACAGTGTAGATTATTAAACTATTGTAGTGAATGTATCTACTTTAATAGGTAATATAAATATACCGGTCGTTCTTGCAGCTGTATGTTTTTGCTAATTTAGTCATTTAGTCTGTATTATTATTATCAGTAGTTATTAAAAGTGCAGTACTATTAATTGTAAATACGTACTTTATTATTCAGAAAAATAATGGAATTATGTATGGTGTATAGCGGTTGGGTATATGGTGTAACGACTTAATGCCTTATGTTTGTATAAGGGGGAAATTTAAAATTGTCGTTTTATTTCTTTTGAAAGTATCTTGGCTGAAGGTTGCCGGCTGTATAAAATTTGATTTCTCGTGCTGCAGTGTGGGCGTGATATAAAATATTCCAGAGGTGTTTCTAAGAGGCAAAAGTGCTCTCTGACTGTATTGTGACATTCGCGTTACAGTAGGTGGTTGTTTGAGACAATAATAAATGTTATCTACATTTCGTAGGGCTGTCGAGTAGATATGGAAAAAAAAATACAGGCTAATTAAACTAGTCTTTCGTTTCTGAGTCATATATCTTCTGTCCAAGTGATTAATATATTATATCGACATTTGAAAGGAAAAGGGCGTAATCTACACAAATAAAATTTTACAGGAGGCACAAAAACTTTTTGTTATGGTTTAAATACAAAATAAACATAACTTTGCATGATAATTAATAATTTGGTTTTTATATTCCTAATCTGAAATAAATTATTGAAAAATCAACAAATATGACGGTTAAGTCGTTTTTCCCACTTTACTTCCTTTTACTACTTTCCTGTCTGGACACAACGTGTATTTAGTCATGTACAACGGTTATTATCCAATAAAATCTATTTTGAAAAATGAGGATTACGCCCTTTTCCTTTTCAACAGTCGATATCTTTTGGCACAATTTAGATAATCATTGTTTATACACATTTCATATACCTACAACTACACTTTACCAAAATAGATCAAAGCGAATTTTGATTATGCATGTAATGTACTGTACTTAATATACTATACAATGTAAATTTAGACAGTTGAAGCAACAGTAGACTAACACAAGAACTATACCGTACCAATATTTTTTTTATGGAAAAAAATAAATGCAAAACATATTAACTGGCTGCTAGTCTCTATATTATACTAGATCTAGAAATAGTCTGGCTAATGGCTATAAAAGGTTTGGTAGTCGATAATTAATACAGCTACAATACATATTATAAGTTTAGTTATATTTTTCTATGATTAACTTAATTGTATGTACTTATTTGTAGGTCAGTCTACTGTTATAATTGTTTCATTATATAAGCGGACATGTTAGCAGATTGGACAACTTTACTATTAAGTAAAGAAATAAACGAGAACGTGGAGATGATTAATTTTTCCGTCACATTTATCTGTACTCATAATATGTTTATGAATTATTGAAACCTGAAAACCAAACCTAGATGTATGTGAACAGGGTTGTCTATTATTCAGATACAGCCTCTATCGGTACCAAAGCCAATGGAAGTAAATTAAATATGCTCAACACAAAGATTTTTATAACGTGTATCAATATTTTTGTTGGTATACACTTTACTAAATTAATTTAAAAGTTAATTCAAAGTCAGTCTAATTATTATACAATTCTCGAACTTGAGGAAAACTACGAGTATTTTCATTTTAAATATTCCAATGAAGTCTATTGCACAGTCAAAATATGTTTTTGTACAGCCAGCAGTCATAGTTATATATTATGTATTAGGTACCAACTTGGTATGTTTTAATAATTATTAGTTATCTATCATGGGACAATAATTATGAATAATAATAAAATATTAGTATTAATAATAGTGATTTTATTATATAAAAAAGGAACTAAGACAAAGGTTATATTTAACTGGTTTCTTAACCGAAAAGAGATCCTCATGGAATAGGCGAAGAACTACAACTATACAGTTCGATAACGAGTGTCTATAAAAAATAATAATGTATGTTGAAGACATTGTTCTGAGATCCCGTCTCGGCTAGAATCGTCAGCTATAATATCATCAGCCGGCGTCAATCCACTGCTGGATGAAGGCCTCCCCAAGCTTTATCCAACTCTCTCGGTCCTGTGTCGTTCGCTGCCACGTATTTCCGTCGAATTTTACCAGTTCGTCAATCCAGCGGCTTTTAGGGCGACCCTGTGGCCGTTTCGTACCCCTTGGGTACGGACGGGGTGGATGACGGCATTTGTCCAGGCGAGAAATGTGCCCCGCCCATCTCCATTTCAGCTGTTTGGCAACGTCTATTACATCGCGTACTCTTCTCTGCTTCCTAACCCATTCGTTTCTCTTACGGTCCTTTCGCGTGATGCCCAACATGCACCTCTCCATGCCCCGCTGTGTGACTCTTAGCCTTTGGACATCTCTCGTGTTGAGGGTCCACGTCTCGCAGCCATACGTGAGCACGGGTAGCACACATTGGTTGAACACCCTACTCTTAAGACATAATGGTAGGTCACTCTTGAAAATACTATTCAGACGTCCGAAAGCACTCCATCCCAGCTTTGTTCTTCTAGCAATTTCATCGTGCATGCTTCCGTCTATGGACACCTGCTGTCCGAATACAGATAATCGCAGGGTCCGAAAAACAGTTCCTCATCACTTTTGTCTTTGAAACATCACATGACAGAAATGACAGTTAATCCCACAAAAAACAATCATCGATGCAAAAATCTAAACATACATTGGTATCTGAGAGGAGTATTAAACCATGAGTATTAAACCAAAAAATAGTTAGTTTGCATGTTTATATGTACGACATAAAATAAACGATATGATTATAATATATTATCTAATTTAATTGCCTACCTATTTTCTTGTCTTTCCCTTGTATTAGAGCGGGTTTTATTACCTATCAGTTTTTAATTGTTTTTATACCTACATGAATTTGATCTCAATACTGTACGCCATCTATTTCCCTTACAACATTTGACGATGAACTGTGATACGGTCAACTGCATACGTAAACATTTCAGAACACAGTTCAAATTATGTCGGAATAGTTCGGGCAGAATTTTAACGAAATAAATATTTTTAAACTCGGAATTAAATTTATCCTCTTCAGAACAATAATATATTGTGTTGTTCAAGTTTTATTCATTTTTACATAAACTTAAATCCAGTTACGTGGGAAACAGAGAATGTGTGAAGGCCAGCTTTGAAAAAATATCTGCTTTTAAAGTCCATAAGTTGATATTGTTTTTAGTTTTATAGTCCTATTATTTCCTGTAGAGATTTTAATCACTACTTCAAATAACACTTAAAAGTGAATTTCTCATGTATGTTCTAAATTTAAACAGCGTCATGTCGATTGTTTAAATAGCACGAACGAAGGACATATTTATTTTTATTGGAAGGATATATTAAACACTATCTTTGGACAATTTAAAGTAATCCTATTATTTCATAAAAATTAGACATGTTAATGTATTCGATGTTTTTAATTTTTATATTAGTGATATTGACAAATGACACAATATTTTACTTGATTTTAATAGACATTTTAATTGATAAGGTTTTTGGATAATTCCATCATAGGAAATAGGTTTTACCTAATCGGGTTTATTTGTCTCCAAATATACAACTGAAGTTTAGCCCGACCGCACATACAAACTCGACTGGGACATGGTCATAATTAAAAAATGGCCGGCAATGTTGAAAGTCTCTTCCGCGCACACAGGTAGGACCATGCCGGGACAGTGACATCACGTGGCTATCCGAAACGAATGAAATTTGTTAAATAAAAAAATGTCGCACCGACGCAATGTGCGGCAGTAAATTAAATTGAATTGTTTTCAAATTCAATTCATTTTTTTTTCTTTACATACCCTGAACATTACAAATTATAAATTTAAGACGTTCACAACATAACATTTAAAAACAAAGAAACAGTATAAAGAAGAAATAAATATATTATGCAGTATCACAAAAACAGTAGAGTAAAAGGTACAAAATTGTAAAAAAAATATATTAATTATAAATTATAAAGCATGGAAGCACACCGAATGAGCTAAGTGAACCCTATTTATTTTAAGAATTCATAAAACAACGTCCACCTATACTCATCCTCACGTGTATATCTCTTCTGGCATCTGCAGCACGTGGTCAAGGAAAGCTGCTAAATACTATCTATATATTCAATACGGCGGAGCTACAGGATGCTGGAACGACGCAAGAAAACTGGCTAGCGACTGGGATTCTTGGAGGCGCCGTGTAATATCCATATGCTCCAAATAAGTGTCGGATATGGCCAAAGAAAGAAGAAGTTTTGTGATTGACAACAAAATCACATCGAAAAATTCGTCGCATTACAGTCGAGACGAGCTTGTATGTGCGACGTTGCTTAAATATGAAAATTTCTTACTCTCAAATTTATTCAGTGCTTAGGATTTTTCAATGTCGGGAAATTAATTCACCGACGTTCTGATAAATTTTATGATCTTTATATACATCTGTTAATTATCAACGTGGTCGCAGTTTTAACGACTGGATCAATACTAGGTAGTATCAGGAGTGTCGGGCGGGCACCCATAGTGAGGGCTGTGAGATGCTAAGACGTAAACGCACACTAGAGGCGTATTATATTTGCAGTGATGTGATAAATATGGTAACATGACAAATAGTCCCTACTAGAGTGGCCGCCACTTAACCTTGCATATAGTTTTTTGAATCAAAATGTAAGTAAACCAATCAAGTGCTTGGAATTTAATAATACAATTAATTATACCGCATATGTGAGTAAACCAATCAAGTACCTGGTTTTTACTAATACAATTAATTATACGGTTGCGTATACACACAAATTCTTGTCACTGTGTACAATGGCAAGGTTATCTGGAGAATACTCTACCTACACATTGGTTGATATGCTTTGGCACAACGCTTTTGAAGATATAATTCAAACGGCCAAACGGGCTCCATATCAATTTGGTTCTACGAGCAATCTCGTTATATGTGCCTCACTTTTATATTAATTTTATGTCTAAGATACGTGTTTTAAGCAATATGCATAAACCGTTTTCTCCGATGTTTACTTTGCTTAATCAGTGAATTATTAATTTATTTCAAAGCTTTCATCAATCAGGAATGTCCCGATTTTGAATTTTATGCTAAATATAGCATAGATAATTTCCTGCTCGGAATTTCTTAAACATTCCAATTCATGCAGTGGTTTGTGTAATGGGTAGTGGCTACACGATCCTGACAAAAAGTCCTAAGAAATTTACCTTTATGCAGAAACGGCGTTCAAACAAAACAATGGAATTAAAAAAAAAATACAGGACATTGGGTAAGTATACAAATCGTGTGAGTATCCTACCCTCTTAGTTAATTTAATAAAGAACCGCTACTTGGTTTATAATGTGGAAGCAACTTCCAAAAAATATTAAGTGCTAAAAATGCACTTACATTTTGAAACACAACGTTATGGATTTGAGTAAGTTTTGAAAGTGAATAGTATGGATGTAGGTTATTTTTTAAATAACTGTAGTATCTCGCATCCAATGATTTTTCCTTCTATGGCCCCTAATTGGATGAAAAAAGAAAACGGCCATTTCTCTCTGATGTTATTGGGCGTATGTGAAATTGAACAATTTTGAAATTGAGTAGGTTTCAAAATTAAATAAGTACGATTTTTAACATGCATTACGAAGACAAATGAATATTTGTCTCGTAGTTTCACATCGAAATTAAAAAAAAATTAAAATGGTTGTTAGATCGATTTTGACTGCCAAAAATTCTCGAAATCATGTTTTGGAGTAATCGCAATTTGAAGGTTTGACGTGCACTATAAAGCCAGGCATTTAACTAATTTCTTGGTATTTTATCTGCATTTTCTATTCGGATATCCTTTATTTTTTTCTAGCATACATAAGTACATAATATTTATATAGACACATTATAATCCGTTGTAAACTCTAAATACTTATATTATCGACTTGCCAACTTTTGGCAGCAACCCCATGATTATTATGTTCCAGTATAAAGACAATGGAAATACAGGTACGTGACTAAACTCTAATATTATAAAATCTATTAGGTACTCAATAAAAGTAAATCAATAAAATAACAATATCAAAATAATCTTACCACTCCGTTATTCCTTGATCGTTAGATTTAACTTATTATAGTAACTATTCAACAAGATTTATGTAGATGCTATTTGTTTAATCACTAGCTTGGATCTATCCACTGACTTTCCATTTATTTTCCAAGATGCGTCGTTTTGTATTTCCACAGAACTATCTCGTTTATATAGTTTATCTATTTCTAACTTTCCAATGTTCGGCGGCTCTCGTGGTGCAGTGCGTAAGGCTCTTGCCTTCCATCCGAGAGTTCCTGGGTTCGATTCCCGGTCAGGACACACAATATTTTTGTGTTTTTCTCAAAGCCTGGGTGTTTGTGATTGTTCAAAATTACTAACAACCACCTTGTACGAAAAAGCAAGGACATGGTTATTAATAGTTCGAGAAAAAAAAAACTTTCCAATGTTTTCTACCTCTTGGGTATGACTGAATGAGTATAAAATGTGTCCCAACTATTGTCTCTTATTAGAGATATATTATATCATCCTCATTAAGGTCTTAGCAAACTATTATTGCAAAATATGCGTTGTAGTAAAACAAATTAATACTTATCCAATACTAGCTGCCCGTAACAACTCCAATGGAAGGAAATGTGGTATTAGTAGTAAATTTTGGTTTTAATAAACAATTCAACGGGAATAATATAGATATTATACACAATGATTTTTAAATAAATAAATAACGTTTAGCTTGCTCACTTCACACAACATTTTGTGGGATGGCAATTCTTAGATCTATGTTGTGAAAAAAACTGGTTTAAGTTTTTTCGAGAAGGAAAACACATTTAAAAAAAATCTGAGGACACCCAATGTTATTTATTCTGCTAAACCAATAATACCACAACATGCCTGCAGCTAGGTTCAATCACTTTGATGTAGTAACATAATATTCTGCTGTAATGGCTGTTTAATTTCTCTGAAGTAACTTGTTTAGCTTGTCCACTACACAACACACGCAAAAAAAACTCGAAGGAAAACGGAATGAAAATTTACAGAGTAAATACAATTGAAAAAATATCAGGGCACCCGAGTTGTTATATGTTTTAAATTCGTAGCAATCAATGAATAAAAATATTTTTTAAAAATGACACGTTCAGATATTAAAGAATAAATTGCCATCATATATAAACGTAATTTGTGTTCAAGTGACAGTAGACGTTCGTTTTTTTTTAATCTTGTATAACATGAGCAGATAGTAGTATGCAGGTGACACAAGAAGCGACAGTCATTTGTTTATTTTGAAAATCTTCTATAAAATAATTATTGGATAAAAAATTACGCTTTTTGAATTTGGAATCGTTACATAAATATAATATATTCGAAAATACCCCGTCGGATTTTAATATAAACTATGAATATTTTCTAGAGTCTCTATCTCACAAGGTTGTTTGAGAAATCATCGGTCACTCTAAATAATATTTTATTTGTCATCTGTCAATGCCAGAACGGTTGTATGGATGGATGTTGTTTGTTGAGGAATCAATTGATTGAAATTAATAGGTACTTAAGACCTTAAATTAAGTTTAAAATATATTATGTACCCTAGTGTAGAGCATTCAAAGTGTTCTAAATCGAAACTGATTAATAATTGAAAATATTCCCTGAAAATATAATATAACAGAACAATAATAATATGACATTTTTGCAGTAGCGTACCAAAGTGCAAAATGGTAAAGTAGCAAACGAGCAGCCCACAGGCGAATTGAATTTCAAAATAATGCGAAGTCGTGCGCCGGGCAACAAGCTCTGCCCAATCGCGGAATGAATCACCGAAATGACCCTTTCCTTCCTCTTCGTGGCTTTTCTTATTTCTCGTTCTTCCATGTTATATATTGCCGTCTTCGTGGCAACGTTTCGAGCCGATTATGCAATTCGACGACCCAAATTGACCCGAATACATTAATAGTGTTAATAAAATATTTTACTCTGAATTTAAATCCAATTAAAATTCAACAACGTTATATTTAAAATATCCCGCCACTGAAGTAACCATAATCTTCAACGCTGACTGGATGTTTGGACTATATCACATTAATTCAATGATTAATTACACTTTTTGTTTTTGGTATTATTTTATTACCTATTTCCACCTCTTGTGTTTCACCCACTGGCAGTACCTGGCCAGTGCAAATCTTCTACCAATATCTTTACTAATGTTATTCTGAAGAAAGATGGATGATCCTAGATAAATTAATTCGTTGACGGTTTTAGAATGTTATACATTCATAGGTCCTGGCCGAATTCAAATAGAATAGTTTTCAATGAGGCATATTCTCTCAGCCGGCGCAATTTTCATTTGACTAGCATCAAGTAGAGTAGTTTGCGTGCCAAAGTCCTTAAGAAACCTCGATAGTAAATGCGAGGTATCCATAAAGGCATCTAGAAAAAAAAATTGATTGTAAGTAGGGAATAACAATTTTGGAGAGAAATTTCAATTCCGGGATTAATGAAATTAGTATAAAACAAAAACGAGTAAAATTCTGCCCAATTGTTTTTTGAGTCTAATGACGATTAACCAAGAAAATATGTACTTATACAATAAATTAAAAATACGGTATCACCCTTGATAGATGATTTCTTAATAAGAATTATAAAACGATATATATTATAATATAATATATGTCGTTTTATAATTAATAATATGTAGACATACTTTCCCAATTCCGCAATGATCTGTTTTTTAATCACACCTTTTAAGTAACTTTTTTTATTGCATATCATAAAACAAAACAAAACTAGTCCCGAAATGCAGGGATGTAAACATTTTTAATCAACAAAATGCTCTGTTCCCGGGATCCCGGGATTGTAGACTGTAAGCATGAGTGGTTGATGAAGGATTAGGAACATCGTCAGCCGGCAACTAGGATAATAAACACTTCTAAATTCTTGTATTATAATTATTTTATCATATGAAAAGCATTATCATTAGGTATCATTACTAAATGAATCCTACTTAATTCATGAACGTGATTGCAGTAGAAACCATTTATTTCTTCCTTCATCGTGTAAAGTGGGTACTTGAATATTCGCAAAGTGTAGGTACCTACCCACTACTCCTTCCAGCGTTATTCGAGTTTATTTTTAGCCCGGCGAATGTGGCTCATTTTTTGGTGTTTTTTTTTTGTTGCTCGGCAGGTTTCGTAAATACTCTTGAGGACCTTTCCGCGAGGAGAGTGCAATGACTGTTTAAACCCCTACAGAGCTCGTACACGGACGATAATTGCATGTGCAGACAGATTCACCCACTGTGACATTAAAGAAAATTTATAATCACTAAGACATCAAAATATAATAACTGTATTGATTGCTCTGTTATGTCCACGATACAGATTTGATTATTTTAAATAATTATATTTTAGAGCTTAAAATTAATGAATTGTGTACAGCAATAAAATTTACTTTTTATCAAATCAACCCACTTGCTAAAATGGGTGGTAATACTAGTATATAGTCTCACTACTCTCATTATTATTCAATTTACGGAACTGATTTACTGGACTGAATCGATATAGTACATATTTTATTATTTTACCACGTTTTTCTTAGCTCGTATTCTTGTTTGTCCGGTGGTTGTTTATCCAGTAAAATTCTTACAATCGATTTTTAACTAACTTCCCGACTAGCTAGACATTTGAAACTTTTAGAATATATCAGAACACGATGCCATTGCATGCTTTTAATACTTTTAGCCATCTCTAAGTAGAATTGAATTTCAGTTAATTCTGTTTTGTATGAAAAGTTATTTCGAAAGAAATCCGTAATCCAATTCACTATTATTGGTTGCTAAGGAGGTGGTCCTAGCAACTAAATTATTAATATATATGTGCGTTACTATGGAAATCAAAATGACATTTCAGTATTCTATATTTGTTTGTTTGTTGCAAAATAGCAAAAAAATAATTTGTTGACAAATTGCCTTATTTGTCCTAAATTATTAATACATAGAATTGTCAAGTTTATATTATTCAACAGAAACTTAAAAAACGTGGTATATAAAAAGTTCTTTTTATATTGTAATTATTTCAGTATTTTTTTAATTATTTTTATTCATGATAAATAATAAAACGTTATAAATCGTGTACAACATACCTACATTAAATCTAAAATTATCTGTAATTCACTAATATATTTGTATAGGATAGGTATGTAATATATGTTTCAAAATCAAAGCATTAAATATTTAGTAAAAATTTAGTCTATTCAGTGATACGCACGGGGTTGTTGGAACAATAAAAATATGTTTTTCCAATTTTTTCTCCACCGCCTGCTGCACATTTTACCAAGTTCATAAATTATTATTATGTCTGAAAATAAACAAACACATTATACAAATGTATTGTTTTGCAGTTTGCGATGTTCTTTGTATTTTCTCTGCATACGTGACATTTCTGCATTACTAAAACGAGGCATGTATTTAGTCCGGGACGTGTGTTTCCGAGACCACCGCGACAGTTCGTCCGCGGCCTAACAATATGCCAAGCCAATCAATAAAGAAAATGTTTAGTTCCTACCTAATAAAATCCCGGTAAAATTAACAAAGGTGTGAAACGTTGTGCAGCTCGTGAATAGAATATGAATGGAAGAAAAAAAATTCTTAGTCTATTTATTGAGAAATATGATATTAAATTAATTATTAACACAGTAAATAATAATATTGACAATTAATAATATGCAATTGACGTTGGAATTAATATGATAATTTATTCTGCATAGAAAAAAATCTTGAATCGTCCAATATATACTTGGTATAAAATATTGTATTATTTTGGACGAGATAGCTAAAATCAACGACATTATTAATGGACGACGCACTCAATACAGTAGCTAGCAAGTAAATTCGCATGTATAAGTAGACGTCACGCAATTTACATTATGCGAAATCACGCATCGGGAATTTATAGCAATATGACCTTTATTGTAATGGCGTTAGAGCAGTGTTTCTAATGTCAATGTTCATTTGAGCGAACCCGTTCGAACCGAACCATTCGGCAGACCCAACAAAAAGCATCAGGAATTTATAGCAATAACACCTTTATTGTAATGGCGTTATAACAGATTATGCCATTCGGCAGACCCGACAATAAAGTGAGTGTCATTTTCTTTTCCAGATGATTCGTCCATATTAATGTCATTGGCTAAAATGGATATGCGACGACTAATTGCGACAAATTCTAACTGTTGGTCTTTTTATTACCTACTCATCAGCGCTTTTCTATCAAGCTAGTATGTCACCTTGTAGCATAGAGGTAATGCACGGACGGGGCGTGAACCCAGGAGATGCAGGGTTCGATTCCCTGCCGGGCTGTCTTACTTTTTTTCAAAAAGATTTTTTCTATCGGTTATAATATATTTTCTCAGAAGTGTTTTTCAAAATTATGAATGTTCAATATCATCATATTAATATGGATCTCCGCAGAGTGGAGGTTTGACGATAAATATAACTATAAACTTTCATGAAAAATATAAATTTAATATTGAAATTGTCCTATCTCTATTCTGTTGATAGATTTTTAATAGCATAGATTTTCAATACGCCATAATAAATCAAATTATATACCTAATTTCTGCATTCCTAATCGCTAGAAAGCCTCTAACAAACGGGACTTTGCTGGCAAGCTTAGGATATCTCATCTTAATCAATATAATATGTTCAAAATGATTGGGTGACCAGGTACAACGAAATAATGACATAATCTAACCTAAACTAAAAAGATTCCACAAAAATTAATGTTTCATTTTTCCCCTGGCTGTTCTGTTTTGTCATATTCTGTTTTGTCATTTTCTGTTTTGTCATGTTCTGTTTTGTCCGGTTACCGCTTCAGATACATTATTATGATAACGTTAAGTGATTATCAGATCGTAAGTTCTGAATCCGTTCTTGCGCAATATATAGTAGGAGTTAGGTAACAATGATATTTAGGTAGATACTATATTATATTCGTATTCAATTACAACAATAAGTAATTACAACAAATATACTTTGTATTTATAAGTGATCTGAGGAATTAGACCGGTGAACTAATTATCTGCATACCTTACATAGGTGAATGGTGAAGTTATATGGAAATCTCGTACAAAAATAAAAAAAAAACGGTAATTTTGATCTGTGACTTAACGGCCCACATGCTCAGCGCACGTCAAAATGGAGCTGTTATACTATTTTCAAATCATGATCCTGGACATTCCTTAAACGTTATAGATAATCTATGTACTACATAATTTTGAAGCCTTATTATCCTTTATATTTATTTTGAACGTTTGATGACTGGATAAAGTATTTGTATTACATAAAATAGTATTCTTTTAAACTTCTCGCTCTAATGTACGTCCATGTGAATTGGTGTTAAGATTTTTTATATTTACTAATTTTTAAAAGCATTTATAAAACCATTAGTAAAATTTATGTCGACATTCTTATAGTGAAATATTTACAATAAAAAATGATATTGATAATCTCTGTGATCCCAAATTTGACAAGAATTAGGCATTTTATTATTCAAAAAATGGGCAAGATTAACACATTTAAAGATAATTTTAAAGATACTGATTATCAGCTATGTCTTTGACCATTCAAGTGTGATAAACATTCTACAAATATGACCATAAAATATATGTAACAGTAAGATGGAGTCCTGTGACAAATTCACATTCTTTTACAATAATTGTAAGTTTATCTTTGACTTAAAATAAAAAAATATTTTTCTTTTTATGTTTTCAGATACATATTTATTAATTAATACAGTTGAAATTGTAAATTATCAAAAAAAAATGTCTCAAATTGCAAGCTTCGTATTTTTCCCCTATCTGCTTTGGTAGGTAAAGACATCGCCTTAAGGGGGGACATGCTCGTCGAAGGTCAAAATTGAGTTTTTATTGTATATTCAAACCATGATCCTGGACACTCCTTAAACGTTGTAGATGATCTATTTATATACTTTTGAAGCCTTATTATCCTTTATAGTTATTTTAAACATTTGATGACTGCATGAAGTATTTTTGTTACATAAAATAGTATTCTTTTAAACCTCTCGCTCTAATGTTTTAGAATATAGTCATATTTCGGTACATAACTGTGCAGTGGTGTTAAGATTTTTTACATTTATTAATTTTTAAACGCATTTATAAAACCATTAGCATAATTTATTACGAGATAATTTTTGTAAAATATTCACGATAAAAAATTATATTGATAATCTCTGTGATCCCAAATTTGACAAGAATTAGGCATTTTATTATTCAAAAAATCGGCAAGATTAACACATTTCAAGATGATTCTAAAGATATTTATTATAAGCTATGTCTTTGACCATTCAAGTGTGATAAACATCTTATGAATAATGATTGCTTTATAATAATTATTGACCTAAGAATAAGGTAGTGTTTTTTTGAAATACGCCATTTCTTTTGTCATTCCCCAGTAGTTAAGCTACAACATACGGCCGTAGCCATAAATTGACAAACTATAATTGAAGTAAAGAGTAAAATGATATTAACGCGCGTGTTTGAACATGTACCGTTTAAAAAAAAATAAAAAAAAATTCGGTTAGGTACATGTTCAAACACGCGCGTTAACATAATTTTACTCCCTACTTTAATTATAGTTTGTCAATTTATGGCTACGGCCGTATGTTGTGGCTTAACCACTAGGGAATGACAAAAGAAATGGCGTATTTCAAAAAAACACTACCTTATTCTTAGGTCAATAATTATTATAAAGCAATTATTATTCATAAGATTTTTATCACACTTGAATGGTCAAAGACATAGCTTATAATAAATATCTTTAGAATCATCTTCAAATGTGTTAATCTTGCCGATTTTTTGAATAATAAAATGCCTAATTCTTGTCAAATTTGGGATCACAGAGATTATCAAAATAATTTTTTATCGTGAATATTTTACAAAAATTATCTCGTAATAAATTATACTAATGGTTTTATAAATGCGTTTAAAAATTAATAAATGTAAAAAATCTTAACACCACTGCACAGTTCTGTACCGAAATATGACTATATTCTAAAACATTAGAGCGAGAGGTTTAAAAGAATACTATTTTATGTAACAAAAATACTTCATGCAGTCATCAAATGTTTAAAATAACTATAAAGGATAATAAGGCTTCAAAATTATATAAATAGATTATCTACAACGTTTAAGGAGTGTCCAGGATCATGGTTTGAAAATACAATAAAAACTCAATTTTGACCTTCGACGAGCATGTCCCCCCTTAAGTAGTGTTCAATGTTATTATCCAATAAAACCTATTTTGAAAAAACTGAGGGTTAACTTATTTTTCTTTTCCACAGTCGATATAGGTACAATATGTATATAATAATAATTATATTATATACGTGTCATAAGATATCGAAAGTCGAAAACTGTTTTACGAAAATAGATTATAAAGTACAAAACTCGCCAATTAATGAAAAAAATTAAAATAATTTTTCCTCTGACACAATTTGCTATTGAATTTATTTAGTATATTATAATATATTTGTATCTATTTATATTGCTGTGGAACTGAAATGGTTACTTTCTGCTACAAATGCTACAAATGCGACAAATATAACAGAAAGCGGAATAAATTGTCTTCTAGATTTAATGGAGTTCCACAAAAGGTAAATCCAGTTTAGGCTTCTCCGTGTAATATTGCACACAGTTGTTTCAACAAACTGTCATCTGTTATCGGCGATACCACTGTGTGTAGCCGTAAATAATATATAACTATCTACAAATATTATATTGTCATACACATAATATGATCAAGGCTTTTTAAAAAGGATTAAATTTAATATATTACAGATAAATAAATTGTTATATCTAACTCTCTTCTTGGTCGTGCACTCATGGCTGAGGATCGTGACCACATTTAAATTTCGCCATCCTTTGAGCGACCAAGATTTTCCATCCTTCTCGATCTTCCGCTTCTCTCAGGGCAGAATGGATGGTGTATATCTAACTAACATGATGCTAAAAAATATTTTTCTTTTATTTCAGGTAAGCAGATAAATGGCCACATAAAGCATCGGCACGATTTCGTCAATATGGTAAATATATTTCTGAAAATTGTTATAAATAAAAGTGGGTTGCGTTAGTTGACTCTGCGTCTGGGAAAACAAACATGTTGTTTTTTCAATGTGTGTTTGATTCAGTACAATGACCGAATAGATTATACGGATGGCTAACTCTTCCTCAGGTTTTTCTCTGGCTATGAAACTATTAAAGATTTAAAAAACGAAGGCAGATTACGAATAATTTAATAATCGTCTAATAATCGTTTAATAATAATAATTTGCGATGGAATGCAATTTGTATGTCTGGACTCCGGTAGACTCAGAATTCTATTGGCAAATTTTCAAATAATTCATCGAATTATTATATATAATGAATGTACTTAACATAATATAAAAAAAACTGATGTCGACAAATCTCACCTTAATGGAGATAAATTTCCTTTGCTATGTCATTACCACTACAAAGAAATTTAATGTTTTGAAACACATAGTTTTTTACGTAGTTTTCTTTTGAAAGAATAATCCCGTTGGCCTGGGATCTTTCTGTCAATTATTAGTGATGTTACCGGATGAAATTGATTATCATCTGATGTAAATGACATCACTCCGCCAATCCAATCACAATCTCGCAATCTCTCCCTTCACCGATCATTTATTCTATCGCAGGGTTTTGAGACAAATTTTCGCATAACAAAACGTATTGTTAATAGAACAAAATATGGTACTGTTCGGTTAAAGCGGATACAGCGGAAAACGCATTTTGAAAATAGCCGATAAACTGGATTATTTGTTAGGTTAACCTAACCTAACCTAACCCAACCTAACCTAACCTAAACTAACCCAAACTAACAAATAATCCAGTTTATCGGCTATTTTCAAAATGCGTTTTCCGCTGTATCCGCTTTGACCGAACAGTACCCAAAATATTAGTCTTTTGAAAAACATTATTTTTTGAATAAAAGCTAAATCATTTTTTTAATTTTTGTTTAGTTATCAAATATTTCAATATTTTTTTTATAGACATGTGAAATGAGATATCAAAAGTTTGCATTGAAATATTGAAAGAAAATTACGTTTACTTAGGCTATAGGTACCTAACGTTTTTTGACTGATTTGAAAATTGAGCCATTGGACATTATTAAATTCAAATATGACAGCTACAATATTATCTCTTTCGCTAAATGAAACAAGACAGACAATGTGGTATTACACCTTTCTACGTATTTTTTCTCGTTTGTTTGATCGAATGATTAATAGTAAAATTTTAAAAACATTACTAAATAACTATATGTATGTACTCGAAATATAAATCTTAACAATCGATAGTTGTCCCAGCATGAAAGTGACGATAAAATAGGACATTTAGTCAAGATTTAATACACCAGAAATGATAATTTGAAATATCAAAAATCGATTGCCTAAATTATGTGGGTCGGTGGCGTATAAGTTTCTGTATTTTGTATATCCGTTATCATTAACATCAAACAGCCGGGTGGATTCACGGAGCTGTTTGCCAGGGTCCGTCCATACGCGGGCCCGATTGACCACGCCGACTTGATATCAACCAAGGCCAACTTTGAGGCATTCGAAAAATTTGCCTCGTCATATGGAGGACGGAATAATTCCGATCCCTCCTTAGATTCATCACTTTCAACTCCTGACTCCTCTTTTTCGGCAGAGTACACTGGTACTGAGGACACTTCATGACATTAAAGATAAATGACGGCAGAGCAAGTCAAGATTATTTTTATTTTCTAAAACTCTTTCTTAAAGCACTAAGGTGCATGGTTGCTACATCAGTCCCGTGCAGCATCGCTTCGGGGCAAGAAAATTATAGCACTAAACTCTTTTCATTCTGACACCTTTATAGCGTAATGGAAGGCGGCCGTGCACAAACCGCGGCTGCATATATATGGCGGGTGGAGATGGGGAAACTCAAATCATTGTTGAATGAAGGCCTCTCACATTTCCTTCCACTCTTTTTATTTGCTCATATTTGCCGTCACTTACGTCCGCCGTGCCTGGTAAGTTTGTCGATTAAGCGGCGGTCGTTTAGCAGTACCACTGGATAGCTGCATTTATCCATAGTTTGTCCGCTCACCCAGCGACAATTACCATTTCATAAGCTGGGCGACCTCATTCACATCGCATAGTTTTCTCTAAATCTGTATACATTGGTTTATTTTGTGATGCCCAACATACACTTTCCTTGCTGCGTTGTTCTACCCCACAATAAAACCTGTGAATATTCTTGAAAGCCTTATGGTGAATGCTAAATGTTTTCCATGCTACTTCCTTCACCTGATTACATCACTTAATTTTTACAAAAAAAAAAATAACTAAAAGGGAAAAAAGGAAATTTACATTTTACCATCTAAGCGATCCATATGGTCGTCCGAACGGTGTAGGTTTATATTATTAACAAATATCTTTTTACGATAGATGGTTGTTAACCGTCAGATTAACATATTGAGTTCATAATATTGCAATGATGAATGTAGTAATTACTATCCAATGGGAATTCTTATATTTATGTATGTGTTCTTAGTTGACATAAATTCAGATTATACAAAATTTCACTAGGTTTTATACTCGTATTATCCCAAAAACTCTCTTACATTGAAATTTATATTAAGAGTTGTAAACCCTAGTATTACAAATTATTTATTTTAATAGTAAAATATGGATGAAGAGGAGGAGAAACTCCTCAGACTATAAATACTTATTCAGACATTGAAATTAAGATTAGCCTCTCAAGAGTTTGATGTTGACCCTGGCAATAAATTCACATTAAAAATGGCCATCGATCATGTTGCCTTTCGTAATTTACAACTACCACAACACCTTTTAAAAAATGAACTTAAAAGCACCCACTTACTAACTAACATATACACGGTGGTTAAAAAGAACAACCGATAACGTCAGGACATAACTGTTTAAATTTAAATTAATAATTGTTGATATCCAGGCATACAAAATACCGCTAAGTATTTACCTATAATCCTACATTGAAACTAATGTAAATAAGATAATAGCAGGGGAATATAATATATAATATAGAATATATAATAGTGCAGGACGCACAGCTAGAAGATGAAACAATCACTGGATTAATCAACTTATCCAATAGGTAATAGACAAGAGAAGAAAATGTTCTATATGTATAGATACATACCTAGAGACCTCTAGATAAGCAAGATAGTACACGACTGGGTAGAATGGAATGAGCGTGACAATGCCTTCATTTTCTTCTTACACCATGACCGTCACTTATAATGTTCCACATAGTCACCGTATGGTGTCTCCAAGAATCCCCGGCCAGTCTTCTTGCATCTTCCCAGGTTAAAAAGGAAAAAAAGTGCCATCTCCAGTGATGTGTACCCATTTGATTTATAAAGCTGACGATACTCTGGATGTTTTGTCTATCGCTAATCAGGGGAATTCTGTATCAGGATAGGTGATGTTGTATAAAATTTTGGTTTTATTTGCGTTGATTTTTAAACCATTGCAAGACGAATTGTGTTTACAACCTGTTAATTATCCTGACTTAAAAAAATCATCGGGCGAAAGGCTGATATTTTTTGTTTGTCTAGCGAAGACAGCAAACTGGACCATACTCCATAGTTAGGGGTAGTCAGAGATTAAATTTGGTAACAGAAATGTATAATGATTAATAATTTACTTTGATAGTGTTTTTGTTCACCGTGTAAATATTTCCTGGTCGAGACGATCAAGTTACGTCATTATTTATTAGGCTTTTTTCTCTCCACCAAAAATCTAACCGGTTCCACCGTACTCCAATACCTCAGGTGATATTAATTAGAGGGATATTTTAAGCCCATTACACATGGCTGTTTGTAATTATATTGATTCATTGAATATGTTTTGTTTATTACCTTCTCAAGCTCGAGTCTTCGCAATTTATGTGTTAATTATGAAATTATTTCTTATTCGCGCACGCATTTTCAACAGACAGATTATCTTGACATCGGCGTCTTCTTCTCCTTCTTTGACCACAGTATCGTAAAATCGCCTGATGGAAATGGGTGAGACGAAACTTTATCACGGTGTATCAGGGCAATATGACATTCGAGGTACGTGTACTTACTTACTTACTTCACCATGTTCGATCCTGAGAGGATCATGTGGACCTCCACACGAGAAATGAATGTTAGCCACTTGCTCAACCTATTGTGCCCATACTCTGACTCCAAACACAAATTGAAAAATAATATGTGTATTTTCCAGACCCGACATTCGAAGCTGGGATCCAAAACATTATAATCAGAAGAATAAGCCGCTCGGCCATCGTGGGTGATCCTGAAAAAAATACGGACAAATTCTCAATATAAAACATTCGAAACGAGTTAACAGAATTTTCCTGTCAGACCAATGAGCATAAAGTAATTGCATAGGTGGTAAAGTTTGGTAAATCGACTTAAAAAGTTGAATATGCGATTGTAAATACTAGTTAACACTATTTTCAACATTTTGTAAATAAGGTTATGTGCGCAAATAATCCATTATTATTATTAAAATATTCATAAGTTTTGAGAGAATGATAGCAAAAGAACAGGAGAAAAGTTAGGACTAATAATAATTACAAGATAAAAAGAACTTTTTATATTACAACGTTTTTAAATTCTGTTTAACCATATAAACTTGACTTGACTAGCTCAAACGATCAAAAAAATTTGTACTTGACATGTCATTGATTTCCATAGTAACGCACGTATGTATTAATAATTTTGTTGTTAGGACCCCAGACCCCTAGCAACCAATAATGGTGTCGAAATAACTTTTCATACTCAACAGAATTAACTGAAAATGAATTCAATTCTATTGAAAGATGGCTAAAAGTATTAAAAATGCATTGGCATCGTGTTCTGATATATTCTAAAAGTTTCAAATGTCTAGCTAGTCGGGAAGTTAGTTAAAAATCGATTGCAAGATTTGTACCGGACAAAGAACCACCGGACAAATAAGAATACGAGCTAAGAAAAACGTTGTAAAAATGATTAGAATTGACTGAGTTATGGCTACGTAATTATGATTGAAATCTTTTCCATGCATTATTAGGTAGGTATGTGTTGCTGTGGGAATTGGTCCTAAATCTTTTCTTAATTATATGTCACTTGCTACTCGTTAAAACTCAAATTATGTACTAAAAAAAATAATCTTAAAACTAATAGGTTTTATTGGTACCTTAATCCAAGGTTTTCATTTCGTATTCTAACTCGTGTCAAGTGGTTAATTATAATTATAACTGGTCATTTTAACGTTGACTTCTGTCGAACGTGGAGGCCACACATTCAATTTTTTTTCCGAAATTTATATTTTTCAAACATCTGGTTTATTAGCATGCGGGATGAATTTATTTAATAATATTGAGATTTTTATCTCTCCATCAAGATTCCGTCGCAAAGATATGCCTTATATAATGTCTGAGAGACTAATGATTCTATCTTCATTTTATCAACTTTGCAGGAAACGCAAAAAGTTGCGGGCGTATACTTAAATTTTATACAAGTCAATACATATTAATGTCAGTCCTATTTTTTCAACGAATGAATGAATTCTAAAAAAACTCATGCATAAAACCCAATCGCTGTCCCATAACAATTCTTTGTAGATTATTTTATTATTATTAAGCTATCACTAGCCATCAAAATTTTACATAATAAATAATATATTAAATATTTATTTAGCAATTATATTAAATTTGAAATGGATATTTTCAGAAATATAATTTGTACCTACCTATATACATGTACTACAGCAGCGTATACAGCTTCATAAAAGTGCTCGGATATACCTGAAGGCATGTGATAATATTATATAGAACAAATTGGGGGACCCCTAGAATTTTTAAAGTGTATCTTTTCTGTCGACTTATTATACATTTTCATTCATCCTTTTCCCAGCATAGATCTAAAAATTGCTCATCTATCGAGCTTGCGTGTAGAGTGGGAAAGGTAAACATTATTTTGAATTTATTTACAGATATACTTCATACGATAATAATATTCTACTTTTGTGTAATTTTAAAATCTAAATTTTAAATTTTCACTATTCTACCAAATAGCAAGTTCCACGCCACATTTGCTCCCACAGGAAGTAGTATAGTTATTAAACCAGTGACGTTTATACGAGGCAAAGTGCCACCTTTGAGCAGAATTTAATTGCGCCACATTCCACTTTTAATCTAAATTGTATGTAAATTCATTACTTTATTTTGTTATAATTTTGCCGAGATATACTTTGATACGCTGTCATATCACCTCTTCTCATCTGAATGAGAATCCGTTGTTTATTTAGGGTTTCAGCCCTCTAGCTAATTCTGTTAAAAAATTACAGAGTTCTTTCGTCCTTCCCAATACTTTCACATTTCAGTTCTTCAACGTTTTCAAAGACATTGAAAATCACATCTCTATTATATATCGCTGGAATGTGGGGAATTCAAATTGTATCGCTAGTTATACAGTTTTCCCAAACATCACACTCACCGCTGAGCTGCAAATCGCTTCCGTCAATAAGAGTATCAAATGTTTTACCTTTTTTTTTAAATCCCCTCACAAGGAGGGGCTGATAGGGCTCTAGCCTGGGGGCCCAGGCTTAGAGGGGGCCGGCGTTGGTGGTCGTCAAGTTAAGTGACATAAACACAATTTCTCCAATAGTAAAAAGTTGCCTGCGGCGCTATTTTACTTGACAAATATAGCCATATATATGACACCATAGCTTACGGGCCGCACAAAATTGTGTTTTTGCTAATTACTTTTCAAATGCAAATTAAAACGTTAATTACAAAATTAATTAAAAGGGCCCGTAAGCATTGTGTTAATATGCACAAACATGTGTCTATGTGATATGATGATTGGTATAATTAAATGATAAAGCATGTGCAGAAATTTATTTTAAGTATTGTGTGTTTCCAGATTAATAAAAATGGCTATTTATCGAATATATTGAAGGGTCGCATGTTACTTGACTACCACAAAAAGGGATCGCGGTCAGTGATTCATAATAGAATGCCAAGTGCCGACAACTCAATAATTCAAGTAGATTTATTTAAAAATACTAAAAATCGCTAAAAATACACGGAACGCCCGTAATTTCATCTTTCGGAACACTGGGGTTCCATTGGAGACTACCATTTAGGGAACACTAGTGTAGAACATCACGCTGTCCTTAACCTTAACGATATGTATGGGGCCCGCTTCAGAATGTGGGGGCAATGGTTTTAACCATAATATAATGTGGCTTGAATTTACCCTCAATACCATGTCGTACAGTGGTTGAAATTGAGTTTTTTTACGAACTGGAGCACTCGATAATTTTCCGAAAATATTAACGTATTTGTCTAAGAATTTTATGTATATATTATAAATATATTATGTGTGTTAGATTTCGTATTATTATAGCCTATGAAACAGTTAACTTAATTTTTCCATGAGACGGAGCGACAATCTGGAATTTCATTTACCAGAACTGCGCCCCGGTGTGCTCCGGTCATTTCTAGGTCTGATTTCGTACTAATTTGTACTTAGTGACTTTATAAACCGGACTTTTTCGATTTCACATTATCTAGGGATGCCCTGTGGTGGGAATTTATCCACGTGCTTTGAACCATTTTCTTTGTACACACTTTTCAGTACAAGCATTTTGATCCATTGATATGGCGCCTTCATTGTCGTGTTGTGTTAACGTATCTACGGATTTTATCCAAAATGTTATTCTAAAAGTACATAATAAACGGTATATGATTACGTAATGAGCGAAAACTTACGTTCGTGTCTTTGACATAATTTTACGAATGCGTCCAGTTAAATATTGAGATTTTGAATGTGATTGAGTATGTATTAATAACATCAGTGATTTTTAAGGTGTATATACAATCCCATAAATCAGCTTATTAGAATACATTGTTCACATGTAAATTATTGTGATAGGTATGGGATCGATATCGTTATATCTGTGTTTTAATTTAATTTCTTTCATGGTGTTACCGTAAATTTTTGGTATAAATACATTGTATAATTAAAATAAAACAATAATCAGGATCGGATTCGTCCGCTTCAAAGGGACATTCTGGACAACTGGTAAGGAATATACAATAATATAGATATTTAATTTAAAATTTTTTAAAAAGCAAGATTGTTTATTGAAGATATGCATATTAGTTAAATAGAAATAGAAAATATGTGTTTAAAATTTTATAAAATTAATTTGTATTGTTTTAAAATATCATGAAAGTATTAGCGATGATTACTCTGCCTTTCATTTCATCGATCGTTTTATTTTCGACATTTATTATTCTTTGATATTCTATAATATTAAATAATATTTTTAAGACTTAATTACATCGTTTATTTAGTGGTAATAATCAATAATTCATAATGATTTATAAAAATATATTTAGCACTTATGTAATATAAGTCATTACTAATAACACACTGTGTTATGTAATATCGATTGATTATTGTATGTCTACGATAATGTTTTCTATTAATTTATTATATCCTATAAATCTGTCTAACATGATATGTACTTGGAATTCGGCGTTGCATGGTGGGTTATAATATGACAGTGTTGATGTAATGTTACGTTACGTTTTTTTTAATGCCGGTTACAGGTGATAGACCTACGTCACATAATAGCGCAAGACTCGCTCATCAGTCATCTACAACGTAACATAAGGTAATTTTATTATCATTGTATGGAGCGTGTGCTCGGCCACGTATTTTAGAAACAATCGGCACATAATCACCTGGCCATTACGGCTAATTGGGAGGGCTTCCTATCGAGATTACCTGCCTCTCGCTGCTGTGCCGGGGTCATTGTCACGTACTGTGACGTACACATTTTCCATTGCATTATATTAGGAAACCACTTAGCATTGTTATCATTTATCATCCAATAATGAATTAATATATTTATGTTCATATGCTGTTCACACACTGGTAATTTGAGACATTATCTATATTTAATTAACACACGTTTGCATTCTCTTCTTTGCTTTCACGTGTCAATTCGTTGAAGGTCAGCGATGATTATGCCGCGTAGTCACGTGGCTGTTTTTGTCATTCAACAATGTGTTGAACTGTGGTTGAACTGAACGTCAACTGTTAAACAAAGTTGATCAAATTGCACATTAAATTGGATGAAGTTGAGGTTCATTATAATTTTAGTCGTTCAGCATTCGAGTCAACTGGTTGCCCAGGCAACGTACAGAGGTGATAATAACACGCACTCACCGGCACATATTGCTTGACACTGTTTTAGTTTATAAACGACGTTGTTATGGTTTTTAGTTCGTCACTTAAAATATCATAAATAACGGAGACACGCGCCATAACTTTATTACGACGGTCGGTTCACCTTTAATCGATACGTTGGAAGATTATTTTAGATGTCTTGTTGAACGTTCATCAGGCAGTTGAACGATAAAAATCGCCATGTCAGAACGCGGTATTAGGATTGCCAGTCAAGTACAGAAATTCGGTCATCTTAAAATGTATCGTGGGATACTGCCAAAAGTTGGTAAGTTGATAATTTAGGTATTTAGAGTTAACAACGGATTATGTGTCAAATATAAATATGTATGTTAGAAAAAAATCAAGGTCATCCAATATTAGGTATATAGAACATGCATATAACGCACAGAGAAATTAGCATTATGCCTGATTTTGGAGGGCAAATTTCAAATTGCAATAACTCTATATCATGATTTTGAGGCTTATCAACTTTTGATAGTAACCACACGAATACCTACATATTGGTATTGTCAAGAGATTCAGCATTTCATCAGCTCATTCTGCTATTCTCAGTCTCGAGTGGTTGTCCATTCGCCGAACGACATCTCTAACACGGATCTCAAATGTGGAGAAATATGGGATAAACTTAACCACGTGTTAAAGAAAATTTGATTTTCAATAGTTACGTATGTATCATAATATGCATTACAATTCTTAATCGGTTTTTATGTGAATGAATTGAATTTTATGCACTAAAAACCCTAAAGTAACAAAGTGAAGCCTGCTTCAAATCCTTAATCCATGGAAACTGACTTTCACATTTCTATCTTATTCATATGTTCTGTACTTATCACCCACATGACCGACGATCATAATCATTCTGGATCGGCTTTCTACAACTTTCCTTATCATCTGCTAGCCATGTAATGGGTACCATACATTTTTCAATGGATTCCTTTCTTTCATCTCAATTCAATAGCTTCATCAATAAGCTTAAAACTATTAAACATCTACATTAATATATAATATATTGTAGGTACTTTCTATATTTCATTATTAGCAAGCTTAAAATAGATATTTATATAGACATCTTTGGATGGAACATAATATTAATTGTTGCCAATATTATATGCACATTTCTTTGTGCATATTCTAGTTACTAGTACCTAGTATTCTGGTACGTACCTATAGATACTATTTTAGGTTCTTACTTTCTACTTTGCTATTCAGAGACGGTATGTGCTCCACATTATAATATGTATTATGCCTAACAAGTCGTTATAGTGGAAGGTCTTGTAGCTTCAATAAATGTATGTTACATATATAGTAGATGTAAGTATACTCTACGGATCGTATGTGTAACGCGATGTATTTTATTTGTGACTACCATATATGCACTACATATACATATCTGAAAATTCAATTCAGTGCTAGATTAAGGCGCCAGAGTTCTACTCATTTAGGTCGAGTGGAGTGAGCTTAGTTATATATTATAT
Source organism: Rhyacophila brunnea (assembly GCF_057557595.1). Classification (NCBI taxonomy): domain Eukaryota; kingdom Metazoa; phylum Arthropoda; class Insecta; order Trichoptera; family Rhyacophilidae; genus Rhyacophila; species Rhyacophila brunnea. The sequence continues at coordinate 40,788,771 of NW_028232751.1, forward strand.
ATTTTTGTAAACATATAACTTTAAAAAATAATTATAACTGGAATTCACTCTCCATTACATAGTCCTTCTTCTTCTTCTCCTGTCACCTTGTCACGCCTCAGCATTGGGGCATAGAGCAAGCACAAGTTCGAGTCACTTCCCTCGGTCCATTGCCAACCCTCGTGCCTCCCGCCATGCCAGACCTGCGGCGCGTAAATCCCTTTTGTATACATGTGCTCTACGTATGTAGTCCTTACAATAATATTATACAATAGGTACTAATGTTTAAATTATTCGTCACACCATTTTCTAGTTATATCTAAATAAATAATCAACTTTTTGAGTTATTTACATTAAAACGGAAAAAATCCATTTACGAAATAATGAAATTTCTATTAGCAAACACAGATTATATAAGCAGGATCATTTACGAGGGTATTATTACACCTAAGGAAAACCATAATAGATAGACGAATATTTTTTTGGTTTCTTAACTATCATGGCTTGGTTTCGTAGGGTTTAATTAAAATTTAAAAAAAAAACTAACCAATGCCGTCTAAAATTTGTATTTTTATTTCAGACGGTATGCACTATTTATGTAAGATCTCACCAGTCTACTTCCACCCTTCGCCACTGACCACTGTAATTTGCATTTGTCAATATGCAACCGATAAAGCAACAAATTAAATTATTCAAAGCTCATATTATTATTAACTATACATTTATTATTATTGAATGTATGTTATCTAGTATCAATTACAAAATATTTTTATTAATGTAAGTACAGATACTTAATTAGAATTTAAAAAATGGCAACACCATTGACCGCGAGAAGCGACGGTGTCAAATCATTTACATTTTTTTTCTCAACTGTCGAATATGCATTATCTACTTGTTCATAATTAGTTAGTAAGTCAGTAGTATATGGCGTCGATATCTTTTCATTTGTACCAGGGAACTGGTGTGATTTGTACTTTTTGTCACTAAACCTGTGTTATTCTTTTTATTTGATACAGTACTAGTACATAGTATATTACGAAGAGAATATTTTTATAGATATGTAAGTAGGTACTTGTATCTTATGCGCACTTTTGTAACTGAGTAAGTTGGTCAGATTCTTTATGTTGCAGTTTTAACATTTTATCCTGGCTATGGCAAGCTATGTTTGATACATAATGTAAATCAAGTAAGCTGTTATATACGGTGACCATAATAATACAACAATAAAAATTTACTCAATCAATTATATTTTAAACTGTTATCTGTAGTTGTTTATTCATTTAAGGAGTTATTATTATTTTGTAGTTGTTCAACTACTAAATGGATACACAATTGGTTGATAGACAGAACTGTTTATAATGATTAATTATTGTATGCACTTGTACATTGTATTACATTTTGAGGATGTAGGTATATATTTAGATTCTAAATGTTTATGTGATGGAACACTTTGCAAATCCTGAAACTTTAACGGAATACCTTGATTATTTTGTAGTGTAGGTGAATAATATACTTAATGACTTAGAGCTTAATGCAGAAACATTTGTCATAACTAAAATTTCCTTAGCAGAAAACACTATGCAGAAACATTGTCATTAGTTAAGATCATTTCTATTGAAAATAATACCATATTTAAAAATTCTCTTTCCTATAGTTTAGGTAAATTATTTTATAATTGTTAAACGATGACAAAAATATGACAACTGCATTTTATAAATGCAATAACTCTAAATACATATTAATATTTAATTATAATACTCTTATGTTTCCGTTATAAGTCATTATATGTGATTCCACAGGCACCGCAAGATATTTTTTTAACATGGTAACACTAGCGTCAAGTGTCATTCTTCACCTGGCATTTTGTATTTCTGCGGGCTGGCGTATAAAAGTAAAATAATATTCTCCAAGTACATGCCAAACGAATTAACACTATCAATATCTATATTGAGATACATTGTTAAATGAATTTGAGTGTATGGACTGTTTTATAGACATGCAAATTTATTTTGACAGTAGCTGTCAGTGGTAAATGGTAATACAGAAGGGGGCGTGTTCATAACAAAAGTAGTCTATGGTTAAGGATTCCTTAACTCTACACTCAGGATTGTCTATAGTTAAGTCATGCTTTTCGGCGACTTATACTTGGGATTGAAACCTTAGATTGTGCATTCCGCTCTTAGATAATTTTGGGTCATTGAATTGCAAATCTTCTTGATATCGAACATTCAATTCTTATATGTGGCGTTGCGTTGAGCCTGTTCCCGGACTTTGCCTTCGTTGCAGCATAATAAGAAACTCCTAATTTGTCTGTCAATATAAAATCAAATATGTTTGAATTTGTTGCATCCATTGTATTTTATGATTAATCAATTCCAGGTTTTCGCGGAACACCTATTCACGTCTCACGGAACACTGGTGTTCCATTTTAATTTAAATACTAGTTTTATTACGACAAACACAATATGCGTGGAACGACTATTTTTAATTGAGAGGCTAATTTTGAACTGCTTGATTCAAAAATTTGATATTGACTGAATAATATGAGAGACGAGTACTTAATTATCGTCTGAGTTCATTAATAATTGTACGTTATGTTCATATATGTTACTATAATATTATATCCTTTCCTGCACAATTAAACAGATGTATTAACTTGTTTCAGTTCAGTTAAAAAAAATCTACTCACATACTATAATGTAGATTGTAGTAGACTAGTTTGATTTTTGTTTGAAATTCGTACCTTTCTGTGTGCATTGCGCTTCTGTGAAAAGGAAGGACGAAGAGAATGCGAATGTTAAACAGCGCAACAGTTGATTTACTAGGTACATATTAAATCTATATAGGTCAGGCGCACACAGAAAAGAAAAGAGTTGGTCCATTTCGTAAAGTAGCCATAATAATTTATTATTGGTAGAAGGGGGTGGCATTGACAAAATTAAACAGGTGTCGATTCCACCGCGGACCCTTTCCAGGTACTCTAACACACATTTAGAGACTTTAGAACACCTGACCTGCAGCTATATCTACGGGTTATTGCAACCTATCGCATCTACAGGTAGTTATCGAATACCTAAGGTAATTATTAGAGTCGTTAATGTCCGTTTGTGTCGTCCGCGCTGTCTCGTCTTTTGAGACATGCTGCGCCAGAATATTAAAGCAAACATTGAATGCCTCAAGTGTTGCCACTGGTTCACCACTGACGCAGGCTTTACATGTCGTAAAATACGAATATGGGAGTGGCCAACCCATTGAGAAGGCTGTTTGACAGCTAAATCATTCATTTACAATACTGAGTCATGAGACCTTGACAATAAGAAGTATAAATAATATTCCAATCATATAAATCATTTATATTTTTTCGTGCATGGGAACTCTCCCTTTTTATGCACGCTTGGTGTAGGCACATTTCTGAGGTTTATAAAAATTGTAGTTATTATTTGTGACCCGAGTTGCGCCTTTTCAGGCACTGTCCATACTCACCAAAAGGTATGACGGTTTATTCTAGCTTATAATATAATAAAGTTAATCAATAAAAATGGTCAAAACTAAGGCCTGAACAAAAACGAACCATATGTGCGAGTGAGTAAGAATTCGGCACGCTTATATCTCCGCACTATGCGTTAGATTAATTAGAATAGAATATATACGTCTGAATTAAATATTTTTCAAAACGTCGCCGGTAAAAATGTATTAGACTGATTACATTCATTTAAAAACTGCGAGCAAGTGTTACTGAAATTTATTGTTTTTGTGTTAAATATAAAGTTAGTGGTAATTGTTTTTAGTTATTTTAGAAGAACATATTGTTAAATATGTTGTGTTTAAATTTGGTACCCGTACTAAGAAGCAACACGATGGTATAACGTTTCATAGTCAAGTTGATAAAAATAAAATCGATGTTCTAATGTACGTTATACGCAAGAAACACGGCTTTATTTTTTCGAAAAATAGGGGCTCTCTATATATCATTACTATGTGGTTAAAACAATATTAGATAATTCGGTTTAGTTAGGTGGCGTATTAAATTGTCGAAATTTTAAATTCTTAAAAATTGTATTTAATATTGAATAATGATTTTTTTTGTGGTTTTGACGACGTTTGGCGGGTTACGGTAGTTTTGCTCTAATCGAATATGATCCAGGGTGTTAGGTAGCCCCTTAGTAAATAAAGTAAAGTTCAAATGGTCACTGCAGGCATACATGCAAAGCACTGCAGAGGAAGTGGAATGATCTCTCGGGAGAGATAGTACGAGGGCAGCAGACATTGTATTGCACTCAGCACATACAGGCACCAGTGGTCGGCGAGCTAGCCCACGCTTGGCTTGTTCGCCTCTGCCAAGTGCCAACCTGTTTTCGCCAACTTTGCTCGCCCGACTGCCCTGACTGGGATGCACACAATTCACCGCACGAATAATAATAAAATTAAGTAAAAAGGGTGCCTAGAAAATGAATGAACCCATTATATGCCGGGAGGTATTAGTATGGCGGTACCTGGCGGGCGACGAATTTCTATGAAAAAAAAATAAACCGTAGAAACCTTTTCTAGAAAAATATTCTTCCCCATTATATTATTTTTTTCAATACTATAACAGATCTAGATCACCAATGACAGTAGTGTAGTTTAACAGTAGTGTATTTTACCGTGTCCGCAAATTTGTACGTATGCAGTTCGACGTATCACACTTCACCGTGAAATGCTGTATTGGAAATATATGGGCGTATGTTGAAGACCATCCAACCTCTTTGGGTCGTATAGGTAGTATTGACATAAAATTCATTTCTAAATAAAACACGGTTCTTGTCGGTTTACACTTTACAGGAAGCCAGCAGCAAACAATTTTTGAAAATAGCCGATATACCTACTGGATTATTTGTTAGGTTAGGTTAGGTTTTCATTCTTGAATTCATGAATTTTGCCAAAATCAGCTATGAAAATTAAATTAATGTTCACACTGAACCTAATACAATTGGAGACCGTATAGTAAGTATACAGTCATCTCTTTTCCTGCTAGAAGAAAGCTCATGGCGAACTGTGCCACGGTGAAATGTTTTACGTATAATTTACATGTAACCGTATTTTACAAAACAAAAACAAACAAACACACTGGCTTTGAGAAAATCACATAAATAATATATTGTGTCCTCGCCGGAAATTGAACCCGGAGCTTTAGTGGAGAACTAGTATATTGCGTATATTTGTTCGGTAGCAAATGTAGGGGGCGCGGAAATCCGAGACACTGACTGATTTTAAGCCCCCCAACAAGATAAAAAAATCTAACTACCAGCAACTAAACATATCACTGTATCTCTTTCCTAGAATCACACTCTTACACTAAAAATATTTATTATTAAAGATAACAGTGGTAAGAGATAACAATATCATACTTATATATTTTAATAATTTTTTGGTGGGCTTAATCTGTTTCGAGGCCCCCTTTTAAATATTCTGACGAATTGATCGTGTCATCTGCATCAAAGATTATCGCCGCTGTTCTAGACAATCGCTAGCTCCATCATATGTGTAGGTACAGCGCAAACACAAGACTGGATCACTTCCACATGTCCATACCCACGACCTGCGTCTCCATTTAATAATACATCAAGGGTTTAAAATTTAAATTATTTAACTGGTTCCGAGTTGTTTGATTCGTCGGATACGTATGTTAGCCTTTCCCCGACGAATGGGCTGAATTGAATTACGAAATAATACCTCGTTACCGAACAAATTAGACAATCGATAGAAAGTATATCTACTTTTGGATCACTGGCCTAATTTCTTTCCGTGCAATAGCGAATAGATTGATAAGTAGGCATAGGAATTAACTAACTATCTACTGTTTATTTTGTTCGTAAGTCTTTGAAACATAAATCAAGGCACTTTGTAAGTAAGAGCAGCATGCACAATCTAAGATTTCATTCCTAACGATAAGTCGCCGAAAAGCATGACTTAACTATATACAATCCTGAGTATAGAGTTAAGGAATCCTTAACCATAGACTATTTTTGTAATGAACACGCCCCCTTCTGTATTACCATTTACCACTGACAGCTACTGTCAAAATAAATTCGCATGTCTATAAAACAGTCCATACACTCAAATTCATTTAAGAATGTATCTCAATATGGATATTGATAGTGTTAATTCGTTTGGCATGTACTTGCAGAATATTTTTTTACTTTTATACGCCAGCCCGCAGAAATACAAAATGCCATGTGAAGAATGACACTTGACGCTAGTGTTACCATGTTAAAAAAATATCTTACGGTGCCTGTGGAATCACGTATAATGACTTATAACGGAAACATAAGAGTATTATAATTAAATATTAATATGTATTTATAGTTATTGCATCTATAAAATGCAGTTGTCATATTTTTGTCATCGTTTAACAATTATAAAATAATTTACCTAAACTATAGGAAACAGAATTTTTAAATATGGTATTATTTTCAATAGAAATGATCTTAACTAAGGACAATGTTTCTGCAGTGTTTTCTGCTAAGGAAATTTTAGTTATGACAAATGTTTCTGCATTCCGCTCTAAGTAACTAAGTATTGGGTATAGTCATAATAGTAATTTGTGAGTGATTGTATAAATTGGTCTAAGTGCCAAAATAGCTCTTTTCTTAATCCATTCCAAGTGCAAATAATATAAAAATGAGAATGTGAGTTCAAAAACAAAAGTAATTAGAAGATACTCATTGTCACAGTGAATGTACGCTTGTTTGTAGATAAGGGTATATTCCATAGGGACCAGTGGCGAAGACTCCATAAGGCGATTACTGAAAGCCTTCTTAAGAAAAATAATTTAATTTGCTAATGCCATCTGTCTTATGTGTAGAAAGGTATTATAAATATATAGAAAACCATCTGTCAAAGGTTATAAAAAATATGCCATAGCGCCATCTCTCTTCAACTATTGTATGTATCTGATTATTTTGCGATAAATGTGAGATTATTTTGTATGGACTTTGCCTCACGGACCTCAGCTCCGTCTACCGTAATGTATGCAATAAGATAGGCTCGAAAGGGAAAGTCTAAAACGTTTGCGCATAATATTATTGTCTATGAGTGCAGCGTTGTACAGAATAATTAATAATAAGATTATTTAAAAATATATTTTCTTTGGAATTCAATCACATATAAACATATTTTATTTTTTAATTTTTAAAAACCAACTAAGTATGTTTATACTTAGTTGGTTTTTAAAAATTAAAAAAAAATATTTAGTATTGTTTGATGTGTATACATCATAGATAAGATACTTGCATACATGTTTAGGAAAATACATACATAATTAAAACGCATCCCTCAATTTTATATCGTCAATGACTCATTGAAATTTCATCGATTTAGTGTGTCGTCGTCATTAGTGTGTGCCTAATCATTAGTAGTAATATCGTATTATCTTCTTATTTTCCGTAAGTATATCTGAGTTACATACCTCTTTCCAAAAGTCACCCTTCGCCACTGACAGGAACAGTAACGATCATTAAGTGATTTTGAGAACCCCAATGATTAAAAAATCCAAAAATTCCAACTACCAGCCTAAAAAACACCGTATATCTTCCCTGTTCAGTTATTGTTGAAGATGACAGTGATGAGGCGTAATACTGGTTTCGACTGATTTCGTCCGTTTTTTATTTTTAACTGAGTGGAATGGTCTCCCACCAAGTATGATAATTGACAGTTCGCTCGTTTAAAATTATTGTCATAACCTAATAACATTGAATATTTGAACACAATACTTTAAATTAGGGAAATTATTTAAAAGTTTGCCAATGTAGTTTATAAATTAAAAAAATACCATAGTTATAAAATACAGTCAAAGTAACAGTAGGCTACTATAATTTTTAGGCGGATGTCCTGTGCAATACTTGGCTGACTCTTAATTATTTCAACCCAAGTGGTCAGTAGGTAGGTGCCTACTTCTTGTAAGATCAACGATCCAGAAAACCGATGACTCGTATTACGCTCACAATAGATACATCCTATTTTGTCAATGGCACAGTATATTCTTTCTAAACGTTCCGAAACACTAAGCATCGAAAAAAAATAAGAGACAGTTAGATGCGTATCGATTACATTAGGTGCACTAAGCCGAAGCGTACATTTAAACTCGTCCGACTGCAACACGTCGAATAATATGTCAATGTGAGTTTGTTGGTATGAACAAAACACATGTAAATTATTAATATACCTCTGATACCGGTGATAAGATAACACAACACATTATATAAATCATCATAAAATACTTCCAGCGTAATAAACGTTGAATCTCAAATATATATATATACTAGCTGACCAGGCAAACGTTGTTCTGCCATATAAATTATTTCTAGTGAATATTTTGGTTGTTAAATAAAAAGTAACGAATGTATCGTAAGTGTGTGGGGATGGAATCTATGACAGAAAGAGGAATAGAGCACTGTAGACGATGACCGCCGATAAAAACAAAAAAACATCAACCATTCATTTTCTCAATTCAAAATGAGTAATGATGTTCATAATGAATGAATTACCTGTGACAGGATCTCGTTGTTTAATGTTTATGCAATATCCGTCTTGTCCCTTCCAGAAAATTAGCGGATATTGGAGAGCGTCGTATGAACGGTGTGTGTCAGCGATGAACTCCAGATTATTGTTTCTTCTTCGAATCACGATTTCTCGCGTCGATGTGCGGTCGTCAACCATGATTCCAGCAATGTCGTCAACAACAGTCGCATTGAATCGACGTACGTGCTCTCCAGCTGGTGTTTTATCAGGATTGATGACAATAGCGTGATTGTCACTTTGCAATTCGTGCATGTGTGCTTTGAATAATTTCAATAATTCATTGTGCTCATTCAACAGGGCGTCCAGTTCGCCGACGATGCGCCTGGCATTAGGCGAATTGAGGCTATTGTAGCCGCAACGTGCATCCACATGATTGATGTCCTCACCGCCGCGCCGCGCCCATGAAGTAGATTTGTAAAAATGTATGTGGTTCGTTTGGCATTAGCAGCAATGAGCCTACTTTGTGGTATACTTGACCTTTGATTTTGAACGTAGAATGGAATTGTTGACAATTTGCCGCAGTATTGAGAACTATTTCTGTTGCTCCGGACGAAGTCATTTGGAAGCATGAATTGAATGTGCGAATGGACTTCAGGAACAGGTTTGAATCTGGAACCGTGCCAATGAGCAAGCTGTTCAATGGTTCTGGTGGTATCTCAATTTCTGGTAGTTGCACTTTTCCTGATGCGCAACACATCCCGGCTGACTCATGTTTGAATTTGAGCGCATGACAATGGGGACATTCTTTGTCCATAGCACCAATCAGCACTTTCGGATGAGCGGAATATTCAATATCTGTCTCGTACTGGAATGCGAGACGAAGGAACGAAGCGGATGTAAATGTTTGATGTACTTGTTGGCGTTGTCGGTCATTTGCTTTGCGTGTGTTAACTACGAACCGGCGCGCTTGGCTCCGTTCCAATTGTCGTTGTTGATTTCGTTCAGCTCGTGCCTCGTGTGATTGAGATGCACGCAATTGCGACATGCTTACACGCACGTTTTTGTTATCTTGTTGGATTTGTTCGTCTGTTCTTTCTACTCTACTATTTTGCATGTTTGTTGCTTTATTCGTTCGACGGCCCAAATGGCCCCCTTGCGTCTTGCTGGCATTGTGCACTGTAATACACGCACATAAAAATAGATAAATTAAAATAAATCGTACAAAATTTTGCACGCACTGCGTTGTGATTTGCCGAATGAAATGTCAAAATGACGCGACGCTTCTCTTGAATTCTTCTCGGACATAGTGCCATCTGTCATTCAACAACATAAATAATTTCGTTCTGTTTGAAATACGAACGACGGTTAAATTTGTTCATACAAAAATAATAAAATCGCGATTACAAAATGGGAGGATGGGGGTAGGAAAATGAAAATTTGAGGTTATAGGTATTTTTTTATGCCAAATAATAAAAAAAATACAAAAAAAAAATTGTCAAAAAAAATAAAAGAAAATTTTTCTGGATAGAGATACCCTAATCACCTAGCGGTATGAAATATACTTGTTGACCTATTCTCATACCTAACAAATATACATTAAAAAAATCATAAAAATCGGTCGAGCCATTTCGGAGGAGTTCGACCACAAACATCGTGACACGAGATTTTTATATATATAGAGATTATATATATATAGATAAGTAATTGAATTACAGGGCACGAAAAGCAGATACGGGTGTCGTATTTTTTTCTACAAAATGATTTTAAATTAAGTATATATTTAATATATACCTAGAATGTTACATTCTCAAATCTTGTGTCTTATTGGTTGAATAAAATATATGATTTATTAATATTCTGTGTGTTAAAGTGCAGTAAACCGTTGATACTGCGAATGTGTATGTAGCACGACAGAGAAATGTTAACATTACACATTAGATTGAGTTAATATGTTAAAATGCATAGTACTGTAATTTCTTGTGCGTTAAATTTGATTATCCTAAACAATGCACAGTCGATAACATTTAAGATTAGGTAGCTCCTGCTCCCGCCAATTTTATTTCGCAACCTTATTTATAATGATTACAAGATAAAAAGAACTTTTTATATACCACGTTTTTAAATTTTCTGTTGAATCATATAAACTTGACAATTCTGTGTATAAATAAATACTTTTTTTTGTACTTGATAGAAATACTGAATAAATATTATTGATTTCCATAGTAACGCACGTATATATTAATAATTTAGTTGCTAGGACCCACTTAGCAACCAATAATAGTGAGTAGTAAATATTACTTTTAACAATTTTTTTCCGAAACATATAAAACAGAATTAACTGAAAATGAATTCAATTCTGCTTAAAGATGGCCAGAAGTATTAAAAGAATGCGTTGTCGTCGTGTTCTGATATATTCTAAAAGTTTCAAATGTCTAGCTAGTCGGGAAGTTAGTTAAAAAATTTCAATCGTCCAAAACATATCTTGTACAAACAAGAAAAAATTTGTACTGGACTCACAACAAAAAATATGTACCGGACAAACAAGAATACGAGCTAAAAAAAACGTGGTAGAAATATATATAAATAGTTAATTGTCTGGAAAATGGACATTATTAGAAAAATCTTCGTGACATTTTCCTGGATAGCATCATTGCAGCGTTTAGATCAGCGATACTCAACCTGCGCCCCTTTAAGCTTTTATGTGCGGCCCGAAACACATTTATTATCAGGAATTTCGTATATCTTGAGATTCGTTTCGACTTTGACGCACAGATAGTGACACCCGAAGAGGATTGTCATTATGGTCCACACCAGATCTGGTATAAGAGTGTTGCTATTGCACACGATTAATTTAAAAAAAAACACGCATAATTTTTAAAATCTCAAAAATGTTTTGTAAAAAAGAGGGGTTTCATGATTTTTTCGTCACACCAGTGGTGATGCGGCCCGCGTTTTTTTACAAATATATGTATTTGGCCGGAAGAAAAAAAGGTTATCATTGGTTTAGAATGTTTAGATTATAGAAAAACGTTAAAATAAACAAGAAGTTAGTTTTGTAAGTAGGTACGTTGGTCGTTGGTAGATGGAAGCGTTAGTCGTGAGTCATCGAAGCGACGCGCTGAGAGTCGACGATCGATTAGACGCGCCGTAACACATCTGTGGGCAGCTTAGCTTAGCCTATTTCACAATTTCACGTGCCATTCATTGTATACCGTTTTAAAGTCATTAATAATATTATCAATACCTTGTTTTGGAATCACTCGTATTACAGCTTCAAGTATAGGATTAGTAAGGATGCTTACCAGTGGCGAAGGGTGGATGTCGGCTGTTAAGATCCGCCATAAATAGTACACACTACACCTTTTCAGTCATACGTATTATTATTTTCATTGAAATAAGTCTACAATAAAATTTATAGATGGTGATTGTTAGTTTTTAAAATTCAATTAAACGCTGCCCAATGTAAGCCATAGTAGATAATAGTAAAAAAAATACTAGTCTATCAATAAAATATCTAAAATTATGCAATTAAATCATACATAACTTTAGATATTTTATAGATAGAATAATATTTTTTATCTATTATGTTTTGGTTTAGTCCGGGCTTAATGAATTTAATATGTATTCTTAATCCAACGAAAACAAATAAGTATGAATGAAAAAGTGTGCACAATTATTTTGTCGTATCGCCCAAAGTATGCTGAAACTATTATGGTTTGGTTTAGGCATTGTTTAATTGATTTTTAAAAACTAACCAACACCATCGGTAAATTAATTGTAGTCTTAGTCCAATAAAAACAAATACGTATGACTAACAAAGTTTAATGTGCCCTATTTATGGCGGATCTTAGGAGCCTACATCCACCCTTTATCCACCTTACTATCCACCTTACTATGCATGAGAACAGGTTGATGAAATCAAACACTCTCTTTGCATCTTGCTTAGGGGCGTGTAATTGGTAGCAAATAAAGGAACTACCACGAGTATTACAACTTTTGAGAGTGGTGACGGTTTCCATGATGCAAACGATACAGTCGTTTCGTTATAAACCGACTCTCACATCTAAGCTCGTCCGACTGCAACACGTCGAATATGTCGATGTGATTTCGTTGGCATTCACAAAACACACGTAACTAAATCTACCGCCGCATACCGCATGATTGCAACCTTTTAGTTTGGATAAAACAGCTGGGTTCGCATGCAACTATGTTCATGCAGCGCAAGGATACAATCCCGAAATGGCGCACTTCGTCATTCATTTTGGCTTGCTGTGTGACGTCACTGTCCTCGCACGGTCTTGCCTATACACACATAAGAAAGTTGCATGTTCCGCTTAGTTTTGATTTATGATGATTATCCCAGTCGAGACGATTTTCAATGTGCGACTGGGCTAAAGTGCCGACATTTAGTTAAAATAATAATGGATACATAAAAAGTCCTGGAAACCTATTTTTTTGTATTGTAATTAATACCCAGTGGCGGTCAAGCGTATTTGCATATTTTTCCCAAGGGGACCGCAAAAAAATTTTAATTGATTTTAATTTTAATTTAATTAAGTTTCATGATTTATAATTTTGAAATAGTAAAATTAAGCGTATAATTGTACCATTTACGAGTATTAGGTATTGAAAACGTCAAGTGGCACATGAATGCCCTCGATTGAATTATCAAGTTTCGTAATATGAAGTCAAAGTGGATGATGAAGAGAAACTTAACAAGGAGACAGCCCTTTCTGACTCTAGTCATGAACCCCAACCCAAGACCGCGGCACGGAATTGTGTATTACGATGGTAGTGCTAGTTAGTAATTATATTTGAATCCAATGCGGTTGTAACTTTTCTCAATAAATGAAGATGTCCGATTGTATCAAATTAGCATTTATTTCAATATGCGACATCATTTTCTACAAAAATAGTATGACTGTCTGACTGTAGTGGGCCTTGGCCCCAACCATTCCGTGAACACTGTCACCAAATTATGACACAACATTCGCTATTCTCATGCAGGGATTTAATTATGGTGACGATCTTGAGAGGGATCCCGTATGCTCCGAGTATCCTCTAGAGGTATGGTGGTGCGGACTATCGAAAGCCTTCTCGAATAAGTATAGGTAAATCATTATACAGTGACACCATGGATATGGTAAAGGCGTCTTGCAGCGCATTGCAGAAAACAATTTAAGCATGCTTAGAACATACACAACTCTACGAAAACAGATAAATGAGAGCAATCCCCTTAACAGTATAAAGCATTGCAACTCTGCTGGAAATTATTTGATTTGTGTGATTACGTACTGTCATGTCTTGTTAATATAATAGAGATATCTTAATTATTAATCACTAAGTATCTAATTAACATTGTTCAATTGAATTGGTACTAGCAAAAAGTTCAAATTCTATTAGTGTTTCAATTATGGGCATGTTAAGTACATAGCCAAATTAAATTCGAAACCTTTTTTGTATTGTATCTCGGAATCGACTTAATTTTTTCTCTCTTTTTTGTCTCGCTTTAAACCCGGAACCACGTGCTTGACAGGTGAACACTTTACCTATTATATCAAAAAGTTTTTTTTTTCAATAAATAATTATATCTTTCCTACCTGTTATTATTTATATAACCAATAAAACTAATGCATTTCATAAAAAAATCTTTCACATAAGTCACGGAACTATTTTTTAGTTTTATTAATAAACAGTTAGGTATAATTCAAAGCGGAGGCATTACACAATATAAATCTTAACTGACATTAATGGGAATTACTTTTGCTTTAGTAAATAGAATTTTACGATTGTGTACCTATTTATGTAATTCTTTATATATTTTTCTGCCCACATAGCCGCTCTATCATAATTTATATCTTATAATAACGCCTTATTAAATCTGAACAAAACACGCCGTCTAAAGCATGCTGATTTGACAAAGCAAAATTATTATTTACACGGCTACAAACTAAATCTTAAACACAGGTTATTTTTGTTAAAATGTTTTAAGTCAACCAGCATAGAAAAGTTCTAACCGTGTTTTAGTTCACGTACCTTGTTTTAATAAATATAAATATCCGACCATTTCCGATCCTAATAAGATCGTAATATTATTATGGGCCTCCACAGAGTGGAGGTTTGTATTAACAGATTTTTGTTTTTACGAGAAATAGATGACAGCCACTTGCTAAACTTATTAGGTCAATAGACTCATAATCAAATTGAAAAACAATATGTGTACTTGCCAGACCCAGGATTAGAACCTGGGACCCACGACGCTATTATAGGTATAATAGGCCGACGTTTAATAATAAACGCTAAATAACTTTTTTACGTAACTATTTTTTTTTTTTTATATTTTGTATCATCATCATCAGCCGGGGTCAATCCACTGCTGGATGAAGGCCTCCCCAAGCTTTCTCCAACTCTCTCGGTCCTGTGTCGTTCGCTGCCACGTATTTCCGCCGAACTTTACCAGTTCGTCAATCCAGCGGCTTTTAGGGCGACCCTGTGGCCGTTTCGTACCCCTTGGGTACCATTGGATGACGGCATTTGTCCAGCGGCCGTCCTTTCGGCGAGCAATGTGCCCCGCCCATCTCCATTTCAGCTGTTTGGCAACGTCTATTACATCGCGTACTCTTGTCTGCTTCCTAACCCATTCGTTTCTCTTACGGTCCTTTCGCGTGATGCCCAACATGCACCTCTCCATGCCTCGCTGTGTGACTCAGCCTTTGGACATCTCTCGTGTTGAGGGTCCACGTCTCGCAGCTATACGTGAGCACGGGTAGCACACATTGGTGGAACACCCTACGCTTAAGACATAATGGTAGGTCACTCTTGAAGATACTATTCAGACGTCCGAAAGCACTCCATCCCAGCTTTGTTCTTCGAGCAATTTCATCGTGCATGCTTCCGTCTATGGACACCTGCTGTCCGAGATAGACGTAGCTGCTGACTTGCTCGAGTTGGGTGCCAGAAATACAGATAATCGCAGGGTCCGAAAAACAGTTCCTCATCACTTTTGTCTTTGAGACATTTATCTTTAGACCGACCGTTTGACTGACATCCGCGAGTTCTTGCATTCGACCTTGGAGGTCTTTCGGGTCTTGTGAGAGTATATATATATATATATATATATATTTGTATCAATATGTACAAAAACTACAATTTTATTAAATATATTTCTTCTAAAGTGTTCTTGTTAGTCCTTGGTCCTAATTAAATACAATTTATATGTATTTATATGCAAAGTTGTATCCCGACTTACGCGATTTTCGTCCGACCCACCTATCGCGTAACTTCGGGGTATTACTATAAATTGTCTACATTGTCAAGTAGTTATGTGTAATAAGTGTTTTAAAAAACACATTTCCAAACCGGTGTCAGCCGAAAATTTGATGCTTCGATACGGGGCGTGAAAGTGTTTTATATTTTTCATAATAGGTACATCAGCCGGATTCACTCTACCGGCGAAATTGCTGTACCGCCCGTGAAAATGTTTCACTTAAAAAAAGACAGTTTAATAATCCATACGATATGACAGAGATTGACATTCTTGCATTGGCTCTGTAATATTATAATAGTTAAAATTAACTGTGGTACCTATATTTTGACCAAATTGATATTGTGTTGGTGTTTGAGTTTATGTATTATAATCTTCCTATCATTTAGATCCTGCCATCATATGAAGAAATGATTTAAAATTAATTGAAACGGAAATATATTATTATTCAACAATGATGCAATAGTAAGTAGGTAGGTACACACTTATATTAAAATACAAGTTATTCATCTTTGTCTTATTGCCAGTCTTGTGCAAGATTTATATTCACTGATACGTGTAGGCAAATGAGAAAGACCCTACAGTAATATTATTCTTATTCTATTCTAAAAATATGTTTTTTAAAGTTATACTTCTTTAGGCGCGTTTGGGAAATCAGATCAGAGTGTATTTTTGGCGTGTGACATGTAACACATCATTTATTTTTTCACACGAAAAAAAACGCACTCGATTGGATTCGAACCACCGATTGTTCGATTATCAGCCGGACGCACTACCTTTTCGCCACAGTATGATACTGCAATCGTGACGATTATACAGTATTATATTATAGTTTAGAATTGTTCCGTTGCCTAGGCAGCGAATTTATTATCGTCGGCCATTTGCAATTCCTTACGTTAACAAAAAAAACTATTAAACGTCGAAGTGTCAGTAGGTACTTTAAAAATAAAGACAACGAGAAACCATTATATAATTTAGTAATTCTGTTAAACTGTATAGAAATAAACCAACGGCGTTCCAATAAACGATCCTTTTTCTTGAGTGAGCTAGTCAAAGAATCTTGTTTAGCACAAGTTTTGCTTTTGTTTTGTTTCGCCAAAGAAGCATAACTTCTAACGCGCGTACATAAATAAATACACACACCGATTTTTTTTTTGTAATCTGGGTATTGAATATAACAATTTTATATATCAGACAATTTCACGGATTTAGCACAGCACTCTGCAATGCTTTCAATCGAAGATAAATCAATCAATAATTATAGTTTCCTGATTGAATAAACTGTCCCTAATTTATGTATTAGAACTATTGTATCTACTATTGTAAGATTTTAATAACAGTTGTCAATATTTTTGTTTATGTCTTGATCTGACAATACTGTATTAAATATATTTTTTTAATATAATAGAAATAATATCATACAAGCATTGAAACCCTTATTCCCATTTTTATATCGAAGTGTCTCTTTAAAATATACTGATTATTTATTAAACCAATTGGTTACCTATATAATGTTTAACAACCAAACACATAAGGACAATAATTAATAGTTGATATTATGATGCATCTGTGGTTGTTTAGGTTTGGGAATAGGTACTCATAGGAATAACTACCCAAGATTTAGAATGCCACACTCCAATGTCTGCCAAATCATTTTTTTTTTAATTTCATGTATGACAAGAGGAAAGTAGAGAATGAATAGAAAAGAGGTCGAACCAGCTTTGAGAAGAGAACATCCTCTCGCTCGCGTTACAATTTTTTGTAAATGTAGTGAAATTTGCTTTTGTATCAACAGATCGAATTGGCCAATGGACCCTGTTAATAGCTGGTTGGACCAACGTGATTAGCACTTTTTAAATCTTAGGAAATTGGCAAATGATGTAGTTAGTGTACTGTGATTCCACAGCCACTTATACACAAGTGACTAGGTCGATCTAAACTCGCAATAGCATGTTTTATTCTTATAATCTAGGTGATTTGGTGTGATATTAAAAACTTCTGACAAATACTTGTTACGAGCTTCCTGGATTTCGGCTTCCACGCAAATATAGCGTGTATCTGAACTGAATCCGGTGTGGCCATTCTAGGTGTGCTTATACGATGCCTACATACATGGCGCTTGAAAGACTCCTCATTTAACGAATGCAATGAGATTTAAACCAGCAGAAGTTTTAGCCATACAACAGATGATGCCTTCTCGGTTTCACTGTATTTTTTTTGTCACTTTGTTTTCTAATGTCATTTTCTTTTTAAACAAATTGTTTTACTTATTTATTGTTTACTATCGCCATATGAGTGTATATGTATAATTGTAATTCTTCTCCATAGTATATTTCTGCTTCTTATTTTCAACTATACTTTATACCATGTAGAGGCTACAAGAATCGATTTCGCTCGCCAACCTTCTTGCGTCTTCCTCGGTGATGGATGGTAATGAAAATCCGGTTGGCGAAAAGGCAGGCCACGTCGGGACTAGGGATTACAATACCGCTATTCAATTATATATCGATACCGAAATACCGGTTATATATATATACATATAAATATATTATACCGAAACCAACAAAAGTTAAATTTAAAACAAAATTACTCAAATATACTTATAAAATTGTCGCAATGAATAATTAACATACATATTTAGAAACAGTAAACATTCGTGGCAAATGTCTCCAATTATTCTATATGTAACTTACTATTGATCCAATGTTGATAGTACATCCAACAAACGTTAAATTTCAGAGATATTTTTCTGTACCCGGGCTTATAGTATTTGGAAAAATCAGAAGTTTTAAAATATTACGATTTATACATATTGTTAAAGATCAACATAATAAATGTGGGTAGGTACTTTAGGTTCATATAAAATGGTGTTTGAAGTAGGCACTTCTTTGTTTGTATATGTTTCGACGAATACCGGTATTCTGTAAGAAATACCGAAATACCGGTATTGATATATTCATTCGGAATTGCAATCCCTAGTTGGGATTATCTTGAGTCATTTGTAGCACGTGGCCGAGCTAAGTTCAATATCGCATCTTCACCTTATAAGTGACAAGAAGCTGCATGTTTCGCTCTTTTCAATAATTTACAGAGGTTTCCAGTATTATCATTAGAAATAATTACCGAAAATACGTTGACAGCGACACTCTTCATAGTTTATTGCAGTGGTTTAAATTATTATTAATTCTTTTTATAGAATTGTTTCTGGTCTAAATAATTCGCGACTATAAAGAATGCTATTTACGATTTGTTACAATGCTTGTTTATTTTTAAAATAATCTATTGCAGCTGCATCGTCGCCGACTTTGACACTTGGAATTTGTTTTGCTTCAATTCGCTAAGAAAAAAAAATAAACCTTGTCTTAATCGAACCGTCTCCATTGCATATAATATTATTATTATAAATATATATTTTTCTTCGCAATGCGGTCAATTGTTTTATATTAATTGTTTTATTTTTATCATCTTTATAGGTTACAAAATACGGGTAACGCTTCTTCCGCTAAAGTAGATGAGAG
Source organism: Rhyacophila brunnea (assembly GCF_057557595.1). NCBI lineage: Eukaryota > Metazoa > Arthropoda > Insecta > Trichoptera > Rhyacophilidae > Rhyacophila > Rhyacophila brunnea. Next base: position 40,808,031 of record NW_028232751.1, read on the forward strand.
GCTAATAAGCCATCCATGGACTGAAACCGTATGCGGTTTCGAACCGTGTGCCATACTAAGCTTATCTTTTCTGTTCATGGAAATATATTTTCACAAAGTATATTATACGCATATGACCATATCCGTTTATACCATACACGTACACTTACAAATTTAGTGAAAATATATTTTCATATTTCATATATATTCAACACAAATCATAAGTTTAGTATGGCACACGGATCTAAACCGCATACGGTTTCAGTCCATGGATGGCCTCTAACGTTCCATATTATGACGAGCAAACAACAGTAAACACAAAACGTAAAGTGCATCTTATGAAAAATAATAAAACTATATTAATTATAGGTACATATGTATTTCCCAGTGGCGAAGGGTGACTTTTGGAAAGTGGTAGGCTGTGGAAATCAAAGAAAAAGAGCGCACTTGTCAGGTATACTCACGGGAAATAAGACGATAATACGATATTACTACTGATGAATAGGTTCACACTAATGTCAACGTCACACTAAATCTATGAAATTTCTATAGCTCACTGACGATATAAAATTGAGCAATGAATATAAATTATGTATTACCTAACATACGCCTAAAAATACATCATCGGTAAATATAGCGGAATCAACAGCCCAATATGACAAACAACTAAACAAAAAAAAAATTATACTTATATGTTCTATGACTGAATTAAAAGATAAAAAATAATAATCACGAGATAAAATTATTAATTATTATTAAAAAATATTCTATCTTTATATGGCATGATTGAACAAATAGATTTTTTTTTTAATTATCGCATTATTAATTATTATTTAAATAAAGCTCCAAAGCGACAGTCCTCGACACTAAATATATAAGCTTTGCCTTTTCAGCTTAGAGATTCGTATAAATAAAACCAGACAACCCCGATGCCCTTGAGACGCAATTCATACAATAAGCTCGGTGAATTCATCTCGAGCGAATCGATATTTCAATATACTTCGCTAGAGGCGCTGTTTTGTCACTTATTATTTATTTATTCTACATAATTCTGACGATAGATGGCTCTCATTTATATTTTGCTTTTAAATATTAATTATTATACTGACGATATATTCAATTGGCACATATTTTTATTAAATATTTAAATTTAAATACTTTCTATCTATTTTTTTTAGAAGGTAGGCTTCATATAATCGCCTACTATGGAGCCTTCACCACTGGTATTTCCATATTATTAATCTTTCTTGTTACTAGGCAGATACATCCCAGAACAATATTTGGTCTCCTTTACAAGTGTATTCTACTCTACTGGCTTATGTCCTTTACCAATATCCAGTTAGACTTTTCCTCCCTTTTCCAGTCCTCATTTACACTGTCAACCCGTCTTTTTCTGGTGTGTTTCTAGGTCGATAGAGACAGACCTTTGAAAGGGGTTTTGGTAGGGTGCCACCCGGCCAGGATCTTTGGTTTCGTTTCGAAATTCAAAATATTCTCTCTTTCGTAAGTATATCCTCAATAATTACAGCCTTACAGATTGAGATTACGCGAAGCAAGGGATATAATATTCCAACTCACTCCACAAATAAGTTGTGGGGTTTATCTAAGTAGGTACTTAGGTAAGTTTCTGAAGCTTTCAAAGTCCAAAAATTAGCTATACTTATTGAGTTATTCACACAGTTTTCCATGGGATTTAGAATGATCTTTTTGGCTCATGTTTTCACTATGTAAGTATATGTGGGGGAATCTATAATGTTCTAGTTCAGTGTTGGCGAACCTATGGCACCAGTGGCACGAGATATAATTTTGCATGGAACGCGTTTGAAGAGAAAAAAAATACCTATAATAATAATAATAAATGACAGATCGCATTGAATAAAAATAGCAGGCAAATCTCTTCAATAATAAGCATTACGTTTAATATGAATATATAATCGCATAGTAGGTCAGTCCTTAGACTTAATGCGTCACATATAATATTATCGCACTAGCCTCATCGGGTGGCGGGGAATGCCGCGCCGCGAACCTTTAATTTTGATAGATTTACAATGATTGAGACCAATGTAGCGAGAGAATGGCTCATCTGATCGGAGCAATTATGATGTCAATTTGTGCATAAATAACCAAACTTATTAATACATTAAGAAACAATTTAATTTCTGTACACCAAAAATGACTGCACCAAATAAGAAACAAAAACTTGTTGAAGCTAGTAGTAGTAATTCTGGCAGACAGTTTGCTGGACCGAAATGTAGGTATGGCGTAATTGAAAAAAAGTGATAAAGATAGCTTTATTATGTGAGCCATCTTCTGTGAGTATCTAGAACATCACCTTTTTTTTCAATAGATTTTTTAAAAACTATTTTCCCCCCAAACTGCTCGGCACGTCACACAGTTGAAAAATTATATTTGAGAAATGTTGGCACGCGTACGTAAAAAGGTTCGCCAACCCTATCCTAGTTGATACGGCGATGAAACCACTATGTCCGATTAATATCTGGGTAATTGAATGATCGGTCTGGATATAATGTTATTATTGTTAGACTATTACGGTTGTTTTTTGTCGTAATAGATTCTGGCCTCTACAACGAGCCTGAAACGTCAAGGGAAGAAGGAAGAAGTATACATGGTGAAAGCCCAAGAATCTATTACGATCGATTTGGACTCTGGAGATATCACTAAACGTCACTATTCAGAAATAACATAAATGTTTGCCTGCCCTGCCTTTGGTTGATGCGGTATATGAGATCCACGAGTCTTCACAATAATCTTGTTTATACCAAAATCGTCAAATGCATCATATTTTTGAAACGTTTCTGAAAAAACTATTGACTCGCAAAGAGCATGCGCCAAGCAGTTGACCGGTAGGTAGGTTGGTAGGTATGCAAGAAATTGTTGACCGCCATTGGCCGGTGAGTATTTATGTCGTACCGAAAGAAAAAGTATCGATTCTTAGTATCGATACTCAATATTCTCCGCAATTAAAAATATGTTTTTTTTTTCTTCAACTTATTCATGCAGGACAGCAGATGCCAAGGTAGAAAGCGATACTCTTGGCTACGCAACCTTCGTAAGTGTCTAAATGTAAAATGCATTGACGAACTAGCACAATTGTATTTTAATCTGGTTGCAAATTTTCAATAATGAAAATTCGATTCGTTTATTGGTTTTCCTCTCTATTAGAATAGTTACATGTAAGTTGTACGTCAAAATTTTGCCATATCACAGTTCACCGTGAGGTGTTGTACCGGAAACAGTTGGCCATAATATGATTTGAAAAAATATCTCGTTGTTCGTGGAGAATTTCACGAGTACCTACTTGCTAGCCTACTTTTAAATCATTCAGAATTATTTACCCAACTACTTTCTTCTCGTCTGCCCTGCGCTACAAAGAATTTTCCAGGGTGTGGTTTTATAATATGCCGTGGCCAACTCTCTCTCATCAACAACACTCTATGCGGGTAAACGAATTGTTTTCGATAAGACATTTTTTTCAGTCGGCACAAATTTCGTTTGAGCATCAAGTACAGTTTTTTGCGTATCAAAGTCCTTAAAAAACCTTCATAGTAAATGCGAGATACCCATAAAGACATCTATGTAAAAAAATCTTCTTAATTTACCTTGTAATTCTAGTGGTTTTTATTACGTATTTTTTGTTCAAGTTTGTTTACTGGAAGCCAGGTGGGAACAGCGGTAATTTTCACAGCCGATTTCGGCAAAATTCATGAATTCAAGAATGATAACATAACCTAACAAATAATCCACTACCGTCCAGCAAGAACTTCTTGGCTATGTGTTAAAACTGTGAACTAACAAGCTACTCCCATTTTTAACCGAATTTCCATTATAAACTAACAAGATCCTTCCATTTAGTCGACGGCAGCGCTTTTGGCTTATGCCTAAATCTTCTTGTTGAAAAGTATATTGACTATTTTCACAATTTACTTGCCGCTGGCTTCTACTAAACAGGCAAGAACCGTATTATGTTTAGTGTTTTATTTGCATATGATTTTGATAACAATGCTATACAGCCATCTGTTTCTGATGCAACTTCGATACGACGAACAATTTTCCGAATACGAAATATAATAAGTGTTGTGTGAGGCTTTCAATTTTTTTCCTGTGTTTGCATCCGTCCCACGGTATAAGTACGTACACGGCATTACTATCAAAACATATAAAGTATTGATACATTTTTTACATCCCTAGCGCAGTCGCAAGTAAGAGGCAAGTCTAATAATAAGTGTGACGTAAGCGAGCCATCGCCGTCAGCGTTCCCTCGCAACTAGTTTACTCTCCGGCTGCTCGGACCAAGTTCACGGCGACTACCGCTTTCCACACAATCTTGCGTCAAGAGACGCTCAAGCCGCGGCCTCAAACGCATTTACATTATGCATTTACAAACCAAGCGACATTTTCAAAACGAAATGAAAACTAGTTATCAACAAGGTTGTTGAAGTACTATACCAGTGGCGAAGGGTGCCTTTTGAAGGAAGGTAGACTGGTGGAAGGTCTTGAATATTATGAATTTCGTTTCATCTTCAGTCAATTATTCAACATATAATATTATATTATTTTACTATTTTATGACAACGTGCACTGAAATAGAATCAAACATGCGCTAAAAATTGTATGGCTTCTGTAGTTAGACTTCTTGTCCGATAGGCCACCTGGAGTTTGCGTAAAATAACATAGCCAATGCGCAAAGTTATCATTATTATAATGAAGTAGTAGACGGTCCTCCGATTTCAAGGACAAATACCGTCATAGTTCATTATTGTGGGATCAATATACTACAGTCTGTCTGTAACTAGGATCGCTCAGTAAGATCTTCATCACACATTAATTGTAGACTTGGAGAAGAGAAAGGTACATTTGAGTTATTTCATGTCACTCTACGTATAATTTTTTTATCGGTGAAATGAAGAAAAATGAGAGTATTAAATATTAACACATAAATACTCGGAATATATTGATTTCGTTTGCGATTGCGCGGCATTTTTAGATCATATATTTTTCTTAGAGGGACCCAAATAATTGTGCTGCGAGTAATCCCTTACAAGCCTATTCTAACATATCACTTAACATCCAAAAATAACTAATTGTGATAAATAAATCACATTTATCACTTATTCTAGCGGTTAATTATGTAAACAAGTTAATCATCTGAACTGTCAAAAGGTGTTCTTTTAACAGCCCATCTCTTGGCCGTGCTAATTTTGAAAACGAGACAGAGTACGCAATTTTACATATTGAGAATTAAGATGCAAGATTCGACTGTTGTACTGCAATTGCAATATGACTAATAACATTGTAGGTTATGTTGACATGTCTGACGTGTCAATACAAAATTCTTGCTGATAATTGTTTTGTTTATAGAATGCCATCCGTGTTAATTTTGGACCAATGAAAATAACGGAAACGTGCTAAAGTGATAACCATTAAGAATGGATCTGCTGGAGTGGTTAAATCGCCCCTTACTATTCTGCCTTTTTAAAATGAATATAGCCTTCATAGGAAAATCTGTGAACAGCTTTGACTACTTCGCTATTTCGCGTCGCATTTTTTATAATTATTAATTATTACCATCGTCTGATAATTTCTGTTAAATTTACGTATTTTGTGTATTATCATTATTTTTATCAGCAATACTGACGCAAAATATGAAAATTATTAGATAGGTACCCAATATTCTAAAAAATCCAATATTTAATATTCTAATATCTCGTAAGTTCGTGTATACTGAAATCATTCTACAGTGGTACCCATAGCCCCCACAAGGAGGGGGCTGACAGGGCTCTAGCCTGGGGGGCCGGCGAGGCCAGTCGACCAGATAAGTGAGATAAACACACAACCCAATTTCGCTTTATTAGTAAAAAAAAGCCGCCTGCATTTTTCTTCAGTTATTACTTAAAATTATATGGTATAAATTGATAAATGTGATAAATTTTTTTGATTACCTATGTATCGACACTCGACAACTCCATATTCGAATGGATGTATTAAAATATACAACAAAAACACTAAATATACACATTAGTTTTACCGCGTACACCATTTGGAAAACGTTACTGTAGAGCATCACACTGCTTTTATCCTTAGAGATAGGTAGGGGGCCCGCCAAACATCCTAGCATGGGTGCCCGGTTCAGGATGTGGGGGCATTGGTGGTACCATTGGTACAGCAAAAACGATTTGCAGTTGTAATGGTGTCGTTGAAACGGGCATTGTGGTAAAAATACCTTTACAAATTGAACAAGACGAATATTTACCTAGATAAACCTCCGCAAGGCACGATTCTCGCTCCGTTTTTATCTGTATTAATAAGCAAGGATTTTAAAATGGAAAAGATATTTAGAGGTTTTACGCGGCTGAACTTCGCACGCTACATGCTGTATATCTATATATATTATTGTTAAGTGCCAATAATGTGCTGATAATCGACAGATACTTTAAAATGCTTTAATGACTCACGCGATGAGCAATATACCAAAAAGAATACGTGTTTTTTTTCATCCACAAAACTCGCTTGTTAAAAAGATTCTGCGGGTAGTATTAATTATTTTCCATTAGTAGTCTTACCTAACTGTTTTATAATTTATTATTGCGATGAACCGAATAACGGTAAATATTATTTTCATATAAATTTCCTGTAAGAATATAATAATGTTGTAAGCACCAAATACTTTATAGTATATGAAATAAAAATTGATTTATTTTTTTAACATCACCAAAATGTTATTCATATTATTATAATAAAACTAATGAAATGATTTAACTTTTAAATATATAACGTTCTGAGTGAAATCACTTGAAATGATCGAAATATCTCTATGGAGTACGGAAACGGAAGCACAATCTATAAATGAAACGTTTAATGATATGGAAGAAAATTGTGCCGCAGGCAACTTTTTTACTATTATATGTGAAACATTTTTTTTGTCTTAAACGTTGTAGCTTTATGTGAAAGAATTATATGTTTGGAGAAACTATTTATTTACTATGTCATTGGCATATTATTATCCTATTGAGACTTAAACGAGGCTTTTCGATATTTTGTATACAATTACTGTGATGACGTACCTACATTTTTTGCCACTCTTCGACGTAAGGTAGAGTATATGCTTCATAACTTTGCACTCCGCCTCTAGGATGAAAATTATGTAAGCACTTAATAAATATTCTAAAAATATATTTTTTACATAATATTATCTATTTATTTATTTGCTACTACATATATTAATACAAATGAATATCATTATATCTAATTTTTTGCGAGGTAATCAGGCAAATAGGCGTATCAGTATAATTAATAAGAAATGCAAAAAAATGCAAAGTTATAAAACGTACACTATAACGTGAGTAGATATTTCTTTAACAACAATGAAATCATTACAAATGATTTTTCGAATCTTTTCCCTTAATTCTGTAGCCCGGATGTTTCGCACCCCTAACACCTCCGCTTGGCTCGTCCCTGAAAACTAATATATACCTAATATTAGGTACATAATAAATTGTTGCATTAAAACATGGCGACCCATGTGTAATATCCCCACCTTAAAAACCGTTCCTGAAATATACATACACCTGCGACTTCCTGAGATTATGTCAGGGTCGTCACTAAAACTTAACCTCTTTCAACCTTATCTAACTCAGGCGTAAATACAAAAGGGATTTTCTGCGAATTCCACGTGCGAAGAGCGGTACTACAATGTGTTTTCAATGTCTATTTTATTTATTTTGGGTTTACATTTTGTTATTATTATAATACGGAAATCGTCAGTGAAGCGTGAATGTTTATTTATATATTATATATATTATTATAAATATGAAATTTACACCACATAGTAGGTACATATCAATATATAATTATTATATTTAATTAACAAGCATCTAATAAATGTTTTTCTTTTATTTCAGGTAAGCATTATGTCCAGCTAAAATATATACGATTACTTCAATCCGGTAGGTAAGACCTTTTTGTACACAACAAAATTAACCTTCACTTCTAAAATTAATCAAATGTGGTTAATTAATAATTATTCACTCATAGCTAAACAAGGTTAATATTTTTTTCTGTTTGGGTTAGAATGGTACCTAAGTAGAGGCATCTTTAGACAAAAAAAATCAAACCAATTTATCAAAATCAACGCAAAATCGTATGATTATTGTAAAGTTTTTGATTTGTTTCTGTTTTACAGTGTTTTTGTTATGAATCAGCATGTATTCATATAATCTAATAACGTATTATTATACATACATATAAATGTTTTATTTCAATTCAATTACACCATTATAGTCTCGCATGTAAAACATCATAGGTATAGGATAGGGGTTGGCATAAGCGGTTCTTTGTATAGACGTTTGCTGCTCTTCAGACATAAGCTCCAATTTCACCTCATCTCAAGCAGCCTTATAACTTTTATGAGATAGAGCCGCCGAACAAACGTAGACTCGTACGGCATACTCTCTACCACTCTTTACTCTACACATATTCTGTTCACTCAAGACGCAGTTAATAGATTTAAAAAGCAAGGAACTGTGGAGCAACAACTTCACAGATCTGACCAGCCGTTTGGAAGAACTCGAAAGAGAGAAATCCAATTTGATTTCTCAGCACAAGTGGACAGCTATAAAACAACGGCCTAAAATAGAAACAATAATATTTGATACAATATGGAATAGTTTGCCTGAAACATATGACACGTTAAAAAAAACTAGCTTTTGGTATTCTTACAATGTTTGGCTCTAGATATATATGCGAACAAACATTGTCATATATGAACCAAATAAAAAATAAACTTAGAAGCAGAAGAACAGATGAAAATTTACGATCGTGTATTCAATTATACATAAGTAGCTATTTGCCAGATATAGTAAAAAAGCGATGCATGGACATTTTTTTTTTTTTAAATCTTGAACTTTTCCCCCCTAAAAATCCATATCCATATACATATGTATTATATATATGCGGCTCTCTGGTACCTTTGTTATCATGTTTCCTTCTCAATTTGGCTCTTCTCACTTGACAAACTGCCGACCCCTGGTGTAGGATATAGCAATGGGCTATTAGAAAAGGTAAGTTGATTATTCAGAATAGAGCACAGTTGAATGAGGAAAAAGGTGTGTTGAATTTTGTAAATAATAATTATCAGTCGATGATCGGGGTAAGTTCTTTACAGAGCCTTCAGCTGACTACATTACTCAGTGTATTGGAATTTTCCTAGCCATTTGACCATTTCCGAATAAAAATATTATATTTTTGTAACAATCTTGCGAGAAATCTCGGAACTTTAGCGTTTTCAAAAGAATGCAAAAGGTAAATTACGATTTCCGCTCCAAGACTACTGCCCTAACCGTGGTAGATTTTATCTAAACAATCTTTAAGCAAATCGTTGCTAATAATTATTCAAAAGATTTGTTGAACTCATTGGGTATGTATTTGTAATTTATACACATTGGAAAAACTCCTACTACGTTGTCCAATAATTATTACAAATCAATTATCCTGGTCATATTTTTATAATTTACTCGAACAATAAATATTATTGACATATTAATTGAGTTAGCATTTACTTGGTAGAATTCAATTTTACAAGAAATGAAAATATAATTAATATTAAATTCTACAGGTTTTTTTTAAAAAGTATTTATTAAGTAGTATTATTTATTTATTTATTTATTAAAAAGTAGTATTTAAGCAAAGGCAAACGGCCTATCTGAATAGTCTTGATAATGGTGTTACAACCGAAATAGCTATCGACAAACCTTTTTAAAAAAACCTGTAGAATTTAATATTAATTATATTTTCATTTCTTGTATTATTGACATACTCTTGTCTTGCTCGTATAATATTTTTTAAAAAATCCACACAGGAAATAAGTGTTTTTATTGCTAAAAGATAACCGGGGTCCTGCATATTGGTTTCGAAATCTTGTTATTCCAGGATTCATTTGTATGTTTATTTTCTTGTAAAAAACACCATATTTATCAATGCGGCTTTTGTTTTACTAGTCATATTTTTTTTTAAATGTGTCTATGTTTAATTAAAGATATGTAAATAAGAGGGCTATGTGTTATGTAACCGATTTTCGTTTGGTATCCAAACCCATTAGTAACAAGCGTGCAATTAAAACATCACATAATGAGAGGAGTTTGTGCTCACCTTAAAAGTGACACTGCCAATCTGCAATGTTATTTACTGTTTTGCTACAGCCAGCGTCTCCAATACAACATCCATGCTAGAAGGTTTATCGCATGCGGAAGAAGAGCAATAATAATTGTTGGAATTAGCTTCATACGGATTCTTGAAAAATAAATATAAGGAGTGTATCATTCTGGTTGAAAATGCAACATGTGTATCCAGTTTTAACAGAGAAAGACGCCCTGAAATACATCTTGCCTTTTCCAACTTCATATCTATGTGAAGTTGCTTTTTCAGCATTTGTAGACATAAGTCAAAAAAGGAACAGGCCATTGGATGTGGAACCGCATCTCAGATTAAAATTAAGGGAACCAAATTATGATGATCTGTCTCAACATAAACAATTTCATTCTTCTCATTGATTATAATGAATGTTATTTATAATATAACTTTTATAATATCATTTATATTTTATTATGAATGAATTTGATTTTTCGTGTATTATTATTTTGTTTATACTTACTAAAAAAGGAAAAAATATTTAGATTGTTATTAAAGTACTTATATTATCCATTTTTTTTACGATGGGTAGGTACTCAGTGTTACGAAAATTATAAAAAGGGTACACAGGTGTCAAAAGTTTGGGAAACACTGTACTGTCAACTCTGAATGTAGTTCAATACTTAGTTTTAAATGACGTCGATATCTTTAAATTTAATTTAATTTAATAATGGCTTTGATTAAAAATCCAATTTTTTATTTTTAATCCAATCCAATGGGTCGGGATTGAGAATAATACATTTATTTTATTGTGTTAACTATGAAAATAATAAAACCGAAATTCTGGGACTAAAATATTCTACCCGGGATTGCAACTTCCAGTAAGAACTTATTTTTTGTCAGAGTCCTAGCTAGACCAAGATGCGTGAACAAATGAACAACGTGAAAAATTTGTTCGAAAGCTCTTTTTAAATGATCTGAAACAATTTTTTTTTATTAATTGAAAATATTCTTCAAATATAAATGTTTTTGCTCTGGACTAGGCGTTACGTACACAGAAGGGAGAGAAAATTAAAAGATGACTTTTGACAAACGAAAAAAACAAAATTGAGACAGGTTTATCTATAACATTTTATTACTTACCTACCTGTTTAAAGAAAACAATTTAATTTAAAAAAAAAACCGTTTAAGTATATAGGTAATGTAATCGTTGTCTAATAGTGGTAATCCATTTATACGACAATACAGTTGCACAACAAAAAAGAGCGTGAATTAAGTTGTACAATTTCTTTGCGCAACTATAATAATAATTATTAACTTTGATCTTGCAGGTACGCGTTCTTTGACGGTATTTTTTTGTGAATTAATCTAAGTGCGGATTTCCCTGACAAGTCTGTTTTTGTTTCGGCTTCGCTCATTCATTTTGTGTATCACGGAATCTCGCGCCATTTTACCAAACTTCAAAAATCAGTTCCGGTGTCATGATCACGACAAAATACAAGTAAAACTATTCCACTGAGAATATTATCGGTTTCGCTACCGCGTATTGTTACGCGTCAAAGAACTGGGTACATGCGATTACCGGAAACTTAGGAAAACAATTATTGGTCAATGAAAAAAAACAGTGCTCAATTAATATATATATACCTAAAAACTGGGCAAGCTTGCCCAACTGTCATTGCCTCTCATAGCCCAATGCGTAAGCCACTGGCTACCCACCAGGAGGCTCGGGTTATTGATTCCCGGTGAGGTCACAATACATTTACGTGATTTTCTCATGGCTTGGTGTTTCTGTGACTGGTTCACTTCTACTCGGCATTCTAATATTTACAAGAATATACCAGATAAAGTTATAAAATAAACTAGTTTATTATATTGTATAACAGTAGAATTTATTGACTGATGAAAACACAAATTTAACTGGCATATTATAATCTAGTTTGCAATACTGAAATTGAGACGAGCTACAAATTTGACCACGTCATAAGTTATACAGTATTCCAAGAGGTACCCACTTGCTTCTCGTCATGCAAGGGAAGAATAATTATGGTAAGCGTGGCAATGGCAGAAGGATTGTTCTGGCTTTTCAAAATTTAAATACAGTATGAAGACAGCACAATATAAATTTAATAACCATAAATTAATCCTAAGGTAATCAATTTTCAATAATTGTATGGTTGTTTAGCAGTGGTCCGTTGAATAAATGCACGTACCGAAGATAAAATAATATTCCCAGTATAATTGAAATGGTATCACGTTCTCTATATTATTCATTATTAATCCGTGAATAATACCAAATCTATAATATTTGTAATTCCCGCAAATGAATATACGAATAACTTATGCATTAATTTGTAGTTGGTGTTTGCGTAGGTAACCGGTGTGCTCTAATTAAATCTTCATCTGACAGCGGGCAATTTTATTTCAAGTGTTTTTATTAGAAAATCGGCTGACCAACGCTACATTTTCCTATGTATTAGATTAGACCCTAATAATGTAGTAATCTATTTGAAGAATATTTTTGTAACTAATAAAAACTGATAATATCCATCACTCTGGTTTATCATTTGTACGAAAAAAAATGAAGGGCCTTTGCCCCCAAAAAGACCACGGAATGCAATATGGCAGTGGGTATTTTTTCGTTACGCGGCTATTTCCACAAATCACGGCCCGCATTATTTATGCCTAACGGAATATTATAAAAGTGTAAATACCAGGAGGTTATTCGAAGCCGGGAGAGTGCGCGGAGGGGGCCGTTTCATCTGAGCAGATCGCTTTTAATTATCCATTGTTTTATCGAGATGAGGAATGTAAACTGTTGTTTTTTTTTCCATTTCGGCTCGTTAGATAACTTTGTAGGTTAAGATCGCACAGCGGGTAAGAAACGCCGGTCCGCAATCCAAACATCTGTTTTTTGGTTGAATGATTTCTTACAATCACTTACAATGTTATTACCCTGACAGTATGTAAGTACCAGTATTTACAAATTATACCACGGATATAGTAGGTATGTAGTATTTTTTCAAATAATTTGTTTTGTTTATTACCTATCTAAACATACGCGGACTGAGCGCTGTATTGCCGTCCTTGTGTGACCTTCTGCACGAGGTGTGGGAAAGGGAGCAGTGCCCCAAAGCCTGGAGGGATGGTACCGTTGTTACTCTGCACAAAAAGGGTAACCCACAAGACTGTAATAATTACAGAGGAATCACTCTCCTCAGCGTTCCCGGGAAGGTGTTGGCGCAGATTCTCCTGTACAGGATTAGAAGTCCCATGCTGGACGTTTTGCGTGCGCAGCAGAGTGGATTTGTCCCGGGGAAATCCTGCTCAGAGCATATTTCAACTCTCCGAAGCCTTCTGCAACAGTACCAAGAGATGAATATACCTGTCGCCTGCTGCTTCGTGGACTATGAAAAGGCATTTGACAGTCCTCATCGTGAATCTCTGTGGCAAATTCTGCTAGGATATGGTGTCCCACGGAAACTGGTCGCCGTGATAAGTGCTCTCTACACCAATACAGAGTGTCGCGTGAGAGCAGCCGGAACATCCTCTGACCTCTTTGAAATCACGTCAGGAGTCAAGCAAGGATGTGTACTTGCGCCCTTTCTTTTTATCATCATGATGGATTTCATAATGCGTAAGACGGTTTGCCCCGACAGTGGGATACGCCTACATCATGATGACACAAGCGATCTATGCGAAGAAAGACTGTGCGACTTGGAGTATGCAGACGACGCAGTCGTGTTTGACTCGACGATCGAGAGGTTGGAGGTGACCGTGAACAGGCTAGCCGCGAACTCGATGCGTGTGGGTCTTCATTTGAATGCCGCTAAGACCAAATCCATGTGCAGTGCTGCTTGCATCGACGCCGACACTCCTCTGCGGGTTTCTGGTCTGCCCGTCGAGCTGGTGTCCAGATTCAAGTACTTGGGTGCCACGGTTGCCGATGATGGTGGTATTTCTAGTGAGCTTGGAATCCGCATGGGTGTGGCGGGCTCTGCGTTCAACCAACTTGGAGTCGCATGGAGGTCAAGGCTGTATTCTGTGAGGACCAAATGTCGTTTGTTTAACGCGTGCGTGCTACCTGTGCTCCTGTAAGGCTGTGAGACATGGCATCTTACTAAGCTTCAAGAGTCACGGCTTTTGAGCTTTGAGAATCGATGTCTCCGCAGAATCTTAGGGGTACATTGGTACGACCGCGTTACAAATATCCGAGTTCGTGAGCAGACACAACAGCCTTCGGTGATTGAAGTTATCACGAAGAGACGATTCACGTGGCTGGGACATGTATTCCGGATGCCGCCAAAGAGTGCGGCACTTCGTACCCTTGTGGCACAGCCTCAAGGGTTCCGTCGCCGTGGCCGGCCCTCCCTCACCCTGCAGCGATGCTACAAAAGCGACCTACGTGCTGCAGGTCTGACATGGCGGGAGGCACAGGAGTTGGCGATGGACCGAGGGAAGTGGCGCCAACTTGTGCTTGCCCTATGCCCCAATGTTGGGACGTGACAGGGTGAAAGAAGAAGAAGAAGAAACATGCATAAATGAACACCATTATAAACGATCGTCTCAATTTAATATTATGTCTACAGTAAAATAATAATAATACTCTGTATATAAGTAGAACGTTAATATCAGGTATGAATAGCCAATCCACAGTTTTCGTCACTGTTTCAACCGGCCAGTTGGACGAATAGAAAAATGATTATATTATAGAAAATGAAAAGTGATAATTCACACATAGACAGTAAATTTATTAATGTGGTATACTTAATATTGTATATACCTACCTAGAGGTTGTGATCGAGAATTATTCGCATCTCTAAATAATGAGTAAATTTGTTTTTCTTTTCTCGATTTTTTTTCATAAATTTCGATATTCATAAATGTTTCACCCATTTAATACGCGGGTTCGAATTTTGTAATTGAATTTGGGCGGGGAAAAATAGAAGGAAAGCTAAAAAAACAGATTAGATTCAGGACGGAAAAAAAATATTTGTAACAAAGGCTTGCATACTATGTACCTTCAATTATAGTTTTTTTGGGTATTCTCAAAAAATCAATCTCATAGGTAGGTAGGTATCGATGTCACGTACCTACCTACCTACTTAATATATTCTAACATTAAAACATTCAAATATTTTTTCTATTATATTCTAATAATAATGAGTTACCTACTAACAAATCCATTCTTTTTCATACCGATCTGGTGTAAACTAAGTTCTTTTGAAATGTGGCTTGGACTGGAAGGAGCAATAACAATGTGGTGAGCCGTGAAGAACACAGTCAGCGACAGGATCATCATCGGTGTCTGCAGTCATTTGAACTGAGCCTAGGGACAGCTAGATGTGAATTGTGACCAGAATAGGAACTGCTGATGAAAACCACGATTCTCACTAATGTGGCAGAGATTAAAAAGAAGAATTACCGTACACATACCCGACAACATATTATTATTCGAACGGGTAGAGCTTACAAATAGTTGACATTACGTGTAAGTTCTGCTAATCTTCCGGCTATTCCTTTTATTCATGGATATTATCATCATTTCATATTCCTTTGTGATGCCAATAATATTATAAAGTATGCCAAAGTATTTTGCTATTTAAAAAAAAAACTGAAATTCGCATTAAAAATGTAAAATTTCTTACTGGTTGGTGTTATTATATACACGTTATTAAATTTAGATTATACCTACATAGATTAATAATGAAAATTCCGCTCACCATGAACTAGAAGTCATCGCGTTTTATTTCCATTGACTTATACATACCACGAACTCCCTCACATTGATATAACAATATTAACGTGCATAAACGTTAAAGGCGAGAAATTTTAAAGTCGAACTCGTTTATTACGATTACGGATATAACGAGATCTCGTATGTAACGAAGAAACATTCATTGCCATTTAATTTTATGATTTTCTACATACATTTATTCACTTTTATAACGAGCTGCTTATCGGGTATACCGAGCTAAAAAAATCGTCAAAAATTTTCTTAAAACTGTTAATGTGTCGATCGTTTAAAAACATTTCTAGCCTAAGCAATAAAATCCGATCGGACAGGATGCCGCCGGTACTGGATTACTAGTTAAGTGACCGCTGAGTGACCGAAGTGAATTATGTGACCGCTCATTTAAAAATACCAATTCTCTCATATAACGAGTAACGCTTATAACGAGTAAATTCAGTGGGTCCCATCGTTCTCGTATAACCAAGTTCGACATTTTATTGGTTTCTTCTATAAAAAAATTATAATTCTATCTTTGTCAAATATAACTCTTTCTGATACATTTACGACACTGAAGATGAAATTCTAATCAATTTACGCCCATCGTTATCATCAGCTGGGGTCGATTCACTGCTGGATGAAAGTCTCTCTTAATTTCCACTATCATCTCCCGAACTTGGTGTGTTCGTTGACCGAATGATCCAATAAGTTTTAAGGTATCCTATGGTCATGCTGTGCGCCTTAGCGTAGTCGCACATAGAAAATTGTCTTGACTTGGACATGGTCGTAAATCAAAACGGTTGGTTATTTTGCAATTCTCTACCGCACACACAGACGATAGCATGCGGGAACTGTGAGGTCACGCGGTTAGCCTAAACGAATGACTGACCGCAAAAAGTAGTATTTGTACATCCGCCGATGCAACATTTTGCTATTCTACCTGCGGCCTATGTCGATTGAAATTAATTGTTACATGCGACAATCGGGTGTGCTATTTCTACCAAAAAAAAGTTGCACCGACGCTATACGCGGTAGAAAATTATGTTACATGTGTTTTATGAATGAAAACTAATCTACATACTCTACGGGTTACAGTCAAGGTGATTTTGAATGTGAAACCGGGCTTAGTAACACTGTGTGACTGCATTATTGTGCAGTGGTTGTCCACTCGCCGGGAGACACGTCCGGCCCATTGCCTTCTCAATGCTATACGTCTTTTTATTTCACGCTGAACTGTATACATACAATTTTCCGACACCATATTCTAAGATCTTGAAAAGAACTTTTGGAGACATACAACAAGATGCCATCTTGCTAATAGGATATAACTCTGAGCTCTATACATATTATTTGAGGAGCCAAGAATAGTATATTTTAACAAGGTAGAATGTTGGGAGAAGTCACAGTCACCAAAAGTATTAATGACGATGAATCTGGAGGGAAAAATACAAATTAGAATAACTTAATTTAAATTGAATTGAAATTGAAGTGGATATATAATATGACAGCACTCTAGATCTTCAAAGTTGGAAAACTACGCCACAATGCAGGCAAGTGAGGAGAGATATCATATCATGAAGACAGCCGAATTGTAGAGTAAATTTTAATGAGATACTTATACTACAAAATAATTAACAAACAAAAAACTCCGTAACCTTTTTATTTATTATAAAACATTGTTTGATTATTACTTGTTCAATCGATGTTCCTAAGCAAGAACACATATGATTAGTGATTACTGTTTCTTAAGTAGGTGGCTATAATTAAGTTTTTACATGCGTGTATTTTTATTGTTACTGTCTAATAATACGTCTTGATATATTTTTATGCTATATCTACTACTGGTATCTTTGAAAAAGTCCAACAATAGACAATATTAAGATATTCTAGACGCGTTCATACAAATATTGAGTTTTTATAATTCAAGGAAATGAATTTGCAAAAAATAAACAAACAAAGCATACTATACCACAATAATGAATAGAACTTTACTAACGATAGTTATGATTCTAATTCTAAATAATTATAGTCGAATTAATAAAATGAAACATGAAAGATGGTAAAGATTTTGCATGTGGCCTTGATAGCGTTATTCAGTGTTGCCAACTCAGTGTTTTTCTTGACAGATCTACCATTTTTTTTAAATATACATCTAGCTTGTGAAAAACACACCTGGATTATGGCATTAAATCTAGAGTTTTTCGATAAAACAAACAGCTTAAATTTTCTCACAAAAAGCTAGAATATTACGTACATCTTTTTTTTTTGAAAATCAACATGCTGGCCACTTGTGCCATCTTACCAGTAAATTAAATGTAGCATACGACATTTATTTTAAGAGATGGCCATATTTTGTTCTTGCAAAACAATGTTCAATTTTATGACATATTTTTTAAAATTGTTAGTTTCTATACACTTTTTGAATTTTTAGAAAATCTAGCATTTTTTCTGCCATCTAGCTTATTTTCTGACATATTTTTGTAAATGACAGTTGCACTGGTTCTTACGATATTTATACACTTTTTTATGATTTTTAAAACTTCCAATTTACATTTTCAATCGACAGTACCTAGGTACCTTTCTATCAACGTAAAATCGGAGTTTCACTGTAGCTGAGACGTAAGCTTCGTAAAAGTTTAATAAATCTGAATTCAACGGAATTTTTAATAAAAGACAACCATCGCGTAGTTTATTATGCTAATAATATCATATTTTGATAAAAAGCGTATCAGATCTTAACGGTCAGATACATTCAAAACTGACGGATAAGGATTTTTAAAATATGGTAACACACCTACTAAGTTAATAGTATGATGCAAACGTGCCGTGTCGAAGAATTAATATTACGAAGGTATGCCTACTTTCAGAGACAGGAGACAATGAACTTGTATTATTTATTTAAAAGTGTCTGTCTGACTAATTCTGTTATAATTTCCCGCCCAGTGTTTTCTTCAAAAATGAAATTGAATATATTACACGATTCGTTAGCATGGGAATACAAATGAACGAAGTAACTGTAAAAATACATATAATATATTTGGAATACTGGACAGATTTTAATAATTGGCTCACAATTTGAGTGGGCTCCATGCGATTATGGCGCTTTTTTATTTCTGGGCAAGTGGAAAATCTTCAAAGGTTAAAAGTTACGATATTTAAAAAAAAAAAATTAATTAAAATTAAATTTAAATTAAAATTTATTTCAAAAAAAAAAAATCAGCTGGATGAGCTGATCATTGCCCATCTGGACACTTGTAACATCATCAAGAGATTCATGACGCAAAGCATACTCGGCAACAGCCAGTATTTTAATTGCGAGAAATGCCACAATTATTTTGAGAAAAGAAAAATATGCCAAGAAAATAAGAAAATAGCGAAGTATCTTTATGTCATGACAGAATTACAAACGTTCAGTTTGAGTTTTTGAAAAATATGTTCTTATTATCGTTTTGGACATGGCCACGGGTTTATAGCACAAAACAGCATAGGTACTCAAATATCGTAGAATCGACAAAAAACTGTGTTTGTAATTATATTTTTTGTTATGGCAAAAAACGATAATAACTCAAACCATGAAATGTGTACAATGTACGTCAAATTAACGAAAATAATGAGAAAAGTTTCTAAACTCTAAAATTATACTTATTTGAAAACTGGTAAAGTTGCGTTATTCACATAAGTCACATTACCTCTCGGGTAGGTAGGTAGGTACCTATCTACCAGGAAACTCAAAAATTATGGGAACTGAAATAACTAACTGGTGTGGAGAAACAGGCAACCGATCTCGAGTGTGGAAGAATATAGGATAAACTTAAACACGTGTTAAGAATACGCCTGTCGTTCGTTCTGACAACTGCTCTCTTTTATGCACTGACTCTTATTCAATATTGTTGTATTTGAAAATTGCAAAACACACCATTGCACGCCTATAGCGCGTGGTTCATTTTCGTAGCACACTCACACATTCCAAACCCTGCGTGAAAATTTAGTGTATTGGCGAATAGCCTATTGGAATTATATTTATTAATCTGTTCTGTGGTATATACTCTTTTCCATTTATAAAAATGATATTTATTGTATCTTCTACCGTTAGCAAATCGTCGCTGTAGGATTGGCTCCCGAATAGACCAAATGTTCAGGAAACGAAAAACAAATTTCATAATCCTATATTTAAATACATGGAGATATTTAAATTGTTATTTTTACAGCATATGAATGATGTATTCATTACCATTACAAAGTAATTTAAAGAAAGGGATGGTTCTCGTCCAATTAGATACAAAAAACATTCTGCATGAAGAGGTCGATTTCGACAAAAATGGATATTCGGAAATCAATCTATAGCGACGAAATGTCAGTTTAAATGGTGTTAAATAATTAATGATAATAGTTATACCCATACATCATAATTCATAACCACCAAATAAAATGTTTTCTTACCATTCCTCAGCGATATAGTCTTAATGGAAATTTTATAGAAACATGTAGGTTAGCCTGTTTTGCTTAAGAATTATAAACATAACTTTCGATATTGATAATATAATTGTAGCTGTATTTTATAAAGAATAAAGTTGTTGCTAAAAATATAATATAATACGATTAAATTGTTTAATTTATATTGTGCAGTTTTCATACATTTACCATCAGTGACGTCACTAGGCAAAGTGCCGCCCGTAACAAGACGTACAATGCCACCTCCTTTTATTTTTAGTTAAAAAATATCTGCAAGTTGTTAAGTACCTACTTACATATTTTATTATTTATTTTCTTCAATCTTAAATACACAAATATGTACAATTCATCTTAAATTGACATACACACGATATACCTACTGAACATTTGAACATTTTCACGAAACCTACAAACATTGGTAGTTTTAGGTACGCTGTGGGGCTGATAGGTTTGGAGGCACTCTTGTAAAATTTTTATCTGTGCGATAAACTGCCATAACAATATGTATTACAATTTATTACATTATAATATTTGCCTTGATTTATCTGTCTGTAAAGCACACAAACACACTCTCTTCCAGTCTGGGCATTGAACACAATGGACGCTTTGAGCACATCGACAAGAATGTTGACATTTGGCACTGCCACCTAGGTATTTTTTTCCCCTAGTATAACGATTACTTTTTAAATTAAGACGATGCTTTCTAATAAAGCAATAGCATCATAAAAAATCCGCTACTGCTCTCAGAAGCTGTAATACATTTTGTATTCACTCCTTCATTCGTGTCGCCCCTATTCGACGCATGACGTACCTACCCCCACGAGATTACTTTACTGCGTTACTGTTTATCATTATATGATAATTTAAAATATTATAATAATTACCGGAAAAACGAAATTCTTCAAATGGCAACAGTGGTGTGACGTCACTAATCAATATTTTTTAGTTCTCATTGTATTTTTGAGTACCTACGTCCTACGCAATTTAATTTTGACTATACATATTTCAATTTAACAGAACTCGACATTGTTGATAAACGTTACTTAAACGTTACACGATACTTAATTGAATTGCATTAAAATTATCACTAACCCTGCAGTATTGAATTAATTTATCAATCTCACGTTGTATTAATATCATTATTATATATTGTACAGATACTACCGACGTAATTATTAACACTTTCATATTTTAAAATGCCGTATTAATGTGGCATAATGATAATATTATAAATAAGGTTGCGAAACAAAATTGGCGGTAGCATGAGCTACCTAATCGTAAATGTTATCGACTGTGCTTTGTTTAGTATAATCGAATTTAACGCGCAAGAAATTACAGTACCTACTATGCATTTTAACATATCTCAATCTAATGTTCAAAGTTAACCTCTATCTGTCGTGCTACATACACATTAACAGTAAGTATCAACAATTTACAATCATTTTAACATACCTACTTACATAATTATTAATAAAACATTTCTTTTATTCAACGAATAATTCACAAGATTTGAGAATGTAGGTAACATTCTATATTATATTGAACATACATAACTTGAAAGCACCTCAGATATATACCTAGGTACTAGAAAAAAATCATTTGAAAAAAATACGACACCCGACGGGATTTGAACCTGTATAGCTACCGGTATCGCGCCAATGTGCTTTAACCAATAATTAAGCTACATGCATCCTACTGAATTACGATAATTTTAACTAGTAGTTCTTACATGAAATGCTTATCAAATTGCGTTATTTTTGACTGTCGGTTTTTGTGTTTTAAATTAAGGTATCATTAATTATTAATTAACCAAGGCCCGGCTCTCGCCAAATATTTCGTTATAACGTACTTGAATTTGCTAATAATACGAATACCTTAATTTAAAACACAAAAATGGAGTCAAAATAACGCAATTTGATAAGCATTTCATGTAAGAACTACTAGTTAAAATTATCGTAATTAAGTAAGCTGCTCGTAGCTTAATTGGTTAAAGCACATTGGTGCGATACCATTGGTTATACAGGTTCAAATCCTATCGGGTGTCGTATTTTTTTCAAATGTTTTTTTTTTCTAGTAAGTAGGTATATATCTGTGGTATTTTCGAGTTATGTATGGACAAATAACATTAGCTCCATATTAGGCGATTGGAAGATAAACGTGCGTATAGAGTTTTAAAAATAAGATATAATTTTGTATTTATTAATTAAAATATATTTAATTCAATATAAATTAACAATGATAAGGACTGGTTTTATCCTCTTCGAAGGAAA
Source organism: Rhyacophila brunnea (assembly GCF_057557595.1). NCBI lineage: Eukaryota > Metazoa > Arthropoda > Insecta > Trichoptera > Rhyacophilidae > Rhyacophila > Rhyacophila brunnea. The sequence continues at coordinate 40,830,606 of NW_028232751.1, forward strand.
AGCATATCTGTGGTATTTTCGAGTTATGTATGGACAAATAACATTAGCTCCATATTAGGCGATTGGAAGATAAACGTGCGTATAGAGTTTTAAAAATAAGATATAATTTTGTATTTATTAATTAAAATATATTTAATTCAATATAAATTAACAATGATAAGGACTGGTTTTATCCTCTTCGAAGGAAAAGCATATTTATACATACTATATGTTTTTAAACACACCGAAGACGTGCCTAACGTTTGATATTTTTGTTAAGCAGTAGGTATCGTGAAACTATAGAGAGAAGAAAATTTGGCAGTAGTACAGCTGTTAATGCATTCCAAATAAGTGAAAAATAAGGAGCCAACGTTCTTTATATAAGAGGACAGCCCTTCAGTTGACCTTGTACCTTTTCGCATTGTGGAAGATTTTTTTAGTTTGCCTCAGAAAATGGACGGACCTCAGAGCAACAATACTAAAGACAGCTGGTATTGTCCTGCTATACGAAGCCATTTTCTTTCCTCACCTCAATTTTATTATTAGTAACTTACACATAAAACGTTATACTACCATCTTACCTAGCGTAACTTTATATTTCTTATAAAACAACACGTCACTCCCAGTACAAAAGTCAAACCAATATTTACCGGCTTCACTTTAACGTCACTAAGTCGATTATTCATATGTCTTCTCTCTTACTCTAATACATATTACGGAGATTATACACGTGCCGAAAGCTTTATCACTCAGACTTTTTCTCTCACAGTTTTTACTTTGCAAGAACTTTAATAGTATTTTATGCGTAGAATTAGATATTACCTCTTCACTTAACGTGGCCCAGCAAAGTCAAAAGGTTGGATACTTATAGAATAAAGCTTGATCTCGAGCAGACAATAAAGCATGGAATGTTTTATATAATATAATATGGTCATTCATTATTATAACATAAAACCTTTATATCTACGCGCCACTGCTGCACTTCATTCTTACACCTTTATATTTTATTCAATTAGCATTCAATCTCCTCCATTGCGTCAAACCGTATAGTACCTTCATTAAACGCAAATTCTTTGGAAGCAAAGGCAAATGCAATTATCCGCTAATCTAATTCAAGTGAGTGGTTACTGTTAGAAATTTGAAAAACCTCGTTGAGGTAGTTGGTAGTTTCTCACCCATCCATTCTTTGTCCCGCCTTTGTGCGGAGTTCGCGTCGGCTGAAAGACAGTGGAAACGGAGCCAGCCAATGGGCCTGACGTGGGAATGTGGTTAGGCAAGTAAGTAGGTACATGTCGGGAAAACAATGATGCTAGATGAATTTATGGCCAGCTGTTATGACGCGGTTACTGCTAACTACACCACCTGAGATTATATTTTGAAACTGATGCTGGTGTAAATTGATTATCAAAACTATATCAAAATAAAAACAGACGAGCTCAACTATTGCGATTGTTTATATTGGTGAATATGAGTAATACTCGGAGCAGTGACAGGGCTGTAGCCTAGAGTCCTGGGCATAGGAGAGGCCCGGCATGGCGGGTCGACTAGCTTAGTGAGATTAACACACAACACAAATTTTCTCTAATAGTTTACTTCAGGGCCATTAAATATTTTAAATATATAGTAGTGCGTTGCAATTTGATATGATATGGTGATTGATATGCTTAAATGATAATTCCCGTGTAGAATTTGTGAAACTCTACTGTAAAGTATCACACTACCCCAGCGCTCGAAATGGAAAATTTTACGAACCAGAGCGCTTGATAATTTTACAAAAATATCAACTATATTATACTAGAAGTATATACCTATGTTACACCGAATGTGCGAAATTGACTATTACATGAAATGGGCAAAATTTTGGCAAATTCATGTAATGGTCAAGCCTGTTGCCTTATTCATGAGTTAAGTAAATTTTCTGCTGAGTACATGAATTCGCCAGGGTATGGAATTCTTGAACTGTCAACATGACAGAAGAAAAAGTAAATTTAATACGGATGGTTTTATTAGTTATAATTGGACATAATATAATATTATTATTATTAGGTTAGGTTTTGTAATTCTGAATTAAATTATTCAACTGAATGTCCATTTTGAGGTTAGCTATCAAGTGTCAACAAACTATCACAAACATTCAATCGACCATTGCACGTTTGATACCCAAGCACGAATCAAATCGCGAAAATACTTTTCAATAAAATTCTTCCGTTATCATATTATAGTTCTAGATTTTTTTTGCGCATAGTAAATGGATATAAACGTCATTGTAGTTATTGATTGGTATATTTTTATATTATAATCAATGACATTTGACACATTTGTTTAGTTGCAAAAAACACCACCGGAGCGCGATCATCTATTTTGACCATAGATAATATATGTACATTTTGACCAATGCATGAGCATTTGATACATTTAGTTTAGTTGCAAAAATACCACCGTAGCGCTACTATCTAATTTGTCCAATACATGAACTAGGCAGAAAAATTACTGCCGAATTCACGCACTCTCCAGATATTTTGTCTAATTCATGAATAAGGCAACGGGCTTGCATTTTTCATGATTTAGGCAAAATTTTGCCCATTTCATGTAATATTCAATTTCGCACATTCGGCGTAACATACAGGTATACTACATTAATTGTAAATGTGATTTATAAAAATAAGTGTTGTTTTTTTTATTTTATGAAATATCTTGCTCAGACGGTCAAATTAATATTTCCACGAGACGGAGCGATAATTTTATGGATTTTATGAACCGGAACGGCGCTCCGGTACGTTCCGGTCCATTTCGAGCCCTGCACTACCCTTAACCTTAGTGATAGGTAGGTGGGCCCACCAAAGACCCTGGCCTGGGGGCCCGCTACAGGATGTGGGGGCCATGCCTGGCGCACTATGTTAAACACAAAGAATCACACTTTGTAACTAAAAATTATTATTATTGAAGATGACAATGAAGGCACCTAATAAAATGAGCAGTTTCTTTTTTTGTACAAGTGCTATAATACTACTATCTCTTGTAATGGTTATGTTATGCGTTCCTTTGATGTTAGTTGCAGGGATGTTATACCGACTAAATGTGTGAGAAAGTTTTTTTGAGCATATTATTCGGCGCGGAATGGATAACTTGGAGATGCTGGTGTTTTGGGTAGCCTCCAGATAAGGCGAAGCAGAGGAAGAGCGTCGGCGCGCTAGTGAAGTAGCTTTCTGGGAGTAGCCTTCACTCTATTCTGAGAGAAGTAGAATACCGAGAAGGGTGGTATTATTCGCTTAGAAGATGAGACTGGATGTCAAGGTAGATTGTCCAAGACGAGAGACACTTTGGAGCTCACGGCAGCCGATTTTTTAGACCGGCCGGAGTCTTGGTTTCTAATAAGTAATACAGTCAAATAACGAATGGCCACCTTGTCACGAATGATGTCACCTTCACTCTGTATGAGCCGATATTCTCCGCTGAGGAGCGAAAATAGTAAGTGATTTTGTTCAAGAACAATAAAATTACTCTTTTTCCCACAATTCCCACAAACTCCTTAAAATTTACTAAATTATTTATTTAAAACATAATAAAAAAATAACAGATTATAATACGAATAAGTATAAAGCAAAGATTCTGGCCAGCTCTCGTAGTCCAGTGCGTAAGGCGATTGCCTTCCATGTGGGAGCTCTTAGTTCGATAACCGGTGAGGACACAATATATTTAAGTACGTGATTTTCTCAAAGCCTGGGTGTTTGTGAATGTTCAAAATTACTAACAACCACCTTGTACGAAAAAGCAAGGACATGGTTATTAATAATTACAAAAAAAGCTTCTTTGCTGAAAAAATAAACATAATTATTTTTTCAAAACCAAATTTATACATCTTTATGTTTCTAGGGAAAGCATTGATTAGTCTTGCAGCCCTCGCTATTAATTCCTGAAAAGTTTTCACTTCATAATAAAGTCACGGAAGACCCGATTGCGTTATGTGTAATAATATATTTTTGAATTGCATATAATAGCTAAACTCAATTATATTTGCATGTTATGTCGAAACGGTTATATGTTATGTTGTAGTTACAATCAATTACATCTATTTTCCAGTATTTTCTTCGTTGAATAAATAATAATATATATGTTACAGTGACTGACAATGATAAAAACACGTCTCTTGCGAAATGTCTTCGTATCTCCGGCTCGCAATCTCCATTGTAAATATTATAGGCATATCCTACGAGCCTTTTGTGACAGCCATTTTAATTATAACCTTATATATTTTTCATTCAATAAGCCAAGGTCTCGGGCGATGTAGTGTCACAACTCAAAACCGGCCCAAATCGCTTACGAACCAAATATTCCAGACGTGCGCAAACCATTTTACAGTCGAATAAAAGACATCATTAATAAAATTCTCAAGTTAATACATGGTTTTTTCACATTGAAATAATACGAAGCCAGGCTTCATGACTAAGCATTTTTATATACCTACGTAGTCATATAGTGTTAATTTTTAAAAAATGAAAGCTTTGACATATCTACCTTACGAACAGTCACATTTTCCATGCTGTTATTATAGTATTTCTTGAAAAATAAACTACAGGACCCTGAACATATTTCGTAGTGAATCATTCAAACGTATATTAATTTAGTGCGTTTGGAAACACTGCGTCTAAACCAAAATAAACTGCATTTAAGTAGTCGTAATATTAGGAAACCATTCGAAAATATATTATTATTATTTTCGATGCATTTTCATTATCATTTTATAGTTATCATTATCATCAGTCAGCCTGTCTCAATCCACTGCTAGACGTAGGCCTCCTTAAGGTGTATGCACTCTTATAGGTTCCAATTTAGTATACTTGAGGTTGGCTTTTCGGAGTGACGTCCCTAGATAAAATGCCGCCCCTAAGCAGTTCCAAAATGACGCCCCATTTTTAATACAGTATTTTTATCATCCTTTCATGAGTCCAATATCTAAGATTCTAAGAAATGTGTTGTACGGATACATTACTGACAAAATATCAGACTGTAATTATTCGCAAATCTGCACGTGTCGTTTCTAGTCACCGTGTACGTCGAAGGGCAACGGAAGTAAACTAGATATCGCGAAGCCGACAAAACCAGTGAGCTGAATTTTTTAACGGAAAGGTGTTTTCGTTATTACTAAGTTTAGGTAGCTATTTCTATATATTCCAAAAGATTCTCCTCGATTTCCCGCCCGTCGAGTAACTGCCGCCCCCAAGCGACGCTCAATCGGCCTACCCCTACGGGACGTCACTGGCCTTTCGATAGTGTTACATCCACAGAACAGATAATAAATAGAATACCGGTAGGCTATATTCAATACGCCGCATATTGATGCAGGGTTTTTGAATGTGTGAGTGTCCTACCAAAATGAAGCACGCATTATGCACGTGCAATAGTGTGTGTAATACACCAACATTAAATGAGCGTACATGCATAAACCGAGAGCAGTTTTCAGTATTAGACGTACAACGCATTCTTGACACGTGTGTAGGTTTAACCCGGATTCTTCACAGTTCACCATGAGACAGACGTATTGCATTGAGATAAAAATAAATATGCGCTGTTCATGGGAATTGCAAACAGTATTGTACCAATTTTATTAAATTCAATAATAACATTAATTTATTTTAATTTTGATTTGTATCCAATATATGACAATAACGCTATCATTATTGTCAAATAATTGATAGGTACGAATTGACACTTATGAGCACCTGCTTGCTAACCTACTATTGAATCATTCAATATTTTATATAAAATTCTAGCAAATGCAAGTACGTTATAACTAAAATTTAGAGACATCCTGACAACGGTTAGTTTTTAAGGTAATTGATACTTTGATGTAAAATACAAAAGCCGACTGCCAAGATTAACGCAATTTGTAAAGCGCTTCAAAAATGTAAAAACTACTTGTTAATTTCGTCGTAATTAGATAGGACGCGGGTGGCTTAGTTAGTAGAGTACATTTATATATTATATAATATAATATATACTTATAATCCCTCAGATGCCGTATTGTGCCACGGACGATAGCTTTGATATCCCTGGCCCATTGTTTAACGATTACAAATACTAATTTATAATCGGCTATGTTTCATAACGCGACGATCATCGATGTTGCACTTATTAAGTGGTTCTAAATGCAAGGTTCGCGTTCGGAGAATGGCTCGTTAACGAACTTGGAGTTACCGCCAATGATCTAATGGGCAATTATAGCTTTATTGGCATATTCAAATTGTTTACCCAGACCAATTTCGCAGTAATTTAAATGAAGTACGTATTTATTAGTTTAATGTACGCTCTCGTATGCCTTCTAAGTTTAGTTACAAAATAACTAAGTACCTACTTATTTACAGAAGTCATACTTCAGACCAGTGACGAAGGGTGGAGGTAGGCTGTTAAGACCCGCCATAAATAGTGCACACTAAACTTCGTCAGTCATACGTATTTGTTTTTATTGAACTAAGACTACAATTTACAGATAGTGTTGGGTAGTTTTTAAAATTTAATTAAACCCTGCGAAAACCAAAGCATAATAGATAATAGTCAAAAAATACTCGTCTATCTATAAAATATCTAAAATTATGCAATTAAATAATACATAACTTTGAATTTTAATTTTATATATAGAATAATATGTTTTATCTACTTATTATAGTTTAGTTAGGCAGGGCTTAATAAATTTAAAACATGAACCAACAATATGTGTAAGATGTATTCTTAATACAACGAAAACAAATAAATATGAATGAAAAAGTGTGCATAACTTTGTCATATCACCAAAATATACCAACACGATTATGGTTTGTTTTTGATTTTTAAAAACTAACCAATACCATCTGTAAATTGTACTCTTAGTTCAATAAGAACAAATACGTATGACTAACAAAGTTTAATGTGCACTATTTATGGCGGATCTTAACAGCCTACCTCCACCCTTAGCTCCGGCCTCATACGTTATGATGTCTATTAATATGTCTATTAATGAGTCTATTAATAATTTACATTTCAAATACGGCTCTAGGTTAAGTTTAAATGAATCCAGTCTGCACGAACGTCTTTCCATCATAACCTCTGTGTCTTAATATATGATGTTATATGATGCAATGTTCGATTCATCTGTGCCCCTTTCTCTAATGTAACCCAAAAATGAAGCACCACAACGCAGCATATAACTAGACTAGTCCTAGAGCGCGATGCTCAATTCGTACTTACCATAAAATAACAGTAAAAATTGTAAGTAGCCGAAATCCATCTGTTAACTATAGATTATAGAGATAAGGAATCCTTAACCATAGACTACTTTTGTTATGAACCGCCCCCTTGCCCCCCTTCCGTATTGCCATTTACCACTGACAGCTGCTGTCAAAATAAATTGACGTGTCTTTAAAACGGCCAATACACTCAAATTCATTTAACAATTGATCTCAATATGGGTATTGAAGAACTATTAAATATCCGTGACATTTAATACGACATATTTTCCTTTACTTTCTTGATTCTGTACATGTCTTAATTTAGTAAAACCGATTATCGAATTGAAATGTCAGTGTCAATGAATTATGAATTAACTTTTCTTATTCAGATTTAGATATTTATGTAATATTAAAACAATAGATAGGTAGTTGAAATATATAAGTACTTAGTTACCTACACACCAACATGGTAATATTAGTTTTAATCACTCTATATAATTATTCACATCATGGCATATATTTGTAATAATTGTAAATGACAAAATCTGACATTTCAACGGCAAGTGTTACCGTATCGGGAAAAACATGGTCAAAAAATAACTTATATTATTCACTAATTGCGGAGACATTTAATCATTTTTATTAAATATTAATTGTGTATTTATAGATATTGAATTTATTTTGTATATTTTTCATATTTTTGTCATCGTTTAACAATTACAAAATAATTTACCTAAATTATGAAAAAGAGAATTTTTATATATGGTAATATTTTCAATAGAAAAACAGAACGAAGCTATTGCAGATTTGGTGGACCATAGACAACTCGATCATAACTATGAAAGACTTTCTGGATAGTGTTTTGTTGTAATTTTGTTGTAATTATGACAGACGATTGTGCATAGGGCTCTTAGACTGCAAATTTTCATGTACGATTAAAACGCATTGGCGTAAGTCATTTCTTTTACATTCGGTACGTTATCGTATCCAGTAAGTTGTAAGAAAGCACTTTTACGAAGGAAAATTATCCGAAACCATCAGGCCGATATACAAATGGCAGAAAGGCATTCACTTCGAATAAAACTATCTGCTATCAACAATTTATCGCAATGGTAAATTGTGGGTTTGTAAAATATAAGTAACATTTATTTTGAGTACTTAGGCTTAGACAAAATTTCGCCTCCTATCAATTTTTGCCTTATAACGTGTATTCATTATCATTGACTACTATCTGATATGGATCTTCGCCTTCTCCCGAATAAGTTTTGTAATATATTTGTTTACAAGATATGTGGTTAACCATTCGGTCAATTTATTAGATCCATGGCCTTGGGTATAAATAAAAACATATTGAAAAATTGACATGTTAATTTGTCAGAGAAGGAAATCAAGCTCGCGACCAACGACTTCAGAAGCAGAATTTTTATTACTCGTCCATAACAAGCGTTACATTTTTGCTGATTTTTCTAAAAAATGCAAAGAAAATCATTATTATTCACGGGCCTTGAGAATTGGTACATTTTCATGTCGTCGGACATTTAGTGTATCACCTGCTTACCCATACGGACAACTACAGTACCCATAATAGATAATTGAATTGGAAATAAATTTAATATTTGATAATAATCACGCTAGATTGGTGAATACCTATTTATCTGCTTACCTTCATGAGTCATAAACGTATAATTTCCAATACGAGTAATATAAAATCTTTCACGTCATAATATTATAATAAATTAAAGGAAAATATAGAGATTGTTAGGAATATTCAACTGTCAAAGAAAATGAACGCCACAACAAAATGTTATCTTTGTTGACCGAACATATTAATATGGTCGATAGATAATTAATTTACGGAATATTTTTGACCAATCGAAAAGTGAGGGGAGGGGTATGTCAACGATCATTCTTAATATAGCATACCTAACTAAGAAAAAATCTTAAATAGCCGAGCTTGTTGTGATACTAAGAAGTCTCGAAATATTTTTTTCATGCGTTAAATTAACTTTACATGAACAAACGTGATTAGAGTTTTATAAAACGTAATGATAACGGTTCCAAAAAATACGCCTACTTTATCTAACAATGATCTATCTGCGATCCAGTGACGTACGGAAATTCAGTGCAAAAATAATAATATTATTATCATTAAATTTTCTTGATACGACTTCATTTAAAAATAAGTTAAAATAGTAAAAATACCTAGCATTATCTTTTAATCTCTTGAACAATATACTAATACCTTATCTAAACACTGCTTTGTTGATGTTTTAACATTTTCACTTCGATCTATGCACTCCCAAATTGTCTACAATTTGAGTCAAGTATATTCTTAAATAATTAAATATTTTATAATGCCACCTACACATAGTTATATTATAAAACCTTATACGAGAAACAGTTGTTAGCCATTTTACTGATTCATTAGGTTATTGTTTAATTTAAAAACCAAATTAGTAATTTGTAAATGTCCGAAAACTAAAACTATCCTCGCAAAAGGCAGACCAGAAAAAAATCATGTTAGACTAACATTAAATCGAAAGTCAGCCCTAAAGCCAAAACCATGATACCATGCTAAATACCTGTTATAGTGAGTAATCAAGCGTATCGTTATTATTAGATTTATTTCATTATTAAAGTCTAATGGATTTAATCCATTCCATTAGAATCAAATTTAAATTTAAATTCCATCTAATAGTCTCGGTCAATAGTATTAATATTCCATTATTATATTAAAATCCACCACTATGTGTGTAGGATGCCAACCCAAATCTGTCTAGCCTAGCGTAACAGCTGGCTCCGGTAGCAAAAATAAATATAACACGAAAGCATAAATAAATATGTGGTTTTCGTCCGATATTTTTGTTAGAAATGTTAGTGTCGTTAATAGCATACCTATAAAATATTTTATAACAGCTCTTCTTCATCGTTGTTAATTTCGTCAGAAGTCATCCACATTCGTCATTTTAATTTCATTCTTAAGGACAGAGGCTCTGGATGGATTTAACTTAAAAGATTTTAATATATAATTGATCAGTCCATTTATGAACAAGAAGGGAGTGCAGAGAACATTTTATTATAATGAAATTTCTGTAGTATTAGATCTACCAAGTTACCCAAATTTCATCAATACTTGTATAATTTTAGAAGTTCAGTATAGTCAGAACAACATCTTGGGTTTTCGTTTAAGCAAGGTTAAGTAACGCAATTAAGCTGCAGTCCTTGTATTATTATGTATACTTTAACTAACGAAATTCCACTGCAGGTGATCTTATTTACAATTTGGAACACCTGAAGAGTCTCTTAATGATTACACCGAGAATAGATGTGTCACGTCATCTTGTTGACTGTTTCTAACGGGTCGTACCAGTGTACCCCTAAGAATCAGCGGACCGTGTATGGAAATTTGTAATTATGTAATTGACCGTATCACAGTTCACTACAAACTATTTTATGGGAAATTAGATGATCGTATCACATTAATATCTATATAAAACAACTAAAAATACCTACATAATAAAAACTATCGAAATATGGGAAAAACTAGAAGAAAATAGTTATGTAAATAAATTAGAAATACAATCATATCGTTTATATGTATGCAAAATTCTGAATTATTTAAAAGTGGGTTAGCAAGTTATTATGTCGTAGGTATATTTGATACCAATTAATGTCAACTTAATTTTCTTATTGAATCTAATAAAATTCGAACATTAGGTACTTTTTGCAAAGCTCCATGAACAACGCGTCATTTTTAAAATCCCAATGCCATAAACCCATTTCTTTCCGATATACTATGATATGGCGAAATGAAATGCGTGCAATTTACATGTAATCATAGACTATAATATACATCTAGACGCCACCCGTTGCATTGCTAAATGAAGCTGCGTGCCGTGCGTTTGGTTCGTGGGCGAGCGAACGCATTCGTCTACAAATGTTCGAGACCATTGACCATTTCGCTAGTGCTCGCACTAGACGATCGGAATTAAAATATAATTTTCTATTTTTTTTACGTTATATAGTATTTTTAAGCGGTCAAAATGCAACCATTAGGTAAAGATATCCATAATTTAAGTTATTTTAAAGATACACTAGGTCACTGATATTAAAATATATAATAAAATACAAATAAATTATCACGAACATGTATCAACTTACCTATGAAACGTAATACCATCTTCTTGCTTATCAGTACGGCTACCATATTTTAATACAACACACAGAACCATCTTTCCTACTTAATTAACTAAAAATATTTACCACTGACTTTATGTTTAACACACAAAATAGCAATTTTAGCAACACGAGCTCGCAGGTTATCGACGCTACGTGAAGCGATTCACCACGATTTGCCGGCGATACTTTTGGAAACTAACTCACACATATGTAAACCTTTTATCTTACTCTAACGCGTGTCGCAGAGATTATAAGGGTGCCGAATACTTTCTCACTCGCACTCATGCATCGTTTTTGTTCAGGCCTTGCATGTTACCCTCGGAATTATATAAATGTCCGATGAGTTACCTATATAAATTCGCACACCACTGGCTTTATGGTATGTTTGATGTATGGTATCTGTAATAGCTAAAAATGAGGCCCATCAAGAAATAAAGGTACCAACTCAATAATAGCATAAAAACTCGTAATATTAGTAGTAAAAAAACATAATATTGCGAATGTCACGACTGATACATCTTCAGGTTGGCAGACACTCCGTCTTTGTTAATCAGCTGTCTGTTTGTTTGCTCAAGAATACCTGTAATTTCAACATAAACACAATGGGCTATTATGTGTACGTTATGTTTATAATACTTAAATTGCAGTGTTACATTTTATATGACGAGGAAATTGGAAGATAAACGTCTTACTTTATAATTACACATACATATTGTTACTGTTTAATTTGTCGGCCATTGTGGCTACGACATTACATTCAAAAACATTGGACTAGTATTTTTGCGCTATTTCCTCCACACCTGGTATGTATGCGTGGCACTTACATAAAAGGGGCGGGGGGGAATCGGTTCCAGAAAGTAGGTTCAAACCAATGACATTAATATGGACGAATCATCTGGGAATAAAAATGACACTCACTTTTTTGTCGGGTCTGCCGAATGGCATAATCTGTTCTAACGCCGTTACAATAAAGGTGATATTGCTTTATATTCCCGATGCTTTTTGTCGGGTCTGCCGAACGGTTCGGTTCGAACGGATTCGCTCAAATGAACATTGACACTAGAAACACTATTCTAACGCCATTAGAATAAAGGTGATATTGCTATAAATTCCCGATGCGTGATATCGCATAATGGAAATTGCGTGACGTCTACCTATACATGTGCGAATGTCGCTGTGCGTGAATTTAATTGGTAGCTACTGTATTGAGTGCGTTGTCCATTAATAATGTCATTGGTTCAAACCATTGATATATCTATATTTTACAGGATACACCATTCCAAACAATATCTAAACAGAAAACGTATTTAGAAGTAAAAGTAGAGAAGGGCGTCGGGGTACAGACACCTAGGAGAGAGAAAGAAACCATCATGGCATATACAAATTTACGCAGTTTGAAAATTTACCCTTATTACAATGCAGGTGCCATCTTCAAAAGTGACCTCCCTCTGTGTCAAAAAAATGTGTGCTACCTACGCTCGTATGCAAGTGAAACATTCACTCTTAATAATGCAAGAGAAATCCAAAAGTTACGAGTAGCCCAGCGTGGCATGGAAATTCGCATTTTGGGCATACCGCGTACATATCACAAAATAAACCAATGTATAAGGCAGCAGTCAAGAGTGGGTACGCGAAGTGATAGAGGTCGCTAAGCAGATGAAATGTCAACGGGCTGGACGTGTAGTAGACAACCGCTAAACAAATACCCTCATACAGTGGTACCCAAGGGACACTAAGCTACACGAAACTAAACTAAACCACATTGACGCCTTGAAACTCACTGGATTGATTGGATCATAAAGTTCGGTGGATGTACGTGGCAGCAAATAACTAGAGGCCGAGAAGAGTAGAGGGAACTAGGGGAGGCCTTCATCCAGCAGTGCATCATATTTCAGTCACTTTCATCTGAATTTATCTGTTTCAAATGTATGTGGTGATTCTGCCGGATTAAGGCTAGACTTCAGCTGGGGCACGGTCTAAAACAATCGTGACTACGAGACGCGAAGATTGTGCAAACGACGCGCAGAACAAAACATAATTTGTCACAAAAATTCAACATGTGTCTATTTAATGTTATGTTTATTGTTCTATTAGTAATTATAATAATATATTCATTGACATTTTTTCTTTTTCAAGTTTTTTAGTCATCTTTACACGACTTAAGAATTATTCCCCCTACGCCATCACAAAACAAATTGACGTGTTCACAGCTCGACTTTCGCTCTCCGATTGGCAGCCAGTATGAAATTTCGTCGCACCTATAGTTGAAAATTATTGGCCGTTTCACTGAAGTATGCTCTTAATCTTTAGGGCCGATTAAAATTCTATTGTAATTAATTATATTTTTCACACATCTAATAATACGTCAATGGTTCAATTTGACTTTTAAAATATTATTAATCTACACATTTATATTTTTATTATATGTACACCGTTAATTGCTAAAAATAAAGTTCATTTATAACACTATTAATAACTACTGTTGATTATTAAAGTCATTTGTTCCTCATATCGCTCACGCAGTAATGTTTTGGTTCCTACCATGTGTCTGGTCTCGCTTAATCTAAATTTCAAGGTTTTTTTCTTTTAGCCCGAAGCGTTAAAAATCATACAGTAAAAAATATTTCTCAATTGATCTTTCTGATTGGTGAAATAAAATTTAATTTTCGTTCGCCGTTTCCGATTTGTCACGATATTTTTTCTAATATCGAACACACTATTCATAACAGGGGTGTGGCAACACTATGACTTCATCGATACAGTGTTACCGACGGCCTGATTGGAGAAACTGAGCTATTATGTCGACAACGAAATGTTACGTGTCTCCAGAGATTATCACAATAAACTGAAAAACAAGATACCACATAAAATAATTATTCTCAATTTGGAATAGATATGTCAGAAACATAAATTTAGATCTAAAAAAAAATGTATACTGCACTTAAAAACGCATTGCAGAAAAAACGCTCGACTAGTTATTGAATATACAATAAATGTTGAACACGAATAGTAGGTATTGTTTAATAGATTGATTAAAAAATGCAAAATGTAGTCAATAATTATCGAATTTGAGACAACACAAGACGCGCAGCTTTTAATAAAATATCAGCGTAATTAATAATGGATGTGAGTTTAAATCGGAGGTGTTCCAATAACGAATTCTATATTAATAAGCCTTGTGTATTATTTATAATCATCATCATCATCGGTCGGGGTCGATTCACTTCTAGATAAAGGCCTTCCCTAGCTCCGTCCACTCTTCTCGGTTGTCAGTTCTTGGCTACCACGTACATCTATCGACCTTTATGAGTTCGTCTTTTCAGTAGGTTTTAGGGCATTTAGTGCCCCTAGGTTACCACTCTATGACGGTATTTGTCTAACGGTTGTATTATTAATAACATTTAATAATAATAAAATAGTCAAAAACACAAAACCGGTATATTAAAAAAATATTGTTTTTGGTATAATACTAAATTATGATAAATAAATTCACAATTGCACACGTTCCTAAATAGTCAACATCAATATCATCAATTTTTATCATGTTTGGATCAACATATTTTAAAGCCGAACTATTCTACATTTTTATAGGTTATTCAAAGTCATTGGAAACGTCAATCAATAGTTGATTTAACGACACGCGCCAAATATTTTTTGCGAGCTAAACGCCTTTTTTTTAAAATACCGAACCTGACACGAAAATACTTAAATTATTGGCAACACTGCTGAATGATCAGTATCGGATAAAATTATAAATATTTCTTTTTACTAATTTATTTATTTATTTATTTACAGGGCGTACCTGGAAAAAGTTAAATGGAAACACCGATACAAAATCAAACGCTATTTTTTTTTAACTATAGAATAAAATTAATACAGACAGGTTAAGTTCATACCTTGACCAGCAAATACATAACTTATACCTATGCAGTAATAATTAAATAATATATTGTAGTATATACAATGAATAATATATACAAATATGTATAAATAATAATAATATAAGTGTGTATTTCAAAAAAAAAATCGGTAAGTCCACTAATGGTTAAAATATAATAACAAATACGTAAATATTTTATATATAATTTCACACATTATGTAAATAAAGATCTATAATTTCCACAACCAACAGCATATGATTTAAAAAAAAAAATGATTATTACAGATTAGGATACGAATAAACACTTGATTGCAATAAAAATTATCGGCTATTAAAGTGGTAAATACTGTTCATATTTATAAATAAAATACTACAATGGAAAAAGAAATTAAACATTAAAACCAATCAATTACGCCTGTAACTCAAAACCGTTATTCGTTAACAATATTGATATATGAAAATATATGCCTCAATTATTGAAATTATTATATTGTGACATTTCTTTACTAATTCCAACCGTCCCTATATGAAAATTTTATACTCGCTTTGTTCATATGTAGGCCTTTTTTTTTTTTTTTTTTTTTCGACCATGTCCGATCCTAATAGGATCATATGGGCCTCCACAGAGTAGAGGTTTTGTATTAACAGATTTTTTTTACGAGAAATGGATGTCAGCCACTTGCTCAACCTATAAGGTCCATACCCTGACTCACACACATATTGAAAAACAATATGTGTACTTGCCAGACCCAGGATTCGAACCTGGGACCCACGGCATGATAGTCCAACGCTTATGCCGCGCGGCCACCGTGGGTGTAGGCCTAGTGAATATAAATAAATCTATGTAAAGAAATTGAATGTGCAGGTGATTTAAAAAGTCGATTAATATTTCCGTATGACATAAAAAAACGTTGTTTCCTGATCTGCTTTAATATCCGTTCCAGATCAAAATATAGTTTCGGTTTCTTTTGGTTAAATCGCTTATCACATCAATCATACTATTGATATTGCATCAAATACGCAACTACGGTGAAACTTTACTCTATTATCGGAGATTGGAAATTCTAGTTTATTATTAGGGTCTCATTTGTAGTTTTCGTTGCAAAATGATATAACATCCGACCCTATTTTCGATGTTTAATTCGTATGTAATATACAGCATTGGTTCTGTAAAATTGTATAAATTAATAAATTATCAATTCAATCAATGAGGTATTTTTAAAATGTTTTTTTTTTTATAAACGACTGAAAATTACATTATAATTCTAATGGATGTCTAGACTTTCGGAATCGTTTGGCACTATAGTAAAAATACAACGGAGACAGAATATTATTATATTAATGAAAATACCCACGTAAAATCTAGCCCCACCCTCCCCTTATTTATATTGAAATAAATAATTTAAAATTCTTCATTGTTCTAAACCATCCTATATCGGAGATCGGGCACAATCAGGGATCAGTACGATCTTCGTTTTATCGTTAACTCATAAAGCGGGAACCACATTGAGGTGCATGTCGCGGACTATCACGTGAACTCACGATGATAAAAATGTTAATTGTTTCGTCATTTTGCAGAATATTTTGAACGTGCACCATCTCGTAAATTCACTGAATAATGACACTGATGAATAGTGCCTACTATAATGTAATAGTAATTAGAATTATTATTAATTATTCATGCTAATTTCAATTAATTTTAACAGTTTCTACGTGTGCGTATGTTAAAATACATGCGGCATGACATTCATAGATAATAGAACACAACCTGCAGACCATAGATAATAGACAACATTCTCATAGAAAATACATAGTGCCAACTGCTAAAAACAAAAAAGAACGTCAGTTTGACAGTTTGACGTGACAGACGGAAAGTGTTGGCATGTGGAATATGATAAAAACTTTCAATTGTCGTTCATTGAATCATGCAGGTGCCGATGCAGTGCAGTTCAACGTGAAGTGCGCTCATTCTTGTTTTAATGATTACGGCAGATTTTGCCATCTGAAAATGTTCGTTTAAAGGTTCAAAATGTGCTACGGGATGGGAGCATCAGTCTTATAACATTTTAAACACCAAGAACAACGACATTGCACACTTTTTTTCCCATAGCGGCAGCCCGTGATAGCAGGCGACAAGCACCGTGACATGCACCTCAATGTGGGTGGCCCTTAACAGTTCGGTGGAGTCATGCTGATCACAGACGTTCTTAAGACACGAACTATGGTGGCTTCTTCTACTATGTATACCAGTTACAAAATTTAGTATGTAAACAATTTATATGCCATTTGTGTTCGAATATACCTTAATCCAGTTGTGTGATTAAGTACCTATAACGGTTATACGTTAATCGGAGACCGCACTTTGTTTTATTGGTTATCCTGTATTTGGACACTACATTGGTAACCTAAATAATCCAAATAAGGTACTGCACTGCACCAAAGATGGTCAGTAAGTAAAGCAATAAAAAGCAGAGAACACAATACCTATTGACCTGGCTGGAAAGTTTACATGTGCGCCGTAGTAATCCACAATACAATTAGTAATAAACATACATAGTTTGAAAACACCTTAGATATATCTCTATATATATAAAAATCTCGTGTCACGATGTTTGTGGTCGAACTCCTCCGAAATGGCTCGACCGATTTTTATGAATTTTTTTATGTATATTTTTTAGGTATGAGAATAGGTCAACAAGTATATTTCATACCGCTAGGTGATTAGGGTATCTCTATCCAGAAAAATTTTCTTTTATTTTTTTGACAATTTTTTTTTTGTATTTTTTTTATTATTAGGCATAAAAAAATACCTATAACCCCAAATTTTCACCAGCCTACCTTCACCCTCCCATTTTTTAATCGCTCTTTAATTATTTTTGTATGAACAAATTTAACCGTCGTTCGTATTTCAAACAGAACGAAATTATTTATGTTGTTGAATGACAGATGGCGCTACGTCCGAGAAGAATTCAAGAAAAGCGTCGCGTCATTTTGACATTTCATTCGGCATATCACAACGCAGTGCGTGCAAAATTTTGTACGATTTATTTTAATTTATCTATTTTTATGTGCGTGTATTACAGTGCACAATGCCAGCAAGACGCAAGGGGGGCCATCTGGGCAGTCGAACGAATAAAGCAACAAACATGCGAAATAGTAGAGCAGAAAGAACAGACGAACAAATCCAACAAAATAACAAAAACGTGCGTGTAAGTATGTCGCAATTGCGTGCATCTCAATCACAAGAGGCACGAGCTGAACGAAATCAACAACGACAATTGGAACGGAGCCAAGCGCGCCGGTTTGTAGTTAACACACGCAGAGCAAATGACCGACAACGCCAACAAGTACATCGAACAATTACATCCGCTTCGTTCCTTCGTCTCGCATTCGAGTACGAGCCATATATTGAATATTCCGCTCATCCGAAAGTGCTGATTGGTGCTATGGACAAAGAATGTCCCCATTGTCATGCGCTCAAATTCAAACATGAGTCAGCCGGGATGTGTTGCGCATCAGGAAAAGTGCAACTACCAAAAATTGAGATACCATCAGAACCATTGAATGGCTTGCTCATCGGCACGGTTCCAGATTCAAACCTGTTCCTGAAGTCCATTCGCACATTCAATTCATGCTTCCAATTGACTTCGTCCGGAGCAACAGAAATAGTTCACAATACTGCGGCAAATGGTCAACAATTCCATTCTACGTTCAAAATCAAAGGCCAAGTATATCACAAAGTAGGCTCATTGCTGCCAATGCCGAACGAACCACATACATTTTTACATCCATCAGGGCATCATGAGGACATCAATCATGTGGATGCACGTTGCGGCTACAATAGCCTCAATTTGCCTAATACCAGGCGCATCGTCGGCGATATGGACGCCCTGTTGAATGAGCACAATGAATTATTGAAATTCTTCAAAGCACACATGCACGAATTGCAAAGTGACAATCACGCTATTGTCATCAATCCTGATAAAACACCAGCTGGAGAGCACGTACGTCGATTCAATGCGACTGTTGTTGACGACATTGCTGGAATCATGGTTGGCGACCCCACATCGACGCGAGAAATCGTGATTCGAAGAAGAAACAATAATCTGGAGTTCATCGCTGACACACACCGTTCATAGGACGCTCTCCAATATCCGCTAATTTTCTGGAAGGGACAAGACAGTTATTGCATAAACATTAAACAACGAGATCCTGTCACAGGTAATTCATTCATTATGAACATCATTACTCATTTTGAATTGAGAAAATGAATGGTAAATGTTTTTTTTGTTTTTATCGGCGGTCATCGTCTACAGCGCTCTATTCCTCTTTCTGTCATAGATCCCATCCCCACACACTTACGATACATTCGTTATTTTTTATTTAACAACCAAAATATTCACTAGAAATAATTTATATGGCAGAACAACGTTTGCTGGGTCAGCTAGTAATACATATTTACTTAGGTACTAGAAAATTTTTTGTAAAAAATACGACGCCCGTCGAAACTCGATCTAGTATTGGATTAGCGACAATGTAATTTATGAGCTAGGTGCATCCTATCAATTAAGACGAAATTAACTAGCAGTTTTTACATCTTGAAGTGCTTAACAAGTTACGTTCATTTTTGCAAATCGGTTTTTGTGCAAATACGTTATACTTAACTAAAATTTCGAGAGATTCGGACGCCGATTAGTAATTAAGACAATTTTATTGATACCTTAAAAACAAAAAAAAGTGAGGTTTTCAAATTATGTATAAGTATTCAATAAACCATTGCCATGCCATTAAAAAATGCATAATTTTAGGTATTTTATGGATAAACGAATATTTTTTGACTAATATCTACCATGACTTGGATTAGGCAGAGTTTATTTGAATTTTAAAAATGTACAAACACTGTCTAGACATTGTAGACAAAGTTAAGTGTGCTCTATTTATTTATATCGAATCTTAACAGTCCACCCTTCGCCACGCTACCTATTATGTCGCTTTGGGTTCAAACACATTGAAAAACAACAAATGAATTTTGCCAGACCCGGGATTCGATCGAACCCGAGACCCACGACTTCATAAGCGGACACGTTACTGCTCGGCCATCGCCGACCAGAACAATATGCATTTTATTTACCGATAAGCCTTTATTGCGACTAATATTGGTAATATAATCAATGTCTAGCTCACAGCCAGTGTGTCGAATGTACGATTTGCAGAAGATTACTTGAAAGATTTATGAAAATAAGATATAAGTACATACTTACTTACGTATTTTCGTTTGGTATATTTTTTGAACGGAGATTTATTTTAGAATTTCATTCAATTATTGTTCATTTATCTACAATGAATAATTAATTAAACGGGCGTTTACATGGTAGAACTCCATTATAATGGTTTTGAAACAAAATTATGTTTGTCAATTCTACTTTAATTGAGTCATTTACGGTGACATCTGTTTCGGGCTATAAATCCATCGTCGGAACAGAGTTATAGTCGACCGGTTCAAAACCAAAATAATTTTGAATTTATGTTTTATTAGTACCCATAGATAGCTGTAATATTGTGTGTTGTTTTGTATCAGTCGACGATGTCCCATTGAAGCGGGCGAAACCGGTCCCAATTATTATTAAGCCAAACGGAATAAGTAGTAGGTACATAATTTATTTTAATTTTAATTGATAATAAATAAATTACAGATTTTTAATCGAAATTATCACGTCTTTTAGAGAAAATTGAACTATCGAGTCCGTCATAACAGAAATCCAAAAAGCCAAAAATCTATCAACACCTTGTGACTGAAAAATCTCAAATCGCGTTTATCCAAAAATATTATTTTTGACATAGCAATATCTTACTTCTATAGGGAAACAACTAAAAATACCTACCTAGATAATAGCGTTTCAATATTTTGCACAAATTCACATTTCAATGTTAAAGTCCTGATTTTTTAAGTAAATGTATTTATTTAGTTCAAATTAACTTAGCAATGCATAGCGAAATTTTACAGTTTATAAAATAATCAACCCAGACATTCCCGTTTATAAAAATTGAATTAATAATTTATCCTGGGAATGGTTATTCGATTTTATGACCTGTTGAATAAATTTTTGTTTTTTTTTTGTTGAATTTGCAAAGAAAAGATCCTTCTACATTTTTGAAATTTTATGTTCTTTTCCTATAAGTACTATAATATTACTGGCTCTCAAGTACGGATATTGTAAAAAAGAAAATAATGACTAGGAATATTTAGAATATAAATATAGGATCTTGCTGTGAGGTATTATTATTTGAACTCTGAAACAAATTTATCGCTTGTCAGTTCGGGAAAACATAAATATTACAATAGGCAACTCTATCTGGTTCATGTTTATTCAGTTTATCGTGACTGAGCACCGAGTTATTGAGTTCTGAGCAGTCACTCAAGTTTGAGAATACAGCAGAGTAGCTGCAAACTGCATTACCCACTGCATTCTGAAATAATTGCATCCTGCACGGTGCACTGGGTCCTCTACTATTCTTGTATAACTAGTAAAAAATGCATCGCGTTCTGTAACATCAGTTATTTCTAGATAGATACCTAACACAATCAGAGATATCCAATCTATTCGAAACTAAAAATACCTCTTTTGCAAACATTTAAAATAAAACAAAAATGATATAATGTCACCTCAGTTCTAACTTATTGAAAGTTGGATTTATTATTATCTAGTGTACTCTGACATTATATGACCTACATAATTAAGATAATTAAAATAGCGATCACGACCGGTGACCGAAACAACATCGTCAATTGATAGCAATATCCATGATCCCTTGGCATTGTTCTCCTGAGGCGTTTCCAATGTTTTGGCTTATCGCCTTCTTTTCAGAGATTTTTTCAGCGACAGGTCCTAGCCTCGACAAAATTATATCTCAACTAATAATTAGTATAAAATTGTGAGTGTAACTTTTATTTTAGACATATTTATGTGTGTAATTTCATCATCATCATCAGCCTGAATCTATCCACTGCTGGATGAAGGCCTCTTCAAGCTGCTTCTACTTCTCTCGGTCCTGTGAATTGCGTTGCCACGTTCTTCCGCAGAACTTTATCATTTCATCGATCCAGCGGCCTCTAGGTCTACCTTGCGGACGTTTTGTACTTCTTGGATACCACTGGATGACTAGATTTGTCCAACGATTGTCTCTTCTTCGAGCTATGTGTCCAGCCCATCTCCATTTAAGGCTTTTAATAAACTCTATTACATCGTTAACCCTTGTCTGCTTCCTTATCCACTCATTCCTCTTTTTGTCCTTTCGCGTTATGCCCAGCATGCACCTCTCCATACCACGTTGTGATTACGTAAGTTTCTGGATCTAAGTGTGTACACTGGTTGTTCTACCAATTATTTGTCTATATAGCAGGTTCTATATTTTGGACATTTTCTTCTCAACCCTCTTCCCACCTTATGGTTCTGGTGCAGCAACACCCTACCACAGAAGGTGATATCGCAAATTTGGAAACCATGTTCTAACAAGACAAAGCGTGCTCTGATTGTTATTTAAATTAAGTAAATTATTGTAAAAATGTAAATTATTATAATTTATTTTAATTGCAATAATTTCTTTCCGTAATGAATTAATTGGAAGTTGTAGAATGTAACTAAACTTACCTTTTAAGTAAATATTCCAGAAATAAACTATTTTTTTATTCAACGAATAATTTACAAGATTTAAGAATTTAATATTCTTTATTGTATACATAATATATATACTTTGTAAACACTCCAGATATAATATACCGATTATGAAATTTCTTTGAAAAAAATCCACTGGATTTGCGCCAATGTGCTTTAACCAAGTAATATTAACCTTTCTTGAATCAGGTTCGTCTTCAAATAATAATAGTAGTGTTATCATTTTTACGTTGCTAATATTTCAAATATAGATTTAGTTATTACATGTCTTATTATATGACCTCTCGCGTTACCATGGGTCCGCCGTTTGGAGACCACTGATTTATAACGAAATGGTTGCAATTAAAAATAAATGATATGATAGAATTCAAAGTTCACCGGTATAACATTATGTATAAGAGGTTCAGAATAAAATGTAGGGAATCAGAATGCTGCGTTTGCAAGTTGTGTTGTATTAATTGTAATTTTACTATAAATGTATATAACCAGCTTTAGATGATATAAATTGTTGTAACGAGTTGATGATACTAATAGTTATTATTAAAGATGAATATTTTTCTAAATATTGATAATTTTCAAACTCAAAACAGTCAAAATCTAATAAAATATAAGTACCAAATAATATGTAGATATCTATGAGTATAACTTTTGAACTATCTATGCCCTGCGCACGCATACCGCACAGACTGGCTTCTATATTTCCTAAAGCGGAAAAGATTATAAAGGAACGTCAAGCAGGGGGGGGGGGTGTAGGGAGGCGGTCAAACGCGTACGGTGGTTCAAGTAAAAGCATACTATAAAACATGTTTTAAAACCTTACAGAAACTTATTATGTAATTAAACTGATAATAAATGCTGTTATATCTTATATTTATTGCTAAAACAGGATTTATTGGTAAATAAAAATGGGTATGTATATTTTTATGATATTTTTGATTTGATGATAAAATTATGGATAAAAGAAATGCTAAAACCAATCATATAGGTACTTTCGATAAAAATACAAAAACGTTCTATACCTATCACGAATATTGAACTGTGAAGTTGTCGGTATTTGGAATTATACACCGTATAATAATTATTATATACCTACGTTAGTTATCGATTTTATCATCATAATGTAGGGCCAATAATATAATATAAATATTCATACGTTTTAATGAAATTTATGTACTTAATATACCTAATACCAATAGTGCATTGAAAATGCTATTTTACCACGTTTTTCATAGCTCGTATTCTTGCTTGTCCGGTGGTTGTTTATCCAGTACAAATCTTGCAATCGATTTTTAACTAGCTTCCCGACTACATTTGAAACTTTTAGAATATATCAGAACCCGATGCCAATGCATTATTTTAATACTTTTAGCCATCTTTAAGTAGAATTGAATTAATTTTCAGTTAATTCTGTTTTGTATTAAAAGTTATTTAGGAAGAAATCCGTAAAAAGTAAAATACTATTATTGGTTGCTAAGGGGGTGGTCCTATCAACTAAATTATTAATATATACGTGCGTTACTATGGATATCAATATGAAATGTCAAACTGACATTTCAGTATTCTGTATTTATTCAGTATTTCTATCAAGTACAAAAAAAAGTATTTATTATCACATAGAATTGTCAAGTTTATATGATTCAACAGAAAATTTAAAAACGTGGTATATAAAAAGTTCTTTTTATCTTGTAGTTATTACATGTTCAAATTGATCAATCCAATTCCAATATTATAATATGTTGGGTATCTAATTTTATTATATTACTATATTATATTTGGATAGTTTCCATATTGAAAATAGATATTATAATATATATATATAATAGAAGATATATTACAAATGACGTTTTTATTATGTCAGGTTATGTATCAATAAACAATACTGATGTCATTAAATGTATTGATAATTTATTTTAATAATAATTCATCTTAATGTTAAAAATAACAATTCCAATGATTAAATTATCGATGTGCATTTATTTGCCATCAATAAAAAAAAAACATAGCAAACAAGTAGAAAAATCTCCCGATACAAATCAGAATCCAGGAGAGTCCTATAATGGTGCGTATTCAATTATTTTACCACGGACAATAGACCTGATTCGCCTTGTCTAGTTAGTCAGTTACATCAAGTGAAAATGCCGTAAAGGCAAGAATTCGCATTAAAGGAGCTAAGTGGCAACTCGTGGTACCGTGGACGTAGATATATTAAAAAATTCCAACTCGCAAGCTGTTTGCTATCTAAAAAAATAATGTCTGTCATTTCTCGGCTAAACAAGAAAAAAGCTTATAAGTCCATTATTTCGCCTCATATTATTCTGACGTAACGTACCTAGCCATGGATCAAAGCATAGCAAAAATATTCTGTTAGTGAACACAGGGACCTTTTTGCGTTGAAATGTGATTTAGGTACTTTATATTTTTTCCCCAAATATAACTTTTATCTTTTCAATGGAATTGAGATTTTTTATGAATTTGGCAATTTATGATAAGTTTAATAAACTTTTAAACTCATGTAAAATCTAAATTTAATAGAATTAACTATCAATTCTTGATATAAAATTAAAATATCATCACTTAAGGGGGGACATGCTCAGCGTAGGCCAAAATGGAGCTTTTATGCTATTTTCAAAGCATGATCCTGGACATTCCTTAAACGTTGTAGATAATCTATTTATATAATTTTGAAGCCTGATTATCCTTTATATTTATTTTAAACATTTGATGACTGCATAAAGTATTTTTATTACATAAAATAGTATTATTTTAAACCTTTCGCTCTAATGTTTAAGAATATAGTCATATTTTAGTAGGTACAAGCATGTGCAGTGGTGATAAGATTTTTTACATTTATTAATTTTTAAACGCATTTATAAAACCATCAGTATAATTTATGTCGACATTATTATAGTGAAATATTTACGATAAAAAATTATATTGATAATCTCTGTGATCCCAAATTTGACAAGAATTAGGCATTTTATTATTCAAAAAATGGGCAAGATTAACACATTTGAAAATAATTCTAAAGCTACTAATTATAAGCTATGTCTTTGACCATTCGAGTGTGATAAACATCCTACGAATAATGATTGCTTTATAATAATTATTGACCTAAGAATAAGGTAGTGTTTTTTTGAAATACGCCATTTCTTTTGGCATTCCCCAGTAGTTAAGCTACAACATACGGCCGTAGCCATAAAATGACAAACTATAATTGAAGTAGGGAGTAAATTGATGAACGCGCGTGTTTGAACATGTACCAAACCGATTTTTTTTAACGGTTCACAATTAAAAAGTTGAAGGTTTAAAATCTCAGAAGAAATCCTGCGTTTTAAGATGCTATTTGGCAGCTGAATCTTTTGGCGAAAATATTTGTAATATTTTGCCAGCATTAGGTAGGTACATTCTTTAACCGGCTGCGACCCCACTAATCGCATAGGTAGAAAAAACAAGCTTTAACCATCTCGTCAATGAGATTTGTTCAGGATGCACTTTCAGCTTTAGGAAATGGATTGTTGGAGACCGAAGCAGTTTCAAGACCTGGAAAAAGTTTGCACTTACTTATTATATAAACAAAAAACAACAGCGGATGAACTTCGATATAAATTTATTTCCCAAAATATTGGATTTAGTTTAAATTTGTCAAGAGTGATATGCATATATTATGATTCATTATATTTACACTGTTTAAAGGCTTCAGGACAAGTTTATTTATGGAAAAGCTCATCTGATCCACTATTGAGCCTATTCATTTCCTACAACTTGGCTATGAGATACGAGAAAACAATTTGTATCCAAGATAAATGACGAATGAACCTCTACCAAATTATTTAGTTATACCATGCAAATGTAATCCTAACTGTCGTACGTACTTATAAGAATTCTGTTTTTACATGTATATCATTGTGAAAATGTGTAAATAGTGTTTGTAAAAACTGTGATCATGATACTTAAAGCAGTTTGAACACTTGACTTGTTTCTTTTTTTTTATAAACGTGTACTTAGTGTGGTTAGTGGTTATCGTTATTTCATTTATTCGCCAACCTATATGTGCAACCTACACTGTTTCTGGATTAACCATACAACTAAAACTAATGTCATATGCATATATATGGTAAAGAAACTAATCTGGGTGATTCTATACAAAAATGCTACTAAATAAAATAATTTAAGCCAAGGAGGATCCTAAGAATCGATAATTTTGAACACATTGTTCTACCCGCTATTTTTATTTTTTCAAATGAGACGAACCGTTCTACGACCATGCCGATGGCATGGTACAATTATTGCATTTTCAATCAATCCCTGATTCGGTCTTGGTTTTATTGAAGAAATCAGAACAATTTTTGGTGGGTTATAAGTTATAAGAAAAAAAAATTAAAACCTCAATAAAAAAAAGACCACTAATATCGCCTGGCATTATATATCTTTGTGACCCCTAGAACCTATTCCAATTGTCAGAATGCGTTCCGCATATTATGTATACGACAAGTCTATGGGATCCTGGACTATAGAATTATTATCTCCTTCAGACAATAGATCAGAAAATAGGTTATAGATATAGACCTCACACATTTCAATTAGGTTTTATTCATTATTGGCGTTGTTATTATTACTATCGACCTTATGATTTATTGTTAGTATGAATTATTTCACATTAATCAAGACAGGCAATGTGTCTACGCTACACACTACAGATTAACTTGCACATCTTATTGTAAAAAAAACTATATCATGTTTTTTTAATTATTGAATGTCAGTATTGTAGCAATTTTAGGGTTGCCAAACATTTTTAAGCCACTGAAAAGTAGTACAACTTTTCGTTTTTTTTGTTAAATAAATTTTCGTTGTAGGTATATATTATTATGTGAATATAGTTGAAATAACGTATTTTATAATCACTAAAGAAAGCTCCACTATTTTATTTCCACTTATTGCCAAGATATTTAAATAATAGCAGTCGGTAAATCAAGATTTAAACATTACCAATTAATTTAACGGTTAAATGGTTAGAAATGTTTTCCAAATTCTTTGGAATTATGTCCGAATTCCTCAAAAACAATATGCATTCTTACATTAACTGATTCATCTTGAGGCATAGCTATATAATTTAAAGTTGATCCATTGCAGAATTTAGGTGTCGCTTGGCCTCTTTCACTCTCTTTAACCTACGTCTAAAAATATATTATGTCTCATCTCAAATAAACGGCAGTTGTTTTTAAATGATGG
The DNA here is from genome assembly GCF_057557595.1 of Rhyacophila brunnea. Lineage (NCBI taxonomy): Eukaryota > Metazoa > Arthropoda > Insecta > Trichoptera > Rhyacophilidae > Rhyacophila > Rhyacophila brunnea. The sequence goes on from NW_028232751.1 coordinate 40,858,748, forward strand.
GCAAAGAACGTATCATCCGGTACTACTTCGCCATCTGTAATCCGAATAAATGTTCACGGCTATAATATATACGCACAATTTAACGGACACTCTCCCGCCGAACTTGATGAGTTCTTAAATCCAGCAGTATTTAGATCAACTTGTTGGCTGTTAATAGTCCGTTGAATTCCGTCCGGTTAACAATATGTTAACCTCCGTATCCATTGGCTTACACCTTCTTATGTTTCGATCTTTGAAAAATAATGTTGTACCTATCAACATTTAATACATTTTATTTCGACCATGTCCGATCCTGATAGGATCATATGGGCCTCCACAGAGTGGAGGTTTGTATTCACAGATTTTGTTTTTACGAAAAATGGATGTCAGCCACTTGCCCAACCTATTAGGTCCATACTCTGACTCATACAGAAATTGAAAAACAATATGCGTACTTGTCAGATCCAGGATTCGAACCTAGGACCCACGACGCAATAGGTAAATGCTTAAGCCGCGCGGCCATCGTGGGTTAATTACCGATATTATGTCTGTGTTCATATTATGAAGTTTTTTTGTCAATCGATTTCGCGATCGATCGTATCATAATATATTACATATTTAATTCTGAAAGGAAAATTGTATGGGAGGTCCTTTAAAGTTTAGAGAAAACATATTTATATGGGAGGAACTGTAAAGACGATCTCGGTAACTAGCGTCGATAATGTATTGCGAAATATATTATTACAATAATATTCTCGCATGTGGTAACCCTGAACAGTTCAATATACAACCGGTACAAATTTTAGCGTAATAATTTGCCTGAGTTATTATTGTTGTCAGTATGTTCAGTTATTCGTTTTGATATGAGATGAAATCAATCATCGCTGGATGTGGGTCACGGGTATTTCGTTTGTAAGCTTTGTGTTGCAGGCGACTTACCCTCAATAAATCACCCACGGTGCTATTTAGGCATTTTGACAATATTATGCTCCCGTTAACAATAATTTATTTATTTCTATGCACACATAGCCGTCAGTTCGCTGCGACACTTTGCAGCCAAACTTGTAATAAATGGTTAAGTCCTAGGGGCGGCAGGTTATAAATGTAAGTATGGTGAAGCAGGCTAGTATGGTGAAAAAGTATGGTGAGGCGGGTTGGTAATCAATTTGTGGCAAAATTTCCATGTTAACATTATATTATATGTGTACGTTATAATGACCAAAGTAAATCCTCCTTGATGCCCTGAATTTTTTTTATCGCGTCGCTATTTCTCGTAAGTTATCCGCTATTGTTGGCCTGCTTCATTCAGCTGTATGAGAAAGCCAATTCCTTTATCCTCTTTTAATTTAATATCTCTATGCTATAAAGCCTCAAATATTATAATTTTGATATAAACTCTGAATGGAAAAGAGAGCATTTATATTTCTTGCAATCAAAAGTGGCACGAGCTAAGTTTACCTTTTACGATATTTTCTTTATTTTCGTTTTAAAAACATTATGAGTTAGGTACTACTATTTATCAAATTATTATAAAGGACAAAAAATTAAATTTTAGTATGGTAATAACTAATTTCATGGATTTGAAATTACCGTAGTTTATTACCTCTTGGATACAAAAACATATTATGCGATGTTGCTATTGATAATCGTGAAGAATTCCATGACCGATTACTGAAAGAAAATTATACAATATACCTAATGGTTTGGAGGATATTATAATGTCAACATATTCATTCAAAACCTTTTCAAGAATTTTATTTTCTTTTGAAACGACAATGTTTTTCTTTGTTGAGACGTTGGGATACATGGGCGTAAACAACACAAAATAATAAAACACAATCTCACAAAGCAGACACACTCTTCTGAAATTCATTTCAATTGTCATAATTATATTGGATTTGGTATACACAAAATACACGTATTTTTAATTCAATTTAGAAATTTTCCGACACGTAAATTGCGGGAAATAAAAAAGGAAAACCGGGAATTAAAATGTGCTAAAATAAAATGACTTCATAAACTACAAGCAAATGGGGATAAAAACGTAATATCGGGGTTCGACTGTATCTAAAATTAAGAATTAGCCATATTTCATTATCAGATAACGCTTTTCCTTTTCTAACTTTTCATTTAATACAATTGTTATAACGTTCTAAAATATATTCGTTGAAATTTTGAATTGTAGTTTTCAATTGACTGTGACTTTGGGATCTGTATTTCCAATGAATTATATATTTTATAGAATTTGTCAGCTATTGTTGGCCTGCTTCATTCAGTTGTATGAGAAATCCGATTCCTAGCCCCTCTTTTTATTTAATACCTGTATATCGTATCAATATCTCTATGTACGATACATCAGATGGATAATAGCAATGTATATCGTAACTGCGACTAATTTGGAAAGTCAAAAATGTATCTAGTATGTACTCCAGGCTTCCCGATATCTATAATATTATTTAATTATATGGCTTCGACGGTACATCTGAGAATCTCGTGGATGGCCCTACATACCAACGACTTCATAATCGGCGAACTATAATATATTCGAGACACAGGCTTTTCTCGGCTTGCCTTCGCCGGACAGTTTTTTGGCTATATTATAATATAGCCCGCAGAGAACATGACAACGTGGAAAAACTCGTGATGTTGAGTCGGGTCGTAGGTCGGAGGAGTATCCACCTAACTATCAATGGAGTGTGGCGTCTTTTGAGATCAGGTATGCTTCTTTTGAAATAAATTATTTCTACCGAATACACGATGACAGATTATCAAAACAAATACATGTAGTGGTGTTGTTATTAGTTTCTAATGAACTTATAAGTTTACTCTGCTATATGAAAATATACGTGAACTGCTTAAAAAGCGTGCAAAATATTCTATCAAATAGCAAATCCCACATCACAACATTTTCTCTCATGGAGAGCAGTATCCGGAAACTAGTGCCTTATGTACTGAATTTATTTATTGATTTTGTGAATACTGAAACTATCATAAATGTGTTTAAATAAATAAGGTATGCGTTGTACGCTCGCCACTGCTTAGTACAGATACTAAAATATAAACAGAAAATACGGTTCCATGTACATTGTATGTATGCATTTTACCGAATCACAGTTCACTGTTTTCTGTTGTGCTGTCATCTAATGAGATCAAAAAATGACGTGTTATTAGTACCACCTTTCACGAGCACCTACTTGCTTACTTACTTTTGAATCATTCAGAATTCTATACAAAGATATACGGTTATATAAAAGTATAGTGGTTTTTATTATTACGTATTTTTAAGTGTTTTATTTAGACATGAATTTGATGTCAATATTATACGGCGTAATTATGTTTTCGATATAACAACTCGCTGCGAACTTTATACGTACAATTTTCTGGATACAGGATTGAAAAATACTGGCCTACGGTCGGTTTTCAATAGCACGTGCTCTGGACTTAATATCGAGTCTATTTTTGAGTTAGCAAAAATGTCGAGAAGTCAGGCATGCCTTGATCGTGTTGAGAAGGCAGCTTTGTTCCCACGGTCCTGAGGCTATCGGTTAATTTGCATCTCGGTTCTCGGTCTTACTGCCCGCCCGTCGCTGATCTGCACGCTATCTTCCGTTGGCTATCTACCTTCAACTTCCTGCCTAAATATCGTTTCCTGTTCACTTCTCGTCTAACGTTATTATTTTGATGCTTTTTGACGACGCTGGCCTACTATTATGTACAAATTTCAAACGGATAGCAATCTGTAACACTCAGCATGACAGCCGAACGCATTATGAAGTGAGCCGTGTATACCAACTGTAGAAGCATATCGGTATCTATCTAGAAATATGTGTCTTAAGTATATTTATATAGTATTTAAAAAAAAAAAACAAAATCTTCACTATAAGAAATAATAATATCCGATAAACATCGAATAGAAAAATGAAATTGTTGTTTTAAAACGTGCCGGTAATATATGTGTCACTACATTTCAAAATCAGCCAAGTCCTCATTTAGGTATTTTTGACTGTTTTGTGAATTGCTGAAGAACTACTACTTTCTAATATTTCTGCATTATCAAAATGTGGAATTTATTAATTTTAAATATTCTCTGGTCGAAATAATATAAACTTTCACCTTTATGACTGTGTATTTGAGAAAACAAAAAGCTATTTTTCTCCTATTCATATATTATGGACTTGGCTGGTTTTGAAATCTAACGACACATATATGTACGGAGACACTTGTGTCGCTACATTTCAAAATCAGCCAAGTCCACCTTTAGGTATTTTTGACTTTTTTGTAAATTGCTGAAGAACTACTGCTTTCTAACATTTCTGCATTATCAACATGTGGAATTTATTAATTTTAAATATTCTATACTCGAAATAATATAAACTTTCACCCTTGTGACTGTGTATTTGAGAAAACAAAAAGCTGTTTTACTCCTATTCATCTATTATGGACTTGGCTGATTTTGAAATCAAGCGACACACTTGTACAAAGGAAATTATTAGATACTTAAAATCAATCATAAAGCCAGTTCACAAATGACAGAAAAGCATGAAAGCGAAATGAAATTTTCATCAATTAACACATTATCGAATTGGCAATTTGTACGAAATATACAGCGTATAAAAAATGTAGGTCATGTAGGTAGGATACACCGTTTTTTGTCCTGATTACATTTAATCCAATAGAATCTCCGACTCGCTTATGTGGCGAATTGCAGTCTGTCGAACATATCCTCTGGTAGTGTCTTCAAAAAGAATCGATCCTACTCTCAATTGGATAAGTCGGACATTGCGACTTGGTATCTACGAGGGAAAATTTCTCATCGAGGATTGACCGTATTGTATAGGAATTGTGACAGGTATTGTCCCCGCTCAATTGACAGTGACAGTCAGTGGCCGTACAAAATTTCACTTTTGTTGTGATTGAAAAAATTAAAGCTTAATTTTATTTACTAAAAAACGGATCTATTTATTGACTTATAGATAAGTCCATTTAATAAAAGACATTTGATCATTTTAGTATATATATATATATTTTTAAATAATGCAAATGGAAATTCCTCAATACTCCTTTTTTTCAATGCGAGCCGCATAGCTGCGTCTAAGTTTAGAGCTGTCAACTGGCTTCAATATTTTTTTTATGAAGTGCATTTCACTAAATTGACTGAATGATCTTTCACAGTATACAGTAGTAGGAAAAATCGGCAATATTAATAAAGCAATTATTGCCAATTCTTTGAATTGACTTTATTCTCAGAAACTAACTATTTCACACATGAGCTCATCATAAAAAAAACACATTATGGATCATTTGAGCGTGGAAAGAAATTTAAGAGAAGTCATGTGTATTCAACAAATTTCATAATTTCATAAATACATTTTTGAAATATTATTCTGTAAAGCACCAGGGCCGCACATGGGAACCACTGCTCTAGAGTGCACGCTAAGAAGGTCTTGGGAAGATGCTCCTGGGAATTCTCAGCACAACATTGAAGAGTGCATAACGTTCGTTACGCCACGGTGTACGCATGCATAACAGGTAGGGAGATGTGGCTGGTAGTGGAGGGAAAAACATGTCATATTTAAAATAAATTAAACAATTGAACATTAATTCACTATAATAATTATTTGATATTAATTACGATGTTTATGCACCCGATTCTATGTTTTTTTTAGTTTAGTAAAACGTTATTTATTGTGACATATAAATTATTGTTGTGAAAAGTGAAAAAGCGATTATTAAGTGACTACCGGCTGGCAATAGTTATTTTTGAATAAACTTGTAAATGCAATTTTAACTATTGTAATACTGCATATTATTTTTTAATTATATCGTATATGAGGATAGTTTGTAAACTTTTGCTGCTACACAAATAAAAATGTATATGCGCAATTTACATCGTCCAATTTTACGTATTTTAATCAAAACAACTTTCCTCAAGACCATGCGTGGCTACTTCCGATGAACCAATGAAAAAATCCCCCAAATGTGGCCAATTTTGTTTGTCTGTCAGTCTATTTCCACGTGCTTTCCATCCGCGACGGAATATAAAATATATGCGCATTTGTATAAAAACATGCATTCATTTGTATTAGGATTTACAGGTACTCATTGTATTTAAAATATAATAAATTACGACAATAAATTCAATTTAATATTAGAAATTTAATTAAACAAATTATTATTACTTTCAAAAGTTCCCAAAGATTATTAAATTGGAATTTTCGATATAATGAATTATTGTTCATTGAAATAGTCACATACTAAAGTAATTTTTTTATATACCTAGGTATTTGAATGTCATACTCATTCTCAATATAAATAGATAAACGGTATTTAAAATATTAAAAAAATATTTGTAAAACAAAGAAATATTTTATTATTTTGAAAACTCTTTGGTTGGGCCATTTATGTTCCCATTCCACTCCTTATCTCCTCACACACACCTCCTAATCCCCAGTGTTATTGTTACCAGACAATCAATACGCAATTACGGGTGATGAGAGACGGTGTTACAAAGAACAGTTCAGTTGCATCTCGACAGCGGACAATCATCACAAAGGTCACATACTGTAGTTTAAGTACTAGAAGGTATCAATATTTGGCCACGTATTTTTTTCGACTTATACGTGGTGTGAATGAGAACTCTGCTATTCTTGGTAGTATTGACTTGTGTGTCCCTGATAACTATCTTAGAAATCGGGAGCATCAGTTATTTGTTCTCCCGAGGAGCAGAACTAACCTGCCATTGGTGATGCCGATTGGGAGGGCAATAACTCTGTTTAACCAAATCGCTTCGGTTGTTGATATATTCCATCTACGTGAGGATGAGTATAGGTGGACGTTATTTTATAAATTATTAAAATAGGGTCTGCTTAACTCATCCGGTGTACTTCCTTGTACCTATATAATTTTTTTGTATTTACACATTTATACTGTAAAATAACTTAATACTGATCTATCTCTTTTGTTATGTACCTAATATTGTTTTAATAATATTTCGTTGTTTCTAAATGTCATGTTGTGAACGTCTTAAACTTATAATTTGTAATGTCCACAATATGTAAAATAAATGAATTGAATTGAATTGAATTGAGGTAAGTGTCTGGCATTCTGTTCCATCGCCCCCACCTCTAGATCCGACCTCCGCATCATCCCTTAAAATAATTACAGTCCACTTAAAAAGCTCAACCACTCTTGTTTATTTGTTTATTTGTTTACGGACAGACGTGTCTTGAGTCTTGACCTCGACTAGGAATTATGATTATATTAATTTTATGAATGTTATGTACCTAGTCTTTTTCTTAATTTCTTGAAATACCACATGTATTGTGTAGGTGTATATATAAATCATTCTTGTTAGTTGCGCTCCCAGGCGGTATGAGGATTTAATACTGACCTCTTTCATCGCATCATATCTCACGGCAAGAATTAAAGAAATATGCATAAAAAATAAACTATAATTTTTCATCTCAACGCTAAACATTTAATTTCAAAACGTCGCGCGGGATTAAAAACATAAATAAGTACACGTGACAAAATAATATGTCGCAATTTGAATTATGTTCCACGAGCGCGCGTAAATTTCGCGGGCCTTTTGTCGGTGACTTCAAAAATTACTCAACACACTCTGGCGGGCGATTCGCTTGGACGCAATCGTAAATTTGCATCTCCGCATAATCGGATTACGGTAGGTAGCGTGTTAAAGAAATTTCGTGAAGAGATTTTACTCTTGATAAATCAAACAACAAAATCTCACTTATTCATAACAAAAGATTTCTTTTGCGACTGTTATAATACCTATCTCTTATATTATACACAAAACTTTCTAGATATAAAGTATAAAGCTACTTACATTATATAAACATTTCTGATCAATACGTTAATCGTTAAAATACAATCTTTCCCTTTTCTCGTTTGTATTATTTAATACCAGGCAACTCAGAAATAATTGGGAATTGAATGGGGGAATTGAAAGGGAATTGAAATACCTAACGAGTAAGGAGAAGCAGGCAATCGATCTCGAGTAAGGAAGAATAGGGGATAAATTTACACGTGTCAAGAATACGCCATACCTCGAATACTGACAACTGCTTTCGGTTTATGCATTGACGCTCATTATTGCACCTCTATAATGCGTGGTTCATTTTCGTAGGACACTCACACATTCAAATCCCTGCTTCAAAATTTACTGTATTGTTACATAGCCTATCAGAATTCTATTTATTATCTACCTACATGAAACAAATAAGGCACCGAGTGTCAAAATAAAAAAATATTGAGAAATACGGTTAAAATAAGACGAAGTGGTAGCCAGTGGGAGCATCAAGTGACAGAAAACAAAAGATGCAATTTAACATAATTAACTGAAAATTTACCTTAGTCCTTCCATTATAAAAATCTTCTTTTTTACACGCGCTCATGACAGAAATTCGAGATTTCATTCGATTCGGGATTGGAGAAAACATCGAATTTTAACGAAAAGAGTAGGTTATCTGAATCTATTTTTTTTGCTTACACCGATATTGTTTGCTTTTAAAGAGAAAATTCCACGTTTTATAAAATCGATCAAAAATTTTAATCATGGCTAAATAACATGTTCGTTCACATTATCTATCTTTATGTTATATTTCAAATTATTGATATTATTGTTAATGAAATTTTATATAACAATAAACCTTGAAATCGTGTGATTTAAAACATAAAATTTCGACGTTGAGAATTTTTATTTTTAAACCCTATTGGACCCCCATAACATAAACATAATTGATTATCATTTTTTATAAAATTTCAGATGATGGTTGATGATGTTAAAGTATAATCGTATATTGAACATAAAAATCGAAATATGTGGACTTCAATTTGTTTTTGTATCTTTACATACATATATATTATTTATTCTGACCAATCGTTCGGTTTTCAACCCTGTACTCTAGATCCGAACATCCATATTGACTGCAAAAAATACCACACATTCGAACACACACTGAAATTTTAATAAGTTTCTTCAATAAGTATAAACAGATGCCATTAACGAGTGGTATTTTAATTGCAACGGTAAATAGGCACAAACAATAACAAGGAAATTTTCATGAACTTCATACGATTTTTTTGCAATAAGCATTATCATTCTTTGTAATATTATTTTAATTGGCCAATTTATTTTTTTACGTAAGCACAGTCATAATAGCGACTTACAAGACAAGTCGTATTGGATAGGCACAGCTCGGCATACATAATATTATTATATCTTATTATATAGATCTATTTAAATATTATTTCTGTAAATATTATTTCTTTAAATATTATTACACGAGAGATGTCCAAAGGCTAAGAGTCACACAGCGAGGCATGGAGAGGTGCATGTTGGGCATCGCGCGAAAGGACCGTAAGAGGAACGAATGGGTTAGGAAGCAGACAAGAGTACGCGATGTAATAGCTGTTGCCAAACAGCTGAAATGGAGATGGGCGGGGCACATTGCTCGTCGAAAGGACGGCCGCTGGACAAATGTCGTCATCCAGTGGTACCCAAGGGGTACGAAACGGCCACAGGGTCGCCCTAAAAGCCGCTGGATTGACGAACTGGTAAAGTTCGGCGGAAATACGTGGCAGTGAACGACACAGGACCGAGAGAGTTGGAGAAAGCTTGGGGAGGCCTTCATCCAGCAGTGGATTGACCCCGGCTGATAATGATGATGAAATATTATTTCTGTATCTCAGATTTAGTGTACTTTTTTGGATTAAATTAGTGAAGTGCATAAAGTACCTATTATATCAGTTGTTCACATGCAATTATTATTAAAATCATGTTATCCGAAAAAAAAGCTCTTCAATCAGAAGTCGGAATCGTCATAATCACATCCCATAAAATATTACGCAGATGATCTAGTGGTGTTTGGGGAGAAAGAATCAATCACACATACGTGGTATTTTCACTCATCATGTGGATGATGAGGTGGGTGATGAAATGAATAATTAATGGTTGAATGAATTGAACAGAAGAATCTAGAGAAGCATAGACACACAGGAAACATTTTCGTGGATAATTCGACATTCGAAAGAACCGCTGTTTTTAACTACTTGATAACCAATATCCTAAAACAACGAGATTAACCTCTAACTCGACAACTGACTAAAGAGTGGAAAGTGAAAATACGGGGTTCTATATAGTATACATACAGCGTGACAGTAAAACCAATAGTTCTGGATGAGTGTAAAGCAGGGAAAATAAGAAGAGGCTATCAAGTATTCGAAACTAAAATTTTCTGAAAAATACTCTAAAGAATACTGAACCCTTCTAACAATTTAAGCCCAATAGTTATTGCATTGACAGAGCAAAGACTTAGATGGGCCAGTTACTTTGTGTAGATGCAATGGATCTAAAGATGAGATGGGTGATCAACGTCAAGAGAGACATTGGTATAGCGATTTATTGAGAATAGTTGTGTAGTCGGCAATGGACTTGAATGGTTTATAGCGCCAGCCCAATTAAGCAAGCTGATAATCCTTGTTATGAAGTGGTTGCAAAATTTTAAGTGTCATTTTTGGACTACGATACTCTGACTTTCAGATAGTTATTTTAATTTTAATATTACCTGTAACTAGCATAACTAACTAATCGTACTTATTCACTTTCGAATAATGTAGGTAGCAAGATAGTACGGGGTGGATAACACAGAGGCGGCATCATCTTATTTCCTGTCCCAATTCATGACCTCGCTCCATCTATATATTTAATCTATGATTATATCATACAAATCAAAGTACTAATTATTATTTCCAAAACAAAAATAAACCTAGCAGTGTTACAAAATATACATAATAATACATCACATATTTTAAAATCAAATGAATGTTTTAATTTAATCTGATATATTTTCTATTCTTTCTGTTTCAGGTAAAAGCTTTTAACAGAATCATAATACTAGCAATAACCTGGTAAGTACAAAACATTAAGAATAACTTAATAAGTATTTGGTTGTACGGAATACTGATATCCAGGAAAATATTGAGATAAAATAAGAGAGATCTCTGTGAATGTTATGATATAAAAATAAATCACCATTGCGAAATTGAGGATAATATATACCGCATTAGTTTTACCCTTACCTGTACAGCATTTTTTACACTATCTGTCAGTGGCAAAGGTTGGAGGTTGTTAAGATCTATGTCAGTCACAGGTATTTGTTTTCATTTAAATAAGACTACAATTTTACAGATGGTGTTGGTTAGTTATTAAAATTCAATTAAATCCTGCGAAAATCAATCTATAATAGATAATAGTCAAAAAATACTCATATATCTATAAAATATCTAAAATTATGCAATTAAATCATACATAACTGGATATTTCATAGATAGAATCATATTTTTGTATCTATTATAGTATGTTTAGGCAGGGCTTAAAGAATTTAAAAAAAATGAACCAACAATATGTGCAATATGTATTATTAATCCAACGAATTAAAATTAAATTAAATGAACTTAATCTAATGAATGAAAAGTATGCAAAATGTCATATCGCCCAAAACTATTATGATTTGGTTTAGGCAGAGTTTAATTATTGTAAATTATAGTCTTAGTTCAATAAAGAAAAGTACGTATGACTAACAAAGTTTAATGTGCATCATTTATGAAGAACCTTAATAGCCTACCTCCACCCCTCGCCACTGCTATCTACATGAGATACTATTCTTTGGTGTGCAGAAATCGATGCATATCTTACCCCTTACCGACGAAATGGTAATCATGTGCTTGTAGCTTTATTAACTTATTGGTTTTCTGCTTAACTTTCATATAATATTTAGGTTATGTCACTATATATAAACGTTTTCTTTCACTTATCTAGTGATGACACGTCATTGGTCAGAAGTATGCACGTACATAATATGTTCACCGGTTAGGCGGCGGTCACCCATTAGTCGCATCACAAGGTATTCGGTCATCAATCGTGGTTCACACATAATTACCGCTCATCAACATTACCTTTATGTAATTGTGATTATCTTATATGGAAGCTATTCATGGGTACAATTATTGCTAACTGTCTCCCAGTAACGACTGAGCATCTAAAATCATTATTGAGGACGGCAGACAACAGTGATTATTTTTTTTTTGCTGATATTCCCGTCAAAGGCAAAGATATTTACAGTAATATCCCGATTATCCGGAACGCGTCTTCAAAACCATCGTAATAATAATTCGACTCTTATATTATAATTCTCTGTGGTACTCACTTCTGGAATACATTTTTTTTTTAAATGATCCCATATTATAAAGTTTACATTCAAAGTATTAAAAGATCTCAATATAAATTTCTACAAACTAGTTTTTTTATTCAACAAATAATTTACAAAGCACCTCTGATAATATACCTGCTAGAAAAAATATGACACCGGACGGGACTTGAACTTGTATCCACTGAGTGTTTTCGAGTTTATGATACATTTCTACTATTAATTATTAACTTTTAAACTTGGTATTTAAGCTGAATCTGTATACAGTAAATTAAGTAAATAACGTTAAACTCTTAGCCCGAATGTCGTAGGTTCCCATCAGTGGCGAACTGAGGAGGTAGACTGTTAAGATCCGACATAAATAGTGAACATTCAACTTTATTGGTCATTTTCATTCATTGCTACAATTTACAGATGGTGTTGGTTTGTTTTTAAAAATCAATTAAACCTTACCTAACCAAACCATAATAGTTTTCGTAATACTTTGGGTGATCTGACAAAATTGCGCACATTTTTTCATACATACTTATTTGTTTATTGTCTTATTATTTATTGTCGTTGAATTAGAAATTATATTATTATGTTGTCGTTTATTTTTTTCAATTCATTATGCCATGTCTAAACAAAACTATAATAGATAAAAACAATATTCTATTTATAAAATATTAAAATTTTTGTATGAATTGCCTAATTTAATAGCTGATAGACGACTATTATCTATTATGGCTTGGTTTTCGCATGGTCTAATTGAATTTTAAAAACTAACCAACACCGTCTGTAAATTGTAGTCTTGGTTCAATGAAAACAAATACGTACGACTGAAGTTTAGTTGCACTATTTATGGCGGATGTTAAAAGCCTACGTCCACCCTTCGCCACTGGTACCCATAGACTAGTCACTAGAGAATGTGTATTTATCCGGAACAGATTAGTTTCGCCCCCTTTTCAAGACTTCCTATAATCGTTTTATTTTTATGTCATTATTACATAATATTTTAAATATTTAAAAGACAGAGTGGGTTAAAAAGAGCAGAAAATGATTTGTTTCTGCTTACTTAAGGTGGTACGGTACATCAGTGAAACGGCAAATAATTTTCAACTATAGGCGCGACGAAATTTTGGACTCGCTGACAGTCGGAGAGCGAACGTCGAAGTGTGGATACGTCAATTTGTTTCGTGGTGGCGACGGGGGTATTAATTCTTAAATCGTGTAAAGATGACTAAAAACGTTACCCATTTACTTGAAAAAGAAAACATGTCAATGAATATATTATTATTGTTACCAATAGAAGAATAAACAGAACATTAAATGCATGCATGGTGGATTTATATGACAAATTATATTTCGTTCGGCATGCGTCATTTGCACCCGCGACCCGCAATCCGCGCACCGCGATCTTTTTAGACCATGCCTCAACTGAGGTATAGCCTTAATACATAGCGGTGAAAAATATTACGTTTCATGGTATATCTGTTGTTGTTAATTATAACTCGTAACTCGGGTCACGAGTTCTTTATCGCTGGTGTAAATAATAATCACCGTCAGATGTGTTTTCCTCCAAAATATCAAGTAGCAATTCCTAACATCTGTTTGATATTCAAATTAAAATCGTACGTAGGTAAAGCGTGAAATTTCTATTGAGGTTCATAAACTACTATGCAAACTAGCTGCACTTCCTCTTTAATAAAATTTGTATGGTTTTAATAGCTTCAAGAACTTACTTGTTGGGCACGTATAAATTCCTTGAAATATTTGTTAGTGTTCGTATCGGGTAAACATTGTTACATTACACACACGACACGAACCAAATTGTAACCGAAATGTTTTTCTGCTGAAAATCATTATTCATTCACTAACTAAAGTGAAAATAATTACAAGATAAAAAGAACTTTTTATATACCACGTTTTTAAATTTTCTGTTGAATCATATAAACTTGACAAAACTATGTATTAATAAATACTTTTTTTTGTACTTGATAGAAATACGGAATAAATATTATAAAATACTGAAATTTTGACATTTTTCATATTGATTTCCATACTAACGCACGTATATAAAAATAATTTAGTTGCTAGGAACCCCTTAGCAACCAATAATAGTGTTTTACTTTTTACGAATTTTTCCGAAATAACTTTCCATACAAAACAGAATTAACTGAAAATTAATTCAATTCTGCTTAAAGATGGCTAAAAAATAATGCATATTAATCGTGTTCTGATATATTCTAAAAGTTTCAAATGTCTAGCTAGTCGGGAAGTTAATTATAAATCTTCAATCGTCCTATACAAATCTTGGACAAACAAGAATACGAGCTAATAAAAACGTGGTAATAACGACACACATACTTAAAATTTCATTAACGGCCCACGTGCTCGTCGTAGGTCGAAATTGAGTTTTTATTGTATTTTCAAACCATGATCCTGGACACTCCTTAAACGTTATAGATAATCTATTTATATAATTTTGAAGCCTTATTATCCTTTATAGTTATTTTAAACATTTAATGACTGCATAAAGTATTTTTATTACATAAAATAGTATTCTTTTAAACCTCTCGCTCTAATGTTTCAGAATATAGTCATATTTCGGTACATAAATGTGCAGTGGTGTACTCCCTACTTCAATTATAAATTGTCAATTTATGGCTACGGCTGTATGTTGTAGCTTAACCACTGGGGAATGTCAAAAGAAATGGCGTATTTCAAAAAAACACTACCTTATTCTTAGGTCAATAATTATTATAAAGCAATCATTATTCATAAGATGTTTATCACACTTGAATGGTCAAAGACATCTTCAAATGTGTTAATCTTGCCGATTTTTTGAATAATAAAATGCCTAATTCTTGTCAAATTTGGGATCACAGAGATTATCAATATAATTTTTTATCGTGAATATTTTACAAAAATTATCTCGTAATAAATTATACTGATGGTTTTATAAATGCGTTTAAAAATTAATAAATGAAAAAAAATTTAACACCACTGCACAGTTATGTACCGAAATATGACTATATTCTAAAACATTAGAGCGAGAGGTTTAAAAGAATACTATTTTATGTAACAAAAATACTTTATGCAGTCATCAAATGTTTAAAATAACTATAAAGGATAATAAGGCTTCAAAATTATATAAATAGATTATCTACAACGTTTAAGGAGTGTCCAGGATCATGGTTTGAAAATACAATAAAAACTCAATTTTGACCTTCGACGAGCATGTCCCCCCTTAACTATATCGAAATTACTGTGCAAATTTGCAACTTACTTAAATTGTACGTACTGCAATTCGCCGTAACCTATCTAAAGGAAAGAGATAAGAGATAAAAAAAATACGCGTTGTTCTTGGAGCCATTGCAGACAGTAATGTTTTAATTTTATTAGATCCAATAAGAACATTAATTTGATACTTACGAGCTCAGTTTATAGTTCTTCGCTACCACGTACCTACATCAACCGAACTTTAAGAGTTTGTTCTATCCAACGAGTTTTTGGGCATCCCTGTGTTCGTTGAGTTCCCCTTGGGTACCACTGTTTCGGCATTTCTCTCGGCAATGGTTGGCCGCTGGTGAGAAACACGTCCAGTCACTTCATCTGCTTTTAGCGATCTCTGTCACGTCGAGTACTCTTGACTGCTTCTTACCAATTAGTTGCTCTGTGGTCTTTCCGCGTTATGCCCAACATGGAGTTTCCATGTCTCCCGTAAATTTTGGATTTTTCTTACATTAACAGTCCACGATTCACATTCATATGTGAACACATGTCACGATGGGAGGTAACTTTGAAGGTACTATTCAGGCACCCAAATGCACTTCATGCCAGTTTGGTTTTTCGGGCGGTCTGTCGAGATTACCCGATAAATTTTACGACATAAGCCTAGGGAAGTTGCTTTTTTAAATCGGCTACTGACTGACAGTGACATGGTGGAAGAACATCTGAGTCAGGGATCAGAGAATTAATGGTAACTGAAATACCTAACGGGTGTGGAGTAACAGGCAACCGATCTCGAGTGTGGAGAATATTGGATAAACTTAAACACACGTCAAGAATACATAATTCTATGCTTGTCCTTCGTTCTGACTTCTGACAACTGCTTTCGGTTTATACACTGACGTTCATTCAATATTGTTGTATTTGAAGGTTGCAAAACACACTATTGCACATCTATAATGTGTGTTTGATTTTCGTAGGATACTCACACAATCAAAACTCTGCTTCAAAATGTAGTGTGTTGGGGTATATGGCCTATCGGAGTTATATTTATTAATCTGTTCTGTGATGTGAGCCCTATTCGGGTGTCTGAAATCGAAACGCTTATGTTACCATTTTACAACGCCGAATTTTCCCAAAACGGCGCCAATTTCAAACAAAAATAAACTGACTCTGTTTTGGTCAGTTAATCACGACTACGAAAAAACATCGGTTCATACTTGTTATTGATATTTTAATACGATTACTACAGTAGGTACTTGGCAACATCCCATACTTATGCGGAAAAAAAGAAAGATGCCAGGATAATAATAAAATATAAATGATGAATAAATTCTAAGTGACTAGATAACGATTAATACTGTAGTTTTTGATTGATTGAAAGAATACAATTTTATTGTAAATGCTGGTTTATACCAATCGAAGTGATTATGTTTACCATTGTATCACTGAAGTTGCGGTTACACACCGGTTTCAGTGGATTCTGCCCTAGTCGGTGATCTGATAGTCGCTGGCCAGTGGCGCACAGGCAGGTGGTGCAATCCACCATCCATTGCAATATTTTTCAATAAATTAATGTAGGTCAACAGCGTTTTCATTTTATTTTTGGTTTCAGAATATAACGGAATCCTTTAAATAAATAGCATACCGTATAAAAGAGGTGCACGTTTTAGATTATTCAAGAAAAAGATTCTTTAGTTTATTCACTCCACATATGAAATTCAAAATTTCAACATTCGTGACAGTGGAAATCTCTCGTATTAAAAATGATATATTTTAATATCACTGCAAAATCATGTGATTACCTTTTCATTTCTTCAGCATTTAGACGAAAACTTTTCATATTTCATTTGACATGATTTAAAAAAAAACTTTGATAACTAAACAATATTCGTTGCATAAAAGAAATGGTTTATTAAAAATTATTAGCAAGTTCAAGTACCTGGACGTTATAACTTAATATTTGGCGAGAGCTGTGCGTTTAAAACACAAAAACCGATTAGTCAAAAATAACGCAATTTGGATAAGCATTTCATGTGGGATCTACTAATTAAAATTATCGTAATTAAGTGGGATACCGCTAGTTTAATTGCTTAAAGCATATTGGCGTGATACCAGTATGCCTTCGTATTTTTTTCGAATGTGATTTTTTAGTAGGTATATTCAAGTTAGAACTTAACAATACTTATACGAAAATATATATATATATATTAAATTGTTTGCGTTTCGTTATAAAGCTTATTGTGATACATTCGTTATTCAATGATACATTGCTTTTATCAAATTTCTTCAATGGTGTCATTGTGTTTGTTCAGAACCAAGATAGACTAAACTGTATATCAGTACAAACAAGATAGCTATGCTAAAATTAATCGTAGGCTTCATAATATGCTTAATTATTAATCATACGCTTCATAACTTTGCACTCCGGCACTAGGATGAAAATGGTGTAATATTCTAAAAATATATTTTTATATTTATATTACGAGGGTGGGTCAATAAGTCCTTAGAAAAGCCGACAGGTGGCGCGACTAGTACTGTAAGCGGTTTGTTTTCATGCAGCGGCACTACCGATTCAGTATGCTGCGAAGTTTCAATCAGATTGGTCGGGTTGTTGTGTGTTTCTCGTACATCTAAAAAAAAAATTTGCTTGTGGAAAATGGAAAAATGGAAAATGGAGAAAATTGAGTTTAGAGCTGTTATTAAACATTTTAATATAAAAGGGTTAACAGCAAAGGAAATAAAAAATGAGTTGGATTTAGTTCACGGCATATCTGCTCCTTCACTTGCAACTATTTATAACTGGTTAAATGAATTTAAACGTGGTCGTACATCAACAAAGGATGAACCACGCTCAGGACGTCCTGTAGAGGTGACTACACCAGAAATGATCAATAAAATCCACGATATGGTGTTAAATGACCGAAGATTAAAGTTGAGTGAGATAATTGAGGTTACAGGGATCTCAAAAGGTAGCGTCATTTCTATTTTACATGACAAATTGGGCATGAAAAATATTTCTGCAAGATGGGTGCCGCGTTTGCTCACAGTCGACAATAAACGCAATAGGGTGGTGGCCTCTAAAGCCCTGTTGTCGCTCATGCAACGCAATCCGGATGAATTTTTTCGTCGCTTTGTGACTGTAGATGAAACATGGATACACCACTATACTCCCGAGACGAAAGAACAGTCAAAGCAGTGGATTGCGAAGGCAAACCATGTCCAAAGAAGGCGAAAACCGTAAAATCAGCTGGTAAGGTTATGGCTACTGTATTTTGGGATGCACGTGAAATTATTTTCGTTGACTATTTGGAAAAAGGAAAAAAAATAACAGGGGATTATTATGCATCTTTATTGGACCAGCTAAAAAACAAAATTGAAGAAAAACGGCCTCATTTAAACAGGAAAAAAATCCTCTTTCATCAGGACAATGCCCGTGTTCACACATGTTTACGATCAATGGCTAAAATTGAAGAATTGAAGTTCGAATTGGTCGACCACCCACCGTATTCGCCAGATTTAGCCCCCAGTGACTTTTTCCTTTTCCCAAACTTAAAAAAATGGCTAAGTGGACAACGTTTTTTTTTCAAATGAAGAAGTCATCGATCGGACAAATGCTTATTTTGAGGACCTTCCGAAAACTTATTTTTCTGACGGTTTAAAAAATATTGAGAAACGTCTAACCAAGTGTATTGAGCTCCAAGGAGATTATGTTGAGAAATAAAAAAAAAATACAAAAATAAAAACTGTTTTAATGCTTTTTTCTAAGGAATTATTGACCCACCCTCGTATCTATTTATTTATTACTACATATTATATTAATACAAGTGAATATCATTTGATCTAATTTGATGCATGGTAATATTAAGGCAAAGAGGCGTATCCGGTATCAGTGTAGTAAAAACTGCAAAAAAGTAAAAAGTTATAAAACGTCTCTACCTATACGGTATGACAATTGGACAACAAAAAAAAGATTTTCTTCAACACCTTTGGTAGAAATTGTAATATGATATTATGTTCGTCGACAAATTGTGTGGCAGAAAAAACTTTATAATTCAATTAATTAAAATATGTATAAGTATATAATGTGTAGGAAATGTAAAGGAAATGGAAAGTAGGAAGTGGTTGATCTGACTGAAAAAATATTGTTACTACTGACAAATTAATTATATTTTTCATACAATAAAGTAAATATTTGAGGATAGAATGGTCATACATTTTTATTCAGTATGGAAACAAATTAGAACACCGAATTGCATAATATCATGATGCCAGATACATTATGATATTTTGGTCTTAGTTCAATCGATTTTACGGTCCTGCGGATAAATTAGTTTTCTTCAAAAGTCACCTTCCGTGACGAAATATGTCCCGTCCACCACTGACAATCATGCCCAGTCAACTGACCGGTTACTGAATGCCAAAGAATTTATACGAAAACGATTATCGATAGACGAGCACTCGTCACAAAAAAATGTACCTACCTAATAAGTAGAAAAATATTTGCCATACATATTTCAAGCTTAATACGAATGAATGTAATGTAAGTAGATAATATATAAATACATCTGCAATACCTATCAATCTAGATGACGTAATGAATACTTCTGCTAAGGCTTCGGCCACATAGGCAAGGTGCTTTGCTAGTGCTGAGCTAGGTGCTATGCTTGTCTACTAAAAACACTAAAGCCACGTTGCACGCTACGTGCTTAGGTACCAATAATTCATTTCAGATTTGGAAACGCTCAAGTCATCAATGATATGTCACTCTCAAAACTAACCAAAAAGCTACTTCTCACAGAGAATTTAAGCTTAAAATTTCGAATTCTGAAATTCGAACTTGTTGGGTGCATAATATCAATTCATCTCATGCGTCATTATTCATAATCACAAAATATACGATATACTGAAGAAACATCCGCCATCTTGCAAAATCCATAGATAATGGCAAAATTACCGGGTGACATAATAAAAATAACTAACATGTTTGTTCGCTGGGAGACTCACGAGTAGGGAATCCAATCCCGAACCAAAATTCTGATCCCGGGATTTCGGGATTACAATTTGACAATCCCGGGATCCCGGGACTGGTCCCGGGATTGGCATTTTTTCCATTGTTAATATAAAATTTTTATATTTACAAATAACATTGATAAAATCGGTCAAAAATAAATCTAGTATAATTTATACTATTTAAGAAATTTATTGTTAATATTGTATACATTCAATCTTGGAAATACACAAGTTTAATGGAGTAAATAATATTGTAATATAAATAATAATCTGAATTTAATAGGAGATTGCTGTTTCTGATAGTAAAGACTCAATGAATGGATTAGCGAGATTTAAAATAGTAAAGCAAATAATCATGGCATACTTACGGCCTTTCCGCTTCATAAATCTAATTAGTCAGCCAAATATGAAACTGCCGTAAAACGTATGATATCATGGTGGAATGACTTTGTTAAAAGTGCGAAGCATTGTTTTTTTCCAATCTTTCCATTTTTAATAATTTATGTGAAAAAAATAAAATGAATCGGCAACCTACACATGGGTATAAATCAAACTTCATTCAAACTCAGTTTATTTCTAATGTAGTTATTTTTTATTAAAAGTATTTTTTCTGTTATATTTTCGCTTTTATTTTATTTTCCATAAAAATTGATAAAGAAATCAATCCCGAAATCCCGGGATTATGTTTATCAATCCCGGGATTCATAGGTATCGAAAATAGCTCGGGATCCCGGGATTGGAATCCCTACTCACGAGGTGACTCATAATCACGTAGCGAGGGCGCGAAACGTGCAGTGTGGCCATTGCCATAGAATAGTGTGCGTCTGTTTGCTTGGATATGTCACCTAGCACGTAACCACCAACCAAGGCACCTGCCTATGTGGCCTTAGCCTAACGAAGAAGATATTACAGTGGAATATAGGTAATAGCTGTACCTATATACCAAAGAATTTTGATTATAAGTAGAAGGAGACTTATATTATGTAATTTCTGCTATGACAATTGAAATTATTTAACAAATGCATCGAGCATGGTTAAGTTGATAAACACCACAAATAATAACGTCGCTCAGTTGCAATTCCGATGTTCTTCTTCATATTCATGCATCAGTCTACTAATTAATATTGAGAACAAAATATTGTGGACATAACAAATCTAAATTCAAGACTATACATAGAAGACATCCAACTTGCGCCTCTCGGGATTCGCGCCCATGCATAATATGCATTGCATATTGACCACAATGCTATAGGCATTTTATCTAATTGCGACAAATTTTAACAAATGGCTTTTACAATACTCTTTGAAGCGCTTTCTAAATTGAGTTAATATAAAAAGAATATTACATTCTTAAATCTTGTGAATTATTGGTTGAATAAAAAAATAGTTAATTAAATTCACGATGTTCACAACATGAAATTTACAATATAGTAAATATTACCCTCACAAGAGAAGAGAAGAAAATATATAAATAATAAAAAAACAATAAGTCAGTACAATGTTATACACAAAAATAATATTTCGAAAACAAAATAAATAGTATGTCACTGAAAATATCCATATCTTTCGGGAACGCATTGGATAGTCTTGCACCCCTCGCCAATGGTGCTTGATAGGCTTGACACGAGAAAACGGTTCCGACCCAGAATACACCATGGCAGCGACCACGTGGGTGCGACCCGGGTTCGAATCCCGGATGCGGCAAAAATCTTCATGTTGTTTTTTCAACATAGTATGGACCTAATAGTTTCACCAAGTGACTAACATCCATTTCCCGGAAAACAAAAATCTGTTAGGAACTCTTCGTGAGGCGGCCCAGATGCACATAGGATTGTAGAGCCAATTAAAAAAAATGCATTAATTTCTGACACAAATTTTACAGTAGTTTTAAACTGAATAATAATAACAAAATGTAGTATTATTGGCAACTTATCTACTTAATCATCGTGCAAAATTGTCTTTTCCTACGTCCTGGAAATTGGAAAATAAATATCATAGCAGTAGTGGGAAGTTTTTTAAACGAATATGCAATGCGAAATCATTTGTAGTTAACTTACTCAGTGGATATCTGTCCTTTTTTTGCTTCAATTTAATACACTTATGCTCTATCTCTTTATAAAGAGATTTTCAACACAAAATATATTTTTAAAAATTGGTGGGTGTGTTAAACAGGGGCGAAATTGTCAAAAAATCGGTGTGTGTGCTTATGTACGCGCGATAATAGTTATACTTCTTTGGCGTAACAAAACAAAATAAGCCGTTACCTGAGTCTAATAATATTAGTGGATTAGGTTGATGAAAACGTATGCGATTCATCTGTGTCTCATATAGCACATGATAATTGTAATTTAATTATTGTATTGTACCAAAACTCATCTTTGCCATACAGCGATTATAATCGATTCAGAAGTGCTCATGATGAATTAATAAAAATCAAATTTTAATATATTTTTTGAATTATTTACGAACTCAACATTCACAAAATTTATTTATTTATTGATATATAATTTTACTTATAAATAATACTTACATAAATATAGTCTCAAATCTTGATACACAATCTTTACAATAAAAAAATATATATATACACTACAATATAAATAAAGTTTTATGAATATAAATTAACAGTGTAGAATGTTAGTCTCAAGAAATTTGTTTATAAACATATACCTATATTTATTATGACACAATATTGGTTATGTTTACAACAAGTTTACAACAAGTTTACTTGGTTGTATTTAACGACTAACTAAATGGCACTATGCACATGCGCATGTACCCTCGATACCCGAAATGAATATAATCATAATAATAAATTGTGTTGCATCGGCGCGCGCAACTTCCGCCACACGCCAAACGTGTTACATCGGCGCGCGCAACTTCGTCACACGCCAAAAATACACTCTGATCTGTTTTCCGAAACGCGCCAATATACGTAGGTATAACTTTAATAAATTATAACAAAAATGCGATCAGATATACATTATCTGTATGATTTTCAATAATTATATCATTCAAAAATACAAATCCTATTACACAATGATAAAAAAAATCGGTTTAGTATATATATACATATATGTATTTTTAGCTTACTCTCTTTGGATCCCTTTCGACCTCCCAATATATTAGCCCAGGTCCTTATCATATTATAATAACTTAGTTAATTTCTGGAGTGAACCATATGAAAAATAGAAAATACCTTAATGTGTATTTGATCAAGTGTATGGATTTGGGCAAATGCTGAAGACCAGTTTTAGAGTCTTATGCGCAAAAATGAGCTTAAACACCCCCTCCACAAACTCGCTCGCCCCGCAGCACATTCGGTCTTAATCAAGCGTATTACACCTTACAAAAATGGTCTTTGTGGCGACCAGGTCGAAAGGCTCATGGATCCAACAGCTGGTTGGTCCAACTTGAGCATCCCTTACCTTTCGGAGCAAATTCTCAAACATTCCCAGAGGATGTGGTTTGTTTCTTGTAGTTCTCCGCCGCATGGAATGAATGGGCAGTGAATCCATCGTGGCCAATCAATAATTGGTTGGTGTAGTGGTCAGAAGTGAAAACGGTTATCTCCAATCGCCATTGAAGATAATTCTGAATTAATGATTATTGATTATGAAAGAACAAATATGTGTGACTGCCTTTGGTGGAAGCATCCCACTTTTACTGACAAGTTTTCGACGCCGCATCCGGCGTCATTTGACTATCGTCCGCTTCTTCATTGATAGTATTTTTCAGTGTGCTGTATAATGTTAATAATGTGCTGCGATGCGTAAAAGGTTGGAAGCCACTGCTCTGGTACGGTAAGGTAATGCCAGACCATTTCACACGCGCGCTCTCTTCAGCTAATGGCGTCCTTCCTGTCTTTGTTTTTCGCAACGAAGCGAAATGAGAGTCGAACCTGCCCGCTTCGCTTGACCGCCCTTCCAGCGCGATTACGGCGGAATTCAGTCCACTTTTATTTAAGTTTACTCTCGGTGCAACGATCAAGAATTCCGTCCGTGGAGTGTTCCGCGCGATTGGCCGCCTGCTTACTACCAAAAGGCCAATAAATCACACGCCAGGAATAATAACCACATGGTCACAACAATGAATGTTTTACGCCAGTGATGCACAACCAGCGGCCCATAATGAGAAGTACATAATCACCAAGTGTTTCATTGAATGTAAAAAAAATCTATATCATTATTTTTCAACACTTTTACCTGTTGCGGTTAACAGTTAGAAAATGTCTAATAGGTTATGTACCACTGTTCTACATATTCGAAGTATGTAATTACAGTCCTAAAAACTTATCTAAAGAACGGTCAAAAATGGAACTACGAACTACTATATGGACGCCACTTTGAAAACGTCATTCGAATGTCAGATTTTGTCCAGTTGTGAGTCTTGATTGGGTAGTTGTTGACCATCCATTCTTTAGAAAAGTTTGTAGGTCTGTACTGATTACTGATTAGTAGAGATGCGTCATTCGTGTACGTCTGAATTGAGACACATTAGTTGGAGCCTGTCCGTGCAACACCAGCTTTTATACGTATACGTCATGACTGATTCAGATGTCATAGCTAAAATTAGTTTCCATCTAGCCTAGCGAACGTATTTCGTGAACGCTTTCACGATAGGAGCGAGTCAGATGGTACCTACTCAGTGAACGCTCTGAAGACAGAAGCAAGTCAGAGCGTTCTCCGTAAATGCGTTCGATGAAAAATTTGACTCGAATAACTTAATCAGTAAGAACGAGACTTAATTTCAAATTTAGGAGACTCATTTCCCATGGCTATATTAAAGTACTTATCCGAAAATTTGTACGTATGCAGTTCGCCGTATCACATTTTACCGTGAAAATGTTGTATCGGAAATATATGGTCGTATATTAAAGACCGTTCAACCTCTTTGTGTCGTAATAAGATACTGTACTGCTATACGTGCTAAGATACTAAGGTACTAAGAAACTGTACTGGTACTATTTAGTACTGAGATAAAATTCATGTCTAAATAAAACACGGTTCTTGTCGGCCTGCGTTTACAGGAAGCCAGCGGCAAACAAATATTGAAAATATCCGATATACTGGATTATTTGTTAGTCTAGGTTAAGTTAGGTTAGGTTACGTTTTCAGTCTTGAATTCATCAATATTGCCAAAATCAGAATATAAGGTCATCTCTTTCCGATAAGAAAGCTCACGGCGAATGTAATAGGTAATAGGTAAAATTTACATCTATTAGTAAACGGTCACCATGCCCCATACATTTATTTACTCTGCCCGAGTTCGCTCATTCAATCGTATTGTATCGTAAACAGATAAATACAGACGAAAGCCATCACAAATATGTATTTCTATTTGCATTGTAGATACAGGCCAATTAATTTTTTTATGAAACCCTATGAAATGACAAAATTTAAAAAATTATAGTTAGAGGTACCGAACTACTTAATTTAAAAAAAAAAACTAATATGTACCGTAAAGATTTCCTTAGCAACCAAATAAATTAATACTATCTATTCCACATAATATATTACTGCCGGGATGTGATTCGCATCCAAATATTCTTTTACGACTTCACGTTGTTACATACCTACTTAACATTTGCGGTCCATGAAGAATCAGATGGAATAAAGGAACCGATTGTCCGTAATCATAAATGTTTTATTATCGCGAACCCACTGACAATGGTCGATAAAATTTAGTAAATCTCGTTATTTGTCACTATCTCACCGTAACAATATGCAGGGCCGGTCCATGGCTATTGGGAGGCCCGATTGGAATATTTTCACGACGAAAAATGCAACGAAATAAAAATGTGTTAAATTTGAAAGTTTGAAAATTTGAGTTGTCTAAGTTTGCGTTGCAACCGTGCATTCGTAGTTACTTTTATACCGCTGAATGAGTGATCAATCCAAACAAACATCCATCGGGCAACTCTTGGCCATAATTTGGTTCATCTAAAATTAAACCGCGATGGGGAAAAACTTCGAGAATAGTTTGTACGATATTCTCGGCCAAAACCCTTTCGCTTTGATTATAATCTGTAAAGGGAGGTTGCTTAATGTTAGGTCCGTGGATCTGTAATTAGAGAGAAGGTGTTGTACATATTGTTGTTATTTTATTATTGTATAATGTTTAGTTATGTTTTGGGCCTTAGGGGGGTTTATTTATCATTTTGAGGTTATTTTTGATGTCTATAATATTTTTATTATACACACTCGAAGAGGCGTTTTTGAATCTTTTATCTCTTCTCAGTCGTTACCTCATGGCTGAAGAGTTAACCACCCTGAAGTGCAGTTGTCTTCTGAGTGACTAAAACTCACCCCACATGGCCCTCTACTTCTGTCAATGTGGAGCAATGACATATTAAATGGACAACTCACTTCATATCGGCGCGCACGAGAAATTGTGCATGAAAGTCATTCACAGATGTATAGGTAGATGTCACGTGACCATATGACGTATCCATTTCCATTATGCGATACAAGCTTCGAGAATTTATAGTAATATAACCTTTATTGTAATGGCGTATTAGTGTCATTACTCATTACGTTAGAAACAGATTCTAGGTTACTTACGACTTCTCGGAGATTAGACGCATGTGAGCCCAGCGCATCACAGTCGTCTGTCCAATGGTTTCTGTCATTCAATTGCACTGAATAAACATTCATAAATATCTTAAAATGGCATTTAATCAATAATAAATAATACTAACACATGAAAAGTGATATCCCATCTTTCTTGGAGTGCTTAGTAGATTTTTTTACAATTTTTAACTAGGCACATTGGCATTTTGTAACACAACAATAACGGTGGAGTCGAAACCTGACAGTCAGAAATTTTGTATAGGCAGACCCAGCGGTGTCGCCAGACCGCTTGCAAGCAGAATGTTCATTTGAGCGTAGGATACCGATATTAAAATATGAATTTCGCCATCCGGCAGACCCGACACAAAGTGAGTGTCATTTTATTTTCCAGATGCTTCGTCCATATTAATGTCATTGATGTGGAGTCAAGGTTGTTCCCTATTACGATTGTTTAGTTAGTTGCGCCGATGCTATTTCTCTGCTTCGCCATGCCAAAAAGCTACATAAAACCACCAATTTCTTATTAGTAATTTTTCTTGTAAGTACTCGTTTGATTTTTCCCTTGCGACGCTCGTATTCACCAGCGGCGCGAGGCCCGATTGGGCTTTATCTGTCCGATTGCCCTAAGACCGGGCCTGTATATATTCCAGTTTCCACGGTTAAATTTGCACTTCTCTCTCATACGCCATAAAGTTATTCATCGAATTTATTGTGATTGCCATGTCTTCATTTTGTAGCCAGTTCCTGGATGCTTTATGGACCATCAATGTTGATTGAAGCACACATCCAAACCGTGAAGTTGATAATAAATGTAGCAATAAAGCCGACGTCTTCCTCTCCCTACGCTCTACCAAAAACCTTTTTCTTGCTGATCTGGATTTTGAGATATTTTTTCTGGGGATACAAAAAAAATTGATTTAAACATGAAGAATATGTTATATGTAACTATCATATAATGTGTGTGGTGAGGTTTTTCGAAAAAAGTGATAATGTTATACATTGTAATTCAATGCGCTAATTCATGATCACTGATCACAAAAATAAATTCATAGTTATGACTCCACTCCACGCTAATTTCATTCAACAGGATTTTTTAAATCTATAAACACTTCTCCGAAATATATATATAAATATATAAACCTTCGAGACATGCCATAAATGGTGCTTATTGAATTAGTGGAAAAGATCGTAAAATTATTATGACAATTATACGATAGATGTCGTTGGGCATATTGAAAATATTATTATGTGATTATATTATTTAATATGTCAATATAAAACTAAAAAATATTTTTCTTAAGAAGGTAGGCTTTAAATAATCGTTAGTCTTCGCCACTGCCGAATGGCTACCCTTAGTACGTAGATTTTACGAAATATTAAGGTTCAGCGGAATTTTCTGCTAGCGAAGAACAAGGTACCGAGAAGAGTACACAGAGCTGGATGAGATCATCATCTAGTAGTAGATCGAATCAGGCTAATGATGATTATTAATACATTTTGATTATACCAGTTGCTTTCAAACTCACACAGCAATGAACTTTGGCAAAAAATGTTGGAATTCTCACTTACTAAATTATGTATTGTTGATGTTTAAATTAATAATATTAACAATGCAAACAAAATTAAACCTTACGCATGTGAAAACACCACGCCACGCCAATGATGAATAAATCATGTTCAATAGAGAATTTATTGCCATATTATGTCAAAAACTGCATAGCATTTCAGGAAGGAAATATAAGTTATTTTACAGATTCAGTACCGAAAAATACAATATTAATTAGTTAGATACTTTACGCACAAATTGACACCAGAATTATTCTGATCAGATCAAGCATTCTCTCGCTACAGTGGTCTCAAGCATTGTAAATCGAAGAAAATCTAACGGAACGAAAGGTTCACGGCGCGGCATCCCCCACCGCCTGATGAGGTTAGTGCGATAATATTATATGTTACGCATAAAGTCTAAGGACTGACCTATCCAATTATATATTCATATTAAACATAATGCTTTTTCTTGAAGAGTATTTACCTGGTATTTTTTATACAATGCGATCTGTCATTTATTATTAGTACGAGTATATATGTATTTTTTTCTCTTTAAACGCGTGTCATGCACAATCATCTCACGTGCCACTGGCGCCATGCGTGTCATAGTTTCGCCACCACTGATCGATAGTCAAGTCGCGGGACTAAATGGTAAGTTCAGATGGTAAGAAATCAGATCTTCGATTGATTTGTTTCGTTCATATTATTTAACGTATTATTATTTTTGAAGTTATACTTCTTTTGGCGCGTTTGGGATCAATCAGATCAGAGTATACTTTTGGCGTGTGACATGTAACACATAATTTATTTTTTCACACAAAAAAAACGCACTCGATTGGATTCGAACAACCGATTGTTCGTTTATCAGCCGAACCCACTACCTTTACGCCACAGTATGATTCTGCAATCGTGCCGATTATGCAGTATAATATTATAGTTTAGAATTGTTCCATTGCCTAGGCAGCGAATTTATTATTGTCGGCCATTTGCAATTCCTTACATAAATAAATGATTAAACGTCAGACTGTTGGTACTTTAAAAATAAAAACAACGAGAAAAAAAATTTAGTAATATAATTAAAAGTGTATAGAAATAAACCGACGACGTTCCAATAAGCGGTCCTTTTCTTGATTGTAATTTAACAAGATAATTAAGATCTAGTCAAAGAATCTAGTTTATCACAAGTTTTGTTTTGTTACGCCAAAGAAGTATAACTTGTAACGCGCGTACATAAGTACATACACCGATTTTTTTTTCATTATGAAACAGTCAATAGTTTACCCACAGAACAGATAATAAATAGAATACCAATAGGCTATATTCAATACGCCGCATTGTGAAGCAGGATTTTGAATGTGTGAGTGTCCTACGAAAATGAAGCACGCATTATGTACGTGCAATAGTGTGTGTAATACACCAACATTAAAGAAGCGTAAATGCATAAACCGAGAGCAGTTTTCAGTATTCGACGTTAAACGTATTCTAGACACGTGTGTAAGTTTAACACGGATTCATCCTTACTCGAGTCGGCTACCTGCTATCGCCTTACCCGTTGTGTATTTCAGTTCCCATTATTTCTGAGTTCCCTGAGTTTACCATATTGTATTCGAAGTATAAAGCAATAACTGGCACTACGATGTTTACGGTTTCATGCGGCGGCCTGAGTATAGTAGGCATTATTGGTATGGAAATTGCCGGCGAACTTAAAAATAAATAATTTGTTATTTATGCGATTATATTATCAGTGATATTGAATATTTTTAAGATTGTCGTCCTAGCTACGTACAAACCTCATGACCACGAAAAAGCTTTTGTTGAAAAGCTTGAAGTTTTATATCCATGATCAAAATATTGCTGTCTTTTCCCCTTTTTTCAGGAGTGTTAGATTTAATTCATTGACCATATCAAAAATTCCGGTAAATACGAAGCAAAACACATCATCACGAAAGAGGGAAGAAAGTTCTGGTTTTTAGTTAAGACGAAGTTCGATAATTCGTTTAATAACGTTTGCTCGAGAGCCATCGTACATATATAATTGAAGGGGAACAGGGGGAAAAGCCACGCTGTCACTAAATTTGAAATTGAGATTTGAATGCCACCTAGTGGAAAATTTTCTCTACTTAATATATTTAATCTTGCAATAATTTCGAGACATAAGATATTTCAGTTTAAAATTTTGACACACCGTCATGCTAAAAGGGTGGTCGTTGACTCTTCCTTACCAGTAACTGAACCTTACTTCAAGAGATTATCATTATCATTATAATTAAGATTATCATTATTTTGCATAATAGTATTTGGTATAATGGTATTTAAATAATTCACAAAAAACGTTTGCTATTTTTATTAACTTTATCTTGTGATGAGCAAAAGGGGTCTGATTTTTTATATCTTCAAAAGTAAAAGATTTTCTTGGTTTTAGCTTTGCTAGTATTATAAATAAATGAACCTACACTAATACTGTATTAGTAATATTAATACATAAACAAAAACAAAGTGGCAAAAAAGAGGTCAATATGAGTGTTGCAAACTTAAATTTCGTCTCTTCAACATTTTACCAAAACTGACATCCCCTTTTCTTCCCCTGTGCCCTTCAATTGTAAACAATACTCAACATATAATTTAGAAAAACACTTTCTGAGAGCATATTATAACCAACAGAAAAAAACTTTTTTGAAAAAAAGTAAGCCAACCCGACGGGGAATCGAACTCCGTATCTCCCAGGTTTACGCCCTGATCCACTGCATTACCATTATGCTACGAGGTGACATACTAATAGCGACAAATTTTAACTATTGGTCAATTTTAAATACCTACTCATCAGTGTTCTTCCAAATCAAGCTACTTTGTTCATATATATGTTCAATAATAAGAATGATATATTCTTAAATCTTGTGAATTATTCGTTGAATAAAAAAAATAGTTAATTATAAACAATATTCATTTAAACAAAAATCCCATGTGGCCGCGACCAATGAGCTTGGGAAGCACTGGCCCTTGAATACAATGTCCGATTGGGCCTGTTATTAACTACATGTATATTATATATATATAAAAATTGTGATATAATATTATGTAATAAATACAAAATGTAAACATAATTTCTGCTACAACCAAATAGGCTGTCCGACGACTATTATGATTTTACGAAATATTGGTATTTCAGTGACGATTTTTGCAAACTATGCACGTTTTAGTCGGTGAGTCAGTTGTTACTGCAGGGTCAGTGGAAGCAGTCGCAAACCTGTATGCGGGGCACGCGAAAATTGTGATGTCAGTCGATTGGCTAGTTATAAATAATATTATGTGGAAAAGGATTCAAGTGCAAACCTTCAGTCATCCCTCAGTAGCTGTCGAGCGGGCTTACGCGAACGTCGTGGGTGAATGCGTCTGTTCTGATATCGCCAGTTTTCATATTATAATATGTACATAATTATGAACAGTACGCGTGCATATTATAAAAAAAACATGTTGATATAATCTTAATTATTCTGCGACAAGTGATATAATTATGTATGTTTATTCGGCGTTTAATAGTGAATTTCTACAATAAAAGTGCGGTGTTTATTTATCTATGACTAGTTTATTAGTAGTGTATAAATAATATACGAGTGTTAGTTTGTTTTGTTTGTATTTATAGCAGTCTCATCATCAGTAAGTAAAATAAAACTGTTACGAAATATAATATACATTTGTTTTATACTTCATAGTAGCATAAAGCAGCGATTAAAATTTCAACAAAACTCTGGCAGAGACAATAATATGAAAACACAATTAAAATTAACTAAATCATAGCATAACGCCACTTGTATACTAAATACATTTGGCACGACCTGAATAAAAAATAAATAATCTTTAATTTTAGAAATTTAACCGGTTCCCGGTAAAAATAACAATTAAATGAAATGAATTAGGTACTAAATTTCGTGGTATAAAACCTATGTGCAGTTAGTTCTACCAAACTTGTCACTGTATTAGAGTCTAGTTTCCCAAACTTTTCCTGCGATGGAACACATCGCAAATCTTAAAATTTTGTTGGATACATAATCAATATATTTTTTTTAAATGAAAAAAAACTATTATTATTTAGTAGGTAATTATTTTGAATACATAACGCATACAAATATAATTGAATGAAATTCTTGAAGACTTCGATGATTTTGGGTACCTACTTGAATTGCAAATATTCTTGAGATCAGGCACAATATTAGTAAATTCTTATACCTATCCGGTGAGGAGTCGAGCCTTTTCCTGGAGTTTGACTTCGTTGCAGCATAATAAGAAAATCCTGCTTCGCATGAATATGTTATTAGTCAGAGGTTATTTTGACACATTGGGATACTCTTCTCACTTCTGATAAATTCTCGGAACACCTATTCACTTCCTCGGAGGAAAATCGCTCTGTCGTTGGTTTGTCTGTGATAGGGGATGGCGCAAGAATGAGAATTGAAAGTAAAATAATTACAAGATAAAAAGAACTTTTTATATACCACGTTTATAATTTGTCTGTTGAATCATATAAACTTGACAATTCTATGTATTAATAATTTAAGACAAAGAAGGCATTTGTCAACAAATCATTTTTTTGCTATTTTGCAACAAACAAACAAATATAGAATACTGAAATGTCATTTTGATTTAAATAGTAACGCACGTATATATTAATAATTTAGTTGCTAGGACCACCCACTTAGCAACCAATAATAGTGGATTGGATTACGGATTTCTTCCAAAATAACTTTTCATACAAAACAGAATTAACTGAAATTTAATTCAATTCTACTTAAAGATGGCTAAAAGTGTTAAAAGAATGCATTGGCATCGTGTTCTGATATATTCTAAAAGTTTCAAATATCTAACTAGTCGGGAAGTTAGTTAAAAATCGATTGCAAGATTTGTACTGGATAAACAACCACCGGACAAACAAGATTACTAGCTAAGAAAAACGTGGTAATTAATAACAGCACTATACACACAATACATAATAGTTTACAGACTAATTTTTAACGACATATTGGCGATCTTTGTTTGTTTCAATGTACCATGTTACGTTTAACCTTCTCGGCATCGCGACGAATCCCGATGGTCTTCAGTATTAGACTAATTATTTACAAAAATGGTTTATAGACCAATTGACAAGTTTATTACAAAACGACATTTGTCAAAAAATATGATTTTTCAGGAGAGCGCTAAAAAACCTTTGAAACGTATGACGTTTTTGTAGAAACAACGATTTTTCAGTCTCAGGTACATATCTTGTGACCTATGCCATATTTGTAAAATCGAAAAACAGAGATAGATAGATATTATCGTAAACGCCCGCAAGATGCCATTCAAATGTCGATTTCTATAAAAATGTCTTTTTTGGAATCAACTCGTCAATTAGACTATATTACCTATTAATGAATAAATATTAAAGAAACCAATAATTCTCAGAATCACTTAAAATGCTAATTGTGGTGGCTAACTGAAAACAACAGCTTGCGTTTTATACCGTATAAAATTCAAGCATTAAAAGCAGGGCAGGTATGACTTTTATATTTGTGTTTCCGATGATAATTTTGGCAAAAATAAAATAAACTTTAGTGACCTGTTTCGAAAATTAAAAATTGTATCAGCTATCCCTTTCCCATATTATCAGTGACGTCCCATGGAGATAGGCAGGGGCGGCACATAATAAAGGGCGGCGTATGAATGAACGAATTCAAATATTACAGCTTTTGAGAGCAGTGACGGCAGTGACGTTCCTTGGGGGTAAGCAGATTGAGCGTCACTTGGGGGCGGCAGTTACTCGAAGGGCGGAAAATCTAGGAGAATCATTTGGTATATATAGAAATACCTACCTATACTAGTAATAACGAAAACAAAAAGTATTAATTAACATAAAATGTATAACAGGACTGTAAACTGTATACTTCCTTCGACGTCCTCGTTAACCATAAATGACACGTGTAGATTTGAGAATAATTACAATCTGACATATTAACCAGTGCGTCGTAATTCCTAAAGACAGAGCAAATTAATGTATCGCAAAAATGACATGTACCACTAAATTACCAACGTTAAAAAAATCCCCACTCTTAGCGAAAAAATATATATAAATTTAATTTTGTATGTTTTAGTGGTAGACAAGTATATATTTTGTTAGCAATGTATCCATACAACACATTTCTTAGATATTGGAATCATGAAAGGATGTTAAAAAATACTGTGGTGGCATTTTGGCGCTGCCTAGGGGCGGCATTATGTCTAGGGACGTCACTGACTGACGGTTTTCCATAAAGCAGGCCATGCAGTCGTAGTGGCTTTATTAATAAGTATCGACATATTAGCTTAAAAATTATCGAAGTATAAAAGAATCTGACAACATGGCTGTTGTAATACCTATTATAATACATTTATTGTTATGGCGGTTTATTGTACAGTTTATTTTTTACAAGAGTCCCCCCAAATCATAGACCTCCATGTAGGTACTGAAAACGACGACTGTTTGAGAGTAGGTTTTATATAAATGCTCTAACATCAAAGTTTATCTTTTTTTTATCACCGTCTGACTAAATTGAGCATTGGGTCAAAATCTAACATATTCCATGTTCAATTTCACACAATATTTCGTGCATAGTAAATTTTTGGGTTTCCACCGTGTGTCCTTCTTCCTTCGGGCTCGTTTTAAAGGCCATTATCAAGAGATGATAATATATGATCATCTATAATCTCTTGATAATGGCCTCTGCAATGAGCCCGAATCGTCGAGGAAAGAAGGAAGGACACGCGGTGGAAATCCAAAAATCTACTACGATAAAAAAACAACCGTGAGAGCCTCAAACATTAAATATTTCGTCCCCTTGTTTGCATAAGAGCGCATGTGACTTTTATGTTATTCTGAGATAATCGATTTTAAAGAATTCAATTCTATTTCTTAATGTATACACATAATTGTTAAAACGTTATTTATTTAGTTTCAACTATCTAAATTGTAATAAAGGTGATGAAATTTTAAGATTGGTAATGATGAATACTAAAAAAAATGAATTAAAAATTGTATTTCACCTTATTTTGTTACTTATGCCATTAGAGGACTAGACAGTCTAGACACATGGGACCCTTTGCAAATGAAATGAAAATCTTCGTAATGTAATAATAACTCAATACTGATCAAAATCGCACATACGACCTTATAAGTATAAGGGGACGATATAATGATGTTTGGCAGGGATGTGAATAAGGTCGATCGCGAAATGGTTTTCGGTCGATCGCCAAAAATATTTTATTTATTTATTCATAATTTGGAAGTATACTGGGATTTTATTTATTATGCTTACATATTTCAATTATCCAAATTTTTAATTTTTAATTCTAAAAATATATCTACTTATTATATAGGTACTATACTTGTAGGAGGGTTTGTCTTCTCCAAAGTAGGTACGTAGATCAAATGTAAAAAATAGTTGACACCCCTAGTAGGTATAAGTATAGATTATAAAACGCCTTAAAATGACACAATAAAATCTTAACGGTTAACAGAAACATATTATTTAAAATGATATAAAATATGTTAATCAGATGTATATTGCACTAGTTTGAAAATAAAATACGATAGAAAAAGAAACTAACATTATAACCAACCATTTACGCTTGACGCACAAAAACATAATTTCAAACTAATATTTAATTGAGAACTTATCGGTTTTTTTTATTAGACGCCTCATGTGTAGAATG
Organism: Rhyacophila brunnea; assembly: GCF_057557595.1. Classification (NCBI taxonomy): domain Eukaryota; kingdom Metazoa; phylum Arthropoda; class Insecta; order Trichoptera; family Rhyacophilidae; genus Rhyacophila; species Rhyacophila brunnea. The sequence continues at coordinate 40,895,016 of NW_028232751.1, forward strand.
TGGATTGTGTAAATGTCAAATGATAGATCTGTTTGGTTTGTGTGGATAAATCTGTTTGCACAATATGTCGTCATTTGAGGATAAATAATTTAATAGTATTGATGCACTTAGGGGCGGCCTGCAAAGCAATAACGAAAGGATGCAAGTAATAAACAATTGCACATTGTGGTGATGATTTGTAGAAAATCATTTTGTGGTTTATGGATTTGCCATTGCGCCGCACAGGGCCTTGCAGTTGGAGTACATTCGTCGCGCGATGACACCAACTGTCGCACTTCGCAATCTTTGTTCCCACGGAAAGAAATCCAAATTGGATACTTCATTATGCGGCCGAGATTGGCTCTTGCGGTCGCCGAATGAATTTGCAACGAAAACTTAGTTCTGCCGCTGGTCATGACTCACCGTTTGGGCGCGATATTACGACCAGTATTGCCAACCTCACTGTAGGGGTAATAAAATAAATATTGTTTGAAATTCGTCGATCAAATAACAATATTCATCATCACCAGCTTGATGAAGGCATCCCCTAGCTCCTTATACTCTTCTCACTCCGTGTTTCTTCGCTGCCACGTACATCCACCGAACTTTATGACTTCTTCCCAATGACATTATTAATGGACAACCCACTCAGTACAGTAGCTAGCAAGTAAATTCGCGCATAGCGACATTCGCACATATAGGTAGACGTCACGCAATTTCCATTATGCTATATCACTCATCGGGAATTTATAGCAATATCACCTTTATTATAATGGCGTTAGAACAGTGTTTCTAGTGTCAATGTTAATTTGAGCGAACCCGTTCGAACCGAACCATCTGGCAGACCGATAAAAAGCATCGGGAATTTATAGCAATATCACCTTTATTGTAATGGCGTTAGAACAGATTATGCCACTCGGCAGACCCGACAAAAAAGTGAGTGTCATTTTTTTTCCAGATGCTTCGTCCATATTAATGTCATTGCTTCTTCCATACAGCGAGCCTTAGGGCCTCCCAGTGGACGTTTAGTGCCCTTTAGGTATCACTGCATTACAGTATTTATCCATCGGTTGTCCACTCGCCGAAATACATGTCCAGCCTATTACCATTTCATCTGCTTCTTTCCGCTTTATGCCCAACATGCACATTTCTATGCCACTTTGCGCTACTCGTAGTTTTTGGATTTCTCTTACATTAAGAGTCCATGTTTCACATGCATACATGAGCATTGCACACATTGGTTGAACACTGTAGGCTTAAAACACAATAAGAGGTCACTTGTATATATTAAATTTTACTGTATTATATACACTCATATAATATAATGCACGTATCTATATTAAAAACGTTAAAATCCCAGGAATTTGAGATAATTTTTGTTTTATATTTTAAGCAAAACATACCTACCTAGACGTTTTCATCAAGTAGTAATAAAGTGGTATTTAAATAAAACTGAACAAAACTGTTGCGGCGAATATTGTTAAATATCGATAAGTTTATAAGAAGTTTTAACGTTAGATTCTTATTTTTCCATCGTATTGTATTTATTTTACAACGTTTTTATTAGCTCGTATTCTTATTTGTCCGGTGGTTGTTTATCCAGTACAAATCTTGCAATCGATTTTTAACTAACTCCCAGACTAGCTAGACATTGATTAGAATATATCAGAACACGATGCCAATCTATTCTTTTAATACTTTTAGCCACCTTTAAGTAGAATTGAATTCATTTTCAGTTAATTCTGTTTTGTATGAAAAGTTATTTCGGAAGAAATCCGTAATCCTGTCCACTATTTGCTAAGTTGCTAAGTGGGTGGTCCTAGCAGCTAAATTATTAATATATACGTGCGTTACTGTGGAAATCAAAATGACATTTCAGTATTCTATATTTGTTTGTTTGTTTTTTATTTACTTCATATTATCAAGTACAAGTTTGAGCATATTGAGCATAATAATTGAACATAAAATTTAAAAACTGTATAATTTGTATAAAATGTATAATTTTAATTACTTGGGTCAAGTCAAAAGCTTTCAATTTTCGCATTGCTATTGGCGAGGTTTGTTTTTGATCGTAGATTTGTAAAATAAAACATTAAACTGGCAACACTGATCCGAACCAGTTTATTGTCTTGGTATTTTCCTGTTTGATTTTAAAACATTTCGTTAATCATCCAAACATAAATATTTTCAGCGTGATGATTCATGTTATTACATTTACTCTGTGGTTTTGATATAGGTACGTAGGTATCTAACGAATAAATATTATCTCAGACAGTGTCGCCATCTTATTTTACACAATTAGGTATATGACGTTTTACGAGAAGTGGATAAAACATATTTTAGTTCTGAAAAAGTATTTTTCACATATATGCTATTTGGCCATTCGAAATTTTTTTATAGTTCAATAAAACTATATTAATACTGCAATGGTTGGCAACACTAACCTGTGATAATATTTTTATTTTTTACTGTGACCGTATTAAATGATCATTTAATTTAAATTAACTACCTATGTCTCATAAAATACTATTAAAATGCAAAATGTATTTATTCCCAATGTTTCCATTACCAATCGTAAATACTACCCTTTTAATGTACTATGTAATAATTAATTAAAATAAAAGGAAATTGGGTTACTTCCAAGGCTGTAAGAACATACAATAATAATAATTATTCTCGAGTGTTGAGAAATATGGAATAAACACAGAACAGATAATAAATAGAATACCGATAGGCTATATTCAATACGCCGCGTCTTGATGCAGGGTTTTAAATGTGTGAGTGTCATACTAAAATGAAGCATGCATTATTCACGTGCAATAGTGTGTGTAATACACCAATGTTAAATGAGCGTAAATGCATAAACCGAGAGCAGTTTTTAGTATTCGACGTAAAACGTATTCTTAACACGTGTATAAGTTTATCCCGGATTCTTCCTTACTCGAGTCGGTTACCTGCTTCGCCTTACCCGTTATGTATTTCAGTTCCCATTATTTCTGAGTTCCCTGGGAATAAACTTTAACAAGTGTTAAATAATATGATATGGTACTGGTCGGTTATACGGAATACAGCGGAAAACTCATTTTGAAAATAGCCGATAAACTGGATTATTACCACGTTTTTATTAGCTCGAATTCTTGTTTGTCCAATACAAAATGACTAACTTTTTGACTAGATAGACATTTGAAACTTTTAGAATACATCAGAACACGATGACAATGCATTATTTTAATACTTTTAGCCATCTTTAAGCAGAATTGAATTCCTTTTCCGTTAATTCTGTTTTTTATAGAAAGTTATTTTGGAAAGTTAAAATTCGTAAAAAGTAAAACACTATTATTTGTTGCTAAGGGGGTCCTAACAACTAAATTATTAATGTATACGTGCGTTACCATGGAAATCAATATGAAATGTCAAAATGACATTTCAGTATTCTGTATTTATTCAGTATTTCTATCAAGTATAAAAAAAGTATTTATTAATACATATAATTGTCAAGTTTATATGATTCAACAGAAAATTTAAAAACGTGGTATATAAAAAGTTCTTTCTATCTTGTAATTATTTAACATTTAGGTGTGTATCATAATATGCATTTAAACGTTAACGAAACGCATATTCAATATTAGTAATATTTCAGAACATATTTTATGGCCTGACCTTCATTAAGTCATAAACAAAAGCTGACTTTAAAACCTTAATATAATATTTATATGGCTACTGGCTTTCGCATTTAGGTATATCTTATAATTTTAATATAATCCAAACCAGTTGAACTGTTCTACAAATTTTGAACTAAGAATATCCTATTGAACCGGACGAGTATTTTGGATTTATGTAATATTGTGTTTTATCTGAATGTATTAAAGAAGGCACATCACGTACACTTAATAATAACAACATTAACATGTTATATTAATTAGGATTCGGTTGTTACGCCATTATCTAGACTTGATAATGGAGTGACAAACAGAAATAGATATCGATCAGTAATGTGTAGAATGTAGTTTAACTACTTAGGTACCGTCATAAATGTACTCAGGGCCGCTTTATTATTAGAACTTAAACTATTATATACATATATAATATATTATTTTTAACACTACAGCAGGCCATCGAAATCACATTAGTGTAGTTAGTACCTAATAAAAGTGAAACAATCACAAAGACTCAGATTTTGAGAAATCACATAAATACTTATATTGTGATTTGTGACCTCACCGGGATCGAACCCGTAGTGCAACACCTTACGCACTGGACTATGAGGATGAACAGTCCAAGTAGGCATTTTGCGCAGTACCTACATACGATCATTTCGCTTACAAATCAAAGTACATTGAATAAACTACGGAAAATCTTAAATAAGAAACAAAAACTGCAAATTTTTATTTATAAAAGATATTTGAACTATGAAAACAATAGACAAATTTAACAGCTTCTTTTTCGTTTTCAATTGCCTCGATATTGTACTGCGTGAAAGTTATAAAATTAAGTAAAACAATCGGGGAAAAGGCCTCTATAATTAATATAGTATATGCAGACTATCAAGTACACAAGTATATCCAATTTATTTTCAGTTATTATGTTAACTGTCAACTCATGGTAGAAATGCATTTATTTTTGAAAATGTCCCTCTGAGACGGACGAAACCGGTCCAGTTATATATTTTAATAAAAGTGGGATAAGTACGATACAATTTGCATTTTATTTAAACTTACCTTACTTACTTAACTACTTAGTCTCTTCAGTCCTTTTGTCCTTCGCGTACTTAAAACCGCCACTGAGAGACGTCCATTCGATCTCATAAACGATTATTTCACAGATTACAGCCAATCGATATTGGGTATTCATTTGTATAGTACAATTAAATTACGTGTAGTGGTATCTGGGCGCATCAGTTGAAGGTCTTCTCCCACATCCTCAGGCAAGCCGCAACGCGGAGCTGATATGCGCTAAGTGGCATCACAAATAATGCACATAATATGACACGTGCGCGGACGTGACATTTTGTATCTGCATTGTCCGAGACCATCTGGAAAGCGTGACTCTGCAAGGTACACTCTTTTCTACAAAGGAATTCCAGCCATACGATACATAACTGGCCTTACAAGCGTATCCGAAAATTTGAAATTCTATCTTTCTAACAATAAAGGAAAAATGACGTAATCCACACAAATCAAATTGTAGAGGCACATAAACGTTTTGTTATGGTTTTGGGTCAAAGTTAAAATACAAAATAGACATAACCGTGAAGTGAATGATAATAATTAATATAATTTATATTCATAATCTGATATAAATTATTGAGTTAATTAAAGAAAAACCAACAATAATGATTAAGTATTTTTTCCCTCTTCATTTCACTTTCTTTTTTTTTTAATTGCCAGCTCAATTTAGATAATAAATCGGCGTTTGCAGCTTACATCCTTACACAATGTGCATTTAGTGGTGAACAACGTTATTATCCAATAAAACCTATGTTGAAAAAAGTGCGGGTTACGTCCTTTTTCCTTTCTAAATTCGACATAATAAACATACCATGCATATAACTTTATACCCACTAGAAAAAATCTTAATTAAAAAAAAACAATACGACACCCGAGAGGACTTGAACCTGTAACCGCTTGATTAGCGCTAGTGTGGTTTTCCAATTAAGCTACGGGCATCCCACGAAACGCTTATCAAATTGCGTTACAATGTTGGATATATTACATTAAGGTAGTTTAATTCATGTAATATGTACAATAAATAGAATGTTAAATTCTCAAATACTGTGTCTTATTCTTTGGGATGACACTATAAGAAGAAGACTGTATTACATAACTTATTATTCATCTTGACCAAATCCCTCTATAATCAGGCCTCGGCACGAAACTGTAAATTTCGTTCGTATGTAGTTCTAGTTTTTATTTATACCTACTTCGAAAGCAATATGGTAAACTGTTTTTAGAAAATGATTATGTAAGTAGGTATATAATATTTAAATAAATGGTATAACGTAATTTTGATTTGAACGAAACGCGATAGAAAATCTTCATTTACCACAAATGTTTCTGCATTGCTTTTGAAACTAATCATTAACTAACACTACCAGCATAATTCGCAATTCACTGCCACGGCCTGACTATTATAGGCGGAATAACTGAAAATAGTGACATTTTTTAGTTATAACTGAACAGACAGGCAGACCAAAACAATTATATATATAAAAAAAAAACTATATTTTGCGTTTGTGTTAATGTTTATTATATATTCGATAGTAGTAATAGTGAATATATGACTGGATCGGAAAACTTAGATGGAGTGGTCTCTACTCGCCTTCGCATGGTCCATACGGTCCATTTATGAAGTAATCAAACGCGTCATTTTCTTTATCTTTAGAGAAACGTGTGGTGTAAATTCCGGTATAAATCCAATGCCACATAAAAACGTACGAGAAAGTTACTTACTATTTACATTCAGATAACGTAACATCTATTTGAGTCATTACGTTATTGTGTGACAAACAATGAAAGTCAAAAGGGTGACTGTATACATCGGAAAAAAAAGATTATTGCCTGTATGGCGTTTTATGCATTTATAGGTCATGCAAAATAAAAAATGCTGGGATCGATCTACTGATGAATGAAGGCCTCCAATAGATCCATCCACTTTTCTCCGACCCTAGTTCTTCGCTGCCGCATACATCTATCAATCTTTATGAATCTGTCTATCGGGATTTAGGATGTTCTTGTGGTCGTTTAGTTCCCTTTGGGTACCACTGTATGGTGGTATTTGTCCAGCGATTGTACACTCGTTGAGTAACAAATCAACCCATTGCCATTTCATCTGCTTCCTTATCCATTGGTTTCATGTGTGTTTTTTTCGCGTTCTTCCATTCCATCAATTTCACCACTCGTCAATTTCACCCGAATGCGCTCCATGCCAGTCTGGTTCTGCAAACAATTTCGTAACACAATATACTTAATTCATCATTGACATAATATGTTAATTGGGGTGCTGAAGATTACACTAGTTCAAGTGACAGATAATTAAAAATGAGTTAACCAGTTTTCACATCACCGCAAATCTGTTCATGCATGGAACACGATTAAAAGATGCTTTGTATGAAAATATATAAAAATTGTATTCTCAACATTGTATTATATTCCATTGAAATTGTATATATTGTATACAAATGCATATTATTATGTATTTAAATCATAAGGAGTATATTTTCCCATATTTATAATGTAACCACTTCCGTTTCAGTTATTTCAATTTTAAATTAACAAAATGTACGTACAGTCCTACAAACTTTTTTGTTACTTATTTAAAGAACGGTCAACAATGAAACTACGAACTGCTATATAGACGCCATTTTGAAAACGTCATTTGAATGTCAGATTCTGTCCAGTTGCGATTCTTGATTGGGTAGTTTTCGACAGTTGCTAATTCGTCTTTACTAACTTTTTACAATATTAAAAAAAAAACGACCGTGATATCTTATGTCATTGCATACTATCTGCGTTTCTGTAACAGTTTTCGTTGACAGACTAATGTTCAAAAGTGATGTATTTTAGTGTTATAAAATCTGAAAGCAATATTTTTAAAACGTATTTTTTTATCGGTGATAATATGGTGATAATGATAACATTTTTTGTGTTTTTATTATCCTCTTGATCCAACACTAATTCACTCCAATCTTGATCCAACACTAACACGTATTAGGTTTGGCGTCACGGGTTTCTTTTTCATATGTGCCCTTTTTTGATGAAGTAAAATGTAGTCCAATTGTCATATTATGTAAGTATATGGATTCACAATAATAAACAAGATACCACTCCACTGCTGCTCACCAATGACGAAAATGAGCTAAAAATGTCCACTACTCACGCTAATTATATTTGCACTGTTGAAAAGCAAATGTCATACAACGCCACACTTCTTCCCATAGGGAATAGTACTAGGCAGTTAGTGTCGTTATTATTTTCATAGTAACCGTATATAACGTGTCCTCCTCAACGCTAAAAACATTAACACAAAAATTGAATATATTAGATTTTTTTTGTGGAATAGTAATAAAGGACAATTTGAAAACTGGACCTTGTTTACAGAATGTTGAAAATATTTATGTAGAATTTCCAGTCGCATATTGTTTAACGTTGATGATGACTTACTCAAATTGGTCACCAGTGCACTTGTATCCGTTCGATTCCCAATAGGTACATAATAAGTCAATTATAATCGAAATAGACAAAACGTCTTTAAAAATAAAATTGCCCTCAATTTTAAATAACCATATTCGAATTCCAGGATAGTTTATAATAAAATAATTATCAGTTAGATTAAAAATTAAAAGCTACTATTAAGTACCATTATTCTGGACATTTCTAATAGCAGGAGACTTGTATGTAAGATTTTATAATAGATTTGACGACTTTTTCATGAGAAAAATTGTATATTAATACAAGGAACAAGAGTGTATATTTTTTTAATATTAATAGGTACTATCGACCGAAGGTACTTGATGAAATTTGAATTCGAATTCTAATGGATTTAAGTTTTGTACTATTCCATTTTAGTCGTTTTTTAGAATGTATATATTTTTTTGTTATACAATGAAACCTAAGAAACTATTCCCATGGATATCACCACCGATTATACACTCACAGGAGCTAAAGAAGCTTTTCTCTGGGTAGGAATTTTCTTTTTCCTCTCAACTTTGTACGTATTCTGTAGAACTTTCTCAGTTTGCATGACTACTATAAATTAAGTCCCTCTGTCCCTTCAGTGGTCAGCTTACAACACTCTGTAAGTCCGTAGAGATAGAAAGTCGTGACATAACGGGTACCTACGCAATGATAAATTGTGACGGCGGGGAGACCGACGAATCTTGAATATGTAATCAAGGCATGTCCCTCGAGGTCTATTAGGGCTAGAGTTGCTCACTTTCACAAAACCCAGATATGAGTTTACTCATCCTAAACACGTGGTCCTAATATTACGACAGACGAATTACATTAGCTCGGAAGAGTTAGACGGATTCTGTTACAAGCCACAATATAGCAGTTCCGGTGATAGCTTATAGCAGGGACTCTCAACCCTTTATAATAGTGACACAACACATACATAATATATTATTATGACGTTCGCCATGTCGACACACCTGCATAAACAGCATAGAAAATTGTTCATTCAAAAATCATTTGAATCTTGAAAAAAATACGACACAGAACAAGACTCGTAAGTCCGGGCAATATGCTTTACCAATAATTGGGTCACCTGCATCCTACCTAACTGCGACAAAATTAACTAACATTCATGCCACTGGACGCTTTTCAAATTGGATGAGTTTTTGTGTTTTGAATAAGGTTTCAATATCAATATACATTGGCCATTGGGTGGGTGAGTGATTGATTCTCATTGATAATAGGAAAACAGTGATAAAATGTCAATATATAGATTTACTTTAAACAAGGTTTTTGAAACCTGTCCCATATGGGGTGTTAACCTGGAGTTGGGATGTTACGAAATTAGTAACAGCTATAACTCAGTCACTAAGTGATATCCCGTTTGAAAGTCAAAGGTTTAAAGTTTAAAATATCATACCTAGGGACGGCAGGTTATACGAAAGTATGGTGAAGCAGGCTGGTATGGTGAAAAAGTATGGTGAGGCGGCCTGGTAATCAATTTGTGGCAAAATTTCCATATTAACATTATATTATATGCGTACGTTATAATGACCAAAGTAAATCCTCCATGATGCCCTGAATTTTTTTTATCGCGTCGCTATTTCTCGTAAGTTGTCGGCTATTGTCGGCCTGCTTCATTCAGTTGTATGAGAAAGCCGATTCCTTGCCCCTCTTTTTATTTAATACCTCTATGTATCATACAGTATACAGATACAGTGCAAATGCGTACAAAGTACAGAGCGCGCGAGAGTCAAGTCGTAAGATAAAGCCGAATTGTGTCAGTCTGTAACTTCAGCTTCCCGTAACGCATGAACTACGAATATAAGTATATTAGTATAAATAACTAACAACGTGATCACTATTACAGCCTACTTGTACTCTTTTCCATTTACCCCAGAAGCAGTTTACCGCAGTTACCATTGTTTTTGTGTTCCATGATGTACTTAGTCATGATTGTATTTTTTTAATGACACAAAATTAGTTGAATACTTAAGGCGAAGTCTCGACCTACCAGAGGTACCTAGCGGAAAAATACGAAGCTTCCAATTTGAAATAGTATATATGACCAAAGTTATCATTATCAATTATTGAATCATGCCATGTTTCTATTGAACATTTAAAGCAGCAGCGATTTACATAATGTTATGTGTTATGTGACATTTCTGATCATCATATTATTATAGTTATTATCATTAGTAAATTCAAATCATGTCAGCTGGATAATTTTCAATATTCTACAGACGTCGGTATATTACTTAATGGTGGTTATAAACGTCAGGTTATGCAGTGCGGTAAACCTGTGCAATTAAACATGCACAGGTATGCCTGAACGTCTGGATGAGAAAACTTGCGTTTTTATGGGCGACCGATATACTTGCGCAGGGATAACATTATGTTTGTCTATCCAGCTGGCTGGAATAAAATAATTTATTTTTTATGTCGTCTCAGCTGTTGGATAATAAATCTTGCAAATGTGCTGAATGAAATCCTTCTTCTATAAAGATGGCGATTTTATCTAATTGTATTATTAAAGTGAAGCTAACAAGAACATACTTAGCAATTCTGCCAATGTATTTAATATTATGTTTTCTATAATTGACAATGCAACCATAGGTACATATTTAAAACGTTACATAGGTAAAACTGTGAAAGCTGAAACACGAAACCTATATAAGTATTGTAAATCACTATTTTTGCTTAAAAGACATTGGCTGCTGACTAGATAAGTTGTATACAGGCGGGACACATTTTTTGCTTTAGGGATTTTTTTCCATTTTCTTTGCACACAGAATTGTCGGCCATTCGCCCAACTGTTGGGTGGAAAAACAACATTTAATTTTTAACACGGCTTCATAAGTATATATAGGTTCTACGTCACCGTGGGAGTACTTCAATGTCTTTGGTATCTCGCAGCGTCAGGCGCTATTAAATTAAAACTGATACTATACAAGACGCGGAAAATGATCCCGGAAAGGCGCCAATAAAAAAGTGGCTTTCAAACTAAATATACTGTTTCTTAATAGTGTTATTTGTAAAGAGTAGTTAGTTTCCCGTGCAGTTCGTATCGAAACGCAGATCGTCGGCCGATTTTAGCAATTGGACACGCCATCAAAATGCGTTGCGTAATGTAACGTTTTATAAAATAAATCGTATTTTCAATATCAAGTTCATGAATGAAAAAAATATATCCGATTTTATTGTGAACAAGTTTTATGCACCGCGGAACACGGGAAAACGCCTCGGGGCTGGTGTCATTAATCGACAAATCGCGATCCAACTTTGAAACATTAATTTGCTATAATTATCATAATATCATCATTAATAATCGCTCATTCTCAATTTGGCCTATCAGATGAACGCCCCCTCAATTAAATTTCTTTACAAATGATTATTTTTATAGATATGTTATTATGACATAACACCAAATTAATGGTCTCTCATTGCCAATTTTAGTACAATGGTTAAACTATAAAACTCAGTTATAAATACATCGCTAATAAATAGTTATATGGTATAACTATAATGGATTCATAAACATAATGGAATTTTATTAAACAAATTCATACAAAAACAATAAATACTTGTTATTACATGCATAATGCTTAATAAAACGCATTACAGAAACACAGGTTCCAGAAAAACGCATAGATATAATATAATTTTGGAATTAAATCCGGAACCAGTACTGTCTATTGTCGTTGACAAAAATATGCCAAACAGCTTAAGAAAATAATCTAGTTAACAAAAAGGGTTTGATTTTTTCAAAATGTAAATAACTGGCTGAAATACCTGTCATAGCACGAGGCTGCTTCATTGATCGATATAATATATATTTATCTAACTTAACAAAACTATAATAATTTCATTCTTTAATATTAAAATATCTGTAACTAGCCATACAAGACGTCAAAATGAAAATTATTCTGACGGCTAAGTCAAACAAAATAACATCAAATTTAATTAGAATCAAAAATAGGTAGGTATGTAAATTTTATATTGATCTGTCGTCAAAATTTAAAATTGGAATTGGAAGGAAAGGTGATTTGAATAAACAAAGTATGTATTTTTCATTTAAGTAGATGTTAGTTGGCGCCATGTTAGAAAAGGAAATCAAACAAACATATTTTGACTTTTATATTATAATATGTAGGTATGTAAAATTTATTCTTTTAAAAATAATAAATAGAAATTAATGCAATTACGAAATTTTTTTCATTCATACTTATTTGTTTTCGTTAGATTATGAAATACATATTACACATATTATTGGTTCATTTTTTTAAATTCATTAAGCCCTGCCCTGCCCAAACCATAATAGATAAAACATATTATTCTATGTATGAAATATTCAAAGTTATGTATGATTTAATTGCATAATTTTAGATATTTTATAGATAGACGAGTATTTTTGTATATTATCTATTATGGCTTGGTTTTCGCAGGGTTTTTATTGAATTTTTAAAATTAACCAACACCATTTGTAAGTTGTAGTCTTATTTCAATGAAAACAAATACGCATGACTGACAAATTTTAGTGTGCAATGTTTATGGCGGATCTTAACAGCCTACCTCCAGCCTTCGCCACTGCGGAATAGGGTAGCTTTAACGTAATTCGCCAGAAATTTGTATCGTTAGCTAGATGTTTATTTAAAAATTCTAGATCATGCAAGAAAACCCTGCCTGGGATCCTCAATATGAGAAGGCGTTGCCGTCCGAATTAGAATACGAGGATCGCAATTTAATTAATACTATTAATTTGTAATACAAACTGTATCCATCAAAGAGTATTTTTTTAAAGATTCTGTGGTGCATTCACTCGTTCATTCAATAACGACTGATTATTTAGATTCCGGTACAATGACTAATTATTATACTCTGTACAAGGTCATACGACTCTCACATTAAGATACTTCAACTGAAATGGTTGATGGATACCCAGAGCGTCGAAAGATTTTTTGAAAGACCAAGACTTAGCTAGGGAGATAATTCGGGGAAACACGCCAAGGCAAAGAGCAAGCAGCATTGGACGAAATATCGTGGAGGCGGAAAATTGAAGAGGCCGGCTCGATTTGGCTGTAGTGCCATTAAAAGAAGAAGAAATTTTAACATTAATTATTTGCATTTTGAATAAAGGAAGTTTTCAAAATTACAATTAATATAACTATCAAATTAATTATTAAATCGCCTACAATATTTTCATCCTAATATCTACTACAGCTAGGCTATTCTAACATATCACTTAGCCCCCAAAAAGTGATAAATATATCACATTTATCACGTTATATATTCAGTCAGTTAATTATCACAAGAAATTAACTGTCAAAAATGCTTTCTTTTGACATCCCCCCTGCTGTGTTAACTTTTAGAGTGAGCTAGAATACGTCAATTACATATTAACATTTATTGAGATGCGACTATTTTTAAAAACGTGAAGATAGCATGTCACAATTTATTATTGGTTGTTGAGTGGTCACTAAAGTATATCTAAATCTCTATCTTTAATAACATAACTAAATTATTCATATAGTATTGCTTGGACATAATATATACTTATTATATAACTATGTCAAATGTTATCTTCTTCTTCGGCCATATCCGCCCCTTAGTTGGAACATATGGACACCTCGCGGCGCCTCCAAGAATCCCTGTCGCCCGTCAGGTCAAACATCCCGTAGCTCCGCTGGATACACTCTATAGATAGTATTTAGCGGCCTTCCAGGACGCCAGAATCCGGTCGGCTTGAAGAACAGGCAAGCCAGTTTGAGGTTCTCTTCTGGCATCCTCAGAACGTGGCCGAGCCAGGTCCAACGTCGCGTCTCTTCAGCATGATGAGAGGCTGCTTGCTGCGTTCTCTTATCTCCTCGTTGCTCCTAAAGTCATACCGCACACCCAGTATCCGTCGCAAATATATGTTTTCGAAGCTCAGTATACGGCTGCTTTAAGCCTTCGTAAAGTGCCATGTTTCGCTATCGTAAAGCAGCACCGTCAGAATGCAAGCGTCGAATAGGCGGCATTTCGTTTTGACCGAGTACAATCGTGAGTCCTAGACACTCCGCATCGAGTTGAATGTTGCTCCAGCCATTCCCATTCGGATAGTGAGCTCTTTATGCAAAATGCCATCTCCCGTGATGTGTACCCCCAGGTACTTGAAGCTGTCGACGCTCTCGATGTTTTGTCCATCGCTAATCAGAGAGAAATCTGGATCAGGACAGGTGCTATTACACAACACGTTGGTTTCCTTCGCGTTGATTTTCAAACCAACGCGAGATGAGTTGTTATATGCAACCTGTGGATTGTCTCTTTAATGCCCTCGAAGCATTCAAGAGTCAAATGTTATACATATCTAAAATCATTTAATTATTTAATTCAGAGTGTAAACGTTGACAAACTTTAATATTTGTCCGTTGTATACATACGACAGTTATGTTGATAGGTATATAGAGTCTATAGATGCTGAAAGGCAAAACCTTAATCCCTCAAACGGATGCCTGTGGAATAGTACAGCTACAAATAAATGGTAACTTTTTAGCACAATCTCTTCAATCACCATCGGGGCGATCTTTACCTTATCATCTGCTACCAGGAACAGTTCTGTGGAGCTGCACTCACACTAATCACGGAGGTTCTTAAGCTATGAAATGCGGTGTCGTCCTCTGCTACGCTTTCGGTCAAACTTTCCCTGCGGCACGATACAATTTATTGTTATTTTTACTGAAAAAAAAATTATACCAAAATTTTTATGCAAACCTTATTTAAACACAGATACGGAATAAATATAATAATATAACGTGATGTTTAAACTATTTTTATGTTCAATTTGTAATACACGCGTGTGGCATTCGTAATTGTCTTGAATTATGTATATCATGCCATTCATACCATGAAAGTGAAAAAAAATATGAAATGGAGAATGAAATCTTGTATAGAAAAATTCACTGCTGATCAGTTAATTACCAAATAATTACCACATTTAATTATCATGCTAATAGTATCTAATGGCAACGTGCCAGTCGCATTGTCAGCGCTAAATGAGTTTGACTAATTGAAATTTGCTTCAACCATAGAAAAATTTACCAGGCGGAAGAAGATTTCCTTCAACACCTTTCATGCAAACTAATTAATTTATCACTGTCTCAATATTTACAAAATAATCTGGGTTTACCTACGATAAATACGGTTGACGTTGCAATGTCTCATCGAGTGTAATAAATTATTACACTCGATGACATATTGCAACGTGCGAATTCGAATTCTTTTACGCGAGCCGCACACGGCATTATAATATTGGCAAGATGATTATTTTAATCAGAATAATTATTAATTACCATCGCACCCAAGCTGGCATGCAAAGACAACTCAAATTTTGCAAAAATGTCTTACCAAGGGCAAAAATTACCCACCAATTTAATGTGTTTTTATATCGGTTGTATTTCTGTATTTCTGGCACCCAACTCGAGCAAGTCAGCAGCTACGTCTATCTCGGACAGCAGGTGTCCATAGACGGAAGCATGCACGATGAAATTGCTCGAAGAACAAAGCTGGGATAGAGTACTTTCGGACGTCTGAATAGTATCTTCAAGAGTGACCTACCATTATGTCTTAAGCGTAGGGTGTTCAACCAATGCGTGCTACCCGTGCTCACGTATGGCTGCGAGACGTGGACCCTCAACACGAAAGATGTCCAAAGGCTAAGAGTCACACAGCGAGGCATGGAGAGGTGCATGTTGGGCATCACGCGAAAGGACCGTAAGAGAAACGAATGGGTTAGGAAGCCGACAAGAGTACGCGATGTAATAGACGTTGCCAAACAGCTGAAATGGAGATGGGCGGGGCACATTGCTCGCCGAAAGGACGGCCGCTGGACAAATGCCGTCATCCAATGGTACCCAAGGGGTACGAAACGGCCACAGGGTCGCCCTAAAAGCCGCTGGATTGACGAACTGGTAAAGTTCGGCGGAAATACGTGGCAGCGAACGACACAGGACCGAGAGAGTTGGAGAAAGCTCGGGGAGGCCTTCGTCCAGCAGTGGATTGACCCCGGCTGATGATGATGATATCGGTTGACCGTTAAAGACAGGAACTGTCCGGCGTTTAGTAATAATTTAATATTATTATCACACGGATTAATTAATTTTGTGTGTAAGTTGGACCTTTCTGACACAAAGGCGGATGCGTTGTTTTGAACAACACTGGATGAAGTAAGCGAAGTAAAGTAAATCTGAGAGCATTTCACGAGTTTATTCACTTTCTCGGACAGTCGGTTTCTGTTGGTGGTTCTTACGCCCTCATCTGGAACGTACGTAATTCGTATTCGCGTTTGTTCACTGTGACGAATCACTGCGAGAGAATCTTCGGCAAACAGCACTTACTCAACTATATCAATAAACTTTTATTAAATATAATTGTTTATTATCGTCGATTTACGTCACTGAAATATACCCTACTTTACCACTGCTAATTGCAATAATTCATATTGGAAAGTGAATCAAATGTCAATTAGTAATAAGACAAAACTATAAAAATAATTGACGGGCTGAAGATTGAAAGGATTCGAGTGCATATAAATTGTCATAAAAGTTAAGTAACGTGCGACTTATAATTCTATATCATCATCATTATCAGCCGGGGTCAATCCACTGCTGGATGAAGGCCTCCCCAAGCTTTCTCCAACTCTCTCGGTCCTGTGTCGTTCGCTGCCACGTATTTCCGCCGAACTTTACCAGTTCGTCAATCCAGCGGCTTTTAGGGCGACCCTGTGGCCGTTTCGTACCCCTTGGATGACGGTATTTGTCCAGTGGCCGTCCTTTCGGCGAGCAATGTGCCCCGCCCATCTCCATTTCAGCTGTTTGGCAACGTCTATTACATCGCGTACTCTTGTCTGCTTCCTAACCCATTCGTTTCTCTTACGGTCCTTTCGCGTGATTCCCAACATGCACCTCTCCATGCCTCGCATAATTCTATATAACTTTACTATTTTTGACATTATGAAAAATAAGTACCTACTCAAATGGCACATGAATATGCCGACAAAAGTATTTTTTTATTGTGGAAATTGAGATAAAAATCCGACTATAACAGGGTTGTAAAACTTTTTACGTACGCGTGCCAAAATAACCCAAATATTATTTTTCAACTCTTTGACGTGCCGAGCAGTTTTTCATGGAGATAAATTTTTTTTTTATTAATTCTATTAAAATGATAATAATATGATCTATAAAAATTCTAGATACCACTCAGAGAACATATCAAGCATAAAACTTTATCACTTTTTTCAATTACGACATACACTTCGATCCACCAATTTTGAAACGGTCTGTCAGTAGTACTACCAGGTACAAGCTCCTCCAAGTTTTTGTTACTTATTTGTTGCGGCCATTTTTGTCGGTAGAAATGAAATCAGATAAGGCATTATCTTGCTACAGCGGTGTCAAAATCGGAGATTCGTGGCAAGGCTTCCCCCGCCACCTGGTGAGGTCAATGCGGTAATATTATTATATGTGACGTATAAAGCCTAAGGACCTACCTATGCAATTATATATTTACGTAATGCTTATTCTTGAAGAGTGTTTGCCTGCTACTTTTTATACAATGCGATCTGGCATTCATTATTATTAAGTATATACGTCTTTTTTTCTGTTCAAACGCGTGCCATGAAAAATCACCTCGCGAGCCACTGGTGGGACGCGTGCCATAGGTTCGCCACCTCTGGACTATAACATTCTTAATAATGTACGCATTTTAATTCAATTGTATTATTCCTATAACATGCTTACCTATAATTTCACATACAAAAACTTGTTGTACATTTGAATTATTTTTCACATATAAATATGTACTTAACCACCTGTTTAGTGATGTGAAAACTGCTCCCAGTGCATTGGTTTATTTATGTTATTTTTTTTTATAAAGAAATATCAACATCAATGTCCAGATTTTTCAAAAGTCTAATAGTTAGCTTAAGATTAGGATAATATTTAAGACCTTTATTCAGGGTTTTTTTTAAAAAAGAAAAGTTCCGGAACTTAATTCACTTACATCATATATGTGAATAAAAGTATATTGTGATATCCATGGTCCCCACATCCCGAAGCGGGCCCCTACCTATCACTAAAGTTAGAAGTAGTGTGGCGCTCTTTAGTAGCGTTTTCCAAATGGTGTTCGAGGTAAAATTAAAGGTATTCAGTGCATCAACAAACATCAAACAAAAAATGCAATTGCACAATAAAATATTTTTAAATGTTAATAAGTCTGAAGGATATTTTTTTTACGATTAGAGCAAATTTATGATGTGCGTTTATCTCACTTATCTGGTCAATCCCCCAGGCTAGAGCCCTGTCACTCCCCACTTTGTCGGGGCCATGGTGATTTCCAAAGTTCAGTCCAATTCTGAGTAACCACCAATCAACATTTTGAAGAATCGAAAAGTGTCAAAGATGGTCCAACGAGTTTGATGAACAAAAGTGCCGAAATTCTTTTGGTCTTCAACGAAGCTCTTATTGGGGTAATAATTAGATTCATTTGCAAAAATTCGCGTTCACATTCACTTGAAGAAATGGTAATAGAAAAAAAAAGAAGAAAAAATTGAAAAAAGAATGTGTTACAGAACTTTGACAAGTGACGGGTATTTTTATCACTGAGTGATTCCAAGATTATGTATAGTGGTATTTTTGACTCATTTTGATTTGATTTCCATATTTGTACAATGTTTACCGTACTAATGTCTCTTAATTAACATAGACACAATATATAATAATTATTCCACATAATTAAATAATTGTGTAAAATCGTCAAATTATATATTGTGTATTACATATTTTAATTAATACGATGCATTTCCACGAAGAATTGACAGTTAGCACTGTTAACGTGTTTAACGTATATAATAAATGTTCGTTGAATTACCAGTTAAATCCATTAAATAACCACTATGTACTATATCGGAATTTAATACCTATGTTATTAATTCCATTGGAACCAATTTACTTAGAATCAATAATGTTTAAAAATCGATCCAGCGGCCTAGGTCTACCTTGCGGACGTTTTGTACTTCTTGGATACCACTAGATGACTAGATTTGTCCAACGATTGTGTCTTCTTCGAGCTATGTGTCCAGCCCATCTCCATTTAAGGCTTTTAATAAACTCTATTACATCGCAAACCCTTGTCTGCTTCATTATCCACTTATTCCTCTTCTTGTCCTTTCGCGTTATGCCCAGCATGCACCTCTCCATACCACGTTGTGCTACTCTAAGTTTCTGGATCTTTTTTTTACCGATCGATGGATCGATGAAACGATAAAGTTCTGCGGAAGTACGTGGCAATGCAATGCACAGGACCGAAAGAAGTGGAAGCAGCTTGAAGAGGCCTTCATCCAGCAGTGGATAGATTCAGGCTGATGATGATGTTTAAAAATCTATAAAAAATTAACGTAGCTTTAACATTCCGGTTGACAATTATTATGTGTAGACTATAACGCGTACTGTTTGATGGTTCTCGGAATGGAGAACACTTAGGTATTAATAGAATTGGTCCAATCGCTTATGCACAATACGGTGAATATCATCGGATTGGGTTAGTTTTGTTTTGTTTTTAGTCTTCCAAGACTTCCTGATTCTCATCAGTCAACTGTCGTGTTCCCATGTCGTAGTTTCGCCATACACATCCTGTTGATGGTATTTAGCGAACTTCCAAAACACCGAAATCCGGTTGGCTTGAAGAAAGTTTGAAACATTATTGAGAATGTCGCCGCACCAATTCAAACGTCGCAAAGATATGTCGAAAAGCTCCCGTACCTCGTCGCGTTAGTTTATTCTTCAAGCTCAGCATAGGGTTACACTAAATCTTCGTACGGTGCCATGATACTGACTATAGTAAAGTAGCATCATTCTGTTTAAACGGCATTTGGATCTGGTTTATTAATTGCCGGATATTCACTTCTATCTTCTTGGTCGCACACTCATGGCTGAGGATCGTGACCACATTTTAATTTCGTCATCCTTTGAGCGACCAAGACTTTCCATCCTTCTCGGTCTTCCGCTTCTCTCAGAGCAGAATGGATAGTGCCCCCCAGTCAGCTCTTTCACTTGGTCGCTCCAGCGCTCAGACGCTCTTCTTCTGCTTCGCCTTCCATGGAGACCACCCAAAACCACCAGTCTCTCCAGGTTGTCCGGTCTGCGCCTAACAATATGTCCAAAAAACTGCAGAATTCGTCTCCGACATATTGTCGAGAGCCGTTCCTTTATTTGCAGTCTCTGGATAATCGAATGGTTTGTCCTGTGCGTGGGCGTTCATGTTGCCTTGGACAACGGTGATCTCTCTTTTGGGTATTTCTTGGATTGTGATTCTTAGCTCCTTGAAAAATTCTTCGCTATCCTCGTCCGTTGATAGATATTCACTATCAGGATAGTAAAACAAACCAGTATAACCATCATCCCGAACTAAGGACATAATATAGTCGAATCTCTACTACGTACAAACAATTGATAGATAGATTTATATTATATATTAATATATTTAGATATCTATGAAACATTGATATACATTATTTTCTTAATTTGTTTATAAATAATTGCCTTAGTTCCGCCACTGTCTCTTGTGCCCCTTGCTTGATAAATTGAACATCCTGGTACCTACGCTGTGCCTTAGAAAGCGAAACGTTCAACGCAAAGTAATTTAAATAAAACTGGACAAGTCAGTTGGCTAACCAGAGATGATGAATAACCAACCAACAATAATCCATATTGACAAGACAAGCCAGTCCATCTTAGCTGGAAGTCGACGTTTTGAGCTCGCTTTGTGATTAAACGCATTAATTTAACTTTTATGGTACCTACCTAATACTTGATTCAAATTTGAGATAGTGGGTACCTACCTGTTAATTACAAGACTATTCATATTTTTAATTATATTTAGTAAATTCGACAACAATCGATATCTGTTTCGGTTGTAACACTACTGTCAATAAGGGAACTGTACCGATTACTGCATATCTGTGTTGTTAACAAATGAATGAAACTAGTACATAGGTAATTATTAAAATTGTATCTTTATATGCATATTATTAATTTATTTTTTTATTAATCAAAACAAGATTAGATTAAAAAAAATATTTATTATTATTTGTGGAAAAGGCTGAAAATAAAAATATATTACAATAGGTAATTTTATTACAAACAGTAGATTGTTTACTAGAAGTACTTTTGTGTAAAGTGTCCATTATTTCAAAAGAGACGTGGACCCTCAACACGAAAGATGTCCAAAGGCTAAGAGTCACACAGCGAGGCATGGAGAGGTGCATGTTGGGCATCACGCGAAAGGACCGTAAGAGAAACGAATGGGTTAGGAAGCAGACAAGAGTACGCGATGTAATAGACGTTGCCAAACAGCTGAAATGGAGATGGGCGGGGCACATTGCTCGCCAAAAGGACGGCCGCTGGACAAATGCCGTCATCCAATGGTACCCAAGGGGTACGAAACGGCCACAGGGTCGCCCTAAAAGCCGCTGGATTGACGAACTGGTAAAGTTCGGCGGAAATACGTGGCAGCGAACGACACAGGACCGAGAGAGTTGGAGAAAACTTGAAGATGCCTTCATCCAACAGTGGATTGACCCCGGCTGATGATGATTTCAAAAGAAAATTATTTGATACTACCTCCTTATGTTAGTGATAATCTTACTCTTGTAAATAATCCCAATTAATGGCCTCCGACCAGCAGTGACGTCTAGTGTGGGTGGACAGGTGATGCGTTGCATAAGGGCGACAAATGAAGGCACTGCAGTTTTCCATAAAGCAGACGATGACGTCGCTTCATTAGAAAGAATCGATATCTCGGTTTAAAAAATCCCGACAAAATCATATAACTATTGTTGCATTGTAATAATCATTCAGAGACATACTAATTGGTGTGGCGGTATATGGCACTGGAAATGTTTTTACATTTCGCGACTGGAGAACTACAAGGTTCTAAGTGTTTCTAAAGTAACAATGCGGCAGCTTAGAATACTACTTCATTGTTGGGTTTGTTTTCTCAAGGACGAATACTTAGAACCTTGTAGTATTAGGCTCGCGATTTGTTCAGACCTCAGAGCCACATACCTCCACGTACCTACTACCTACACTACCACAATTTGCGATTAGGTTTCGTGGATATGTTTTAATTTTCGATAAATGGTGTGCATGTCAATTTAAGATTTTTTGTGTATTTGTCGGCTTAAGATTACCTACCGAAAAAACGTAATATAATATCGTCGTCGCGCTTGCAAAATCCGCTATGTAATAAAACACAACTTTTCAGGAGAAGGAAAAAACTGATTTACCCAACAATGCCTCACGTTTTTTACAAAGCAAATAAACTGAAAATTAGATAATTACTTCGGATTCAGTATAAATGATATTTTATAATACAATATTTAACACTTCAGTCGTAATATTTTTTTTGTGGGTAAAAGGCACATAGCTTGTTTTATTTGGGTCTTTAAATCCGTTTTGTGGTTGAGGCAGCACATAGCGTATTTAAATTAACGCGTATTTTAGACATAGCGGATTTTGCCCCGGGTAAAAAATGATAATTGCATAATTTAATGATATTAATTCTATGCGTAAAACATCTTTAACCAAAAATCTGTCTGTCTGTATCGAATAAACTTTTTTCTTCCCAGCCAAAATTTGACATATAAATAAGTAATAATTATCGAGTGAAGGGGAAATAAAAATATCCAGAGTACGATGGATAAATAATTAAAATTTTTTATTATAGCACATCAAGAAAGTTACATTAGATTATAATAAACAGTTGTATCACCTATCTACTTACTGGGCTTTTAAAATTAATACTCTTCCTTAAGTAAACACAAATGATTGTGCAATGTAATGTAATTTTACACTTTTTTATTGTTTAAATATTATTTGTCGACAAACGTAAATAATCCGCTATGTGCACTAGCGCTGGTAATAAAAGGCGCATTCTGAAGTAAAGGTCAGTGCAAACTCCGCCATGTGTCATTAACAGGCGCAATTAATAGTAACTTTTTTTACTTTACTATGCGATATGTGACCGGAATATTCATAGCGTATTTTGCAAGCCATTTTTAAGTGAAAATACATAGCTTATTTTGCAATTTTTCTAAACTAGCGTTGATATTAGAAAACGGGTTGTACAGGTCCGTCCGGCGCGTCTCGTTCTATCACATAGCGTAAAAATGTAAAAAACACCAAAAAAATGTTTGTCGGATTTTGCAGGCGCAACGACGATATGTAAGTAGGTAGACAAACTAAAAATAAAAGGGCAAGTTTACTTAAGGGCGATACTTTGCCTAGGGACGACGTCAATACCAACCATTTGGAATAATGAAAGTGTATAAATTTGAAAGTGCGTAGGTAACTAAAAGTTTTGTAACGCCAAAAATCAAAATAATATTACAGAAACTGAGAGAATGATTAAAAGTATTATCATTTTAAAACAATTGTTTTCGTTTTTGAAATTGAATATGAATATTAATTAAAATGAGATATAACGGTGTATTTAAAGCCATAAGTACTAAGATTATATTAATGTCAGTCGTGGTTATTTAGCTACGTTTCATATTGGCATTCAAATTTCACAAATAGTACAGGTACAATTTATAGCTTGAGATTTCTCGACTTTTTTCATGTTGAGAATTCTCGAAATCAAAAATATTTGTGTTAGGAACCAATCTTGAATTCTCGAGAATTTGACATTATTAGGTATCAAATTATGTCTCGCTGATTTTTTTTTCATTTTTGGGTTTTTCGTTTTTTTTCCATTCCAGAAATTTCATACTGAATCAATGTCAATATCTCGGCATTCGAGAGTTTTTTTTATTTTTCCTATGTCAAAAAAAAATCAATTTCGAATCAAATCAAGTCAAGTCCAATGATGCCATACGACGAAACATTATTAAATAAAACCAATTAAAATTTAAACCAACCATCAAATTCGGGCTTGTAGAATTTTGAAAAGTCATTGGCGATGAAGTGCAGCCATGTTGGGAAATTTGCGTGATGATTTTTAGCTAACTTAATCGGTTACTTTTTGCTTAATTTTCATACGACCTTTATTGAAGAAGGTTATAAGACGCCCGTCCCAAGGTACTCTGTACCAACGAAATAACGAGATTCGTCGGATTTAGGTGGCAGCGAATAACAAAGAATCGATAAGAGTAAACATAACTTGAGGCCTTAATCCAGTAGTGTATTGAAACACGCTAAATTAGACATACTGCATATTATATTCGTAAACGAGAAAGGGATTGAATCAAATTGTCGTCTGAGAATTAAACAAGTTACACAAGTTCATATACATGTGTTTGGCACACCTAAAATATAATGATTTTGAACATCTTTCCCTTTTCGTTTCGCATGTATTTTCTTATTTTATTTTTTTTAATTTAAAATGTTACCTACCTATTGTTGTAAATTTAAGTTAAGTTATCGGTCGATTTTGGAATAGAAATAATTCACATTGCTACACAAATATTATTCTATATCATCATCATCAGCCGGGGTCAATCCATTGCTGGATGAAGGCCTCCCCAAGCTTTCTCCAACTCTCTCGGTCCTGTGTCGTTCGCTGCCACGTATTTCCGCCGAACTTTACCAGTTCGTCAATCCAGCGGCTTTTAGGGCGACCCTGTGGCCGTTTCGTACCCCTTGGGTACCATTGGATGACGGCATTTGTCCAGCGGCCGTCCTTTCGGCGAGCAATGTGCCCCGCCCATCTCCATTTCAGCTGTTTGGCAACGTCTATTACATCGCGTACTCTTGTCTGCTTTCTAACCCATTCGTTTCTCTTACGGTCCTTTCGCGTGATGCCCAACATGCACCTCTCCATGCCTCGCTGTGTGACTCTTAGCCTTTGGACATCTCTCGTGTTGAGGGTCCACGTCTCGCAGCCATACGTGAGCACGGGTAGCACACATTGGTTGAACACCCTACGCTTAAGACATAATGGTAGGTCACTCTTGAAGATACTATTCAGACGTCCGAAAGCACTCCATCCCAGCGTTGTAATATGCAGTTGCATTCTATATAATTGGAATAAATAACGACAAAAATGACGTGGGTCAAAGATAGATCAAAAGGTAAAATGTAACCCGAATTAACTATAGCAAGACTACAGAGTCTCACTAATAAATCACTATCGCCGTATAAGTCTAGTTTCCTACGGTAAATATTATATTAACTACGTAGACAACATATTTAATTTTATATGGCTGGGAGAAATTTTAACGTTTCAATTTAATGGTGTGAGTAAGTAGCATTCCATGTGGAAGCCTTATTAAATAACTCGGTGTAGTGCAACCGTAATATGATAAAATATGGTTTGTTAAAATCAATACATACTGGTACTGACAATGAAATATTTTAAGTAAGACCCTTGTCACATTGTGGTACTAATAATGTTAGAAATTACATACTAGAACTCGAGTACCTATACGCTTTATAACTTTGCACTTTTTTGCACTTTTTACTACACTGATACGTCTCTTTGCCTGATTACCTCGCATACAATTAGATCAGTGGTCTGCAAACTCAATTAGGATGTGAGCTACTTTCAGAAATTGAAATTGTCTGGTGAGCCACTTATACATATTCCTTTTTTATATTTTTTTTTCATCGTCCTTTATCGTATCATACATAATAATATTATATTATTTAAAATAAAATAGGAAATCGGACTTCCAATTAAACATAAAATGCGTACTTTAATTGTTTATTTATAAATAAAATATTAATTGAAAAATATCTTGAAATGTAAAAATTAAAAAAAAAAAAAAAAGTTAAAATAATGGACATAATAAATTCACTTACCTCTACGTTTTTTTCAATTCTCGTTGAGTACCTTGTCACTCCCATCTGAATGCTGAATCTTCTGAATGAATATTCATAATAGAAAATGTTGATTCACATAAGTAGGTAGAACAAAATAATGCCTTCATTTTGAGCGCAATTACTAAACTAAAATTTGATACCTTTCTGCTGGGACGAAAGGCCATACAGTTTCGACAGTTAAGGCAATTAAGCATTTCATTGAAACTTAGTTCGAGAAATATTTCATTTCGGAGTCCAATAATAAAATTTGAGAAGTAAATTTACAAATATGATAAAATATCATACGCGAGCTACCGGTAGCTCGCGAGCGACCGTTTGGCGATCACTGAATTAGATAAAATGATATTCACTTGCATTAATATAATATGTAGTGATAAGATAATAAATAGATAATATATGTTTAAAAACTATTTAAGAAATATAATACATCATTTTCATCCTAGAGCCGGAGTGCAAAGTTATGAATTGGCAACTCTACCTACGTGATGAAACGTGTATCTTCCTAGCATGGTTAAAACAAACTGTCATCGACCATCGTTAAAGAAATAACCTGAGCTTCATAATGATTACATGTAAATTGTATTACAGTTCATCCGCTATCGTACCTGAAAGAGATGGCTTTATATCATTGAGATCAAAAAATGGCGCGTTGCTCTTGGAGGATTCCAGACAGTAAATGTTCCAATTCTATTATATTGATTATTATGAACATGGCGTGATATGAGCACCTACATGCTAATCTACTTTCGAATCATTCAGAATTTTATATACATATTAACGATATGATTGTATTTCTAATTTATTTACCTACCTACCTATTTTATTCGGCTTTTCGCTTAGATTCCGGTGATTTTTATTACGTATTTTTTGTGTTTTATTTAAATAATAATTTGATCTCAATGCAATTGCATACGTACAAATTTTCGGACATGCTCCACAATAATTCGTCCACACAATTATTTTATATGGCATGGATGCTAAGCTAATTGTATTATTATTTTTCCTTCCTTTATCTGCCGTCCATAAGCAGTGAATGGTGTGTTTATCCTCACGGGAGGGACGTCACCGCTTTGTACTTATAAATAAGTATTATACAATTAATCCACAAACATTGATGATGGCGGTAGACGTAACCGGAATACTAAACCCAAATCATATGTAGGTACAAAACTCTCGTTAATCAGAATGTATGGGTACTAATAATTAGTTGCAACGACTAATATTAACGTGCATTCATGTGTATTACTATTTATTACTAGACTAAGTAACAATTTGGTTATGCATTTTATATAAGTATAACAGTCTTTGTTTTTTTATGAGGAAGACCCAATAAAAAAACAGCCTGTAAAATTTTGTAACAAAACAACATCCAGTGACGTCACTAGATAAAATGTCGCCCCTAGGCAGCGCCAAAAAGCCGCCTCATTTTTTATACAATACTTTTATCATCCTTTCATGAGTCCAATATCTAAGAAATGTGTTGTATGGATACATTACTGACAAAATATCAGACTAATTATTTGCAAATCGGCACGTGTCATTTCTGGTCACCAAGGACGTCGAAGGGCAACGGAAGTAAACCAGATATCGCGAACCCGATAAAACCAGTGATCTGATTTTTTTAATGGAAAGATATTTTCGTTATTTCTAAGTTTGGGTAGATACTTCTATATTATATTCCAAATGATTCTCCTCGATTTGCCGCCTTTCGAGTAACTGCCGGCCCCAAGCGACGCTCAATCTGCCTACCCCCACGGGATGTCACTGACAACATCGTATTATTGACAATGCTTTCATTCACCATCATTATCAGGGGCGCGACAACCTGGTGTAGTTCCTGGCCTCCTCCAACAGCTCCCTCCACCTGTCCCTATCCAGTGTGGCCGTTTTACAAATCGGTACCCCCAGAATACGGCAGTCACTGGCAGCTCCATCCAACCAGCGAATCTTTGGCCTGCCTCTTCTTCTACGCCCTATTGGATTTCTGGACATCACTCAATGCTTTCATTAACCATAATTAATAATCTACCGACTCCAAGGACATACATAATATACTAATAATTATGTGTCTGGCGTTTATCTTTTGTGCATGTTTCTGAGTTTGATCTGAATTATAAATGATATATTTGATAAATGGTCTGAATTGCATACAAATTATCGTTTTTTATTTTTCGAAAATGTTAAATTATAAAGGGCTATAGATACTCTAGATAGCTAGGCACATCCTTTAACTGCAACAGAACTAGACGAATACAATCAATAGGTCATAGTGTCAAATGACATAAATTGATTTTGATTGGTCCAATTCGTTTGCGACTGATCTTTTCTATTGGTTTGCATCAGGGGTAGGTACCTACCTAGCTACAATAAATCTGTATTGTACTATTTGATAAAATTACTATTTACGTAAAAATAAGTATATGACAATTTTCGCGCGGATCATAATATGAGTATAGGCCGTTCACAGATTGGAGGTTATATTAATAAAATAATAATATATTATTCACGAATGGTTATTAGCTATTTGTCCAACTCACTTGGTCCTTGTTTTAGATTAAACACACATTGAACAAAAAAATATTAGTTTCTACTAACTACACCACCGTAAGTGCCTATATCATGGCCCCCACATCCTGAAGCGGGCCCTCAGGCTAGGATCTTTGGCGAGCCCCCGACCTATCGCTAAGGTTAAAATCAGTATGACGCACTACATTAACGTTTTTCAAATTGTGCTTTAGGTCAAATTAAGGTTACGTAGGCAATTTTTTCTACTTTTAATACATCTACTTTAAACATGGAGTTGTCGAGTATCGACACACAATAATAAAAAAATACATCACACGATCATATAATTTTAAATGTTAATGGCCAAGTAGTATAATAGCACCACAGGCGACTTTTTTTTACTATTAAAGCAAATTTGTGATGTGTGTTTATCTCACTTATCTGGTCAACCCGCAATGTCGGACCCCTCCAGAGCCCAGGCCCCCAGGCTAGAGCCCTATCAGCCCCCACCTTGTGGGGCGCCATGGCCTATATATTAATACGATATTATGTAAGTACTACTAAATCTACTATTTTAATCGAACATTATATAATGCAATAATGTGGAATATAATGTAATAATAAAATAATATCATTTATAAACTAAATAGGTAGGTAACATTTTGTATGAACGATTGCACGTACTAGTATACAATAGTTTACTAATATTATTCATGGACTTTAAATTATTACAAATTATATACACAACTTCATAAAGACAGTGTTATATCAAATGTATGTAGATTGTAGAACAGCTTATTCTATAAAAATGGAACCTGAATGTAAGAAAATTAAGAAAAAGCCCCTGATCTCATCTTCTAATTTCCATACAAACTGTGCAAAATTAGAATGGCTTGTGGCTGATATTGCATAACAAAAATGACAGTTATGGCGAACTAAAACTTGCTTCAGCGATTTTAATAGAATTCCATAGAAGGCTACATTTGGCAGAAGGGTTTCTTCAACATCTTCGGTGAATATAATATTATGTTTGTATATGTATTTTCTAGGTACACAGTTGGTACATATAGGTAAATCATTTTACATTGGTACCATTGGTACCGCAAAAGCGATTTACAGTTGTGTAGTGGTATTTTTTTCTAGCATTGAAACAGGCATTGTAGCAAACAATGCCAATACAAATCACCTGTGGTCAAATCATTTCAAGTTAAATTTGACTTAAAATTAACGTTTACTTTTTTATTTTCAGGTTTTGCTTCAGATGGCACTTGGAATAGCGGAGTTCTTGCAGAAAAGTGGGCGGCAACATGTCGGCGGGCGATGGCTCCCCGCCTACCCTTCTCCATACCCCGACCAGAGATGCTTCTACCATTAAAAGTAATTACTTTTAATAGCTAAAGATTTATAATTCGCTTTTTTTTTACTAAAATGGAACTACGTTTGCTATGTCACATTTGTTTATTTCGGGTTCTTTGTCACAAATACGAATTAAAAACGCAAGCGACGAAAGAAATCTCTGAACAACCCCGCAAACTAGTGCTTACGGAGCTTCGGAAGAATAAGACCCTTTCAAATAAATTGATAATAGTATAGTATAATTGACGCCGACACTCCTCTGCGGGTTTCCGGTCTGCCCGTCGAGCTGGTGTCCAGGTTCAAATACTAGGGTGCCATGGTTGCCGACGATGGTGGTATTTCTAGTGAGCTTGGAATCCCCATGGGTATTGTGGGGTCTTCATTGAACCAACTTGGAGTCTTATGGAGGTCAAGGCTGTATTCTGTGAGGACCAAATGTCGTTTGTTTAACGCGTGCGTGCTACCTGTGCTCCTGTATGGCTGTGAGACATGGCATCTTACTAAGCTTCAAGAGCCTCGGCTTTTGAGCTTTGAGAATCGATGTCTCCGCCGAATCTTAGGGGTACATTGGTACGACCGCGTTACAAACACACCAGTTCGCGAGCAGACATAGCAGCCTTCGGTGATTGAGGTTATCACGAAGAGACGCTCTACTTGGCTGGGACACGTATTCATGATGCCGCCAAAGAGTGCGACACTTCGTACCCTTGTGGCACAGCCTCAAGGGTTCCATCGCCGTGGCCGGCCCTCCCTCACCCTGCAGCGGTGCTACAGGAGTGACCTAACGTGCTGCAGGTCTGACATGGCAGGAGGCGCAAGAGTTGGCGATGGACCGAGGGTAGTGACGCGAACTTGTGCTTGCTCTATGCCCCAATGTTGGGACGTGACAGGGTGGAAGAAAGAAGAAGAAAAATATAATTCTGTATAAAACAACCCTGCACCCATGAATCAGAACGCTGACCACTTGCCAATAGGATCAGCCTGTGAAAGTCAAAATAAGAGTTTTTGGGAGTGTCAAAAAAGTGGCATTTGGAGGTCGAAATATTATATTTATGGGGGTGAAATGAAACTTAATATATAAAAATGCAAGAACTATGCAGTATAGAATAGAATGCCAAAGATTCTACCAGCAAGGCATAAAGCATAATATGCATATCCTGAAAGTAAAATAGTACCTTAACGGCATAGACTGAGATGACTAGACTGCGCCACACTTTAAAAGTGCTCGGCTAAGTATTGGCGCTGAATCGTCCAGGATGGAGAAAGTTTCGGGAGATGACCGATAATCGTCAATGATTGTAGAGCCAAGAATTATGAATACCTATCTATTCCAATTATTGCCCGTTGTAACCTCACGGCGGGGCTATTATTTTGTTGACACTGCAACCTTCGGCGAGTCTTAGTTAGCCATTTTTTTCCATCCTGGACTATCCAGCACCAACGTTTACCTGCGTATAATCATTATTAAAAGGTAATTAGGTATTAAAATTTTTGATTTATACCAAATGGGGAACAGCTCAAAATATCAAAACGATTTCAACGGAAAATTGATAATTTTGATAATTTCACACGGTGCTAATATGTGCACTACAATATGTAAATAATAAAAATACATATTCTTATATCTCCATAATCCAAAGACGAAGATGTCAAGACTAATGAGAATTTATTGGAATATCTATTTATATTGGAGTAGCACATTTTTTTCTAATATGTACATTTGTTACAAAATGTAAAATCGCAAAATTAATATAGATAATAGCGTATTTTATTATTCATTCTTCAATAATAATTGTGCTATCGATTTGCGTAGATATAATTATTGATTAAAATATAACATTATTATTTTTAGTTTTAATTAAATGTCACCTTTTGATTATTACGCTGCCATAGATTAATTAAATATAGCCACTGTAATTATGACCACTGGTCAGGTGGTGCAAATGTATCTATATGCAACAAGTTTATTAGTCTATTTCTCTATTGCATACAACTGTCAAAGGTGTCAGATAATTTGTCGGGATTTTGGGTAAACAATACATAAATATTCACAAAGCATTCACGACAATTGAGTGAATACAAAATTACGGCGATCACAAAACAGCTGGAGTCACATATTACCTATTAAACCTAAACCTTGGGAAAAGTTAAAAGTCGCATATTCATAATTTCACGCAAAAAGAAAGTTTTGCAACACCTACCTATTGGTAATTATTCCTGTTTGATTGATTGATTCCATGTGTTCCGCATAATATCGCATGCAGGTACTTACACCCATCGGCGATATTAATAAAAATACAATTTTTATAATAAATATTATGTATTATATTTATATAAGTAAAGGGTAACAATAATTATACAATTATCATTTCGAATCAACAAAAATCTCGCGTACGAAGCTTGGAAGAGAGCCATTTTATTGAATCTAATGTATGATGATTTTTTTTTAAAGTAAGTTATAGAAATCAGTCAATGATTAATGGCAGTCAGCAATTCCGATTCAATAAATGAGATGTAGGTACCAGTACATTGTACTTTCTTATTTTCCCACATAATGTACTAACAATATACCAATCCTACCCACTAATGCCGTATCGGTTGCATTTCAGTTGCCATTCAACTTTGTATGATACAAATTTCGGTCATAAATTTTGTCCAAAATTTGTCACCATGTTACCCTCGAACATACACAAACACCACTTTTCATTATTTGCTCTTGTTACTACGAGGGTGGGTCAATAATTCCTTAGAAAAAAGCATTAAAACAGTTTTTATTTTTGTATTTTTTTTTTATTTCTCAACATAATCTCCTTGGAGCTCAATACACTTGGTTAGACGTTTCTCAATTTTTTTTAAACCGTCAGAAAAATAAGTTTTCGGAAGGTCCTCAAAATAAGCATTTGTCCGATCGATGACTTCTTCATTTGAAAAAAAACGTTGTCCACTTAGCCATTTTTTTAAGTTTGGGAAAAGGAAAAAGTCACTGGGGGCTAAATCTGGCGAATACGGTGGGTGGTCGACCAATTCGAACTTCAATTCTTCAATTTTAGCCATTGATCGTAAACATGTGTGAACACGGGCATTGTCCTGATGAAAGAGGATTTTTTTCCTGTTTAAATGAGGCCGTTTTTCTTCAATTTCGTTTTTTAGCTGGTCCAATAAAGATGCATAATAATCTCCTGTTATTGTTTTTTCTTTTTCCAAATAGTCAACGAAAATAATTCCACGTGCATCCCAAAATACAGTAGCCATAACCTTACCAGCTGATTTTACGGTTTTCGCCTTCTTTGGACATGGTTCGCCTTTCGCAATCCACTGCTTTGACTGTTCTTTCGTCTCGGGAGTATAGTGGTGTATCCATGTTTCATCTACAGTCACAAAGCGACGAAAAAATTCATCCGGATTGCGTTGCATGAGCGACAACAGGGCTTTAGAGGCCACCACCCTATTGCGTTTATTGTCGACTGTGAGCAAACGCGGCACCCATCTTGCAGAAACTTTTTTCATGCCCAATTTGTCATGTAAAATAGAAATGACGCTACCTTTTGAGATCCCTGTAACCTCAATTATCTCACTCAACTTTAATCTTCGGTCACTTAACACCATATCGTGGATTTTATTGATCATTTCTGGTGTAGTCACCTCTACAGGACGTCCTGAGCGTGGTTCATCCTTTGTTGATGTACGACCACGTTTAAATTCATTTAACCAGTTATAAATAGTTGCAAGTGAAGGAGCGGATATGCCGTGAACTAAATCCAACTCATTTTTTATTTCCTTTGCTGTTAACCCTTTTATATTAAAATGTTTAATAACAGCTCTAAACTCAATTTTCTCTATTTTCCATTTTTCCATTTTCCACAAGCAAATTTTCATTTTAAATGTACGAAAAACACACAACAACCCGACCAATCTGATTGAAACTTCGTAGCATACTGAATCGGTAGTGCCGCTGCATGAAAACAAACCGCTTACAGTACTAGTCGCGCCACTTGTCGGCTTTTCTAAGGACTTATTGACCCACCCTCGTATAATATGTATCATAATAATTTTGAGTTTTGATCGAAGAAAAATTCTGAAAATACATAATTTTGAAAACAATATTTTATAACCAATAGAAGAAAATCTTTTTGAAAAAAGTAAGACACCCCGCAGGAATCGAACCTGCATCTTTCGGGTACCGCGCCCACGCACATAGTAAACTACGCTAAAGGAGTCATACTTTATTACGACAAAATTTAACTATTGGCCTTTTTAATATTCAGTGAAGCGCTTTCTAAATTGAGCTACTATATTGGCGATCGGCTTTTGTATTTATGTAAGTATTTTAAGTATTAAATGTACGAAAATAAAAAACAACAACCCGACCAATCTGATTGAAACTTCGCAGCATACTGAATCGGTAGTGCCGCTGCATGAAAACAAACCGCTTACAGTACTAGTCGCGCCACCTGTCGGCTTTTCTAAGGACTTATTGACCCACCCTCGTATCTAAGTTCTCATCCAGGTTGTTGTGTGCACCAGCTCCTCAGTTTTTCGGGACAGGATGCAAGAGTTAAAGTTCTTTCTATTATATTGTTTTAATTTTTGATATGGAAACATCTTAGTTCCCCCCCCCCCCTTTAAATTTC
Source organism: Rhyacophila brunnea (assembly GCF_057557595.1). NCBI lineage: Eukaryota > Metazoa > Arthropoda > Insecta > Trichoptera > Rhyacophilidae > Rhyacophila > Rhyacophila brunnea. The sequence continues at coordinate 40,929,513 of NW_028232751.1, forward strand.
ATATTTTAATAATCTAAGAAAAATGTGACAAAAAACAAATAAAATTATAATTGACTATTAAGGTTGGGGTGAGAATGGGTGAATTTCTCTGTGGAGTGATTGTGTGAAAACAGTCATCATCACCCTGTATCTATCCACTGGTGGATGAAGGCCTCTTCAAGCTGATTCCACTTCTCTCGGTCCTGTACGTTGCCACGTACTTCTGCAGAACTTTATCATTTCATCAATCCAGCGACCTCTAGGTCTACCTTGCGGACATTTTGTACTTATTGGGTACCACTGGACGACTATAATATTTGTCCAACGATTATCCCATCTTCGAGCAATATGTCCAGCCCATTTCCATTCGAGGCCTTTAGCGAACTCTTTTACATCGCAAACCCTTGTCTGTTTCCTTATCCAGTGGTCGGTGACGAATGCCAGATAAACTAGGACGTACCCAATACGTATACAGGCGCCTTTTCACGTTGTCCCTTGTCGCTTCATATTATTGACAATACACTAAGTAAATTAAAATTTATCCTTCATGCATAACAATGTTTGAATATTAAATGAACTGCAAAATTATTTGTCATTACTTACATGACACATACACATATGAGATACATGACATTTACATACATACATGACATTTACACATAACCATAAGAGTACTAAATGAACTCACTCATTTTTTCAGACGTATTGTACGGGCCAGGCCACGAGAAGTTTCCTTCATGGCCGATGGCAGCGGCGGCCGAGGCGCCCAGAGCTACTAGGGCGCCACCCACCGGCGGATCTCAGCGCTCCAAGTCTTGGACTGACCACACCAACTATCCTAAAGAAAACCTTATTGCCTACTCTCGCCCCTACATGCGGAGATCTCATTCGGCTTATCCACCGCAGGTATTGATTTTCACACGTTATTTGATAATAGAATTATTGTTACCTTCTTCTTCGTGTGCTTAATCAAACACAATGTGAAGAGGCCTATTTTCAGATATAGGTAGGTATGCGTTTTTATTTTACTTTAGAAAAAAATTTATATTGATTGGTCATATATTAAAATGCAATTCAAGAATAAAGTATATTCCCAATTTATAATAATAGCTACAGAATTTATGTGTCTATCATTATTAATAGCTTGACAGTGACATTTCCTTAACTTGAACACCCCCATAAAATTGCCTGAATCTGACTCAGACATCCTTTCGCCAGATAATCAAGTATAGCAATAAATACTGAAATAGAATTTTCTTATTCTTATTCTTATTCAACACAAAGTAACGGTAATCATGTCTCAAGAATGTGAGGGTATATTTTATAATTATTATATAAATTCTACCTGCACGGTGATCTTGAATCATTATTGACATATGTCTATCTCATTATCTGCCTCTTGTTCACACGTTAGGCCCGTTTCAGATGGGACACCGGTGTCGCGCTAGTATATAATATAGGAGGCCTTTGTATTTGAATAAACGGGCCTTTGTATTATGTTTATGAATGCCCCAGAGCTAATGAGTCAACGCATAATTTCGCGTTATAAATTAGAACATAAAACTGGCTGTGGTAATAAAAACAAGTGTATCGGCGGCTTGAGAATGTAGCAGCCGACGGAAAAGTGTACTGGACACGTGTTGACTCATTAGCTCTGGGGCGTTCTACAAAGGCCTCCTATATTAATACGAACGCGACAACGGTGTCCCGTCTGAAACAGGCCTTACACTCTGTGATATAAATAACACACTATAGATGTCTATGGATATCAAAGTAATAATCTCACAAATGACTGCTATCCACACACTTCGAGACAATATAAATATGTGTACCCAATTCTGACTTTGGATCACTCACTACCGGACCACGTTACCTACACTAACTACTGTAACAGTACGCTGATTGATTTATTCTTCTAACAATAAACATTCTCCGCAATACAACTAACCCAACGACGGTTCGGGTGCCTTTTACTCTGAGAGTATCAACAGGAATCAAGAATATATTTTCTATCTGTCTGAATACGCTTGTCAGTTATGGGATAATGATACGTATATGATCTTAAAATTCAACAAACAGTTCTTAAAATGTGCTGATAAATAAATTCTTGTCAGGATATTTATGTTAAACTTTTTAAAATCCAGAGTGTATATTATGTATGTTTAAATCCAGAGCATGGACCTAATGGGTTGAGCAGTGGCTGACATCCATTTCTCGTAAAAAAAATCTTACGAAACCTCTTAGTGACTCAGCTAAAATCCACACCGTATTATTGAGACAATTAAAAAAAATTGGTGCTAATTTTATGCTCATTATGTTCAATTTAAAACTCAATTCTAATATAAATATTTCAACAAGATAAAACACTATATTGATGTTGTTTTTCAATGATATTTAGATGATTTACTATCCAAAGTATGTTTTATATTTCAGTTAGGTATCGTATCACAAACCTATTATTTCTTGTAGAAACGTTGAAACAATGGAAATTTGTGATTGAATAAAATAATACAATATAATACAATTATAATATAATAATGAAAATACATGATTAATGGCTTGAGCTTTCAATTAAAACCACTAATATCGTTCAGATGCCATGAGAAATCATTTCCTTTCAACCTTTGCGTGTTCTACAAACAAACTTTTTTTCAACTTAATTTACTTACTAACACGTAATTTATTTTTGATCATGATTCTAAGTAGGTACATATTTAATAAATTTACTGTCAATACATATCGTACATAATCTGCCTTTTTTCATTTTCTAAACAACAGTGGCATTTAATGATATTTTCTATGTTACAGTACAGTATGGCACACTCAAATTTATCAAAACCAAAACCAAAACCACAATTGATTCAAATTCATATAAGATAATGAAAAAAAATATTATATGAATAAGCAGTTCAGGATAGAAATAGTCTGCTTGAGATTCTGACAATAGCAGTATGCTCGAATTTGTCCATTCAATACTGGTTGAAAGCACTTTCTCCGCCATCATTCATTCTTTGTAGTTCAATTCAGTTCACCAATTCACTGCTAAGTATTCTAGGGAGTCAGGAATATCTTTATTTTTTTTATTGCAATCTTGAACTAACAATGGTCATGAATTTTGTATTGTTATGTATTGATCACTAGAATGGACCAATCATTTAAATTGCATATGGTTTGCGTTCAATAGACTGTATAAACTTCAGCTTAAGCATTGCAACAAATATTCAATGATCAGCTCATGTCTATCCGTAACTGTTGCAGAAAACTGTTATAGGTATTAATTTCTTCTACAGTTTCTTGTCATAGCAATTTGTAGCAGGTTTCATACAGGGTAAAGATGGTATTTCTTGATGTAATTGTTCACTTTTATTTAATTTAAATTTATATAATTTAGTATTTTTTGCAGCTACATTTTGATACTTTGTGAATACAGTGACATATTATTTGCTTGCGAATTAAGATTAGTTACAATGATAATATATTTAGATGTACTAAAATAAGTTAATTCTATTTTTTCAGTTGAAAACTGTTGTGGAGCGCTGTGAAAAAAATCAACCCGATCGCAAGTATTTGCACAGAATGGAAAGAAGTAATAAATCCTTTGAGAGTAATGGTATTTCATCTCCGCCAGAGAGAGATATTGACTACAAGGGTGGCCAAAATTATGAGATATCCTTTGAAAAACAATCTTTGATGAAGGATTCCTATAATATCATGATGAATAACAAGGATAATGACTCTCCGCCCCTTACTCAAGCAGATTTAGAAAAGTATACGAGGAATTATGATGAAGATTCTCACCAACATCAAAAACAACCGTCTTATGCTCAGTCAGAGGGCTACCATAGCTATGTTTCCAGCACTGACTCCACCTCCACATCATTTTTGGATCGGTAAGAAATTTACAATAACTCTTACAAATAATGTTGCTTGAATTGTATGACAAATTATTTTGTGAACATTCTCACATTGAAGACACCAAAAGTATTGATTCAATTTCATATGGATTTCAGAACTATTACTCTATTGCACCAAAATTTATTCTGTGCTTATGCAGTACTAATTATATTATTAACATTAATCAAATCGGTTGTACCTTAGTGATTAATCATAATTTAATATATATATAGTTTGTTTTATGCTCTTATTCATTGTATTGTATATAATTTTTTTTTATGTGAATACATCCAGACTAATTAGAACGAATTAATTCCTTTCTTTTTCCATATAAATTTATTCACCAGACTGTTTATTTCTCAAAAACCATCAAAGTCGGTGCCAATTTCATTGTTCCTGCTTTGGATTCATTATTACAGTCTATTGGATCAACAAATTCGAATATTTTTCATTTCCAGGCTCGGACATGACATGGAACTTTCTGTTGTTCGAGGCGGTAATTCATGGGATCGGGACAGCGTTGTTACTACAAGCTCGAGTAGTGCGTCCTCTTCTGAAACCCTAAAATGGCATGGTAAGGACATAATTAATTACATCTGTTTAATTATTATTGGAGACTTTCGTAAAAATAACTTTCCATTCAAAATCAAGTGAACAGTCCTCATCGTGCTTATTAATCATTGGAAAAACTCAAAGATACTCTTCTATTGAGTTTTCTTTCCAAAGATACTAAAAATTCTTAACTGTTCCTGCACATACATATACCCCAAACATTATCCTTACACATTGCATAAAAAATATAAAAGTTGCACGGCAGTCTTACAATTTAATTCAAACTTAATAAATTGCAATGAATGAAGACCACATCATTTATTTTTACGGAAGTATTCATTGATAAATTAACAAATTTGATTTATCCATGTCATACAATAATACATCATTGAACAACTTAAAAACTAAAGCTCTGCAATTGTAAATAAGATGTTCATAATTTAATTGGAAAGGATTATGCATTTAGATTAAGACACCCATTATTTCAAAAACTTTCTCAAAGGATGAATCTATCTATATTTTTACCTGCAAACTTTTAGGTGGCATTCATAACTCATTTTTTTTCTTTCGATATCTTGCTTAATTTGCTAATCCATATACACCATCCAATTAGCTATACGTCTCCTCACTTACAAGATTAAATAAGAGTTGTTTTTCTAATATTTTGCTGTACATGTCCCATCATTGCATCATAATTTTGTGTTTTATAGTTTTTAAAATTATATTGTGGTTTTTGGAAAATGGTAAAAGCGATTTTATAGTTGCAATGATATGTATTATATTGAGAAGGCTTGCTGTCTTCTCAAATACATAAATGTCACATTGATTTAAACTAATCATAATTTGGCGGCAATATGGCTACTAAGTGCTATATTTTTTTGACAAACCATGCAAAGCGAGTAATTTTATTATTGATGGTTTAAGATAGCGAATCATAACATGCAACACTGGTAAAAAATGTGTGCAAAACACAGTGTAAGAAGTACTTAGTGGTTATTTTCATAAATATTACAGTTATGTCATGAAATCATTTGTTACCACAAGTGAAAAAACTTTGGAAGTTTCTCATTGTATAAAAATTCCGTAAAACTTAGAATATTGGCGAAAAATTGATATTACAAGATGGTGAAAATATTATTTTGTTACTATTTGATGAGAAATCAGATGGTCATACTCCGTTATCAAATGACACCGTACGCATACGCATTCTGAAATGACAGATTCCATAATAGAGTCAATTGTTAAAAAAGCTAATACATAATATTATTACACTTCAATTACCTAGATTAAATTACAAACTTTGTTCAATTACTGGTATACGTTTTTTATTATAAATTATATTATATAAATGTGACAAAAATATAATAGAGTGTATATTTTTGACTTACCTATTTGTAGACAAGACTATTAATTGTTCATTTGGTGGTACTGATATTTATGAATTTTGACTTTGTTAAATAATTAGTTTTAAAAAATATATTATTGTGATATCCTAGCTAGCGTTTGACTTAATTAGTGCAGACTAATTACATACTAGAATAAATTAAATTTAAGAATAGCTTTGATAAGCGCTCATCCCAGACAGATTTGTCGCAAATGTCTTTCAACAATGATTCTATCGAAACCGTTTTTATGCTTTATTCTGTATTTTCAATAATTCAAGACATGTTTATTTCTAGGATCTTTAAGCGATGTGTCAGTGGCTAGTAGTTCCTTCAGCTTAGGAAGGCAGCAACTGATTGCACACTCGGCTAGGGTCCAAACGCCGCAACGACACAACTCGGACAGTGTCTCGTACATCAAGCAAGTTAATGATGGAACCGCCAGCATAAGTGAAAGGACTTACCCAACCTATACTACGCAACGATCAGCTGAGCCACAACGGGAAAATAATATGTAAGTATTCACCGGTTACCATTTATTCATCTTAGAGTTTAGTTCTGTTTGTTATTCATGTTGGCTTAAGCCTGTAAACAAGGCCAATCTTCGATAATTTTTTTATTATTTATTTATTTCAAGATAATAAAAAAGTATATCATCATCATCGGCTGGGGTCGATCCAATGCTGGATGAAGGCCTCCCCCATCTCCCTCAACTCTTCTCAGCCCTTAGTTCTTCGCTGCTACATACATCCACTGAACTTTATAAGTTCGTCCATCCAGCAGGTTTTAGTGTGTCCCTTATGTACCAGGTACCACTGTATGACGGCTTTTATCCAGCGGTTGTCCACTCGTCAAGCGACATGTCTAGCACATTGTCATTTTATCTGCTTAGTAACCTCTGTCAATTCGCAAACTCTGTGCTTCCTTATCCATTGGTTTCTTTTATGGTTCAACATGCACCTTGCACCATGCCACATTGTGTTACTTGTAATTTTTTGATTTCTCAACAGTCTATATTTCACACACATACGTAAGCACTAATAGCACACATTGGTTGAAGTGGGAGGACACTTCTGAATATACTATTAAGGCTCCCAAAAAATTAAATTACCTATATAATCATAATGAATTTTTATTTTGCATGTTTATGTAGATATTCATTCATTATATTCTCAGATTTTCGATTAAAAAGTTACGATTTCTGTAGATGATGAAGTCTATCACGTCCATTCTAAAAATAAGTCCTACCTGACACTTGTCGGAATTGATATTTTGAATGCACTAATTATTGCAAACAATATCTTACATCTACTGCAATTAGCTCAATACTGCTCAAAAACACTGGACTATGAGGGGCGTATTTTAAATTGGTAGAAAATGCATCAGTAGCCTGATGCTGAGTACCTACCTCCGCTACACAGAAGTACATTGAAACATGTATATGTATACACATTCCAATGTACTTACATGTAGCGGAGGTATTCAGCATTTACATAATAAATATGTAACAAATTCACATTTTTTTACAATTGTAAGTTTATCTTTGACTTCTTTTTAAAAATTATTTTTAATGTTTTCAGATACATAAATATTTATTAATTAATACAGTTGAAATTGTAAATCATTAAAAAATGTCTCAAATTGAAAGCTTCGTATTTTTCCGCTAGGTGCCTTTGTAGGCATAATAATAATAAATAAAATATAAAAATAATTTTTAGAAATACATATTATTAGTAATAAAAATATATAAGTAATATTCATATTACATCAATCAAATTTATTGGATAAATTATTGTTGGAAATATCCAACACTCATGCGTTAATAAACCATTAATTTATTTATTCAACGAATAATAACGAATATTATAATATGCTATTTTTGTCGGCAACGTTCACACGGGCGTAGCTCAAATCGTAAAATACTTAATTAGCATGTGAGAGGTACCCGTACAGTAGGTATCGATACCCGGCGCCTCCAAGGTACATTTTTTTTTTAATACTACACATCCATGAAACCACCAAATTTTACACACTAAAATTACGCATCAAACTGAAAATCTACCAAAGAAAGAATAATGTAATAATTATTGCGTCAGAAAAATAAAATGTAATTAAAATTAATTTATCTGTTAACTTTCTCTTTGTAAGACAATTGAGGCGAAAAACGTTGAAAAATAATAAAATAAAAATCAGCTGTGGGATTCGAACGTTAAGCAGTCACCCATCCAACAAGTATCCGCGCGCAATGTTGCTTAACTTCAGTGATCAGACGAGACCATCAGCACTCGGCTGGTAACATTCTGCGTTAACATTTGAATCTTGTGCACAGAATTTTATTTTCATTGTCATGGCAAGCGGTAAAACATATACATGTTAAAAAGGGAAGTCACAACAAATATTAACGACAAAATTTGCCATTCAGCATTTTAAATAGTTAAAATGTAGATTGATTGTTACACAATACAGCTTCATATAAAATATATGATTGATTAGTTCTTTAGCTGTTCTGTCAAAATATCTTCTATATAGACTTCTTAATTTGACAGACTTTTATAAAGATTATTTCGAGTGCTTAAAGTCAGACAACGTTATCTACAAAAAAGTGTTTTTTTTTTTTTTTTTTGAGATAACGTTATTTTACATTTACGGCTACATGATAGTCAAACAACGTTATGTCAATCTTTTCTAATTTCTTATTAAATCGTCAGTAAAGTTTAACGCTAACTACATAAGTTACCCTTGTTTTCATATTTTTTAAAAACTATCCATATAAATTTTAACATCATCATAAGCAAGATAAATGTACAATACACAATAAATTATAAAATATTATCATTAGGTTTTAAATAAACATTTCCCTTGTTGAGTTACAAGAATCTAAAATAACGATTTTTGGCTCTCCTGTAAAGTTGCACTTTTGTAGATAATGTTGTTTGACACTAAGCCCTCGATTTGTTGTTAATCATTCACTCAACCCATTGATTCTATACAGTAAATTCAAACACCTAGTATATTGATTGAAGTTGTAGGATTCGAATCCACAAACAAGAATCCACTGTGGGTGTCAGCTCTGTAAGTCCGTGGAGATTAGCATTAGTGTGGAATATCTATCATCATTCATTTACTTCTGCACTCAAACTTATTGGCGATGCATATGATAATTTTATCTCTTTCTTACTTTCAGAAATAAATCACCCCCTCAGAGATCTGTAGCGGAAAGAGTTCATCAGTACGAAGAAAAGGTTACAAAATATACATATCTGGATCCCGATAAGAAAACGATGCTGTCAGACCCTGCTCTAAAGGCAATTCAGAAAAAGGCCCTACTTTTATTTTATGAAAGGCACCAAGATCAGAACAAACCGTCGTGGAGATCAGAGCCACAACTATCTGTCAAGTCATCTAATAATAATTCTAAACATCCACCTCCTTATGATCCTATGGATTGTGGACCTAAAGTTCCTGATCAAAAAGAAGCAATGCGGAATATTCCTCAAAATATTTCAAATGACTCTTCAATTATCAATAATGCTTGTCAGATGAAAAAGCCTTATAATAAAATTCATGCTCAGCAAAGTACTGTTCATGATTTATATAAACAACAGTGTAATCAAAATAAGACTTATGAATCAGAGCATCTGACTCTTGGAAGTGTTAATTCATACAAACATCACGCTGTAACAAATCGAACTGTCTGCAACACTATTGAACGAAGGTCATCCACTTATAGCGAGAATCACAATTACAATAAACCCAGCCCCACTGATATTGAAAACAATGTAAAAGATAATTTTTCACATGTTGACATTCCGAGTAATAATAATGAATCCCATAACACTGCTCTTCAAGGACCTGTTATTTTGGGTCCAGCTATATCGTTAGATGATTGGGTACCAGAAAGACCTCCGAAAAATCAACAGCATTTAAGGTCAGCTTTTCCAGATCTCTATCCTCAAGTTCCACCTTCTCGTAGTCCAGACCTCCCACTGCCATCACCGCCGACTTATGAAGACGAGGTGTCTTGTAATAGTGATGAACCTTTTCCGCCACCCCCATTTGAAATTGTGGATCAGTGGAAATATCAGCAAGAAGTCTTGGATCATCACCCACCAATTGATATGAAAGGAATGAATAATCACGATGTGGCACTCCATAGTAGCAATAATCAAAATAAAAATTACGACCACAGTAATGATAAAGCTAGAGAGAAATTCTTCCACATCCCGAAGAAGAGTCCAAATAACAGCATTCCAATAAAACCGAGATTATTGAACCGAGAGTATCCTAATAATCATAAAATACACGAAGCACAGCGGAGAAATAGTTTTTCGAAGACTCATGAATCGTCGAGAGACATGACATTAAGGAATGTTAATATTCGAGCTTCCGTTCGAGAAATAGTACGATACCCAACATCTCCAACTAAGCAAAACATCTCAGCCCAACGCCAACTATATAGGTCGGTGACAATAGATGATTCCGCCGTGACTCCGAAAAAGCCAATCAATCCATTCTTGAGATCGACATCAATGAAAGTGGATGATCAGAAAACTGATACACTTACAAAGAGCTATAGCACTCAAAAGCCAAGTCATTTAGATAAATCCAAGGATCAATATAATTGCATGCCGAAGATTATTCTGAGTGAAAAAATTGGTGTGGTGACGAGTGAAAAAGTCAATAAGGATGTTGGGAAATTTAGAGCAGAGCCTTTACGTCCATTAGAGACCCTTCAAACATCCAAAGGTCCCATGATGAATCACAAGCATATTACTTCTCCAAGATATCAATCGCAAAGACCAATGAGGTAAAATATACTATTATATTACTTAAAGATCCCCATTTTCTCCCCATTGTTAAAAATAATGCATGTTTCAAAAAATAATGCACATTTATTATATAAAGTAGAAAGCTCGTTTGCCACACTCAGTAATCAGATATGAAGTTGGAAAATTCTATCTATATCCAATGATTCCATTTCCGTTCCTGTGCAATCCTGATAATGGAGACTTACTAACGGACATTGCATCTGAGGAGTAAAAGACCCCTGGTAAACTACCATACTCACAGGCGTCCGGGTCTACTCTACCTACATTTTAATAATGATGCTTATTGAAAATTCTCATTCATGTTTCGATTTATTTTATCAACATGTCTGCTTTAATAGTAAAATTTTCAATCAAAGGCAGTGTCCATTTGTAAGTACTAAACATAAAATACCGAGCAATAGTGTACTTTTAACAAAAAAGAAACAATATAATATTCATATCAAAATTTTAAATGCAGTTCATTCTATATTGTCAAAATTTACATTGGATAATATGTTTACATTAGTATTAATTATAATTAGTTTCAAGTGTAAATGTTTTGTAATGTAAACAAACAAAATCACTGCACTCTCAACAATTGCTCATTAAGTACCTACTTATATATTTTTTTAAATCTTTTAAATCTGTCCTAAAAGTAGTTTGAAATGCAAATTATATTTATTTTTTATAGGCCTCAAGAGTTTAAGCCGCACGAAAATGAAATGATTAGAAAGAAATGCTTATCACCACCTACAAAATTATCGGATGAAGATCCTAGTAGAGTACATCAATGTCTCCTCCAACAACCCCACGCGGAGCACGCTGTAGTATTTAACCATCAAAAATCTCCAACATTGCAAAAGCCTTGCTTATCACCCCATTCGCCAACCGCTAGTACACTGGCACATAGTAATAATGAAACAATTGAGAAAAGTAACGAGGCAGTATCTCCGCAAGGACAACTGAGGAGTCCAAACAAAATGGAAGTAACTCTGGAGACAATGATGAACGGTTTCAAGTTAGTAGACTCAGAATCGACACCTCTACTATCGAAACTTCATCAGTCCATCAGAGAATCTTGTGCCAATGAGGAAGAGAATATGAAAAAACTATGCAACAATAAGATATTTGCACATCCAAAAGACGCTGTTATTCATCATGAAAAAATGCCAAGCGTTTCTGATGAAAGAATTGATCCGCCAGCTTCGGTGGATAATGTCGCTTCTGAAACAGTTTCTGTAATTCCTACCGAGCCGCCTGCACCAACAGCGACTTGTGTTGAAATTCCAATTAATAAAAGGAAGATTAGACACTTGAAACCTAGAACACAACTACCAGAGGAAATTGAATGGAGGAGTTTTAGTAGTGAACTGACACTACAATTACCAGCTGAGGACCCCATGAAAAACCTCTTGTGTACGTATTTAATATATATTCACTTTGACAATTTTAATTTGAGCTGATTACTAAAGTCATAAAATGTAATTACTATAGTTTTTACATTGTTGCTTTAAAATGCACGTTTCTCTAATAAATTATTATTTATTTACTAGAATTGCTTGTGTTATATTTATAACTCCTCTATATTGCGTTGCACTTGCGTATTTTGCTCACACTTTAAAGAATTGTACCATTTTATGACAAATTATATTAATTCACACTATTTTTTTATAGCAATGCATTGCTGGAATAATATTTGATAAATGATTTGCTTGGTAATATGTCTGCAATCTTTGATGAATTAAAACATATGCTGAGTGTTGAAAATAAACATCTGTTCTGTTTTGCACATTGATATTTACATGATAATAAGTAGACCAACCATATTTTTTACTGCCGTTGATAAAAAATATTTCCGAATAATTATTGAGGAACTAGAATCTTTTGTACACAATAATATCTTTCTTGCATACTAATCTTTATATTGTAGTGCAGTGCTAGTGATGATGTAAAGTTTTCAGCTTGCTTGCGTCAGAATTCTGTAATAATAATTTGATTCGGTTACCTTTAAAAAATATTCTGTACATTATGTTAAATATTATATTATTATCTAGCCATGTCTTTGCGTTGTGATATAATAATTAATTCTTAAGTAGCTTGGTTTCATTTCTAATTTCGCTGTTTATATAAACTATGTATACTATGCACGAATTTGTCCCATAGCTATCAAATTAAATTTGCTTGTACAATGTGTTAATTTTCATTTCCGTTATCCGATTACCGATGATAATATTATATTTTGAGTGTTTATGTTCATTACAGCTCAATATAGAGAGTACGATTCGACGGTTGAGAGTATTTGCAGTTTCTTTGAACAACAATCGAATATTTCTTCGGATGATAAGCAAGTAAAAGATGAAAGCGACTCGCCCGAAAACAATGTTGAAACGTAAGTGCATATTTTACTTTGGATCTTACATAACAGACCATTATTTGAAAAACTCTGTAATCTTAAAAAACCTGCCCATCTGAGTCTTCTCATTGTTCTTTTCTTCTAATTTAATTTGCTTGTGCTTGTGCTTGTGCTTGAATAAAATTGCTTGATGATCTATGATATTTAAGATACATAGTAGATTCATTATACGTGTTTCAATTTGCTTTTCTTTACAGGACTGTTTTATTTATAAAAAACTTACAATCCTGCCTGTTTTTTCAGTACTTCCTCGGAAGATGGTGGGGACTCAAATGAACATTCAATTGTCGATGAAAAATCTGTGATTAACAAAGTCGAGGAAGAACCTATCAAAACCATCAAATTGAAGGTTTGTAACATGCATAGTGAATTCTTTTTGATTTGAAACTTTAAATATTCGTAGGTATGTAACAATAATAATATTATTTTATATATATAGGGCTTAATATCTAATAATATAATCTACGTAAAATCTTTTTTTTTTTACTGCAATATATCTCTTTCTAATAATTCTATGTCCGAGCGGCCTAAGCGTCAGCCTATAATATTGTGGGTCCCAGATTCGAATCATGGGTCTGGCAAAAGCATATATTGTTTTTCAATTTGTGTTTAGAGTTAGAGTATGGACCCAATAGGTTGAGCAAGTGGCTAACATCCATTTCTCATAAAAACAAAAATCTGTTAAAACAAACCTCCTGTGGAGGCCCATAATAATATGATCCTATTAGGATCAGACATGATCAAAAGAAGAAAGAAAGAAATTTCTAGATTAATGTCGAAATAATGTTTCTATTTATTGATCCTTCTGTAATCATCGAAGGTAAACTCTTTAAACTCTATAGAACGGTAAACTGCCCTAATGGAGCGACGTACATACATTGTTGACCATCTACCATCATTACCCTGTGGGCGAGTATAGCTTTCTGTGAGTTAAAAGGAATGGAACACTCGCGTCATATTCTTGCTCAAACTTGTGTTTGCATGTGATATTATTTCTGAAGGAGGAAGTTTAGCGGTGTGAGGAGACATAACTTACGCACTCTGTAGGAGTCACTGTGGTAGAAATATTAGGAGCTTATGATTTAAAGGGTTGATGTTGTTTGACTTATTAAAGCCCACAATGTAGTGTTAGAAACATAGAGATAATAAATATAAAAAAAATGCTAAAATAATTCACCATACAATGCATATTTTCGCAATTATTATTATGAAGCCACATATAGAGCTTCCAAACCGGTTATAACCGAAACCGGGTAACTGCGGGTTTCTAAACTAACTGAAAACCGGGTAATTTCACGTGGTTAACCGACTAAAATTATTAGTAGTTATCTAAGTATATGAACTAAAGAGACAAATAGCCAAAATAGCATGTGAAAGCTTTTTTAAAAACGTCCCGTCGCAACAAAAAATCAACAACCATCTTACACTAATAAGTAGTAATAAAATGCGTGCCTAAATTACTTTATTACCTAGGGAACCTTTATGGTTTACTTTACTATTTCCCAGAATATATAATAGCGCGGCAGCCTTTTAGGATTACACGTGTGTCTCAGCTGCATGTACATATCTGACAAAGTGTCCCACGGCAAATCTATAGATAAAGAGCTGTGGGATAATATCCACAACTTACTTGGGTTTTTCGCAAATTGAGTACATTGTCCGTAAATAATTTGCCTTTATAAAAATATATTGTAAATATGTAAATAATCTAAATGACAAATGTCAGAATAAAATGTTAACATATTAAGTAGGTGGAAAAAATATTGTTTTGGTTTAATATGCTCTTTTCAAAAGTGTCTATTATTATTATTTATTTTTATTATTCAATGATTGCAAAATCAAATAAAATATATCCTCATCACCACATTGTTGTATGTAGGTACCTAATACGATTCATGTTGTCATTTATAGGATTTTCCAAAAATATCGAAGCTATGAAATTCTAAAAAGAGATTACAAATTAATTGACTAGCTACTTTGAAAAAAAAATTTCAGTTAGGTTAGGTTAAATATGACTATATTCTAAAACATTAGAGCAAGAGGTTTAAAAGAATACTATTTTATGTAATAAAAATATATCATCGCCGTAGATGTCAAGGGAGCCAGTCCACAAAATCATATTGCTGAGAAACAGGCACTCGATGATTTTGTGTGACAAAGAAAAGTAACATTTTTTTATTGAACTTTTTTGTTTTTAAAGATAAAACAGTGAAACTTTCAACATAGAATATACTTTGTGGTGTTATCTATTTATTATTTTGTACAGATAACTAAAAAAAATAGTATCTTAGAAGTTATGTGTGTTATATCTCTTGACCACTGAATATTGAAATGTACAAAAAATGTAGACAAAGGAGTTTTGTGGCTTAAATCCATTGACCACTGCATCTTTGATGATTTTAAAATGCTTTTGTGCACTTTACTTTTTTTCGCCAAATTTGTGGCTTGGCTCCCTTGACATCTACAGCGACGATATGCAGTCATCAAATGTTTAAAATAAATATAAAGGATAATAAGGCTTCAAAATTATATAAATAGATTATCTACAACGTTTAAGGTATGTCCAGGATCATGCTTTGAAAATAGAACAAAAGCTCCATTTTGACCTACGCTGAGCATGTCCCCCCTTAAGTGATAGTATTTAGTACCTAGTGTTATTTGAAAAATAATATTCATTATGTTTTGTATCTATCATGTTGATACGAAATTATAATCATATTAAAAAATAAAGGTAGGTACATACTTATAATAATTAATTCTTTCTGGTATTAATTGCTGATTTACTGTGGATTATTGATTATTAAAATTCCAAATAATTTAAAAAGATTAACAATTAGTAGGCACTGTTTATAAAGACTTAATTTACCATAGACCAGGCATGTCCAATTTGAAGTAGGCTGTGATTAACTATCCATTATCCAGTATCAGAATGCAGTGATCTACCACACTCTACCTTTGTCATTCTTTCAACTTATGTATTTGGCTGAAGATAGTAAGGCATTACAAATTAAACAACACGTCTTGTATTTTATCATCCCAGCTAAATCCTCAATTTCCCATTCGTCGTGAAAATGGTGAGATTGGTCATCTTTTGGGCAATCATTGTCAAACTATTGTCTAAACCTAAACTATTATTAGAGTTCCACCCATTTATAAGTTTTAGGCACCAAATGCTATCAAAAACAAATGTCAAAATATTATATTATAATTATTTATATTATGTACCCGAATGAGCGATTGATAATTATTGTGTCACATGATCTTTTACAATAATACGTGTTTGGATCCAGAGCTTGGACATGGACATAGAAGGTTAAGCAAGTGGATAACATAGTATGTTATATTATCTTATTAATCAAGATGTGGCAAAAATACACGTCTAATTGTAGAGTCAAAGAGAAAAATGTTCAAAAAATAATATCGAAAATACTTGAGAATTCATTTTTTAAATACAACAGTTATAACCGGTTACCCAGTTAGTAATTCGCAAAATAACCGCTAACCGGGTAGTATTTTACCTCTGGTTAATTGGAAGCCCTAGCCATATATTACGTGCAATTAATCAGAGGCTTAATTCATTTGAATGTGTTTCTTCCACATTCTTATGGTAATACTGAGATTTTATTTAAATTACAGAAAGCGGCCTGTGAATCGTTGCGTGCTCTTACCCAAGCTTTGACTACCGAAGCAGGTGTTTTGGAGAACGAGAAAATAGCAAACGAGGCTGCTGGAGTGGATTTGTCATTGAAATCTGGCATTGGAGTGCGCTTTACTAGATTAGGTGTTGACGTAGAACTAGTCACATCATTAATAGTTGCATTAACTGTGCGCTATGCTCGCATGAAATACACATGGCATTCTCCAGAAAGAAAGGTGAGTTGAAAACATTTATAACCTAACCTCAATAAACAAGATTGACCTAGCATATACCATTATAGCATGGCTGTGGACATTTATGCATGCAATTTCAGATATATATCTACGCCCTAGACGCCCGCCAAAGTTTTTAACACTGTAGGTATACAGCACTATAAAATCACAGTCAAAACATGATTTAATATAGATAAAATAAACACTACAGCAGGCCATGAGACTCAATGACTGTAGTGTATTTAGTAATAGAAGAGAAACAATTACAAACACCCAGGCTTTGATAAAAGAACATAAATATATTGTGACCTCACTGAGATCGAAATCGGGGCCCCCGGATGAAAGACCAGCGCCTTATGCACTGGACAACGAGGGCCGTTTGTGATGGTTCTAGAATACATATTATGCAACGGATAAATAGCTTTGTGAGTATTCTGAGAAGATGGAGTAATGGTGAGAATTCCTTGCGTTGCTATTATATTGACAACAATGATGATTATGAAAATGGAGAGCTAAGCTTTTCACTTATGCTGGGTGCGCTTGCCATTTAAATTCCAGATGTGGCAATTTTTGTTGTTCAACTGTATGTTAAATGACAGACTAGAAAGCCAAGTAGGAAGATAAGTGGGAACCATATTTCAACGAAGTTAACTTGCATGTTGAACTGAATAACGTTGAGGTTCTTTCTACCTTAAGTTGATTCAAAAGTGAATCACCATTCTAGCCAACTGGTTCCCTAACACGCATCAGCACATCAATCTTTCTTGATTTGCACACATTGTTTGACACTGTTTTAGTTTATAAACAATTTTTTTTTTCAGCAATATTTTCTGTCTGTTACTTAAAGTATCAAAATTTATGGACACGCGTGAACTAACAAATACACTTGAATTGTTAAATTGATAAATGTGGAAAAATTTCTCTCGATTTCTTGTTCAACATCCAACACACGGTTGAACGACAAAAATCGCTACGTTAGAACACAGCATAAGTGATCACGGACAAATTATTTATTTATAATCTAATCTTGATAGTGTGACAACCGAAATTTCTGTTTCTACTAGAAATAATATATAATTTATTGTTATTAATATATTTGTGAAATTTGTATTCACAGACATCGCTAATGGAGAAAGAAGCAAAGCTAGTGGAGCAGTTAGAAGAGGCTAAAGCACTGAAAGAAAACATCGATAGGAGAGTCCAGAAATTCTTCGCAACACCCTCAATGCAAAGCAGCGAAGAGCTCGTCGAAGGATATGACAATTTTATATACACGACGATAAAGCTTGTCATATACGCCAGAGACGTTCGGGATAGGTTAAATCTTACGCAAAAACTCTTAGAGAGTATTATTACAGAAGACAGTTCTGTTAGCTTAAACAAAAGTGTAGTATCATAAAACTTATTGTAACAACGAAGCAGTTATAATTAAAACATTCAGACACTGGAGTTGTCTTGATAAGTCAACGAGTGCCTTAATTAGTTGTAATCATTATACATTATACGTACATATTACGTTGAAAGTTTCAAAAATTATTATTGTTGTCTGATATAAACCTTATTTATAAGTTCAACGCTTGATAGTTTTGATTCTGAATTACCGAACTTAAAAATAAATAATTTTCTTTTTTTTTTATTTCCAAATGACAATTAGTATATTATTAGTTTCCTTTTAGACATATAACATAATTATTATGGGTATATGCGCTTCAATAGTGATTTATTAGTATTGTGAATAATTTGGACTACACCATACATTACGTCTTCTATGTATTCTAGACAAAACACTGTGCTGTAATCGATGTAAGAAGAATATTGATCATGTTACAAAGTATTTTATAAAAACTGTACTGAAGTGATAGTAATTAAATAATTTGACTATCTTCATTATTATGTGTTGTAATAATTATTTACTCACTTTGGATATCTATCAAAATTGTGTTGTATTTTTAATTGAATTCCACGACATTTCAAAATATGTGTGCTAGTTTACACCATCCCTCGGTTTACTATATTGTTTTTTTTTTGTACGTAAACCGAAAACCTTAATTACATACTAATCAAATTCTATTCATTCAAATATAAGAAAATATTAGTGATTGTTAAAGCCTTATAATTTTTTATATTCAATATGTCTATTTCCAAATACCAATGTCTACAAGTATTTTGTATATTGAGTGAAATTACGCATAGAATGTGTATGTATTTCGACATGTGTGTGACATACATGATATTATGTGGACTTATCAGTTTTTGGAAGTAGACAACTTATTTGGCATAATTCTTACTGTTTTTTTATAAAAGAATAGAAAAGTCATAAACAGGAGATATCAATTTTTAATGTATAATCAGAAAAGTTTCGATGATCTCCTTTCATCAGTTTTTGCTGAATACTCTGAATATGCTATAGTTACTCGAAGGAAGCGTGTCATCTTTGAATCACATTACATATTATAATAACAGTTACTTTGTTGATCTCCAAGAATAAATTATGCTTAATTTTCCAATAGCATTAATTTGTACTTCAGGTTTAGTTCCAAACAGAAAGAGACAGAACATGTGTTTTGTCTCTATAGAGTTAGATTGCAAGTAGTTTAACAAGAAGAGCATCAGTTCGAAAAAACTAAAATAGTCCAACTATACTCCCTCGTGACTAATAAGGCCAAAAACCCTCCTTATTAAATGTATCTACTTTTGTCTTCACATTCTTCTTTAAATCGACTGTCACATTTATATCAAAATCACTCTGTTTTTATAAAATATTTATATTCCAACCACCAAATTTGCAATTTACTATTTTATTATAAGATTTTTGTAAATTGAATTTGCATTCTGTATAAATTAACTTTGTAGCATTTTTTTTTAAACTGACAAATACATACACTGTTGAAAGAACGAGGGATTGGTGTATACATTTATAATGATATCTGATAAATAGATTCAATATTCATTTGTTAGTATCATTTCTATGACTATCTATATAATATAGTATAATGTGAAGAAAATTATTTTTCTTTCATTCGTTCTTCATTTCCCTGACCATTATAAAATTATATTCCACAGAGTGAGTGATTCAAAATTCAACATATTATATTGTATTTTTGATTATTATAAGATGTTATATTGAAAATTATATAATATAATTCATAAAGTAAGATAAGGTTGCCTAGTCTTAACTCTATGTTTTATAAATTGCATTAGCATTTTTTATTCCTAAATTGTTCTAGAAATATGATATTTTATTTACATCAATCTGTGATCGAAGTAATTTGTAATTTATTTAGTGAAATTCTGTAAGTTTTGTCTCATTTAATTGAGGATAGGTATACGCCTATGAATTTATTTTTTTACTTTGTTTTCATATTAATAGAAGATGGATGACTTATTGCAGGTAGACCTGGATCCGTATTCTACACCTTTAGTTTAAGCTCATTTCTTTAGTAATAATTTTATTATTATTGCATTATGACATCATAAATAATGTGCTTTTGAATAATATCCATCTGTAATCCATATATTTAATCTTGTAATAAAAGAGCGATTATTTTTTCATTAAATGCTACAAACAATACATTTTTTTCTTTAATTTCATTCCACACTAACATGCGAGACTATTCTAATGCCTTCAGTGAGTTTTTTCACTCTATGAGGCCATGATAGACAGGCCGCACATACAAAGTTCGCGAGTTATCTCGTCTGACATTAAACTCAAATTACTAGCCACTGTCGATTGATTTGCATAATCAAAAAAATTAAACACACTGACATTTGTTTGAATAATTATGAAATAGGTACTATGCCACAAATTATCGATATTACAGCGATTTTAGTACGAGCTTCGCTCTACATTCAACATGTGTCGTTAAAGTTTGCGGCCTGTCAGATACTGCCATAGTAAGATCGTGAGACATAGAAAAGGTTAACATCCAAAAATAAATACATGTGATAAATATATCACATTTATCATTTTATATATTCAGGTAGTTAATTATTACAATAAGTTCACCCTCTGAACTGTCAAAAGTGCTATGTTTTAACAGCCCCACTCTTAGCTGTGTTAACTTTTAGAGCGAGATAGAATACGTCAATTTTACATATTGAGAATTGAGATGCAAGATCTGACTGTTTTGAAAAATAATTATGTAACGGCCGTCATCATAATTTATAGTTCCTCGCGAGCTGTCAAATATCGAGTGGCTAGTAGCAGCTAGTAGTAACATAATATTTGTTTTAATACATGCTGCAAACGTAATGACATGAAATGACTAATAAAATTGTAGGTTATGTTGATATGTTTGACGTTTCAATACAAAATTTTAGGGTTCGGGCATATCCGCCACCCATATCTGCCAGTGACTGCCGTATTCTGGGGGTACCAAATTGGAAAGCGGCCACACTGGATAGGGACAGGTGGAGGGAGCTGTTGGAGGAGGCCAGGACCCACACCGGGTTGTCGCACCCTTGATGATGATGATGATGCATATCCGCCACCACAAACATACCCGAATTTGACGGACATGTCTACCAACCTAAATTTTCACCGTATTACGAATTTACCAATTATTGTAGATAGCCGTTGATAACCACCTTGTGTATGGAATGCCTTCCGTGTTAATTTGGACCAATGAAAATAACGGAAAAGTGTTCAAGTGCTAACTGTTACGAATACCTGTGCTGAAGTTTTATTTGTACATACATACTTATTCCACAATATATACAATTAAAACAAATAACTAATCATTTCAAAAAGTGTTTGTTATTTCTAATAGCATGTCATTCTATCAAGAATAACAGTGAAAACAATAAGTAGGTAGAGTATTCTCCAGATAACCTTGCCATTGTATAGGTATCCATATGTATCGCAATAACAAATGGAAATGCCGCGAACGTCCGTAAGCATGAAGTGTGTACAGTGCCGCAAATTTATCTGAAGAATTGATGTGGGAACCACAGTTGAAAACCATTATTCAGATAATTTGGTTGGACTGTATGTCATGTACGGCATAGATATTATGATATACGGATAAACAGCGTGCAACGCGTGGTCAGTTTGGACTGTCTACTGCCACCTATTGTTATATTTGGTGAGTGCATGCATAGGTGTATGTTAAATCGATTTACGAAAAAACAGCATTATCGCGATAACGCTCGTTTCCCGGATATGGGCTCAATTGGGTAACACCCATTTCTCGTAAAAACAATATTCTGTTAATACAAACCTCCACTCCCTGGAGGCTTATATGATCTTATTAGAATCGGACATGGTCAAAAAAAATATAGTAATATTAATATCTATCAAAAATTTCATCTCATGAATGTTTTCATTTTATCTGATGACTTTCTTCTTAAGCAACAAGAGCTGCATTTTCTGGCAGAACTTGAAGCGCGAATTGAATCTCGTCAGACGGCAGTGGTTATTCTAACAGAAGTACAAATTGAGCTACACAAAGTAGAACAGGAAATATTAAAAATAGAGTAAGTTCTTTTTTTCCCCTACATTCCTCATCACGTTTTGTCTTATACACCTCCGAAGACACTTTGTAATAGTTTTTTTTTTTTGGTAAGGCCCACCATTCCAATCCATAGATCAATACATGCCTGAGAAGAGTTTTGTATAGCTTTATTTTAGTTTTCTGCAAGAGGAGTCTCGATCTGAAATTACTGTAAACCAATTGTAGGATTTGTTTACCAGTTAAATTCTTATATGTGTTAACTTTTCTCTTCTCTGTAAAAACCTCTTTGTGAAGTGGCCAAGATCCACAACAGATTGTAGAGCCGATATTGTCTCTAAATTAGTTATGTTACATAAATAGTTATAACGGATGATAGTATTTTGTGATTGTGATCTTTGTCTTCACAATCACAAAATAAAAGAAGTTCTAAATAGGATGGAATAAAGTAGAGTTAAAAGCAAAGAGAGCATGAGACATGAGACACAAGGAAGGGCCGTGAGTTACCTGATCTTTCTCAAGCGGAACAATAATTACTTCCGCAACCTCGCAACTGACAACTGTAAAATTTAATTAGAAAACAAGAAGGGATTACACGGCTGAAGGCACGTGCAATCCATGGTTAAAGATGTACATAATAAAGTCCTGGACGCCACACGATCTTGAGACCGTGAAAGATTATAATTATTTAACAGTGTGGAATAAAGTGGGAACAATAAATAAAAGCGCAATTTATATACTTGACAGAAACTATATTATGGCAAAAGCAAGAAATTAGAAATACATTAAAAGGTTATTAAGCGGCTCGATATTGAAATTTGGAAATACTAAAATAAATGCAAGCAGCTAAGTTTGAAAAGAAACATTGGAAGAGTAGTGAATCAAATAATAATAGTTTTAAAATACCAAACTGGAACGATCAGAGGCTTCAAACACTGCGGCTGCAATCGTGCTCCGTTAAGTGATGTCCATTATAAATGTTGGGTAAAACTCAAGCGGAGCACGACTATACTAGATGACAGTCAGAATCAAAAAGCCAAGTTGCTTGTTCCACACCTCGCGACGTCCGTTGTTGCCGGAAATTCCATCAGCGACATCTGTCAAATCGCGTACGCTCCATCAACGTGACCATAGATAATCGTCGGGGTTGCCAGAGGTATGAAAGTTAGTTATGTTCATTTTGAACATAACACGGAGTGGCACATCTTCATGATTTTTCCAGGATGATTTGATATAGATTATTGTCTACAATAGCAATAGAGACATATTCAGATATGCCGTGATATCACTATCTAAATTTTACAATAGACTAATATTTCAATAACAATTAGCGGAGTGTTCATTGATGAATATCAAAGTTATATGATGTACACATTATGCTGACACAATACGAGTAAGAAATAAATACCTGTTTTATTGATATTTATCAAAATGATTTATAGAAGCCAACGTGACCCCAAAAAGGATGACGATGATTCCCAAAAGAAGGATGATGATTCTGGAAAGAATAATGAAAATTGATTCCCACCCTCCTCATCTGTTGTGATTATGATTAGGTCTAGTTCTATATTGTTTTTGTCTTTTGAAAAATTTAATTTTGTTTTCGATAAAGTTTATTTACTGGTATAGGTGTATTGTTTACGACTTGGGGCGATATGCAAATCTGACTGATTATTGTTCATGTGCATATGGCAGCTTTATATTTATTAATTGTTTTATTATCTATAGTATACCAAATCTAAACTTTTGATGATCTGGTCACGTATTAACTGTTGTGACAAAACTGAAACATTTGGCAATCTCGTAACATTTGTTACATTATTTATTCAAACGATACTATATATATATCGATGTGCTTAGGTCTGTATCTGTATTACATTAGTCTTTTACCATAGACCTAGAGATTGCAATACCGAATGAAAATATCAATATTATACGGTATTTCTTATTGAATACCGGTATTCGTTAAAACATATAGAAACAGAAGTAAGTAGATATTATAAAATATATGTAAGTAAGTTATTAAAATCTCTTTAAAACATTATTTTACAGCTAAAACCTACCTACCAACCTCATTTATTATGTTGACATTTAGAAATATGTATTGATCGTAATATTGTAGAACTGGTGATTTTTACAAATATTTTGAATATATTGATAATTTTAACGAAAGCCCCCAAAAAGGCTTGTTCATTAAGTGCAAATACGTGCGACTGCAGGAAAAGCTTCTTCAAAATTCAACACTTAATTTTATTAAAGAATAATTGAGCAATATTATAACGGATGTTTTCTGTGTCGAAATAATATTATGTTAATTTATCGCGACAACTTTATAAATATGTATACTTTTTGATGCATTTTGTTTTATTATTATTTCACTTCTGTTGGATTCAGTCAATATATTTGCATTTTAGCACCACATAACTTATACATTCAATTTATTAGGCAATGCAGTACAAAGTAATGAAGATATAACATTAAATTCATCTTTAAAAACGTAAACAAGTGTGGTTTCTTAATACCGAAAATTCCGGTATTTTGGATTTTTAAAACCGGTATTTCAGTATTGATAAATACTGGAATACTGGTTTCGAAATACCGGTATTGCAATCCCTACATAGACCACTGTTAATTCGTTTGTAATTTTTGAGAGCTTCTTCCAATAGGTTCTATGTTATATATTGCTTTAAAAATGTCTCGAATAAGATAAATGCAAAATTTTAATGATATTACATCAATTCACTGCCAATTTTTGTTTTTTCTTTTATCTTTAAGATAATTTTTTTTTATTTAAATATCTTCCTTCAAATAGGACTGTGATAATATTTATTAATATATAATTGATCTCAAAATATTTGAAGGCAAGTAAATCTCGGTGAGATAAATAATTATTTATTAATTATTGTGATATTTTTGCATGAAAGAAAAATATACTCAGCTATTGTTATGGTATTTCTAATTAGTATCATATTATGTAGTTCTAAATAAGTAATAGTGAAATGGGAGTATTATGAAATCGTCTGACTGTGAAATATTTCTTCGGGTAGCCGTACAAAATGTGATAGAAATGGAAATTTAATAAGATTGATGATATATAAATTAAAAACTATTCAATGTATTTATTTACTTTAATTATTATAAAATATGTGCTTAGTACGGCAGTATAATGCATACTTAAAATGACAAAAATTATGTCTAAGGCCTTCCGCTCACGAGAATACTCAAAAAAGACAAGACTGAAACTGAATTCCAGCCAGTATCTAGCTAATGTATTTCAATGGCGGCTCGTTCACGGCATGATTGGAATTACTCAGTTTCAAAATTTTAGTTTCTCCGTGAGCGAAAGGCCTTACTGTACTTACGCCTACGAAATGCAATTAAAAACGAATGTCAACGATTTAAAACTATTTACCTCCAGAGAAGTCCTTGGTGGGTTGAAGTTGCATCTGTGTGGTAAAACCGAGACCGTGAAGAATATGAGCAGCGCTAGCTTCAGCAGTGTCAGCACTAATATTGTCTAATCTTTCATATACATCCATTAACTGTTCTTGCGCCTCTGTAATGCAATGAAAAAATAATTATAACAATAATTGAAATGTATTAAAATTATATACACCAATCATTTTGAAGAGAAGTTTCTATCCAGAACAAATTTACTGGTACTCAAAGTGCACGCATGCATATAACGAGCCCCCAAATTAAAAAAATTACAATGGATTGAAGTCAAAATTAACAATATTGTATTGATTTTAAAATGTTACAAAATATTGTTTATGGTAGAGGGAAAATTGCACAAAATGTAGATGGGCCACTGGATCGATGAAATAGTTCAGTTCCAAGGAATTATGGGGCAACGCAGGGAACGAGTCTAATAGGAATAAAATAAGCTTGAATCGATTAAGGCTGATGTATGTTAAATAAATTAATAATTACGAAATAAGATTTTTCATTTGCTATCTTTATCTGTTACCCTTGACCTAGTCTGCGAGTAGTTTAGCTGCAATGCTTAATTATTTATTACAATAACCACAGTCAGACTGATTGATTGTAAGCATCCAAACAATGGATGAGCCGTAGCAAGTTAATTCCAAGCAAGTTAAGATTTCGAAGAGCGGCGATGAGTAGGTATTAAAATGACCAATAGCTAAAATTTGTCGCTATTAGTATGTCACACCGTAGCATATTGGATAAATGCGACGATTGGGGCGTTTACCCGTGGAGATGCAGGGCTCGATTCCCGGCCGGGTGGCTTACTTTTTTCAAAAAAGATTTTTTCTATTGGTTATAATATACTCTCTCAGAAAGTGTTTTTCTAAATTATATAATGTTGAATAATAAAGCAATTCAAACTTACCATCATCCTCGTAATGTGCTAATTCTTCAGCTAACTTTTCAAGCTTAATACGTTCCTCATCTACTTCCATTACGCATTGCAGTGCCGATTTATCAGAGGTTGGCATCTCTCTGGTGAGATGGAAAATATCAATATGTGCTGGAATCAGCACTTCTCTGTTTCCAAGAACACTCAGGAGGGATGATTTCCCTGTAAAAATAATAGAGAACACATCCTAAGAAATAAGTTCATCTAAAAGCTCGCAATCTTTACATAAAATATCAATACATTCGCTGGGCGATCAGAATCATGCGTATTTAACTAAATGGGTACATATATACATATTAAAAGCAATTCAAAAATGTTGAAATATAGACCACTCGCAATGAAGTCAACTATATTTACTGAATATTTGTCTGTGTATGTATTTATATATTATAGCTAGGTATTTCCAATTAATATGCTAAAATATAGATTTATTAAATTGTATGCTTGTAGACAATTAAATTTTATGAATCTTACATATTAGTTTCATTGCAACATATTACATACGCAAAATGCAATATCATTTCTATAAATAAAAGAATGGTTGATAAACATATTGACCAGAATCGCTAAGCTTCGCTTAGGCACTCGGAGAAAAAAACATGCAATATTATAATAAACAATATGCAATACATCAGAATTTCATAATTATTTTTTTACTAGTCATCACTAAATGTTGATAACGAGAAGATTGCAAATCTTACCACTTCCATTTAGACCAAGAAGTTCATATCGCCAACCGCAATTAAGTTCCAATAGCGTATCTTGAAGAAGTTCACTTCCAAAGAATGTCACCGAAAAGTTGGCAATTTCGACATACCTAGAACGGGGGTGCACTGCCAAGGAAGCAGTGCACGACCGAGCCTCGGAGTTCATTTTTGCTTCAGCTTCAAGCTTCAGGCACAGAATTTCTGTAACCAAAAGATTATGTTTTATTTTATCCATCAATATTTTAATTGAGCCATCAGCAAGTTGTTGAGCATGCAGAGGTCCATGACAATATTCTCTATTTTATTAGTGTTTTTAAGACTTCATAGTCCTTCACTTAACAAATTGCCCCCCCCTTTGAATCCAAACATTCATTTATTGACGAGAAAGTATATATTATTTTGGCAACGGGATCTAAAACGACATGGATCAAAAGAACGTTTATACCTCTGCTCCATGAAGGCCATTTTTTGAGATATGAACCATAATCAAGACGGTTTACTAATTTTATGTCAATCAATGCAGTCAAATTTGTGAAGACATAGGGGAATAAATACTTTCAAGCGTTCCCAATACAGCAAACACAGAGTGAACTTTAAACGATTGTTTTATATTTGTTCAGTTTACAATTAACATTCTGTTGTAGAGAATGCCAAATTACAGGACAATACATTGGATAAGTATAAGTGGCATAGTACAACTACTTGCTTTAAACCTAGACATTGTGTAAGTATTCAGTTCGAATAAATTTGAAGACCTACCTTCGGCAGTCATTTCTTTCTCTTTTCCATTCTCCCCTGAAGTTCCGTTGGTGGTTGGAGAAGATTCCTTATCGTATCCATCTTCTGATGCCCCCTTTCCTCCCTCTTTCCCACCACGAGCCTTCGCTGCATCTTTCTTCTTCTGTTGTTCCCGCTTTTTTGCATCGGACGGCATTTTGGTGAAAATTGTGGACTTAATGTGGACTTAAAATAATTGAAAGTATAATATAAAGATTTTAGTTATAACGAGTAGATCGCAAACACTTCACGGTAATACATTTTAGGAGGTCTTTACAAATACGAGTATATGAATAATGAATGAGCGGGCAGCTCTGGGATTGCCGTTGTCAATCACATGCACATAATTTTCAAAAGGAAATATGCCACTTAAGACCTATTTGTTAAAGTAATTTAAATAGAGAACCCCGCCCCTATAATAATTTCTTTAAAATAGCTTGGGTGACACTAATTTCTTATTTAAACATCACTATGTCAATTTTTCAACATATTTACTTTGATTTATGCACTTAAAAAATACACTTATAGAAATTCACATTTACAGAGATACTTATATAATTTTCTAAATCATGTTTCCCATACATTTTATCTATGTTGATCCTAAGATCATATCGTCGCCCTCAAGGAAGAACTCACCAACCAACATGAGGAAAATCCTGAGATAATCGACTTTAAAATTTTTTGAAAATTTTAAATTGCTCTCATTAAAAACGAAAATACATAGAAGGAAACGGTTTATTTGTTTGATTGATTATTTTTATATTTATGTTCATTACATTTAAAACATGTAACCTTCCTTATAAAAAAATCAAGAAAAACTGTTTTTCGTACTTGGTTAGTTTTTCCATACACATTCAATGTATGACATTATTCAAATGGTGAGTTTTTATCTTGAATGATCATATCAATAAAACACGTCAGAAAAGAATTATATAAGTACTGTATTTAACTGAAATAATCTTGTCCATTTACATATTATACGCAATAGCGGCCTTAAGCCTGACAACGGGGTAGGTCAATTTTGAATATATTATTTTAATTTGCCTTTTCGTTGTATACCTAAAAGACGTATTGCAAATTAGCTTTTTATACATTATAGAAGAAGTACTAGAAATTTTTATATGTAGGTTACTTACCCTTAAAAAAAATTCCATTTTTCACGTTGTCAACTCATCGTTAACCGAAATTGCACCCAACACGTTATAATTTTTTGTAAATTAGGTCAAAAACCAAACTTTGTGTGTCTATTTATACACCTAATAACTGTTGTACTTAATACTATTTAAGAACATAAGATTAAAACAATCAAACACATTTGATAAAAACTCCGTTATTTATGTATTTCCTAGTGTTATGGAATGGCGGGATCATTTATATATAAACACTTTTTATATTTCCACTGATCTTATTAGAAGGTAACTTTATGATTAATATAGCAGATTAAATTTTAATCGGAAACTTGTATACAATGGTTTAATACAGAAAATGCAGTCGATGGGTTTTACTCAAAGGTTAGATTTAAACTGAACTACAATTAATAACATATGAAACTTTCAGACAACAATGGTCAGTTTGAAATAATAAGCGACAACAAATAAGAATAAAAAGGTTTGTCACACAAATGAGACCTTGAAACCACAGAACAAAACTCTTGAAATATTTAAGGAAAAATTTATATCATTCTGTTTCATTTTACATATTGAAAATAGTATAGCTGTCTCGTTTTCAGCAATGACCAAAATTTAGTGTATGCAGCGATAAAACAATATGGGAAATGAGAGAGAAAGAAATATTATTAAGAAATATGAATCTTGGCGTTCATGAAATTGACCGAGAAACGCTTGTGAGAGTTGAGATACGTGTGTGTGTATGGTGGTTAGATACATGTACATATAAATTAGCGTGCGTCACGTTACAATCGCTCGCCAAAACAGAAAGAGGCGTAGAATAATAATATATAGGAGATAATTGACATTGTATAATGTATATAGATTGTAAGATATTTATTTTTGGGAGGTCATTGACTATTTGACCCAAGCAGCCAGCCGCCCATGATTATACGTCTTATACATAGACCTCATTCACATTAACAATTATTCTTCTTCTGATTCGTTTTCATTCATCAGATTATCATTCTGAGGAACATTTCTAGACACTGGTAGTTGTGCATACCAGCCGAGGTATTCCTCTGGAATATTGTTTGAAGTGCAAAGTTTCCAGTGGTTATTTTTTTTTGCACACTTATGGTCAATATTTTATTATATGCCTTTTTTATTGCTGGTGGTATTTCAAAGTTCCCATGTCCACATATTTGTAAATTCTTATATTCATTCCGGTGGCCATATCTAAACTGGATAATACCCGGTAGTTTTTGGTTGAATCGCACACCCTTAATCTTCTTATATTCTCACCATTTTCATCCTTAAATCGATTTTTTATTATCTGATTTAACAACCATTCAAAATCAATCATGTCTTCGAGCTTCATTTCTTCAACACGCTATGGCTCTGGTTCTTTCTTTCGCATTTCTAAATATTTCCAACCAACCACTCATTCCATAGACCATAGACGGACTTGTTCTTACTTTCCCGCTCTATCGCAGAATGCATGCTATCACATTCCATAAAGTAATGGCTAGATTCTAAAAAAATGTTTTCAATGGTATGAATGGATCTTAGGATGTTTGATTACTGTGAACAAAAATATAGCAGCAATATTTTTGTTGCGGTTCTGGTCACCACGTGTATCAGAAAACAGTGAGACTTTTTTGACTTCAGCTGGAAGATTTTCCATCCATTTTATCAAAACAGAACCAATTTCAGAGTCGCCCCCTTTTCCATGCATTTTATTCTAATAATAGCAACTAGCCTTACTTTTAGCTCAAACATAGATTGTCAAATTCTAATCGATTTAAATTTTGTACTACTCCATTTGAGTCTTTTTTTGCGACCCGGGTTTCGCCTTTCGGCATCTTCAGGTACTGTGTACACTCACCAAAAGGCAAATATACACTGACAATGAATACTATTAACTTTAACTTATATAACAAATCAATACAATAAAATAGGTAAAAACTTTTATCACCTACCTATTAAGTCAAGGACCGAAATCACTCATCTTTACCGATTTGTAACAGATAACGCAGGGTCATTTTTAGCACCATACCTTTTTTGAAAGCGGCAAAGTTGCGGACATTTTCGAGAATGAAATATTTTGGACGGTAATAGTCACAGTACGAGAGGTACGTCGCCACGAGGGAGTTTTTAAAGTTAGAATACTCGCGCGAATTGAAATGATTCATTCCGGAGAAACCCTGGCATGGAGGACCTCCGCAAAGGAGCTCGACTTCTCCTCGAGCCGGCAAAGCTAATCCTTCGGCACTGTGACTGCCGCCTTCCATGGCGCTTTTCAATAAAGCGTTACAGTCTTCAGTGTACACAGTACATTTCAGGTTATTGAGCTGGAAAGCTCTGGCCGCGTTGGCCATCTGTTCGATGGCCCAACAACTGGTAACGATGCCGGCTTGATGCAGACCTTCTGATAATCCTCCACAGCCAGCGAAGACATCTAGAGCTCTCAGCGGTCTCACTTTAACTTCTTCAGGTTCACTCACGGAGACACTACACTTTCCTTTACCTTTGCCTTTTGATTTGAGCTTTTTATTGCCGGGATTTCCCACACCTACGGTGCATTCTGGAACATTTGTTATCTTTTCAGTCTGATTATCGAAAGCTAGTTTAAAATAGAACCTGTTTAAATCTTGCAAAGACCATTCCAATGCTGTAATAAACGTCGGTAAATTGTCAACATAAGTCAATGTGCAGGGACCTATGACTTTCGAAAACGAGACTTCAATCTGTCTGTCAGACCAATATAACAAATTGAGATCGTCTTCGTGACGGTTCGCTTTACAAGTATTCTCCGGTCGATACATAATGTTAAGTTTCAAATACATATTCTGCGGAATAACGATAGGTCCGTCTTCTTTGGCCAGAACAGCGTCAATGTATCCGACACAGAAAGGCTCCTTTGTGTCCGTATTGGATCCTCGCATGTTCGAATCGCTTTTTCTGTAATACTTTGTGTAGATTGATTCATCGACCTTTTCGGGCTTGCATTTTTTTTCAATATTACTAGCTTGGTAATTCTTAAATCGGAAAGTTTCTGGCATGAGGAATACGACTTCTCCTCGTTTGTAATCAAACCCCCTCCAGCGAACGACAGTCCACTCGTGACGATTAGGGATATTTAACTTTGAATCTACGACTTTATCAACGACAGTGGGATTGTTATAAAGATGTAAGTTGATTTTTCTAACACAAGACGGGCACTATCTATGTGTTCTGGACTCATTCTTACACGGTGGATCGAACGGTAGATCTTCAAATCTAGCCGTAACTTTGTTGTATATTTTCTGATAGAAGAACGACTTCTCATCGTATTCATCCATATCGTCTTTAAAATCTTTGTTACCGAGATCAAACCAATCTGCGCTGACTTCTTTCTTGATAACGTTAGCGACTCGGATGATCGAAGACAACGGTGCACCGTTGCAGCACTTGTCTGATAAAAATATTTCCCGCGGATCACTGCTCTCCCCCAAAACAGTATCGCGTGCTCGAGTGAATGTCTGAGCATGGAAGTATCCAGCTCGAATATTCATAGTATCTTTCCACAAGCATGTTATCTTCGTAATTAAATACGGTACGTTGGGTGACTGAGTCTCAACCATTACAAAATCGCCTTTCTTCACGACGAAATTATCAATGGCAACACTTTCATAATAGGTCTTGTTCAGTTCAGTTTTAATTGGTTCTCCTATCCAGCAGATATTCTTGACTCCGGCGCCTGTGAACTTGACAGGGATATTGTCTTTAGCTTTGTCTTTATTATCTGTTTCCAATAAATCATCCTCATCTTCCGGTTCCGATTCCTCCGCCTGTTCGACAGCCATATTGGGACAGTTCCGTTGTATGCATGCTTTTTTAGTCTTACCCGATCCACCGTATTTAGACATGGCTTTGCACGCATTGCATTGTCCGCAATCGGGCAACTGACACGCATCACAAACTCCGCACCGCTTTCTTCTGATGACTAAATCCTTCTCCACCTGTTTATCCAACTGCTCCGAAAAGAATTTCTCAAAAGTATCTCTCACTAAAGCGGTTGTCGTAGCTTTAGTCCACCCAGGCGTAGCGGTTTTCTTCTTGTAATGTATCTTTGTTTCATATATTATTAATTGTAGTTCAGTTTAAATCAAAGCTTTGAGTAAAACCCATCGACTGCATTCTCTGTATTAAAGCATTGTATAAAAGTTACCGATTAAAATATTATCTGCTATATTAATCATAAAAATTACCTTCTAATAAGATCAGTGGAAATATAAAAAGTGTTTGATTATTTTAATCTTATGTACTTAAATAGTATTAGGTACAGTTATTAGGTATATAAATACACACAAAGTTTGGTTTTTGACCTAATTTACAAAAAATTATAACATGTTGGGTGCAATTTCGGTTAATGAAGGGTTGGCAATGTGAAAAATGGACATTTTTTTAAGGGTAAGTACCTACCTATAACAATTTCTAGCACTTCTTCTATAACATATAAAAAGCCAATTTGCTATACGTCTTTTAAGTATACAACGAAAAGGCAAATTAAAATAATATATTCAAAATTCACCTACCCCGTTTTCGGGCTTAAGGCCGCCAGTGCTTGAAGCTGTATGGAAACTATCCGTGGATTTAAACAACTACCTACCTCGTAAGTGTGCTTACACACTGTAGTCTTAAAATAAGAGATTTTTGTTTGAGTTTGATGTTCCACTTATGTGAGAGAGAGTTCAGATGGACATTGTTTTATAAATTAAGAGTACACTCAGCTAACTCGTACTCCCTTACACATAACATTTAATACTTTAGTTCTGTATATTTTTTTATTTAGTTACTATTTTTTCTTTATATTTTCCATGACATCTTATGAAAGTCTTGAATCTGTAATTTGTAATGTTCGCTCGTGTAAATAAATAAAATTGACTTCGATTGGATATGTACTGCAGCTTGTTTGTCAAACTTTGTTAGAAGATAGTACCGCAAGATAACTTTACAGTTAGGTATGTATTAACCCCATTTTGGCAAGAATCCCTTGAAAATGACTGAGGGGACGAAACCGGTACAATTATTTAATATAAAAAAAAGTGGATTAAGCACAAAAAATTGTGTTTTATTAAAATTATTAATACAATGCATTTACACCATGAATTGAAAGTTCAACACATTTAAAGAAATTAAAAAATCCCCTCGCAGATATTCTTAACAGTTATGTAGCACTTTAGCATGTTTCAGTCATTTTCATTTGTCCAAATTATCACGGAAGGCATTCCATACAGAAGGCGGTTATCGACAGTTATCTACAATAATTGGTAAATTCATAATAGAAAATTTTGGCTGGCAGATATGCGTGAACCAAATTTTTTTGTATAGAACGTCAAAAATATCAACATAACCAACAATTTTATTAGTCACGTCATTGCGATTGCAGCACAAATGTAATTGCAGTAAAACAAATATTATGTTACTACTAGCTGCTACGAACTAGCCACTCGATATTTGACAGCTCACAGTGAATTATAAATTAAGGCGGTGGCAGTGACTTAATTATTTTTCAAAACGGATCGGATCTTTCATCACAATTCTCAATATGTAAAATTAACGTACTCTATCTTGCTCTAAAAGTTAACACAGCCAAGAGAGAGGGCTGTTAAAAGATAGCACTTTTTGACAGTTCAGACGGTTAACTTATTGTAATAATAAACTGCCTGAATACTTAAAGTGATATATTTATCAGTTTTATCACATGTAGCTCTTTTTGGATGTTAAGTAATATGAAAGAATAGCCTCGTTTGCTCTATAATTAATACATAATTGTCCAAATAATTGGTTACTCACCATTCGTGGATAGGGTCAATGACAGGAACAAAATCTGTGTCTATGTCTGTCGTATCACAGCAAATACTTTTAAGATAACCAGACGCGTACAACATAACATCGCTCTCAATTAAATGTACATCGATGGGACAAACATGGCCCTCAAAATCGTAAATAGAGAAACCGGTCAGGTTCATCACTGGCCTTTCCATTATGTCGCCGTCATTGCCTAAAATGTAACTAAATGTTAAAAATAGGAAGTATAAATATCTGTAAAAATTCATGAAAGAGTTTCACAATTTTGATCGATCACACTATATTATGCCCACAGACAGGTACACAAAAAGCATACACATTCAGTTGTAATATAATATGATTACATTGAGAATTTGAAGGGGAAGCGTTACATATTTCCATGATCAGATTCCGTGAAAGCTATTTTAATCACTTTTATCACTTGATTTGTATTGCATAACTTATGGCCTACCACAGGAGTGAGAGAAAAAGAAGACGTGATTTCTCTTTCCATCGCGCAGTAGGAAATAGTGTGACAAATTTGAGAAGACGCAGTAAAATTCTACACTTATGTTTCATAACTAAAAGTAATATTCCGACATATGACACGTGAAAACCCTGATGTTGGCCCTCACCCGAGTACTGGACCTGATATCTAATAGCTGATGGTGAACGAAATACAGACTCAGGTGCCGCACTAACGAAGGATGTACGTATGTATTTTCAAATACATATTGATTTATAATCAACTTATGTATTAGGTTTTGCGAAAGCAATAATCACTGTTGTCATTCTTATTATAAACTCAGTCAAGTTTTAGCTGAAGAATCACAATGGGAGAATATGGTATATCACCGCTGGTTTTGATACTAGATTTTACAGTCTACTTGGTTATTTTGCTGCAGGCCTTTCTTTTACGTGGCATTGTCTTACAACCCACTGAATCAATGAACTGATACACCCCTGTTACAGGCAGGCTTCTCCCGGTGTAAAATAATCATTTAGTAGTCATAAGTCGAAACGTAACCCTGACCTCTAGAAACGGCTTCACAAAACATCTAATCTGATTCCTTGCTTTTTATTTTATTTTTTTTATTCATGAAGGCCTTCGTCCGGTGCGTGAAAATCACTTACTGGGCGGAGGTGTAATTAAGATAAATGATGATGGATGACACAGATAATTTTAAGATTAAATATAAGTACTTATTCAAATATAATAAATTTTGCCGCGCTTGCCGGCAACGTTCAAATTTCCACGCGCCTGCGCCGGAGTGGTCCTCGTGATTCGTCAAATCAAAAACATCACGCGATAAAATTTGGCCAATCACGAGAGTCCTTTTTGTTGGACGGCGTAGGTACGCGGAGTTTGAAAAAGAAAAAAGAAAGTAGTGAGCGTCCCTTTTCCAACATGTACGGACCTGCGAAACTTATTGTTAAAACAAAATATGTAAACGTGTAAAGAAAATGTAAAATATAAGATAATACCAAGTTACGCACGAGACAGACGTGGTTTCATTTAATTTCTCCTCAATTTAAAATATCTTTTTTTGTGAATCCGGGGTTCGATGGACACTTGAGCTAGCCGCTGGAACCCCGGGTATCTCAGAACCCATCAAGTTCAACGAATATACATGGCAGTGACGAACTAGGGACCGAAAAAAGTGGAAAGATGTAGAAACCCTCATCCAGGAGTAGATTGACTCTAGGATAGTGATGATTATTATACATTATAAGTCTCTGACCGTTACATCCGAAGTGGACCACATGAATTCAAGAATGAAGACCTAACGTAACAAATAATCCAGTATATCGGCTATTTTTAAAATTTGTTTGCTGCTGGCTTCCTGTAATGAATTGTATGTCAGTACTATACGACCCAAAGAGGTTGGACGGTCTTTAATATACGGCCATATATTTCTGATACAACATTTCACGGTGAAGTATTGATACCAGATGGAAGTCTCCCACAGGAGACCACCTCAAAGGGCGGACCGAACCATCAACTTTCCCATTACACCACAGCCTATGTTTACTCTTCACGGTTCTCGCAACCCTCGGCCGAGTAGAGCCCGCCTCCTCAAAAATTCGAATTCGTCAGCGCTCCCGCCAAAACAGACGCGGTCTACCGATAGCGCCGCCACTGGTCAATCTGTCGGTAAAACAGGGAGGTTCGCGACCGAGAGCGCGATGACACCGAATCTGATGGTTGAACACGCGCGAAAAGCACTCTCTTCGATTGGCCGCCGGACAGCCAGCATCGTCTCTGCTCGCCTCGGACGCGAAGCCAAGACACATCTCCCGCCAAAAGGACCGCGTCGGCAGACTTCTCAAGCATCTCCAGGAAACAAAGGACCACATCGGCAGCACGCCAAGCCGCAAGCCCCGATCCTCTCCCATCGGACGCCGGACAGCGAGCATCGCCTCGGATGCGAAGTCCCAGCATCCAAGCTCGCGATACCACGTCTGCAGCCCGCCAAATCGCAAATACGATAAAAATAAACCAGCCTTGACAAAATACACCGTGCGTTACTGATCCCAACCCCGCCTTCTTGGCCATGACATTATCACGGTCTGTCATCTCCGCCTAAGAGCACAAGAAGGCCGGTGATAGTATGATACAAAAAACTGCATACGTACAAGTTTCTAGACACGCTAAGAACCACGGTAGAGCACACACAAGTCAATAAAATATGATGAAACAGAGGCTCTCTGATGAATATACGAAATTAATACAAAACATGAAACATTAACATACATATTATTTTCATGCAATGAATACCCACTGAATGAGATCCTACAAGATGAGGAAAATGGTGCTGCTTTTGCTAACTCCATAGCCATTGAAAATCGGACATGATAAAGAAAATGATGGGCAAACTTAACTACCCCCAGTAAAGCACCAGAGCAATATGTAATAAATCTGTAGACGCATTTTGTAAGAAGTCCCTCTTTAGTAAACAAATATTAACTTCATCTGAAGTTGTCCACAGCTTTGGACCAGTCAATTTGTTGTACTCACCCGATGTCAGTATGAACTTTTCGTCGGTGAGAGCGATGAATTCTTCAACCGCATTCTGAGGATGGCCCTGGTTGACCTTGGTGTCGGGGTCGTCCAGCACTTGGAAGCACGACTTACAACGCTTGATCTCCACAATCGATATGCTGTCATCATTCTTCAGATTGTCATTGTCATCAATATCCTCTAACTTGGGGACGTCTTTAGATTCTTCAGTCGGTGATATTTCCATGTTGTCATTTTGTTTTTCATTTCCACTTTCAACGACCTCGATATCCTTCTCATCTTTGGTGTCCATCGGTTCACACTATTCAGATTCAATGACGGGTTCTTCGCTCTCTAATTTAGGCTTGACCACCCTCTAAAAATATAGACATTACAACATTATTATTACGTTTATATCACGGTGGTAAAAAAATAATAATGAAGTTATCAGATAAATTTTCATATAATCAGTATAATTGGAACCATATACTTTGAAGTGCCCGCAGTGTAATAGTGGCAGACACTGCTTACAGTAGGGAAGGGTGGAGGTAGGCTGTTAAGATTCGCCATAAATAGTGCACATTAAACTTTGTTAGTCATAGGTATTTGTTTTTATTGAACTACAATTTACAGATGGTGTGAATTAGTTTTTAAAAATCTACCAAGCCCTGCGTCAACCAAACCATAATATTTTGGGCGATACAACAAAATTGTAAAAAAATTTTTCATTCATACTTATTTATTTTCATTGGATTAGGAATACATATTACACATATTGTTGGTTAATATTTTTAAGTTCATTATGCCCTGCCTAACCCAACTATAATAGATAAAAAATATTATTCTATTTATAAAATATTCAAAGTTATGTATGATTTAATTGCATAATTTTGGATATGTAGCGTATGATTGCGTCATGGAAATTTTGTATATAAGTATCTCGCCGAATCCGAACACCGAATGCCCCTCTACCATAAATTTAACGAACCGATTGCTAAATTTGGCAGAGTCTATGTTTGACAGATTGCAACTGACAGAATACGTTTGTTGATATTGTCATAGGTATTTGTTTTCTTGCGTGTTTCATTATGATTCAATGAATTATTTTGATTATTGTCTAATGGTATTATCTATTTTACAATTGATCCTATAATTAATTGGTGCTTCATTTTATTCAATCATGACTGCTTTATTTATACTAAACTTTGCTTTCGTAGATGAAGCTAATCTACAATGCCGCAAATTTCGTAAAAGCGACGACGCTTTCGAATTCAAGAGTCTCGTTAGTAAATATACCTACATCAGACGCAGATTCATGAAAATCTAACATAATAATATTATATTGTTAACAACTCAATTCACATGATTGTGCTGGAATCGATGTATGCATAATAATTATAAATGGTATACTATTAAGACCATTATACCATTTACTTTTATTTGTTTACCTTTCACGTTAAGAGATTTCCTATAAATAAATATTGTAATAATTATATTTATTCAATAGCAATTATTCGGCATTAGGATTATACGGCCATAATGTAATGTAAATCGATAAATAAAAGAAATATGTAAGTACGTAATAGCGAGTTTAACATCTTTTATTGCCATTATACCTACCAGTAGGGATATCTAGCAGCAAAATGTGAAAATTTATCGTTTTTAT
This sequence comes from Rhyacophila brunnea, assembly GCF_057557595.1. Lineage (NCBI taxonomy): Eukaryota > Metazoa > Arthropoda > Insecta > Trichoptera > Rhyacophilidae > Rhyacophila > Rhyacophila brunnea. The sequence continues at coordinate 40,969,334 of NW_028232751.1, forward strand.
TCAACAGTTAAGCGCCCATAGACATCAAAAAGTGACCATAGACAAAAATATTCTTCTGTTTTTATATAAGGAATACTTGTTTCAAATATACGAGCATGTCCGAACACTGTTATTCAAATGGAGCATAATGAAACACAGCTGCATCCGAATATACAAATTCGCAGGCAACTGTATGAACGCTCGACTAGTTTAATTATGGTAATAAATGGTTCCAGCGTAAGATGAGACCGTCATAAACGGTTCGTTTTGGCCTATTTCATTGACGGCCTATTAGATATAAAATCGCAATATTTAAGTGGAAACATTAGCAGAATAAGTGAAAGACATAGAGCCTTGTAAATCCAAAACAACTTTATTTTGCAGGAGACAGTGGAAACCGGCTCATTTCCGTTTTAAATAGAAGTTTAAAATTCAAAATATTAAAACTGAAAACACACTCCAAAATAATGATACCTGGTGTTTATAAGATTTACAAAAAGTCTTTGATTGTATGGACACAAATTACAAGGAATTTTTGGATTGATTTTCGAAATGATTAAGACTTATCAGAGATGCAAGAATCTTACACATATTATATTATTCAATAATACTAAATAGTGTATTCAATCATTAAAATTACATTATACACCAAAATGAAATAATTATACATAATAGACTGACAATAATTATGTACATCAAAATTATGTAAATATAATTCATTTTTCAACCACAACAATACATATTATGAAACAGCTAACAACCATTCCTCCTCACACCAAAAAAATTGTTCAGATACCTCCACTATTTTGATCTTCCACCTATATGCTCTGCTTCGGTAAGAAAATGGTAATTTTAATCTAATACTGCAATGAGAATTGGTTGTATCTACTGATATGCATGGGTTTATGCCGGAGGGTTTGTTTCACTATAATTACAACCACGTATTCGGGGAGATTAAATATTAACCGGATGTATGCCACAAGTGCGTATATGAGGCGTCTAATTCCAAAAGGCGATAAGTCCACATTTGGTCAAAACCGAGAAAAAAATACGCACATATTCTTTGTATAATTTTACACAATATGTATTGATCTATATTCCAAAAGGCGATAAGTCCACATTTGGTCAAAACCGAGAAAAAAATACGCACGTATTCTTTGTATAATTTTACACAATATGTATTGATCTATAAATTCCAAAACGCGACAAAACCCTACGAAAAAAAATATTTGAAGTCTCGATTTATTACAAAAATAGGGAATCCTATCCCAAGCCAAAATTCTGATCCCGGGATTTCGGGATTACAATTTGACAATCCCGGGATCCCGGGACTGGTCCCGGGATTGGCATTTTTTCCATTGTTAATATAAAATTTTTATATTTACAAATAACATTGATAAAATCGGTCAAAAATAAATCTAGTATAATTTATACAATTTAAGACATTTATTGTTAATATTGTATACGTTCAATCTTGGAAATACACAAGTTTAACGGAGTAAATAATATTGTAATTGAAATAATAATGTGAATTTAATAGGAGATTGCTGTTTCTGATAGTAAAGACTTAATGAATGGATTAGCGAGATTTAAAATATTAAAGCAAACAATCATGACGTACTTATGGCCTTTCCGGTTCATAAATCTAATTAGTCAGACAAATATGAAACTGCCGTAAAACGTATGATATCATGGTGGAATTACTTTATTAAAAGTGCGAAGCATTGTTTTTTTCCAATCTTTCCATTTTTAATAATTTACGTGAAAAAATAAAATGAATCGACAACCTGCACATGGATATAAATTAAACTTCATTCAAACTCAGTTTATTTCTAATGTAGTTATTTTTTATTAAAAGTATTTTTTCTGTTATATTTTCGCTTTTATTTTATTTTCCATAAAAATTGATAAAAAAATCCATCCCGAAATCCCGGGATTATGTTTATCAATCCCGGGATTCATAGGTATCGAAAATAGCTCGGGATCCCGGGATTGGAATCCCTACTTACGACCACTTACTTGCTAACCTACTTTATTTAACAATTCAGAATTTATACCACTTACATATTATTATATACGATATAATAGTATTTCTAATTAACTGCCTACCTATTTTATTATGTAGTTCCATTGTATTCGGTTGGTTTTTATTACGTAATTTTAAGTGTTTTATTTAGACATGAATTTGATCTCAATACTTTAGCCATCTATTTCCGATACAGCAACAAAATGTGAACCGTGTTACGACCAACTGTATACGTACAATTTTGTGACAAAGGATGATGAAAAGTGATGATTTTTGCTGGTGGGCAATACCAATACTATAATAATGAAGGGACAAAAATAATTAATAATGTCGCCATTTATGCACCGATACTACACCACTGCTTGTATGCGAATTTTGTTATAAAGTATAATATAATATTGTGGGAGGCTGGTGAAGTTAATTGCATTAAATGCTCATCATCAAATCAACTGCATATGTACACAATTTCTGGACAAGACCTATTTGGCCAAAGTGATCCCTCTTTACCGCGATTTACTAAAGTTGCGCATTAATTAAGGCTATACTGGGGCACGGTCTAAAACGATCGTGACTACGCGACGCGAAGATTGTGCAAATGACGCGCGCAGAACAAAACATAATTTGTCATAAAAAGTCAACATGCGTCCATTTAATGTTATGTTTATTGTTCTATTACCAATAATAATAATAATATATTCATTGACATGTTTTCTTTTTCAAGTAGATGGGTAACGTTTTTTAGTCATCTTTACACGATTTAAGAATTAATTTCCCCGTCGCCATCACAAAACAAACTGACGTGTTCAAGGCTCGACTTTCGCTCTCCGATTAACAGCGAGGCAGAAATTTCGTCGCACCTAGGGAATCCAATCCCGAGCCAAAATTCTGATCCCGGGATTTCGGGATTACAATTTGACAATCCCGGGATTGGCATTTTTTTCCGTTGTTAATATAAAATTTTTATATTTACAAATAACATTGATAAAATCGGTCAAAAATAAATCTAGTATAATTTATACTATTTAAGACATTTATTGTTAATATTGTATACGTTCAATCTTGGAAATACACAAGTTTAATGGAGTAAATAATATTGTAATAAAAATAATAATGTGAATTTAATATGCGATTGCTGTTTCTGATAGTAAAGACATAATGAATGGATTAGCGAGATTTAAAATAGTAAAGCAAATAATCATGGCGTACTTATGGCCTTTCCGCTTCATAATCTAATTAGTCAGCCAAATATGAAACTGCCGTGAAATGTATGATATCATGGTAGAATTACTTTGTTAAAAGTGCGAAGCATTATGTTTTTCCAATCTTTCTTATTTTTAATAATTCATGTGAAAAAATAAAATGAATCGGCCACCTACACATGGGTATAAATCAAACTTTATTCAAACTCAGTTTATTTCTAATGTAGCTATTTTTTATTAAAAGTATTTTTTCTGTTATATTTTCGCTTTTATTTTATTTTCCATAAAAATTGATAAAAAAATCAATCCCGAAATCCCGGGATTATGTTTATCAATCCCGGGATTCATAGGTATCGAAAATAGCCCGGGATTGGAATCCCTATACAAAAAGCGCCAAGTCCGTGTTTCATATTATTTAAAGCTTGGTTGATTTCGCGCGTGTTTAAATCAGCCAATAAGGGAACGTTCAATATCGGAAATATGTTCCTTATGCGGAATAAATTAAAAAGTGAGGTTCAAGTAGCGCTGAGTCATATTTATGTAATATCTCACGGGCACACACACATAGCGTGAAAAGGTGGCGAATTAGATTGGGACATGGGCTGGTTCCTGACTACCCACTCTCTATCCTTCCAGCCTCGTCGAGACAAAACAACAGTTCATTTTTTCAGAATTTCTATTTCACTTGGTTTCGTTTATTTAAAAGTTAGAACTAAATACAAACAACACACGAGTTAGACATAATATTTTTCTTCCTAATTCTGTCGATTAGAGGAATTATTAATGGAGGATTCAGGCTTTTATGTGTAATTTGGTATTACAACTTTGCACTATATTATTTTTTCTATAGCCGATTACAAAAATCTCATAATTAAAATGATGTCTTTACAAGAGAAGGTAAACATTTAATGTTAAATAATCGTTTGCTTAGCCACTCAACTCACCACATCCTCTGTGGATTCTTCATTTTCTCTTAGTCTCTTCTTGCCGAACATCTCAGTGATTGTCAGCTGTTTACCGTTTGTTTGGTTGGCAGATCGCCGGGACCTTCTGGAATAATTAAGACAATATACTTCAAACATTAACATAGGTACTAAGAGCCTTTGACGTTTTAAAACGCTAAGCCAGGGTCGCTAGAAATGATTCCTGTGCATTTCGACAAACCCAAAAGATTTTTATAAGATAGTCCGGTGATCGGTAAAATTCAGCGCTGGCCTCGTTTTGTACGGTCTGGATTTGAATTCTGTAAATGTCTTTCAAGTGATGACTGTGGTCAATTAACATCATATGCTCAGGTATTTATATCTGTAATTGGTAACAACTATCTGTGTGAGAAATATTCACTTTTCAAAAGAATGGTATACTTACTTCTGGTATAGGGGGGCTTCAAACGCCTATAAAAAGTGACTTTCAGAAGATATGCAACCTACATAATATTAAAATGTAACCTGTGACAATAGCATCTGCTCATAATTACACATTTTTACCAAGCGGCTTTTGTATCAATTGTCGCCGTGAGCCTGCGTGTCAGTCACTGACCATGACATGATATTACATTACTTTTCACTTATTCCTGACAGCACGTTTGGGCTGCCTTCAAACACCTGTCACTTCATAAAAACATGATAAGAACGAAGAATTGATGTATATTATTATAGTGCATATGTTACGCCGAATGTGCGAAATTGACTATTACATGAAATGGGCTAAATTTTGCCTAAATCATGAAAAATGCAAGCCCGTTGCCTTATTCATGAATTAGACAAAATATCTGGTGATTGTGTGAATTCGCCAGTAATTTTTCTGCCTTGTTCTCATGCATTGGACAAATTAGATTGGTTGGTCAAAATGTACGTATATTATCTATGGTCAAAATAGATGGTCGCGTTTCGGTGGCGTTTTTTTCAACTAATCAAACTAACCAAATGTGTCAAATGTCATTGATTATATTATAAAAATATACCAATCAATAACTACAATGACGTTCATATCCATTTACTATGCGCAAAAAAACTAGAACTATAATATGATTACAGATGAATTTTTTTAAAAGGTATTTTCGCGATTTGATTCGTGCTTGGGTATCGATCGTGCAATGGTCGATTGTATGTTTTAGATAGTTTGTTGACACTTGTTAGCTAACCTCATAAAGGCCATATTCCATTGGCAGACGCACAGACCCAACCCGATCCAACGATCGACGCCAACCGTCGTCGCTAGCTATTTGCAATTACACGCAACGATTCAATCTCGTTCGTCCTTGATTTGATTGGTTAAAATAATACTAGTGTTGCTATTATTAAAAATATAGGTTGAGTGAAAACTATATATTTCTTAGATTGGTGGCTACACTGAACGCATTCCCGCGCAATTTTACGTCAACAAAACTGAGCTGTCAGCTGTCAAACCTAGCGAGCATCAGATCTGTTAAAATTTATGCGGCCGTTTGACATTTATAGAAAGTTTGTATACTTATTGTTAATTTACATCATGAATAACTGGGCGAGCTTGAATCTCCAAACCAATTGAGTAATTCGAATATCGAAATCGAATAATCCAAAGACTAATTTATTGTAGCGAGTATATATCTTTGGCGTGTATTTATTCGACGAGGACTGTGTCCTCGGTGATACTCCATATATATTTTTTAAGTTTTCGCCATCTTGTAGTTGTTCAGTTGAAATCGACCAGTAGAATGAAATGAACGACCGTTTGCATGACTCAGGCGCATATTCGGCTATTTTCGTACGCTTTCGGCAATCTTCGCTTGATAATGAAAGGATCACACGACGGATAATAGAAAATTTTCCACTTTCGACCCGATCGCTCACGATCCTTGAAAACCATAGAGAATAGAGTTTGACAGTCGTGGCAGACGATCGGGCCAGACGCAATCTGCCAATGGAATATGGGCTTAATGGACATTCAGTTGAATAATTCAGAATTTCAAAACCTAACCTAACCTAACCCAACCTAACTTAATAATAATATTATATATTGTCCAATTATAACTAATAAAACCATCCGTATTAAATTTACTTTTTCTACTGTCATGTTGACAGTTTAAGAATTCCATGCCCTGGCGAATTCATGTACCGGGCAGAAAATTTACCTAATTCATGAATAAGGCAACAGGCTTGATTATTACATGAATTAGCCAAAATTTAGCCCATTTCATGTAATAGTCAATTTCGCACATTTGGCGTAACACATACATACCTTTTTGATACAGGTTCTCCGTTTGGACTTCTGTTTTCGTCAGGATGAGCCATCTTATTAGCCCTACTCGTAGTAATACCAATGTCAAGCTTGTATTATAACACTATTCACTCAAAACAAATAACAGGAACAACAAAACTTCATACTGCCAAACTGAAGTGTCAAAATAATAATGATTGGCCATTGACTAGGGTGGGCGGTGTGGCTACAGCACAAAAAATAAGTACTTACCTATGTGACTTTCAAATTTGGAGTAGAAAAATATTTTAAGCTACTAAAACTCAAAAACCCAACAAAACTTTTTTCTTCATTTTCTCGAAACGATAAATAATGCACAGTTCTACTTTTGATACTACACGACTCAAATCTCCATGTAAATAATAAAACATTTTGAGATTATCCGAAAACATAACGATATTTCCAAGGTATAGTAACTGTCAATGCTTGATTTTTTTATTCTTTCATCAATAGTCTGATGGTTCGAAATCACACAAACGGAACGACTTATTGTTTTCGAACTTAATTTTTGACTCTTCAATGGAGGAAGGGAGCATCTGCGGAATAGTCGATTGAGTATCCCCAGCAATATTTTCAAAAGCTATCAATAATAATTATTAATCAGACCTACTATCCTTCAAACTAATCTGGAAAATGAGATGGGAGAGCCACTGTTGAAAACTACCCAATCACGACTCGTAACTGGCAAAATTTGATATTTGAATGACGTTTTTCAATATGGCGTTCTATGGTAGTTCATAGTTCCATTTTTAGCCATTCTCCAGATAAGTTTGTAGGCCTGTAATTACAGCTCTATACGCGAAAAAAAGTAATATTGCTACTAAAAGAAATACAAAAAAAAAATATATGATGATAACCCAACAAAAAGAGTACCAAATCGTATACCTAATGAAAGCTTTCAAATTTGGCAGAAAATATTTAAAGTTTTAATTAATCCATAACTCGACTGTACCAGTTGGTATAAATGTTTATATTTATCTTTTAAAGAGGGTTCCGACATTATGATTATTTTTAAATATATCTTTATACATAATTATTATAATAGATAGTTATTTCTTCTAAATAACACTGGAATCGTGTGGATTAATCTTACCTCGTTTTGGAAATATTTATTTTTTACTGAAAATATTTTTTACCTGGCAATGTTATAGAACTAAGATGGCGGACTTTCATTTGAAAAATTTAAAAAAAAGGCTTTCTATTCCGTCTCTCGTTATAAATTAAATTAAAACAGTTCAGAAACCTTTAAACTTAAATTTGAAGATGGAAAACGAAAAAATTCCTAATATTCCTCCAAGTAAGCAACTTTTTAAATTTATATTCCTGATTAAATTAGCAGGATATGTTTTTTATACATTGTAAAAAATGACACCAACCATTTCACTGCCTCAATACAAGGGTACATTATTTTGCAAAATGGCAGTTTCGGCTATGAATTACAAAATATGGAAAATTAGTTGAAATTTCTGGGAAAGACCACTATTTTTGTAGAAATTTATTTAACCATAATATTTCCAGATACATTTGTAATGGTTTTAGTGCAATACTACACTTTATTAGATAAATACAATTAATTTAAAAATGGGAGGGATTTTAGTGTTCTTCTTAATAATTTTAGATAAAATATTCATTTTTTAGGATATTTACATAGATAATAATAACAAGTATATGTGATAATTACTCTCTAATTCAAAAGCTTTGATAGCTAAACAGGTTTTTGTCAAATAGTGTGCCCTTGTACCGACGCAGCGATATACCTAGATGGATATCAAACTTCCTAATAGTTGATAATATTATAATCTATACAAGAATCTATATAAGAAAATATGCCTATTTATACAGTGGAAATGAACAAGAGGATTTTTATTTTTAGCAAAGAATGATGATGTCTCTGAAGAGATCCTGGCGGATGCAGAAGAAGAAAAAGAAGATATGGCAGTCCCGTAAGTACCGAAACAATAATTATTATATTATTATTTTTCATTGATGCATTGATTATATCAGCAGATTGATTCCTGGTCCTGAAGCGTGTTTAGGGAATGGTCAATCTTTATTTTGGCGGGAAGTGCAATCTAAGGGTGGTAATTTCATGTTACTTCTGACCGTTATATATAACATAGGGGGCGGACATCTTCTGTCTTTTTTTTTCAGGGTCGAACTCAAATATTGCAACATGTTTTAATTTAAAAATGCATCAATAATTTGACATACCTGTGTATTTTATGAAAAATGAGTAATGTAAATGAACTCTAGTAACGTGTGATGGTAGGTACAGCGAAATAAGGATTTAATATTAATTTGCTTTAAGACACGTTATTAGGTAATATCAAGGAATTTTCGTTAATAGATGTTTTGGTGTTATTTTATACAAACTATTGAACAATTTTATTGTCAAAATAATACATTATTTATTCATTGTAATGCATGATGGAATAAAATAATAATTACCCATGTGGGTACTTAGTGGCAATTTTACTTCTGCGATCATCGCATCCGAACTGAATGTGTCAATTCAAATGGCAGTGATTTTACTTGTGCATGCGATGCCATCATCGCACTCGATTCTACATTTTGTGCACTGTACTATATATTTTGGCTGAAATATAAACAATAGATTTTGCAAACCAAATTACCTACTATTATTTAAAAACTACATTTTAATATGATGTTATTTGCATGGAGGATGTTTTGGCCCTTGGGTAAATCTAACTCGAACAACTCTGCATGTTTTACTCCAAGAATCAAAACTCTTCGTCATCATAATACGTGGACAGAATGTCAAACTTGTATCTACCTATAGACTATTCATATGAATTTATTTAACAAAATTTCCCAATGCGGTAGCTAATAATATTTATAATATGTTAACATATTTAAAATGAAATGTATCATATGAAAATATATAATAGCTATGGAGGGATTTATCTCTTAAATTTCAGCTTAGCTAAATATATTTGTAATTAATGATTTATATCGCAATTGATTATAACGCAGGTAGCTTAGTTGGCAGAGCACATTGGCGCTATCATACAGTATGGAAGGCTGGGCATGATCAGACTGACTATATTATGTTTAGCATCTATCGTTCGAAAGTGAGACAAGCTGTTCGACGGGCCTATCGAACATATATGGAAACGGTAGGAGATTCCATTCGCGAAAATCCTAAATTGTTTTGGAATTACGTAAAATCGTTAAGAAGAGATGGTGGGTTTACTGATAGGATGAGTTGGAAGGGCGAAGAGGTGACCGGACATGGAGTGGCAGAAGCATTTGCTGGTCATTTCAAGTCTGTCTACGCAAGTAGTATTCCAAATCTGGATGTTGCCTCAACATCAGGAAAACCGTCATGTGGTGCCCAATCCGTCGATATTTTTTCAATTAATGAGAGCGATGTACTTCAGTTTATTAAAAAACTGAAGAATACTCGCTCTTTGGGACCTGATTATGTTCCTACATTTTTTTTAAAGGGTTGTATTGACTTCGTTAAAGGGTCCGCCTTCATATATATTTAATCTCGCAATGGAGACAGGTATCTTCCCGGAAACGTGGAAGATGTCGAAGGTTACTCCAATCCATAAGAGTGGTACAGAGTCATCAGTGGAGAATTACAGGCCGGTAGCTGTTCTCTCTGCACCAGCAAAAGTTCTTGAGATGATCATGCACAACATGATTTATCCAAAAATTGAGTCATTTATAATAAATGAACAGCATGGATTTAGAGCAGGCCGATCAACGGAAACTAACCTGATGGTATTTACCGATTATGTGTCATCGGCACTGGATAGAGGCCACCAGGTTGACTGTTCTTACAATGACTTCTCGAAAGCATTTAACAAGGTCGATCATGACATCCTGATGGAAAAACTCCAACTTATTGGATTGTCGGATCGATTTTTGAAACTATTCGGGAGTTATTTTAGGAACCGTCAACAATACGTATCGTACGGCCTTTATCAGTCACAGACCTTTTACACATTTTCTGATGTCCCCCAGGGCTCAAACTTAGGGCCGTTGCTGTTCACGATTTTTATAAATGACATAGCATTGGTAATAAAAAATGCTATGTTTTTGTTGTTCGCTGATGACTTGAAACTCTTTTTGGAAGTTGTCACCTTGGACGATTGTCGTCAGCTCCAACTTGATATAGATAATGTATTAAATTGGGGCAGGCGTAACAAACTAGAATTCAATATTGATAAATGCAATCTTTTATCGTTTACCAGAGCCTCAAAAGTGTTGTTTTTCCAATACTCGATGCATGGCAGAGTTCTGTCACGAATATCATCTGTAAGGGATCTTGGCATTACGTTTGAGAGTAAACTGACATTTATTAGCCATATAGTTACCATTTGTAACAAAGCGCTTAAAATGTTGGGCTTCGTCATGCGTACTTCCCGGGTCTTTTCAGATGTTACGGTATTAAAACTTTTATTTAATTCTTTAGTTCGAAGCAGACTTGAGAGTGGGTCTATTGTTTGGGCACCGCACCAGTTGAAGTATGGCCTTATGGTGGAGAGGGTACAGAAGAAATTCTTGAGACTCCTTTACTTGAGGTTGTATGGATACTATCTGTGGCTTTATCCAACTGACTTTCTCTTAGGCATGCTTACATACTGCAGTCTGCAATTTAGAAGAAATCTTTATTTAGCTACGTATTTTTTTCGACTTATACAAGGTATAAATGAGAACTCTGCCATTCTGGGCAGTGTTGACCTGTGTGTCCCTGATAACTATCTTAGAAATAGAGACCACCAGTTGTTTATTCTCCCAAGGTGCAGAACCAACCTGCCACTGGTAATGCCAATTGGGAGAGTGATAACTATGTTCAACGAAATTGCTTCGGGTGTTGATATATTCCACCTACGTGAGAATGAGTTTAGGTGGATGTTGTTTTATAAAATCTTAAAATAGGGTCTGCTTAACTCATCCGGTGTACTTCCTTGTACCTATCTAATTCATCTACTGATATATCTCTTTTTTTATGTAATACTGTTATATTTATATATCTTTGTTTCTAAATGTCATGTTGTGAACGTCTTAAACTTATAATTTGTAATGTCCACAATATGTTAAAAAAATAAATGAAAATAAATAAATAAATGAAATAAATGAATCCAGTGGGCGCAGGTTTGTATCCCGCTGGGCATCGTATTATTTTTTAATAAGATCTTTTCAGTGGTTAAATATTTCTTTAATGTGTTTTCAAACTATGTAGCTTCAGTTAAAAATGTTACATTGTCAAATCTTGTGAATTAAAAGTTGAATAAAAAAATAGTTCATTGGATGATTTATAATTTTCTAAAGCTCTTATTGTACATTTCGCATATTTATTTGTTGTATATTAAATATCTACTTACTTATACATAATATGTATGTAATATTTTTTATCTTTGAATTCCTTACTTATTAACTTAAAAATAACAATAATGGATGAAGTACTCATACTTATAAAATATATTATATCACTTCAATTACCTACCGATAACAAGGGCTGCGCGACTTATCAATACTCTCAATAGAGACGTATACATGTTGCTTTGTATTAGGTATACTACTTATAAATTACTTCACTTACTCTTCTTTATATTACATATCATATTGTGAACGTCGTGGATTAATAATTCTTTATGTACACAATATCCTTTAAATAGAAAATGAGTTACGTAAAACATTGTCTTTATGGAGCTTTCTATATGCTGTTACGCCACTGAATTGTCTAAAACAACTGATTTAAGAACAATACGCATACCTAAAATAATGATAGTTAGATGGATACTATTTTCAGTCCTAATTTGAAAACATATATATCTATGCAGTGCAAGTTATACTTACCTTTTAACGTACCCTTCTTTACGAGGAATAATTATTATTGTTAGTTCATTCGCCCAACCCACTAACTTCATTCAGTAGATCGAGTAGGTACACGCTGAAAAAACAATATGCTTTATTTTTCCCATCTGCCGGATTGAACCCGCAACCCACAGTTTCATAGATGGGTACAATACATCTCAGCCACCATGTGTACAAAATCTTGTATTTCGATAAAAAATATTATATACTATATTGGTGTGTATACCACAGCTGATGATGATAAATAATATTGTATTGAAAATAATTAATTTTAAAGTTGTTCACTTTCTTCATTTATGAAGCGATTACAAGCAATTCAAAATTTGTCATCGATAGAGAACCTTTTTTGACACCTATAGTTGATAAATTTTAAACACAGCAAATTTTTCAGTGATAAAGTTACCCCATCTCATAACGTACCTATCCATATAAATCAGTCATTTAATAAATAAATACAAATATCACTAGTCAGTTTTTTATTAAAGTTAATTTTATATACGCAACAATATGCACCTATATTTTCTTAGTGTTATTCAATTGAAAATGTCCGTTACGATAAAATATGTTAGGTATATATCAAAATTACAAAAGTACAAAAAAATTTTAAACTTTCATATTAAGTGTTTATTAAAGGAATATGTGTCTAGGTGCCTGTCATTTTATATCATGAATAGTTTTTTTTACACTTTACAGGCATTTAAATCAAATAAGAATACCTAAATACATGATTAAATGGGCGTGTCTGGAAATCTGTAGGTACATATTATGCAGTTCGCCGTATCTCACTTCACCGTGAAATATTGTATCGGTAATAATATATGGTCGTATTTTCTTTTATTTTGTTAACTGTCAATTCATGGTGGAACTGCATTGTATTGTTGTTTTTATTTAATAAAACGCAATTATTTTTTATAGTACTTATGAAAGAAAGAAAATGTTTCACTGAGGCGGACGAAACCGGTCCTAATCTATTGATTAAAAGTGGAATAAGTACTACAAAAAAATGCGTTTTATTAAATAAAAACAATAAATATGGTCGTATATTAAAGACCGTCCAACCTCTTTAGGTCGTATAGTACTGAGATAAAATTCATCTCTAAATAAAACACGGTTCTTGTCGGTTTACATGAAGCTAGTGGCAAACAAATTTTGAAAATAGCCGATTACTGGATAATTTTTTGTTAGGTTAGGTTTTCATTATTGAATTTATGAATTTTGCCACAATCGGCTATGAAAATTTAATTAATATTCATATTGAATCTAATAAAATTGGATACCTTGTAGTATACGGTCATCTCTTTCCGATAGAAAGCTTACCGCAAACTGTGCCACGGTGAAATGTATTACGTACAGTTTACATGTAACCTTAAATGGGACGGGCGGTGACTTTTTTTTTAAATTAACGGTAACCTACATTTTATCTACTTAAGGTTTTATAGCTAATTTAATTACGGTAAGTAGTAAAGTGTGTGTCATTGCGGATTAGTAAGTAGCTCTGTAATATTCTAAATCTAAATATTTTAACGTAATATTTATAATGAACGGAATTGAAAATCTGAAGCATTACTATATTGCAAAACCTTTAGAAGAATGCAATTACGGCTGACGCAATACACAATATATTATAATTATATAATAATTATTCAAACGAATATTTCCAGAGAACCTATTGTTTTCATACTATACACATACTTGGATAATATTTCAAGAAGGTCCACGGACAAAATCTTTCAATATTTGTAGGTATCTATTAATTGGTATTTGTATGTATAATAGTTGTACGTACCTACGCAAAAGTTTTTAGATATATATTAATTATTAAAACATGTATCTTACACGCATTGTATAAAATGGTTCACTATTGCTTACAATAAAATTGCTGCAATAAAAAGAACGATAAATGTAGTCACCCGAGAATTTTAATTGCTATATGTGAATAACAATTGTTTGCAATACGCCGCTCAGCTAAAATTATTTTCGCAAGGTAATTATGATAAGTACCTTCGCACCTGAGCTGGCAGAAAAAACAACTGACAAATTGTAGAATTCCATACTAAGAATAATTTGGGCAAAAGTCTCCTTAGGATATTGGATTCGTCGACCAATTTAATGTGTTTTTTTATGGGTTGACGGTTAAAAACATGAACAGTCCGGCGTTTATATATAAGTATTAGTTATATTTATTGGTATATTTTCGTTTATACTAGAATCTCATATCTTCGATATTCTGTGGGGTAGGCAATATGAACATTATCAAAGAGCGAAAAAAATAGAGTGATAAAAAAACGTAACGAGTCATATTTTTAGGACATACCTATGTTTTATTTCAGAAAAATGGAAGATTTGTGGTGGATAATATATTCAAAGATATTTTTATAACCAGTTATTTTTTTTTGGTTTGAAGTAAATTTTCCAATCCATCTGAGAATTAATTCTATAAGACATTTTTAAATGGAATATTTTTGCTGTTATATCATGTGTATATTTGAGCAACACATTTCCTGTAATAGAGTATACCAATATAGAACAATATATTATATTTAACTTAGCTGAACCATTATTAAGTAACCGTAAGACTGATTCGATATTAAAGCGATCCAGTTCATATTAGTTTTGCCTATAATGTTGAACATTTTATTGAAAGCGAAAATATCTGAAAATTTAGATGAGACTACATCATTGTTTTATACAGTCATTTGATTAGCTAAAATGTATATCGATAAGTCGTAGCCGTCTTGAAAGTAATTTGTAATGTTCACTCAAGTAAACGAATGATGACATAGATACCATTAATATTTCAGGTCAACATCGACGGCATCTCTACAAACTGGAAAAAGAAAGGCCGAGACACTTACATCTGAGCCTGTCAAGCGAATGCGTCTACTGAATCCAGATGTATCTGGAGCCATTGCCGCTGATATTACTGTCAATGTGGAGGAAGGTACTGATCAACGAGAACAGGCATCCGGCTCCGGAGTTTTGGCGGATGCGTCGTTGCACGCTTCTCCACGCGGTTCTCCACCTCGTAACGAAGAACCCGATATAATTTTGGAAGACGTGGTAGAAGCAATCGAGGGCAATATCAACATTGATGATGAACCCGAATTGATATTCGAAGATGTAGGAGCCGAGAACGTTAACCGTCAATTGATAGATCCTAATAATGAAGAACCAGAAATGGTTTTAGTAGATGATTTAGCCGAGATACGTCCCGGAAATGAAGAACCTGTATTGGTTTTGGAAAATAATGTAAGAGCCGAAAACTACTACAACCACGTCAACCACGACATGGCAGATTCAGATGAAGAACCTGAAATGGTTTTAGAAGATCGTCGAGATTGGAATGAAATCGACGAGGAAATAATTGGTATTAGAATTTTGGAATCATTAATATTTTTGGAAATTAATTTAATAGGTGAAAACCACGTCAACCACGATTTGACAGATTCAGATGAAGATGAACCAGAAATGGTTTAGAAGATCGTCAAGTCCATGAATTAATTGATCCTAGAAATGAAGAACCTTTAAATAATGTAAGAGCCGAAAACTACTACAACCACGTCAACCACGACTTGAGTATGTAAAATACTTAGAAAATGATGCAGAAAGGTTTTCGACTGTCTTTTGCACTTTTGACAAAATTTTCACAGTATATCTGGTACCTCTAATTGTTAATTAACTACCTACATATAAAGTTATATATATATATATAGATGTATGGGAAAAACCACTTGAGTTTTCCGTGTGTATATTTTTAGTCATTCTTCAGTAGGTATTATTATATTTATCAACTCAGGACTAAAAAAATACACTTACGACAACTTGACACTGGGGTGCTAATGTCATTCTTTATAAATGTCTCCATATTCTCGCCAAATAAATGAGTCCAATCTGTAAAAGAATGTTATATGTTAAAATATTTTTTTATGTTAATCGTTATGTACTCACCTATATCACAAGTACATTTTAAAAATCTGATAATTTTATGTAATGTTTATGAATATAAAATATTCTAAATTATAAAAAATAATATTTGTGTTTCATTATTCTATAAAAAGAAGCAATATCTAAATCCCCTTTAATTCGCACAAAATCTTTTGGAACAAATTTAATGATGTAAACCTTATCTAGTTCTGGAGCCCAATTATGATCATGTGATCTTCACGTTGGCAGTATGACAATGAAAATTTCCTAAATGCAACCAAATCGGCCTCTGCGGAGACCAGGACGGACGGTCTGATGAGCCCGACAGATAATTCAACCGCTTTTCCCTTTCCGTGCAATTTTAGGACATTCCAGAGATCTTTGTAGATCTGAAATGTTTTTATAAATGCTTTTCGCAGTTGATGTTGTAAAAGTTGACGTTCTCACTGACGTTTTCATAGGGTATTACCAAACTCTTTTTGTGCATGGTCGATTTTATGAAAAGTGCAATAGAGACTTTTTCTCAATAATACAAATAATACCCAACGAACCTTTCCATTATTGTGATTGAATGCATTTGCTAACCGGTGAAGAACAAAAACCTTATTACTACTGATTTCAGAAACCTTATATGACTCACTTTTATTGGCCATTTGTATTACTGGAATCCACTGTGATGGTAGATTGGACCTAACTTCAAGGAGGCTCTTTCTTTTGTTTCTCTTTTGGACTGCGTATAGATACATTCCTGCAATAAACTCATTTTTATTGCCCAGCACAATGAAATTGTCAAAAAAGACTTTACAGCAGATTTCATGCTACTAGTAACAAACAATAATAATTGTTGCTTGTGTTAATCACCTATACCCCAAAATTTTTTTAAAGCAAACAACATACAATGTACTATATTTCAAATACATAATACCTATATGTATGTTACTCCGGTTTCACAATAAGGGACACAGTAAATATTATTATACAAATGGTAAGTATACAGGAAAAAGACAAAGGGGAAGACAGATATTAATGGGATTGGGGAAATAATGAAAGTCTCGCTAAAAGGTGGAGACTGGCAGCAGATCAGCTTCTTTACGAGCTGTTTATTGGCGAATTTAAAAGCGGGCGATTCAGCTACTGCGATTTGATGATTACAGACAAAACTTTCCATTCGCTGAGAAGCCACAAGCCAGTGACTATTTTGACAGAACGTAGTTCGTTTTTTTACCGGGAGGTTGGTACTGCGCTCTACTGCGCAGACGCAGTAGGCCCACACGCCGGCGTCTAGCGTGTAAAGTTGATCGGCTTTCAACTTTTCTCGGTAGAGTGTTTACAACCTGCTTATTAGCTTATTTGATGATTACACTGGGCGACTTTCCAGGCAGATTGTAAATTCGCCAATAAACAGCTCGTAAAGAAGCTCAATGTAATTGAGGCTTAAGCAACTAATAAATAAAGCAGTGGACTGGGTATACAAACACTTCAAAGAAAGACATTTAGGAGAAATTCTGGGGGAGGTTCTGGAACAAATGGATAATAAAAATCAAATTAGGATTGTACATTAGAATGCCAGAAGTATGAAGCAAAATAAATAATGAGAACAGAAATCATTGAAAGTAAATCCATGAACTGCGGACCTCTCTTATCACTAATATAAGAGCAGATATTAATGAGTTAGTATACGCTTATATTCTCAGCTTTCATAGGCAAGTTTACGTAATTCCAGAAGATGCAGCTAAGATTCCAGAAATGATGCAACTCAATTACGATAATACGGTAGGTATACTGGATATATTCCATTTCCACTTTATGGAAAAATTATCATGTTTTTGTGTAAAGACATAGATCAACTGGCTAAATATTGCAAGAATGCTGAGAAGAGTCTTAGTGGTCTGCAACTAGACAGCAAAAATCAAGTAACATTGCACCCGACCAGATCAAACAAAAAATAACTCTAAGAGGACGAACTATCAAGTAACATGGTTCCACTGAATGCTCTTAAAAGACCCATGGAAAGCACACCTCATCCAGAAGTATTTTAGTTGAAAAGAAAAACACGAGCATGGATATGGAGAGAATTACACGCACACCTAGGCAAAAAACCAAAAAATCAAGAACACAGGTGCTCACAAATAATGATTCGTTGAGTTAATGTTACTGGCAATTTACCAGCGTTTTCTGTTGAGCTATGAAACATTGCCGAATTTCATAAAAAAACCTCACAACCGAATATTGAAAAAAATGTTAAACAATACATGACAGATATCCCACCTCTAGACACAGATTGCTGACTGAAATATGACACTTGGATGAACCTAAAAAACCACATTACCATTTTCACAAAGCGATTACTTAACTGGAACTTCTGCGAGGATGTAAACTCCATAGATAGAGGATTAAGATTTACAACTTCTTATTATCATGGACCAAACAATATCAGCAGCTCTGAGAAGAAGAGTTGAATTTCATTATTTGACGAATAGTCAACAATCTTATCACTGATAACTTTGTTTTTGGGCGTGATGTTTCTGCTTCCTTCCTCTTCACTTCCATCCTCATTTTCCAAGATCATAACTTCTGCTATTTCACTTTCAGTTATGATGATATTCAGGGTCACCTTCATCAACTTCTAACCATTGTAAACTTATTAAATGTAGTAATAAATGCATCCATTCGCTCGAGCAAACAAATAAATTGCTTTGCAGCTATGCTATGTGAATTAGCGGCCAGTATTGCAAACGTCGGTGCTACGTTCAGTCTATGAGCAGGACGGCATTATGACTTGAATTCAAGTGCGTGTGTGTGATGTGATTATCATACGTAGAACATTGTTTATAAGCGGTGACACTTGGATTTAAAGATGTATAACATTAACAGGATATTTTTAACAATTTTCACATTTGACCGGATATTTTGTCCATTATATTGAGGTTCCACTGTACAATCATTCCCCTATCCTGGGCCAATCATCTAACTATTAAAATCCCATAATACGTACCTACATATTGATGAGTAATCTTTATTCTACAGTTGTTTTGTATATCTTACTCTTTCCTCTTCTGGATATATATTTATAAATCATGATTAAATTTACTTCGGGGTGAGTTATTATTATAATATACATATTATGTACAACATTGGCTTTATTTGTTAATATGTTTTTATAGTAACGGTCCAACGGATGCATCAAGTCTTAACCTGGTCTTCCCATTCTTTAAATCAATCGGAATCCTGCTTCTTCGATCTGTCATTTATGCATGAATTTCGTCATTTCCGTGTTAAATATTTTTGGTAAAAATATTATTAGCCGGATGGTTGCCAATAGCGTCTTAAGACGCGTACTTTTCCGTGAACAAAACTTTAGATGTCGCATCAGAATATTAAAGCAAACATTGGATGCCCTATATGGTTGCACCAATTTTTGAGTTCCACGGGGTAGAATGTGGAGAGAAGTGGGGCTATCCCGTCGAAAAGGCTGTTCGACAGGATCTGGGACAAAGACTAAGATGTAATATTCCATTTACCTAAATAATTTATACTTTTTCCGTTATTAGGGGTCTGTACCCGACAACGTTTTTAATTTACCCTGAATCTTTATAATAAAGTTTGACGTCGGAGACTGCTGTTTCCGTTTGTGGTACTTCTAATGTTTACTATTTTAAAAAATCGGTGTGTGTACTTATGTACGCGCGTTAGAAGTTATACTTCTTTGGCGTAACAAAACAAAAATAAGAAAACAAAAAAAATTATCCCGCATGCCAATAATTTACGTAAGTAGAAAATACGATAAAATAATTGAAGAAAGATATTAATACAATTAATAAGGTTTTGATTAAATGCATAATCAAATTAAAATGATATTTATTTGTACGCAGTTAAAATATTTTTACACAATTAAATAAAACGATAATGTCACAAATTGGTGATCAGTGTTACTTTGGGAGAGTGTCACAATGCGCAATTACATAATAGGTAGGTACCTAGGTATATCTAATTAATGTTGCATGCTATGCCTAGATATATTCAGAAATCATAAAACTTATAAGTACCTACTTATGCCAATAATAAATTATCACAGGTTTGGGAAATCGCTGTATGATCAGCTATTGTTCTATATTCTATAAGCACATGGCTGTTCAACTATGTATTAACCATTTAGGTAGATTGGTACATAAATACATAAGTATTATTTACTAATTCTAACTACTAAATAATCATAATAAATTGTGTTACATCGGAGCGCGCAACTTTGTCACATGCCAAAAATACACTGTGATGTTTTTCCAAACCGCGCCAAAAGAAGTATAAGTTCAAAAATATATATTCTTGCAGCTACATATCTTCATTATTGTAATATTTCAAAAAACGTTTATACTCTTATTCGATACAATACTGATACTTTTTCTTTTGATACGACGTCCCTATATATAGGGTTATCCAACTCGTAGTACTAATTTCACAGTCCTGCCAAATATTTTGTGCATATTTTTTGACATGTTGTCAGTTGTAACACAATGGATCGTTTCCCCACCGCACATGCATAAACTTTATTCAATCATACTATGAAAATGGCAAATCTTCAGACTGTCCTTACTGCGAAAATTAAGGTCAGAATTTGGTAAAAATCATCATTCATGGCTGTATTCGCAAGCTGATTAAAATTGAAGAGACTAATAGTGTTTTGGATCGTCTGACACCTGTACATGGTCATCCAGCCCAATCATGCTAAAACATTCGGTACTGTATATGAAAGATCCAGAAATGTTGATTCCAAGAAGATCAAAGCAATCGGATCTCTTATACAGCTCTTCATGGTGAAATTTTGCATTATGGACCTTACGCCTGTGTAAGATTCGGCTCGAGCAAAAACTAAACTCAACGGACCACGGGCAGCTTCGCTGATTGGGTCTTAGAAGAGCAGGCAAACGATGATTTTTCAAGGGAAATTTTCACCTCAACGGGTAAGACAATAAACAAAACTGCCATATTTAGGGCGAGGAAAACCCACCAAGAGATTCAAGACAGACTGTTACATGTGATGAAAATTACTGTTTGTTGCAGTTTTTGGGCTGTCCGATGCCTAGAGTTCGCAAAAATATATTTGTTAAATTTTCATTCATTTGATTGGGGAAAAAATGGATAAAAAAACAAAATACGTATGGAAAAAAAATATTTAATTCACCTAACCTTTCAATAATCACAATATCACAAAGCAATCGTGTAATTTTTCATGAAACATGTTATTTTATTTATCAAGATTATCATCCAAATGATTTTTAAAAATACAAAACAGTTATACAAATAAAAAATATTGATACTAGTACTGTGGTATATTGCAATGTAAAGTAAAATTGACATTAGAATGCGAGATTCATTTTCTCATCAAAAGAGTTGACGTTTTAATACATCATGCATTTACTGATATTTTATCTAATAATTTTATTGGAATTATTCAATATGAAAATAAATATATACTATTAACCAATTAAGACAGAGAATAATAAATAATTCATTTCCTCTTCCTTCCTTGAAAGCGGTTAAAACATATACAGTAAAACTCCGCCCATTAATGGACACAGTTAATGCAAAATTCGCTGCAAACTGAAAGATTTGCTAAATATCATAAAATCTATTTAAAGCAATTTCTACTGCATTGTTGAATGAACCATAATAGTCACAGCTGATGTTAATTTGAAATAAATGTAATTCAGTTTTCATGGAATTATGTTTTTACACAATGCAATACTAAATAATCAAGTACTTCAGTGGGATTCCACAATTATCTTTATAAAGTTGCATGCACACCTATCTGTAAAGTATATGTAAACAATAATAATAACTTAATAATCATGCACACATGGGCGTTTAAAAAAAAACTATCGACGATAACTCGGCTATATCTAATACTGGGTAATATTTAATTTTATCACTAAAAAGAGATTTGTAAAAGAGTTTGGATATGAAACAGGATGGAAACAAAATTATCGCCCACCTAAATGATACATACTTTTGGTTACATTCAATTTATTTAACTTACGTTAAAAACAACAGAAACACCCTGTCTTAATGGTATTTATCACACATCTGATCATTCCTACACATTATTACCTATAAGCACTTTTTGCCAATTGAGTGCCACAAAACATACAATTCATTGAACAGATAAACGACATAACATTAACTACTCAGCAGACATGCCGACAATCAATGTCAGTGATTGTTTCTATTGGTGATTCATAAGATCAGAAGAAATATTTCTCACTTTCTCTACGTACATAAGGTGTGGAGAGATGTGTTGAGCAACCCCTGCTGTCCTGGTCATTTGACAGAAATTCAAAATCACCATACATACAAACAATGGCCGACTTATATTATAGTAAGTTTACCAGTGTATCTATCACATCAAAGTAGGTTGTAAACTGTAATATTTATTTTAATATGTATATAATTACGGCACTAATAACTGTTTAAGGCATGATTTCTACAATTGTACTGATTGCTATTTATTATTATATTGAAAATAAAAAATTTGTATTTATTATTGCTTTTAAGAATTTGCGATGGTTTAGGCACATGCGAGAGAATGCGGAGAAATTAACAATAATTTTATTCAAGAGTTTCATAATGATATTTTGAATAGCTAAATAATTATCTTAATGTTACAACACATCATTACTCACAAAAGTTTCATTCAATATCAATTTGAAAATAGGTACTTCATAAAAACTCATCTCAAAAACGCTTCTCCATTTATATTATTTTATATCAAGTATTAGTTTGTGAATAATAACTATCTTTACCTACGTAAATATGCAAGATATCAAGATTTGACATCATAACTTTATCAGAATTATTATTATTTTGATAAATGAAAAGAAAAGTATAGTAAATGAAAGTAAACAGATTTGCTTGAAGGACTAAATGTTTATGTAACTAGAAAGTAATGCGTAACTGGAAATATCAAGATGTAATGATTTAATCATACTGACATTGTAACATAATTTCGTTGCTGTTGGTAAACATACAACATTGAATGAGGCCTATCACAGTCACATTAGATGTTAATATTTTTGTAAAATAGTAAAGTATATTGGTACATCAAAAACAGAATGTTCTGAAATTTTAGATAAAAATTAAAAACATAAGTAAAATATGTAACTAACAATATAAACAATAATTCATTATTCATTATTTAAATCGAACCAACGTTATCCCATCAATTTTTAAACCTATAAATCTTTACTCATTTATTTGGTTATGATATTCTATTTTTTTTACTAAATCACGGTTTTCTTCCAACTTGTTTTAATGTCTGTATTGCTGTGTCATTTTGAAGCTTCTATGTTGATTTTTACTACTTTAAATTACATATTCTAAGAAAATAGGTGCAAGAAAAAAGTTTTTCTATCTATTTACTACTTGCATAGTTTTGCGGCAGTGGCAGCATTATCTTTGAGGATCTTATTTTTGAGATGATCTTTATATTTCAGAATACCTCCGTTCCATTTTGTGCATTTACCGTGTTCACACACCCATATATCTTCAGCAACCTAGGACAAAAGCAACTTGTTTATATTTTGCAGTTTAATATCAAATTATTTTTTGAAGATCGGATGTCGAGATGAAAAATTTTGCAATTCCATTTACCTAACTAAAATGAGTCATTTTGGAACTATCTGGTACATTACCATACTTTCTCATTTATAAAAAAACTCAGTCTACATTTCACCCAAGTGGAATATTGTCCCCCAAAATGGATAGTGTTTTGTACGCCACAATTTAAAATGTGAGCAGAAACGGATATATATTATGCACATTTCACATTCAGGATGAAAATGAAATTAATGGTATTATGATAATTTGCTAGACGCAGGTTTCGAACCCACGACCCATATCTTCAGAGGTAGATGTGTTCTATTGCCACTCATTCATAGTACTTTTAATGACTTCTAATAAAATAAAATCTTCTACTTACGCAATTGCTGATAAAATTAGATTAATAAAATAAGATAAACACCTGATTGGTCAGTCTGAAGTCGTGGCTAACCAGTACCATGCCACCTTCAAAGTCATTAATGGCATCAGCAAGCGCATCGATAGTTTCCATATCTGAATGATTGGTAGGCTCGTCCAGTAACAGAAGATGAGGCACTTGCCACGCAAGCCACGCAAATACAACGCAGCAACGTTGCCCATCAGACAATTGACGAATCGGGCAGACCTAAAAAAAATCATAATAGGGTATTACATAATATAAATACAGTAAAACCTTTGATTTTCATAAATATCGTTTACGATCATAGATGTGCCTACCAAATTTCCGGTGCCGTGAGTGTTAATGGGTCATAAAATATAAGGATTATTTTTATTACCTTCTTAAAATAAGTAATTTATGATGTCTTACTAAAAGTCTGTCACAATTTTCAATGACTGGCTCATGAAATAATGTACTTTATTATTATTTATTGAATATTTTTATATGTCAGGACTCTGAAATAATTTTGAATTACGAAATTTGAATCAAAGGTATGGTTTTATATGAAAATAATGTTCAACGGACTTTTTTTCGCGAAAATTTCGAATTACGGCGAATTTAGAATTATCCGTGTTCTTATTAACGAGGTTCTACTTTTAGTTGTGCCACTGATGTGTTAATGGGTCATAAAATGTCAGGATAGTATTATTAATCACAAAACAAATAAAGGAGGAAGAACGTAAGGTGGCAACCTAAAAATCTATTAGATGACAATGTTATATTATGTTCCCAAAAGAAAAAAGAGTTCATGAATGATATTAAAATATAATAAAATTTCAAATGACTTGAACATTCATCTACAGAAAACTAAACGGACAAATTGATCTGACCAAATATTATCTCAAAACTTTCCCATGAAAGCCATGTCTGAGTTTATTTTAAGGGAGCTTTATTCCTGACAGTTTTCCATGACTGTCTCAACATAATCTCAGTACATGGCGCAAGCATTTTTTCAGAAAGTTCATTTTAAAATTTAATATGTAACTATGTAAAAACTACATATCGTCGTGGTAAATGCAATAGGTCGTATGTCAAAAAAATCTCAAAACTGTTTTATTGCGCCATAGTGATCAGCTCAGTCATCTACACGACCTCGAATAGCTCTTATGTCGTTGAACCAATAAGAAGTCGACTATTTCAACACTTGCAAAAAGACGAATCGACACGTCATTGATATTGGTCAAGCCAAACAGTTGTATGTCAAACCTCATCATGACAGTAATGTTTTTGTTTGTTTCTATTCCTCGTTCTTGACGTTATATTCAAGAATTCATCAAATAATTTGATGTAAGTAATTTTCTAACCACTGTTTTATTTAAATCTACTTTATAATTACATTACTGTTGTTAATTTTAGTAAATTTTTCAAGATTCTTTCTAGAGATACTAACCTTACTTTTTGTCTCATTTATTTATTATTGCCAAAGTAATTATTTGTTCAAGATCGACAGTTTTAATAAGACACTGTTTATTTAGAGTAAAAATTAGTTATATAATAATGCAATTATTATTAATTAAATAGAAATTTGGTACACGAATCTTTGACATAGAACCTTTTGCATCAGGGAATTCCGAGCATCGGTTTTGACATACGATCAATTGCATCTGTTCCAGATTACCAAAAAGCTATCAAAATGATTAATGGAAGTCGTGGGCGGTACTTGGTATCTTTAGCAGTCAGCAAAATTACTTCATCTAAGAATAACGGTAAGAATAAATAAGTTTATCTCGTCATAAAACAATACGGTGTGGAGTGGAGATGACATTTTGCTGAGGAGCATGAACGATTATCAAATTTAAAAATCATTATTTTCTTCAGGACCTCAAGTAACCTGTGGAGTCGTAGGAACCACTGACGATGTGGCGTTACAAGTTGAACCTGGGAATGCGGCGGAAATTGAACTCTTAAAGCATCCATTAGAAGAAATTTTTCAAAATATTGGCTCAGAAATAGAACTCGATTTTGCTGAAGTTAATAATACTTTGACTGTTGAAACTCCAATTTTAGAACAAGCAGAATCATTGTTGAAGCAACCTTCGGACATAGAGATAGCAGAGAACACTGTATCAACACAATCAGCCCTGAGACAAAATATAAATTATGATATGACGATGGCTGAACATCTAAGTGGCCCTGAACATTCACTATCTGACAGCAGTAGTGACTCTGAAGATCTGTATCAACCTGAAGCTAATCAATCAAGCTCATCAGAAGATTTAGAGGAGTTTGCTATGCAGTCTGACACCCATGGTGATGAACCTAATGAGCAAGTCAATCAAAGAAAACGAAAAGGGCAAAGCATTAATTGTAAACTGTGGAAGAGGCAAAAAAACTCTCAACTGCGATTGCTAGGCAAGTCTTATGTGGGTTTTGAGAAGAGTGAAGAGTCCGGCAAGTATAGACAAACGTCTAAAAAAAAATCTAAGACCATAGGTCCACGTTGTGGTGGGCATAATGTGCGTCCTCAAAAGGGTGGGCCAAAAACAGCCTTTAAGTGCGATACAATTAGTGATAAACAACGCACCGTGATATTCACAAATTTTTGGAAAAAAACAAGTTGGGATTCCAAAAAAACATTTGTCACCGAAAACGTTTTGCAAACCACCCCAAAATACAGAAGAATCGCCAGTGAAAACTCAAGAAGAAAACAAAGCTTTCGCTTTTATTTTACAGCAAAAAATGAAGAAACTGAAGAAATAACTGAAAATATAATTAAAAAACAAGTTTGCAAAAAATTTTTTTTAAACACTTTAAGTATAGGGGAAAAATGCTTAAAATTATGGACCTCGAAGGTTGAAGAGCCGCAGTCATCTGAAACGAATTTAAATAAACAGAAAGATGCAACACTAACTATTTCAGAAGAGTTAGAGACCTGGTTTAACTCTCTGCCAAAAGTTGAATCGCACTATTGTCGATCCTCTTCAAGTAAGTTATACCTGGAGCCAATTTTTTACAGTTTTCGAGACATGCATCGCTTATATCTAGAAAAATGTGCTTCTGAAAATAAAAGAAAAGTATCATGGGGTACATTTCAAAATATCCAGTATTCGGCCTGGAAAGAAAACTGGCGACCCATGTGTAAACGATGTCGTTGCATACCAGTATACTCCAGAAGGTTTAATAAACTTTAAATTGGACTTCGGCCATACATGGAAACCACTTCCAACACGAGCGCGAGTTTCAATCGCAAGCAGTGAACGATTAAAATTATACAATGGGCCTTGCCCTATTGAGGAGAGTAAATACCAACACTTGCAGGTACTAAAACTATTAATTCCAGAGGACTACAGAGATTTTTACACCAGACTACCGTTTAAATAAAAAAAATACTTTTTTATAAAAAAAATTAAGTATTCTTTTAAAACTGCTATTTTTACTTTTAAGTAGGTATTTACCTGCTCTGTTTTAATGCTTTTTTAAAAAATATTTTATGTATTGTATTTTAACTTTAATCTTTTCTTTTAAAAATTGTAATTGTTTTTAAAAGTACCTAATTAAACAGATCTCCAATTTATAATAAATCTACTTTTTCATTAGTCTAAGCTTACTTTTTAAGCGTTTATGTACAAGTGTATAACAATATGTATATTAATATAATATAATCTGTATAATATTATATTCGTTTCATTATAAATACCAAATTTTAGTGAATTAAATATAGGTATGTATACATAAAAATTGGACTTATGTCAACAAAAGTGGCCAACATTGATGAGCAAATAGTCGTATGTCAACCTAACTTTCTAAATATTCATCTTACGTAAAAATGTTGATAACCATCTTAACAGGGAACAAATTTAACCATGAAAATAAATTTGTGAAAAAAATCGGTGAAATGGGGTTAAGATGGGATAGTTTTTTGTCTCTCCTGAAAAGTTTGGTATTTTTGACATACAACCTATTGCATTTACCACGACGATATGTACCTGTTGTCTACCAGTAAGGCCATAGCGCCCAATGATTTTCCGCATCTCTTCCCGTTCGTTTACGTCAGGGAAAGCCTTCATCATGTACTCCAGAGGTGAGAGGTCCAAGTCTAGGAGTTCATGAAGATGCTGGTGGTAGCGAGCAATTCGTAAATGAGAGTTCTTTCGAATCATCCCCCACGATGGCACAAGCTGAAATAATGGCAATTTATTTAATTAAACTTATCTTGTATGTTTTCACTTTCATTTAAGTACATGATGATATTGCATAATAAATAAACAGATGTTAGGGATTGCTATACCGGTATTTATAAATTCAGGGTTCCGATATATATTAATCGTTTTGAAATAACACTGCGCCGAATACAAAATAATTTCATCCGAGAAGGACTGTGTGCGGAATCATTGTCGATCCTTGTCATAAAGAAATTGAGAGTAAGTTATCCACGATCTTTTTATACGTTGTCTTATTTTAAAGTGAAATTTAAACTGATTTTAAAAACAATCGTGTGCGTTAAAGTAAAAAAAAGGAACTTACATATACGTTCAGTATTCACTGTGACCATTATAATTATGTTTTTGTACTGTTCCAGATTTGTATGAATTTTTTACGGCCTCCATGCTTTTGACATGAAATAAACATACATCAATAGAGGAGCATTGGGGTACCGATCCCTACCTCTATGCGAACATTTTAAAATAATGTCTAGGGATATGTAAAGGTTAATTTTACAGATGTCCTAATGTGACGTCCTCAGATAGGTAAGGAAAAATACGATTACTATTGGAGCACACATGCACAATTTTCACATCTACGCCACGGACAGTCTCCGAAGTGTCTATGATTCAGCACTATGATTTGTGTATCGACGAATCAAAAATAGCATTTTAAGGGAGGATAATTAACAGTTTAAAAAGACATCAGACATCAGACATCAGACATAAGACAGAATTAACTCTGCGATGTGATGACAGGATATATAATTGATTTTATCATTTATTGTAGATAGGGTATGGATATAGAGGACACTGAGAATTTAGGAATTTCAGGTGTGGTTCGACGACATTATTGTCTGACTATATTGGTAAAGGTCACACATTGTGGTGTTAGAATTGGTACACCAGTTTAAGTTTATTCAAATATCTTCGATTCAAGAACCGTAAAGAGATGCAAGATTTAAAAAAAACTAAAAGGGATGATACGGAGACTAAGGCCAATAGTCCCCTATAGGCTCTCAAACAGCATGATAAGAGAGAGGTACATACGCTAACTATGCTCCACAATGCACCTTTTGAGTTTGGTGGTTCTCGATTAGTTTATCCAAAAGCCATAGTGTGATAGACTATCTATTATAAAAATATGAGAACTATGGATAAAGCGACATGATGCTCAGCAACGTATCGTGTATGAGAAAGTCTGTCAAATGGTACAAGTTGCTTTTCATATAGTATATTAATATTATTTATTGAACTCTTATTATTTACATAAATAATATATACCAATAACAAAAAAAATTGGCCGAGTGGATTAAGTGGTAAAATATTGTGCAAAAACTTCACATACGCCCAGTGGCGGCTTGTCCATATGCACTGCGGAACTGCAGCACCCCCAAGCAAATGGAGAAAAATGTAATATTATAATATACATAAATTTATGTATATTATATGAAAATATCAATATTATT
This sequence comes from Rhyacophila brunnea, assembly GCF_057557595.1. NCBI lineage: Eukaryota > Metazoa > Arthropoda > Insecta > Trichoptera > Rhyacophilidae > Rhyacophila > Rhyacophila brunnea. The sequence continues at coordinate 40,999,192 of NW_028232751.1, forward strand.
TAAGCGTGTTAAGCTTGCACACGCACCGATACATCCAATTATGCGCGATGAATGTGATGCATAGTGAGATTTCATGCAGTACTATTTTCGATAGAATATGCTCGAATTGGCTAATGGGAGCGCGGGGACCGGGGTTCGCCGCTCAGAGCTTGGTCTAGTACTGCCGCTTAGACAGTAATACTAATACCAAAATACTATTTTCGTGTTGCGAACTTTGTTGGGACAGCGACTCTGAGCTAGTAGCGAGGGGCGGCGCGAGTCGTGACAGATGTCAAGAACAACTAAAAGGTGATAGACCTTCTTTCAAGGAAAAAAGGCAGAAAAATCAATTTTATAATGAAATAAAAACATTTAATTTTAATAATTTTGATGTTTATAGTAAAATATAATCCAGATAATCACTTATTTATATTTTTAATCAACCGCAGCACCCCCAGATATACTATCCACGAGCCGCCACTGCATACGCCCCAGGTTAAGCCATCAACCAGTGACAATAAAAAAACAGGTGAAAATTGAAGCCTCTAAAATCGTGAAGCCCTGGGCAACTGCCCCCCCCCTACCCTGACATGGTTGTGCAGAGTATTTATTATAAAGCCAAATAATATTCCTACAAAAATTAACAGTAGTGTAATAAAAGATAAGCCTACCTCTCCATACAACTGCTTGAGAAGAGTGGATTTTCCAACACCATTGGGTCCTACAAGAGCAATTCTGGTGTCCAAGTCTATGCCAAATTCTAAATTTTTATAAATCCATGGGCCGGTGTCAGGTAGCGGAAAGATACATTCTGAAACCACGGACAAAAATTATTAGATAACAGTAATAAGTTTTTCTATGTAAGTGGGGTAGTAGATCTTTTAAAAAACATAGAATATCATTAATGTTCCTATTTAATACCGATAGCAACAAATTTACTGATGTCACTGGGTTGAAAATGTTACTTATTATTACATGTTATATCATAAATTTATTTTCTTTAATTACATGCAAGATGTTAGTTAATGACGGGTTAAATGGATGCAGTACAGTAAAACCTTGATTGACAGACAACTATGCGACCGGGTGTCCGGGGGAAAGTCTGTTTTATAGTAAAGTAGTTTTCCAAATGAATGTTGGAAAATAAACAATGTTCTCAAAAATGAAACAAACTTAATTTCATCAGAAATTGGCCAGTGCATGTTAAAACTGCTAGCCGGCCAACATAACCAATCAACACGCACAAAGCTGTGAGATCATATATGAGCACTGGTACATATCCAGAGGTTACAGGTTCAAGTCCTGTTTGGTGTCACATTTTTTGATAAAAAAAATTTTTTTAGTGGGTGTACGCATGAGATGTTTTCAAATTATGTATATTAGGTACTCTATAATTTAATTAAAATAACCACTTTTTAATTAAAACAATGCTCATACCGCTATCACAAACAACCATTCGCGGAGCATTGCAATAGTGGAAATAGTGCACCGGTTGAATTTTCTAGTCCCCCTTCAATGGATCTTATTTTTATAATGTAAAACCTTAGATAATGTGGTAACATGTAACATCTGCAAATGAAGATCATACCTGAACCATAATAACTGGAGGGGGAACAGTGCCACATGCCGGAAAGTAGAAGTTCAATGTTTTGTCGTCTGTAACCTTTTCTGTAAGACCTTGGGCCACCATCTTAGCTAATGTTTTTTCTTTGGACTGGGCTTGTCTCGCGAGTTTCGCAGAACCGTGACCAAAACGAGCTATGTAATTCTTCATATGACTTATCTGGTCCTGTTCCCAATTGTATTGTTTAGTCTGATTCTCCAAAAGTTCCATTCTTGTGCGCACGAAGGCCTCATAGCTACCCGTATAGTACTTGAGTCTCTTCTTCGTCACGTGCACAATATTGGTGCAGACACCATTTAAGAAATCCTGTGAATGTGATATTAAAACAAGAATTCGCTTATACCTGGAAAAGAAAAAAATTGACCTAAGAATAAGGTAGTGTTTTTTTGAAATACGCCATTTCTTTTGTCATCCCCCAGTGGTTTAAGCTACAACATACGGCCGTAGCAATAAATTGACAAACTATAATTGAAGTAAAGAGTAAAATTATATTAACGCGCGTGTTTGAACATGTACCATTTAAAAAAAAATAAAAAAAATTTCGGTTAGGTACATGTTCAAACACGCGCATTAACATCATTTTACTCCCTACTTCAATTATAGTTTGTCAATTTATGGCTACGGCCGTATGTTGTAGCTTAACCACTGGGGAATGCCAAAAGAAATGGCGTATTTCAAAAAAACACTACCTTATTCTTAGGTCAATAATTATTATAAAGCAATCATTATTCATAAGATGTTTATCACACTTGAATGGTCAAAGACATAGCTTATAATAAATATCTTTAGAATCATCTTCAAATGTGTTAATTTTGCCGATTTTTGAATAATAAAATGCCTAATTCTTGTCAAATTTGGGATCACAGAGATTATCAATATAATTTTTTATCGTGAATATTTTACAAAAATTATCTCGTAATAAATTATACTAATGGTTTCATAAATGCGTTTAAAAATTAATTAATGTAAAAAATAACACCACTGCACAGTTATGTACCGAAATATGACTATATTCTAAAACATTAGAGCGAGAGGTTTAAAAGAATACTATTTTATGTAACAAAAATACTTTATGCAGTCATCAAATGTTTAAAATAACTATAAAGGATAATAATGCTTCAAAATTATATAAATATATTATCTACAACGTTTAAGGAGTGTCCAGGATCATGGTTTGAAAATACAATAAAAACTCAATTTTGACCTTCGACGAGCATGTCCCCCCTTAAGAGAAGTGAAAATATGATGGGCATGTTTTTTTGTTGTACTTAAAAATGAGCAAAACTTTACTAAAAGGGGTAAAGAAAGAAGTCAGTTTATTTTCCATTTTGTAGCAAATGAAAGTTGCTCCTACTCCAAGTCATCGACGATACATCATTTGAAAAGTAAAGATTATGCCTACACTAAAAAAAGAATCATTGAGAAATCTTATATGGCAGCCAAGTCAAAACAACTATGGTTTTCATACTCTCGCCATCTAAAATCTTGTGATGTACTCAACATATTGTTAACGAATAAACACTCTTTAGAAAGCTCAAACAATGTCTAACTCAGTAACAATTGTTTATCTTGTTGGTTCACGATGAGACGAAAGACACAAAAGCAAAAAACACTTCTGAAAACGGCAGGAACCAGAGAAGTGTTGATACAGTATCAACACCTCAAGGCCCATCTTGCCTGATTGAGACTGTATTCAATTGGATTCAGACCAGTTCGTCAACATTCGACATGTCAGCGTCAACAGATCAGCTGCAGTTTGAATTCGTATGTCAAAAATAAATCATTTTATTGAATCGAATTATAATTCTTCTGACAGTTCAACGATTTGTTGATAGCTATTTCAGTTGTCACACTGTTATGTATGTATAATCACAATAGCCAAAACTGAATTGAAATACAGTCGAACTTGGTAATTACGAGGAAGATGGGACCGACTGAATTTGCTCGTTATATAACATTTTTCGCGCCACATTCCATTTAAGCATAGAACATAATGAAAACCATCATAAAAATCACCGAAACAAGCGTGGCATTCATAAACTACAAAAGAAGTTTATTGTACTGAAGTGTAGAGCCGCCGGCGCTGGTAGGTACCTACTGACTTCACAAAGCTTGGATTTTTTACATGCTATTTCAACCATATGCGTGGATACTTTTTCAATGTTGTCGGCGAAAACACCAATTAGGTACTTGTGTCTAGTGTCATAAGGGCATTTTCGCCAAAGTTTGTACATTGCGTTTTTGGCATGTCCCATGACTTTGATTGATTTTTTCATAGTTATTATATTATAAAATGTTGGAAAGTTATGTACTTTTAACATGCAAATTTATTAATTTACTCTATTCAATCAGTTAAATACAACTATCTGACCTGTATATATTTTTAATTGATTATTTAGATCGAAAGGTAGTGCGTTTTTACCATGTCCCACCCATAAATTCAAATAAACAAAGTCTAATTTCGTCATTAATTTTGAGTGTGTAAAATTAAATTCGTAGTGTTTTCAACAGCTTACATTATATATTTTTGGAAAATATATAGTTTTTTCGTAAATTTGTACCAATATTGAAAAAAAATCACGTTTAAAGTGTGTCCCAGGATATTTGAAAAAGTGGAACTCCACATTCCGTTACCACGATTTTAGCATGAAGGCGAAAAATTTTCACTATAAATATGTTTTTTTTTAATGTAGCAACATTTTTGTATAACACTGATCGCCATGTACACTTTAAATTGTTGGTGTGTGTCGGTATCGCTATCGGAACAGGTTGCTTTCTGGGTTGGTCATTTAAGAAGTTCCACTACTGTTACCACGATTTATAAGGTAAGAAAACACATATTTCTATTTCACATACTACACATATGGAGCTTATCTTTCATACTACAGATATAATAAAACATATCGCAGGTTTAACAATAAAACTAAGCTAAATTTTGGCTTCAAACACTTCTGAAACAGAATCCGTTACTTCCATTCCGAAACTATATTGGTGGTAACGTATATGTGGAATGTAAAAGTAACGAAATGGCATGCATAAAGTTGGGTTTACAGTGTGTGTTTAGTTCTTCATAGATTATAAAAATTTTATTTTGTCTGTTCGTATGAAAAACAAAAATATTTTCATTAAAAAATATAGAAAATAACCTGACTATAATATAATAATATAATAAAGATTAAAAAAGTATGTGATATATCTGAATACGCAAAAATAGCGCACATAAAAGTATGGAGATAAAAAAAAACAACAGAAGGAAAAGAAAAAACACCAGACTGAAATAATTGCGAGACAGGCACTGGCTCTGTCATACTCTTTCTGTTATACGCCACCAAAATTTTAAAACTTCTCCATACATTTTAGGCATAGAAATTTATAAAAATGTATGAAAAAGTATTTTTTTGTCACGTTTAACAGAAATGTGTACTCGATTAGATTTAATACCTAGAACTGTAGGTATTCACGAAATGTCAGAAAAGTACGTCTTGATTACAATCAACCTGTATAGCTACATTTTATGTTGATGAATACAATTAAATTTCAAGACAACATACAGTCGAACTTGGTTATTACGAGGAAGATGGGACCGACTGAATTTGCTTGTTATAAGCGTTACTCGTTATATCAGAGAATAGGTATTTTTAAATGAGCATGTCACATTACACAAAAAGTCGAAAATAAAAAATTTGGAAACCATCGTAAAAATCCCCGAAACGAGCATGGCATTCATAAACTACAAAAGAAGTTGTTTATTGTAATTAACGCTGGTAGGTACCTACGGACTTCACAAACCTTGGATTTTTCAACCATATGCGTGGATACTTTTTTATTATTGTCGGTGAAACACCAATAAGGTAGGTACTTAGACACTTTACTAGTGTCATAAACGTAATCCGACCCCGGCGGCATCCTGTCCAATCGGATTTTATTGCTTAGGGTCGAAATGTTTTAAAACGGTCGACACATTAACAGTATTTTAGCTCGGTATATCCGATAAGTTGCTCGTTATAACAGTGAAAAAATTAAATGTATGGCGAAAATCATAAACCAATTGTCAACAAATGTTTCGTTATTACATCCGAGATCTCGCTATGTCCGAGATCGTAATAACCGAGTTTGACTATAATTATTTTCGTAAAAGTTATATACTCCGTGCCGCGCTAGGAACTCGCGTCTGAATCCCTTGCTGATTTTTTTTTCATATATTGTTAATTTGCTTAAAAATATTTTTTATCTGAGTTACAAATAATATAAATGCCAAATAAAGTTATGGTAATGTATAGTGTGTCAAAATTATTACCTACCTTATTTTACAAGTATTGTGAAATTTATTATAAAATATATCTATTTTAGTGATTAAGTTTGATTTGTTTTGTTATTTTGACGCACGTTGAATATTTATCTGTCTATCAAAAAATTCAAATAAATTTCATAAAACAAAAATTTGTTTTTATGGTAACATGTAACTTAAGCTTTACAAATTACACTCCGTTACCATTTCGTTCCATTCCGAAAATGTCCCCAAAAAAGTTGAACGTTAACTATTTTTCATTTGATTATTAAATAACGAAACTTATTTATTTTTCCAATAAAATTTAGTAAAAGTGATTATTGTCTTTAAAAAAATAGCAGAACGAACATTGATTGGTTTTTTCAAATACTAAAGGAAAAATGCTCTGCCATTATAGACATAGGGTAACGGAGGGGAACGAAATGTGCCCAAGAATTAAAATTCAATAATATTTTTTGACTATTTGTAGTTTTATTTTGAAGTGTATGGTTTTTTTAATCTAATAGAGCTCTTTTAAGTGATAAAAAGTGTTTCATTCATGTTTTAAAAGCTAAGTTTCGTAGTCACGGAACGGAAACTTATTATGCCCAATTTCATAATAAAAATGATATAAATATTGTATTAATCAATATTTTGCTGAAAAATTGCTATCACCAATTCAGCAATAGAACAAGGAATCTGCTAGCTATATAAAAATGGTTAATTTGAGTGAAAAAATAATATTACCCAAATTTCAAACATGTACAAACTTTGGCGAAAATGCCCATAAACGTAATCTGATTCCGATCGGTCTAGTTAACTGCCCGGTTGGATTTTATTGCTTAGGGTCGAAAATGTTGTTTTTAAACAATCGACACATTAACAGTTTTGCTTGGTATACACGAGAAGTAGCTCGTTATAAAAGTGAATAAATGTATGGGGAAAATCATAAACTAAAATGAACAACGAATTTTTCCTCATTACATCCGAGATCTTGCTATTTCCGTGATTGTAATAACCGAGTTCGACTGTAGTATAAATTTAGATTGCCAATGACTTACTGTTTCAATTCTACCTCCAACCATACGCAGGCATCTAAATCGAGATGGTTTGTTGGTTCGTCCAGCAGAAGCAGATGGGGTTTGACATATAGAGCACGGGCTAGAGCAATTCTCATACGCCAACCTATAATAAACAAATTAAAATCAAATTCCAGTATTTACTATATCTTACATTCTTAACCTTTCTTACGCGGCAACTGACTTTAGTCAGCCTATCAGAGCGTCAGCTGACTAAAGTCATTTCGAATTTCGTTTGCCTAGTACTGCTTTCGGCCAGGCGTGAAAAATTCGAATATTGATTTTATTTATTAAGAAATCATACTTCTCCTGACATCTGTCGATGTATAGCCTAAACTTTTGTTCTATCTAATTTAAATAAATATTTTTCGGGAGCGTGTCTCGGATATAAAAAATAACCGTCATCGGGTCACTTCAAATTTGCCGCCTATATTGGCATTATAGACAGACTACAAGAAAACTGAACTGTTTATCATCTGTCATCGACGCACTTGTCTAGCGCTGATACGTCACGCTCATGGCGGCACTCGAGTAAGCTGGCATTTTTTCTATGAATTAATCTTGTTCGTGATTTCTTATCACATTTAGGCGACAAATGTTTACTTTTAGAGTCCCATAAAATATTAGGTTCTGTCATAAACATTTTTGAACTTGACATCGATTTTTAATGACTCTGTATGTTTGACTGACATTTATTACGATTTATTGATGCTTGAAATCAGAACGGGCACTGTTGTATTACGCCGGGATTCGTAACGCTTTGAAAAGGTTAATAAAGCAATATCGTCGATATAAGGTTTACTTTAAAAAAAATAGATAAAAATTAATTGTGGAGACAAAATGACTGATGAACAAAATAATGATACACTCTAGAACAGGGGAGGGCAAACTGCGGCCCGCCGGGTATTTTTTTGCGGCCCGCCATCATTAATTGTACTTCTGATTACGAATAACTTTTTTTTATATATTTTTAAAAAATATTGACAATAGATTAAAATTTGAAGAATTTGTTGTTTCGTTAATGTATTATCTCAATACGTCTTCATTGCGTCTCGTCTCACACTATGCAACCACTATTTTCTATGTTGAACATCGTGACACATTTAAATACTTTTAACTCTGCGTTGCAAGGAAAAAAAATATATGCCCACGATATGGTGAAGAGTTTGAATGGATTTCAATTAAAACTCAAGTTGTTCCTTCGACAAATATCGAATAAGAACGTGGACCACTTTCCAACTTTGAAGTTGCTGAATATACCAGAATATAAATTTGAAGAATATGGTAAAATTATTAAAGCTCTGAATGACGATTTTTTACAAAGATTTGGTGACTTCCGAAAAATTGAGACAAGTTTAGCAACAGTACGCGATCCATTTTCAATAGATATTGATAGTGTACTGACAGAGCTACAACTTGAGATTATTGGTCTGCAGTGTGACACTGATTTAAGAGAATTGCATCGTCGTGAAGATATATCCAAATTTTACAATGCCCTTAATTCAGACAAATTCGAACAACTTAAAGATTGTTTTGAGATGACTCAGATTCTTACAGGTCACGGAGTCATGCGAGCATATCTGCACCGGTTTAAAATAACATCTGATGGAAAGTGTCCATGCGACGACGGAATCGACCAGGACGTCCTACATTTACTCCTAGATTGCCAAATCTTTAGCAAGGAGCGGCACAACCTGAACTTTTTATTACAGATGGCAGATGCGGACGTTCGAGACCTTCCGGGGACCATAGCAAACGAGGCCGGAAGAGATGCACTTTTTAATTTCTGTATTGATGTAATAAAAAGAATAAATGGTGACATGTAAAGATGATTCATGCCTTTCAGATTCAGTGACTGCAATCATATAAGATAGGATAAGTATATGCTAAGAATTTCAGTTCTATGCCACATTTCTTTTACCACGGGAAAAAACTCGACTACAAATCGCAGTCCTCAGTTCCTAATGAATACGACAAAATATTCATTAGAATCACCTCCGTCTTGCGCTACTAAGAATTTTCCAGGGTTTTTGCAAGGCGGTTTCATAGGCCCTGGCCGAATTCAAATTAGCAATACCCGATGCGGGTAGAAGAACAGTTTTCAATAAGGCATATTCTCTCAGCCGGCACAATTTTCATTTAACTAGCATCAAGTAGAGTAGTTTGCGTGCCAAAGTCCTTAAGAAACCTCGATAGTAAATGCGAGGTATCCATAAGTAAAGGCATCTAGAAAAAAAATGCAAGAAAAATGTTCGTTGTTTTTGGATCAACCTACATATGTGAACAAACATTTTCGATCATGAACCTCAATAAAAATTCTTTACGATAAAATATCTCCGATGCCCATTTACAAGCAGTTTTGAAAATATCAACCACAAAATTAACACCTGAATTTGAAAAAATGTACAACACTTTCATTCTTCTCATTAATTTTTTTGTAATGTTTATTTTTCGTGATAATAAATAGTGTATACTTATCTAAAAATGGTATTTTACTTGCGGCCCGCCACTCATTTTGAATTCTTGAATTTGGCCCTCCATCCAAAAAGTTTGCCCGCCCCTGCTCTAGAAAGCCCTGTTCTTACATCGTTATCTACAGAGTAAAAGCTTCAAGTGGAATCAGCAATTTCCGAGCAGCCAATTCGCCACTGTAGTGATCAAATATTGGTACTTAATGCCCTTTTTTACAAAAAGTTACATATAGAAATTGTACATCTGTACTCAGGTCAGTGGCACGGCCAATTATGTTTTTCTTTCATTCTTCCTGTCACAAATCTGCTGACATAGCTTTGCATGTAGGGGTTGATACATTGCGGATCAACAGATAACAAAAAATTTGGTGTTAAATGTGTAATGACCTATAAAATAAATCATTACCCATTTTTCTACATTACAAATGTACAACTAACAGTTTAAATTGCATATTATTCCGCTAGTGTTTTTAAGTTATCAACAGACCGAAGGTATTTTGAGGTTGTGTTCATTTAACAATCAAGTTATAATACAATCAGTTAATAAACCATGAAATAGTGTTTAATACAATCTTTCAAATTTATAATTTACCTTGTTTGAGCTTAAAATATATTCCACGTATTCGGGTGAAAACATTGAAATAAAAAAAATATTGTTTATATATGAGGACCAAGGAGTGATCGATTTTCTAAAAGAAATCAACTAGAATAATCAAACCGAATTCAACAGAACTTAGGTTAAGATATTATTCTACAATATTCAGGTTAGATGTATGCCATACGTTGACTATTCAGTCAATATTTACTTGAATATTAGTGACAGACGTGTAGAAGTTGTTTACGCCTTCGCTTAAGACATTTGACATGTTTTCGTGCATTTACAGGAAAGTCCGGCAAACTTTTCCATCGAAATAAAACGATACGCTATCGCCTGTATTATTTTCCGTCGAATCCATATCGTTTTATTTTGTTTCCGGGATGTTTTTGTAATAAATTCGACGATTGACGACCCAACTTATCAATTATGTCGGCCATGTTTCGTTTGTTTTGTTTGTAATTTGTACTGCCAGATGAAAAAAATTAAACTACATTTTCCAGGCCTTTTGGCACGCAGGTAGGTAGGTAGGTAGATATATATGGGGATAATAGCTGGAATGATATGTTACCTCCCCAAATTAGTTGTCATCGATGTTTCTGCGCCAAAATCGTTTCCCTGTCCAGATAAAATGTTGTTTTATTTCCAAATAAATTTACAGCAAAGAGATTCAAGGCCAACCGTTCAATCTCGTTGGTTTAAACACCAGTGCTCGAAATGGAAAATTTCACGAACAGGAACGCTCTATAATTTTCCGAAAAAACGGTATGCTTATTTTTTTTCTTTACATACGTACGTACGTTGGATGTATAAATGCAACAATAAACTTTGAACTTCTTACGTGGATAAGGAGTGAGCGTGTGGGCAAGGATTGTCAGCGCCGCAGGCGAAAGAACCTCGTCTCAACAAAGTATACCGTCAAGAATTGTATTATTCTTTACTCTTACTTTATCTACCACCCATAATCAGCAGGCATGTTACTTCTACCACCACTCGTCACTGCTTATAACTTATATTACTGTCTCATTTGGGATAGTTCAGTTTGTTAATTAATTAAACTTAAAAAACAACATATCCACATACCTACCATAAAGATTCAAATTAAAAATTAATTTACATATAACAAATTTTACAGATTATAGATTCAAGACGAGCACAGAATATTTAAAAAAAAATCAAAGAAATAGTATTAAAATAGTGTTTAAAAAATAAAGAAATAGATGCAGCAACTATTAGAAAAAATAGTAAGTACCTATACAGAGACGAGTAAATACAAAATTTATACAGTACATATCTGTACACCGATAGAGCTAACTACGCCATTTAATTATTTAAGAAGTTATAAAACAAAGAATTTATAAATCGTTCACATAAACTCGTTCTCACGCAGGAGGAATATACCAATATCCGAAGCGATTTGGTTGAACACAGTGTGTAAGCGTTCTTAAGATAAATCAATCGGATAAAGCCATGGATGGCATCCACACAGCTTCAAACAAAGGATCCTCAAAGATTTCTTTTGAACCTTCTCCACCATAAGGGCCATTAGGCCATACCTACTTCTAAGAAAAGCTTCAAGCCATCATCACCAAACTACGTAATTATAGCATTTTAAATTACCAATGGTGTATCATTAATTATCGGCTTTTGAGCTTTGAGAATCGATGTCTCCGCCGAATCTTAGGGGTACATTGGTACGACCGCGTTACAAATACCCGAGTTCGTGAGCACAGCAGCCTTCGGTGATTGAAGTTATCACGAAGAGACGATTTACGTGGCTGGGACACGTATTCCGGATGCCGCCAAAGAGTGCGGCACTTCGTACCCTTGTGGCACAGCCTCAAGGGTTCCATCGCCGTGGCCGCCTCTCCCTCGCCCTGCAGCGGTGCTACAAAAGCGACCTATTTGCTGCAGGTCTGACATGGCGGGAGGCGCATGGCGATGGACCGAGGGAAGTGGCGCCAATGCTTGCCCTATGCCCCAATATTAGGACATGACAGGGTAGAAGAAGAAGTATCATTAATTATATAAGATAAAACATGACGGAAGGTGCAACTCGAGTTGCTAAACACGATTCCTATAGAATAATATAAAATTGTCATTAATCAGTAGGTACCTACCTATATTCAACATTATAAGGACTAATATTGTAGTGTATGTATATACCTATACCATAGGCCCCACATCGTGAAGCTGGCCCCCAGGCTAGGATCTTTGGTGGGGCCCCCTTCTTATCGCTAAGAATAAAGGCAGTATGTACGGGGTAACAATAATCTGTATATTTAGTGTTTTATTGTATATTTTAAAACATCCATACGAATTATGGAGATGTCGAGTATTGATAAACAATTAAGAATTGTTTCGTATAACCACATAACTATAAATAATAGTATTGTAAGAAAATTCTTTTTTTTTTACTATTAAAGCAAATTTGTGATGTGTGTTTATCTCACTTATCTGGTCGATTCGCCTCGCCAGGCTCCTCCTGAGCACGGGCTCCCAGGCTAGAGCCCTCTCAGCCCCTCGTTGTGGAGACCATGACCTATATGTTACAATGATGATGCTTTGGTTACCATTATTGTAATATACGTACACTTACCACCTCAGATTAAAGAACTTACCACCGTATTTATTTAATCTATGACTACCATCTAAAATTATTTGTTGTCCGCACTGAACACGTACCTACCTAATTTGTGAGTGTATTTTAAACTAAACGATTCAATTTGTGATGTGTGTCCTTACCTAGTCTCATTATAGTCATTATTATTGCCACGGTGATGAATAATGATAATACAGAACAATAATATATTATTATGATAGTAATAAAATTTTATTTGAGGTTATTCTTTTTTTTTAAAACAAACTACATAGTAGGTATCTATTGTTTCTATTATTTTTAAAGTAGCAAGTTACAACGTATGTAATTATAACACAATAGAAACGTCCCTTAAAAATAAACTAATTACGGTAGGCTATTCAATAGTTTCATACCAAAAACATTGTTGTAGGAAAATGGCATAATGGTGCATTCATTTATTATTCATTGTAAAAATAAGGGTTTACGACACGTCATAAATATTTTTTAACACGTCGAGTCAATTTTCGAAATGACATTGAATCAGAAAACCCTGTTTCAACTGTATTGTCGATCTTAAATGCTTATCGGAGTGAATTCTTAATGTTTTAGAAGATTTACACGAAGTACCTACTACTTAATTAAACCTTCATAAAATTTATAAATATCCACTCATATTTATCATTTTCAAAACGAAAAAATTCTGCTTGTGGCCACTGGTCAACAGCATTATATGTTAAATCAGTTTGGATACCAACGACAAAAAATATAATTATATGTAATATATAGAAAGGTATCGCCTGCTGAGATGTTTAACCAAATTAAGAGAACAAATTTAAATAACACAAAATGTTTTAAAAAACAAGCGATTATCACTAATAAGTATATTTTAGCGGAATTGTACGATTTAAATTACCAAACTTTATCATATTAATTTTACCACCGAAAATTTTGCCCGCAAAAATAGACGTGGGTATAAAATTAACACGGCGATTAGATGGCGATGAAAATAAATAAGTTTTATCACTCACAATAAAATATAAGTAATAAATTAGTAGGTAAGTAAATTCGCAATGCATACCAGTCAAAGGTAAAAGCGAGACTGTACTGAGATGTTTCATACTTTAGAAATTATTATACAAATTTAATATGTAGGTGCCAACTTTATTTTTCATTGAATTTAAGTTATTTAAGTATAAAAGGTTTTCAAACAATGTCAGCAAAGGCACAATTCTTTTGTAGCTTGCAGCTGTAGTTACTTTTTTTATGTAGTATGCAATTATTTGGAGTGTTTAGACAATGAATTTAGACACGGATGTATCGACACAAAAATGAAAATTGAAAGAAATTTAGGGATGTCATAAATTTTATTTTTAACCCTTGCACGCCCGGCATGACATAACTTCGTTAATTTTTAATTTTGAGAAAAACTTTAAAAGATACATTCACACATAAATATCTCAATCTAACGAACCGCAACGCAATTTTAAATGAATCCACGAGCCGGAACGGTATATTTTGGAATTCCACGAACCACAACGGCGCTCCGGTGCGTTCCTGTCCATTTCGAGCGCTGTTAAACACACAAATTTCTAGGTCCATTTACCTGGAACACCCAAAGTTAAAAATCCAACTTTTTTTGCGTGCATTTGTTTGTGCATCGTTAGTGCACGTTTGTGCATGTATTTTTTTCGTTTGTGCACCTATAATAAACGAAAAATTCCAATTTCAAATTGGGGTTCCAGCTAAACGTTGGGTCACCCAATGTTGAAATTTCAACTTTTTTTGAGTGCATTCGTTTGTGCATCGTTAGTGCACGTTTGTGCACGCGTTTTTATCGTTTGTGCACGCACATTAAGGGGGTTATTTGCATTTCAATTTGGGTGACCCAGCTAAATGCTGGATACTTGTGTCACTAAACTTGGGTTTTTTTCTTAAATTTAAATTGTAAACACTTGTGCGTTGGTAGTGAACGTTAGTGCACGATTTTGTTATGCTTTTTCACCTATATTTGGTGCGCTATTTAATTTTGAAGTTAGTATGCAAAACCTGTCTGCGTGGGTTAAAAAAAAAAATATTTTGTGAAATCTTTTGACACATAGCTAGTGTGCGATTCTGCATACTTTGTTCTTTTTTTCTCATATATAAAATAAGTTATTCGATATTAAATATTTGATTAACGTTAAATAGAACCACCCAACAAACTTTTTTAATTTTTTATTATGTTATAAATTTGTCTATTATTGGCTTACGTTTGTGCACTTGCTCTTTTTGTTTGTTCGATTATATCATGAGAGATATTATTTTTTAAAATTTAGTGACTTGATACTTGAACCATTAAATTTGCCTTAAAATTTTTTTGTGTAGTGCATCCGATTAAGTATATTTATGTAAACTTGTAAGACGATTTTTAAAAAAATTATCTCTTATATTAAGCTAGTAATTTGATTTTGAGTGGCCGTCAAGTTTTAACACCATACATTTTTTTTCCACATTTTTTAAATGCACACCGTTGAGAAATTTAATTACATAATTTTTCATGAAGTTTTTATTGTTTTTCATTTAAATTATGAGAAAATTTCGCATTTTTTCATTTTAACTAAGTAACCCGTCAAAATGTCCCGAACAAAAACAACCGCATCCGTTTGGAAGATCCAGTCAAAAGAGTCTACACAAAATACCCAAAACGGTGTAATGCTCACTAAATATGTCGGTTTATAATAGCCTACCTTAAAATTGACATTTTGATTACACAAAAGTGTTAAAATTACAAAAACATTCAACATTCTTAACATTTATATTTTTATTTATAATTTTGAATGGATCAATGTCAATTTCATAAGGAAAAAGGCAGTAAATAATAATTATACTTACCTACTGTTGTTTAAAATGATCCGTAATAAAAATAAATAAGTTATTAGAAAACAATTAGGTATGCATACTTTTGAAAAATGCAATATGTTTTTATGTAACGATATTTTCTACAAAATATAATATTGGAATGTCATTTATATTTTTTTATATATATATATAGGAGGTACCTTGCAGGCACTTAACTCTTCCTAATAATATTTGCATATTATGAATTACTTCTTTTTCTGTTTCTCCAGATGGTGCAACGTATGCTTGTAGTTCTTGTAGGTATTATGTTAGGAGAGAAGTGTTAGTCAAAAACTTCATATCATCCTCTTCAGAATCGATATCAAATGAAGTTATGTAGGTAGTTTAAAAAGTTATTGCCTCTGACGGCTTTGATAATAATTGTTTCACACAGATGGTTTTCTTCTGAATGTGTGTTTATGAGTTCTTAAATAACGTAGGGGAAAGGGAGGCAGATTCAGCATATTATGTTCGCATTCAGCCATGCATGTTATTTCCTATCCCTGTAGAATATTAATTGGGGAAAAAATATAATATTACTGGCAACACTTCGATCTGTAATCTGAGATTATCATTGGAGTTTTTTCTACATTGGAAAAAATATAATAAAATAAAGTGTGTTTTTCATACTCAACGGTAAGATTTTCATTGCAACTAACATTGTGATTTATGTTTTGTATTTTAGTTTCATATTTTTTTAACCTATTCGATTAAACAGAGTGTTAAAAACGAATACTTTAATATCATAAATTTAACCTCACTTTTTCGCTGTTGGTATAAAGACATTTTTTTTTAAATACAGTACCCGGGGCACATTCAGCCATAACACCTGGGGCACAATCAGCATGGCTGAATCTGCCCCTAAACAGTTTTAACATTACTTTAATGTTGTTTCAGATGGTGCGTAATTATGTTAAAAAAACAAACAGAAGTGACATAAATGAATCTGACATTAAGGATGCTGTTCGTGATATTCTGCAATGTAAAATGTCAGAAAGAGCCGCGGCAATTCACTAAAATATTAAAAGAGGGACACTGCAATCACGTATCAAGACTTTGAAGAAGAATTTTGGGCTAGATCAACGGAAAAAAATGTACGATGATTCTGGCAATGAAAGCGAAGGTTGTGTGGATTCAGGTAAGATTACTTATTCAAGTAAATATACTTCAGCCCAAGTATTTACAAAAGAAGAAGAGGAAAAGATGGTGGAGTATATTTTAAAATGTTCCAATATGTATTATGGGCTAAGATATAAGCAAATTCGCTGTCTTGCCTTCGAGTATTCAAAAATATTACCAACATGTAATACACCCAACCAATGGGGTGTCAATTTATCCGCTGGCCTGGAATGGCTAAAGGGGTTTATGAAGAGAAATCCAAGACTGGCTCTTAGAAAGCCAGAAAGTACCAGCTTGGCTAGAGCCATTGGTTTTAACGAAAATAAAGTGACGGAGTTTTTTTAATAACTATACCAAGGTCATGAATGAGTACAAATTCAGCTCTGAGAATATATATAATCTCGATGAAACCGGTGTAAGCACAGTTATGGCACCTGTGAAAATAGTTACCTGCAAAGGAAAAAAACAAGTCGGCCTAATCACGTCTGCGGAAAGAGGAGACCTGACCTGAGAATTGACCACATTTGTTGGAATAATCAATGCAGCCGGCTCTTTCTTGCCACCAGTCTTTGTCTTTCCAAGGGTGAGAAACCCTGAAGATTACTTAACAAATGGACCTATCTCCAGCATGGCCTTGGGTAATCGCAGTGGATGGATGACTGGTGAATTATTATTAAATGTGTTAGAACACATAAGAATGCACACAAAATGCACCCAAGATAATAAAATACTTCTCCTTATCGACAATCATGAATCTCATATTACGATAAAAGCAATTGATTTTTCTAGAAAAAATGGTATTATTTTGTTATCATTTCCTCCGCAT
This sequence comes from Rhyacophila brunnea, assembly GCF_057557595.1. Lineage (NCBI taxonomy): Eukaryota > Metazoa > Arthropoda > Insecta > Trichoptera > Rhyacophilidae > Rhyacophila > Rhyacophila brunnea. The sequence goes on from NW_028232751.1 coordinate 41,016,610, forward strand.
ACAACCCACAAACTCCAACCTCTTGATGTCGGCATTTTTGGGCCTTTTAAATCTAATTGTGCAGTAGCCTTCGATGATTGACTTACTTCAAATCCTGGAAAAACTATATCCATAAAACAAATTGCGATGCTATCTAATATTGCTTTTACAAGATCGTTTACCCCTAGCAATATAATAAATTCCTTCAAGAAACCAAGATTGTGGCCCGTAAACCGACTTGCATTTTGTCCTGAAGATTTCTCTCAATGTCAAGTATTTGATCGACCGATGGATGACAATCTTGTAGTAGACGCAGAGCTATCACTAACTCAAAATGCAGAGTCTTCAGTACAAGAAATGCTACCACCAACCCAACAATCATCGAACCAAATTGCAGATTCAGAACTGCCATCAACATCATCATCAAACATTTTACCGGAACATGTTAGGCCTTTTCCCCGTACAAACACCAAAAAAGTTACTAAGTCATAGAGCAGGCAAGGAATGTCGAGAATTTACACAAGCACTCCTGAAAAACAGAGACTGGAAGAATTGCAAAATACCAAATTGGAAAAACTGAAAGATTTGGAAGAAAAGCATCATGAAAAATATCCTTTAGAATAATAAAAGACCTAAATATTCATCCTCCTCTAGTGATTCCGAGTGTGACATGATAGTTGAATCAGATGATTCATTGTGTCTAACAAGTGCTGGAGAGGACGATGTATGTAATAGGGGAATGTTGGACGATGAAGTGATCGAAAAAGAGGATTATTTGATAATTAAAATTTTGACGAAGTCTACGAGTGTTTACTATGTGGACAAAGTGATTGAGAAAATGGATCCTGATTATGTGATAAATTTTTTACGAAGGGATCAACGACGTACAAATTCTTCTATCCATTAATAGAAGATATCGCAATGACGTTGTCGCGAAATTGCCGCAACCTGTACAGACAAATGGAAAAGCACGAACAATGCAATCATACACATTTATGTATGATTTTTCTAATTTTAATATAAAATAATATTATACTATTTACTTATTACTATTAAGTATTTCCTGTTTTATATTCCACAAACCATTTTAAATAAAGATTGACATTCATTTTATCTATTTTTTCAATTAACCTTACAATTTTACAGTGGCTGAATCTACCCCCCCCCCCCTGAAGCATGAAATGGTTGAAAGTGCCCCGGCTATGGGGCACTATCAGCAAGTTTCTCTTTTTTTCCAGAGTATATATTTTTATGTTGAACTTGACTTCAAAAATTTAAACTTTTTTCTTAGTTAGGTAAATGTATAAACTACTAGAGAAACTTATTTTTATGTGGAAATAATATATTCCCAGGCTGTGAAAAATAGTCTTGTGAAAAGTGGCTGAAGGCGCCCCCCCTCTCCCCTACCTACCTACATATCCGTTTACATTTATATTAAAATTCATCACAAGTATGAGTTTTTAGAAGACATGATAATTGTTTACATATGAAATAAAATTCATCACACGCAAATGGTTTTTCTCCTGGTTCGTTTTATGAGTTTAAAGATCATGTTATGCCGAGCCTCCGTATAGGTGGTCAATTTGTTTGAAGATTACTCCGTCGCGAGCATCCAATGAACATAAATCACATTTATAAGATTTTTGACGAGTATGTTCTATATATGTCTACATTCATTTCATCTCTTTTAAGACAACTAAGTCACACGAATTTATATAAATATATTTTTCATATATAAGGATTTTCACCAGAATTTGTCATTTTATGGCTTTTAAGATGACCAAGTTGCGAGCATCTATATGAGCATATATTGCATCTATAAGGTTTTTCACCAGTCACCAAAAATGCCAGCGCGGTTTAAGCGTTGGCCTATTGCGTCGAGGATCCTAGGTTCGAATCCTGGGTCTGGCAAGTACGCATATTATTCACGAGAATCTGTATGAACATACATTGCATTTATCAGATTTTTCATCGGAATGTGTCATTGTGTGTCTTTTAAAACTTCAATTCGCGAGCATCTATATGAACACAAATCGCATGTGTGAGAGTGTACACCAGTATTACCATTCCACATGTTTTAAGACTACTATGTATTTTAAAATGACATATTTGATTACATTTCAAATCAAAATCATCACACGCAACTGGTTTTTTTCCTGAATGTGTAAGTTTATGAGTTTTTATGCAACGTATTCAATACGCTGCTGCCATAAGTTAGTAAGTCGATAGTTTAGGTATTTTGAGTTTACCACGGATAAAATGTCTATACTTATATACGTTTGCTTGAAAAAAAAATCCAGATGATACGATTTTTAGGACATAGTTTTTTAGCTATTCATTATGTTAAAAATATGTAACTCTTTATCTTTCAATTTCCAGACATCAAAAGACTGTAAAGATGTTTACAGTAGGTATTAATCTAGATAAAAATCTGATCAACTGTCAATAAAACGCGGTAGTTAAATCTTTGTAATAATATTAACAATTTTATTATTTTTAATATTTGAGCTAAAAGTTAGGCCTTCGCCGAAATAAGTTTGTAAATATTATGTTAAAATGGCATAGAAATTACGCTATTTTCAACAGAAGGAATATGGAGGAAATATCGGAAACATATTAAAATTACATTAAATTATTTAATGAAACAACTTATAAACTTCCACATTCAGGAGAAAAACCATTTGCGTGTGATGAAATGTGATTTCCAATTTAATCAAATATGTCATTTAAAAATACCTAGTAAGCTTAAAACGTATGGAATGGCAATACCGGCGAAAAACCTTATAAATGCGATGAATGTTCATATAGATGCTCGCAAATTAGTTGTCTTCTCCTCTCTTCTTGGTTGTATACTCATGGCTGAGGATCTTGACCACTTTTTAATTTTGTCATCCTTTGAGCGACCAAGACTTTCAAGCCTTCTCGACCTTCCGCTTCTCGCAAAGCAGAATGAATGGTGCCAGCAGTACTCGTAAAAAACATGAAATAACACATTGTGACGAAGAACCTAAATGTGATCAGTGTACATATAGATGCTCGCTAGTTAAAAAATACATAAGATGACAAAAAATAGTGTTCAAAAACCTTATAAATGCAATATATGGTCATAAAGATGCTCGCAACTTAGAAACCTTAAAATCTATAAAATAAAACATAACGAGGCACACCCTCTTAAATGCGATTTTTGTATATATAGATGCTCGCGAATTAATCTTTTAAAAGACATACAATGAAACATTCTGAAGAAAAATGTATTAAATTTAATGTATGTCCATATAGATTCTCGCGACGTGGTAATCTTTAAATACCTACATATTATGACACATTTTGTTTTCGAACATGTCCATTACTTATAAGAACTTATAATCCCAGATCCCATATGGGTTCATTTATGAGGGTGTGCCTCGTTATGTTTTATTTTATAGATTTTAAGGTTTTTAGGTTGCGAGCATCTTTATGACCATATATTGCATTTATAAGGTTTTTGAACACTATTTTTTGTCATCTTATGTATATTTAAACTAGCGAGCATCTATATGTACACTGATCACATTTAGGTTCTTCGTCACAGTGTGTTATTTCATGTTTTTTACTAGTACTGCTGGCACCATCCATTCTGCTTTGCGAGAAGCGGAAGGTCGAGAAGGCTTCTAAATAAAGTCTTGGTCGCTCTAAGGATGACAAAATTTAAAAGTGGTCAAGATCCTCAGCCATGGGTATACAACCAAGATGAGAGGAGAAGACAACTAATTTGCGAGCATCTATATGAACCTTCATCCATCAAATTTAAAAGGTTTTTCATCAGTATTGCCATTCCATATGTTTTAAGCTTACTAGGTATTTTGAAATAACATATTTGATTATATTGGAAAACACATTCATCTCACGCAAATGGGTTTTCTCCTGAATGTGTAAGTTCATAAGTTCTTTCACTGAATAGTTTATGTAATTTGAATATGTTTCTGATATTTCTTCCATAGACCTTCTGTTGATAATAATGTAATTTATATGCCATTTTACCATAATATTTACAAACTTATTTCGGAAGTCCTACATTTTAGCTCAACTATTGAAAAATAATAAAACTGTTAGGTAATAGTGACACCCCGGAAGTCCGGGTAGGGAGGGGAGTCGGGGCCGCCCAGCCCGATCCGACCTCCGCGCTCGACTCTCCAGTCGGCCTGACGTTAATGACGCCCTCCTAGCGTGCCGTCGGCAGAACGCGGGAGCCACACGACCAGCTTCCACCCTTCGACTAGCTCAGAATAGTTCAAGGCGGTCAATAGTAGCTGGTTTTTAGTTCGGTAGAGCACGTTCAGTGTACGGTAGGTCTTGACAGTTGGGGGTAAATGCAAGATTGACGGGATGGTAAAATGATGAACGCACGTTGTTCGTAGCACAAATCGTTGCCGAAAGTTTTATTATTAATTAGGGTTCACAAAAAAAGTTACATACACAACACAAAGATACACATTAATAATTTCACAGTTTATAAATTTTGAACAGCCCTAAATTTGTTAAAAATGGGCGCCTAGGCTGTCAATTAAAATCTAAAGGATCTAATCCTTCCACGTTCGTAGCACGTGTACGCTGAAATTATTTTTTTCACAATAGGCGAAAACCCTAGGAATGGTACGCGAGGACACACAGTCCTATCTCGGCCTCGGTGGTACTGGTTTTTCTTCTCCCTTTTTCGACCCCTCGTATCCTTAAATAGATTAGGCGAGAGTCTCGCACCTCTCTGATTGGCCGGTCAGATCAGGCGAAGAAATTTTATTCGTCAATTTTAGGAATTCCCCAGAAGTGCGTTTCGCGGGTTACCGGGCGTTTCTTTACCTGCCCTTCTCGAGGTATATTAAAAAAAAACCGCTTTCTCTTGCCTTAATAACGACCCAAGGCTTTACCTGAGTATGGTTAAAAATTTTGTAAAATTTAAATTTAAATTCCCGCGCTGTGTCCTTTAACTACGTACTCATTACATTTTGTTTCGAATTATTATCAATCTTGCGTGATCGGCCTCTATCTCGCGTATCTAGTAATTTGAACATTTTATGCATAGAACGGCGATGGAAGGACTATGGCTTGGCTGACTATAAAAAACATGAATGTGACATCCATAACTTCGCTCGTACTTTACCCTTAAGGGGTCCTCCATCCACGTAGAAACGTGGAGGTATAAATAGTATTACAAAGATCTTACCACTGCGATTCATTGGTTAGATTTTTATCCAGATTAAAACTGTAAACATCTTTACAGTCTTTTGATGTTGGGAAATTGAAAGATCAAGAGTTACGTATTTTTAACATAATAAATAGCTGCTAAAAAAACTATGTTTTAAAAATCGGATGATCTCGATATTTTTATCTGGCAAACGTATATAAGAATAGACATCTTATCCGTGGTAAACTCAAAATACATAAAGTATCGACTTACCAACTTTTGGCAGCATCGTATTGAATACGTTGTTTGAGAACTCATAAACTTACACATTCAGGAGCAAAATCAGTTGCGTGTGATGATTGTGATTTGAAATGTAATCAAATAAGTCATTTAAAAAACCTAGTAGTCTTAAAACATGTGGAATGGCAATTCTGGTGCACACACTAACAAATACGATTTGTGTTCATATAGATGCTTGCGAATTAAAGTTTTAAAATACATACAATGACACATTCCAATGAAAAATCTAATAAATGCAATGTATGTTCATATAGATTCTCGCGAATAATATGCGTACTTGCCAGACCGAGGATTAGAACTAGGGACCCTTGACGCAATATGCCAACGCTTAGGCTGCGCGGCCATTTTTGGTGGATGGTGAAAAACCATATAGATGCTCGCAACTTAGTCATCTTAAAAACAAATAAATGACAAATCCTGGTGAAGAACCTTTACAATGCGATGTATATTCATATAAATGCGTGCAACTTTGTAGTCTTAAAAGACATGAAATGAATATATACATATTATATAGAACATGCTCGTGAAAATTTTTATAAATTCAATGGTACCTATGTTCATTTGGATGCTCGCGACGGAATAATCTTCAAACACATGTAAAGATATAAAATGGTGAATAAACTTTTAAATAAATTGACTACTTATACGGAGGCTCGACACAACATTATCTTAACGCTCATATAACGAAACAGGAGAAAGACCATTTGTGTGTGATGAATTTTATTTTGAATGTTCCTAAACAAATATGTCATTTAAACACTAATAATCACACACATTGAAAAGAAAACCATTTGCGTGAAAGAATTGTGGAAGCCATCAGAGGCAATAACTTTTTAAAGAACCTACTAAACTTCATTTGATAATAATTATCGATTCTGAAGGGCATAATATGAAGTTTTTGTCTAACACTTCTCTCCTAACATAACACCTACCAGAACTACAAGCATACGTTGCACCATCTGGAGAAACAGAAAAAGAAGAAATTCATAATATGCAAATATTATTAGGAAGAGTAAAGTGCCTGCAAGTTAACCCCTTTATATAAAAAAATATAAATGTCATTCCAATATTATTATCTTTTGAAGAAAATATCGTTGCATAAAAACATATTGCATTTTTCAAAAGTATACATACCTAATTGTATTCTAATAACTTATTTATTTTTATTACGGATCATTTTTAAAAAACAGTAGGTAAGTAGAAAATACTGTAATTTATAACTATAATACGTCATGTATAGCATAATTACCGAAGAAAGTAATTAAGTATATTAAATAATAAATTCATTTTATAAATTCAGTGTTCAGATGGCAAAACCTGACATGTGCACGTCCATCCCTTACATAATTTATTAATTACTACGTACATATTATTTAGTAATTAATTCCTTTATAAAACTAATGACTAAACATTTTATTTTTTATTACATAGCGATTTGTTTAATATAAAATAGGCGCTAGTATGTACGTTTTTCGATTATTTAATTGCATTCGTCATCTCATGTACTTTATTGTTACCTACCTTTTTTCTGGATCTTTGTTCATCTTTACTTTTACACACCGGGCGATGGACTTTACCCAAGGATAACACATTTAGGTACGTAGTTGAGCAGGGAATCAGATCAGGTGTTTTATTTAATCGTTTATAGACATCAGGGTAACGGTTCGGCCCGCTTTTATTTAATATTTATAAACACCAAGAAAAGCCTGGTGATAACAGAAGGGCAATTCACGAACGAAGCAGTGAAAAATATCGCTTTAATTGAAGCACGTAAAACTTTTAGTTTTACAGGAGATATTGTGTGTATAGAGCTTCGAACGACATAGATACGTGCGAGTGAGAAAGCATTCAGCATGCTTATACCTCATGTCCATGCGTTAGAGTAAGATAGAAAGTAAACATGCCAAAACGGATCGTTTGTGAATTTCATAGAAATTAAATAACATTTTTATCTATTTTGGTAATGACTTCATATTTAATCAGTACTTACCGTTAACGTTGCATGATTAAATCATTCATTGTTGAAGTACGTAGCCAATTAATCTTTAAACAAGCTAGTTACGTCTACAATATAACAATATTACAACACGGAATTTCCGTTGTATTTTGCAAACAAACATGTGTGTTTCTGTACCTATTACAAAATTACAATAAATATTTAAGTGAGAATTTAAACACAAAATAATACTTTCAGCGGTAATAGTTGTGTAAAAGATAGAAAAAATAGAATAACAGCCTGCTCACTACGTACAAATTTTTGACGTTTAATAATATGTCAAAGTCAAATGGAGAGTTACTAGCGCCTCTACCGGCAAAGCGTGTATAGTTAAATTGCATACTGTACTCGACACCACCGGTCGACTTTTAATATACTTCGTTGTAGTAGGTTTGCGCTTAGGTTGCGCAACCGGTAATACTGCTTCATTCGTGAATCGCCCTCCTGGTAGGTGTCACTACCTATCAGGTCAAGGGTCACAATAAAAAAATATTACAAAAAAATTACGAGTAGTTGAAGTAGAATGAATAATTGAATAGATTATTTATTATAAACAATAAGGATAAAAATGTAATAAAAAGTAAAAGTAAAAGTCAAATAAAAATCGCCGTTTTAGACCATTCCGAGGTATTTATTTATTTGTTCACTCCCAAGTCCAAATAACAGACGATCAATGAGCATACCGAGAGAAGAAATAGAATGCATCTTCTTCGCTCTGACGGGAGAATATGGCAATGGTTTACGATGATGAGTTTCCTTGTGCGAACAGGTACTACTAATAAATTTTGAATGGTATAGTGTGAATAAAAACGATTAAAACCAAATTAGTGTCCGATTTTATTTATTTATATATAAAATATAATACAAATTGTTACTAAATACAGTTATTAACCAAGCTATCGTCATACTCAGCAGGTACCTTCCACTTGTCAAACGGCTAAAAATGTTGGGTTCATTCATTCAAAACAAAAACTTCCGTCGGCTGACATTTTATTTAGACAGAACCAATTCCAATATCTTTGGACATAACTTTTATTACCATAACAAGGCAAACTCTTAAAAACTAAGAGGAGCATGCATAGAACATTAAATAACACCAATTCACAGGCATGAACGAAAATACGATGACAGTTGTACATTTTTTTGTATTTAAAGACGTCACACGTATTACGATTCAATTGATGAGAGGTCTTTACCTAGCAGTGCATCTATTCTATACACAAGACTGATATCGGCCGCTATCGACAACTATTGAGGGTAGTTTTTCATTTTTTTGCATCGAAGTATTAACACTTATCGTAAAAATTACAAAAAGTTGGTTGTTATTGTTACAATACGTGCTATGTTTAACAGCACCTCTCTGTGTTAAATTTTATAGCGGAATAGCCAGTTTTGACTGTTTAGACGGCTAACTTATTGTTATTGTTACAAAACGTTAAAACGTTAAAAACTACCCTCAATAGCAATCTTGTGTACAGAATAGATGTGCAAAGGCATGTAGCGCAAAAATACGAAGCTTGCACACGTTTAAATTTTTATAAAAATCAATGGTTTTTAAAATAATTATAAAAAATATTAAAACTATGAATTAGTGAAAATCTCTTAAGTATATTATAGAAAACTTAATGAACTAAATTTTAATAATACCTAAATATTACCTACTTATTACTAAGATGGGGTCCTTTGACAAATTTTACATTTTCTAACATTTTTTTACAATTGTAAGTATACTTTTGACTTAAAATAAAAAATATTTTTCTTTTAAATGTTTTCAGATACCTAAATATTTACTAAATGATACAGTTGAAATTGTGAATTATGAAAAAAAATGTCTATCGCCTTTAACCTCGTGAAACCAAACCATAACAGAATAAACTTTGCCAAAAAATACTCATCTTGTTGGGAATAGTGGATCGTTTAAGGATGTTAAATTATCAACTTTGTTTTATATATATGATTAACTTTATTATTATCAACTTCATGAATAATAATATACAGAGTTTAACAGATTACATTTTATATGCGTGCGTCACTACAGACCTTCGAGTACTCACTCCGATCACGCCGTACACAGAAGTGAACATAGAACAGTTATTAGTATTAATTAGTATTTAGCATTGGCGCGCAGCCAGTGCCATAGTTAAACACGTATTCATTTTATTGTAATATTATTACTTATAATGTTTAGTTATGTTATTATATTAGACGGCTATACATCAACACGCCTCTTAGCCGTTTAATTACTTTTGTATTTGTACATTAGATTAACTTCAGTCTTTGACGATTTTCCAGGAAGCTCGTTTTATCCAATGCTTTGGTAAAGATGTCCGCTATATTATTTTTTGAATCAACTTTTACTATGTCAATCTATAAATCTATATCTATAAAATATCTAAAATCATGCCATTTAATCATACATAGAATAAGATATTGTATAGATAGAATAATATTTTTATCGATTATAGTTTGGTTTGGGCAGGGCATAAAAATTAAAAAAAAAAAATTAACAAACATGTGTGATATCTAATTCAATGAAAACCAATAAATAAAATGAAAAAGTGTGCACAATATTGTCGGATCGCCCAAACAAAACTATTTGCGTCGACTTATAGCGTCGTAAGTCCAGGTTCAAATCTTAGGTCTGGCATGTACACATACTGTTTTTCGATTTGAGTAGGGGCAGAGTATGGACTTAATAGGTTGAGTAAGTGGCTGACATCCGTTTCACGGAAAAAAAAAATGTGTTGGAGGTCCATGTGTTCCTATTAGGATTGGATATGGGTTAAAAAAAACAACTAACTTACGGTAGTGGAGTTCGATACACTTCAATTTATGTCACTACATTTATCACATTATGACTTTTCACCAGTATGAGTCATTTTGTGTCTTTTCATGCTACCACACGTCGTGCATGAGTAATTGCATATATCACATTTAAATGGTTTTTCACCAGAATGGGTCATTTTGTGTCTTTTCATGTTACCTAATTGTTTGCATGAGTAATTGCATTTATCACATTTAAATGGTTTATCACCAGAATGAGACATTTTGTGTATTTTCATGTTACATGATTGTTTGCATGAGTAATTGCATATATCACATTTAAATGGCTTTTCCCCGGAATGCCTCATTTCGTGTCTTTTCATGCTACCAGAATGTTTGCATGAGTAATTACACTTATCACATTTAAATGGTTTTTCACAAGAATGTCTTATTTTGTGTGATTTCATATTACCTGAATGTGTGCACGAGTAATTGCATTTATCACATTTCAATGGCTTTTCACCAAAATGAGTCATTTTGTGCAATTTCATAACATGAGACTTAGTGCATGAGTAATTGCAATTGTCACATTTAAATGGTTTTTCACCAGAATGGGTCATTTTGTGTATTTTTACTTGATTTTGATGTCTGCTTGAATAATTGCATTTATCACATTTAAATGGCTTTTCACCAGAGTGACTCATTTTGTGTGTTTTCATGTTACTTGATAGGCTGCATGAATAATTGCATTTATCACATTTAAATGGCTTTTCACCAGAATGAGTCATTTTATGTGTTTTCATGTAACTTGATTGTCTGCATGAGTATTTGCACTTATCAAATTTAAAAGGTTTTTCACCAGAATGGGTCATTTTATGCATTTTTATGTAACCAGCCGTTGTGCATGAGTAATTGCATTTATCACATTTGAATGGTTTTTCACCAGAGTGACTCATTTTGTGTCTTTTCATGTCACATGATTGTCTGCATGAGTATTTGCACTTATCACATTTTAATGGTTTTTCACCAGAATGGGTCATTTTGTGTCTTTTCATGACTTCTGATCGTTTGCATGAATATTTGCATTTATCACATTTAAATGTTTTTTCACCAGAATGAGAAAAATGACCATCGTCACATTTAACCAGCCTTGCAACAGAATCGTTCGTTTCCGCAATTGTGGTTTTGTGTATCGCTTTGTGAAGCAACATCAGGTCTAACGATGAAAAAAAATCAAAACAGATACTGCACACAAAATTTTGTTTATGAAACGATTTTTTTTCCAGTTGTATAACAGCCACTAATAATTCTGTGTTAACCAAATTATTAGATTGAAAAATATCACGTTTACTATTGCGACAGGCGACATCTGTGAACTTTTCTATATATTCCTTCAGTTCTTGCTTAACGTCTTGTTCCTCAATGTGTAGGTCTTTGCTAGACGCTTGTGCCTCAGTCACGTCCCAGGACGGCATGATACTCGCAATATTGGCCGGTACAGTGCTTCTAGCGATAATCTAAAAAAGAAATTTAAAAGTACTAAAAAATTATGAGAATTTTAAATAACAGTTCATTATAAATCAGAGATCTAGGTAGAAATATTATACCTAGACACGGTGTTGGCGAACCTTTTTACGTAGGCACGCGTGCCAAAATTTTCCAAATATAATCTTTCGACTGTCTGATGTGCCGAGCAGTTTTTTATAGAGAAAAAATGAAAAAGTAGTTTTAAAGAATTCTATTATAAAAGGTTTAAATATTACAATGAGAGATTCTATCTTTCACCGCGTTTGTAGACGAAGGCATATCTTTTATTTTTTGGATATATTTTTCTTGTTTTCACGTTTTTCAAAAAGGTAGTGGGAGCATTTTAACCACGCTTTTTTTTATAGAATTCCTATAACTGCACGGTTTTCCATTTTCACTGTCATTCAGAATTACTACTACTAGCTCCACCAAGTTTTTGTGGAGTTGAGGTGAGTACGACACGATTGTCATTTATTTTCTTTCGCGAACCGATTATAAAAGATTGCTTCAGTTCATTTCGAATAATGGATCTGACAATTATTGGCCTCCTTCAAGGTGGTGCGATTTGATATATCTGGATTATTTCAACTTCAAACAACTGCGGTGACCATATAAAGTTTAATGCCAAAAAATGTTTAAAAGTTGTGTTATTAGTGAACCTGTTAATGGACGTACCTGGTCTACTGGGCTGTATTGTCGATCGGAGGAGCCGGGTTGAAGATTCTCATTATTGTTTTGGCGAATTGCATCGACAACAAATTCTTGTTTGATGATGACATCCTCATTATCATTCTCTGACTTGATATTGATCAGGCTGTCTTCACACTCCTGAAAATAACAATATCACCATTATGATCAGTCAAAGTCAATCCATTTCTGGATTTCACAGCTGTATCCTCTGCTTTCAGTGGCCACCAATGTACCACTGCATTTGGCAAGCGTATGTATACTCACCGAAAGACATTTCAGCTAACTGCAGCACTTTGCGTACTTTAATCTGCCTTTTTGTAAACATATCGCACTTTGAGATCTATAGGGTCGTAACTGCAATTATCATGATCTTGAGTAATGTGCGTTTGAATGTAAAATAATTAACTACAATTTAATTAATTGCAGTAGACTGTAGAAAATTGTTACCATGTTAGAATAATTTTGTGTACTTTACCCTCTTGTAGTTCTTAAATATATAAATTTATATTTTTTTAATTATATTGTGGATTTTTGCAGTCGCGGCAATATAGTTTGAGAATTGACGAACAAACTCTCAGATGCGGCTTCATAGTTTTAATAGAAAAAAACAAAATGCACCTTTTTCATTTAGAATTCATTAAAATAAGTGTTTTATATAAAAATTCTTTTAATATAGAAATAAAAAAAATATATATAAAACATAGAGAAATAAAAGAGAACAATAAAAATACCTTAATCATCAGTAGGACTCGAAATATGATTTATTTCAATGTCTCACGATTAAAAGAAATCGGTGTGTGTACTTATGTACACACGTTAGAAGTTATACTTCTTTGGCGTAACAAAACAAAAACAAAACTTGTAATAACCTAGATTCTTCAACTAGTTCTTAATTATCTTGTTAAATTACAGACGTAAGAAAACGGGCCGCTTATTGAAGCGCCGTTGGTTTAATTCTATAAATTTTAACTTATATTACTAAATTATATAATTATTTATCGCTGTTTTTATTTTTACAGTACCAACTGTCACTCTGATGTTTAATAGTTTGTTTAGGTAAGGAATTTCAAATGGCCGACAATAATAGATTCGCCGCCTAGACAACGGAACAATTTATTTATTTATTTAAAAAAAGAGTATTACAGTATTACAGCTATTGGCCAATGCGCCATAATACATAATAAATACAAATGTATAAAAATATCTTAATAACAAATAACAATAAAAAGACAGCATTTGTAAATATTAATGAAATATGATAATCTATACAATTATAAATTTAACCTATTTATTACGTCCACAAACATTATATAGTTAATAAAAAACAAATCAACCTTTATGGTGCCATCAAATAAGCTATCTGCACGATACACAGCATCGTGAAACATAACATCAGTCCTGCGACGAGGTATCTTGAAGACCGTGGAGCTACGAGTGATATTGATGGGAACATGAAAATTAATATTTGCCAGTATATACGGATTGTAAATGAACCCACGAAGAAGTAAAAAGAAATGCTTTAAAAGAACAATCACTCTTCAGGTAGACAGGGATTGTATTGATACGAGTAGCATACCCAGAATAAAACGAGTCGGGAAATTCATTTTATTGTCATTATCATAAGGAAAGAACCCGTATGTTCTTAAGTAGAGAAATCTAAGAAATCTATTGTGGACTCGATCCAACTTAATTGTGTGGATGGACCTATTAGGACTCCAAATAATGCTGGCATATTCAAGAATACTCAACACAAATGATACGTATAATGTACGTAGTACTCGGACGTTTTCGAATGATTTTGAAACCCTCATAACAAAATCAACCATTTTGCTAGATCTAGTACTGATGTTAAGAATATGCTGATTGAAAGTGAAATTTGCGTCATACAATACACCCAAATCTTTTATCTCCGTTTCCCTACTCAATATTAAACCAGACAATGTGTATGGGAACAATAAGGTGTGCCTTGAATGACTGAATGAAATAATATTACATTTGGAGGTAGCGAATTCAAGTTTATTCAAGATAGACCATTGCGAGATAGCATCTAGGTCAGACTGCATCATCGTACAGCATAATGGGGTTTCAATAGTTCGAAAAAGTTTAAGATCATCTGCGAATAGCAAACAAGAAGAATTGGTTATAACTTTGACAATATCATCAAAAAATATTAAAAACAAAATTGGGCCAAGATTTGAACCTTGAGGAAAACCAGAGTTTATTCTAAAAATCCGCGATTCATTCCCATGGTAATCAACAAATTGACGGCGATTTTTCAAATAAGAAGCAAAAAAACATATTATACTATATGACGCGCCAAATGTACAAAGCTTTTGTAATAAAATATCGTGATCAACACGATCAATTGGAAATATCTGTGTACACAGAATCAACTTGAATTGACTTATCCACAGAATTTGAAATAAAATTATTATACACTATAAGATTTGTTACTGTGGACCGCCAAAGTCGAAAACCATGCTGCGAATCGGAGAGGCGAGAGTCTATTTGACGGTTGATGTGTATATGTAATATTGATTCAAATAATTTACATGGAGCCGAAAGAACTGCTATTGGCCTATGGTTCGAGATTTCTGATCTAGATCCCTTTTTATGAAGCGGCCTTAGGCGGGTTATTTTTCATGCATCAGGAAAAGTGCTGGATGCTATGATTAAATTAAATATATGCTTAAGCGGAAAGGATATATTATGTTCGTAACAGCCCTTAATAACATAAGGTGGCAAGCCATCTGGACCAAATGAACTTTTGGGAGACAAATTTAAAAACCCATATTCCATATCTTTCTCGTCAAAAGCTGAGATTTGAATATCTTGCGTTGCAGACGAAGGACCAGCAGAATCGGGGTCAAGTAGCGGTTCTATTGAGCTATAAAATGATTCAAAATGCTTAGCAAAGCATCAAATATACCATGGTTCTCTATAGTATCATTATTCAACGTCACCATGGCATTGTCTTTTGTAGTACTACTGGAACTAAGCGAATGAATATATTTCCAAAAACAATTAGGATCTGAGACAATATTTTGACCAATCGACGTTAGATGTGATTTGTGAGCCAAATAGATGTCACACGTCAATGAGTTTCTGAGACAGGAAAATTTACTATAATCTGCAGTCCGTCTATGTTTTTTCCACAGTGCGTGATAATATGCCTTTGACGTCAGATTATAAATAATTTCTGGCGTAAACCACTTAGGATATGAGTACTTCGGCGAGGTAAACAGGAGTCCAGACTGTTATAAAATTTAATATATAAAATATCTAATGCCGTGTTTACATCAATTTGTTCATATAAAGAGGTCCAATTAGTAGTACTCAAAGAATTATACAACGCTAAAAAATTTCCATTTGAAAAATTCCATTGCGGATTATGCCTATTCAGTGGAGGAATCGACGAATCATTTCTGCGCGATACATGCTTAAAAGATACAATTGTGCAAGTAGAGGGATGATAGACATCTTCAGGTACGAGAGGCTCGTCACACTCGCTGACCACCGTGCAAACAACGTTAGATAGCACCAAATCAAGCGTCCGACCGAGACTATTTTTTACAGAAGAAAATTGTTTTAAATTAAATAAATTATTAAAGCTGGTATACTCAGATTCAATTATACCAGCGGAATACAAATTAAAATCTCCCAAAATAATTAGTTTTTTGTTGGGCAGTACCAAATTTTCTATTATGTGAAAAAAGTCACTGTATGTAGTCGCTGAGCTGCCGGGAGGGAAGTATACAGCGGCCAAGTACAGTGAAAAAAAGTTAAAATTAACTTTACACAAATTAAAATCAAAATCATATTCACTGAAATTTGATCTGGTTGGATATAAAGTTTGTGTGGATAATGCTACCCCATTTCTAATTGCCAGCAAAACGCCCCCACCTCGTCTACCATTTCGACGTTCTGTTCTATGCACAGAATATTCACTTCCGAACAGCTCATTGGCCGATATGGTGTCGTCGAGCCGTGTTTCGCTAAGAGCAATTATCGATGGTCGGGCACACAATAAACCCACTTAAAATGTATTTACTTTAGTTTTTTAGCCTCTTACATTTTGATAATAAATCTGGCATGAACGAGGTGTGGGGGTTGTTGAATGATGCTTATTATAAGCGGGTCATGCTGTGGATGGGTGAGGGATTTCATTTGAGTAGTCCGTCATTGATCGTTCCCTCTGCTCCGCGTACAGGCGAGCCGGACATGTTGCACTATGGGTCGGGTGGTCATATGGCCGCTTGTGACGGCGGCAGGCAACGCATTTTGGTGAAGCTTCCTTCACGGGGCAGTCCGCACGGTCGTGGCCTGGTTCGGTACAGTAAGAACAGGTGACGTCTTTTGCCAAGCATGATTTGGCCATGTGCCCATATAAGTGGCATTTATTGCACTTGGTTACCCCTAGATAGTTCTGGAGTGGGAAAGAGTCCCACCCCATGTACAGTCTGTCATCTGCAATGAGAGCAGACCACACCGCGGCAGGTACGTAAGTGATATAATGGCATCTGCCAGTCCTGGGACCCGCCTTGTGGCTGAGGCGTACGGCCTGGTAGGCCTCCTCAGATATACCCGTCTGCTCTCTTGTAGAGTTGTAAATCGCCTCCTGAAGCTGGGGTTTTGTAGTGGTAGTAAAAATAATAATGCGAGGCTGCTTTTTTCCTGCGAGTTTAACTCTCAGAGCAGTCTCTGAGGTCTCCAGAGCGCTGACGAGACGCTTGGCTTCGTCCTCAGAGCAGGGGTGTACGATAACACCTCCGTTTCTGACGTTTCTAATTTCCGTTATTTGTACCCCAATATCCCTGGGGTTAAGGGACTTCTTTATATGTTCTCTTGTCGTTTCCGATCGTTTTTCTCCTTCTCCCGTAGGGAAGAAAAGGACTCCAGGCCTTGGTGCTAGCGGCAACAGCGAAGGAAATGCTGACCCGGTGACAGCAGGTGCCGTGAATGGCGCCGCTGCCGGACGCTGCCGCCTTCCTAACGCAGTAGCCCAGGTGGTATTAATAGGGGGGGGGGGGGCAGTGATGGTAGGCTCCTTGTGAATTTGTAATGTGGCAGTTTTAAGAGTTTTCGTCTGCTCTCTCAAATCAGCAATGGCCAGGTTTTGATTTTCAATGTTTGATTGCCTATCACGAAGTTGAATCTGCAGGCCCTTAATCTCGCATTCCTGCGCTACAACTTTTATCTCCAGCTTGGCCATGCACAAATTCTGCCTTCCAACGGCCTCGGAAAGGTTTAGTAGGGCATTATGTAGCTTATCTTTAGAGTCAGCCTGTTTGCCCCTAAGGGAGGAGTGCACTTCATGTAAGCACGTTTGTATGTCATCATAGATGACATTATTTTCAGGCTCAGTTATGGTGTCCGATACTGCTGAATCTATAATGACGTTGCAGTCGCTTTCGACATCCAAAGTACTCGGGGGTGCAGGCTGGTGGCTTCTTTGTTTGGTTCTCTTTTGCTTTGGCTCTCTTTCTCCATCTTCAGCAGTAGAGGCCTTGTCTTGTTGTGATTTGGGGCTCTTCGGCGAGCGCTCCTTTTTTGACCGCTCGCGTACGCGTGTTCCGATTCCTGAAGCAGTGTTTGCAGGGTCTGGAATGTCCGGTAGCGATTCCCCACGAGGAGGGGTCCGCTTGAGCGGCATATTACTATGCCTTTGCTGCCAATATGGTTTAAATGCCTGAACGGTTGCTACCTTAGGATATTGCAAGATCACTTAGTTTTACCGGAGTGTAAGTCATTATAACTAAACACAAAGTACGATATTAAATTGTTGCCTTAATCCATAATAATAATAAGAAATTACAATATTAAACTATCCCGTTTATTTATTAACTACAAAATAATTATTATTAATAATTATTAAAAATATAAGATGAACTAAATCGAAACAGTTTGTACAACGTTGACAATTTTTTATGAAACACCAAATTTAATTACTAGCTTAACACTAATTTAACGATTTATAATGATCGCTTATGAGCGAAATAACTAATTAAGCAAAGTAATTATTTGTAATTAGACGGCGACATCAGTGACGTCCCTAGACAAAATGCCGCCCCTAGGCAGCGTCAAAATGCCGCCCCATTTTTTTTTATATCTAAGAAATGTGTTGTATCGATGCATTAATAACAAAATATATACCACTAAAACATACAAAATTAAATTTAGATATTAAAAGCGAATAAACATAATATTAGTTAGACACCTAAATCACCAGAGTCTGAGATTCTATTTGTTGATATGTCTGACAAATTTGGTTTGCAGATACCATTTAGTAATAATACGCAGATGTATTATTTTCACACTATTTTTCTATGTACAACATGTAAACAAAATCATTTTTCTTATCATTCATTTAATATGAACATACTTTTAATCACAAATACACTATTAATTAATTGTCTCAACAATCAACCGTTACAATAAACAAACTTTCCTGGCCTTTTTTGTAGCAAAGTCCGTAACTATGTCATCCAAATCTAATTTATATGCCATCTCTGCTTCAATAGACAATATTGCAAGTCCATTTAGCCTTTATTCGGGCATCCTAGATCGGAGATAATTTTTAATAATTTTCAGTTTTGAAAAACTCCTTTCTGCGCTAGCCACTGTTATTGGCATTGTCAATATTATCCTAATTGAAGTGACCGTATTTGGATAGATTTCTTTCAAATTATTATCATAAATAAATTTTAATACGTCATGTGGCGAAGACTTTTCAGTCACAAGTCTACACAGTAATTTTAACTCCTCACGAAGCTCCACTGCATCGACATCAGATGTGCCGTTTGCAGTGAGTTTAATTTCTAAATTTTGACAATCTTCCAATAATTTTTCAGGAGTCATGTTTCTTAAGAGGCTAATATTATACATAAATTTGAAAAATCTTACGCCTTTTGCTAATCCTGCTCCAGTTTTATCGTCAATTTCTATAAAACCTACAAAATGCTCACGTACTTCCTCTGAGTGTTTTCGAACAAATCGTACTATAATCGACATCTGTTCTATACGTCCTATATCAGGTGTACATTCTAATATAAGAGAAAAATATTTTCCCTCATTTAACATATTAATAATTTCTGATTTGATTTTTTGTGACATTATGGCAATTAATTCATTTTGAATTCTTGGTCCAAGATAATGAGTAGTGCGGGGCTTACAGCTTATGGTTTTCAAATGTTCCTTAATAACATTATCAAACAGTCCAAAACATTCAATTAATTTTAAGAAATTTCCATTGTGCAGTGTGTTGATTGTGGACTTAGGTCCACGTAAAGCCATATTCTGCACCGCTATGACTCGCAAAACCGCACATAATCGAGTTAAAATTGACCGCCACCGTATAATTTCTTCATTGAAAAGTTTTTGTTGACAACAATTCTTTTATTTAGCTTTAATCTGATTAGAATATCTTGCCAGATTGAAAAGTTTTCGTGGTGATTTTTTGACTTTTCGTGGGTTTGTATAGTTTGCGACAAGTTTTTCCAATTATCATAGCCAACTGATGATCCCATTCCAGTCTCACATTTTTTTTTATTAAATATTATACAGCAAAAGCAATGCGCAGAATCATTTTTTACAGAATACACTAACCAAGTTCTTTCATATGTTTCGCCATTTTTCAACGTACTTACGTTCATACTATGCATTGGAAAACTTTCTATTGCACGTATTGATAGGATAATCAGCAAGTTTTTTTCTGTATAGGTCCTTTTTTTAATATCATTATCCTTGTACTTTCATCAAGAAAACTTGGCCAAAAATGTGGATCATCAAAATTATTGTCTTCTTTGTCTAAATAATCTAAATAATCGTCGTCTGAATTATTATCGTTGGCATCGTAATTTACATTCTCTTCTAGCGTTGTAACATCTGATTCTTGAATTACTGGTTCTTTAGTTTTAGACGATGGGTACTCAGCGCTGACTTTCTGATTTTGCTTTTCACTCTTTATAAAATAATTGTTAAGTGTAAGTACCTGTATTATTTGTAGCTTTTGCCTCCTTTCGTTCTCTTATCTTTTTATACGCTGCTCCTGAAAGTCGTTGTCTTGCACTCATGTTGATGATTGAAATAAACCACAAATCCACACTATTATCAGCAAAAGATATGTTTACAAAAAAACGACTTAAAAGAAGGTATTGTTATTCATTGTTATTCGAGTATCTGCCGCCCCACAAGCAACGCTCAATCTGCTTACCCCCACGGGACGTCACTGGGCGACATAAATTTATTGAAAACACGACTGTTCACGCCGAAGACTCAACTATGATTCTCAATTCTAAACCATAATAATATTATACTGTATAATCGATCACGATTGCAGTATCGTACTGTGGCGTAAAAGTAGTACGTTCGGCTGATAACCGAACAATCGGTGGTTCGAATCCAATCGAGTGCGTTTTTTTTCGTGTGAAAAAGTAAATTATGTGGTACATGTCACACGCCAAAAATACACTCTGATCTGATTTCCAAAACGCGCCAAATGAAGTATAACTTCAAAAATATATGTGCGTATGTACTTACTCGATCAGAATGCAAATCATCTGCAAATACGGTGGTCTAGCACAATAAATATTCTACCAAAGATTAAATATTTTTTAGGCAAAAGGGCCTCATGTAAGATACTGCCATATGGTGGCCGACTTCCGCTAGGGGATGGCACAACAAGAAGAAGATTCGCAATACAGAATTATTGTAAAAAAATCAGTTTTCTAAAACTAACCTCGAAACTGCAACTTGAAACGTCGGCTTTCTCCTGCTTTACATAAGTGCGGACTTCCGGGCTGTTTAGATGACTAGTCTGTGTATCAAACAAAAGCTTGCCTTCTGTATCAGATTTTTCTCCATCACAATCTCGCTTTACGTCCATTTTAATGGTAAATATTATGTCAGGAATAACGTGGCAAGGCGAAGCCTTCAACCTGTACGAAACAAATCCAATTAAACCATAGACAATATACATACAAATTGTATGAGACCGGAAATGGTTTGAGATTTGACGTTTGGTTCAGTGTATCATTGAAAATCAAACCGTTCTCGGACCATCAGAAATGGTTTGACATGAAACTTCAAACCAATTCGAATGGTTCATAGACTTAGACGATCTGTCAAACGGGAAATCATTAAAAAGTATACATAACCTGAAAACGATATCGATCTAAGATTTTCTACAAATATTTCGTTTGTTATTTTCTCGACATTTGACTTTTAATATAATTTTTTGTAGGATTAAGGAAAATCGACATGCCTAAAAACAGCATTCTCCGGCATGTGTAAGATCATCGTGATATGTTAATATTAATATTTTAGATTTAGTACTTTGTATTTTTGGTTTTCAATACAATGGATTTATTTCAATGTATCCCATTATTTTTTGAATCGTCGTCGGAAGATTCGTCTGATGATGATTTTTTCATGCTGGAAGACTTTCAGCCCATTGTCAATAAGAAAAATGAAAAGTATTGCGAAGATACTGTTGCAGAGTACACGGACAGGCAGTTCATGATGGATTTCCGCGTTTCTAGAAATGTGCATGCAGATCTCACGGAGCGATTTCAAAATTCTTCTTATTTTCCAACCCAGAACAGAGGCGGGAATGATAGAATCAGCGCCACTAACCATTTAGGCCATCCTCCCACGGCGCAACTGAAATCTGATGGAACTGGTTTGTGAAGGAACTCATAAACTGACCAATGTGATGCTTCGCACACGGCGCCACTGAAACCCAGTTGAAATAATAATCACATAACCTCAAACTATCAAACTGGACTGTCAGCTGTGTTGTACAAAAACTGACAATACGCGCGCTGCAGCGTTTACAATTATGTTATTTTAATTTTCCGATTAATATTTACTTTTGACGTCTCTGGTTGTTTTGGTTTTTACGATATGACGCTAGCGGCTTTACGAAGTGCTACCATTTTTGGTAAGAAAATATGATTTTTCACCGAAATCTAATGATGTTGGTACTACTGTTGTACAGTGACTGGAAACTTCAGAGACCGCGCCAGTGCTGCCATATCTACTGAAATTTCAGTAGATCGACTGATATTTTTTGCCAATATACTGAATTTTAGGTCCATTTACCTGGATCACCCAATGTTAAAACTCCAAATTTTTTTGGGTGCGTTTGTTTGTGCATCGTTAGTGCACGTTTGTGCACGATTTTTTTTCGTTTGTGCACCTATAATAACCGAAAAATTCCAATTTCAAATTGGGTGTTGGGTCACCCAATGTTGAAATTTCAACTTTTTTTGTGTGCATTCGTTTGTGCATCGTTAGTGCACGTTTGTGCACGCGTTTCTTTCGTTTGTGCACGCACATTAAGGGGGTTATTCGGATTTCAATTTGGGTGACCCAGCTAAATGCTGGATACTTGTGTCACTAAACTTAGATTTTTTTCAAAATTTAAATTGTAAACACTAGTGCGTTGGTAGTTAACGTTAGTGCACGATTCTTTTTTGCCTCGTCATCTTTATTCAGTGCGCTATTTAATTTTTAAGTTTGTATGCAAAACCTGACTGCGTGGGTTTAAAAATATTTTTTTTAATGAAATCTCTTGTCGCATAGTTAATGCGCAATTCTGCATACTTTTTTAATTTTTTTCTCATATAGTGCGTGAGATATTTGATATGAAATATTTGATGAACGTTAAGTCGAACCACCCAACAAACTTTTTTAACTTTTTATTAAGTCATCAATTTGTCTATTATTGGTTTACGTTTGTGCACGTGCTTTTTTTGATTTCGAGATTATATCTTGAGAGATATTATTTTTTTAAATTTAGTGACTTGATACTTGAACCATTAAATTTACCTTAAATTGTTTTGTTAGGTGCATACGATTACATATATTTTTTTAAACTTTTTACATGATTTTTCAATTTTTTATCTTTTACATTAAGCTATAAATTTGATTTTGAATGGCCGTCAAGTTTTAACATCAAACATTTTTTTCCACATTTTTTAAATACACAGCTTTGAGTAATTTAATTACATTATTTTAGATGTATTTTGTATTGTTTTTCCATGTAAATTCCGCGAAAAATTCCCATTTTTCCATTTTCACTAAGTACCCCGTCAAAATATCCCGAACAAAAACAACCGCATCAGTTTGGAAGATCCAGTCAACAGAGTCTCGCAAAATAGCCAAAACGGTGTATGCTCTCTAAATATTTCGGTTTATAATAGATTACTTAAAAAATAATATTTTGTATACACAAAAGTGTCAAAATTAAAAAAAAATCATTATTAAACTTAAAATTTGTCTTTTTTATTTATGATTTTGTTAATTTCATAAGCAAAAACGCAGTAAATAATAATTATACTTACCTTTTGTTTTTAACTTATGATCCGTAATAAAAAATAAATAAGTTATAATACAATAATTAGGTTGGTATGCATATTTTTGAAAAATGCAATGTATTTTTATGCAACGATATTTTCTTCAAAAGATAATATTGGAATGACATTCCGTCAATTAAATGCGCGGAACTTGACCAACTTCACAGAAGGAAGAAAAAACTGTTTTAAAATAAAACGGACTGGTTTAGGAAATTTGAAAAACACTTTTAGTATTTTAATGTTATAAATGAGTAAATCTGGTCATTTTTACAAAATATTTATTAACATAGAATATAGAGGAGTTACATGGTATGCTTTTGTTTTTTTTTTTTTTGAGATTTGAGCTGGGAGTTACAATGTTTGAATTAAAATAAACAGCACCAAGTTTTACAGTATCTATTGCTTGTCTACATTATGTTGGAAAATTCAATAAAATTGCATAAATAGGGGTAATAAGCATCACATAAATGAACGAATTAATATTTAATTCATTTTAATTTTCGAGTTAGCTTTCAACTGACAGATTATTATAAAATTAGTGATAATCTGCCACCATACTTGTTTTAAAGAACTGAAGGTATTCTTACTTATTTTATTTTATTTCATTTTATTTTATTTTATTTCATGTAAAATCTAATACCAATATTTTTTTTATTAAAATGATGGCATAAATATGTGACATGGTATGGCTTAGGGTTTTCCTGGCTTCTTTAAACGCAGTTACATAATCAGCATGAACACGTTTTTTTTATTTCTCAACCTCATTTCAATTACAGAGCGAATCGTTCAACCTCAATTTGAGTGTGGTCCTTCTCCCTTTTTTACTGTACATTGGTGCACTGCACGTGGCATTGCAATTTAAATTAAATAAAGCATTGGTGATTACTAAATTTTTTAATGGTTTTTTTTCCTATACACTATACAGAATAGTGGTTTTATAGTCGTCGTCGTCGTCGTCGTAGAAAGAGGCAGAAGAGGAAGAGTAAATTATTGACATATTACACTGGAAAGCTAATTTGCAGTAAGCCCACTTTCGACTTCAATCAAAACATTGCAAAGACCATCAATCGTTTTTGGTTGCAGAGAGCAAAATTATGAATGGCAAGTTTTGTTTTAAAATATGCGCTGGACACATTAGATTTTGGATATATCAAAACGCATCGTAGGTCTATTGTAAACACATATTTTTCAGTAATTTTGTCAGATTCCTTTCACTTCTGGCGTAGGTATTTTTTCTTTTCTTGCTGAACAAGGTATTTTAGCCATCTAAATTATTTGATTGACTGAAATAGTTTTCAATTCAGGTATTCAAATTTCGGACTTAAGCTTCCATACTATGTTTAAAATGTTCATTTGTCCCTTAAAATGGTCGAAATCAGTGTTTCTAAACCTTTTTACAGCTGCGGATTACTGAAATTATTATAAACGTATTACGCACCGCTAACGTATAAGGAAAACATATTATATATAATATATTATAATAACGTATGATAGCAGTTAATTTCGTCACGTAAAACAATTAATATATTTTAAGGACAAAAACACAATGCTCAAATACTTACAGTTGCACAGGTGTTTATTAAAATTTTAGCATAAACATTTAGATGCCAAAAAATCGCGGACCGCCAGAAAACTTTCTGAGGACTACTGGTCTAAATTATACATTGGCATCATTAAATATACAACCAAACCAGGGCTCGAAATAGACCGGAACGCGCCGGAGCGCCGTTCCTTTTCGTGAAATTCTAAAAGATATCGTTCCGGCTCGTGGATTCTTTGAAAATTGCGTTCCGTTTCATGTTATTGAGATAATATTGCATGTAGGTACGAGTATATAGTTTTTAAAGTTGTAAGAACTGATTCGTGAGAATATGTTATGTTATTTATTAACGATTAGTCATATAAGGTCTATAATATAATATAGGCTGTTCGGATTTCAGATGTGTTCCAAATTTGTAATTATTTACTCTTACAAGCAGGGCTGAATTTACAAAAAGGGCTACAGGTCCGGGACCCAAAATTAGTAGGTCTACAGAACCCGAAAATTAACTCCACAATATTGAAACAAGTTATAAATTTTGGCGGTGTCTTCATAGCCTTTCTAGTGTTTATCATATTGAAGTTTTCGTATTTTTCTTCACCAATAACTTTTCTAAGAAAATCACAGGGAATAATTTTGGTTCAAGTTGTTCTGTGTGAAAATGGAGACCAAGCTATACATATATCAACAGACGACGTAATAAAATAATTACTGACACCTTATTTTATCAACTAAAAGTTGAAACGGCCAACTACTATACTATGGCCAATTTTCATATATAAAAGTCACCCTATCTATGTATTAATTAAATACTTATAAAAGAAATATGTACATATTATACATATTCGGCGTAAAAACCTCAAAAATGATAATCATGCACAACTATTGTCACTCGATTACTAATGGTAGGTAGGTACCTACCTATCATATATATTTTTAACTTCAATGTGACCTGTACGGGCATTGGTTAATAATAATCGCTGGCAAGCTATATTATTTCGTCTAGGTATATTATAGGTTCGAAATGCTTGGGTGACTAGGTACAATGAAAAAATGGCGTTGCAAAAACCTTTATAACAATTTTTAGTCATGGGACATCTCTCAACAGCAGCCTCAAAATGATTGATTCCTTGCTATAATTAGAAGAGAGACGATCTTCCTGTTTTTTTTATCTTCACAGAATTATTAAACTCATTATTTCGTTCTTCCAGTCAGCTTTGGCTGGGTACCTAACTTGCCGACAACACCGAGTTGAGTCCTCCTTTCAGCGATTAGGAATGCAGTATATGTATGGATAGAATAGTTACCTACCTATATTATAATATAAGTACTCATATTTAATTTGATTTATTACGGCGTATTGAAAACCTGTGTTGCTACGACAATTTTAAATACCTATTAAAAGTTATATTTCTCCTGAAATGTCATAGTTCTGTTTATCGCTGCTCTGTTTTGTCACCGTTTTTTTTCTTAAGTTCTGTTTATTCATGGAACCATTTAAGAGTGGTCTCTTCGGCATAAATGTTGTTTGAGTTTATCATAAAATATAATATAAGAAAGCAGATAACGTCAAATGTTTGTTTCGCGCCGATCAGTTGGTAATATTTTTGAAGTCACGCTTGAGAGCGAAAAAGGCATAAAACGTGCTAATCAACCTTTTAATCAACTCTTCTTTACTCCTACCTACCTATGCGTTTTGTATGAAACGCAAATGTCGCAATCTAGAATTACATCCAAAGAATCATTTTTCTCGTGTTCTTGAAAATGAAGTGAATATTATTGTTCACACTAGATAGGTACCTACCTACTCATATTCCTCATGTCCCAATTTAGTAAAAAATGTAGGTCGGTACCTATCTTCATTAATTTCTTTGATTAGATTTCTATAAACGTCATATTGTGACCAGTTGAGATGCGTATCTTTTGATATGAAGTCTTGATGCATAAACGTACTTGTAATGTCACCGGGCAAACATCGAATAGTAGGGCTTGTTTCCTTCCACAATGAGAAATAGTGTGATGAAATAGATACGTAGGTAGTTAAATATTTGTAGAAATTGGAGCTTTGTCAATTTTATTAACTGCTGTTTTTGAGCCTCGTCCATTTAACCTGAGTTTTTAATCTAGCGGTGTTTCTTCTTGTAGTATTCTGTACAAAACAGAGTAATTTTTCCCATGATAATATCATTATTATCCCACGGCTGTTAAAAAAAATGCACACATTTTTTAGGTATATCAACTTCACTAAAGTTGCATGCGGTGTTGCAGTTTGTGTAAAAAGATAAACAATCAGTAAGCTACATAATATCGTTGTTAGGTAAAAAATACAGCAAATCATTAATAATTAATAATATTATTATGCTGTGTTATAATATGAATCATTATTTTTTATTGTTTATGTGATGGCAGATCGTAAAAACTATAACGAAGTGATCGTATACTATTTTAAGCCTTTAACTTCCAAGTCGTATTTTTGATACAAATTTTATAAGCCCCGCTGAAATGATTCATTACTTTTCTATGTTGCTTAGAGAAGCTTCATACATCGATTGGCGTACGCCGTAGCGTATCATTATACCGTACAGCAGACAAAGGGTTAAGTTGACGATTATTCTTTATAAGAAAATTATTATATATGAATTCTGCAGCAATGTGAAAATAGATTACGGCAAAACAATAATTCCTTACGGGGCATCCCAAGTTTCGTTTTCTCAATGCAGCTCGAAGACGGTGAATTCCCATAACATAGGTAGGTACAGGTCCATTTACCTGGATCACCATTTGTGTGCATTTGTTTGTGCATCGTTAGTGCACGTTTGTGCACGATTTTTTTTTGTTTGTGCACCTATAATAACCGAAAAATTCCAATTTCAAATTGGGTGTTCCAGCTAAACGTTGGGTCACCCAATGTTGAAATTTCAACTTTTTTTAGTGCATTCGTTTGTGCATCGTTAGTGCACGTTTGTGCACGCGTTTTTTTCGTTTGTGCACGCACATTAAGGGGGTTATTTGCATTTCAATTTGGGTGACCCAGCTAAATGCTGGATACTTGTGTCACTAAACTTGGATTTTTTTCAAAATTTAAATTGTAAACACTAGTGCGTTGGTAGTGAACGTTAGTGCACGATTTTTTTTTGTCTTTTCATCTGTATTCAGCGCGCTATTTAATTTTTAAGTTTGTATGCAAAACCTGACTGCGTGGGTTTAAAAATATTTCTTTTAGTAAAATCTCTTGTCGCATAGCTAATGCGCAATCCTGCATACTTTTTTATTTTTTTTCTCATATAGTGCGTGAGTTATTCGATATGAAATATTTGATGAACGTTTAGTAGAACCATCCAACAAACTTTTTTAATTTTTTATTAGGTCATCAATTTGAATATTATTAGCTTACGTTTGTGCATGTGCTTTTTTTGTTTTCGAGATTATATCGTGAGAGATATTAGTTCTCTAAATGCAGTGACTTGATACTTGAACAAATCAATTTGCTTTAAAAAAAATTTGTTAAGTGCATACGATTATGTATATTTATTTAAAATTTTAACACGATTTTTCAAATTTTTATCTTTTATATTAACCTAGAAAATTAATTTTGAGTGGCCGTCAAGTTTTAACACCAAACATTTTTTTTCCACATTTTTTAAATGCATACCTTTGAGTAATTTAATTATATGATTTTTCATATATTTTTTATTGTTTTTCCGTGTAAATTACGCGAAAAATTCGCATTTTTCCATTTTCACTAAGCACCCCGTCAAAATATCCCGAACAAAAACAACCGCATCCGCATGGATGGTCTGGTCAAAAGAGTTTCGCAAAACAGCCAATACGGCTCCTATCTACCTGTTTTCCATTTATACTAATTAATGATAATCAACATCTTCGTGCTTCAATTTGGAAAGCACCTGTATATATTTTTATTGGTGCGTCGTCAAAATATACTTTGCAAAGCCATTGGCAACAGTCATAGCTGTCACCAAAAACTGTTTTCATCACTCAATGTCACAATATAATAATATTATACTATTTATTGTTATTTATCTTACAAATTATTGATGGCTTTCACTGTATCTTTAGACCTCGTGCGTTCATAAATGTTTCGTTATGCATTAATTTATGACGAGCAAGCTTTACATCCAACGCTAGTTACTTTAAAAATCCCAATTTTAAGTACGTTTAATAATAAGACAACCAATAAACAAAATTATAAGTAGTTATTATCCACCTTATCGTTTCGAATGACAGCGTATGAATCATGTATAATTAATAATTATTAAATATTTGTATTTTGTCACATATTGTCTATGATTATATGTATACTAAGTTTGTTGTCGTTGCCTATCATACGTCAAAATCTTCTGTCATGTGATGCGCCTTTCAGGTTTAGGATCCTGGAAATACTATTTAATACAAGTTTATGATTATTGTTCTCCCTAGAATTTTCCCAGCACCTAGTAACTACATTGAAGTATTCTATGGTAACAATGTCACGATAACGTCGATATTTTTTTCATTTCCTAATACCCATCATTTTCTACACACCCAGTGCCGTGGTCAATATTGATGGATGAGCCATAATGCACCAGCACTTATGCCACATACGCTCCACGAAAATAACTAGGATGCCATCTGAACTGAGAGAATCATACTCTGTTTAACACTGTCATGAGACTTGTAGCTCTATAGCACACCGGTGCGCCGCTAGACGGTAGGTGTGTCGCGGTGCATTGCTTGCAAAAAAACAAATAATTTTGTATATTATACGATAATTACTTAATAACCAAATTTGCGTAAGGTGAGTCGGGGTAAGTGTGACTTTGGGGTAAGTGTAGCTACTAAGATATCTCAGTATCTACTACAAATTGGATGATGCCATCTATGGAAAGGTGATAGCGAAATCACCGATTTATAAAAATAATCAGAAATGGTGTCGATACCATGTTTTTTGAGGTGACTACATGGAATTTTCTCCAGACGACATTTTGAAGTCGACAAGTGAGATGGTAGCTGTTACTAAAATATTTTTTTAAACATGGAAATCTGCACATTGTGGTTGTAAAAATTGGTGAGTATATGTGTTTTGATACGCTGCTTCACGTGGTGTTATCGTTTTACTGAATTATAAGCATTTGAAACCTTTAATCAAGTAGACACACTTCCCCCACGAAAGTAAACACGTGGGGTAAGTGTGCCTTTGTATTGTGTCACACTTCCCCCATATATTTTGTATGAATTTGCAAAGTCAATATTTTAACTAGTGATGGGACATGACGCATTATTTATATCGATCGAAGTATCGAAGATCGAACATGTTCGTAATTGAAATAGAATGTTTATATGTAAGAATTTGTATACCCGTATAACCTAGATAATTCGAAATCCAAGGGACTCTGAAAATTTGATTTCGAATTCGCGAAAATCGCTATAAATTGAATTTCCGAAGAAGAAAAAAAAAATCGTCAATTTGTATGGGGACTGTTCGACTCAAAAATGTTCTTCTAAGCCTATAATTCTGGATTGCAAAGTTGTTCAATTACCAAATAAAGAAGTTTCCTGCAGAAAATATAGAAAAAACTTTGTTTGAAACACTTTTGCTGAATTCTATCAGTAGTAAGGCGCATATAAAGAATAAGAGAAAAATGGTTGCCCCAGGAGCAGAAGTGATTACATGTTATGATGTTATAGAGCGAATGAAAAATAATGTCGCAATAGAAAAGAAAATAAAGCCATTGCAAGACAAAACTAACACGCAGAAGAAGGTATTGAAACCGATAAAAGTACACCAAAACAAAAAAAACACGAACCCATGTCATCAGCAGAAGATTTGTCATGGACATCAAGTGACGAAAGCGAAGATAATATGCAAGACTATATTAATAATTTGCTCGGCGATGAGGAAAACGATCCTTCAATTAATTGTCTGATCAGTTTGATGATACTGCAGTTGCATCTAATTCAGAAATGATAGAGATTGGAAAGTGGATTGTAGTACAATTTGCTACAAAAAAAAACTGTGAAACATTTTGTCGGAGTTATAATAAAACTTGAGCAAGATGACAGAATTCTGACAAAGTTTGCTCGAAAACTTAAGACGATTAAAAAAGAAAACGAAATTATGTTTTCATTTCCAAGAGTAGAAGACATTTACGAAGTGAAAGAAGAGGATGTCATCTGCATATCGCCTCAACCATCAACTGGACGAAGAGGCGAAATAATTTTCAAAACAAAAATCTCTGGTTACAATATTCAGTAGGTACCTAGTCATGCAATTTCAAATATTGCAATTCTAAATAATTAAGTAAGAATAAATAGTTTTGTAAGTTAAGCACTTAACTTGAATTTTAAGTACAGTAAAAACGAAAGAATGATTCGAGAATGAGACCCAAAACGTTACTAGAGTTTTAATGTTTTTGTGTATTAATTATTATTTTTTCTTTTATATCTTACTCTCTATTTGTATCCACATTTTATTTTTGCTGATTGTTATTTAAATTTGTAATAATACGAAAATAATCATGTTAGGTGTATTAAATTTCATCAACTGTTTGTTAATGCTCACTGTTTCGAGCTAAAAAATAATATTTTACCCTGTTAATTCTTGGTGAAGCTATTATAACATTTCAAATTTTAAAAATGTGTAACCTATTTGTAAATAATCAGAACTGGTTTCGTTAATTGAGCATTTTCAACGAAAATGTATTAAATATCTTCCAGTTTTTTTATAATAAACACCTGAGTCGCTTAGAATCATAACTCACATATTGCAATTTTGTCGTTTTTTAGTTAAATATGCCAAGTGATTCTAAATGAATTAATCTATATACCGAAAAATAGTTAAGTATTAAAAGTCAATTTAAACCATGTGAAAAACGTTGACAAAGTTCATTGTTGGTGTAATATGTCGTATATTTCAAAGAATAGAGTTTTGTCACCAACGCCTTCCTAACTAATCGGGGAGCTCTATTTTTCATAGTATGATGTATGTCTGCAACGTTAGGAGTATTAGGTATATATATTTTTTAAAAAAAGTTATTCGACTCTCTCACTCATTAATATTCTAGGGAGTTCAATACTGTTCTTCTAATTACAAAAAATAGTGCTCTTTTGGTTTTTAGCGATTATCTCAAAACTTGATTTTTGGAATATGTGAGTTATGATTCTAAGCGACTCACCTACTGATCTATTTTAATATTTGTAATATTTGTCATTATTAAATATATGTCGCAAACATAATTATATTGTTAAATTTAGTAAATACTTCGACTTACATTTATTTTTTCTCCAAGAAAAATAACCACAGAACGCCTTTTGCTATTTCCTCGTGCGTCATTGCTACAATGCAAATTTCATAACACTCTAAAATCATACATGTTAATTTCAAAAGCCCTTAAAATGGTAGGTTAGTTTCAAAGTCCCCTAAAATAAAAATCAT
The DNA here is from genome assembly GCF_057557595.1 of Rhyacophila brunnea. Classification (NCBI taxonomy): domain Eukaryota; kingdom Metazoa; phylum Arthropoda; class Insecta; order Trichoptera; family Rhyacophilidae; genus Rhyacophila; species Rhyacophila brunnea. Next base: position 41,049,355 of record NW_028232751.1, read on the forward strand.
TTGATTTTTAATTTATTCTCTTAGTAAAATAATATGTAAAAAGTGAGTAAAATATATTAAATAGGTATAATACTCTTTATAATGTATAAATCAAATAATAAATACCTACATAGTGTTTACGTATTCAATAGATATGCCCTTTTCTCATTTTTATCAAAACTATCTAAAATCGTTTCATGTCGTGTCATGTAAGTACTGACTATTTTTAGGGTTACTCTACATTCCTGTATTGTATACTTTGTATTTGTGCTCTTTCGAGACAAATAAAATTATAAGTCAATCTTCAAAAGCCTTTGATTCATTTACCTACCACTCCTGTTGCTGAGATAACCACATTAAATAATTAAGTACCTACCTAATAAAAAACGTAATTTTTGTTTCGGGACATCACTAGCTCTACATACATTAGTATGACACACTTACCCCAAAAAAAATGATATAGATAATTTTTGTTGAAAATCTATACAAAATCTTTAATTTAAGAATCAAAATCCATTAAATGATATATTACCTTTCTATGCATGTAATACGTTATGGTTTTGAAGAACTTTTGGAACAATGGTGAATTTAGTTACACTTACCCCAATATCGGGGTAAGTGTGACAAACTGACTAGTGATCAAAAAATATTAAAATGTCGTATTATAGTAAGATATACAGTGGGTTCCTTCTGTACATATTAATTGTAATGATATTGTAGATCCTATGGTAAAGTTTTCAACTGTTTAAAACATACCTATTCATCATGAACCAGGTTGAAATTCATCTCATCAAATTATATGTCACACTTACCCCGACTCACCTTACATATAAAAATATATGTTCGGTAATATATTTTAGCACCTGCATGAACTTAATAAAACAATGCAAAGTCAGAATGAAAATAATATATTGACGTGCTCTGATAAACTAGAAGGAGTTAAGACAAGGATCTCTACAAATGTATCAAAGGACCTACCAGACCACCATTAAAAACAAGTAATTAATTTTGGATCCGTCTCAAAAACAATTAACTTTGCAGCAAAAGAAATTTCATCATTACATTCATACAATCAATACGACTGGATTCGAAACCCTTTCGCAACCAATGCCGAAAATTCTATAGAAGCGCTTTCTCTATAAATTTGAGAGGAATTAGTTGAATTGAGAAACGATGGGACTCTAAAAACTGAATTTTGCAGATGTTCCATTGGCTATTTTCTGGATTTCGGTTAAAAAAGAATATTCTTGGATTTCCGACAAGGCTATTGCAGTTCAGCTACCATATCTACGATATATGTGTGCAAAAGTTTTTCAACTCAAGTTATAATTAAAAATTTCGAGAATGTAGTATAACCAAGAACTTCGGGTTGCTTTTTCAAATATCAAGTCAAAAAATATATAAAACTTTTACCTTCATTGAAAGAAGCTCAGGTATCACATTAATTTGTTATTAATACAAATACATGCAAATGTACATTTAGTTCTTCCTCGTCTGTTATGTATATTTAATTATGTATCAACTAAAAAAACATAAACTAATGTTATTTTGGTGCATGGCCCCCACAGGGTGGGGGACTGATAGGCCTCTAGCCTGGGGGACCAGTTGCTCACATATTAAAAATAATTGACTGCAGCGCTATTTTACTACGCTGGTATTAACAATTTAAAACATTCGATTGTAGGTTACAATAATTATTTATTATTATTGTGTCAATATTCGACAAACAAATATTCTTAACCAGACAACTAACCATAATTCAAGTGGATGTATTAATAAATACAAACATTCAATACCATTAATTTTACCTCAAACACCATTTTAAAAACTCTATTTTAGAGTATCACACTGTCTTTAACCTTAGCGATAGGTAGGGGGGGCAAATATCCTAGTCTGGGGTCCCCCTTCAGGATGTGGGGTCCATGTTTTGGTGTATAAATTGTTTTACATGCGGTGTGTCACTGTCTTCTGTGAAGACCTGTGGTGTGTCGTGGGTGAGAAAAGGTTGCGGGGCACTGATTTACATACCGGTGCAAGTCAGTTTACAGAAAGCCAGGCGGGAACCGCGCCAATTTTTATTGCTGATTTTGGCAAAATTCATGGATACAAAAATGAAAACCTAACCTAACAAATAATCCAGTAGGTATATCAGCTATTTTCAAAATTTGTTTGCCGCTGGCTTCCTATAAACCGACAAGAACAATATACCTACCTACTTGCACGGTTTGAAAACACCTCAGAAACATTGGTACTTAAAAAAATATGACACCTGACAGAATTCGAACCTGTATACATTGAATTCTGGCCGATGCGCTTTACCAATTTAGTCACCAGTATTATATCCAATTACGGCATAACTAGCCGTAATGTGACTGAAGCTTTTTACAAATTATGCTAGTATTATTGACCTTTGCGGCTTGGTAAGAATACAATGGGACACAGCTTCCAGCGGTTCCATTAATCGAGCAGATATGTTTTAAAATTGTGTTTTATGTTCATAAAGAATGTCACCTTCACAAATATTGTGATATAGTATATTCTATAAGATCCCTTTAGAGCAGTGTGGACTCCTCCAAAAGTGCAATTAGTAATATTATCAAGGCCTGAACAAAAACGATGCATGAGTGCGAGTGGGAAAGTATTCGGCACCCGTATAATCTCTGCGACACGCGCTAGAGTAAGATAAAAGGTCTACATATGTTTGAGTTAGTTTCCAAAAGTATCGCCGACAAATTGTGGTAAATCGCTTCACGTAGCGTCGTAGCTCGTGTTGCTAAATTGCTATTTTTTGTGTCAAGCATAGTCATTGGTAAATATTTTTAGTTATTTAAGCAGGAAAGATGGTTTTATGTGTTGTATTAAAATATGGTAGCCGTACTGATAAGCAAAAAGATGGTATTACGATTCATAGGTAAGTTGATACATGTTCGTGATAATTTATTTGTATATTATTATATATTTTAATATCAGTGACCTAGTTTCTTTAAAATAACTTAAATTATGGATATCTTTACCTAATTGTTGCATTTTGACCGCTTAAAAATACTATATAACGTAAAAAAAATAGAAAATTATATTTTAATTCTGAGCGTCTAGTGCGAGCACTACCGAAATGGTCTATGGTCTCGAACATTTGTAGACGAATGCGTTCGCTCGCCCACAAACCAAACGCATGGCACGCAGCTTCATTTAGCAATGCAACGGGTGGCGTCTAGATGTATCTATAGTGTATGAATATTATGCTCTCTGCGAATATAATAATATTTTATAACAGCTGAGCAAAGGAAAGGGTGAAAAAATGAAATTCAACATTTATCATAAAACATCAATTATTTATTAAAATACTTTAAACTACCTTTCTATTAACAATCATCAATCCAAGAGGTACTTAACTGGGTGGTCGACTTAAACTTAAAAATGTAAGGAGGTGTAACGTGTAATTTCTTTGCTTGGTCTAAATATATTACAATAAATCATCAATGTTATAAAGGAAAAATCATGAAATTTATGATACAAAAATTAATCAATTTTCTGTGGGTAGGTAGTTACATAGGTAAGTATTGAAAGTAATAAACTTCTGTAACCAATCAAAACGTGGGCGGACATTCTTCTCAGGATGAGCACCATGGTGTAGAGTAGAGCCGTTACAAGGCCCAACTCGTCTGGCTCGTAGCAAAGCTATATTGGCTTCCTGGAGTCGATTCACATACGACACAGCTCGGGCCATGTAAATCAAATCATCCACATTATGGTGAGCGTGGAATTTGTTCAAACAATTCTCATACTGCAAACAAAAAAGCATTGATAAGATTAAGCAAACGTGATATAGTTTTTATACAGAATATTACTTAAAATATTTGCTGTATAAACGTATACTACGTAGTCAACAATTTATTGTTTTTACATTTCATTATGCTGTGTTATAATATATGAATCATTAATTTTTACTGTTTATGTGTTAGCACCATGGTGTAGAGTAGAGCCGTTACAAGGCCCAACTCGTCTGGCTCGTAGCAAAGCTATATTGGCTTCCTGGAGTCGATTCACATACGACACAGCTCGGGCCATGTAAATCAAATCATCCACATTATGGTGAGCGTGGAATTTGTTCAAACAATTCTCATACTGCAAACAAAAAAGCATTGCTTAAGCAAACGTGATATAGTTTTTATACAGAATATTACTTAAAATATTTGCTGTATAAACGTATACTACGTAGTCAACAATTTATTGTTTTTACATTTCATTATGCTGTGTTATAATATATGAATCATTAATTTTTACTGTTTATGTGTTAGCAGATCTAAAAAACTATAACGAAGTGATCGTATACTATTTTAAGCCTTTAACTTCCAAGTCGTATTTCTGATATAAATTTTATAAGCCCCACATGCCTATACGCTGAAATGATTCATTATTTTTCTGTTACTTAGAGAAGCTTCATACATCGATTGGCGTAGGCCGTAGCGTATCGTTATACCGTACAATAGACAAAGGGTTAAGTTGACGATTATTCGTTATAAGAAAATATAATATATTATGAATTTTGCAGCAATGTGAAAATAGATTACGGCAAAGCAATAATTCCTTACGGGGCATCCCAAGTTTTCTAATGCAGCTCGAAGACGGTGAATTCCCATAACACGGGTAAGTACAGCGCAATTATTTTTTACTCTAGTATGCTTAAAATGTAATGACGTCATTCTTTAGTTCCTCGTACCTACTGCACGTGCGTACCTACTTCGAAACATTTTGATTTTTGATAATAGTGTAAAGATAAACCATCACTTATTTTATAATAAAATAGTGTTTTGAATGTATAGTTTCGTTATAATTATTACATTGAACTAGCTAAAGTTTTGTGATGTGATTTTACTTCATTTTATGACATGTGATTCGTAACCAATGTCGTTTGCCTAATCTAAATTGTTTTTAGGTGATCGAAGTTGGATCCTGAACAATTATTACCTACCACATGAGATGAAAAAAAATACTCAGTATTCTTCGCCTAGAGAGATCCCACTTATCATCTGGGTCAATGTCAATGTTGGCGTAAGTAGTAAGTACCTACTTATAAGATTTTACGCATGGAATGTAATGAAGTTAGAATGTCACCATCAATTTCCTAGGGTAAACAGTCTATTGTAGAAAAAAAAAACTATCAATTATAATCTGGATGGCGAACCCTTTTGAGTAGGTATATTAATATTTTACTAAATAACTAAATGAATACTTTTTTAATCAATTTTTATGGGTAATGATTACTCTCTGGTGTTTGCTTTTCTCCATCGCCAACCACCACGTCTCGACACACATAGTCGAGCGTATACCATGGTGTACCGAACATTGGGCGTTTTTCATAGCTGTGCTAAGAGTGACACCTGTAGAATCTTCCCGATATCTCGATTGGCGTGCAAGAATGCATGATTTCTAGTCCAATTTAATCTATTATGGTCATGCCTCAATGAAAAAAGACCTTGCTCATCATATGACGTTTCAAACTTTTTGAAAGAAATAGTGCCCCATAGAAACCAAGTTACAATAACCGAGCGGGTATTAAAACTTACTCGTTTGTATACATTGATATAAGTACCATGATAATACACTGTTTCATACAAAATCACAATATTAAAGTGGGCAAGTTTTGCAGAATAGGTCAAAGACATCTTTCAAAAATCTCGAATAATCCTTTTTTTGCAATGTGGGTAAAGTTAATATTTAACTACTTGCTACAATATAATATAATATATATATTAGCGTTTTGGAAAGAAATGTTGTACAACAATAACCCTTATTGCGATGTAGGCAGGGTTAATTTTTCAACCACATTTATCCACATTTTTATGTCCAGAGAGAATGATATTTGAATGAATGGATGGGACCTGTCGGATCTTGATTTCTATTAGCATCGTTTGCGAGGGTCCTTTCAATTTTTCAAATTGCGTATTCTCATATAAATGTTTGTATTCTATACAGGTGCCGTACGTAAACAAAAAGAACTGATGACTTCATTAAAATCGATTATTCTAACTCGGAGAAAGATCAGATGCGGTGCCTGGACATGCTCGCCACATACTGCGTGCAGGAAGCTAACCATGAAAAGAATATAAACATGAAACGGGATCTGTTCACCAAAGCCACAAACCTATACACCACTGCCGACAAAATCATCATGTATGATCATGTAAGACGATACTTACCCACTTTCATTACCTATTTTATTCAACCTAGTCAAATTTTGTTCAAATTTCTTTATATATAATAATATGAAGTGAACTTTACAATTTACAAGTTCAATCCATTCACAACATGACTTGGAAAAACAAAATGAAAACAACTGATTTTTCATTATACAACAGCCGAATTTACTTTACCGGCGAAAATGCTGTACATCTGTATTTTTTTTTTTTTTGCAGAATCTTTTGGGCTGAGCATACTTGTGCTTGTTGGAGGGTGATAAAGTGGTGGACGGTGGATGCGCAATTCAATTTTGTGGTGAATCAATCTTCCAACAACATTCCCTCGCTGTTCTGGAAAGTGTGCATCGCTTTCAATAAAAAAGGACTACCGCAGCGCTCTCGGCTTCTACAGGGAAACTCTGAGAACCAACCCCAACCGCCTGGCTGTTCTCCGTCTCCGTTTCGGCATGGGCCATTGCTTTATGAAGCTAAATAATCAGGATAAAGCAAGGTTTGGGATACTTACATTGTTTTAAATATTTTTCACAGCAAACGTCAATCTGTGAAATGAGAATATACTCATCTCTCATTTAAAATAGTTCAATATAATAGTTTAAATATTGTGCCAAGTGCAATTTTGCATTATCTATCTTATATTAAAATTCTAAATAGTCATGACTCTTGACTCTGGATCCAATTGGTAATGCAAGTGGCTAAACATCCATTTCTCATAAAAAAAATATTTTATATTTAAAATATTTTTTCCAATGAAAAACCATTATAGTGTAACAATAATTTAACCCTGATCATCCACAGATACGATTTCTAGTGCGCATGAATTACACAACTGATAAACATTCTACGAATAATGTTTGCTTTATAATAATTATTGACCTAAGAATAAGGTAGTATTATTTTGAAATACGCCATTTCTATTGACATTTCCCAGTGGCTAAGCCACAACATACGACCGTAGCCATAACCATAATCTAACCTAACCGAAAAAATATTTTTTTTTAAATCGGTACATGTTCAAACACGGGCATTACCATGATCTTACTCCCTACTTCATTTATCATTTGTCAATTTATGGCTACGGCCGTATGTTGTAGCTTAACCACTGGGAAATGCCAATAAATATGGCGTATTTCAAAAAATAGTACCTTATTCTTAGGTCAATAATTATTATAAAGCAAACATTATTCGTAGAATGTTTATCACATTTGAATGGTCAAAGATATAGCTTATAATTAGTATCTTTAGAATTATCTTCAAATGTGTTAATCGTGCCAATTTTTTAATAATAAAATGCCTAATTTTTGTTAAATTTGGGATCACAAATATTATTTTATAAATTTTTTTTTATCGTAAATATGTCACTATATAATGTTAACATTAATTTTACTAATGGTTTTGTAAATGCGTTTAAAAAATAATGAATCTAAAAAATATTAATACCACTGCACATGGATGTACCGAAATATGACTAAAGCATTAGAGCGAAAAGTTTAAAAAAATACTATTTTATGTAATAAAAATACTTTATGCAGTCATCAATTGTTTAAAATAAATATAAAGGATAATAAGGCTTCAAAATTATATAAATAGATTATCTAAAACGTTTAAGGAATGTCCAGGATTATGCTCTGAATATACCTAATAGGTTGAGCAAATGGCTGACATCCATTTCTCCTAAAAAACAAAATCTGTCAATACAAACCTCTACTCTGTGGAGGCCCATATGATCCTATTAGGATCGGACATGGTCGAAAGAAAAAAGAAAAAGAATACCATAAAAGCTCCATTTTTACCTACGCTGAGCATGTGGGCCGTTAAGTCTGTAAAGAAAACACGAAGAAATTATATGAACCTATAATTATGTCTGATTAATAAAATTACATACTTAATGTAAATATTATGATATAAATTTCATATATCACATGAGTATGAAATGAAATTTATGACGAAAAGAATAAAATCCTTTCTACATAAATTTTAAAAAGATCTCATTGCTCCATCTATCTAGTAATCATAATAGTAATTCAAGAACCTTGTCTATCCGCTTAATTCAGCAGGGTGAAAATTTTTCTCAGTTCAGTTCATTCGGTTGTCTTGTAATTTGTTTTCAGGGTTACAATCAAGTCCAATAACAACACAGAGAATCGGGGGTTGTGTGCGGAGAACTGTTACTAACTTGCACGAGAAACCGCGACCAGGCTACGCAGTTTGCACTTTCTGCATTTGTCCTGCCGCACTTTGGCCTCGAGCAGATGTTTATCATTTTATCGAGGGGATTCAGAGAATGTGTGTATATTTTATATCATATTTGTATAGGCGTACAGTTAAAAATATATTTTTTACTGGCGCTACAATCCGATGTGGATCTCGGCTGCCTCATGAAGAGGTCTCATAACAGATATTTTTTACAAGAAATATATGATCGTTTGCCCAACCTATTGGGTCCACAGCTTAACAGTTGATATTCCTAAATAATACACGTGATTTAAGAATGTAACAGTCTTCATTGAAAATATTTAACTTGGAACAGCCTCAGTAAAATACCCATTCGAAAAATCTTGGGCTGACTCAGCTGGCATGCGATAAATCTAGGGTTGATTCCCATGTCATGTTCTAACATTTTTATCAATTAGGTTTGTTTCTGAACCTGTTTCGAGTTATGTATGGAAGATTGATGAATGTTTCATTGTTAAATCTTGTGTAACATCTTGAAGAATCTATAATTTAATTTAAACTATTAAAAAGTACTAGTATGTCAGTACGAAAATTCGAAGAGATCCTTATGCTATCTATGAATCAAAATTTGTATATCGTCGATGCACATCAAATATGGTCTATGTGACTCTGAGTACATTCTAAGAAAATCGATAAAAACTGTTTAAAAAAAAAACGGAATGGAAAATAACACTTCTATTAATGGACAAATTAGGGAAAAAATATTTATTCAATGTGAGAATACATTTTATTGCAAATATTTACTATTTTGAACAAGAAAATGGCATTTTACTGCGTTTTTTGCACATGGTTCATATTCTATGCACAGTTTTCGTCACATGAACCATTTTTAATACTAGCTATCAAAATTTATCATTCAAAATTATTCAAATTTGATAACTAGGCACTAGTCTAGTGTCTAGTTAACAGAATTAAAATATGAGATTCTATTATCACAAAATTTATGTGAATGTTATGGATATACTATGCAATGGAATTGTGTAGTGATATGCAGAGGATATGAATTTTTTATTACAAAATAATTAATTAATTTTCTGTTTTGGCAAACATTTATTTGACTTCGGCTGATAATGTTTTTTCCATCTTCCCATGAAGTTTAACACTTATTATTGGGTCATCACAACACCCAGACTTACAGCACCAGCACCCATATTTACACAGTAAAAACATCCATGTAAAACATGTTGGCGGTGTAGCGGGAATCAAACCCGTAACCTTCAACTCAAAGTCGAGGCCTTCATTTAAATTTTCCCTCTTTCTTTAAGAATAAATTGTTATTCTTTAACAATATTGAAAGCATGAATATTAATCATTCTTTATTGAAAAAATAAACACAACTTCATTTTAATGTTATTTTTATTTCAAATCGTACATACTACATCAAACAAAATAATAACTATAAATAAGACCAACAAAACGAAGTGTTTTTATACAACATTGAAATTATTAATTTGAACATAGTTCACAACACACAAAAACTAAATTAACGTTTTTGCTCCAATTCCTACATGGACATTAGGGAATCATAAAAAGGGTGATGAACTTTGTCTATCACAAGTTTTAATTCTTGCAAATGCCTAAATTTGGAGTCAGGCAAGGCAAGGGGTCTGTTATACAGTGGCAATGGGAGAATATAGCCAGTCTTGCGGCGTTGAAGCAACTCTTGCCATATTCCAGAGCCCTCAAATCTGTGACAACAGGATCCCCTACTTTCTTTCCTGGTCTTAAAGAAGTTAAATTCGTATTTAAAGTTTCGTAAATTAAAAAGTTATTAAAATGAACATTTTTAATATTATACAGCTGTTTGGGTCGAGCCATTTGCATGCGTGATAAATAATCACTTGGATAATATATTGGGGGCTTGAAGTAATGCTCCAGCACAGAATGGAAATTATCGGCTTCCATCATAGTATGGTCAAAAATATCTGTTCTACAGTGACTTATGTCATTTTTGAGTAGTCACTTAAAGCTCTTGCCAGTATTCGATTCCGATTTTGGTAATTACAACCATTATAAATTAGGATGATCTTATTATAGTTACGTGGCTTGGTCCCTAAATAGTTGATAATATAACTTGTGAACTCGTTAGAGGTCACACCTCCACCTGTTTCGTGCCACACGTAGGGAGTCACGTCCGCATTATTTAGGACATATAAGATGAAATTATGTAGTTGTAGTTTCTGTTTGTAGTAAACAGCAGATGCCAGCAATTTCGTGCATAACATCACACTCCGCAAGTCCATTGTTAAAACTAATGTAGTCTCGCTGGTAGATTCTTTGGCAGTGTTCTTGGCCTTTTAAGCTTGCTCTTTTCGTGTTATGAACATCACACTCCGCAAGTTCATTATTAAAACTAATGTAGTCTCGCTGGTAGATTCTTTGGCAGTGTTCTTGGCCTTTTTAGCTTGCTCCTTTCGTGTTATGAACATCACACTCCGCAAGTCCATTATTAAAACTAATGTAGTCTCGCTGGTAGATTTTTTGGCAGTATTCTTGGCCTTTTTAGCTTGCTCCTTTCGTGTTATGAACATCACACTCCGCCAGTCCATTGTTAAAACTAATGTAGTCTCGCTGGTAGATTCTTTAGCAGTGTCCTTGGCATTTTTAGATTGCTCCTTTCGTGTTATGTGTTGGTCGTAAATTTCTTTCCCAAGAGTTTCACATTTAAATCCTACACAAATATCACATTGACCTTTGCGTGGATGGTGAATAGAAACTTTTTTAGCCTTTAAAACGTTGCTGGAAAAGTTTTTGTTCACAGTTAGCACATTGTTCTCTGTGCACCACATATTGAAGACTGATAGCATGTTTTGGGTTGATAAAAAAGACGATTCGACATATAGTCGTTTTGTTTGAGACCGAGAATAATGACTTGGAACAACTGGCAGAAGATTTAGCCACTTTTTTACATTCTCCACAGTTTCAGTTTGCTTGGCCACTCATTTATTTGTATTGTTGGGGGGAACATTTTCGCCGTCATTAATAATAATGTGTTGCTGATAACTCCATCTTATGTTGGTGCTTTGTGTGATGCTCAAAGTATTTATGAACATTTTGCGGCACACTTTATGTTTATCCCCGTCCTTGGTAAAAAGATATATACCGTGCTCTTGATTCTTCTTCGTGATAGCTGTACTTTCACTGCAACGCTTTCTTACAGCACGTGTTGCTACAAAGCCCAGGAAATATGCTTTTTTCTCTGACCAAGTTTTCAACATCCAAAAATTGTGAAATATGTGCAGGCGATCCTCTTCTGTTATTTTCTGACAACTTAAAGAATTTTTATATGCCACCTTGGGTAATTTGTGTGAACATCTTATTCCCATAGACTTTGCTTGCTTTGATTGGCTTTGTTGATATTTTCCGCAATGTTTTTTATAGCCGACATACCCTTTCCCCAAGACTCTCCTTTTTTTAATTTTCTGAACTAGTGAAATATCAGAATCCATTGGTAAAGAAATATCCATATCACTTTGTGGGATCCACTCTCCAGTTGATTCGCACAGCATATTTACATGAAAATACATCAAATTTATTTAATAAAATGTAATAACTTACCGCTAATTTATAAACCAAATGATCACAGGTACTAAAACAGTGATATTAGGTGTGGTTTATATAGTTTTACACTCCAAAAACAACTAGGACACGTACAAGTGAAATCATGATGTAAAATACGGACCATGTGACCATAAACCCGGTACTAGCCACGTAATCAATATGACGCATGTGCAGTAAGATCACATGGTTCATATTTAAATGCAAAGTTTTGAATGTTGGCACATAGTTTGTTTTCTATCTCCCTTAATTTTTGTTATTATCACATGGTTCAAATTTTACAAGGTAAAGAAAAAAAAAAGAAAAAAAACTGTATATTTAGCTCATTTTCGTAAAATCGTCACATAGACCATATTTGATGTGCATCGACGATATATTAGAATATGACCTGGTATTCACCACTTAAGAAAATTGCTTTACAATAATTGTTTTGTTCACCCATACGCAAGTCAGGCCGCTGCGGCTAGCCGGCATACAAAAAACGAAGTGCGTATGGGCACTAAGCTTTTTATCAAGTCATCATCATCAGCCGGGGTCGATCTACAGTTGGATGAAGGCCTCCCTTAGCTTCCTCCATTTTTCTCGGTCCATAATTCTTTACTGCCACATACATCCTTCTTCTTGGTCGTTCACTCATGGCTGAGGATCGTGACCACTTTTTAATTTTGCCATCCAACTTTATTGCTGAGTTTTTTCTTATTTTTTTATCAAGTATGAGGACTGAAATTTATGTTCTAGTCTATATTATTATAATGTTGTAATTATTATTGTTAATACTGTATGGTGGGCGAATTTAAATAATTCATGCAAAGCCAATGTATAAATATATTAAGTTGTTTTATTGTATTCAACAATTATTCCTTCACTGGGCCTCCCAATGTTTCAAAAATGTCATAAAGGCTCAACCAAACAACTACGAGATAATAAAAATTCTTGGATCACTATACGCTAAATCTACCTTTCAATCTTAACGAGATGTAGCTCGTGCACATCTCAAGAAAGTCACTGATCAATTCCCAGATGACATCGAAGCTTGGATTTAATTAGAGCAGTCTGATTTGCAGTTATATCATCCCATTTTTTATTAATATACAAGACATAAACTTTCATTTTTAAAGATATAATAATTATGTATAACCATCTTAGTCATTTTGTCATGTGTCTTTGTTTCATCGTTGATACTAGATAGATCAATATACACTTCAGAGAAGAGGTGTTTATTATCTGCATTGTGAAACTTGTAAAACAGTTTAGAGATTCACACAATTCACCAAGCACGTCTTTATAGCGAGCAGCAGCCATATTGTAGATCCAATTCATGGTCCGAAATATGTGTATCTATATGACAAGGGTGATCGACTAAATCTCATGGAGCAATTTGGGATAAAAAAAGTGTATTCCAAAAAAGTCTATGTGGATGTTAACTCATTCGACGCGGATGACACGGCTGCCGTGTCCCCGTTAAGCGGCCGATCGATCCAATTAACATGTTATTTAAATGCGGTAATTAAAAAGTAATTAAAAGGTACGCAGCGATTGTGTTAATCTGTAAAAGACTTGTTTTCGCAGGGTTTAATTGAATTTTAAAAACTAACCCAACACCATCTGTAAGTTGTCTTATTTCAATGAAAAAAATATGCATGACTGACAAAGTTTAATGTGCACTATTTATGGCAGTTCTTAACAGCCTACCTCCACCCTTCACCACTACTATCTATGCAATGTGCTGCTCACCCATCTAATGGTTAAACAATCAATGAAATGTAAAAACAATAAATTGTTGACTACGTAGTATACGTTTATACAGCAAATATTTTAAGTAATATTCTGTATAAAAACTATATCACGTTTGCTTAATCTTATCAATGCTTTTTTGTTTGCAGTATGAGAATTGTTTGAACAAATTCCACGCTCACCATAATGTGGATGATTTGATTTACATGGCCCGAGCAGTGTCGTATGCGAATCGACTCCAGGAAGCCAATATAGCTTTGCTACGAGCCAGACGAGTTGGGCCTTGTAACGGCTCTCTACTCTACACCATGGTGCTCATCCTGAGAAGAATGTCCGCCCACGTTTTGATTGGTCACAGAAGTTTATTACTTTCAATACTTACCTATGTAACTACCTACCCACAGAAAATTGATTAATTTTTGTATCATAAATTTCATGATTTTTCCTTTATAACATTGATGATTTATTGTAATATATTTAGACCAAGCAAAGAAATTACACGTTACACCTCCTTACATTTTTAAGTTTAAGTCGACCACCCAGTTAAGTACCTCTTGGATTGATGATTGTTAATAGAAAGGTAGTTTAAAGTATTTTAATAAATAATTGATGTTTTATGATAAATGTTGAATTTCATTTTTTCACCCTTTCCTTTGCTCAGCTGTTATAAAATATTATTATATTCGCAGAGAGCATAATATTCATAGACTATAGATACATCTAGACGCCACCCGTTGCATTGCTAAATGAAGCTGCGTGCCATGCGTTTGGTTTGTGGGCGAGCGAACGCATTCGTCTACAAATGTTCGAGACCATAGACAATTTCGGTAGTGCTCGCACTAGACGCTCAGAATTAAAATATAATTTTCACGTTTTTTTTTTTACGTTATATAGTATTTTTAAGCGGTCAAAATGCAACCATTAGGTAAAGATATCCATAATTTAAGTTATTTTAAAGAAACTAGGTCACTGATATTAAAATATATAATAATATACAAATAAATTATCACGAACATGTATCAACTTACCTATGAAGCGTAATACCATCTTTTTGCTTATCAGTACGGCTACCATATTTTAATACAACACATAAAACCATCTTTCCTGCTTAAATAACTAAAAATATTTACCAATGACTATGTTTAACACAAAAAATAGCAATTTAGCAACACGAGCTACGACGCTACGTGAAGCGATTTACCACAATTTGTCGGCGATACTTTTGGAAACTAACTCAAACATATGTAGACCTTTTATCTTACTCTAGCGCGTGTCGCAGAGATTATAAGGGTGCCGAATACTTTCCCACTCGCACTCATGCATCGTTTTTGTTCAGGCCTTGATAATATTACTAATTACACTTTTGGAGGAGTCCACACTGCTCTAAAGGGATCTTATAGAATATACTATATCACAATATTTGTGAAAGTGACATTCTTTATGAACACATACATCGTAGATATGGTAGCTGAACTGCAATAGCCTTGTCGGAAATCCAAGAATATTCTTTTTTAACCGAAATCCAGAAAATAGCCAATGGAACATCTGCAAAATTCAGTTTTTAGAGTCCCATCGTTTCTCAATTCAACTAATTCCTCTCAAATTTTATAGAGAAAGCGCTTCTATAGAATTTTCGGCATTGGTTGCGAAAGGGTTTCGAATCCAGTCGTATTGATTGTATGAATGTAATGATGAAATTTCTTTTGCTGCAAAGTTAATTGTTTTTGAGACGGATCCAAAATTAATTGCTTGTTTTTAATGGTGGTCTGGTAGGTCCTTTGATACATTTGTAGAGATCCTTGTCTTAACTCCTTCTAGATTATCAGAGCACGTCAATATATTATTTTCATTCTGACTTTGCATTGTTTTATTAAGTTCATGCAGGTGCTAAAATATATTACCGAACATATATTTTTATAATGTTTGAGGCTTTCACGGTTGTTTTTTATCGTAGTATATTCTTGGGTTTTCACCGTGTCTCCTTCTTCCTTCTTTACTCGACGTTTCGGGCTCGTTGCAGAGGCCATTATCAAGAGATATGTTTTATGATGAAATGTGGTGTAAAAGTTCGATCTTCCGATATTCCTAGTGAGGAATACTGGAAAGTATTTACTAAAGCGCCGAAGACTCCTGGGATATATGGGTTACCCAAGATTCACAAGCCTGACTGCCCACTTCGACCGATAGTTAGCGCAATCGACTCTCCCACGTATAGACTTTCTAAATATCTGGCGTCCCTTTTGCAACCACATACCAACGCCACCGCATCATGGGTTAAGGATTCAACACATTTTGTCAAATTATTAGCTGATATGACTATAAAGCCTACTGACCTCTTAGTAAGCTTTGATGTAGAGTCACTATTCACAAATGTCCCCCTAGATGATACCCTAAAATTAATAGGTGAAGTTTTCTCCGCAGAAATGACTGGACTTTTCAAGCACTGTTTGACGTCAAGCTACTTTAGCTTTCAGGGCAAAGTGTTTGAACAAACCGAAGGAGTCGCTATGGGGTCCCCTCTATCTCCCGTGGTTGCGAATTTTTTCATGGAAAATTTTGAACAGACAGCTCTTGACACGTGTAGATTAAAACCTTCGTGCTGGTTACGGTATGTCGATGATACCTTCTTAATATGGCCTCATGGTATAGAAGCTCTAAATGAGTTTTTGGCCCATTTAAACAATCTACATTCGATGATTAAATTCACGATGGAGATTGAACAAAACGGAGCTCTACCATTTCTTGACGTGGAAGTTATCAGAAAATTGGATGGTTCTCTAGGACACAGAGTCTATCGGAAACCAACTCATACCAATCGTTATTTACATGCTTCTTCTCACCATCACCCTGCTCAAAAAATGGGTCTGATTTCGACTTTGATGACAAGAGCTCGGCGTATCTGCGAATCTTCGTATTTAAAATCCGAGATATCTCAAGTATCAAAGGCTCTTCAAGCAAACGGATATTCTCACAATATGATCCAAAAAGCCACCAGAAGCAAAATCAACCTTAACCCGATCAGTCAGGAGGAAAAGATACAGTTCAAAGGCCGGGCCTATCTACCTTACATCAAAAACACCACAGATACTATTTCCAGGATACTTCGGAAACATAATATTGAAACAATATTCTCAACATCGACAAAGGTCCGAAATATGCTAAGACCAGTAAAGGACTCACAGCCTTTGTACTCGGCAGGTGTATACCAGATAAGCTGTCGTGGATGCCCAAAAAAGTATATAGGCCAGACTTCTAGAACGGTACAGAAGCGTGTGAGTGAACACGAGAGAGCATACCGTCTTAAACATTACACGATGTCGGCAATTGCCGAGCACTCGATGGATACAGGGCACAAATTTGACTTCGAGACCAAGATATTGGGTCGGAATAAAGGATATTTCGCACGATTGGTAAAGGAGGCCATTGAAATCCACAGAAACCCTGAAAACATTAATAGGGATGATGGATTACGATTAAAAACGTCATGGCTTCCGGCACTATCAGCAAAATCTAATATTCGAGCCAGTATCTCCGGTCGTAATGATTGACAGATTACTCTGAGCAACGTTTGCTCTTAGATAATCGGATTCCTTTTGACATTCTTAGAGCAACATTTACATTCACATACCTACACCACATTTCATCATAAAACATATCTCTTGATAATGGCCTCTGCAACGAGCCCGAAACGTCGAGTAAAGAAGGAAGAAGGAGACACGGTGAAAACCCAAGAATATACTACGATATATTTTTATATGTACGCAAATTTGGTTATTAAGTAATTATCGTATAATATACAAAATTATTTGTTTTTTTGCAAGCAATGCACCGCGACACACCTACCGTCTAGCGGCGCACCGGTGTGCTATAGAGCTACAAGTCTCATGACAGTGTTAAACAGAGTATGATTCTCTCAGTTCAGATGGCATCCTAGTTATTTTCGTGGAGCGTATGTGGCATAGGTGCTGGTGCATTATGGCTCATCCATCAATATTGACCACGGCACTGGGTGTGTAGAAAATGATGGGTATTAGGAAATGAAAAAAATATCGACGTTATCGTGACATTGTTACCATAGAATACTTCAATGTAGTTACTAGGTGCTGGGAAAATTCTAGGGAGAACAATAATTATCCACTATAACTGCTTAAGCAGGGATGTGGTAAATAGACGGATAAACTTATATTAAATAGTATTTCCAGTACCCTAAACCTGAAAGGCGCATCACATGTGACAGAAGATTTTGACGTATGATAAGCAACGACAACAAACTTAGTATACATATAATCATAGACAATATATGACAAAATACAAATATTTAATAATTATTAATTATACATGATTCATACGCTGTCATTCGAAACGATAAGGTGGATAATGAAAGGAGTTTTACCTACCAATAAAACTCTTATTATTCATGTTGACTTTGAAGTCCTTGAGATAGGGTTTGCTCTTTCTTCTTCGCGTGAGGTTATATTCTACTAATTTATTTTCCTTTTTATTTTCGTTGGTCATTCTCCCCTTTTTATTTACTGGTCATACCCGCTCGCCTTTTTTTATGTAGGGAGTTTGGCATTCCTTTGTTTTCATTATGATATGGCTCAAGGAACCAGGTAGAAGTTACCTGGACTTCAAAGTCAACATGAATAATAAGAGTTTTATTGGTAGGTAAAACTCCTTTCATTATTCGAATTTGACTTTGAAGTCCTTGAGATATCTGTTTGTTATCACCTGGTGTTGGGTATGCCAAATTCCTGTATGTGACAATGATTCATTGACGAGGTATAGACCATCGTGACTTTCAATGTATATAGTTGAATAGAGAAGTTAATGGGTTCTTTGCCCTTCTGATAGTGGTGTGTCCATCGTTCTCTGGTAGTTGTCGTGAAATGTCGACACTACGCCAGTTACCTCTCTTTAAGATATCATCTATTGGGTATATTTACTGTTTAAGGAAGCCACCACTGAGCGGACACTGCCTGGTGGTTCTTGTACACCTGCTTCCAACAGTACTGACCTTATCCAATTCCCTATAACTGTCCCGGTGGCTAGTTTTGGTGGTTCTCTTGAAGATATAAATAATTCCGAAATATCCTTCCTCTCTCCTTGGGTTTGACATGCAGACGAGTTTCCGTAACCAGAATACTGGGTCGATGTTTTGACACGTGGAAGCGCTTAGCTTCCATTCCGATTGACAATGCTTGGCGGTATCTGTCTTTGCGCAAAACATTGGCCATTCAATTATGTGATCACCTTTATCCACTAATCCATTGTCTACTATTACTGAGTAGTGTGAGGTCATGAACCCTTCGTCCCGATGCGAGAAGCAGCCGAGTAGGTAGCTGTCCTACGAGACATTTCGAATAGGTTGTACTCCACCGGTGTTGTTTTCCTAAGATGATCTACCACTCGTCCTGGATCCCAAACCGGTGGTTTGACAGGTTTCGTTTTGTGTACCGAAATTGCTTGTAACATATTGTGTTGTACTAGGTACCACGTTGATGCTGATATCTACAATGATAATCGGTTTGCAAAATGTGGCTATGGCTGACTTATGCACCAGGATGGTGTTGTACGACAAACCCTCCATGTTGTGCAAGTAGCCTAGGTATCTGGCCAATTCCATTGGTTGAGGGCTATTATGATCCATTAGGTTCATGTTACACCATGTCATTGTCTTCCATTTGTTCCAAGCTGGTTGTAAATTGTTAGAGTCGAAGGCCGCCATTTGGAAGCAAGGAGTGCCCTTTCTTCCACCATTCAATTTGATGTTATTTCACCCCACCCGAAATAACCCTTGTTAAAGGGACAGGTCCTGGGTCCTTGGAGGTGGACGGTTGGTCTCCATACCTACTAGTGTCGTATGTAGGTGAGGCATTGTATAAGGAGGTACTGTCGCCCTTTTTCGTAAGTCCACTTCCCAAAAGCATTGTTTCCAGCTCGGTGCCACTAGTAAGTACTTCCCTTTTTCTGAGTTCAGGTGCGCTAGGACTCGTGAAAGTAAGTTTGGTGGGGGGAATATCCACGCAAGTCCTATACTCGGCTGAAGGCATCGTTAAACAGCGCGCCACTGTCTGTAATGTCTCGTGACACATACGTTGCAACGACATCTGCTGTTTCGCTTGCGAATAAATCCACCTCGGAAACACCCCATCTTTGAAACAGGGGGGTGGTTGCGGTGTTGATGAGGTGCCACTCGGGAATGAGTTGTCTGCGGGAGAGATGATCTGCCACACAGTTGTAATTTCTGCGGAAGTATTGTACAGTAAACGTGATGTTAGCTCGACTGGTAAATACTAGTATCTGTCGGCATAGGTTTAGCAGGGTGACAGATTTTGTGCCGGCCTCGTTGTTGATGTATGCCACCACTGTTTTGTTGTCTGTCTGCAGAAGCAGATCTGATCCTATGATTGATTGTAACCGAGATTGAATTGCAAACATTTCCTTCATGTTGGAATGCCATGCCATGCTAACTGGTCTTGTTCCCACGTACCTGATAGGTGGTGTTCATTCAGTTGGGCTCCTTAGCCTGTGTCGGCTGCGTCTGTCGTCAGGAAGTGATTGAATGTCGTTCTGTGTGTCAACTATGAGGAGCCTATCACCTGGAGCCACCACATGATGTCCTGTTAGGCCTGTGGTGGGATTGTCGCCTATTGGCGAGAATGTGACCTCGACAATATTGATGACTGGAGCTTTGTAGCCGTCGGCAATGCAACCTTCCTCGTGGAGGTAGGATGAGAAGTTAAGTCGCCCCCAGAAGGGATTGAACATGTGCTTGCCTGAGGGACCAACTGCCTTTTTGTACCTGCATTGTGTCAAATCTGAGGATCCTATCGCCTAGGGCCACCACATGATGCCCTGTTGGGCCTGTGGTGGGATTGTCATCAATTGGCGAGGATGGGACCTCGGCCATATTGATGACTGGAGCGTTGTAGCCATCGGCAATACAACCTTCCTCGTGGAGGTAGGGTGTGAAGTTGAGTCGCCTCAGAAGGGATTGGATATGTGTCTGTCTGAGGGACCAACTGCTTTTTTGTACCTGCGTTGTCAACTCTGAGGATCCTATCGCCTAAAGCCACCACATGATGTCCTGTTGGGCCTGTGGTGGGATTGTCATCAATTGGCGAGGATGGGACCTCGGCCATATTGATGACTGGAGCGTTGTAGCCGTCGGCAATGCAACCTTCCTCGTGGAGGTAGGATGTGAAGTTGAGTCGCCTCAGAAGGGATTGGATATGTGCCTGTCTGAGGGACCAACTGCCTTTTTGTACCTGCATTAGCAGATGGTGACGGAGTGCTACACACTTCTCCGGCGACAGAAACCTCCGCTTGTGTGTGTCCCACGTGATGTCCAGGAACCCTCATTGGCTTGGGTTCAGACAGGGTCTTTTAATGTTAATTAACCACCCTAAAGACTGTAGGAAGGTTATCCTGTATTCCACCTGAACCGAGACCGTTTCTCGGATTGGTTGGCCACTAAGAAGTCGTCTGGTAAGTGAATATTCTCAGCCATTCTTTCGTAGGAATTCGGCGACCTAATTGTGTCAGGGATGCAAACATAATCGTAGCGGCTGACAGCACGAACGGGAGACACATGAATTGAAGGAGCTCCCCTTGGTAGTCTAGTCGAACGAATCGACGATGTTGAGAAGCCATGGGTACCTGGAGGTATGCCTGGCTTAGATCTATGATTACTAGCCAGTCTTCTGTTTGTAAGACGGCTGGAACCTCGTAATGGTGAAGTTGTTTGAATGGCTTTGGCTGTAGGAACGCATTCAAACGCTTTCGGTTGAAAACAGGGCATAGGGTCCCGTTTAGTTTCTTGATCAGAAACAGGGTTGAGAGAAAACTGGGGGTTGGACCCGCTTCTTCTAGAACCCCTGAGTTCTTTAAGGGCTCGATCTCGAGAGTGACCTCTGCTGATTGTTGCGTTTGAAATTCTTTCCGTAAAAGTAAAGAAGGACTTACCAATGGTGGTGTCCGCACAAAAGGTGTCGGGCTACGGCTATTATTTTTTTACCAATGTTGGGGGGGCGGGGGTACACTACGCCATCCAGCTCCCCGAAAGTCTCCTAGGCGGCCCCCAATGTTGTTGGTCGTTCAGATGCGGTCACCTCCGCTTAGAGAACGGATCCCTGGTGGAGCCCGTACCTCCGATGGAGAACTCCCTTCCCACAGGACGTGCCTCCCGAGTGAAGGTATCCTTTCGGTAAGGATCTGAGTCATGTTCTCGCAAATTTTATTATTCGTTGTCCCCAAAACCCTCTTCGATTTTTTGGTACAGGCCCATCGCTGTTATGATGTTTTGAGGAATGGTTGCCCAATCCACTAACCCTTGCATACCCTTACAGAAGCTGTCCCGTTGGGAAAACATCGTATTCTGGAGGGCCGCGATGGTCCTCTCCGTCAGATGGTTAGTTGATGACGAGTGGTCGCACCGACGCAACTTGTCATATAGACCAACTCTACGACCGTAGGGGCCGCCAAGAATTATTTTTTGGGCGTTGTGCCACTCCTTGCCGGTCCCCCTGCTGAAATAAGGTACGTAACGAGGATACCTCAAACATCAGCATCTTAATCGACGCTCGTAGCTACGTTGAACTTTTCCTCCTGTAGCAGTCTTGCTTCGCCGTCTGATGTCCATTGCTTTTAGAATATCCTCCTCACTTCAGATGTTGCGCCACAATCACTGATCACTTAACGTTCACTTAACTATCACTTAACGTTCGTTCAAGATAAATTTTTTAATAGTTAGAATGAACTGTCAGCGCAACATGTAAACTATAAGAAAGCCAAATCCATAATGAAAACAAAGGAATGCCAAACTCCCTACATAAAAAAGGCGAGCGGGTATGACCAGTAAATAAAAAGGGGAGAATGACCAACGAAAAGAAAAAGGAAAATAAATTAGTAGAATATAACCTCACGCGAAGAAGAAAGAGCAAACCCTATCTCAAGGACTTCAAAGTCAACATGAATAATAAGAGTTTTATTGGTAGGTAAAACTCCTTTCATTATCCACCTTATCGTTTCGAATGACAGCGTATGAATCATGTATAATTAATAATTATTAAATATTTGTATTTTGTCATATATTGTCTATGATTATATGTATACTAAGTTTGTTGTCGTTGCTTATCATACGTCAAAATCTTCTGTCACATGCAGTGTTGCCAACCGTACTATAATTATAGTATTTGTACTATAATATTGGTCCGCGTACTATGTACGATATAAAATAGGTATAGTACGCCCAAAATACTATAATTTTACATAAAAGTACTATAATTTTGTACTTGCCATTTCGCAATCGAGTGGTCTTCGGAAATTTGTAAATTTGCGGCCCGCGGCGAAATATTTTTCCTAAAAAAAAACAAGCCGACCATGAAAAATTGGGAACCTGCGGCCCGCGGCGAAATATTTTTCCTAAAAAAAACAAGCCGACAATGAAAAATTGGGAACCTGCGGCCCGCGACGAAATATTTCACCTAATAAAAACGAGTCGACTGTAAAAAATTGGGAAAATTTTCATTTTCAACAGATGACAACGCGTACTATATTTTATCCCCAAATACTATAATTTTGGAGGCTTTGTACTATAATTCCACTTTCAAAATATGGCAACACTGGTCACATGTGATGCGCCTTTCAGGTTTAGGGTACTGGAAATACTATTTAATATAAGTTTATCCGTCTATTTACCACATCCCTGCTTAAGCAGTTATAGTGGATAATTATTGTTCTCCCTAGAATTTTCCCAGCACCTAGTAACTACATTGAAGTATTCTATGGTAACAATGTCACGATAACGTCGATATTTTTTTCATTTCCTAATACCCATCATTTTCTACACACCCAGTGCCGTGGTCAATATTGATGGATGAGCCATAATGCACCAGCACCTATGCCACATACGCTCCACGAAAATAACTAGGATGCCATCTGAACTGAGAGAATCATACTCTGTTTAACACTGTCATGAGACTTGTAGCTCTATAGCACACCGGTGCGCCGCTAGACGGTAGGTGTGTCGCGGTGCATTGCTTGCAAAAAAACAAATAATTTTGTATATTATACGATAATTACTTAATAACCAAATTTGCGTACATATAAAAATATATCGTAGTATATTCTTGGGTTTTCACCGTGTCTCCTTCTTCCTTCTTTACTCGACGTTTCGGGCTCGTTGATGATGTATCCAAATGATGTATCCAAAATCTAATGTGTCCAGCGCATATTTTAAAACAAAACTTGCCATTCATAATTTTACTCTCTGCAACCAAAAACGATAGATGGTCTTTGCAATGTTTTGATTGAAGTCGAAAGTGGGCTTACTGCAAATTAGCTTTCCAGTGTAATAATATGTCAATAATTTACTCTTCCTCTTCTGCCTCTTTCTACGACGATGACGACTATAAAACCACTATTCTGTATAGTGATGGAGCAGGGAAAAAAACCAGGAAAAAATTTAGTACTCACCAATGCTTTATTAAATTAATATTGCAATGCCACATAATATCACCAATGTACATTAAAAAAGGAGAAGGACCACACTCAAATTGAGGTTGAACGATTCGCTCTGTAATTGAAATGAGGTTGAGAAATAAAAAAAAACGTGTTCATGCTGATTATATAACTGCGTTTAAAGAAGCCAGGAAAAACCTAAGCCATACCATGTCACAATCTCCGCCTATAGTAAAAGGGAACGACTCTACCTACGCTATGACCGGTCCCAAGCCCAGATAAAGGAGGAGGGTTCGTCGTAGGGTTAATCACCCAACACGGTAAAAAAAACCCCGATTACGAACACCAAAACAACTGCCTTGGACCCCGGACTCCCCATAAACCAACGACCCAAGCAAAGAATTAAGGACAAACGATTATATATACAATGTGGCACATGGAACGTACGCACTATGTTGCAGCCGGGCTAGATGGAGGAGGTTGCAATTGAATTGCATAAGTATAAAATGAGCGTGACTGTATTGCAGGAAATAAGATGGGAGGGCGCAGGTTTCATAAACAGGAAAAACTACACTTTGTATTACAGTGGATCTGCAGGTACGCAGGGTCGCTATGGAACTGGGTTCTTAATCAGCTCTGATATCCGCAGGGCAGTACTAGGATTTGAGCCAATTAGTGAGAGATTATGTACACTTAAACTGAAAGGTACACTTTTCAAAATTACGTTCATCAACGTTTATGCCCCAACTGATGATGCGACCGAGGAAATTAAGGATAGATTCTATGAAGATCTGCGAGAGCCTGCGAAAAAGTCTTCCCACATGATGCTCTAATTATCTTGGGAGACTTCAATGCAAAAGTTGGAAAAGATGAAGCATTTAAAGAAGTAGCTGGGCAGCACAGTTTGCATCAAACGACAATCGATAATGGTGAACGTCTATGCTTTTTAGCGGCTGCAAATAATTTATTAATTAGTAGTACATGGTTTAAACATAAAAATATCCATAAAGGAACCTGGAAAATACCTGGAAGTAATACATGCAACCAAATAGAATGATCAAATTCTTATATCAAAAAGAAGAGGGACAACAGTGGAGGATGTGCGCGTCTGCAGAGGAGCCAATTGCGATTCTGATCACTTCCTGGTGAGAGCAAAATTAAAACAAAAAATCTCCTTAATACTCAAAAAAGAAGGCCAGAGAAGAACTAAATGGAAAGCTGAAAAATTGAGGGATGAAAAATTTTTGGATAAATACCAGGAATCTATAGAAACAAACTTAAAAATGACTTTAATAACCGATGATGTGAATGTGGACTGGGAAAATACAAAAACTGTGTTATCACGAGTGCCACAGAAATTCTGGGGGAAAACAAAGCAAAAATAGAGCAGGATGGTTTGATAATGATTGCAGGCAAGCACTGTTTGAAAAAAATGAAGCAAGGAAGAAATGCCTACAAAGGGAAACTCGCCAAAATTACGAAACTTATAAAGACAAGAGAAAAACTGCAACAAAGCTCTGTCGAGAGAAAAAGCGATTGATGCTCAAGAGAATACTTCATGACATGGAATGTCAAAGAAGAAACAATGATCCCAGAAAATTTTACAAGACTAAATCCTATCACCCCTGATTAAACTCCTGTAAGGATAGTGAAGGACAAATGCTGATCGAAAAGAAGGACATTATGGAAAGATGGAAAGGCTATTTCACAACACTTTTAAATCAGGCTTATAGTAATGGTCATGAGGAAACGGAAGAAGTATTGTACCACACTGCTGAGGAATTTATTGATGAGCCTACTCTGCCTGAAGTAAGAAGAGCATTAAGAACGCTGAAAAACAATAAAGCACCTGGAACCGACAGGATAACAGCCGAGCTGATAAAGAGTTGTGGCCCTACACTGGAAGCAAATATCCACAAGATAATTCTCAATATTTGGGAAAAAGAAATTCTACCTGAGGAATGGAAGATGGGTATAATAATCGTGCCTATTCTGAAAAAGGGAGACAAAACAATCTGCGATAACTACAGAGGGATCACAATTCTAAACACAGCTTATAAAGTTTTCTCATCTGTACTGTATAGCAGGTTAATGATCTATGGTGAGGAAATCCTGGGAGAATACCAATGCGGCTTCCGACCAAATAGATCCACCATAGATCACATCCATCTCATGAGGCAAACTATGGAGAAAGCGCACGAATACAACCTGACACTCCACCACCTGTTTATTGATTTTAAACAAGCTTTCGCCAGTGTGAATAGGGATAAGATGCTGCAAAGCCTAAAAATACTGGGAATTCCCTTAAAACTAGTAAGGCTTATAAAGACCACACTGACAGATACTAATTACAAGCAGATCCAAACAGAGGATGATCGACCATGGTGGCACTATGAAAATAAAAGCAGAAAACGCTGGGCTGGAAATAAACCAGCCAAAAACTAAGTATATGGCCAGCACACGCGATCAGGTACCGCTGCAGAATATAGTCATAGGACAGCATGCATATGAAGGGGTGGACAAGTTCACGTATCTCGGATCCAGCCTAAATACCCAAAATAAGACAGTAGAGGAGATAAAAATCCGCCTTATCTCCGGGAATAAATGCTGGCATGCCTGCAAGCGACTGGTGGGGTCAAAAATTCTAGGCCGAAGAAGTAAACTTCTAATTTATGAAACGATTATAAGGCCAGTGGTCACTTATGGCTGTGAGACTTGGTGCTTGACTCAAAACGAGGAAAACAAATTAGCTGTCTTCGAGCGAAATACTCCGCAAAATCTTTGGACCCACGTTGGAAAATGGGAACTACAGAATTAAAATGAACCACGAGTTGGAAGAGCTATTTGAACAGCAATTAATCATAAGACACTGTAAGTTCCAAAGACTACGATAGGCGGGACATGTGGAGAGAATGCCTGAAGTTAGAGCGCCAATGATCATGACGAAGTGGCTACCCCAACGGAAGAGACCCAGAGGCCGTCCAAGAAGGAGATGTGCTGACGCCGTAGAAATGGACTGGCTTCATATAGGAAGATCCGGTAACTGGAGAAGTGTGGCGAGAGACCGGAGTGAGTGGAGAGCGGTTGTGGAGGAGGCTAAATCCCACCCCGGGATGTAGCACCGTGGAAGAAGAAGAAGATACCATGTCACATATTTGTGCCATTATTTTAATAAAAAAAATATTGGTGTTAGATTTTACAAATCCATAGGTACAACCAGGAGGAAAACTAATGACTTATATTCGAGCACTGCAATATAATGGATCTAATGAATGGAAATATTAATTTCAAACTGCGTTTTAGTGAAGAATAGCAAGAGCTCCCTCCAATCTCTTTGTCCCTGTACGAATAAATTAAAGTACTATTATGCAACCAAAATTCTTTGCAGCCTTCCTCAACTATATCAAGAAAGGCATGAAATAAACAGCGCTCGGAATGGAGCGGAACGCCCCGGAGCGCCGTTCCGGTTCGTGAATTCCTCGACAATTCCGTTCCGTCTCGTGGAATCCTCGAATCTACCGTTCCTTCTCGTGGAATCCTGATAGCCAGATGTCTCGTAAAATTTTCGAGCCTCATCAGACTATTTAATATGGCGTTTCGGTTCAGAATGTGTTGAAATTGAGGAATATGAATTAGTATAATATATTTTTTAATAAATCTTTCTATTAAACAATGATTTTACTTGTTGACTACCCCTGTTAATACTTCGTAAATGTCGATACAAATTGGTGCCACAGTAAGCCAAATTTCTTCTTAGAAATGCATCTAGGTAAGTATATCTTTTCCTAACAATACATTTCTAGACAACCCATGTGTCTGATAATAAAAAATACAGTTTTTATTGAAGAAAGAACCCTTACATTGATTGCTCTCTTCCGTTTTCTTTAAGACAATATGAGATAATAGTACCTACTTATAGGTATTATTCTATTCTATAGTGATATTTAACAAGTTGTTTTTTGCTTGAAGACAAAATCACAGAATACATAATTTATTTAGGGTACCTACTACTAATAACGATAATAACGTAAAATTATTACGTACCTAATAATTGTAATACACACTGGTAGGTATGGTTTGATTTTCAATTAAAACACATGAAATATCTACATAACATTATTGTGAAAAATAGTTAATTTGTTAATTAAAGTTTTATGAATAATTAAATTACCTCAGTGTAGGTATCTACCAAGGCTTGGATTTTCGACCCTTTGGTATCAAACGCGGAGCTTAGCTGACTTGGATAAGACTGGTAAGAGTGTAAATCGCGGGTTCCCAAACAGTTTTTTATTTTGAGTACATTTGTAATCAATATGGGAGTGGAAGTCACAATGTTTTATGGAGTGAAATGAATGGGAGAAACAAAATCATAACTGTCCGATTGACGATTGCGCAAAATATAGGATATAGTATAGCTAACTTTAGATAGGTAGGTTTGACGCATTAATAGTTTTGACAATACATCACAAGACAATCGAGGCCGTTCATTAGTCGAACTGTTGATGTTGGTGTTCAGCAACTATGCCCTTTTTATGGATTTTAGGGTCTCTCATATTGTCCGAATTATTGCGTCAATAAAACAAAAGCAAACGCGCGCTGACCGCCCGTCATTCAGGCAAACAATAGTGATTTATTGCAGACAGCTTGCATTTATTTTACTTGCATTGTTTGTAAAGTTTTTGTACTTAACTTACAAATTTTTTTTTACTGCAAAACGAGTGTAAAATAACGCACTATTAAAATGTATTAGTAAATATTTCAGTTATGAAAATTGTACATGAATTTCTCCAAAAATGTAACGTTAATGTCTAGTGTATAGTATAGTGTAACAAAAATGTAATTCTGTATTATTAATAATGTAACTATTTATGCCTGTAGTTAAAAAAATGTATGTATACTTTTGTAAACCATTATAAAGCAGAATAGCCTTTCATTTAGAGAAGAGCTCAATTGCTTCCAAATTAAGAAAAAAAAAATGTATTAGTTGTTCAAGCATTATCGAAAAAAAAATTACAGGGATGGAATGATGTTCTGACGCATTCACATATATCATACCTTGGACTTCCAACTGTCCAATTTCATTTGAAATAGTTAGGTAGGTACAATAACGATTGACACTATTGGAAAAAAGAGGCTGCGTGCCATGTAGATTAAACATTTATTTATGTATATTTTTTTTAGAATTATTAACAACGTCCTTGCTTTTTCGTACAAGTTGGTTGTTGGTAATTTTGAACAATCACAAACACCCAGGCTTTGAGAAAAACAAATTAATATTGTGTCCTCACCGGGTCAAACCCAGAACTCTCGGGTGGAAGGCCAGCGCCTTACGCAACTACATCACGAGAGCCTTATAAATATTTATAATTGCTGATTGAAAATTTAGAGATATTTTACATCATAGGTATTATGATAAAATTATATGTGTGGGTATTTATATTATATATTAATATTTATATTTAAATTATATTGTGTGGGTAAGTAATTAAATCACGATATGAATAATATGATTGACGGTCCTAAAATATTATCAAAAAAATTGGGATGGCCATTAACTCTGGCTAGGGGCGATATTTTCTTTAGTGATGCCATAGAGCAGTCACGTCTTGAAGGGTAGGTAGGTAATCCACTGTTTAGGTGTTCCATACGTTAAGGAGCGGCAAACAGACAATGAATAAAAAGAGGATAATATAATTTTTCGAAGAACTATTTCGTGGGAAAAAAAAATCGCCTGCGATATATTTATATTATTTATTATTTGATTTGTCCTACAAAGGCCTATAATATAGTATAGGCTGTTCGGACTTCAGATGTGCCCCAAATTTGCAATTGTTTACCCTTTACAAGCAGGGCTGAATTTGCCAAAGGGCTACAGGTCCGGGACCCTAATTTAGTATGTCTCTGGAACCAGGAAAATAATTTGAAATCACAAAAGAACCTTGCAGCAAAGGAATACGCAAATGTACGAGCTTCTAGAATTTTGAAGATAAGAGCCCAATTATAAGAACATTGATGACAAATAAGTGATTTTGCAAAAAATGAGTAGGTATTTAAAAAAAAAACTACATTTAATATGGTATTGAGGGGGGGGTAATGTGTAGGCGCAGAGCTCCTTCAAGCGTAAATGAAACCCTGATTACTAGGCATATCGCCCTTATAATATCCGAAAAATATCTAACCCAAATTTAAATTTTTTGATTATTCAGCGCTCCGGCTCGTAAGATTTTCTATTTCGAGCACTGGAAATAAAATAACTAAGAATACCTTCAGTTCTTGAAAACAAGTATGGTGGCTGATTATCACTAATTTTATAATAATCTGTCATTTGAAAGCTAACTCGAAAATTAAAATGAATTAAATATTATTTTGTTCATTTATGTGATGCTTATTACCCCTATTTATGCGATTTTATTGAATTTTCCAACATAATGTAGACAAGCAATAGATACTGTAAAACTTGGTGCTGTTTATTTTAATTCAAACATTGTAACTCCCAGCTCAAATCTCAAAAAAACAAAAGCAAACCATGTAACTCCTCTATATTCTATGTTAATAAATATTTTGTAAAAATGACCAGATTTACTCATTTATAACATTAAAATACTAAAAGTGTTCAAATTTCCTAAACCAGTCAGTTTTATTTTAAAACAGTTTTTTCTTCCTTCTGTGAAGTTGGTTAATACGGAGTTACAAGTTCCGCGCATTTAGTTGACGAAATGTCATTCCAATATTATCTTTTGAAGAAAATATCGTTGCATAAAAATACATTGTTGCTTATGAAACTAACATTCATCCATTCAAAATCATAAATAAAAAGACAAATTTTAAGTTTAATAATGATTTTTTTTTAAATTTTGACACTTTTGTGTATACAAAATATTTATTTTTAAGTAATCTATTATAAACCGAAATATTTAGAGAGCATACACCGTTTTAGCTATTTTGCGAGATTCTTTTGACTGGATTTTCCAAACGGATGCGGTTGTTTTTGTTCGGGATATTTTGACGGGGTACTTAGTGAAAATGGAAAAATGGGAATTTTTCGCGTAATTTACATGGAAAAACAATACAAAATACATGAAAAATCATCTAATTAAATTACTCAAAGGTGTGCATTTAAAAAATGTGGAAAAAAAATGTTTGATGTTAAAACTTGACGGCCATTCAAAGTCAAATTTATAGCTTAATATAAGAGATAAAAAATTGAAAAATCATGTTAAAAGTTTAAAAAAATATATGTAATCGTATGCACCTAACAAAACAATTTTAAGGTAAATTTAATGATTCAAGTATCAAGTCACTAAATTTAAAAAAATAATATCTCTCAAGATATAATCTCTAAATCAAAAAAAGTACGTGCACAAACGTAAGCCAATAATAGACAAATTGATGACCTAATAAAAAGTTTAAAAAGTTTGTTGGGTGGTTCTACTTAACGTTCATCAAATATTTCATATCGAATAACTCACGCACTATATAAAAAAGTATGCAGAATTGCGCATTAGCTATGCGATAAGAGATTTTACTAAAAGAAATATTTTTAAACCCACGCAGTCAGGTTTTGCATACAAACTTAAAAATTAAATAGCGCGCTGAATACAGGTGAAAAGGCAAAAAAGAATCGTGCACTAACGTTCTCTACCAACGCACTAGTGCTTACAATTTAAATTTTGAAAAAAATACAAGTTTAGTGACACAAGTATCCAGCATTTAGCTGGGTCACCCAAATTGAAATGCAAATAACCCCCTTAATGTGCGTGCACAATCGAAATAAACGCGTGCACAAACGTGCACTAACGATGCACAAACGAATGCACTCAAAAAAAGTTGAAATTTCAACATTGGGTGACCCAACGTTTAGCTGGAACACCCAATTTGAAATTGGAATTTTTCGGTTATTATAGGTGCACAAACGAAAAAAAAACGTGCACAAACGTGCACTAATGATGCACAAACAAACGCACCCAAAAAAAATTGTAGTTTTAACATTGGGTGATCCAGGTAAATGGACCTGGTAGGTACTGCACCGCGATTTCCTAACTCTCGTCTCGTGTGGCACCAGACGAGATGACGTAATTGTGACGTCACGCTCGAGGCATGCCGACCGCGCACAGAATAACCATAGAAAATTTTATTATGATACACCTATATGTGTATGGTGACAATGAATAGCGCCGCTGTCTGACCACTCGCTATTTTCTCGAATGCTATTATCACTCCGGTAGTACGTCATAATGATGTCATATGACGTCATCTCGACCGGGAAGCTTGCACTCGCAAGTTCTAACATAGAGCCCCTGAACTCGCAATGCGTATTGCGTATGCTTAAAATGTAATGACGTCACTCTTTAGTTCCTTGTACCTACCGCCGGTGCTAGGTCATGCGACTTCGAAACATTTTGATTTTTGGTAATAGTGTCAAGATAAACCTTTAACATAATGTATCGTTTTGAATGTTTAGTTTCGTTATAATTATTACATTGAAGTAGCAAAAGTTTTGTGATGTGATTTTACTTCATTTTATGACATGTGATTAACGTACCTAACCAATGTCGTTTGCCTAATCTAAATTATTTTCAGGTGATCGAAGTTCGATCCTGAACAAATATTACCTACCGCATGAGATGAAAAAAATACTAATAAATTCTTCGCCTAGAGCAGTGGGGGGCAAACTGTGGCCCGCGGGCCGCATGTGGCCCGCCGGGTATTTTTTTGTGGCCCGCCATCATTAATTGTACTTCTGATTACGAATAACTTTTTTATAATTTTTTAAGAAATATTGACAATAGATTAAAATTTGAAGAATTTGTTGTTTCGTAAATGTGTTATCTCAGTAGGTACGTCTTCCTTGCGTCTCGTCTCACACTATGTAACCAATATTTTCGACAATGAACATCGTGACATATTTAAATACTTTTAACTCCGCGTTGCAAGGAAAAAAAATATATTCCCATGATATGGTAAAAAGTTTGATTGGATTTCAATTAAAACTCAAGTTAATCCTTCGACAAATATCGAATAACAACGTGGACCACTTTCCAACTTTGAAGTTGCTGAATATACCAGAATATAAATTTGAATAATATGGTAAAATTATTAAAGCTCTGAATGACGATTTTTCACAAAGATTTGGTGACTTCCAAAAAATTGAGACAAGTTTAGCAATAGTACGCAATCCATTTTCAATAGATATTGATAGTGTACCGCATGGCCCCCACAAGGGGGAGCTGACAGGGCTCTAGCCTAGGGGCCCGGGCTCAGGGGGGGCCCAGCGTGACGGGTCGACCAGATAAATGAGATAAACACACATCTTAATTTTGCTCTAATAGCAAAAAAAAGTCGCCTGCGGCGCTAGCTTACTTCTAACTTATTACCATTTTAAAACATATAGTTGTTGGGACGTGTTGAGAAATACTGTGTTAAAAAATCGCTAAATTACACTGAATTTTATTTGACCTCGAACACCATTTGAAAAACAATACTGGAGAGCGTCAGACTGCCTTTAACCATAGCGATAGGTAGGGGGCCCGCCCAAGACCCTGGCTTCGGGGCCCGCGTCAAGATGTGGGGGGCATGGTGTACCGACAGAGCTACAACTTAAGATTATTGATCTGCAGTGTGACACTGATTTAAGAGAATTGCATCGTCGTGAAGAAATCTCCAAATTTTACAAAGCCCTTAATTCAGACAAATTCGACCAACTTAAAGATTATGCAAGAAAAATGTTCGTTATTTTTGGAACAACCTATATATGTGAACAAACATTTTCGATCATGAATCTCAATAAAAATTCTTTACGATCAAATATCTCCGATGCCCATTTACAAGCAGTTTTGAGAATATCAACTACAAAATTAACACCTGAATTTAAAAAATGTTAAAAAAAACAGTTTCGTTCTTCTAATTAATTTTTTTGTAATGTTTATTTTTCGTGATAATAAATAGTGTATATCTAAAAATGGTATTTTACTTGCTCATTTTGAATTCTTGAATTTGGCCCTCCATCCAAAAAGTTTGCCCCCCCCTGGCCTAGAGAGATCCCATTTACCATCTGGGTCAATGTTGGCGTACGTAGTAAATTTAGATTTTACGCATGGAATGTAATGAAGTTAGAATGTCACCATCAATTTCCTAGGGAAAACAGTCTATTGTAGAAAAAAAACTATCAATTATAATCGGGATGGCGAACTCTTTTGAGTAGGCATATTACTTAATATTATACTAAATAACTAAATGAATACTCTTTTAATCAATTTTATGGGTAATGATTACTCTCTGGTGTTTGCTTTTCTCCATCGCACAACCACCACGTCTCGACACACATAGTCGAGCGTATACCATAGTGTACCGAACGTTGGGCGTTTTTCATAGCTGTGCTAAGAGTGACACCTGTAGAATCTTCCCGATACCTCGATTGGCGTGCAAGAATGCATGATTTCTAGTCCAATTTAATCTATTATGGTCATGCCTCAATGAAAAAAGACCTTGCTCATCATATGACGTTTCAAACTTTTTGAAAGAAATAGTGCCCCATAGAAACCAAGTTACAATAACCGAGCGGGTATTAAAACTTACTCGTTTGTATACATTGATATAAGTACCATGATAATACACCGTTTCATACAAAATCACAATATTAAAGTGGGCAAGTTTTGCAGAATAGGTCAAAGACATCTTTCAAAAATCTTGAATAATCCTTTTTTTGCAATGTGGGTAAAGTTAATATTTAACTACTTGCTACAATATAATATACCTATATATATTAGCGTTTTGGAAAGAAATCTTGTACAACAATAACCCTTATTGCAATGTAGGCAGGGTTAATTTTTCAACCACATTTATCCACATTTTTATGTCCAGTGAGAATGATATTTGAATGAATGGATGGGACCTGTCGGATCTTGATTTCTATTGGCATCGTTTGCGAGGGTCCTTTTATTTTTTCAAATTGCTTATTCTCATAAGTATAAATGTTTGTATTCTATACAGGTGCCGTACGTAAACAAAAAGAACTGATGACTTCATCAAAATCTTGAATGCGGGCTGCACTAACCGCGGCCAACATCGATTATTCTAACTCAGAGGAAGATCAGATGCGGTGCCTGGACATGCTCGCCGCATACTGCGTGCAGGAAGCTAACCATGAAAAGAATTAAAACATGAAACGGCATTTGTTCACCAAAGCCACAAACGTATACACCACTGCCGACAAAATCATCAAGTACGATCATGTAAGACCCACTTTCATTACCTATTTTATTCAACCTAGTCAAATTTTGTTCAAATTTATTTAAGTATATTTAATAATATGAAGTGAACTTTACAATTTACAAGTTCAATCCATTCACAACATGACTTGGAAAAACAAAATGAAAACAACTGATTTTTCATTATCCAACAGTTTTTATTTGCAGTTATTTTTTGCAGAATCATCTTTTGGGCCGAGCATACTTGTGCTTGTTGGAGGGTAATAAAGTGGTGGATGGCGGATGCTCAATTCAATTTTGTGTTGAATGGAAAGTGTACATCGCTTTCAATAAAAAAGACTACCGCAGCGCTCTCGGCTTCTACAGGGAAACTCTGAAAACCAACTCCAACCGCCTGGCTGTTCTCCGTTTCGGCATGGGCCATTGCTTTATAAAGCTAAATAATCAGGATAAAGCAAGGTTTGGGATACTTACATTGTAACCATAATCTAACCTAACCGAAAAAAAAATATTTTTTTAAATCGGTACATGTTCAAACACGCGCGTTACCATGATCTTACTCCCTACTTCATTTATCGTTTGTCAATTTATGGCTACGGCCGTATGTTGTAGCTTAACCACTGGGAAATGCCAATAGAAATGGCGTATTTCAAAAAAATACTAAGTACCTTATTCCTAGGTCAATAATTATTGTAATTCAAACATTATTCGTAGGATGTTTATCATATTTGAATGGTATAAGACATAGCTTATAATTAGTATCTTTAGAATTATCTTTAAATGTGTTAATCGTGTCAATTTTTTAATAATAAAATTCAGATTATTAATCAAGATATAAATCACAAAGATTATTAAATATATTTTTTTATCGTAAATATGTCACTATAATATAATGTTAACATTAATTTTACTAATGGTTTTGTAAATGCGTTTAAAAATTAATGAATCTTGAAAATATTAACACCACTGCACATGGATGTACCGAAATTTGACTATATTCTAAAACATTGGAGCGAGAAGTTTAAAAGAATACTATTTTATGTAATAAAAATACTTTATACAGTCATCAAATGTTTAAAATAAATATAGAGGATAATAAGGCTTCAAAATTATATAAATTGATTATCTAAAACGTCTTATTAATGTCCAGGGTTATGCTCTGAATATACCATAAAAGCTCCATTTTAACCTACGCTCTATTATATGAACCTATAATAATGTCTGATTAATAAAATTACATACATAATGTAAATTTCATATATCACATGAGTATGAAATTTATGAGGAAAAGAATAAAATTCTTTCTACATAAATTTTAAAAAGATCTCGTTGCTCCATCTATCTAGTAATCATAATAGTATTTCAATCTCCTTGTGTATCCACTTAATTCAGCAGGGTGAAAATTTTTCTCAGTTCAGTTCATTCAGTTGTTTTGTTATTTGTTTTCAGGATTGCAATCCAAGTCCAGTACCTAACTCTGCGTGCGTTCCACAACACAGGGAATCAGGTGTTGTGTGCGGAGAGCTGTTACTAACTTGCACGAGACACCACGACCAGGCTACGCAGTTTGCGCTTTCTGCATTTGTCCTGCCCCACTTTGGCCTCGAGCAGATGTATATAATTTTATCGAGGGGATTCAGAGAATGTATGTATATTTTATATCATATTTGTATAGGCGTACAGTTAAAAATATATTTTTTACTGGCCCTACAATCTGATGTGGATCTCGGCTGCCTCACGAAGAGGTCTCATAACAGATATTTTTTACAAGAAACAGATGATGGTTTGCTCAACCTATTGGGTCCACAGCTTAACAGTTGATATTCCTAAATAATATACGTGATTTAAGAATGTAAGTCTTCATTGAAAATATTTAATTTGGAACAGCCTCAGTAAAATACCCATTCGAAATATCTTGGATCTTCTCAAGCTGACTCAGCTGGCATGCGATAGATCTAGGGTTGATTCCCATGTCATGTTCTAACATTTTTATCAATTTGGTTTGTTTCTGAACCTGTTTCGAGTTATCTATGGAAGATTGATGAATGTTTCATTGTTAAATCTTGTGTAACATCTTGAAGAATCTATAATTTAATTTAAACTATTAAAAAGTACTAGTATGTCAGTATGAAAATTCGAAGAGATCCTTATGCTATCTATGAATCAAATTTTGTATATAATAGAATATGACCTGGTATTCACCACTTAAGAAAATTGCTTTACAATAATTGTTTTGTTCACACAATAAGTTTTTATCAAGTCATCATCATCAGCCGGGGTCGATCTACAGTTGGATGAAGGCCTCCTTAGCTTCCTCCATTTTTCTCGGTCCATAATTCTTCACTGCCACATACATCTTCTTCTTGGTCGTTCACTCATGGCTGAGGATCGTGCCCACTTTTTAATTTTGCCATCCAACTTTTTGCTGAGTTTTTTCTAATTTTTTTTATCAAGTATAAGGACTGAAATTTATGTTCTAGTCTATATAATGTTGTAATTATTATTGTCAATACTGTAAGTGGGCGAATTAAAATAATTCATCCAAAGCCAATGTATAAATATATTAAGTTGTTTTATTGTATTCAACAATTATTCCTTCACTGGGCCTCCCAATGTTTCGAAAATGTCATAAAGGCTCAACCAAACAACTACGATTCTTGGATCCCTATACGCTACATCAACTTTCAATCTTAACGAGATGTAGCTCGTGCACATCTCAAGAAAGTCACTGATCAATTCCCAGATGACATCGAAGCTTGGATTTAATTAGAGCAGTCTGATTTGCAGTTATATCATCCCATTTTTTATTAATATACAAGACATGAACTTTCATTTTTAAAGATATAATAATTATGTATAACCATCTTAGTCATTTTGTCATCTGTCTTTGTTTCATCGTTGATACTAGATAGATCAATATACACTTCAGAGAAGAGGTGTTTATTATCTGCATTGTGAAACTTGTAAAACAGTTTAGTGATTCAGATTCACAATTCACCAAGCACGTCTTTATAGAGAGCAGCAGCCATATTGTAGATCCAATTCATGGTCCGAAATATGTGTATCTATATGACAAGGGTGGTCGACTAAATCTCATGGAGCAATTTGGGATAAAAAAGTGTATTCCAAAAAAGTCTTATGTGGATGTTAATCTGTAAAAGACTTGTTTTCGCAGGGTTTAATTGAATTTAAAAAAACTAACCCAACACCATCTGTAAGTTGTTGTCTTATTTCAATGAAAAAAATATGCATGACTGACAAAGTTTAATGTGCACTATTTATGGCAGTTCTTAACAGCCTACCTCCACCCTTCACCACTGCTATCTATGCCCCAAGGCTTTCTATGCAATGTGCTGCTCACCCATCTAATGGTCAAACAAGCAATGAAATGTAAAAACAATAAATTGTTGACTACGTAGTATACGTTTATACAGCAAATACTTTAAGTAATATTCTGTTTATTTCTGTGTTATTTCTGTACACGTTTGCTTAATCTTATCAATGCTTTTTTGTTTGCAGTATGAGAATTGTTTGAAAAAATTCCACGCTCACCATAATGTGGATGATTTGATTTACATGGCCCGAGCAGTGTCGTATGCGAATCGACTCCAGGAAGCCAATATAGCTTTGCTACGAGCCAGATGAGTTGGGCCGTGTAACGGCTCTCTACTCTACACCATGGTGCTCATCCTGAGAAGAATGTCCGCCCAAGTTTTGATTGGTCACAGAAGTTTATTACTTTTAATACTTACCTATGTAACTACCTACCCACATTGATTTTTTCCTTTATAACATTGATGATTTATTGTAATATATTTAGACCAAGCAAAGAAATTACATGTTACACCTCCTTACATTTTTAAGTTTAAGTCGACCACCCAGTTAAGTACCTCTTGGATTGATGATTTTTAATAGATAGGTAGTTTTAAGTATTTTAATAAATAATTGATGTTTTATGATAAATGTAATTTGATTTTTTCACCCTTTCCTTTGCTCAGCTGTTAAGTTATAAAATATTATTAAATAATATTCGCAGAAAGCATGATATTACTAATTACACTGTGATCTAAAGGGATCTTATAGAATATACTATTTCACAATATTTGTGAGGGTGACATTCTTTATGAACATACACAATTTTAAAACATATCTGCTCGAATAATGGAACCGCTGGAAGCTGTGTCCCATTGTATTCTGACCAAGCCGCAAAGGTCAATAATACTAGCATAATTTGTAAAAAGCTTCAGTCACATTACGGCTAGTTATGCCGTAATTGAATATAATACTGGTGACTAAATTGGTAAAGCACATCGGCCAGAATTCGATGTATACAGGTTCGAATCCTGTCAGGTGTCATATTTTTTCAAGTACCAATGTTTCTGAGGTGTTTTCAAACAGTGCAGGTAGGTAGGTATGTTGTTCTTGTCGGTATATAGGAAGCCAGCGGCAAACAAATTTTGAAAATAGCTGGTATAGGTACCTACTGGATTATTTGTTAGGTTAGGTTTTCATTTTTGTATTCATGAATTTTGCCAAAATCAGCAATGAAAATTGGCGCGGTTCCCGCCTGGCTTCCTGTAAACCGACTTGCACCGATACCGGTTATTACATACGTAAATCAGTGCCCCGCAACCTTTTCTCACCCAAGACACACCACAGGTTTTCGCAGAAGACAGTGACACACCACATGTAAAACAATTTATACACCAAAACATGGACCCCAAATCCTGAAGGGGGACCACAGACTAGGATATTTGCCCCTCCTACCTATCGCTAAGGTTAAAGACAGTGTGATACTCTAAAATAGAGTTTTTAAAATGGTGTTTGAGGTAAAATTAATGGTATTGAATGTTTGTATTTATTAATACATCCACTTGAATTATGGTTAGTTGTCTGGTTAAGAATATTTGTTTGTCGAATATTGACACAATAATAATAAATAATTTTTGTTACCTACAATCGAATGTTTACCAGCGTAGTAAAATAGCGCTGCAGTCGACTCTTTTTAATATGTGAGCAAATTAGTAATTTGTGTTTATCTTTCTTATCTGGTTGACCTGCCACGCAGTCCCACCCCTGAGCCTGGTCCCTCAGGCTAGAGGCCTATCAGTCCCCCACCCTGTGTATTTTTTGACTTGATATTTTAAAGAACAACCCGAAGTTCTTGGTTATACTACATTCTCGAAATTTTTAATTATAAGTTGAGTTGAAAAACTTTTGCACACATATATCGTAGATACGGTAGCTGAACTGCAATAGCCTTGTCGGAAATCCAAGAATATTCTTTTTTAACCGAAATCCAGAAAATAGCCAATGGAACATCGGCAAAATTCAGTTTTTAGAGTTCCATCGTTTCCCAATTCAATTAATTCCTCTCAAATTTATAGAGAAAGCGGTTCTATAGAATTTTCGGCATTGGTTGCGAAACGGTTTCGAATCCAGTCATATTGATTGTATGAATGTAATGATGAAATTTCTTTTGCAGCAAAGTTAGTTGTTTTTGAGACGGATCCAAAATTAATTGCTTGTTTTTAATGGTGGTCTGGTAGGTCCTTTGAAACATTTGTAGAGATCCTTGTCTTAACTCCTTCTAGTTTATCAGAGCACGTCAATATATTATTTTCATTCTGACTTTGCATTGTTTTATTAAATAGTATTTCCAGTACCCTAAACATGAAAGGCGCATCTCATGTGACAGATGATTTTGACGTATGATAGGCAACGACAACAAACCTAATATACTTATATTCATAGACAATATTTGACAAAATACTAATATTTAATATAATTATACATGCTTCTTATGCTGTCATTCGAAACGATAAGGTAGATAATAACTACTTATAATTTTGTTTATTGGTTGTCTTATTAATGTCTTAAAATTGGGATTTTTAAAGTACCTAACTAGCGTTGGATATAAAGCTTGCTCGTCATAAATTAATGCATAACGAAACATTTATGAACGCACGAGGTCTAAAGATACAGTGAAAGCCATCAATAATTTGTAAGATAAATAATATAATATTGTGATATTGGAGTGGTGAAAACAGTTTTTGGTGACAGCTATGACTGTTGCGAATGGCTTCGCAAAGTATATTTTGACGACGCACCAATAAAAATAAATACAGGTGCTTTCCAAATTGAAGCACGAAGATGTTGATTATCATGGATTATTTATAAATGGAAAACAGATAGAAGCCGTATTTGCTGTTTT
The DNA here is from genome assembly GCF_057557595.1 of Rhyacophila brunnea. Classification (NCBI taxonomy): domain Eukaryota; kingdom Metazoa; phylum Arthropoda; class Insecta; order Trichoptera; family Rhyacophilidae; genus Rhyacophila; species Rhyacophila brunnea. Next base: position 41,090,943 of record NW_028232751.1, read on the forward strand.
GCGAAACTCTTTTGACCAGACCATCCATGCGGATGCGGTTGTTTTTGTTCGGGATATTTTGACGAGGTACTTAGTGAAAATGGAAAAATGAGAATTTTTCACGTAATTTACATGAAAAAACAATACAAAATACATGAAAAATCATGTAATTAAATTACTCAAAGCTGTGCATTTAAAAAATGTGAAAAAAAAATGTTCGATGTTAAAACTTGACGGCCATTCAAAATCAAATTTATAGCTTAATGTAAAAGATAAAAAATTAAAAATCATGTCAAAAGTTTAAAAAAATATATGTAATCGTATGCACTTAACAAAACAATTTTAAGGTAAATTTAACGGTTCAAGTATCAAGTCACTAAATTAAAAAAAATAATATCTCTCAAGATATAATCTCGAAATCCAAAAAAGCACGTGCACAAACGTAAGCCAATAATAGACAAATTGATGACCTAATAAAAAGTTAAAAAAGTTTGTTGGGTGGTTCGACTTAACGTTCATCAAATATTTCATATCAAATATCTCACGCACTATATGAGAAAAAAATTAAAAAAGTATGCAGAATTGCGCATTAGCTATGCGACAAGAGATTTCACTAAAAAAATATTTTTAAACCCACGCAGTCAGGTTTTGCATACAAACTTAAAAATTAAAGAGCGCGCTGAATATAGATGAAAAGGCAAAAAAAATCGTGCACTAACGTTCACTACCAACGCACTAGTGTTTACAATTTAAATTTTGAAAAAAATCTAAGTTTAGTGACACAAGTATCCAGCATTTAGCTGGGTCACCCAAATTGAAATCCGAATAACCCCCTTAATGTGCGTGCACAAACGAAAGAAACGCGTGCACAAACGTGCACTAACGATGCACAAACGAATGCACACAAAAAAAGTTGAAATTTCAACATTGGGTGACCCAACGTTTAGCTGGAACACCCAATTTGAAATTGGAATTTTTCGGTTATTATAGGTGCACAAACGAAAAAAAATCGTGCACAAACGTGCACTAACGATGCACAAACAAACGCATCCAAAAAATTTGGAGTTTTAACCTTGGGTGATCCAGGTAAATGGACCTTATGGAAAAGAGGTAGGAAGGAAGCATAATGCCGGCGCTCCATTGGCACGCAAGTCAGACGATTTACAGTCTTCGGACTTTTTTTTCGCGTGGAGCACCCCAGGTCTGCGGACTTTTTAATCCGCAGACCAGGCTCGTTGGATTTCAAACATGTTTGATATTTTACCTCCGAGTTGCCAGACTTCGTCCGTCGATCGCAATGCAAATTCGATTTGACATGACGCAATCATTCGGACCGCAAAAAAATCTGTAATTGTTTTAAACATTTTCATTGATTTATTTGTTAATTTACACATTATAAAATGAGAGATTTACCAATTATTTTTTTATTTGTATTTATGAAATTCATAAAAGAAAACGTAAATCACAAGAAATCGTAATTTCACTGCTATATTATTTTACGCAAGTCTACATATAAATAACACAAAATTATAGGGTTATCAGAAGATATTACGATAATCGCAATTTTTTACTTTTGACAGCTCGATTTTTTATTCGTTCATTGATCAGTAGCAGGGCATAGACAAATCGGACGATTTAGGCCTACCGCGCATGAACGATTTACTATCGTACGGTCAACAATCGAGGAGTTGTAACCATCGTATTGCAATGCAACCCCGCGCATGGACGATCGAGCGAACAGCCGAATTGAAAATCTGTGTTCAGACACAAAATTTTACACCGATTCGAACCGGTCGGGGTCCCATTGGCAATGCTATTAAATGAGAGCCCGCACATGACTAGTCATGGCCGGCCGAGAGTGCACTCATACATGCACGCACAAGTGACGCGGTCGTATGTAGCGCACGCATACATCGAACCGCCACATTTGGCTTGACAGTTCATCGATGCGTACCTATTGGCTTTGCATGCGCGTACCAGTCCCATTTTTTCAGTTTCTTTCTTCACAAATTAATAATATATACACCCACATTTTCAAACAGTTTGATAATCTATACAAAACCTCTATATATTATATAATATAAGCTCTACAAAATCCATTTTGACGTTTCTTATATTGCGTCCGCCATTTTTAGGTGCGGACACATATCTTCAGTGCGCGCGCATTGCCTCCGATCTATATCACGCCATGCGCGCTCAAACATATTGGCCGATAATAATTTGGATCATGCGCGGGCAAACAAACGATTGGCCGAATGCGTTCGGCCGGTTATGTAAACGTTCATGCGCGGTAGGCCTTATTGTCCTCGGACTTTTGGCTCGCCAATGGAGCGCTGGCATTACAGCCGGGTTGGCTATCTTACGAGACTCTTTTGACAGGACCATCCACACTGATGCGGTTGTTTTTATGGGATTATTTGGCGGGGTACTTAGTGAAAATACAAAATTGCGAATTTTTCGCGTCAGCGACGCAGCCATAGACTAAATAATTTTATTTACGCGCCAGATTTAAAATTGTAAATAATATTAATATTTTACGCCAATTATTCTATAATTTTTATGAATTAAATATGAAAAATACATGTACACTATAGCGCTTTCAGAATTGCTACAACTATTACCCACTTCGCGTAAAGTGTATTTTAATTATCTGAAAACAAGATGGCTGCATTGGATGCAGCCATAGACTAAATACTAATGTCAAAGTGACAAGTCTTGACAAACAAACAAAATGTACTCAACATCGGACGACGAAGAAGCGTTTTTATTACTATGCTTGGAAGAGGATGATAATGCCAGGTTTGACTATTCACACCATTACGTGCTATATTTATTTTCATCCAATTCATAAACCATTTTCGACTAATTTACCTACTATTTTTCTTCTCAGGGAAAAAGAAAATGGATTCATGACATCAATTTACAGAGAAGAAGGTATGGAGAATACCACACTTTGATGCCTCAACTACGCAAAGATGAAAAGCGTTTCTACATTTATTTTCGTATGACCTTCGAATGTTTTGACGAAAAATTTAATGCCATCACAAATGGCATTCGAAAATGTGATACAAACTATCGCGAGGCCATCTCGCCTGAAGAACGGCTAAGTATTGCATTGAGGTAAAAAAAGATGATGTATAATGATATAATTAAGTTTTATTATCAACATGTCTAAATAGAATCACAAAGATTATGGGGAATAAATATTCGCACAATTCAATAGACTGTTTCCACAAAGCACTGACAACATTTAAAAAGATGTTTATTACATCGGAAATGGATGATATTCACAAATCAACTACAACTGTCAAATGATCGATTTGCAAAATACATAATTTATATTCATTGCTCAATTCTATATTGTCAGTGAGCTATTGAAATTTCATCGATTTAGTGTGATGTTGACATTAGCGTGTACCTATTCATCAGTAGTAATATCGTCTTATTTCCCATGAGTATACCTAACAAGTATGCTCTTTTTCTTTGATCTCCACAGCCTACCTCTTTCCAAAAGTCACCCTTTGCCAAATATTACAATGTACACGTCATGTAACTAGAGTAACTGCGCATAGACACAACAAGTAAATTACCTACTCAATAAGAATTTAACGGGAATATTATTTTGTGTCGGTAAAAATATTTTTTAATTTCAGACTTCAAGAAAGGGCAGGTTTCCCGAAAATCATTGGGTGCATTAACTGCACCCATGTGCGAATATACCCGTCATACTTGGAGACTTTCAAAAATGAGCGCAGAAAATTTTCTGTAAATGTGAAATTCGTAAAAAAATCTATGTTGTTTCTGATACATTCATATTCATTACGTATAATATCATAACATGACATTTATTTTTATGCAGGTATCTGACATGGACATTCTGGCAGTGAGTGCCAGATTTCCTTTGAGTGTTTATGACCAATTCATATTTAATGGATCGTTGGTAAAAACTGAAATGAAACATCCACAGAACGACAAGAATTGGGAATTTTGTTCTATTAAGGAAGTATGTTAAACTTTACTTTACTATGGCAGTACCAGTAACAAATATTTTTGTTTGGTTTATATTCATCCGTATTTTGTATAGGTACTTCAAAAGAATCAAAATTTTGCATAGGTATGAATATGATATTTAATGAAACAGTTTTTTAATTATTTAAATCCTGATTTCTAATATTTTTACAACTTTCAGTCGAAAACATATTCAAATTAACAGACTGTGTATATTGAAATCATTCTAGTGCCACCATAGGCCAGCCAGACTCACTACACGGCTGCCCGCTGTTTGACCAGGGATGTGATTTGAGTGTTTTTGGATAATGGACCACACCAGATCGCATAGCTACAGCAACAAGTGCAAGACCAACCGTGGCTATACATACAGTATACATGTATATATTAAATATAATTTATGTATATTTATTTATGGCTTATACACCAAAACAAAATATGTCACTTAAACTTAACTGTACTTGAGTATTTTTGCAGGATCATTCAATAAAAAATACTTGGTTTAGGTTAAGCAAGTTTTTATAATCATTTTTGCACAGAATACAAGAAAAATATTTATATAATTATTAGAATTACAATGAGCTTTAAAAGTAACACGATATTGTAATAAAATAGACAAATATGAAAAAAAATAACAATAAATTGTATATAGATAGGTAGACAGGGTTCAGATGATTTTGGCAGTGCAGGCGACTCATTTAGGTGTCAGTATTGTTACTTTCAAATGACAAATAACACCGTTCCAATGTGATTCGGTCATGCCAGAAGAATCTGTCCTTCCTCTATTTAGTAACCGGGCGTTTTACAACTTTAAATGAAAATTAAGTAGGTGTATAGATAGTATATTTTTTCTAGTATAATATTATTTAATTAGGTGACTTTATTACTTGAAATGGTGTTTACATGGTAGATGGATTATAATGGTTTTGAAATATAGTTATTTTTGTTAATTCTACTTTAACTGAGTCATTTACCTTGACAGCTGTTTCGGCACATAAACTCATTTTTGGAACATTCAACAATAATTTGTGATTATAAAAGAGCTACAGGTCATGTAGCAAATTAAATACGCTTAGTTAAATAATAAATACGTACCAAATATTTTACAAAATATCTACACCACATACATCCATCGAATATGGTATATAAAATACAGATTCAAGTATCAAATAATTCTTGGATAAATAGATGTTTATGTTTTTGTATATATGTTTTTTTTAAATACTTACATGATACTGTGTTGTATAACATTTAAATTTATAATTTTGATTTTGATTTACATACTTAAATGTACCTACATAAATTTGTAATGTACAGTAGGTACTTAATTACATTTTTACCATTACCATTATTCGATTCTATCCACCCGCCATGTCTATAATTACCCCAACGCTGGATAGAAAGAGACATCACACAAAATTGGCTGTTTGATAATAAATGGTAGTTGAAAAATATTTTAGAGTATGATTATGTCCATAGAAACAGGTTTTAAGTCATTCATGTTTGTCCGAATAGTGTGTAGCAGAAAAATAGAAATTTTAAAAAGGGTCTATTCAGTATTCACCCCATTCTACGGCAAACATTTTTCTTAATAAAAATAGGTACATCAATAGAGGAATCATAAAATGGACCTTGGCCCTCGCCCACACCTTATTCATCCTTGTATATTATATTATCACACTTATATATCAATTAACATTGTGCACAAACGCCACTTTTGTTGATTGACACTTCACTTAGTTGATCTCTTTGTTCACGTGAAGTACAATAAAAGTATGTAGCAGCGAAGAACTAGAGACCGAAAATAGTGGAAGGAGCTAGAAGAGGCTTTCATCCAACAGTGGAATGACCCCGACTGATGTTGATGGTGAAATATTATTTTAATCCTGGTAATGCTGGGGGTTTCATTTTTAATTTCTTCTGGTGCTTTGTACGTTGAAAGGTTGAAGATCTTTGCTAAAATTAAATTCATCACAAAGCATTAGTATATATCCAACATTATTCAGGTAGGTATCGATGATGGGAATATATTATTATGTACTTAGAGGAGGTAGCTGACCTTTATATTTACATACTCATAAAATTATGAATCTTATTGCCTAATGCAGACCAAGATATACCTACCTACATAATATCACATGAACAGAAGTTTAAGAACATCTCAATTAAGTTTAAAATGTGTGTAGGTATACAAATTAATGTGAAACAGAAAACATTGGTTATGTTAGGTAGGTACATGGAACATGTAGATATTATCTTGGTTCGCGGTCGGAACTGGGCAAAACCAGTTTATTAGCTCAATATACCTATACATAATGAAGGAAATATATTGTAGGTACATATCGTTTTTGTGATTGAGGTCTTTTGAGATCAAAAAACAAACAACCTAGGTACGTCGTACTGTAGATAACCCAATAGTAAGTAGGAAGTGTAAGGTTTTTGGTCTAAAACCTTACAAAATACCACCATGACGACATGGAGTACCTACTTATCTACCTATATGTATATTATATCTTTAGCCACAATAGAAATGCAATGCTGCATAATGTTAGATGCAAAAAAATAATCTTAAAGACTACCTACCTAACCTAAAAAAATATTATCAAGATATTATCGACGAATATAAAATGGGTATTTACGTGACCGATACCGAATATGATTGAAGTATTGTAACTGATACCTAATTATAACATTATTGATATGACTGCTCGAAAGTCGAAACCAAAACGTCAAACGATCGCAATAAGTTAGAACTGTCAGTGCACTAACAATCAAAGTTATAAAGTTTCTGTTATTAAAGGCTGTGCATGACGCAAATTAATAATATGTATTTTTTAAATATCGGGACCTTAGATTAAAGTTAATTATTTATAATAGCATATTCATCCTGTCAAAAAACTTTACATACTTTGGTTAGACAAAGATACCTACATAATATTATTATGACGACCTTCATACCATTTTCAACAATTTCCCTGCCAATTTCATCCCATATCTTATCTTTCTTTCTTATGTTTTGTAGTCACTGTCAGAGAAATCATAAAGGATTGGATATTTCCGGACCAACTCGATCAGCTGCTCAATATCTTCGCCATTTTGATTTTACTAATTCCCTTGGCGAAATCTGTCCGCCGCGTCAGTGTTGCCATATTTTGAAAGTGGAATTATAGTACAGAGCCTCCAAAATTATAGTATTTGGGGATAAAATATAGTACGCGTTGTCATCTGTTGAAAATGTATAGGTTTTTTGTTTCTCCGAAAAAAAAATAACGGAAAATTTAGTAGAAATTGTAAATATTTCACCGCCACAATTTTTCATAGTCGGCTCGTTTTTTTAGGAAACATATTTCGCCGCGGGCCGCAGGTTCCCGATTTTTCATGGTCAGCTCGTTTTTTTAGGAGAAGAAAATTTCGCCGCGGGCCGCAGATTTCCAAATTTTCAAAGACAACTCGATTGCGACATGGCAAATGCGAAATTATAGTACTTTTATATTAAATTATAGTACGATATTCAAAATTATAGTATTGTGGGCGTACTATACCTGTTTTATATCGTACATAGTACGCGGACCAAAATTATAGTACAAATACTATAATTATAGTACGGTTGGCAACACTGCGCCACGTAGACACGCGTCGTTCTCGAACGAACGTATCCTTTAAAACTAATCTATAGCCAGCGAACAAATCGGTCCCGTGTCACCTGGCGCTTATGTCGTTCGAGGCGTACGAGATTCGCGAGAGTGCGCGCGCAGTATAGGAAGAAACGTGGTTGCGAAGGATACGTTGCCCGGCGAACGGAATATGTCGTTCGCCTCGAACGAGATTCGCGAGAGTGCGCGCGCAGTATAGGAAGAAACGTAGGTGCGAAGGATACGCTGCCCGGCGAACGGAATATGTCGTTCGAGGCGAACGAGATATGCGAGAGTGCGCGCGAAGTATAGGAAGAAACGTGGATGCGAAGGACACGCTGCCAGGTTAGTACTATACATTTTATTACGGCAACAAAAGACACAATTGACCTAATCTGTCCGAACAAATCCCTATCCGTAATTAACCTATTCGGTCGGAGTCCTCATTAAGTGACTCATTTCTCATATCTACGGCGCCGCGAATAAATAATTCGCTGTCGACAGAGTTCCCGAAAATCGCATCGAATATTCGCTGCAAATTCGCACTCAAGACGCAAGGCGGTCGCGCAAGCGTGCTCTGTTCCGTAAGCCAATACGAGCTTGATTGGCGAATAATTCGCTTTGGTGTGTGGAGCCCTTAATTTTAATGGAAAACAATAAAAAATACATGAAAAAATATGCAATAAAATTACTCAAAGGAATGCATTTAAAAAATGTGGAAAAAAAATATTTGGTGTTAAAACTTGACGGCCTCTCAAACTCAAATTTCTAGCTTTATATAAAAGATAAAAATTTGAAAAAACGTGTAAAAAGTTGAAATAAATATACATAATCGTATGCATTTAACAAAAAAAAATTAAGGCAAATTTATTGGTTCAAGTATCAAGTCACTAAATTTAAAAAAATATTATCTCTCACGATGTAATGAAAACAATAAAAGTACGTGCTCAAACGTAAGCCAATAATAGACAAATTAATGACGTAATAAAAATTTGAAAAAGTTTGTTGGGTGGTTCTAGTTAACGTTCATCAAATATTTCATATCAAATATCTCACAACTATATGAGAAAAAAAAATTAAAAAGTATGTAGAATTTTCCACCAGTTATGTAACAAGAGAATTCACTAAAAAAAATTTTTTTAAACTCACGCAGTCAGGTTTTGCATACAAACTTAAAAATCAAATAGCGTGCTCAATATAGGTGAAAAGGCAAAAAATAATCGTGCACTAACGTTTACTACCGACGCACAAGAGTTTACAATTTAATTTTTTTAAAAAACTTAAGTTTAGTGACACAAGTATCCAGCATTTAGCTGGGTCACCCAAATTTAAATGCGAATAACCCCATTAATAAGCGTGCGCAAACGAAAAAAATGCATGCACAAACGAATGCACTCAAAAAAAGTTGGAGTTTTAACATTGGGTGATCCAGGTAAATGGACCTACTGCAACATGCCCGAAAAAGTGACCATAGACAACAACCCAACCTGACCTGTGTTCTGTTAATTATAATTTTCCATTCTTATCGACAATACGCGCAAAACAAATTCACCTAATCTTTTGTTGAAGAATTTACGTCGTCAAAATTATTTGTTGTTACATAGCTACAAAAAAAATTATGGTGTTGGTTCCGTATAAATTTATTAGCCATAAAAAATAAAATTGTTTGGGGAAGTTCGCGCCAAAATCTACCTACAACCGTCAACAAACTGCTTCGACTGTCATGTCAACGCGTTGAATTTGTGCACATTTTATTCATAAATATTTTACGATAGTACGACTAATGATGGTTAAACACTGACAAAATGCACGTGCGAGTAAGATTCTGTGGAAAACCGGAGGCGATAGTGGTGGTACCTTCAAAATTGACTAAAATCGACACTTTTCGAAAGTTGCTCGAGGATAAATTCGACGTCGAACCTTCTCTCCAGAGACTTTTCTACGGCGGAAAACTGGTAATGCAATGTTAAGTTAGAATTATTTCAATCAACGAATCAAATGTTATGCATTTTTATGTCAATTTCTTTAATATAAACTCAATTTCATTAGTTTTTCTGCTTGGAAATTAAACGTTTTCGCTATTATACTTTGCTTACTTCATGACGTTTGGTATTTATAGTCTTGATTATGCTTATTTTAGCTTGAGGATGGATATTCTTTTCATGACTACAACATAAAACTAAATGATGTGATTCAACTCATGCAGAAAGTTACACCGCTTGTCTTTGAAAACGGTAAGCAAACTGAGGAAGAAGAAGAAAAAGATATTAAGAGTGAAACATTAGGCGAGAAGAAGATTGAATATGATGGTAAGCTAATATTTATGTAATGTATCGAAAGCCAACTGCCGTTTCATTGTATACAGGAGCTACCTTTAGTACTTACTGGGAAGTTAAAAAACAACTGATTTATTTAATTTCTTTACACTCCTGTTTTATAAATAGCGATCCAATCTCATTCTTTTAGTGTCGTAGCTTCCTTGAACCTGCTGATATTTTTTAATTAACTACTCTTTTTATTCAACAAATACTTCATAAGATTAAGAATGTAACATTCTAATTATTGAACATACATAATTTTGAAAACACTTATTAGTTCTTAAAATTATTAACAAGTTCAAGGAAACTACAGCACTAAAATTATCTTGAGTGATCCGTGACGTCAGTTAGTAATTAAAGTAATACCTACTTTGATTTAAAATACAGAAGCCGGTACCTTTAGCATAGTGGTCTATGTGCGTGGGTGCGAAACCCGAGAGATGCAGGTTCGATTCCGGTGGGGTGGTGTCTTACTTTTTTCAAATAGATTTTTTCTATTGGTTATAATGTATTTTCTCAGAAGTGTTTTCAAAATTATGTATGATCAATAAAATTGAGGTTCTACTGTGCGTTATACGCAAGAAACATGACTTCTTTTTACTGAACAATAGCGACTCTCTTTATATTATTACTCTGAGGTCTTACTTACCTGTTTTCCATGAATTTTGTACTCTTTTTGTTATTACTTTTCGTAATGTCATCTGTTACCTTGACCCGAGGTTGATTTCCGATTAAGCTTTTTCAGTTTTTGTTTAGTCAATACAAAATAAAAATTCATTAACGTCATTACTTACTCTTTTTATAGATGCTGTCAGTAAATTTTATCATGTCGGCGATCTTATTGATATCAAAGATAGATTTCACAGCGCCTGGTTTGAAGGAAAGGTTTTACAAATAGTGAAAGATCCAGAATACGTATCTCCGAATGATTGTTCGAATGGAACACATTCAAATGAAGAACATAAACCTAGTACTAGTAGATCACCATCCAAAAAAACCAGTCAGGGAAGTCCGAAAAAAAAACTGCAAAAAAATAATAAGAAAGATAATTTTACAACTCCAAACAGTAAAAGAAAGTCTCCGCAGAAAGATGCTGATGATAAACATAGCAGTAGTAAATGCGATACACGTCCTAAATCAATGAAATCACTCCAATCTGTTAACACAGCCCCTAAACGCAGTATCAAAGACTATTTCTCTGCCAAAAAGAAAGAGGATTCGCCGGAAGGAATAGACAAAAAAGAAGAGGTTCCAAAAAATAATGAATCAAATGGAGTATCAGAAGTCAAAGACGAATTGATTGAGAAAAAGGAGGCGAAAATTACTAATGGAAATGAAAGTTTCACCTACGAAGAAGGGTTATTGTATAAAGTTAATTTTGTTGAGTAAGTTTCTTTAATTTTACACTTTGTTTACGATTGTTTAATCGTGTTAATTCATTCATTCACTTACATGGTGGCAGGTTTTTAAAAATACGACAATATAAGTAGTTTTTTATACCTAATATAATTTACCCCATTAATACATTCATTGCTGACCAGTTAATGACATTTTAATTACCGCATTTTAATTATATCTAATTGCCAACTAATGCAAATGCGTCAGTCGCGTTGTCAGCATTAAATGAGTTAAGGCCATGCATTAGTTGAGGCACGGTCTAAAAAGATCGTCGCTAGGCGATGCGCGGATTGCGGGTGGCGGGTGAAAATGACGCCTGTCAAACGAAATATTAATTGTCATATAAATCCAACATACGTCCATTTTATGTTCTGTTTATTGTTCTATTAGTAACAATAATAATATATTCATTGGCATGTTTTCTTTTTAAAGTAAATGGGTAACGTTTTTAGTCATCTTTACACGATTTTAGAATTAATTGACCCGTCGCCATCACGCAGCAAAGTGACGTGTTCCCGGGTCAACATTCTCTCAGTGAATGGCAGCGAGTCCAAAATTTCGTCGCGCGTACAGTTGAAAATTATTTGGCGTTTCACTGATGCGTCACCTTAAGTCTGTATCAAGGTTCCAATTCCATGGTTCCAGGGATCCATAATTAGTGTTGTGAGATCCCCGGGGTTCCAGCGGCTAGCTCAGGCGTCCATGGAACCCCGGATTCACAAAAAAAAAGAAGATTCAAACGGTTGGAGTATAAATAAAACTCGGTCTTTCGTGCTCGTAACGTGGTCTTCTTATATTTTACATTTTCTTTAAACGTTTACATATTTTGTTTTAACAATAAGTTTGGCAGGTCCTATCCTATTGGAAAGGGGACGCTTACTAATTTTTTTTCTTTTTCTCAACTTCGCGTACCCACGCCATTCTACAAAAAGGACTCTCGTGATTGGCCAAATTTTATCGCGTGATGTTTTTTTGATTTCACGAATCACGAGGACCACCCTGGCGCAGGCGCGTCGAAATTTGGACGTTGCCGACAAGCGCGGCAAAATTTATTATTTTTGAATCCTTATATTTAGTCTTAAAATTATCTCTTTCATCCATCATCATTTTTACTTTTTAAATTTAAAAAAAAATACTTACGTGGTTGAGCAAGGAATCAGATTAGATGTTTTATGAAGCCGTTTCTAGAGGTCAGGGTTACGTTTCAATTTGAGCTACTAAATGATTATTTTACACCGGGAGAAGCCCGCCTGTAACAGGGGTGTATCATTCGCCCCATCTGGATTAAAGTCGAAAGGTACGCCCTGATCTCATCGGCCACCCATCCAATTCCTTGTTCATCCGTTAAATACATGGCATGATAACAGTTTATATAAAAAAAATTCAACTACAATCTAACTATTCTAACAAAAAAAAAAAAACAACTAACTTTACGTATTGTTTCTATATTTATTTTAATTACTATTTTCCTGCTCAAAGCAATGCTCCTGAATAAGTCAGAGTTTGATTTATTTTCCTTTCTTATTATCATTTGTCATAATTTATTATTATTTTATTTTTCTCCTGTAATGTCGTGCGTTTATTTTGTTTTCGTAATGTTTTTGTTATTCTTCTCGTTCTTTTATACTGGTCAGCGGAGGGGTCGTGGAGCTGCAGTCTTCGACTCTTGGGCTGTCCAGTTTTTTTTGTATTCCGAGAGGCTACATTTGTAGACGTTTGGCCCTCGTTCGGAATTATTATTTCGTGTTATGTTTTTCTTCTTCTGGTGCAATAGGAGCGTACCTCGTTTGGCGTCGTCTGCCTTTGCAACCAGGGCGTGGTAGTGGCGTTACTATTGAGCCAGACTCGTTCCGAGCAGCGGATATCTTTCTGTGGAAAGTTTTCCACTGATCTGCTGGTCTCTGGAGTATCACCTCATAGATGGACAGGTACTGTGTCTCCATCTGTTCCTATTACTGCGGGCAAGGCATCGTATAGCGGTACAACGGCCAGGCTCGTTGACGGCGGCACGGCTTTCCCACAGGTACTAGGATGGATTTTCACAATAAGTATCCTTTTCCCTTTCTTTTTTTTTTTTTATAGATGGTTACACTTCGGAGGTACCTCTTGTTGTTTCACGATATCTTTCAGGCGTCACGTCCCTAGTCTCTCCATGAACCTGCGCGAGAAAGGAGAGTGCGCACTCTCCACACCATCAAGCTTTGGTATCATGAATTTTCGGCTACGCTGCCTTTGGATGCGCTTACTTCGAGAGGTGGCTCCCTTTGTGCTTCCAAATTGTCTTCATCTGTATTTATTCTTTTTCTTTCTTTAGTAATTTATTCGTTCATTAGACTTCCTGTACTTTAAATTTATTCGAATTTACTTTATTAATTACTCCTACCCCATACATTAAATAGCTACTAATTTTATATAAAATCTTCCCATTGTACTTATGGTACTTACTATCACTTTTAATATTTTACCCTAATACCCATAATTATTTTGCAACATTGTATTGACTGTATAAATCACATTGATATTAAAAATTGAAATATTCCACCCTCTCATTATATTTATTTCTGAATCAGTACACTTAAAACTGTGTAATTAACTTTATTTTTAGTGAAACCCATTTTATTTAAAAAAAAATTGTTGTTTCGTTTTACGCGCCCGACATCCTATTCCAAGGCGCGCCGCGCCGATTTGCGGTGCCTCTCACGTTTTACTATTATTTTTTTTTTTTTTCATTATTGAAGTTGAGAAATTTACGGCTTATTGACTCATTTTTTTTTTTTTTTTTTATCACAAGCATACAATCTCTACTTTCATCCTCTTATACCTAATTTTAACTTATTATTAAAATTTAACATAACAACTAACACTTCGTCGAGTGATGCCTTATTATTCCCGTTCCGTTTTCGCTGTGTTAAATTTACGATTGGTAATTTGTAAAGAAATAATAGTGACGGTCGTATACTATTTTCCTCGTTTCTCTTTGGATTCAAATTATTAACACGGCGTAACTTTGAAACAGGTTTCGCGCTACTGTAGAATATCGTCTTTCCCGTTTATAAAATTGTTTGCGATTTTCAATGTTAATGTTTTCGAATTCATTCATATTTACTTTATTTGAACGGAAAGAATTGGCGTCACTTTGCGGAGCGTTATTTTTAAAACTAGAATGTACATTTTTCGTACTAATGAACTTAAGATTACAAGGCTCAGAAAGTTTGTCCTTAATTAACTTTATATCCGTAATTAGAAGAATTTCCGGATGTTTTATTCGTATAATCTACACATTTCACATCCAACAGCAACTCGGCGTTCACCCTTGACTCGAGGGTTGGCGACTGGTCCTGCTTCATCTCCTCGTGGTCGAGCCTGCGCCCGCACAGCTTCTTTGATTCCTCTCAGCTTGCGCGCCTTCTCAGCCCTCTTTTGAGGCTCCCTGGCCTCCCGTTTCCTTTTTCTCTCCTCACCGAATATCCCGTGGTCGAATAGGGTACACAACATGTTAGTGGTACCCTAGGAAAATCGGCATTTTGCTCGCCGTTTTTCGTCGCGAGTGGGCCGTGGCCTCTACGAGCCCTCCTCGCTGGATACCGTCGATGATGTGTCTGGTCTCCATAGGTGGGATTTGTGCAGCCATTCGTCGTACTGGAGACGCGCTGGTGCTACGGTCTCCAGCACGACGCTAGGCGCGGTCAGCTCCGTATGTGGACTGTCTTCGAACACCAGAAGAGGGCTCTCCCGGTTTGATGTTGGAGACAGCACTTCTTCTTTGATAAGGGTCACGTCGGAGTCCGCTTTTTAGTTAACCATTTCTTGGTTGTTCCGGCTCCTGGATCATAAACTTTTATTTAGCGTTCGCGGGCGTAAATTTTATTTCGCGGGTTCGGAAGAATTAATGCGATTCTTCACGCTTCATGTTGCCGGGCGCCATTGAGATCCCCGGGGTTCCAGCGGCTAGCTCAGGCGTCCATGGAACCCCGGATTCACAAAAAAAACGAAGATTCAAACGGTTGGAGTATAAATAAAACTCGGTCTTTCGTGCTCGTAACGTGGTCTTCTTATATTTTACATTTTCTTTAAACGTTTACATATTTTGTTTTAACAATAAGTTTGGCAGGTCCTATCCTATCGGAAAGGGGACGCTTACTAATTTTTTTTCTTTTTCTCAACTTCGCGTACCCACGCCATTCTACAAAAAGGACTCTCGTGATTGGCCAAATTTTATCGCGTGATGTTTTTTTGATTTCACGAATCACGAGGACCACCCTGGCGCAGGCGCGTCGAAATTTGGACGTTGCCGACAAGCGCGGCAAAATTTATTATTTTTGAATCCTTATATTTAGTCTTAAAATTATCTCTTTCATCCATCATCATTTTTACTTTTTAAATTTAAAAAAAAATACTTACGTGGTTGAGCAAGGAATCAGATTAGATGTTTTATGAAGCCGTTTCTAGAGGTCAGGGTTACGTTTCGACTTGAGCTACTAAATGATTATTTTACACCGGGAGAAGCCCGCCTGTAACAGGGGTGTATCAGTTGTCCCATGATTTTGTCATTTTTGACATTTTGTCTCCCCATTATTACATTTCATCATAAATTCTTTTACACCCTGCGTGATTACATCATTTTTCCAGATTCTCTCATTCGCTAAAAGAACAATTCATTAAAAGTTTTCGCTTTCAGAATTTTATTCTCAGAAAAAAATTAGTAAGTTTGGTTGCTTTTGTGACCACATTTTCTACATCACTTTCGTCACAAATCACGATGTTAACTCAGACCCTTTCCCCCACATTATCTGACATCATAATATATGGGCAACCCTTTATAAGATATGTGCATAGGTAGCGAGCCTCAAAGAAAAATATTTGATTCAATGTGCACACGTTAGAATAAGTTATTTAATTGAAAATTTAGTACTTTCTGTCCAACAAGAAGATTTAGGCACAAGCCGGAAGTCGCTGTCGTCGACTAAATAGAAGGAGCTTTTTAGTTTATAATGGAAGTGCGGTTAAAAATGGGAGGAGCTTGTTAGTTCACAGTTTTAACACGTAGCCAAGAAGATCTTGTTCGACAGTACATGGTTACATATTATTTTATATTATGACTGATTGTCTATGAAACATCCACAATTAATATTGGTTGATAGATTTATTTAATGTGTGTTTAATGTCATAAGTAATTTAGTGCAAGAACGTAGTGGTCGGTGGGCAGCGGCGGCTTGCGCAACTCAAACGTATAACCGTGTGTAAAATGTTTGTAGACAGTGTCTTTTTTGGGACATATCACACATGGTTATACGTTTGAGTTGTACACGCCGCTGCCCGCCCGTCACTGTGGCCAAGCGCTAAGAGAAAAACAGCGATTCCTAGACAGCTCAATTTTCATAAAAAGATAGAATATAAATCGGTCTCTAGTGTACCTATTGCAGGAAACTGTTTAATTGACAGTAATTGATGTCTGCGTTATCTATTGTATATTATATTTAGTTTTTGTTTTTAAAGATGGTCTTTGTTTTATAGTGAAGACGAGTGTTCATCGCAGTACTGCAAGTTGTCTGAAATAAGACCACGGTCAAGAACTGAAATAGAAATTGAAGACCTCAAAGTTAAACAAATGGTCCTACTAAATTATAATCCGGAGCAACCTCATGAGAAAGGATTTTGGTAAGTCTTGCGTTGGTCATAGCAAACGTTTGGATCCATGAGATATTTATTTCTTGGGATAAAATTCTAGGTGTCAATATTGTAGCTAATAGGCCGTCAATGGAAATAGGTAAAAACGAATCGTTTATGACGGTCTCACCTTACGCCGGAACCGTTTATTGCCTTAATAAAACTTGTCAAGTGTTCACCCACTTGTCTGCGAATTTGTATATTCAGTGCCGCCGTGTTCCATAATGCTCCATTCAAATAACGGTGTTTGTACATGCACGTCTATTTGAAACAAGTATTCCTTATATTAAAACAAAAATATTTTTTCTCTATGGTCAGTTTTTGATGTCTATGGGCACTTAACTGTTAAATATACGATAATTTTTCACATTTTGCTGCTAGATAGCCCTAGTAGTCCATATATTTTGAACTCGCTATTACATACTTTCATATTATTTCTTTTATTTTTCGATTAACACTGCATTATGACCGGATAATCCGAATGCCAAATAAACGTTATTGAATAAATATAATCATTACAATATAAACAAATGTAAATGGTTATCGTGATAGTATACCTACCTACCATATAATTATTATGCGTAAATCGATTCCAGCATTATCATGTGAATTGAGTTGTTAAAAATATTATATTATATTTATTTGATTTTCATGAATCTGCGTATTTACTAACGAGACTCTTAAATTCGAAAGCGTCATCGCTTTTACGAAATTGCGGCATTGTAGATTAGCTTCATCTACGAAAGCAAAGTTTAGTACCTAGTAAAGCATTCATCATTGAATAAAATGAAGCACCAATTATAGGATCAATTGTAAAATAGATAATACCATTAGACAATAATCAAAATAATTCACTCAAATCATAATGAAATACCTAAGAAAACAAGTACCTATGACAATTATCAACAAACGCGGGCTGTCAGTTGCAATCTGTCAAAAATCGACTCTGCCGAATTTAGCAATCGGTTCGCTAAACTTATGGTAGAGGGGCATTAGGTGTTCGGGTTCGGCGAGATGCTTATGTACAAAATCTCCGTGAACGCAATTATACGTTTTGCACGCCATCTGGCGTAAAATCGCATTCGAAAATATTGGATGACTGGATGAAAACTATTACCTTCTATTATAGAAATACTATCATAAATCATCCGGTGTTCGAATTTAGAACTAAGCTCATCATAGTATAAAAAGTATTGAATGATATTATGAAGCGTCTAAAAGCAAACACCGATATGTCTAATTTGCAATGTTAGTAAATGACGTTTTTGTGTTTTACTTTTAAATTATTAGTTTTAATGATAGGTTAGTTTTTCCATCATATTGTATTTCCAATTAAGAACAATATGCATATTTTTATTACAGATTAACCGATAATTGCAATAAATATAAGCAAAATAAAATTGGAGATATCGGCATTTGCATGTAACTATTTAACTTGTCTTATATGATATTCAATGCAATCATTGTGTCGATTTAGTATGAAGTAGTTAATTTTATCAAATGACATGAATTAGTGTTTTTTTGTCAATTATCTATTACAACTATAATTTTTTTTCAGGTTTGATTATTGCATAGAAGAGATAGTAAAATTACGTAAAAATACTGAACTCATCGGGACACTGTACCACGGAAAAGACATTCCACAGAATGACGTAAAGGTGAAATGTCACGACAAGATTTTCGCAATCGAAACTGTAATTCCTCTAGCCAATAGAACAGAAGAATATGAGAAGTTGATGGTGACACCGACTGAAAAACGTAAAGTATACATATTATATCCTACCTCAAATTGATTATTGAATAACATAACACTTGACTTATAGATTTAACGAGGGATGGTTGAGCATCAGTTGTTTTAAAGTTCGTTTTATTTGGTTTTATTTATATACTGTTTACTTGTTCATACGTCATATTTATATCTGTCAAACTTTGCGGTATGCATGTTTATTCCGGCTCTCACATCTAAACTCGCCTCATCTGCCGCACAGCCATAAATCAAACCTTTCAAGAACGTCGATCTGGTGTCGCATATGAAGACCGCGCATATCTACAGTGGAACCCCGACTCAAGGGACCCAAGAAAAAAAACGATAAATGCGGGATATATATAAAAAATAAATTTAAAAAAAACTTGTTTTTCTCCTGGATTTTTTCGACGTCTTGAAATATTTTCTGTTTCTCAGCTAGAGTTCTAGTTTTCTTCGTGGGGGGCATTTTAGTTGCGACTTATGAAAATTCATGATACGAAATGCGAGGCAAGCCTGAGCGTCGACCGACCTGTGCAAATAAAGCGTTGCGACTGAAAGGTCTGTAATAGTCTGTAATCATAAACAATTCTACGAAAAATATTAAACAAAAACAGTCAATCGGGATAATATTTGTGACGGGACCATAATATTTAGATGATAGATCGAGTAAAATGATAAATCGAGGAACGATTAATGTGGGATTATTTAACATTGTTCTTATGGGTATTTGGCGCAAGGCCTGAACAAAAACGATGCATAAGTGCGAGTGAGAAAGTATTCGGCACCCTTATAATCTCTGCAACACGCACTAGGGCAAGATAAAAGGTTTACAAATTTGTGAGATGGTTTGCTATGGTTTCGCCGCCAAATCTTAGTTTGTTGCATAGCTAAGTGTTGATAACCTGCGAGCGCGTGTTGCTAAAATTGATATTTTTTGTGTTTAACATAAAGTCAGTGGTTAATATTTTTAGTTAATTAAGTAGAAAAGATGGTTCTGTGTGTTGTATTAAAATGTAGTAGCCGTACTGATAAGCAAGAACATGGTATTACATTTCATAGGTAAGTTGATACATGTTCGTGATGATTTATTTGTATATTATTATATATTTTAATATCAAGTGTGTATCAATAGTGTTTCTTTAAAATAACTTAAATTATGGATATCTTTACCTAATGGTTGCATTTTGACAGCTTAAAAATACTATATAACATAAAAAAATAGAAAATTATATTTTAATTCTGAGCGTCTAGTGCGAGCACTTTGGGCGACCACAAGCGAAACGGTCTATGGTCTCAAACATTTCGTGACCCGAGAACTACATAGTTCTAAGTGAACAGCTGCAGCAAAAAAGATATGGGCATTTGAAGTTTTGAATGCTTGTATTTTGAATATCATGAATGTTTTCAATATTTTTTTTGATTGAATATATTATTAATGGTACTGTTATGGTATAACTATCAATAAAACTATGTAAAAACTAGTTTTTAATAGTTAAATCAATATATCATAATTTCAGTTAGAACCATGGGCACCTGAAAGTCAAACAAACCTCCTGTACTACAAAGTTCTAACTGAAATTTGTATGAAAGTCCTAGTAATTCAAGACACAGACTTTTAATTTTTATGTTACAACAAATAAAAATGTTTGATTGAGTTATATTACATGATATTTTTTTCGGAGAAAATGTATGGAAATTGTTGGGAAAATGGGAAATTCAGAAAAATAAAAATTATTTTTTGTAAATTTTGTTTAATACCATTTAAATTGAATGAAAATGGTGACAATGTAATTTTAAAATATAAAACATAAGTATGGTAAAAAATAGCATAAACTACCAACAAGAAGATGAAGGATGAAGAAATACAAATAATGCAAAAATTATATGAAGTATGTAACATCATAATAATATAATATAATATAATACATACAATTAACATGGTAATTTAAATAAGAAAACCAAAAACTTCTGAACAAAAAAGGTGCATACAATATATTAGCAAAAAATACAAGGAGAATATAAAGAATATAATTAACATGGTAATTTAAATAAGCAAACCACAAACTTATGAACAAAACATAGGTGCATACAATATTTTAGCAAAAAATACATAGAGAAATATAAAAACACAATTTATTAACATGCTAATTTTAATAAGAAAATCACAAACTTCTGAACAAAACATAGATGGATACAATATATCAGCAAAAAATACAAGGAGAATATAAATAAAATAATTAACATGGTAATTTAAATAAGAAAACCACAAACTTCTGAACAAAACATAGTGTATGTCCTGAGTGACAGCGCTCGGCGCAGCGTTGAGCGTTTTGCGCAACTTAAACGTATAACCGTGTGTGTAAATGTTCATAGACAATGTCTTTTTTGGTTATACATTTATACGGTTATACGTTTGAGTTGCGCAAAACGCTCAATGCTGCGCCGAACGCTGCCACTCAGGACGTACACATAGGTGCATACAATATATTAGCAAAAAATACATGGAGAAATATAAAAACACAATTAACATGGTAATTTAAATAAGAAAACCACAAACTTCTGAACAAAACATAGGTGCATACAATATATTAGCAAAAAATACATGGAGAAATATAAAAAACACAATTAACATGGTAATTTAAATAAGAAAACTACAAACTACTGAACAAAACATAGGTGCATACGATATATTAGCAAAAAATACATGGAGAAATATAAAAAACACAATTAACATGGTAATTTAAATAAGAAAACCCCAAACTTCTGAACAAAACATATGTGCATACAGAATACTAGCAAAAGATACAAGGGAAAATATAAAGAACACAATTAATTATTAATTAATACCAAAATCTTTAAAACACAAATTTTTAAACGTAGAACATAATATTAAGATCAATGTAATTTTATTAAAATGGATAAAACAGTAAATGTTCTAATAGAAACTCAATTATTTTTCTGGTTACGCAGTAACGCTGTATAAAAGTTTCTATCTGTTATTGGCATAAACTTTTGCATAGCTCTTAAGGAATCTATTTTATTTTTAGGAAGTTGACGGATTTGTTTTATAGCTTTTGGGCGCTGAAGATTATTTTGAGGAAGAATTACTATAGATGAGTTGCTTTCTTTAACGCGGCGGCTCGGCCTATCTAATAATTTAATGTTAATTTTAATCGGAAAATCAGTATCAGTGTGAGATGTTCTATATTCTACTTCAAATAGCGACTGGGTGTATCTTAACGCTGCAACTTTTGTGTAAGGAATGAGTTTATAATTGTGAAATTTAGCACATGCACCGAAGTCCTTGAAATCTGTTTCTTCCATTTGTAACACAGTAAATGGATTTTTGCGGCTTACTTTTAAAAGTATTCTAATAAACGAAAGCGGCGAATAAAATTCGGAAGCCATCATAGCCTTTTCTATCTGACTGTGGGCATTGTCAATTACCTGAATGCAAGAATGCCCTGGGGTGGAGTATTTCATGGTGATTTGTGAAATTTGTGGATTACTCATGATTTGACATCATAGAATTTCTATTTTGTGGCACGCATGAGTCACTCCACATAATTAAACTTGTAATTAGAGGATTATCAGCGATGACCCGATCCAAAATCTCCCTCACAGCACTAGCAATATCATTACCTGTCCGGCCTGATCGTATTTCATTCCAAATTGCACAATAGACTTTTTTTGTAGTAGATAAATGCGCAGTCATATTGTAAACATTTAATTTTGAGTGATAAAAGAAGCTACTTATGTCTGCCCTGGGACATGTTATCACATTTTCTAAATCAAAACAAAGTACGGGTGTATCACTGTTTTGTCTGTCTTTCTCACGTTCTTCGCGCATTCCTGCCTTCAAGACTGAATGTACTTTGTATAACCCTTCATGCTCAGTCGTAAGCATTCCATTTGTTTTAGCTACTTTATAATGCTCGCAGGTGTCGCATCGATCCGATTTTGGTATGTGGAAATCAAGATTGAACTCTGTACTAAAAATTAATTTATACATCGACATCTTAACCGGAATGGAGTCAGTCTCTTTGCATTTGCTAAGATATAGATCATACATCTTTGATAATGACAGCGATGAATCTATATATTGTCTTTTAGTAGAAGCTCTGCAATAGTGAGATTCAACCTTCGGGAAGGAGTTAATATGTTCTCTTACTTGATCTTTTAGTATAGCAGGCACACATGTTTTTATATGTTTTCCTCTACCATCAGGCGTTGGAATACTGGAGTCATTTTTTACATTTGAATGAACATTATAAATTGGTTTTTGAGAGATGCTCAACGTCGACAAATAAAATGTTTTGCATACCTGAAATAGTTGATTTTTCACCATTAAATTATATTTAAATGAAAACTTCCTCCTTGATACATAGTTTTCTTTGTTTTTAACAGTGCGACGTTTAATAACACTTCTTTCCGTTGTTTTTAAAATGAAATGATATTTTTCATTTTGATTTAATGTATAATAGTCTTTGTGTATATTCTGTTGTTCTTCTAAACATATAAATTTACTGTATTTGAATGTACAGGAATTGAGGCAATCTTTTCTGGTTATAACACTTTTCTTGGGTACAAACTTTCCGCGTCTTGATATGTAAGCTTGGCCTGATTGGCATTTTAATTTTAGTATATTGCGTGTCCAATTCTCGGGGTGAGCGATACGTTTTCTAACTAAAACGCTCGATGTTAGTGGTTCACTTTCAAACAGCCCATCGTCTTCATCTACGGTGGTTGAGGGAATGTGATGTAATAATTGTTCATCTACGGTGGTGGTTGTGGGAATGTGATGTAATAATTATTCATCTACGGTGGTGGTTGAGGGAATGTGATGTAATAATTGTCCTTCTATTAAATCGTTCACCTCAGCTCTAGAAGAAACTTCAAGCCTGTAAGAGTAGAAAAATGCAACATTAGTAATAATATAAGTAGGCGTGTAATTTAGTTAAATTGTAAAAGATTAATACGTCATTGATTTGTCTGACATCGTTGACAGATTTTTCTACTTACTGTTGATATATAATATTATCACTTTGAGAGCATAACATTTGATGGTATTCTTCCTGGGAATTTTCAGCAATCGGAATGCTTGAATACAACATATCCATTTCTTCAACTCCTCTACTGATATTTGATACGTCTAAAAGGTTTATATTATCGCTTCCAGGAAGACTTCCAAACCTGAAACAATAAATAACACAAAATCAATAAATGCAACAAACAGCCTTAAAATAATCTTAATATTGAGACATTGTTATTAACAAAATGTAATAATAAATTGTACAAGTGATTCACAATATGAAAATATTGAATTAGGTGTTGTAATTAACAGTTTGTGAATATTTGACTATAACGAATGTAATGAAATTCTTTAAATAACCATATAATTAAAGCTTACTTACGTTTCATAATATAAATCATCCATTATTGACTCCACAAATACTGTTGCTGTTAAATGTCACGAAACAATTTTTTGAGGTTATGTATTTCGAAGCTGTAGTAGTTTATGTACAATACTCTTGGTTTATAGTTAAAACTGCATGAAATCTGAATAATGAATTTTAAATATTATACGACACGATTTCACTGTTATAATTGCAATTAAAACCAATTTATCAACTTTAAATGTAATGATAATTCGCGCGCCGCGAAACGTCAAAACACATGGAACTCTGTAGAACGACAGATCTTTCTAGATTACGGTACAACTCTGTAGTACCACAGATTTCTTGTAAAGTGCACATAGAACTTGGTAGTATTGGGTTTTAATGAAAAAATATAGAAAATATCGACTTCATATTAATACAGCACGTAGATAATGTTACTTGGAAGACAACCTCATTGTTACTTTAATTTGGCCAAAAATCGACACTTGCAACCCTGTAGTTCTCGGGTCACGATTTGTATACTAATGCGTTCGCTCGCCCACATACCAAACGCACGGCACGCAGCTTCATTTAGCAATGCAGTGGGTGGCATCTAAATGTATCTATAGTCTAAGGTTTGGCGGGACTTTCAAAAATGAACGATCCGTACGGGAAAACGATTTATGCGAGAACGGTAGATCGGGGTTCCACTGTACCTAGCGACAGTCGCATGTAACCTTCGAAACGTACCTATAGATATTTGGATGCGGTGATCGGCGAGCCGGTATAGGAATTACCAATTCGTAGGTTTGTATTCATCCTGGCGTCCTGGCGTAGGATGAAGCGCTGGACCCCCCCTGATGATGTAATGTCACGGTGATATCGTCTGCTGGCTTCTTCTCCGGGGACATGCTTATGTTGATTGACAACGCGAAATTACAGGCGTTTATTTGTCAGAATACATTGCTATCACTTTTCATGTGTTAGTATTATTTATTATTTATAAAATGCCATTTTAAGATATTGATGAATGTTTATTCAATGCAATTGAATGACAGAAACCATTGGGACAGTCGCCTGTGATCCGCTGGGCTCACTTGCGTCTAATCTCCGAGAAGTCGTAAGTAACCGAGAATCTGTTCTAACGCAATGAGTCATGACACTAATACGCCATTACAATAAAGGTTATATTACTATAAATTCTCGAAACTTATATCGCATAATGGAAATGGATACGTCATATGGTCACGTGACATCTACCTATACATCTGTGAATGACTTTCATGCACAATTTCTCGTGCGCGCCGGTATGAAGTGAGTTGTCCATTTAATATGTCATTGTTTGAAAGGGACTGTGCATTTGCTGGGATTATCATTACTGCCTTTCTTTGCTTGATAGGTACATATTTTGAAATATCATACCTACAAAATGAACATTCTTATAAATAAAATCTTAATATACATAATTTTAAACTAAATACATTAGACATTGAATGTCTTGGAATGAATGATTTATAGGTATTTAATTATTATTATGCATGACTTTAATATAAGTAGGTAAGTGCTTTATGTATGTTCTTTTTTAATAAAGCTAGGTCAATGATTTTTTTATGCTAGGGACGAATTTAATGGTAAGGCTTTTGATAAAATTATTAATGCTGAGAAAGTAATTATTCCTTATACCTATGTATTATGAAAGAATACTTATTTAGTTTAGACTTTATTGGCTAAGTTTCTAAAGGGTGACTATGAATTTTCATACGTCTAAGCTTACGGGCTAGAAATTTGTCTCGCAGTCGATTTGCTCATGTTTGCATGAATCCGCCCAATGATGATTCAGGCCTCATGGCCTTGGATCCTCTGAGGATGCTATGGTTTAGGCGGTAACACAGTCCTAAACGACATGTGAAATGGAAATGAAATAAATAATACTAAAAATGTTCTAAAAATCCATCCATGAATATGATTTTGTTATTCAATCTTCCATGCCATGTTTTATTATATCAGAGTAATTAACAACTTTGTTAGATAGACATTTAGAATTTGTCCAAAAGTTGTATAATTTTTAATTTAGCGATTGACAATTACTGATTTTTATCAAACATTCCTGGTATGTGACGTACTAATTAAAGGCGTGTAAACTGTTCATTGACGATTGGATAGATTATAACTTTTTCATGTTCTTCAAAATCATTTGAAAATATACTTTTTCCCCTTGAATTTAGGATCATTATTTGTTTTCATATAAATAACAAATTATTTGTAATTAGATTAAAGTTTCGATTTAATTTAGTTATGTGTACAGTAAAAACGAAACAATGATGCGGTTCGTCGATTGTATATGTACGTATACGTGCGAAAACGCGGTCATCGGCTGCCAGGCATTTATCACGGCTCCCGATACGCGCGCACACTATCGACCGACCGCATTATTGTTTCGTTTTTTACTGTACTACAATTTGCTTTCATGTTAACTAGGTGCTGCTCCTTTGGCGTGCACGAAATGCCGGGACAATACGAAAGTCCCTTGCAGAGAATGCGGCTGCTACGTCTGCTCTGGAAAAAATTCACCAGAAGAGGTTTAAATATTATTTTTTTCTATTAGAGTGATTACAGCAGTGTCGAATAGTGGAGGTAGGCTGTTAACCCGGCCGCCGCGTAAGTTTCCATACGAAACAAGTGCTGTCTGCGGTAAATGTTATTCTTCGCTGTATTATAATAAATACGGCAGTTAAAAATAGTTGGTATAACTATTATCATGACTAGATACATAAGGATGCATGTGTCACACTAAAAAACAGAATCGAGTATTGAATTTAGCTGTATTTACTTTAATAAAATCAGCCTTAGTGCTTTACTCTGTAAGAATAGGTAGCCATATTTGATGACAAATACTTGTGTTCAAAGGGTTGCTTTGAAAGTGCGCCGATGAAAAGACATAAATCACTGACTAATTTTATTTTACTTATGTTAAAAATACTTTTTTGTTTTATGTTTTATAAATATTTTATGTTTTATAAAAAAAAAACAATATTTATTTTTTTAAATCTGCGTAAATTTTTCCAAGTGCTATAAAAACATTTTATGCGTGAGGTTTTAAAAATTTATAAGCATTAAATTGCACGTGAAGATAATATGTAATATAGTTGAAAAGTTATTATTCTATGATTTTAAATTTATATTATATTTTATACCTACCCATGTGTGTGTTTTTTTTTATCAAACACTAGCTAAAGTACCCGGCTTCGCACAAGGTCGCTTCGAGGTTATATTTATCTTAGATATTTAAAAAATAATAAGAGGTAATTATTTTTTTAATATTAAAATATCTGTGTTATACAATATGGCAATATGAAAATAATTCTAATAGGAGTAAAGGTCAAACAAAAGGCCACTAAATTAAAATCGAATCCAAAATATGCAAACGTTATTAACGCTTTCGCTGCTGAAAAGATAATGAGATTTTAATTGCCCCCTTTAAAATGCACGTTAATTACATCGATCGGCCGCCTGGTCATTACGCGCCGTGTGCGTCTTCCGCGTCCAAAGTATTAATGTTATTAATATGCAGTAAAAAAAAAAAAACAAAATTGCATGGAACAAACAAACAACAAACGTTGTATTTTATATAATACTAATTTAGAAACCTTCGCAGGTGTGCGCACAACAACTGACAAAAGTTTCATCGCAATCGGATGAATGGTATAGGAACGCATACGAATAGAAGAAGAAAATGATTTTCTAATTCAGAAATCTTCGTGGGCATGCGCACAACAACTCACCAAAGTTTCATTGTAAATAGAAGAAGATAAAATAGAAGAAGAAGAAGATGGTTATTCTAATTCAGAAACCTTCGCGGGGCTTGGCACAATTATTGATGAAAGTTTTATTGCAATCGGATGAATGGAATAGAAACGCATACGAATAGAAAAATATAAAATAAAAGAAGAAGATGGTTGTACTAATTCAGAAACCTTTGCGGGTGTTACCACAACAACTGACGAAGGTTTCATCGCAATCAGATGAATAGTGTAGGAACCATATGAATAAAAGAAAATAGAATGATGAAGAAGAAGAAGAAGATAGTTGTACTTATTCAGAAGCCTTTGCGGGTGCTACCACAACAACTGACGAAGGTTTCATCGCAATCGGATGAATGGTATAGGAACCATACGAATAAAAGAGGATATAATGAAGAAGAAGTAGAAGAAGATGGTTTTTCTAATTCAGAAACCTTTGCGGGTGTGCGTACAATAACTGACGAAAGTTTCATCGCAATCAGATGAATGGTGTAGGAACCATATGAATAAAAGAAAATATAATGATGAAGCAGAAGAAGATGATTTTTCTAATTCATAAACCTTTGCGGATGTGCATACAACCACTTACCAAAATTGCATCGCAATCGGATGAATGGTATAGGAACGCATACGGGACAGATAGAAAGACAGACAGACAGACATTCATTTTTATATATAAGATATAGCCTATACTCTTCGCGGAAGTGCAAGCAATAAGTCAACAAAGTTTTATCACAATCGGATGAACGGTATGGCAGCGCATACAATACGAACAATCAAACAAACAAATATTAATTTTTATATATTAGATTTATACGTTTTATATATTCCTTCATAGTAATTCGTAATTTATTGATGAAACTTGCAATCGTCTAAAATATAAATATTTATTTTTTCATTCCGTGTGGACGCACGCATCTTTACTACATACGAGGGTGGGTCAATAATTCCTTAGAAAAAAGCATTAAAACAGTTTTTATTTTTGTATTTTTTTTTTATTTCTCAACATAATCTCCTTGGAGCTCAATACACTTGGTTAGACGTTTCTCAATTTTTTTTTAAACCGTCAGAAAAATAAGTTTTCGGAAGGTCCTCAAAATAAGCATTTGTCCGATCGACGACTTCTTCATTTGAAAAAAAACGTTGTCCACTTAGCCATTTTTTTAAGTTTGGGAAAAGGAAAAAGTCACTGGGGGCTAAATCTGGCGAATACGGTGGGTGGTCGACCAATTCGAACTTCAATTCTTCAATTTTAGCCATTGATCGTAAACATGTGTGAACACGGGCATTGTCCTGATGAAAGAGGATTTTTTTCCTGTTTAAATGAGGCCGTTTTTCTTCAATTTTGTTTTTTAGCTGGTCCAATAAAGATGCATAATAATCCCCTGTTATTGTTTTTCCTTTTTCCAAATAGTCAACGAAAATAATTCCACGTGCATCCCAAAATACAGTAGCCATAACCTTACCAGCTGATTTTACGGTTTTCGCCTTCTTTGGACATGGTTCGCCTTTCGCAATCCACTGCTTTGACTGTTCTTTCGTCTCGGGAGTATAGTGGTTTGTCCATGTCCATGTTTCATCTACAGTTACAAAGCGACGAAAAAATTCATCCGGATTGCGTTGCATGAGCGACAACAGGGCTTTAGAGGCCACCACTCTATTGCGTTTATTGTCGACTGTGAGCAAACGCGGCACCCATCTTGCAGAAATTTTTTTCATGCCCAATTTGTCATGTAAAATAGAAATGACGCTACCTTTTGAGATCCCTGTAACCTCAATTATCTCACTCAACTTTAATCTTTGGTCACTTAACACCATATCGTGGATTTTATTGATCATTTCTGGTGTAGTCACCTCTACAGGACGTCCTGAGCGTGGTTCATCCTTTGTTGATGTACGACCACGTTTAAATTCATTTAACCAGTTATAAATAGTTGCAAGTGAAGGAGCAGATATGCCGTGAACTAAATCCAACTCATTTTTTATTTCCTTTGCTGTTAACCCTTTTATATTAAAATGTTTAATAACAGCTCTAAGCTCAATTTTCTCCATTTTTGTAAACAAGCAAATTTTTTTTTTAAATGTACGAGAAACACACAACAACCCGACCAATCTGATTGAAACTTTGCAGCATACTGAATCGGTAGTGCCGCTGCATGAAAACAAACCGCTTACAGTACTAGTCGCGCCACCTGTCGGCTTTTCTAAGGACTTATTGACCCACCCTCGTATTTAGGACTTTCAATAATGAGCTCGATTTATGACTTTGAAACAATTGGGGTGACACATGAGTAATAAATGACATAATCCAGAACACAAGTTCAAGTACATTTTTAGAAATATTTTGACACATTTCTTTTCGGTTTTTTGGTTGTCTTTTTCGTATTCCCGCAAACATGATGTAAAGATCGCAGTGAATATTCAATTTTACACGGTAAATGACTCAGTGAATATCAATAGATCGAGAGGGTTCGAACGATGTTTATGAAATATATATATTAGAACAATTATATTTATAATAAAACAACATATTTTTGATAAAGTTATATAGGTGGAAGTGGGCGGATGGATCGGGCTATTTTTTAATAAAATTCTCAGTGCTGTATGAAAAATATTTCTTGCGTTATCCACAGATCAAGGTTTGCGTATCTGACTGCTATAAGATCGCGCATTTGTTACGTACTAGCTGTATAATACTGGAATACGGTCGCTGCAATCGGGTTAAGATCCGCCAGTAATAGTGAACACTAAACTTTGTCAGTTATACGTATTTGTTTTCATTGAAATAAGACTATAATTTACAGATGGTGTTGGTTAGTTTTTAAAATTCAATTAAACCCTCCGAAAACCAAGCCATAATGGATAATAATTATGCACTTAAATCATACCGAATATTTTATAGATATAATAATATATTCTGTCTATTGTTGTCTGGTTTAAGCAGGACTTAATGAATTTAAATAAATGAACCAACAATTTGTGTAATGTGTATTCCTAATCCGACGAAAACAAATAAATATAAATGAAAAAGTGTGCACAATTTTATCGTATCGCCCACAGTATGGTTTGGTTGAGGCAAGGTTTAATTGATTTTTAAAAACTAACCAATACCATCTGTAAATTGTAATTTTAGTTCAATGAAAACAAACATGTATGACTAACAAAGTTTAATGTGGACTTTTCATGGTGGATCTTAACAGCCTAACTCCATCCTTCTCTACTGGATGACAGTCTATGTTCAGGCAACGTCCACTTGTTACATCCGCCTTAGAAGAGGCAAGATATTCCCTCTACAAGATCAGATTTTGGTATCCAAGAAACCCGCTAAATGCTAGGTAAAAATGAGAATATTAGCGACAGGATTCTTAGAGGCACTACATGGTGTCTATTGTCCAACCGAGCGATTGTAGATACTTACTGCTGTAATATACTGTTTCTAGACAGTCCTGTGTGATGAATGCAACATGGGCTACCACATGACATGCCTGCAGCCTGCTATGGAATGCCTCCCCTCTGACGAGTGGTACTGCCCCGACTGCAAGAGAGACCCTGACTCAGTGGTCGCTCCCGGCGCCAAGAAGCAAGCTAAAAAACCCAACCAAGGGAAGTCGTCCAGGGACTGGGGTCGAGGGATGGCTTGCGTTGGTTTGTATATATTATTTTTGTTCATCCTGTAATTTTATGTTTCAATAAGATTAAGCAATAAGCAATATTATCAGTTAACACAGTGTGGGGTCCTGGATAACTGTAATAACTCTTGATTTGCCCCCAGAGTGATAATTCTCCAAATTGTGCCTAAAAAACAGGCATCTTCGTAGCCAGAATGTTCCATTATAAGACAGTAATACGGCAAATATAAACATCGAAATCTTGCTGCTTATTGACATTGCATTGTTGAAAATTCTCCGTTATGTATTTTTTGTGTTATGTGTGTTATAGCAGTGCTCCGCAACCTTTTCTCACCCACGGCACACCATAAGTCTTAGAATTCCACGGGACACCACACGTAAAACAATTTATACACCAAAACATAGACCCCACATCCTGAAGGGGGACCCCAAGCTAGGATTTTTGGCGGGCCCCCCTACCTATCGCTAAGGTTAAAGACAGTGTGATACTCTAAAATAGCGTTTTTTAAATGGTGTTCGAGGTAAAATTAATGGTATTGAATGTATGTTTAGCGATTTTTTGTATTTATTAATACAGTAAAACCTCATTAATACGAATTCCACGAGACCGGAAATCGAAAAAAAGTTTGAATTACGAAATATGAAATGTATGTCAGAAAAATATTAAAATTAAAAAAAAAAAAAAAATATTTTCATCAATATGTGCCTACCAAATTTCCGGTTCCGTGTGTGTCAGGAAATGTCAAGATTATTTTTATTACCTTAAAATAAGTAATTTATGATGTTTTGAAAAGTCTGTCACAATTTTCAATGACTGGCTCATGAATGTACTTTATTACGATTTATTAGATATTTTTATATGCCAGGAATTTCGAATTACGGAATTCGGATTAAAGGTATGGTTTTATATCGACTGTTTAGGAAAAAAGGCGTAACCCTCGATTTTTCGAAAAGTGCTTTTATCAGATATTAACAATGTATACAACTAAATACACGTTTTGTAAAAAAGAAGTAAGCCGCAAATCCCGATTTATTATCTAAATTCAGGTTTTAAGCAAGCTTTAATTAAATTTTAATTTAAGGGAAAAAAAAGCATTTACCCTCAATTTTAATGATTTTCTTTAATAACTTCTTTTTAATTATTAGTAGATCGAGAAGATATTACACCAAATCATCTATCATCATGCACCCAATGTCTGTGCCTATTTTTTTTATTAATATTAAACCAAAAATCATTCAAAAAACGTTTTTTGCCTCCTGTAAAATTAGTTCTGTGTGGGTTACGTCCTTTTTCCTAAACACGGTCGATATGAAAATACTGTTCAAGGGACTTTTTTTTCGCGAAAATTTCGAATTACGGCGAATTTCGAATTATCCATGTTCTTTTTAACGAGGTTCTACTGTACATCCACTTGAATTATGGTTGTAGGGTTAAGAATAATTTTATTATTTGTCATGTATTGATATAATAATAATAAATTGTATCCTACAATCGCATAAAATATTAATTAATACTATCCTAGTAAATTAGCGCCGCAGGCGACTTTTCTTACTATCTTTATCTCACTTATCTGGTTGACCTGCCACGCCGCCCCCCCCCCCCCCCCCGGAGCCTGGGCCCACAGGCTAGAGGCCTGTCGGCTCCCCCCTTATGAGGGCCATGCACCAAAATTACGTTAATTTATGTTTTTTTTTATTTGATAAATAAATAAATATACAAACAACATAACACGACGAAGAACTAAAAATGTACATATTTCCATGTACCTATTTGAATTATCAATATAATAACTAATTAATGTGATAACTGAGCTTGTTTCAATGAACGTAAAAGTTTCATTATAAAAAGCAACCGAAGTTCTCGGTCAAGACCCATCAAACAAGACTGATAATTATTTTCAATTATAACTTGAGTTGAAAAATATTGCTCATTTAGATATGTCATAGGAAATGGGAGCTGGACTGCGAAAGCCTTGTCGGAAATCCGAGGATATTCTTTATTAACCGAAACCCAGAAAATAGCCAATGGAACATCGGCGAAGGTCAGTTTTAGCGTCTCCTCGTTTCTCAATCCAACCAATTTCTCTCGAATTTATAGGGAAAACGCTTCTATAGAATTTTCATCATTGGTTGCAAGAGGGTTTCGGATCCAGTCATATCGACTATATGAAAGTAATGATGAAATATATTTTGCAGCAAAATTAATTGTTTGTTTTCAATGGGTGGTCTGGTAGGTCCTTTGATACATTTGTAGAGATCCTTGTCTTCACTCCTTCTACTTTACCAGAGCACGTCAATAGATTTTCATTTTGACCTTGCATTGTTTTATTAAGTTAATACAGGTGCTTAAATATATTACCAGTCATGTACGAAAATTTGGCTATTAAGTAAGTATTGTATAATATTCGAAATTATTTGTATTTTATTTTTGGGAGCAATGCGCCGCGGCACACCTAACATTGTCTCACGGCACACCGGTTGCGGAGCACTGTGTTATAGTGTTTTTAAGTAATTTTTTTGCTTCGGCCGAGATGCATAGAATATTGGCAGTCTGTCAAATCAAAATAACTAACGTTTAAAGCCATTTAGCACATTTAAATATCATGTTAATTATATCTAATGGAAAATTAGATTATATCTAACGCAAACGCGCCAGTCGCTTTGTCAGCATTAAATGAGTTTTAACAAAGCAACACTGTGTTCCGCAATCAAAGTTATTGCCATTTTTTTAAATTTCGATTGTTTTATAGTTAAAATATTCTTTCTTCATGGGAAACTAGACACTGATTATCTAAAAATAAAATAATATGTTACGAGCGCCATTTTTACTTTAAATTTTTACTTTACTTTAAGTTTAATTTTCACTGAGAAATGTTTTACAGGTTTTTATAAGATTATTTATGTATACATGCTTTTATTGTTTTGGATTATGAAGATAAAATATCTTGAATCGTGCGAGAGGCATTATGTTTGTGATCGATGTATGTGTTTAATATAACTTATATGATGTCAACTAGCTTTATTATCAAAAAGGACCGGGAATTGTATTAGTGTGAAATTAAGCTCAGGTATAATAATTAATTATTGGGGCATGCAGTTTTTTGTCCACTGATGCATGTTAAAACCTGGCAACATTTATTATTTCTATATCGAATTATGATGCTAGTGAATAACATTAATTTTTAGTCAATGCCCGCTCCTTATGTGAGGCATATAATAGTTAAGATACGAAAACCTCGTATCGAAAAATGTTAAAATGTTCAGGAGGATGAAAAACAGTTTTACTCAAAATTTTCTTTAAGAACATAATTGTTGTTGTTTTCATGTTGTTTTGTGATCATGTTGTTTTAGAAGATGATTAATTAATCAAGTGGGGCATTTTGTAAAGTTTGGATTTGGTTTGTGGCTTATAGATTTGGCAGTATTTAACTTAGAAAATGAGTTACGAGTTTTTGTTATTCCAATGTAAGATTTTTATAGAGTTACGAGGTTTCAATGTTTATGATAAATATAGTTATATTTTATTATCTTTGAAAAGAAAACGCATTTTGGACATTCGATTTATTTAATAATCTTTAAAAAGGAGATGGAAAAAATAATGAAACAATAAAATAATAATTCAAATTTAAAAATCTTATATTAAGTAAGATTGTTTGAGATACGAGTATTACAACTTTTAAAAAAATTGAATTTTGATTTTTGTCAATATCTCAGTAACTATAAATATATACCACATACGAGTTTTAATAGCTCATCAAATTGGCTATAAAATAAGTAAAAAAACCCAATATCGTAAAATTTGCGTTATGAGGTTTTCATATCTTAACGACAATATGTACACAACATGGCGCCTCCAATCATCTCTGTTACTTGCGAGTCTTCTTGTGTCTTCCTACGGTACGCTAGCATTCCGTAGCCGGAGAGCATCTGTATCATGTGACAAACAGATCTTGCATGGAAGATTGCATTTTCACCTTAAGTTTGATGAAAGGCTGCATCATATACCACTAAATACACATTTCAATCGATATTGATTATATTACAATAATAATTATTGTAATATAATCAATATCGATTGAAATGTGTATTTGAACAAAGGGTAAGCACAATGACATGCTAAATGCCCTAGTCCAACACCTCTATATCAACTCAGCAGTGCGAAGATTGTTCTTATAATATGGTATAATATATATTTACATTGCAAAATTTTATTGTTCCATTATTATAGGAAAAACTCAAACATGTTCGATGCCAGCCAACCATTTTGGACCAATTCCTGGGATAGAAGTCGGAATGGCATGGAGATTCAGAATTCAGGTACTGTTTTTGGAATTCACGTTTATTGCTGCATGTTTAATGTACAGTAAAACCTCATTAATAAGAACACTGATAATTCGAAATTCGCCGTAAATTGAAATTTTCGCGAAAAAAAAGTCCCTTGAACATTATTTTCATATAAAACCATACCTTTAATTCGAATTTCGTAATTCGAAGTGATTTCAGAGTCCTGGCATATAAAAATATTGAATAAATCGTAATAAAGTACACTATTTCATGAGTGAGTCATTGAAAATTGTGACAGACTTTTTTTAAAACATCATAAATTGCTTATTTTATGACCCATTAACACATCAGTGGCACAACTACACTCCACTCGAAAAACAATAACTCGCAATATTATGTTTCAGGGCTGTAGGTATTTAATTATTGATTTTTTTTGGATTTCCACATAGTTTTACTAGAGAACCAATCCCAAACAATTGTGTTGACAAATTGGAAAAATAAAAATATTTCGTTTTTTTTTTATTTTATAATTCTAGCTCAACACATGGTAGTAAATAGATGAATGGATTAATGATGCATGGTATTTGCGCAGATTTTAATTTGAAGGAATTGTGTCGGAGATATACATAGTGCATAGGCACATCTATGATCATAAATGAAATTCATGATGATCAAATTGTTTTTTCAAAATTTTAGTACATACATTTTATATTTCGTAATTCGAATTTTTTTTCGATTTTCGGTCCCGTGGAATTCGTATTAACCGGATAACTGCCGCCAGCATCTTAGCACGCTTTTCTATTCCGAAAACAGAGGGCCGGCCAGGCAAAATGCACATGCAAAGACGCTCCACTTGAAACGCAATATATCGGCCGAGGTCAATGTTTTGAATAATTCAATCACATTGCCCACACAGCGACATCTCTTAGGATCATGGTGTAATACTTACATTTGACATTTTTTATATTATCATCAACGAAACGTCAATTTTAAACAAAGCTTTCTTGGGTTACCGAAACGTGTCGCTAGTAGGATTGTGCCACGGATCCGATATTTATCAAATCACACACCGGGATTCCCGTTTACTTATAGTAGATGCGATCGAAATTATGATTCGCTTATGCATACGAGAAACTGGGAATACTGTGGTTCCTGAATATACATTACTACTCAATAGGAGTGACACATCTTGGAATACATACCAGTTGAATATTCGTAGTCGTATTTGACGTATCTTATTCGGTTTCGCGACTGAAATATTTTCACTTTATAATTCATTTCTTATGATAGTTTTATAATAATTACTTTTAGACTTTTGGCATTTTTATTCGTAATTTGCGGGTACGATTTCGTAATTTTTAAACCTTCGTAATCTGTGCTGTGTCGGTAATTGTTTATTTTATACGATATTAGTGTCAGGACTTATTTTATTCACATAGTGTTTAACTTATTTGACTTTTTTGTATTATATCTTTTTATAATAAGTCAAGTTTCTTGGATATTTGAACTTTTTTACATATACACATTTTGATCTTCTTCCTAATCAAAATGGAAGGAACACAAAGTACGTCAGAAAATGCCGAACAGGTCGAAGATTTAATGTACAGGGTTGGCCTCACTGTTGAATCAGATGACAGTGATTTTGATGTCGATTTTGATGAATAAGTACACGATGTTTTGATTCCCAGTGCATATGAAGCTGCATATTGTATAATTACTTCTCATATATAATCACATTCTCATCTCTACTGTGTAAGTGTTGTGACAACCCTGACGTTTTGTAAAACATTAAGTTTGATTTATTTCGATAAATGATGGCGTAACATTGTGTATTAATTTGGTAAGTTTATATGATATAGTATTAATATAATGCCAAACAAAGTATATTTCTAAGGTTTATTTTTTCAAAGAAAATCGCGGCCCTACGCATATGGCCATACTAATACCTCCTGGCATAGAACAGGTTTTACTGTATTTTCTTTTAAAACACTACAGATTAAACAAAAGTTTTAATAATGTGTACTTTTGTCTGACTAATATACATGCTTTCTTTTCAGCTGTCAGAATCTGGAGTCCATCGACCGCCAGTCTCCGGAATACACGGCAGAGATGTGGAAGGCGCTTACAGCATTGTTCTTTCAGGTGAAGATACATCTTATTTGATTACTTTTGGTAAGCCAGCTAAATTGTCAGTCACAGATTATGCATGCCATCAAAAAATTATAAATGATTTTGTGGTTTCATCGACAGGTGGTTATGAAGATGATGCGGACCATGGATTTGAATTCACGTACACGGGCAGTGGGGGACGGGATCTCTCAGGGAATAAGAGAACCGCTGATCAATCTAGCGACCAGACACTCACCAGGGAAAACAAGTATGTGTTGATACCGCCTAAACCATGGCATCCTCAGAGGATCCAAGGCCATGAGACCTGAATCATCATTGGGCGGATTCATGCAAACATGAGCAGATCGACTGCGAGACAAGTTTTACCCCCCTTTAGAAACTTAGCCAACAAAGTCTAAACTAAATAAGTATTATTTCATAAATACGTAGGTATTAAGAATTATTACTTTCTCAGCATTAATAATTTTATCAGAAGCCTTGCCATTAAATTCGTCCCTAGCATAAAAAAATCATTGACCTAGCTTTATTAAACAAGAACATCCATAAAAGCACTTACCTACTTATATTAAAGTCATGCATAATAATAATTAAATACCTATAAATTCATTCATTCCAAGCCATTCAAATTCAGGTCCAGCACTCCTACGCCCCCCCCCCCCCCCATTCGTAGGTGACAGTGTGGTTTTTTTTTCATTTACGTTGGCCTTCAGGAAATATCACTTAATTGTCTGTAATTCAAGATTTTTTTTTATCTCGGTGGAGCCCTGTCAAATAAATCTCAGCATAAAAGTGTGAACTTAGTAAAACTTAACTTTATCTACCGTCAAATGGGGCGACATTGAAATCGAGGGGCTACTTTGATACTTTGAAAATGTTTTTGAAATTGGTCACACAGTACCCACCGGAACGGCATAATTATAAGTTACCGGTCTATTTTAAAAGATATATCTATGGTCTACCTGTCAAACTACAAATACGGTAATTAAGTGTCCGATTTGTTGTATATCAGAATCCGTAAACATCAATGTGAATTTGGTGTCTTATTTGAAGAGCTATAAAATGTGAGTACCCTTTTATTATCATCGTAGTAATCCAATGATTATTTAAATACTATAGTGATATCACCATTTCTTTTTCATATTTTAAATTCAAATTTATTGAGGTTTGTGTAACATGCTGATTTAGAGTATACCACACCTAATACCTATACTGAAGATGGTGTAGTTGATACATTTTAAGAATATTCTTGTGATTTTTTTTAATTTCCATGTTTTTAATTTCAGAATAAGATGGTGCGAGAGTACAAAAGAAAACTAGGTTCAAAATATTTTATTTTAAGTTTTATTGGTTATTTTGTATTGTAATTTTGGTCTTGTATAAAAATGTTCCTAGTTCTTTGTTGTTTACCCTGTACTTTTTTGATAACATGATGAATAAATGCCATAATGCAAATCTGTACATTTTTTTGTTTATTTTTTTGATTGAGAATACGTTTTATATGTTTATTTTATTTAATGTAGTTTGTAACTCCTGAAAAAAAAATTTAAAAAAAAATGAAATATAGGGATGGGTTTGAAGTCCCACATATAAACTAATGAAAGCATAAAAAAATAGGTATCAAACCACATGGTGTGACTTTGATAGGGTACATTTTTATTTTTTATTTCAATATATATTCGTTAAATTTTCAATTTAATATTATTCGATTGGTATTTATAATGCAATATT
Source organism: Rhyacophila brunnea (assembly GCF_057557595.1). Lineage (NCBI taxonomy): Eukaryota > Metazoa > Arthropoda > Insecta > Trichoptera > Rhyacophilidae > Rhyacophila > Rhyacophila brunnea. Next base: position 41,130,641 of record NW_028232751.1, read on the forward strand.
TACATTATTTTTTCAGTCTATTCATATAAGTAATCGGTTTTCAAAATATCGTAAATATAAAATCAAAACCGATCAAAGTCACCCCACTTTACGGTACCTAATTATTTAATGTAGCTTTACCAATTTCACTTCAGCTTAACTTTCATATAATTAGGCTTCATCTTTATTGATCAAGGTTTTCTATGTTTTTGGTTAAAACTCATTTGACACTTTGTGAATCGAGTGAATATTCCAAAAAATCTAATTATCCATTATATCATTACTTACTCATACTGGCGCTACAGACCATTCAGATCCGAGGCTGTACAACCGTCCTCCAGAAATCTCTATCCTGAGCACTTTCTCTCCAATCAGTCACTCCCAGTCTTTTTGTGTCCCTCTTGACATTATCTGCCCATCTCCTTCGGTGGCTATATTGGGTTTAAATTGTTCACAGAACAGAAATACAGATGCATCACCTTTGGCGGTATTTTTCGCAGAAGTATATCATTATTACAACTATTTCAGAGCTCTGGCAAGAAATTGTGCTGTGAAAGAAGTGAAGGAAGAAGGCGCAGATGCTGGTGCCAAATGGAGGGATGGGAAACCAGTCCGTGTCGTCCGATCTTACAAGATGCTCAAGCATTTCCCCAAATATGCACCCCAAGATGGAATAAGGTAATAAATATATTTGCAATGGAATTTTACTGATTAAGAAACAACAAAATATAACTATTCAGACACAACCACTATAGTGTCATTGTGACATGCACTGAATATGTCTTGTACTGTTAGTTACTGCGCCAAATACGCGTGACTTGCTGCGGTAGTGGATCCGTAAGTAGTGCATTTACCGATCATTGCGTATGCACACACCCATAGGACAGTTATTGTAGTGATGCCGAACGTTGAACACATGGACTAAATGTGTACATGTGACATGTGGAAGCTTCTGAGCTGAGAGTTTTCTATATTTTGTATATTTGATGAATATGTTTTAATTCCAGATATGATGGGATTTACAAGATTGTGAAATACTACCAGGAGACAGGGAAGTCTGGCTTCAAAGTCTGGAAATATCTTGTCAGACGAGACGATCCAAATCCTGCCCCATGGGAAGAGGGTGGAAAGACTTTCCCGATTGTGGTAATGTATAATTTCTTATCATTTTACAATCATTTTTATGTAGCGTGCCTGATTCAAGCATCATTTTCTTGATTCTGGTGGAGTATTTCATAGCTTTCTGAACAGCTCGAATGTATTAATTCCAGTTCAATGTCTTGTGTTGCAGAGCCAGGATAAGCATTTTCATTATCATACTTGCTTTGTCCTATCACACTCCAGCCTTGGAGCATAGAACAAGGACATGGTTCCCCAACTTTTCTCGGTTCTACGCCATGCATCTTTTTTTTTTTTTTTTTCGACCATGTCCGATCCTGATAGGATCATATGGGCCTCCACAGAGTGGAGGTTTGTATTGACAGATTTTTGTTTTTTACGAGAAATGGATGTCAGCCACTTGCTCAACCTATTAGGTCCATACCCTGACAAACACAAATTGAAAAACAATATGTGTACTTGCCAGACCCAAGATTCGAACCTGGGACCCACGGCTTTATAGTCCAACGCTTATGCCGCGCGGCCATAATGCCACCGGCATCTTTTATTACATTATAATCTATAGGACTACTTGTAGGTGTGTTGTATTCTCTCAGTAACTCAAGCGTTTTTGACACGGTTGTATCGGTGTATCTATAGAATTCGACTTAGACATTGATTCTACAGCTATTGCAATTAGATGTAGATATTTAGGCCATACGCAGATAACCACTAGACATTGTGGCAAGTTTGAACATGGGGATTTGATACAGGGTCCCACGCACACATCATTCTGGAAAAGAAGCATGTTTCTCTGGAATGTGCGGTGAAGCGAAGCGTTCATTTTCACAGCCGTCATAGCATTCGTGTATTTCACATTTGTCACAGCTGGGTGTACTGTTATCCTACTTACCTCACTGATTATCTTACTGTGCTTCTAAACCTGCTGTGCTGTGAAACCAATTGTCTCAAATGGTCTTATGCAAGTTTTAATTTTATTTTGTTGTTTTCACAGTACCCTCCCGGCTATCAGGAAGCGGAGGCAGAAAAAAAAACGCAGAAAGAACGTGAGAAGTTGAAAAAGAAACCTTCGTCAACAGTGAGCACTACAACAAGGGTATTATGGGAGAGCAATGGCAACACTGACGAGTCGGAGAGCAGTACAAAGGCGGACGCACACCACAACAAGAAGAGAATCTCTAAGAAGGAGGCCGACAGCTCACCACCTGTCAAGAAAATGAGGACCAGGCCATCGGTGGAACAGGATACCAAAGATAAGAACAAACCTAAATCAAAAGCCAAGACTTCTATGCCAAAACAGATTAAAGGTTTGTATTTTTAATATAAATATAATTAAACTGGAGACTTCTCAGTGATGTACCTGTCATGGCGGCAACGCATACACACGGCAGGCGTGTTTAAATAATGTATTGGCTCTCTTTTTAGGTGCAACTTTTTTCTTCTTCGCAATAAACCAAAAGTTTACTAATAATAATTCTAATATCACTCCTGATTGTTTTAGACATTTTTATTGTAAAAAGCTTCAAATTACATAAATTGCTAGATCTGTACAACACGGGAACGTAAAATGAAATGATAAATTTGGGGGCGTTCTTCATTTGACAACGAAAGTGCAATTAGCTACACTGGAGGGGATTGTTAGTTCACAGTTTTAAAACGTGGACAAGAAGTTCTTGTTTGACAATAGCATAATACACATATCGTCGGTATACTGCCAAATGTTGGTAAGTCTCGAAATCATGTTATGGAGTAATCGCAATTTGAAAGTTTGGCATGCCCTCTAAAATCAGGCATAATGATAATTACTTCGTGCTTTATTTATTAAGATTAATTGAAGTATGAACTATTATCCTTGCATATTAAAAAACGTAAAAATAAAATTAATCATTCAAAATAATCGCATTTTGTAAGGTGAGGTAGGACTTACAAACCTTTGGCAGAAATGAATCAGCTCTTTTGACAGTTATCTGCGCATAGCATTGTGTTAGGATTGAAGAAAGGGAAGGTTTATAGGTTAAAGAAATAAATTCGAAAACAATTTTATATTATCAATGATCAATTTCAATGCATTCATAAATATTTTAATGGACATACGGCAGTTCATATTACAGATACACATAATATAAGTAATACTTAACATACAAATTTTGAAAATTATTATAGTTAAATGTCATAGGAATTACATTATTTTCAACAGTATACAGTGAAAAAATCAGGAAAATAATAAAATTACATAAACTTATTTAATAAAATAAATACTTTCATGAACTAATAAAGAGAAAAAACCTAAAATAAATCGTATTAATTAATCTTGGTACACCAAAATAGCATACAAACTTCTATGATACAATTATAAAATGAATTAATTTATTAGTGGACAATCAATAGTTGATTTTAAAAACATTCATAATACAAGACACTCTTAATATAAAAATATTGATATTAATTAGAAAAAAATAAGTAAGTACAAAGAAATTTATAATACTTACAAAAATTTACAGTGTAAAAATTGAGGACATAATAAAAATATACAAACTTATATTGAAATGACACATGAATAAAGAGTTAAATTTACAAATAATTGGTTTTAACATGATTCTATTCACTATTTCCGCTCTTTTTTAACACAATTCAACGATTATTTTAATAAACACTACACTACACCGACTTATTCGATTTCATTATCACTTAAGGAAGGTTCGGGAATAATGTTTCTACATGATGCACTTGTAGGTAGGTACTTTTTATCATGAATTTAGTTCTTATGGAATTATTCCAGCACGACACATTTTTTCTTCTCTTTTCTTTAGTTATCACAACATTTTATATTATCCATTCTTTAATTCACTATACACATTGGTAACAGGCCGCCCTCTCATATGACTAATAAAAAAAATAGTATAATGTCCGGTATGGGCAATGATTTCGGTGATCCTTGATTTCTTCCGTAGGATTTGATAACAGCATTAGATCCTGGAACAATTATTATTATGTTAATAAATCTTATTCATCATTGTTATTATAAAAAAACGAATGATAACCGAGCCACTAACATTAAAGCTAGGCAGACATTATAAATTATTACTCTTGAAACGCAACACGCCACAAAGCCATAACTTGGCTATTATGATTCTATATTAGTTAAGAAATAGGTCAGAGGACTTGGCTTTTAATGTTATATAAGATAAGTTATATGTTATATTATTATTATAGTTAATACAACTTACAAACAAAACTAAAACGAAGTTATATTATTGATCTTCAAATTGATGCACCGTGCATTGTGACACGTCACGAATCTATAAGCTATTATTTTTATTACACGTTTATAAACAGGTGAACCTTTGTATATTATAATATCATAATCAATATACATTATGATCAAAACATTGAGAAATATAACAATTATTAATCGCCAAACAACGAAAGTAAAGACAAATGAATCAACAAAATGTACCTGAACAGAATGACATCGGACATCAGTTTGTTTTACAGCCATCGGTTGTTTTTTTATAAACTGATTGTAAACTCCTCACAGCTCTAGATGACAAGCACTTTGGGAATGGTTTACTATCCATTTTCTATTAACACTTAATAACGTTTCACAAATAATTACGAACACGCACCAACCTGCTCTGACAGTTGTAGGGTAGGAGAAAGAATGATAATTCTGGCTAGAGTTACCGCAAAATGGCCGAAACCATAGGCAAATGTGCACTGTAACTGAAGTTACAAATATTTGGCAGTACTAGTACATTGAATTTGACTCGACTGCGGCTTAAGAGAATACTGTAAATGTTATTACAAACTTATTTCAGAAGAAGTTTTAACTTTTAGCTCAACTGTTGAACTAAAATAAATCCGTTAGTGCCATTACAAAGATTTGACTGCCACGTTTCATTGACATTTGGCTAGATTTGTATCTAGATTAATACTGTAAGCATCTTTACAGTTTTTTTGATGTTGGATAATCGAAAAAACTGGAGTTACGTATTTTTATTAAAATAATGAATAGCTTAAAAACTATGTTCTATATATCGGATGACCTTGATTTTTTTTTCTAGCATACATTTATATATAGACATATAATCCGTTATTAACTCAAAATACCTAAACTATCGACTTACCAACTTTTGGCACTAACCCGACGATATACACCTCGCAGATTAATGATTCCTAACCCTTTTTATATTGAGTAAGCAGTATACTGATTGTACCGTAAGAATTTATAAAACATCATCTACATAACCCCTCACCCAAGTGGAATATATCAATATCTGAAGTTATTGAACCCACAGTTATATTGTTGTTCTAGTCGGCATCACCATTGATAGGTTGGTTCTGCACCTTGGGAGAACAAATGGTGCACTGAAATTCTTTGATCAGCGCATCTATTCTATACACAAGACTGCTTTCGGCCGCTACGGCAGCTATCTATGGTAGGTTTGTATCGAAGTATCAGCACTTATTGTAACAATTACAATAAGTTAGCCGTCTAAACAGTCAAAATTATCTATCTCGCTGTAAAATTTACCATAGGCAAAAGAGGTGCTGTTTAAACATAGCACTTATTGTAGTAACAATTACAACTACAATTATACCTACCCTAGATAGCTGCTGTAGCGGCCGAAAGCAGTCTTGTGCATAGAATAGATGCGCAGAGAAAGATCCAACACTAACAAAAATTGTTGAGTCATAATTATTGTCACCTAAATTTGTATTTGTTTTTTGTTTTGTTTTAATAGACAAGAGTGAATCGAAATCTCCTACCATGTCAACAAATCCCTTCACTATGGCAGCGAGCAGCAAAAAGTCCAAGCTTTCAAACAGGGTTGCTGATACACCGAATGGAAACGTTGAACCTCATGTACTCTCTAAGGAAGATAAAGAGGCGATCAGAAGGGATGCACTTAATAAAAAACTCTGGGATGAGTGCTTGGAGGCATTGGAAAAAGGAGGAAAACAGGTACATTTATGCATTGTTTATCTTTTTATTTCGAACTTGTTTCGTTTCCTGCAACTTATAAGTTTATGAAGGGTTTACACAAAAATATTGAATAAAATCCTTTCTTGAACTCTCAAGCAATTCTCACCATTAACAATATACCAAAACTGCCTTGCCAAAAGGGTTTACAGCAGTGGCGAACGGTGGAGGTAGACTATTAAGACCCGCCATAAATAGTGCACACTAAACTTTTTCAGTCATACATTTTTGTTTTCATTGAAATGAGACTACAATTATTTACAGATGGTGTTGGTTAGTTTTTAAAATTCAATTAAACTGCGAATCCAAGCCATACTAGATAATAGTCAAAAAATACTCATTTAATCTATAAAATATCTAAAATTATGCAATTAAATCATACATAACTTTTAATATGTTAAAGATAGAATATTATTTTTTATCTAATATAATTTGGTTTAAGCAGGGCTTAATGAATTTAAAGAAAAAATGAACCAACAATATGTGTAATAATATGTATTCTAATTCAACGAAAACAAATAAAAGGGTAAACAAATAAATTTAGGGTTTTGGCGATTTATACACCTATTGAATATATTAGTAATTAAGTGGGGTACACTTTTGGAAAGGCGAAACCTGGGTCGCAAAAAACGACTCAAATGGAATAGTACAAAACTTAAATCATTAGAATATAAATAGGTATATTCATTAACCAGTAAACTTGGTGTAGGAATGCGAAATAAGCGATTAATCAGATTTCAATTCCAAAGTGTAACAATGTATTTTACTTGGGACTGCGAAAATTTATCTTTAGCATTCCGTTGCTTCGATTATAGTGTCTATTGATAGTCGTTGTCATTCTGTGCTGTATTCGTTGAAATATTGAAATGTTGTTTTTGTAGAAAATAGCAACCCGGCACTATTTGATTTTGCACTACATAATATTCCATTGTTTACAATCAAGTCAAAAATGATAATTTATGAGAAAACACAGATGGAATCGTCTCTGTTCTGGCAGAACACACTAACTGAAGAATACTAGTTTTGAGTAATTTGACTTTGAAGTTGTTAAAATGTTTGAAATAATGGTCTATCATGTGAGTTTATTAAGTAATCGTAAGAAGGATGACTTTTAATAAAGACTGTTTATTTATTAAGAGGGTTTCCAGACGGTAAAGTTTGAAATAAGGAACATTTTGGTACTAACTCAATATGTAATTTTTTCGAATTAATGTCTTCTGCCAGAACAGTGACGAAATTATGTAAATAATTAAATTTCAAAGATGATTTTACTATCGGCTTTTAAAAATAAGGGTGCATCTTATAATCAATGTGTTACGGAATTGTCTTATTTTATTTGATTTTTTTTGTTTCAGGGTTTGATAAACAAAATGACGACTCACTTCTTGTGCATCATTTGCCAAGAGATTGCTGCCAATCCAGTCACCACATCTTGCAGTCACAACTTCTGCATGGTAAGCAACAACCAATTTATTGTATTATCAATTGCGTAAATATTTTTTTTTTATTAAATTTGAATATATACATGGTATAAGAATGTTTGATTCTTATTAATTAAAATATAATTTTGAAAAACTTCGGAAAGATACAGAATCGTAGAAAAAACTTGTACATGTAGTTCAGTTAACCCGATCGCCGCGGATGGGACATATGTTGTTTTTTACATAAGCTCTGATACTGGGCGGATGTCGCAACTGTTGATATCGAAAATTGAAATGTCGGTAAAGTAGGAAATACTTCACGCATAGTATTAATTTTTGTATTGAAAAATGCTCTGATTCGTGTTCGTACCGCCATATCGATAACTTTGTCAAAAATATGTTGTTTTAATTTCATAAACATCGATCTTTCGAACCCCCTCGATCTATCGAGATTCGCCGGTACGATTGCATCAGTTCAAATCTACGCGGTATTTTTCGCGGCTGCGCAGTAGGTATACAAAATATATTTCATTCGAGTTGAGTGTGCGCCGAGTATTTACCGTGTAAAGTTGAATTCACCGCGATTTTTACATCATGTGCGGGAATACGAAAAAGACAACCAAAAAACGAAAAGAAATTTGTTGTAATATTTCTAAAAATGTACTTGAACTTGTGTTCTGGATTATGTCATTTATTACTCATGTGTCTCCCTAATTGTTTCAAAGTCATAAATCGAGCTCATTATTGAAAGTCGTAAATATTTAGTAAAGATGCGTCCACACGGAATGAAAAAATATATATTATTATATTTTAGAGGATTGCAAGTTTTACCAATAAATTACGAATTACTATGAAGGAATATATAAAACGTATAAATTTTTGCTAAAAAAACACACGGGTAGGTATAAAATATAAATCATGGAATATTGACTTTTCAACTATATTACATATTATCTTCGCGTACAATTTAATGCTTATAAATTTTTTAAACCTTACCCAAAAAAAAGTTTTTTTGGCACTTCAAAAAATAAATATTGTTTTTTTTACAAAACATAAAATGACAATCACTAACATAATACAATGCTCAATAAAACTGAAAAGTAATCTACAAAATCCAAGTTTCACTAAAAAAAAAAAACAAAAAAATTATTATAATATTTTCAACCAGTGTGGACTCACCTTTACGCTTAAATTAGAATGGCCCATAAAACATGTAAAATGCTGACACAATCTAGGTATGCCACGAAATAAAACTGGTGACTACCATCCAATTTTAATGGATTTGTCATCAATAAAACTTATACTAATTAACAATAATTCATAAGTCACCAATAAAAGCTATTATTTTCAATAATTTTTATGGCATTTTTAAGTGTTTTTAACACGAGTAAAATAAAATTAGTCAGTGATTAATTGCCTTCATCGGCGCACTTGTTTTGAAGTCGAGTGCTTTGTCATAGAAAATGGCTACAGAGTTTATCCGAACAAAGCAATATGGTAGTTTTGTTAAAGTAAACACAGTGAAATTCAACACTCCATTATGTGTTTTGGTGTGGCACTTGGATTCTTATGTATCTAGGCATGGTAACAGTTGTAGCCACAATTTTTAACTGCCGTATTTATTATAATACAGCGAAGAATAACATTTCGAAAAACCTACCGCGGACAGCACATCTTTTGTATGGAAACTTAACGCGCCGATCGGGTTAAGTTAAAAACCTAAATAAAATATCTGAATCGAAAAATAAATTAGTACAATCATCCAAGTAGTAATAATAATAATATTTTTTGCTTTTTTAATGTCTGTCTGTCTACACAGAACAGATTAATAAATATAAATGTAAGTCATTTCCATGGGCCAAGATCTTGCAGCAGGGTACTTTAATGATAGTCAAGCCATAAAATGCAAGTATAACAAAGCATGCTGACTGCCCTCAATATTGAATATGTGTTACATTTACGTGACAAACTTCAATGCATATTATTATCATACAGGCATTGAAACTATTGAAAATAACATGTTCTTTAACACGTTTTAGTTTGTCCCATATTTTTACACACGACATTTGTAGCATGTAAAGCCGCATTTAGACCAAGCGAGCGAATGTTTGTTCTTCTCCCACTCCAGCGAAATTCTCTTGATGTAAACGCTTTTTGTTGAGCGAGCATAAGAATTTTGCTGGAGTGTGGGAAGAATGAACATTCGCTCGCTAGGTCTAAATGCAGCTTTACACCACACCCAGTAGGGTAAGCTAGTTTCTATTAATTATGTGTTCCCTATCTGTCTATATTACCACTTAACAACACACCCAAAGTTTTTTTGTGCACATGTAATATAAAATTGGGGGACATTATTATATATATATATATCTATTTAACATTTTTAGAGCTGCTTGAAATTGGCATTCAAAAGTACTGAGAGTCAAGGTTGCCCGCACTGCAGGTCAGACCTATCGAAAGAAGAATTGACGAACAATGACAACTTGAAGTCGGTCCTGAGAGCTATGCTGCCAGGCTACGACGTTCGGAAGAAATAATGATTACTTTAATTATTTAAGACATGGCAATTATTTGCTGAATTAAGTATTACATGTTGTGTTCTGAGGAAACAGGGTTTTACAAATAGCTCTGTGATAATTTAGATTGTAATTGAAGCATATGTTTAAATCTCACCTCACTATCTTTATAATATTGTTTGTGCGAAATGCATTAGACTTTTTAGTATCTCTGACTCACTGAATGATTGAAATTCCTCTATATGGGAAATTTATTTAAAATAAACGGGTTAACAATATTTTGACTGTTGATTCTTATTTTATAATTTCTAAGGGCCAGGTGCAGCTACACCTACATGCGTAAAACTTCATAGCTCCACTTGATGGCAAAATAATTGTGAAATGCAGGTGAAAGCTGTCAAAATGATCGAGTATGTCATACACAAAGAAGAGCATTTAATTTACACATTTGAAACAAGAAAATTGTATTTAGTTGATTATCGACAAAAAAGCATTCTATCATAAATAGATAATATTTTAAATGTGAATGATAGCCAGTGAAGGCATGCTTAAAACAGTGTTGTCATTGAAATATGCTAAGAATGCAAGCAGCACTGTATTCGCGGTGTGTGCATTTATTCAATTAAACCTCTGATTATTACACAACCATTACGCCTCGTTTACCCGTGCATGGATTTACTGCTGACAGTTCGTATTATCGCAATCATCACAAAACAATGCATGTGTAAACACGTATCATCGTGCAAATTGCAAGGTTGCATTCATGGATCAAAAATATTCAGAATTTTCACATGATAATTGGAGTGTGCGATATCTGAGTATGCGCAGTAGAACGATAGCGGCGAAACTGTCAGTAAAAAAACCAACTACACCGTGCAGACTCATTTTGAGGTTAACCGATTTTCACAACCTGTCGAATAGTACCATAGCATCACGTCTCGCTTACTCTTGAAGAATGAGATGGGCGAGACAGTTGGCACTTTTATGTGTAAACCGTTATTTTCGCGATAGTTTAAAATACACACTATTGGTATCCATGCACGTGTACAGGAGCTATTACGCTGTGAATTTATAATTTTGTATTCGACTTATAATTACCTTTCTACGCCTCATTGCTTCGGTCACGGACCCCTACATTTCCTTCATACATTCCCGGACAGTCCACAGAATGAATACTTAACCTGCAGCTAAAACCACTACAGTCATTTCGGCCTGTCACACTCGCAAATGGTTGACGTGTGTGGCGAACTTAAATCAAATGTCAGTGAAATGATAACAAAATATCTCCCAACAGACGTCAAAGTAAATAAAACTAAAATGAAATGATAAATTATAAATAATAATATCTGTAATATGATGAAAGCACCCGTAGTAGACGAGTGGAAGAATCATCACTTCTAAAACTGTGGATTGCAGGTTTAAATCTAGTGTCTGGTAAATTCCCATGTCATATTTAACGTGTTTCGATCCAGAAGTCTCAGTTATGTACACAGTATGTCAGCACAGTACAGTATGGTATAGAACCTTGCTACTGTAACATTTTGCTACGCATATTTCCCATGCCTAACAGTCCATGCAATGCTTAGCTGACCTTTGGCTTAAACCACTTCTATTTATTGCGACTTGTTGGAATGATATGCATATGCATTGCAATGATATGCATAAATGATTGTCGTTGACTGCAAGCCTTACATGAGTGTGTATGAACAGGGTGTCACATTATATAGCTGTAGTTAAATTTTACAGTTGGTTAAATTTTAACAAGATGACAAGAATATCGTCGTCTTACTATGCAAACCCTCTATGTCTGTTTTATGTAAATGTTCAGAAGAGTAAAGGTAAGGTAATATAACATATGGGTTTGTTTTTGACATATCGTCGCTGTAGGATTGGTTTGTCGAATAGACCAAATCGCACCGTGAGTGTAAAACCAACGTATCTGCAAATTTTTCAATTTCGAGATTAAATGGAAAACAACTGCAGAAGTCGTGAACCTGATCATGTAAAAGTGAAGTAACTGAAAGAACATGCAATATAATGTAGGTATAAACCAAATATTATGTTTTTTTTTTAGAAAATCTATTTCTCCTAACAAAACGAAGACTTCAAACCCTAATATATCCAAAATATGTCTTTTGCAGATGCGTTGGTTTTACACTCACGGTGCGAAATGTTCAGGAGACAAAAAACAAATTTCATAATCCTATATTTAAATACATGGAGATATTTAAATTGTTATTTTTACAGCATACAAATGATGTATTCATTACTATTACAAAGTTATTTAAAGAAAAGGATGGTTCTGATTCATTTAGATACAAAAAAACATTCTGCATTAAAAGGTCGATTTCGACAAACCAATCCTATAGCGACGATATTGTTAAAACATAAAATTACTTATTGTTTATATAAAACTATTAGACACAAAATACAGGTACCTATGTTGAAAATTTGATTATATACATAGTTACAAAATTTATCAATTTCGCTCAGAGAAGCCCTGCATATATTTTATGAATTCATACAAAAGCAAAGTTGTTCATCTCAAGTTATAATTAAAAATAATAAGCAGCTCTCAGCTCTTTCAAAAATCAAGTCAAAATATATAAAACTTTTACGTTCATTGAAACCTCAGGTATCACATTAATAATAATTAATAGTTGTTATTTTAATTAATTAAATTTAAATGGAAATAATAATAATTATAATTTAAATAGAAAAAACGTAATTTGAATGGAAAAACAAAAAATACATGAAAAATCGTGCAATAAAATTACCAAAGGTATGCGTTTAAAAAATGTGGAAAAAAATTGTTTCGTGTTTAAACTTGACGGCCACTCAAAATAGAATGTCTAGCTATAGTTGATTTCACTTAAAAATTGAAAATTTTTAAATATCTTATTTATCAGTTATAGGTAGATTTGGTTTTAATTTCATTGATACCCGCTTTTAAAAAAAAGAAATAATTAATTCTTAACTTTATTAAATTAAGCTTTAACTGCTGGCTACTATATATGGTTTTTTTGGCATCATGTACCTACAACCTTTAAAAAAAATACAGTAGTAGGCATAATATATAACGAACATAGTTTTGCCATAATTTGGCATAATTGGCCACCCCGCTAATAACTGTTCATTGGTGTCACAATTACACGAAAAAATATGTACCTCCTAATTTGCATAACTTTATGAGAATATGTAATAAAAATCGTATTTTTTATTTTTCTAAAACATAGTTATTGGCATAATTGGCCAACTACTGTAAAACACACTTTTTCAGATACACTATCCACCACACTATACATTAGCCACCTTTGAAAAGTGACGTTAATTGCTGCAAACGTCAAAAAAACGTAGATCCATGGTTTCCATGCAATGCAGTTCAATAGATTATCTTGTAAAAAACACATATATGCTGGGATACAGAGTTTTTTTTAAGTATTTGAAAAGCATCTTTCCTTAAGGATTTCTTTGGAAATGTCACACAAATTTACAGACTTTTAGGTTTGACAGCGAAGAAAACACTATAGCCTTCTGGTGGTAACTTCTGAAATTTGGCATACTAAAAAAAGGAGGACGGAACTATACATGTGCGACAAATCTGAGAAAAGGATGGTTAACACCTTATTTTATCAATTAGAAGTTGAAATGGCCAATTACTATACGAGTCACCCTAGTGGGAAATAAAAGATAAAATTCACATATTAATTTCTCTTCAATATTATTGGTATCCAATGCCATGAAGAAAATCTACTGAGGACAATATTTATGCCGCAATGTTGTCGAGTAAAGTAATTTGATCCGGACACGTTAAGTTAGTAAATATGAATAAAAGGATGTGGTGATTACTTACTTACTTCCCCTGTTATGCTCCGCCATCTCACTTGGTACATTGCCATGTTTCATGCCTCTAGCCATATGAGATCTACATATATCTACTTTTGGAGCATCGATGTAGAGTGAGGGAGGATCGGCCACAGCGACGGAATCCTTAAGACAGTGCCATAAGAATACAGAGTATCACACTTTCTGACAACATCCGGATTATATGTCTAAATAATGTGAAGCATCTATTCATGACTACCTCAATCACCAAGGGCTGATGTGTCCACCAATGTGCCCCTAAGATTTGGCAGAGACATCGATTCTGACTGTTCAGTTAGCATAAATCTGAATTTAGTCATATAATGTTTGAGACTCTCACGGTTGTTTTTCATCGTAATTGTAATTGATTCTTGGGTTTCCACCGCATGTACTTCTTCCTTCTTTCCTCAATGTTTCGGGCTTGTTGCAGAGGCCAATATCAAGAGATATGTGTTATGATGAAGTGTAGTGTAGTGTAGGTGTATAAATCCAAACGTCGCTCTAATATTTCCAAAAGGAATCCGATTAGCTAAGAGCAAACGTTGCTTAGAGTAATGTGCCGAAACTTCGAGGAAAAAAGGAAGAAGTACACGTGGTGGAAACCCAAGAATCAATTATGACTGAATTTAGTCGTTTATAATAAAATTGCGCTGGTGAATAAATATGGTTATTTCTATATATAATTTTTCTATTTATGTAAATCTGAACAAATATACACTTTCAAAGAATAAATGGTGCGTTGTATTTATAAATACCACAGATGGTTTGGTAGCGGCCCGCAGTACAGACATTTGCTTTAAAATGTTTACATAATTTGAAACACATGAAAAATTATACTGATTGAAGAAATGATTAACTTGACCAACCATTTATCATTCTCTAAATTTGAGTAAAGTCATGAATAGGATTAATATTAAAACAATGGTTTATTTATAGTACCTAACTGAATTTATTGCTGGTTGAAGTTACACTACACAGATATGTATAGCCTTACTATTATATCTTGGCAACGAATATCATAACGATGATCTGAGGAAGAGGAACTACAGACCCAATCGCACTTTCAGGTGTAAATCTACGCCCCCATGACTCCTACAATAGTCTGTAACACTAAAACAGCACTACAAAATCGTTGGCAATATATTATAATGGTTCTGGTATAATATTAGAATGAATTTGAAATGGTTCAAACAATATGTGAGTTTATATTGAATTTAGAACGTTGGTAGCCAACCCACGGCCCGCTGGGTGTCAACTTGTGGCCCGTGGAGCAGTGAGAAAATAAAAATAATATCAAATACTGCCGCTAGATGTGCTAATTTCGCAAATTGAGATTCGATATTGGCTCAAGATTTTTGCTGCATTTGTAACGCCATTCTCCGTAGACTTGAATTTATTACCGGAAAATTTACAAATGGAACATTGTGAAATATGTTGCGATGAACAGTTAAAGAAGAAATTCCATCAGGTTGGTTTGAAAGAGGTTTACAAAACATATTTGGACAAGGAGAAATATCCTGCATTTTACAAACACGCTCTAATGATGACTTCGCTATTTGGAAACACTTAACACGTGTGAACAGTTTTTTAGTCGGATGAATCATATCAAATCCCGAGTGAGAACACGAATCACTGATGTGCATTTGGAAAACTGTTTGCGTGTAGGATCAACCTCACTCGATATCGATATTGATGCACTTAGTTCTGCCACACAAAATCAAACTTCTCACTAAAATTTATTATTTTTATTAATTAAAAACGTCTAATCTAATAAATATCTTTGATTCTCATTTTTCTTTTATTTTATTAATATATATAATACATATTTCTTTTTGTTTTGTATAATAAAAGAAATTGGTTGTGCGGCCCGGTAGGAAATCTCATCTTTAGAATCTGGCCCAGCTGCTGAAAAGGTTAGCCACCCATGATTTAGAATGAATTTAAGTCTAGACTGATGGACTTCTAAAATGAAATATAATTACAGGTAGGTAGCTTAAACTGATATTTGCGGTTAATCGGTAACTTTTTGTTTGTTCAGTTGGCACTGTCGCAATTGATTTAAATTCGTACTATGCTCGTGAAGGTTAAAATGAATACTCAAAATGAATAAGTTCAATAAATGTGCAAAAATCAAATCAAAATGAAAAGTATTTTAATTACATTGAACTGTACACACTGTACACCCACGATGACCGCGTGGATTAATCGCCGGTCTATAGTGTCGAGGGTCCCAGGTTCGAATCCTGGGTCTGGCAAGTTCACATTGTTTTTTAATTTGTGCATGAGTCAGAGTATAGTCCTTATAGGTTGAGCAAGTGGCTGACATCCATTTCCCATAAAAATAAAATCTCTTAATACAAACCTCCACTCTGTGGAGGCCCATATGATCCTATTAGGATCGGACATGGTCAAAAGAAAAAAAAAGAATGTAATTCACGCGGCAGCAAGGCATTTGCTTTATTGAAGCGAATCGAAATGATTCGCGTAGCATTGTTGCACTACTTTCTATTAAACTGTTTGCTGGACGGGTTGCACTCGGGTCGATTCCCTTAATTCAGGGGTTCCCAACCTTTTTGTATTCTAGAGCACATTCTAAAATATTGGTAGGGTGGCGGGCACCACCTATTTTTAATCGACAAACTCCTTCCATAACTTCTCATTTTCCCATAATTTATTTTCTTATATTCATAATTTATTAATAAATAATAAACAAAAATGTTTCAAAATAATAAAACTATTATTCAAATTGCATACACACAGAGAAATGTATTTACAAAACGTAAACAAAAAACACGAATACAAAGAAAACATTTTATAAAAAAATAGAATATCAATAATATGTCAATGTGATCTTTGGCATTGCATATCATTGGCCAGTGCCTGATAATTAGGAGAGTATGACGATAATCCTGTTAGCAAAAAATCATAAAGATGCTCATCGGCGAGTCGAGATCTATATCTTGATTTTATTAAGTTCATGTTTGAAAACAATGATTCGCATAAATATGTCGAACCGAAAAATGATTCAATTTTATATGCCGCTTTTTTTCAGAAATGGGAACTTTTCTCTGTCCACTGTATTCGAAAAGTCCTCTGATATTAAGGATTTAAGCAAAATATTATTTGTAAGGTCCAAAATTTCTAACTCTAGTTCTTCTGTCTTACCTTGAACAAAACCTGCAATACATGCGGCCATTTCCATTACATTTATTTGGCAAGTAAAAGGATTGATACAGAAGGAAATAATTGGCTCCATATCTGTAAACTGCAAAAATCTCTCTTCAAATTCGAGTGCTTAAAGTCAGACAACGTTATCTACAAAAAAGTTTTTTGTTTTTTTTTTTTTTTTTTGAGATATCGTTATTTTACATTTACGGCTACATGATAGTCAAACAACATTATGTCAATCTTCTCTAATTTCTTATTAAATCGTCAGTAAAGTTTAACGCTAACTACATAAGTTACCCTTGTTTTCATATTTTTTAAAAACTATCCCTATACATTTTAACATCATCATAAGCAAGATAAATGTACAATACACAATAAATTATAAAATATTAACATTAGGTTTTAAATAAACATGTCCCTTGTTGAGTTACAAGAATCTAAAATAACGATTTTTGGCTCTCCTGTAAAGTTGCACTTTTGTGGATAGTGTTGTTTGACACTAAGCCCTCGAATTGTTTTTTTAACATTTGAAGATGCTTAATAAATAATGACCCGTTTAATACATTTTTTTTTTTTTAATAATAACCATACCCTTGCTTTTTCGTACAAGGTGGTTGGGTGGGTTAGTTGCATTGATGTGGGGCTAATTAGGTGCCTCCATTTATATCTTTAATTTTCTTTATGGCCAGGATTAAATATTTTGTGTAGTGTTCTTGTGTTGTTCTATTGCTTAGTGCTTCGTGAGGATTTTGGAGGTCAATTTCATGATTATGTTGTCTACATCGAGTCCTGAGAGTCCATCGCTCCCTTTCTAGTATAGGGCAGTCGTTGATGACATGCCACACAGTTTGAGATGTGTTGCCGTCACATGGACAACAGTCGTCATCCCTCAATTTAAATCTTTTTAGATAAGCTCGCACCGCTCCATGGCCTGTTAGTATCTGTGTGAGTTCGTGTGATATTTTTAAGTTCCTGGCAAGAGTGATGGCACAGTTAATGTTTGGAATAAATTTCTGCGTTATTGATCCTGTGGCGGATGTTGTGTATCTGTGGTTCCATAGCTCTATGGTATCTTCGTTTAGTTTTTGTTTTGCGTAACTCAGAGGGAAGTGTGTATAGGTTAAAGGTCTTTTGTCTGTTGTGGCTTGTTTAGCGTATTTATCAGCTTCCTCGTTTTCGGCTATCCCTGTGTGACTTCTTATCCAGAAGAATCTGGGGTTTGTTCCTATCATTCGAAGCTGTGTTGACAGTGTTAAAATGTCTCTTACAAGTGGGTGTGTCGATGATGGGTTTTGGAGAGCTACCAGACTGGATTGGCTATCTGAGAATATGTTTACATAGTCGTGTCTGTGGATCTTTAATCTTTTGAGTGTCCACTCGAGAGATTTTCTGATAGCAAATATTTCTGCTTGGAAAACAGTGCAGTAGCTTTCGAGCTTAAATTTTCGGGGGGTTATTAATGTTCCATTTTCGTAGGCTACAAAAGCTCGATTAGACTGCCATCTGTGTAGATCTCCAATCCTGTGATGTGGTATTTTGTTTTAGTGTCTTCGTCAACTGTTCCTATGTGTTCTATATTTTCTAGATGTCTGTTACTAGGATGTGGAAGTTGTGTGTAGTGTATTTTGTTTTCGTATGTTCTGTCTGTAGGTAAGTGTCGGGGAAGTATGTGGCTTGTTTTAACTTGGTATATTCCTGTAAGTTCTTGTATTTTTATATCTATTGGCGCTATTCCTGCCAGGACTTGTGCTGACGTTAGCGATATTGTGCGATATCCCTTGCAAATTGATATTGCGAAAGGTCTTTGCGCGGAATTCAGTCTTTTTTGGATCGACTTTCTGTGAGTTGCTTTATTCCAGACCGATGCCGCGTAAGTTAAGGTTTGCTCCACAGCTCCATGATATATTATTTTTAAAACTTCAGGAGATGCCCCCCAAGTGGCTCTTGCTGTTTTTAAAAAGAATTTTCCCATTTGAGCTGCTTTCTTACATATGTAGTCGACGTGTTTCGCCCAATTGATGTGCCCGTCTAGTATTATGCCAAGAATTTTAAAGGAATCGACCAACTCTTTCGGTTTTCCTTTCCACTGGATTTCTGGTGTTCGTATTTTTCTTTTGTTGATAAACATTATATTTGTCTTAATATCTGAGAAAAGGTTAGTTTTACGTCTTCACCCCACGAGTTTACTTTTTGAAGCACGCTATTGGTTTTTTTAATTCATTGTTACCTAGCATTTTATTCATATGTGGGAAATGCACGAGAGAATTGATCTGCAGATGTGATATCAACAAATCCAATTTAGCTTTAAATGACTTTACAGAGCTTATCATTTCAGCTATGTTTTTGTCTTTCCCCTGCAACTCCAAATTTAAAGAATTCAATTTTTCCATAATGTCTGTGAGAAATCCCAAATCAATCAGCCAGCGAGAGTCAGCTAGTTCATCATAATTTTCCTTTTTATCGTTTATAAATGTTTTTATTTCTTCAATTAAACTCACAAATCTTGTAAGAACCTTTCCTTTACTGAGCCAACGTACTTCAGTATGCAGAATAAGATCATGTTTTTTTTATCTTCAGTATCTTCTAACAGGGCCTTGAAAAGTCGGTGTTGCAAAGGAGCTGCACGAATAGAATTGATTATTTTTGTAACTATTTTCATAACGTGTTCAAATGGCAATATTTTACAACACAGAGCTTCCTGGTGGATAATACAGTGGTAGGACATAAAGTTTGAAAATGATTCATCCTTCTTGCAGAGGGCAATAAATCCTTTGTTTTTACCTACCATTGCTGGTGCCCCATCGTTGGTTATCGCAGACAGCTTGTGCAAAGGCATATTTATTGACTTGGCGTATGTTTGAATGTATTATAAATATCCTCACCCCTTGTCTGTCCTTTCATAGGTAATATTTGCAACATATCCTTTTTTACTGTGAAGTTACTAAATACCATTCTCACCATAACTGATAACTATGCGGTGTCTGATATATCTGTTGACTCGTCAAATTGTAGCGAGAACCAGTCACATATTTCCAAGGCAGTCTTTAACTGAGTTTGTATGTCTGTTAAAATTGCATGTATTCTTCTTGTGACGGTGTTATTTGACAACTGTAAGTCTTGTATTGCTGAGACAATCTTTTTTTAGAATTTTCCACATGTCTAGTGAAAACAGTCTGTTGTGCAGTTAGACTTGATTTTAGTTGACATATTTTTTTCATTCTTACTTCAGATTTAAGTGGATAATTCATATCAAAAGTGGCATGAATTGTCTGAAAGTGTCGTTCAACATTATGTTTTTTCGGCACTGCGATAATACTACCGCACAACAAACAGACGCATTTATTTTTCACATTAAAGAAATAATATGATTCCTCCCAGTCAGTGTTAAAACTATAGGTTCGTTGTCTTTTACTCGGTCCACTCATTTTAGAACTATATAGAAGGAATATCAAAACTCCTAATTTGTGTTTCGTCAGACGAAGTTGTCTCCTAGCTAACTGTCGCGACCCGAACGGGGCAGCAATCGCAATCACAATGACAACAACGTGGTTCCAGGCGGGGAATGCTATTTGCACATCACTCCTTGTACATGCCGAAAACCCGAACTGAGCCGATGATCGCCGAAGCAATCGGGACGGTACGAGCACGTGACTGCTGTCACGTGCTTCGGCGTTCATCGGCTCAGTTCGTGGCGTTCGTTCACTTCGGGTTTTCTGCGTGTGTCAGGCTAGCGTGAAAATTCTGTCTCTGTCGAATAGTGGCGGGCACATACGAATCGTTCCGCGGGCGCCATGGTGCCCTCGGGCACGGGGTTGGGAACCCCTGCCCTAATTGAAGCACCTTGTGATATACGAGATTTTTCTTTTTGTTGTCAGGTGCGAAAACGAACAAAGCAGATTGTACAATTACAGACGAGCTATGTACAATTGAACGTGAGAGAAACATTCATTTTATAGATTCAGGCCACAAACACTCAAGGATTGGCCTTGTAATTTGTTGATCGTCATGCTGAACGCAAGACGAATTAGAAATTGAATTCGTTTAAACTCGAATGGCATATCGGTTGGGATCATCGAAATTCTCGGAATGAGAACTTCCTCACCTTTGAACATTCCTTTGATTATCGTCGCGTGAATCACATTGCCCATGAGTTTCCTCACCACCAAACGCGTTCCATTGCATAGTTTTGGTTGGTTCAGATTTCAAAGCATGATGACTACCGAGCCAACCTTCAGTTGTAAATTGTGCAGTGGCAAGCCAGACAGATCCAATGTGTTTAAAAATTCAGTTGGATAGTACGTTACTTCGTCTTCGTTTGTTACACAGTCGATAGATTTGAAGGAATGCAGTGGACCAACGATTTGATTTTGAATTGTGAAGTTTAAGTGATCCACATATTTGTTCTTTGCCGCAAGAATGCTCGTTCACTCAACCAATTGTGATTTTTGTGGTTAGCAATGATGTTCGGGAACACTTTGTTGATGAGTTCATCCTTAGTTGAGACGAAATTGCAAAAATTCAGCGGAAATGAAATCAATCCGTTCGATTCATCGACAGGAACACGGCCGTTACCGATAGTCAGCAATTGTTTGGAGAAATCTTCGGCAGATGGATCGTTTAGTAATGCAACTCGCATGTTTGTCGTCAGCTGAAGTTTCTTCACATAGCGCCACAGAGATCTTGGAATGACTGGTAGTGTTTGGCGGAAATCGCCAGATAGTAGAATCATTGCGCCTCCAAAACTTCTTGAGTCATTGCGCAGATCTTTCATAGTTCGATTGAGTGCTTTTAATGCGCGTTTGTGCGCCATTGTGCATTCATCCCAAGTGATGATTTTACTTGCTACCAAAACTTTGGCCATTGCTGAGTGTTTCGCAATGTTGGATGTCGATTTTTCAGTGGTTTGAAGGTTTAAGGGCAATTTCAACGTTGAATGAAACGTTCGGCATTCTTCTAGCAACGTGGCTGCTATCCCAGAAGAAGCAACTGCTACAGCATTTTCGGATCTCGCACAACAGTAGCCAAAATCAATGACATGAGGAATGTCTTCCCAGTTCCACTGGGCGCGTCGAGGAAAAATAAGCCACCATTTCCATCATCAATTGCCTTCATTAACGTATCATACACTTCTTTCTGTTGGGGGTTCAACAGTGGTACATTCGTTCGAACTGATTGGTTCAATGCATCTCGATCATATTCACGGTCACGTTCCAATTCTCGATTGAAAGCGTCGTTCATTCCACGATGTGGCGTTGGCATTCGTAACTTGCCTAACAAACTGCCGCACATGAGGTAAAGCATGTATTCGATCAAAAGCAAAGCCTGGTTATGTAGCTCCTCATTCACCTCGAGATCGGGATTCCCTGAACTGACACGAATTCGATGTAAAATGTCTTCTGACATGTCATCCTTGTACTTGTTCCACAGTTCAGGTGGATTCGATGGGAAGCATGTCGAAATAATGATAGCAAATAATGTGCGTATCTGACTTGGAGATGCAGAAACAATTACTTCAGCGATTGTCATATCCCAATGAGTATCGTTTTCAAGCAAATTGAGCAGTTGGCATGAAGCACGAAATGTTGGGCACACTACACCATTGACAGTTAGACATTTCGACTATCATTCTTTCTTTTGTTTGATTGTTTCTTGTTTATTGTTTCTGTCATGTATCAGAGATGGCGTTGTATACAGATTTAAATTTTTTGTGATTTTCTCACTTTTTGAATGCGCAAGGTTCATCGTTCAAATTCAGCGACATCAGTCAAAAGCCGTTCCATACAAAATGCATGAGAAAATGAATTTTCTTCATAATTTATTTTTTCCGTGATTTATCCGATGTTTTAATAGTTATTCTGCTATTCGGGACGGAGACAAATCCAACAAATCAAAGATCACGAAAATCGGTCCAACCGTTCTTGAGTTATAAATGGTGTAACTAACCCGACTTTGTTTTATAATATAAAACAAAGTCGTATATAGTATATATTATATAGAAGATAAATAATCTTATCTTATCTATTTATATCTATGTTCCTAAATAGGTAAATAATTTTCTTTCGTAACGGATGTAAGTTTGTGAGTAGGTAGGAAATAAATTAGTAAATTCAAAATTTGGGCGTTTTCTATTGAATATTGTTAGTACATAACACTAATTATATAAATACTCCAATAACAAAAACTAGATAATTTAAACAATAAAAGTCTAGTCACAGTTGACTAGTTTTTATTTTGTATGAAACAGTGTCGGCGCCGTGCTATCCACACGACGTAACCATTTCCACCAATCATATCAGAGATTGAAAAATGCATTTTAGTATTGCCAGATGGAGAAAAATTTGTTGACACGTAGGTTTTACGAAAATTATATGCCGAGTCAAAAATATACCAAAAATAATTAAATAATTGTTCTTGTTCATAAATAATATTTAATATTTCGACAACCATTGTTAAAATAAGTACATAGATGATTATTATTTTTTGTGAGAATTAATACAATACAATGTATTGTTTAAAAAATATCTCGTCTATTCTCTAATACTTTAAATTAACAAATAAATAATAACTAAATATGTAATTAAAAGTCTACATATAATTATACTGTACTAGTTAATTATTTGGCGATTAAGGTGCAAGGCCAACTGCATAACCGCCCTCCAGGATTTTCTATCCCGAGCTCTTTCTTTTTCACACACTTTCTCCAGTCAGTCTCACTCAGCCCATCTACGTTCTTTTTGATGTTATACGCCCATCTCTTCCAAAGTCGTGTATGTATATATTTTGGATAATATGATATTAAAAATAATTTATTGTATTAATTGGGACCAGAACGGTGAACAAAAATGTTTTCCAAATTCGATACAATCAGACCAAAATCATAATAATAGATAAAAATAGTATAGGTAGGTACCCAAAGCTTATACATATTTAATTTTCATTTTTAATATTTGGGTACATGTATTCCATGCCAACAAAGAGATTGGATGCTAACATGGACTGATACTAACTATAATAAAATCAATGTTATAACTATTTACCTAAGCAAACGATATAAACAATCTTCAATAATTCAAATATAAAACATTTTTAGCGATTAATGGTAGGTATAAATAAACGTGTCCTGAAAATTACCGTATCACACTTTACTGTGAAATGTTGTATCGAAAATATATGGCCGTATATTAAAGACCAACCAACCTCTTTGGGTCGTATAGTACTGACATAAAATTCATGTCTAAATAAAACACGGTTCTTGCCGTTTTACACTTTACAGGACCAGCAGAAAACAAATTTTGAAAATAGCCGATATACTGGATTATATGTTAGGTTAGGTTAGGTTTTTATTCTTGAATTCATGAATTTTGTGAAAATAAGCTATAAAAATTGAATTAATGTTCATATTAAATCTAATAAAATTGGAGACCGTATAGTATATTACGGTCATCTCTTTCCGATAAGAAAGCTTACGGTGAACTGTGCCACGATGAAAGGTTTTACCAACAATTTAGATGTAACCATACATAAAAATATACATATTGATAAAAATCAATAGGTAGGTACTTAGATTTAAACATATAATTCATCAAAAATAAATAATACTTAGATACCTACCTATGGTGATACCAGCTTTATAAAAATAATATATAGCAAAAACACATCGTTAATATTATTGGAAAGTAGTCAATAGGTATATTGTCCATGACGTTAATGTTAAACAATTATTATTTTTCAGATTATAATAATATTATATAATATGAAGGTACATGCCTAGTGTGTAGGTATTATTTTCTAATATTTTCTAATTAGATTCTAGCTGGAAAGTGTTCTAATACATATTCTTCTAATTATTATTATTGAAACCTCTGTCTGTCCCTTTAATCGAATATACCTAAATTAAATATGGCTATATTAATACATCTTATTTGGAATAATTAGAACCTAAATATTGTTAAAACAGGAAGAGAAAATGGTAAAAAAATATAATTCATAATTTTCAAGTATCGAAATGAAAATAATATAAGCACACCGTTGAGTAAGTAATACATTTAATTTAATTATTTTCTGGGTTAATTTACAAATTGGGAAATTAAATTTATGGAATATCGCTGCGAATTTGCGGCAACATTCATATTATCAATACATATCAAGTTTAGTTACTAAAAGTGAGTCGTTCGTAGAGTCGAGTGTAGCACGGATTTCTATAATGAAAGTTACGTCAAAATAATATTGCCGGCATGACTGTCGTCGTATTGGTTTTATAATAATATACGCTGTCGACTTAATCTTCGTTAGTTTTCTAGTGGAATTGGTGCTATTATAGCGGGCTGTGATAGCTTTCATATGGTTCATTTAAAGTTTAGTTAAGTGGGTGCTTGATAACTATATGCTTTTTCATTACTAAATAAGTTATTTTTTTATAAACTTTTAAAAATATGACAGTGTCGTATGCCGGTGAGGTTCCAAACGGCAGCAGTTTTGGATGCTTTTGGAGAATCCTTTGCAAGTAAGTGCATTTATTCACATTACAATTTATTTTCTTTATAACACCAGTGCAAGTTATAACAATATCAATACTTTTGGGACAGGCGTTAATTCATATATTCCACATTATTTCCTACATAATTATTTTCATGCATGATAATATTATAACTCGTTATAAAAATTTTAATTGCAAATCAAGTTGGTATTTATTTACTAATAAATAATAATAATAATAAATCCACTTACAATTTTCATTTCGATTCGGAATGTGAAATGATGTTTCATTATGACATTTGTGAAATGAATTACTCCAATACAATATATTACTTATAATACTTAATGCCTATAATATTTTTATAAAAATTATGTTCATAATAATGCTCACCATTAAATTTAATATTACTACTTACCTATTTAGTGTTACAGATTTTATTGTTTGCCTAACTGGTCTAACTATAATACATAGCACAGATATTATAATATAATAATCATTGTGTGTACCTATTTTAAGTAATTTCGGATTCAAAAATCAAATCTAGTCAAAATTACATTTGAATAAGTAGGGCATTGTTATATAAATACCTATAGTATATATATATTATTATTATGTGCCAATAATTTACATTTTCTTAGTCTTGTTTCCCAACAATTTTTGTTTTAATATTTTTCGCGTTCAGCGGAATTTATTGTTGCATTTATTTAAAACGCTCGCTTTATTAATCACAAATGTGTCATTGTTTGCACCATATTCACAACCGTTATTCTTCTTACGTGACAAAAATATGTTTCCGTATTTTATTTAATATTTAATAAAACATGTTTGCATTTGCAAATTGCATTTCAATTTAAAAATAAAACATCGTTTCCGCATTATTATTGAAAGCACTGTGTTATTGTTATTAATTATGTCCTGTCTTCAATAAATACTGTCCCGGTAATAATAATAATAATAAAAGTAATACTTAGTAACAATAATAAATTATGATGTAGAGGTACATGGACAATGTTTTCCATCTAATACATTGACATTTATATTAGAATGTATTAAAATTAAATACGTAGTCGTAAATATTTTACATACATATCGAATACCTACAATTTTGATACAACTTTTGAGCAGTTTGTATACTTACAATGTTTATTTTGTTCACCGAATCGATGAACATAATATGGACCTGAATTATTGTTGTATAAGGAGCATGGCCCCCACAAGGGGGACTGATAGGGCTCTAGCCTGGGGGCCCGTGCTCAGGAGGGGCCCGGCGTGGCAAGTCGACCAAATAAGTGAGACAAACACACATCACAAATTTGCTTTAAGGTGACGCATCAGTGAAACGCCAAATAATGTTCAACTGTACGCGCGACGAAAATTTGTACTTGCTTCGCATTCATTGAGAGAACGTGGAGTCGGACGCACGTCACTTTGCTGCGTGATGGCGACGGGCCAATTAATTCTAAAATCGTGTAAAGATGACTAAAAACTTTACCCATTTACTTTAAAAAGCAAACATGTCAATGAATATATTATTATTGATACTAATAGAATAATAAACAGAACATAAAATGGACGTATGTTGGATTTATATGAGAAATAATATTTCGTTTGACAGGCGTCATTTTCACCCGCGACCCGCAATCCGCACATCGCCTAGCAACGATCTTTTTAGACCGTGCCTCAACTAATGCATGGCCTTAATAGTAAAAAAAGTCGCCTGCGCGCTAACGTTGTTATTTCAAATAACGTGGTTCAACGATGCAATTTTTAATTGTGTATCGATACCCAACAACTCCATAATTTAAATGGATGTAAAAATATACAAAAAAAAACACTAAATATATTAATTTTACCGCGTACACAATTACACCATTTGGGAAACGCTACTGTAGAGCGTCCATAGAGGTATTAAGGTAGGTAGAGAGCGTCACACTGCCTTTATCCTTAGCGATAGGTAGGGGGGCCCGCTTCAGGATGTGGGGCCATGATAAGGAGAGTCAGTACCTTCTAGTACCAAGGGCGGAATTACGAAACATTCAATCAAATACATTTGACTATTACTTAGTATTAACAGTGCTTTGATTAAGATGAATGCTCTGCCTACCAGAGGCAACTAGCGAAAAAATGTGAAGCTTACAATTTGAGACAATTTATTGATAACTAATTAACATTAAAAATATAAATATTTATATTTACTCAGAGTAATAGAAAGTAGTAAAAGTAAAGTAAACACACCACAAAATTATTAATATGTAATAAAAATAACTCAATGGAATCATTTAATGATTCACATTAAATTTTGTAACGTTTTTTCAATTGCAAGGACAGCTTTGACAATATTTTTTTTTACTTTTAATGTTTTGAGATAGGTACCTACCTACTTACGTATTGATTAAATACAACACTTTAAAATGTAAATTATTAATATTGTATTGTCTCGCACTACAAGCTTCGTTTATTTCCGATAGGTACGTCTGGTAGGCGGAGCAGTCACCATAAACACTATACTATATACCTGCTTATCTAAAACATTTAAACGTAAAATATTTTTACTTAATATAAATTCAAAGATAAATTTTTCAATAAAAAAAATTGTTTCAGTTTTTTATTATTTCGTTTTTTATGATTATTACCATCGTTAAAATGAAATTATATATTTTTTTATGTAAGTATAGTTTATTTTCTCTTCTTGGTCGTACACTCATGGCTGAGGATCGTGACCACATTTGAATTTCGTCATCGTTTGAACGACCAAGACTTTCCATCCTTCTCAATCTTCCGCTTCTCTCAGGGCAGAATGGACGGTATCCCCAGTCAGCTCTTTCACTTGAGCGCGTAGACGGTCTTCCTCGCCGTCGCCTTCCCTGGAGGCCACCTGAAACCACCAGTCTCTCCAGGTTGTCCGGTCCGCGCCTGACAATATATCCAAAAAACTGCAGAATTCGTCTCAGACATATTGTAGAGAGCCGTTCCTTTATGGATGTCTCTGGATGATTGACTGGTTCGTCCTGTGCTCCGTCCAAGATATGGCAATCGAAATTCCTCGATCCTATCGAAATTCCCCGAATCTTCCATATAGTGGTAAGACGTGTCATCGCATTTTTTGCAATCTGTGTGCGCCTTCTTATTTCCGCTTCGCATCCACCCTTTCCACTGATGGTCGATCCCAGATATACAAACTCGTCGACTGTTTCTAGGTTTTGGAGTGTACTTGCTGTTGGTAGAAGGTTAGCCCGATCGACAACCATTAACTTGGTCTTATTCCTATTAATAAGGAGGCCGTATTTGCGAGTCTCTTCCTCAACCCGGTGTAGCAGCTCTTTGAGTTCTCTTTCATCAGCAGCGATTAGTGTGGTGTCATCTGCAAATCTTAAGTTGTTTATTTTATGGCCACCAATTGTTATTCCGCCTTGCCAATAATCTTCGCATTATATACTCTCGATATATATTGAATAACTGGGGAGATAAAACACATCCTTGACGAACTCCCTTCTCGGTTCGGAAACTCTCAGAAAACGCTCTATTTAGTCTTACCTTTGTGTGGCTATTGTTATATAGGTTTTTGATAAGACAGGTAAGCTGTGATGGAACTCCCATTTCCAGAAGTACCTTCCACACGCAGTTATATCTCACGCAGTCGAATGCCTTCTGATAGTCAATGAAGCATAACAACATAGGGGTATTAAACTCTCTGAATTTTTCAATCAGTTGCCTGATGTTCAGAATTTGTTCTTGAGGTCCTGCCCATAACAAAACCTGCTTGTTTCGTGGGTATTTGTCGGTCACAGTGCTCGAAATGGAAAGTTTTACGAAACGGAGCGCTCGATACTTTCACGAAAATGTAAAATTATTAGATACCTATGTAATTTTATAAAAATAAGTCTGTTAGTTTTTTTGTTATATCGCATACTTATATAGCTCAGACGATCAAATTATTTTCCACGAGATTTTATGAACCGGAATTGCGCTCCGGTGCGTTCCCTGGACTCGGTCAATGAAATGCTTCAGACGTCTGCTAATTATATGTAATAAGATCTTGCTTGTATGTGAAATAAGTGAGATTTTCCGTCATCATTAAGCTTTTTCAAGGCTTCTGCGGATATACCATTGCCATCTGGTGACTTGTGGGTTTTTAGTCTCTTTATCGCCTCTATCACTTCACTAAAAAGTATTACCATGTTCTTGCTCATCGATACGTACGTCAACCACCTCAGCATCCTCTTCTGAATATCTGTACAGGCCTTCACAATATGTTTTCCACCTTCCTGTAACCATATCCAACTCTATAAGCAGTGTGCCATCCTCTTCCTCTTCCTCGATGGCCCAGTTCATTTTATTGAAATATCCTATGATTTCTTTGACTTTTTGGAAAAGATCTCGTGTTTCTACTCTGGCAGCATGGGTTTCGATATCTTCACATTTATTACTGAGGAAAAGATTCTTGATCCGTTGACAGAGTAGCTGAACAACCAGCGCTCGAAATGGAAAAGTTTACGAACCGGAGCGCTCGACAAATTTTCTGAAGATATTTACATAATCATCAAATCGTATGTGTATTTTATAAAAACAAGTGTGTCAGATTTTGTATTCTATGGCCTATCTAGCTAAGACGGTCAACATATTTTTTCCACGAGACGGAGCGATAATTTTACAAATTTCACGAGCCGGAACGGCGCTCCGGTGCGTTCCGTTCCATTTCGAGCCCTGTGAACAACTCTGTTTTTTTCAGAGTACCTTGCATGTTCTATAGTTGAGCTCTAAGTCTCTTATTCCTAAGATCGGCTCTCGTTTGAATGTCCTCCCATATTTCATCAGATATCCAGATCTTGCGACGTTTTGGATGTTCCTTACTATTGAGTTTCTGGACCTCCTTCATCGCACATAAGGTGGCTTCCTTCAACTTATTCCATGTTGTTTCGACATTGTCGTTGGGGTCTACGTAGAGTGATGCCATTTTACGATTCACCTCCTCGCTAAATTGCGATGTCGTAGTAGCGTTAAATATAAGCGCTCGAGTAGTCTCAGATCGTTTAGTCTTTTTCAACTTAAAACGATTTTAACGTTAAATTCTTTGTTATTTTTATCTAATCAAACTTTGGTGTTGTAAAAAATAATTACTAAAATGCTGAAACAATTTTCAAAACAACACCCATTTTAAACAGTTTTTTTTAAGATGTTAGTTTATCGCCGAATATCGCCAAGAATAGCGCGAATTGAATTATTATTATATCCGAAATTACTCGAGAAATTGGCCACATCTTCAAATAATATGAAATTATTGGTCTATAATCCAAATTTAATATCTATTTATATGAAGATGACGTACGCACACTGAAGAAATGAGAAAAAATCAAAAAACCCACGTAATTATAAATAATACCAATTATTAAAAAAAAACTAATTATTCATTTTTTATTGGTCAAAAAATCTTTTTATCCACTGAATTGCTCTTATAAAGTAAATAAATAGCCTTAACTCGAATAATATTTTTATCAAAATGGTTGAGATATACAAAACCAATTTACATGACCGTGTAGGTACAATTACCATAATATAAAAATGTTTTGTTGTATGTTAAAATTCGTTTTAAAATAAATGAATCTGATGGAATCACAACCCTAAATGAAATGAGCACCTGTTATCAATTGAAATCCTCACGTCCTGTAGTTTCTGTCGTCCATTGTAAATTATACGAAGGCACAAAGGTTATAAAATTCATACTGGTACCTACTTAACTGTTAGCTAGCTTCTTAACCGAAGTTATATATCGAAATCAAAACTAGTAAATCAACATTAGTCTTTGGCATTGAAATCGATAAATTAAACTTTAAATGGGTAGTTGAACCACGACTGACGAGTTGTATAAAATAATATAATATTTACGTCATAGCAATGTTTAGTAGATACCCAAGTGCGGGAGAAAATCTACCAGAATAATCAATAATATTTACTAAAATAAAAAAAGAATAGGTGTAAGTATGTAGGTACCTACATAAGTTATAGCAGGCATGTCCAACACCGAGTAGGCTGTGGTGCAGTATCAAAATTGACAATGATCTACTACATCTACATTTTCATTCTTCAACGTGAACACACGTATTATATTTGGTTAACAATACTTGCAGGCGTTACAATAAGTATTTTGAAACAAAATTATTTTTGCTAATTCTAATTTATTGGGTTATTTACGTTGAAAGCTGTTTCAACTACATCTTCGGAAGTTGTAGTCTTAGTCGACCGTTCCGAAGATCGGTTTATAGACCGAAACAGTTGTCAACGTAAATAACCTAATAAAGTAGAATTAATAAAAATAGCTTCGTTTCAAAACAATTATAATGGAGTTCTACCACGCAAACGATAGTTAAATTAACAACACTTATATTTCATTATCACAAAGAAATATAAAAAAGATTTGGTTATTTTTCGGGCACCGTCGAATTGTTATCATGTGTAAAGAGCCTACTGCGTGATGGTGATGGATAGTTTAAAGAGCGCCGATTCACATATTATCTTTCTCTCACTCATGCGGCAGGCCGCGAGAAATGCAATACGAATCAGGTAATACGACAAGATCATACGGACTTCATCGTGGCTATTTTTAAAAAAGACATTCATGCTAGCTGGATAAGGAAATAAAAATAGGAAAACGCCTTCAAAACATCAATTAAATTATATTATATTAGATACAACTAAATATTATTATTTTACGTCTCTATTTCTATTGGATCGGACCATAGATCCAATATATTCACGCCAGGGCACTGACCTGTAAATTTCGATCGTAGTGTTCGTCGTTACTTATTCTTCGAATGCAATTTTGTAGAATTGTAGAAACTGATGATTGTTGTAAAATGGTAATACATTGATTAATTTTACCAGAAAATTTAATCAAAAATCTTCATTTACTGCGAACAGGCTACCGTTTTGCATTTGAAGATAATCAACAACTAACACTACCATCGTAATTAGCAATTTCTTTGACTGCGATCGACCAAAGCCCATCCCACGGTCGACGCTTTGGATATGCCTGGGTTATATAATGATAATGATTAAGTGGGTAAGCGATGAAAATACATCGCTCTAAGCCAGATGTCGGCAACCTTTTTGTCATGAAAGACGCAATACTTCATTTTTTGTGCGTTTGATGAGCGTACGCTCTTCTGTTTGTTTTGCTCTTCATTTTCATCCTCGCTGTCAGTGTATCGCAATAATAAATTGTGTTCATGATTCTCGTCATCACTGTGAAGAGCATTCCCATCTTCACTTCCGCCAAGGTTACTCATCAGTTACATAAGTTTCGTGATATATCTATTTGTAAAAGACATAATACCCAACGTACGTAATATATATTGCATTATATGGTTATAATTATTACGGATTATTTCTCGACCACATTTTGGTCACTTGAGTTCAGTGACGTCGCATAAAATTCACTTCATTTCGTTTGCCGGCCTCGGTTACACGCAAATTGTACGTATTACATTTTGCCGTATCACAGTTCACCGTGAGATGTAGTACCATAAAGAGATGGCCGTATGGCATTTAGATAAAAATGACACTTTGTTCGTGGAGCATTGCAGACAGTACCTATTGTTCCAATTTTATTAGATTCAATAAGAATATTAATTTAATATGTACGAATTGATACTTACGAGCACTTACTTGCTAAGCTACTTTTGAATCATTGAGAATTTTATATAAATATATAGATATTATGTTGTATTTTTTATTTACTTATCTACCTATTTTCTTCTTTTCCCCCCTTGTATTTCGGTGGTTTTATTATGCATTTTTAGCTATTTTATTTAGATATGAATTTTATCTCAATGCTATACGACTATCAGTTTACGTTACGATTGCTCACGATGAACTGTGATACGGCAATGCGAATTATGTACGATTTTCCGGAGACGGTCTGCTTCTTTCATCAAGTAGTTAGGTATTTATATAATACTTATATAATAATATTACTACTATGTTTTCCTGGTAATAATGATTTCTAGTTAATATCGATTGAAGGAGGGCCATTACAAAAACATATGAATCAAGACAAGCCTATACCCACCAATACTTACATAGGCTATCTACAAACAATATTTTGTTACAAATTAAAACGGCTGGTTCCCAATCTTTTCGCGACACTATTAACATTATATAATGTTTGCGACACACTGAAAAATATTTAAATAGGTAGGTACCTACTTACTTATTTTAAACTTATAAATCAACATAGTCTTGGTGTATGAAACTAGTAATTCCTAAATCCTAACCAAGAAAATTTAAAGATACTTTTTTTGAATTCTTGTTAAAGACTATCAACGAAAAAAAATACTCACAGACATATTATGTGGTTGGACTATGTGGTTGCAAATGCTATCTACAGTTTTTATTAAACATACCTACATAATTTGAACTATACTTGATATACTTGAGGAAGCCTAGTACATATAACAATAGTTTTATTGATTGATGTGTATACTTATATAATTCACTTACTTTGTTTTACTCTTTTATTATTATAGTTTCTCTATATAATTTATTAATTCTCAGTGTAATATAATATGTAATTGTTTGTTTACAATAATAAAATATACCTAAGTTTCTCTTTTAATTATATTGAAAATACTTCAGATAATCTTTGAAACATATATGACATCGAGCGGCAGTCCAACCCGCATCTATCAGATTCGCGGCAATGTCCTTTACAATTTAATGCTTTCGTTAGAGCTGATTTTTTATTTATCAATCAACCATACATTTCGACAACAGAATATCTTTGAATTCAGAGTCGAATATTTTAGAGAACATTAAAAAACAGCTACGAATGTTTACCATGTTCACGTTTGAAATAATAGTATATTACTCACTTAATTTTAAATACTAAAAAATAGCGTATGTTACTGAAAAAAAAGTAGAAATGTGTAGGTATCAATTTGTATTTAATGCGTGGAAGATACACGGTTTTATCAAGACACAAATGAGATTAATGCACTTAATGACACCAACAAATACAATTAATTGACACAAATTGTCTACCTATTTAAACTACTCCTTTTAATTATTTTGAATAAAAATGAAACCATGTAAATATTAACATTATAATAAGAGATATACATTTTTAACTTTTCTCTCAATAAGTTGATTGCGTTACGAGCTGTATGGCATATTAGGTAGGTACACACACCACCTTGTTTGAACCACATATCGTCCAGATCAAAATCATCTAATCTAATCCATGCCAGAAAAATCAGTAATCATGTTTATGTCGCGTTCTCCATTGACAGTAACTGCATTGTCATTTTCGTTTACAATACGGTCCAATTTCACCTGCAGACCATAAATCTTGGTATGATTATTATTATTTTTTGTAGATGGAAAGGTGTTTCAAGAATAGCACGTGGGTTGTTATTACTCTGTTTGCGACAATTTTGCTTATTTACAAAGCCATTTAACCAATCGCTGAAGATAATTTTTCCATGAAGTGATGGGTGTCTTTCAAGTTGCTCTAAAGTCCAATCAGCAAAATTTCGATGTACCAAATGATCATTCGGTTTAAATTCTTGTGTTAACTGTATTTTATACGCCTTCAAATGAAAATCTTTATGAAGAATAGTTCATGTAGTGCCATAAGAAAGTCCAAGTTCTCGAGAACGACGTGTAATTGATTGTTTTGGATTTTTATTCACAACATCGATAATTTCAGCAGTAGGTACGTTTACGTTTTTGACGGGTCGGATTCTTAACATCGCAAACATTACAATTTTCCAATTAAGCAGTGTAGGTCGATTATTTTTACCACAAATATCACGTAATACCCGAAACGTAGCTCGAACAGATTCATTATTGTAGTAATGAATTTGGACAATGTATACGCTGTACAAACTTTCTTCAATAATATTATTATTTAAAGTTATGTGTTTATACGATACAATTTTTAATTGTGTATCAATACTCGACATCTCCATAATTCAAATGGATGTAGGTATTAAAATATACAATAAAACACTAAACATACACATTAATTTTACCGCGTACACCATTTGGAAAACGCTACTGTAGAGCGTCACACTGCCTTTATCCTTAGCGATAGGTAGGGGGTCCTGCCAAAGATCCTAGCCTGGGGGTCCATGATAGTGTACAACCATGATGATTTTCCAAAAAATACTGAACACAAATGTCAATTTTGGTGGGAATTAGAAAAAAATGGCTTCTATGACGTTTTAAAAATCTACACATAGTTTTTTTTTTTTTGACCATGTCCGATCCTAATAGGATCATATGGGCCTCCACAGAGTAGAGGTTTGTATTAACAGATTTTGTTTTTTACGAGAAATGGGTGTCAGCCACTTGCTCAACCTATTAGGTCCATACCCTGACTCACACACAAACTGAAAAACAATATGTGTACTTGCCAGACCCAGGATTCGAACCTGAGACCCACAGCGTGATAGTCCAACGCTTATAAAATCTTATTTAAATATGGCTTCTCAAAAATTGTATAATTCTAAAGAGAAATTGCGTTTATCTAGTATACACTAAGGTATTAGCCAAACGATTTTAAATTGATTACTTACATTGTTTGTGTATTTTTAACTTAATAAATAATTGCGGTCACTAACGCTATGTGTTACTATTGTTTTCTAGTCCACACATACGCCAGAGGAACCACTTCTTAACTGTTCAAAATTAAATTCATTGCCCGTACATTTTTTGCAATTTAAAGTCTACGAACGATTTTCCGTGCACAAATAAGCCAGTTGATAGGGTTTGCATATTAATTATTTGTCTCTCTCTCTCTCTCTATTTTTTAAATAAGACTTTCGCCTTTTATCCTCCGGCAATCTCATTTAGCATGTTTAGCCTAAAATAACGGTTGGCAAGTGAAAGCTAGAAAAACTTTGTTGCTATCTACTTTATAAAATCGCCGGTTGTTCATGTTATTAGAATTAAAGTGGTTTTAATACAAGTGTAATGTTGATTGTAGCCAAAGTAGAAGTGATACAGTAGGCAGCCTAGCTAGGCTCCCATTTAGTTGATATTCTGTTATATTCTGGTATATTTGTTTTTTTATTGAATTTCTTACAAACTGAGCGAAGTATTTGAAGAGTTTTTTGTTTTTTATGATTTTACCAAGGCTTTGACTACAACTCGCTGTTATGTCGCCTCTTCTCATCTAGAAGAGGATCTGGCGATCAGGCCCTTACTCAAATTCTGTTAGAGAACTTAACAATGATTCTGCCAAACTCATCCGTCCTACCTACGACCAGGACACTTTTCAATTTGTAAACATTCTCAAAGATATCGGCAATTCGCAGTTGTACTCTGTGTCGTTCATATTTAGGACATTGTACTGCTATATGTACAATGTCCTCCAAAACATCAAATTCATCGCAGATCTGCGAATCGCTTCTTCCCATGACGACATCAAATATTTTATCCATGGTGTATCCTGTTCTTAGCCTCAGTATCAGCTTAAGCTCACTTCTTCTTCTACTTCACGACAAGGAGACGCTACAAACCAGGGCACCGAACGTGGGGGTGTTAGAATGAACTTACTCCATTTCCCCTTTTCTATGGATGCCCTGTGGTGAAAATCTATCCACACGATTTGGCACATTTCAAACATAGAAGAGTTTCTCTGTTGTATACAACATTTTTGGGTTTGACAATATTTTCTCTGTGCGTTAAAATCTTTAAGTTTATACCTATTTCCTTATATAAGTAGCATATATGCTGAAGAAACTCTTCTTACTCCAGACGGAGCCTTCTGTAGTTTCCCTATTAACATCGTTGAAGCATTTTTACGTTGCCATAATCATAATCTCTATTTTTATGCAACATCAACCATTAACCCTTCACAGTTTGTATGTCCACTTTTTACGTTAAGTTTCATACATTAATGCTTCATCTCAACAAAATAATATGCGTCCCCAACAGATCGACCGCGGGATGATTTTGGTCGATCGCACCGCAGATAAGAACTGAATCTTGAAAATGTATAAATCATGTAAGGACATTTATATGTAATTATAATACGATTCCATTGTGATTTTGAGAGGGAAGAATAATTAACCATTCCTATTTTTTATATTTCCTTACCAGCTTACTAAAAAAAAACGTTTTCAAATTTACTATGAGATCTATTTCATCGTATCGTTTGATTCGTATTTCATCGCTCACGGCCTGTTGCAGGACTGAGAGAAAGTGACTCTTTACACAGTATGTGAATAGTTTGGCGATTAGTGCAATGAATGCCCCAAAGAAACTCAAAACGATGAATAGGAAATTAATTATTAGTCAAATAAACTACTGCGCAATGGTATGGGGAAACTAAGTTTCAGTTTAAAGCGTAGGAATTCACCTTTTCTCTCTCTCTCTCTCATTCCTGCGGTAGTTTGTAAGTGGTGCAATACAGATCATGTGATATGACGAGATCATGCGAAAAAAATCTTTCACGGGGTAGGTACGAGTACCTATCTAAGCTGGTTAGGAAAATAAAAATAGGATCAATGCTTCCCCTTCAAAATTTAAATAAAATCATATTATATCAATAGGTACTGAAAGTGCACGTTTTTTTTACATTTTCACGACTCAGTTCCTAAAGAGCCCATTCACACGGGACACCTGTGGCAAGCCACCGGCGTGGCGAGATTCCGCATTTACATCTAAATGAATGCGACACTCGTGTGTCCCCGTCTGGACGATTCCATTCAGTTATGTGTAAATGCGGCCGCTCGCCACGCCGGTAGCTGGACACAAGTATCCTGTGTGAAACGGCTCTAAGAGCCCTATGATAAGCTTTCGACCGAAATCCATCCCGTAATCCAGTGCTCCGCAACCGGCGTACCGCGTGACGATGCTAGGTGTGCCGCGGAGCATTGCTTAAAAAAAACACAAATAATTTTGTATATTATACAATATTTACATATTAGCCAAATTTGCGTACATGGCTGTTAATACATTTGAGTACCTGCATAAACTTAATAAAACAATGCAGGGTCAGAATGAAAATATATTGCCGTGATCTGATAAATTAGAAGGAGTTAAGACAAGATCTCTCAAATGTACCAAAGGACCTACCAGACCACCAATGAAAACAAGCAATTAATTTTGGATCCGTCTTAAAAAACATTTAACTTTGCTTCAAAAGAAATTTCATCATTACTTTCATACAATCAATACGACTGGATTCGAAACTCTTTTGCAACCAATGCCGAAAATTTTATAGAAGCGCTTTCCCTATAAATTCGAGAGTAATTTTTTGAATTGAAAAACAACGAAACGCTAAAACTGAACTTCGACGATGTTCCATTTGCTATTTTCTGGATTTCGGTTAATAATGAATATCCTCGTATTTCTGACAAGGCTAACGCAGTTCAGCTCCCATTTTCTACGACGTATCAAGGTGAGCAAAGTTTTTCACTCAAGTAATGTAATTTTGGTGCATGTCCCCCATAAGATAGGAGGCTCTAGCCTGGGGGCCTAGGCTCAGGAAGGGGGGCGGCGTGGCAGGTCAAGCAGATAAGTGAGATAAACACAAATTACAAATTTGCTCTAATAGCAAAAAAACTCGCCTGCGACGCGGTTTTACTTCGCCGGCATTAATATTTTGAAACATACGATTGTGGGATACAATTTAACCCGACAACTAACCATAATTCAAGTGGATGTATTAATAAATACAAAAAATTGCTTAACATACAATCAATACTTACCATTAATTTTTCCTCGAATACCATTTGAAAAACGCTATTTTAAAGTATCACACTGTCTTTAATCCTAGCGATAGGTAGGGGGGGGAGCGCCGAAGATTCTGGCCTGGGTCCATGTTTTGGTGTATAAATTGTTTTACGTGGTGTGCTGCGGAATTCTGGGAAGAGGTTTAGTGTGCCGTGGGTGAGAAAAGGTTGCGGAGCAGTGCTGTAATCGACGCGTTGGACGTGCCTGATTAGCCTCCCGTAATTAATTTTATGTTGCCATTTTGTTTTAATAATAATAAGAATAAATATATCACGAATACGTCATAAGCATACGCCATAAGAATTTCCTTTTGTCATTCAGCAAATATCTACTTGATGATTATGATCAAGTGGAATTTTAAATTATGGATTTTTTTGTTAATTATGAAATTAATATAAGTAGGTACCTAAATGCCACAAGTTTATACTAGATTTAGTCTTGGCTTAAAACGTGTGACTTTAAATTTAAGTTTTTGAAAACCTTTTTGTTGTGACTTACAAATAGTAAAATGAAAATATTTTCAAATCGATCTGTTATCAATTAAAATTATTATGTTTCTTGTTTTTTCAAGTGGAGCGCTTATAGAGATAAATTAAAATATAATATTGTATGTGTACCATAATGACGAAAAAAATAACACAATCAAAATAATAATTATGCCAGGTACCTACTTAATCAAAAATTGTGAAGAGGTCGACGAACGCTCTTAACATTGTTCGACAACGAATATTCGTGCCAATCGGTGCCAATAAAAAAAATCAACGCCTCACTGATGAGTGCCATTTTTTTCATGCAACACATATCTAATTGGATGTTTTTGGAGTTTTCATATCAAACTGCGAACAAAAAATATATATGTTAGTAATAACAATAATCATTTATTTTGGTTGTTGTGAAACTGGAACTAGGCAGTGTTGCCAACCGACTTAACTAAATAATATA
This sequence comes from Rhyacophila brunnea, assembly GCF_057557595.1. Lineage (NCBI taxonomy): Eukaryota > Metazoa > Arthropoda > Insecta > Trichoptera > Rhyacophilidae > Rhyacophila > Rhyacophila brunnea. The sequence continues at coordinate 41,170,850 of NW_028232751.1, forward strand.
TGCCAGACAGGGTTATAAGAACAATGTACTCTAGTTTGGAGATAAAATACTAGATTTTCTCAGAACATTACCTACCATTATATTATTATCATGGGACGTCTAAGCGGTGATGTACAGAACGATTCATCCCCTCTGTTTTGCATGTAACAGATAATCAATAGAATTCCGATATGCAATATTCAATACACTACATTTTGATGCAGGGTTTTTAATGTGTGAGTGTCCTACAAAAATGAAACACGCATTATGAACGTGCAACAGTGTGTGTATTAAACCAATATTAAATGAGCGTCAATACATAAATTGACAGCAGTTGTTAGTTAGTATGTATAACGTATTCTTGACACGTGTTTAAGTTTATCCCAGATTATTTCTTACTCGAGATCGGTTACCTGCTACTCCTTACCCGTTAGATATTTCAGTTCCCATAATATCTGATTTACCTGGCTGGGGCCTTTATCATCTTCATCTGTAATTTTGTAGGTTGTTTGGCGAATTTAAAGTAATAAATAGGGATGGAGTTTGTTTTTGTGCTCCATCTCGAATGGTCAGTAGCGTAGAGTAATTAATAGTTTGACCGTGTGGGTCTGGGTTGTGAAAATTGACATTGATGTTATCTCTATATTACTATTAATATCATCAAAACACCACGTAAAAAAACCCGAGAACGAGGATACTTTCGGTAAAAATAGGTTGTGGTGGGATGGGTCTCTGGCGCTTGGTAGACTGACACAGTTCCCTCGAGTAGCAGTAAAGTTTATCTTATACTCTCCCACTTTCGGGTATATTTATATGCCTCAACCCCCACCAAAGTCTTTACCAGTGCATACAGCGCCGTAAAATCGCAACTCATTATGATGGTTCTAGATCAGGGAACTCAGAAATAATGGGAACTGAAATACATAACGGGTAAGGCGATAGCAGGTAACCGACTCGAGTAAGAAAGAATCCGTGTTGAACTTACACACGTATCAAGAATACGTTTTACGTCGATTACTGAAAACTGCTCTTGGTTTATGCATTTACGCTCATTTAATGTTGGTGTATTATAGACACTATTGCACGTGCACAATGCGTGCTTCATTTTCGTAGGAGACTCAGACATTCAAAAGCCTGCATCAACATGCGGCGTATTGAATATAGCCTATCGGTATTCTATTTATTATCTGTTCTGTGTTCTAGATCTATAGAATATATGAACACAAACGATTGAAGAAGAATATATTTTTTCACAACAAATAGATAAGTCACACAATATCGTATGCTACATTTAAGATATAAGGCACAGTTTGGCTAGCATGTTGATTAAAAAAAAAGTGGTGTAATATTCCAGCTTTATCTTGAGAGATTTTAAGTTGTGTGGTTGTCAAAAAACGTTAAGTCTAACGCCAAATAATGCGTATTTTTAAAGCCATATGTTTATTCAAACATGTTAGATCTGACAAGAAAGCCGCAATGTTGGCAACTTTGAAACCAGACTCGCCGGAAGAATTTTCGTATTATTCAACAAATTAGTCAGTGGAGTTTTGTTTTTTGTATCTTTTTTCCTCTTACATTCCACGAACTACTGTTGTTCGTTTCGATCAAATAAAAGTCTTTTCAAAAATCATAATCTACATTCTACAATATATCCTTAAGTAAAACCCAGTAACACCCCTAGGAAAAGTGCCACCCTTAATCAGATTTAAAATGTAGCCCTATTACATTAATTTTTATTCTCAAATGTATGCAAGCTTATTACCATTATTAATCAATTATTTTGAAAGTTTCATCCAGAGAATTTTCACTCATCTTAAGGCGCCAAGAGTTTCGATTGTATCCATCTCTGACACTATACATTGCATTAGTTGTTGGAGTACGCCGTGTCCGGAAACTTGTACGTATGCAGTTCACCGTATCACACTTCAACGTGAAATGTTATATCTGAAATATATGACTGTGTATTAAAGACCGTCCAACCTCTTTGGGTCGTATAGTACTGACATAAAATTCATGTACACTCTACAGGAAGCCAGCAGCAAACAAATTTAAAAAATAGCCGATATACTAGATTATTTGTTAGGTTAGGTTAGGTTTTCATTCTTGAATTCATGAATTTTGCCAAAATCAGCTATGAAAATTGAATTAATGTTCATATTGAATCTAATAAAATTGGAGACCGTATAGTATACGGTCATCCCTTTCTGAAAGAACGCTCACGGTGAACTGTGCCACGGTTTTACGTACAATTTATATGTAACCTGAGTACGCAGCGTGGAAACTGGAGCTTTGTTGAATCTTTTTGATAGTGTTATCTCAATATTTTGCGTTCTTGCTCCGTTTCTCTCCATCATCCTCTTTGAAATTTATGATTTTTTAAATTTGAATTCACACTACGTCTGACAGAAGCATGGCAGTCGAAGTACGCCGATGACGCTGCCTTATTTAACAACTCATTGAGGGATTTAAGACGATAGGTTACATCACAAGTCAACTAACGTTTCGTACGCCTGTCCCAATCCAGATTTCCCAAAGATTAGCGACTGGCAAAACATCGAGTGTCGACAGCTTTGAATACTTGGAGGTGAACATCACAAGAAATAAAACTTCTCAAAGATTGACTCGGAATGGCTGGGCTCGTTTCAATCGAAAGTCGCCATAAAGACTAATTTTGTTACATTTATAAAATTTGCGGCGTCGTGCTGCCAATGAGAAGATCTCTTCATATATAATTATCAGAAGTTTTGTATAAGCTTTTGTTACTTATTACAATTTTTAATTCTGCCTCTACGTTCTCCCCTCTCCCATGGGAACGATTAACTTAAGTCATATAAATTCATTCAAAGCCCACTTGAGTATATGGTGACATTAGTCTTGGGTAGCTTACTACTCCAGTGGGTCTACACACAAGGCGACTATCAGCGGCTATCGACGCTAGTTTACCATAAGTTTTTTTTATTGTGGCGGGTAATTTTTTCAATAAGTTAAGCGTCTAAACCAGTGGTGGCCAAACCGTTCGCATTGGATGATTACAAGTGGCGCATTTTATCTTTGCGCCTAAAAAATGCTGTTTTTAATTTTTTAGAACAGGAAAATGAACTATCTAATGAAAGAACCCTATTATTTGACATTTTTAGTTGATATTTGTCGCATATCCCATGTCAATTTATTTATTAACGGTTTATAATAATTGAATACAATAATAATTATTATGTTTCATCAAGCGCTCGAAATGGAAAAGATTACGAACCGGAGCGCTCGAAAATTAACATGGTTATCAAATTTTATGTGTATTTTATTAACATAAGTGTGCTAGATTTTTTTATTATATGGTAAATCTAGCTCAGACAGTCAAATTATTTTGTCCACGAGACGGAGCGATAACTTTACAGACTTCTCGAACCGGAACGGCGCTCCGGTGCGTTCCGCTCCATTTCGAGACCTGGTTTCATCACAAAAGCCAATATCACGTTTCAGTCAAACCATTAAATAGGCTATGTTTTACTTTTAATTTGTAATAAATTATTATTGATCCATAACGAAAATAGTTGGAACAATCATCTGTTTAAGAAAAGATGGTCGAAATAGCGGTTTGCTAAATTTTTCAAACACAGGTTTTGAGATTTTTTTCTTCCAAAGTAGGTACATTCTGCAATAATATTATTTATTCGCATACATAATATTATTGCTGACAGTACCTATATCGATAAAGTACCCTTGAGACCGAAATGAATATAATAATAAGAATAAATTTGATTTTAATTAATTCATCATGGACACTTCTGAATTCATTATAACCGGTGTATGGCAAAGATGAGTTTTGGTCCAATACAATAATTATTTGTTTTGTTACGCCAAAAAAGTTATAGCTTCTAACGCGCGTATATAAGTACACACACCAATTTTTTTTATCCATAAATGTACCCATGTTTTCCAAGTCTTTTATTTTTCAAGTGCTTAACGCACCGAAATTCTCGCAAATAAATATTAGCAATCCCCGCTACGATATAAAATATGTTTTGGCAGTAAAATAAATTTACAGAAATCAATCAAATTATTTAGCCACATAACAGTCTTCTTCCATATGTTACGCTATTTCAACTGCGATATACCTATTATGTATATTGTATACGTATATAACTGATTAGTTTTGTAGAAAACTATTACCAAGACCATTGACTAGTGTGGTTTATTATAAGATTATTAAATTTTAATCAACTTTCGACATACTTAGTCATAAACAAACGTAAAGAAATCCCTATTCAATGAAATTTACAAACCAGGGGCCTTATGTTGTAACTTGCGAGTTGAAGTAGCCCGGTCGACATGACGTCATATGACATCATTGTGACGTACTACCAGAGTGATAATAGCATTCGAGAAATTAACGCTACTCAAACACTGGCGTTATTCATTGTCCCCATACACAAATAGGTGTTTCAGCATAATAATATCTATGGTGAGCCGTGTGCTTGGGCGGCTCGCCTCGATGCGTGTTTGAGCTTACGTCACAATTACGTCATGTCGTCGGGTGACTACATGTCACAAGTTATAACATAAGGCCCCTGACCGATAAATTTAAGCGTGGCTACTTGTGTTAAGAGTTAAGGTGAATACCTTCTTCTGCTAGGTAATGTATTTAATATAATTAATTTATTCCTGTAAAATAATTTACAAAGTCTGCTGTATTGGTACCTAATGTCAAATCCAACTCGACCTTTAAGTAAATAAAACGCCGTCTTTAACTATTAACATTATTAAACACTTAAACAGTGCATTATCACCGCAAGCAAAATTTTTGATGGGATAGTTATTTTAACATACCTGCATTTTATCGAAAGCTAATAAACACACAATTAATAATACATAGTATAGTAATAATTAATCAATTATGTGCTATAACGTAAGTACCTACTTTGACAGAAATAATATGCATAGTGCGTATTGGCGGCAGTGATACTATAATTATAGTACAATACTATAATTTTAATTCAGTGAAAAATATAAAATACTATAATTTTACGCCAAATATACCAAAATACTATAATTTTAAAGGATTCAAGACGAAAAATGTTCCTGTACCTACGATATATTTTTCTGAAATACTATAGTTTTTACGCCTTTGTACTATAATCAGCATAGAAAAATATGGCAACACTGACTGGCGGTGACGTTCATTACTCTCTACCGTCTCTCTCTCTACCGTCTCTCTCTCTACTGTATCCTCAATTTTAGTTTAAACTTTAAATAATTACGATAAAATTAAGATAAAAAGAACTTTTTATATACAACGTTTTTAAATTTTATGTTGAATCATATAAACTTGACTTGACTAGCTTAAACGATCAAAAAAAATTGTACTTGATAGAAATAATACTGAAATGTCATTTTGACATTTCATATTGATTTCCATAGTAATGCACGTATATATTATTAGTTGCTAGGACCCCAGACCCCTAGCAACCAATAATGGTGGATTGGATTACGGATTTATTCCGAAATAAATTTTCATACAAGGCAGAATTAACTGAAAATGAATTCAATTCTACTTAAAGATGGCTAAAAGTATTAAAAAAATGCATTGCCATCGTGTTCTAATATATTCAGAAAGTTTCAAATGTCTAACTAGTCGGGAAGTTAGTTAAAAATCGATTGCAAGATTTTTATTGGATAAACAACCACCGGACAAATAAGAATACGACCTAATAAAAACGTTGTAAAATACTTCATTGTTTTAAAATAGTTTACGTTAAACATTTTTTACGTACTCTATTACCAAATTTGTAGCTTTTGCGAATTCTCGTGGTGTCCCAGGAGCCAGGGTTCCGCGGAACCCGGTTGGGAAACACAGTATTAGGTATATTGTTATATAAGTTAGTATAAACCCTGTATAAATACTGTACATTAACATTAAGATAGCATACGTGGAGTGATGTGGTAGAGTGCGGGTAAAGATACACGCGCTTATATCCAATCGTTGATAATCGCGCGCCCTTTGTCGAGTTTTCAGTCGAGTAAGATACTGACGTATCTACGTGTCTAAAGGTACTGACTAAATATTCATAGAAGTGATACATGAAAACTTTAATAGGCAATGAAAAAGAAATAAAAATACAGTTGATTAAAAACCACACCTTTTAATATATTTTTACTGTTACCTACATGATCTAATTTGAGTTACCCCATCTCTACCGGCCATGTATATGCAGCCGCGGTTTGTGCACGGCCGCCTTCCATGACGCTATAAACGTGTCAGAATGAAAAGATTTTAGTGCCACACTTCCTTGTCCCGAAGCGATGCTGCACGGGACTGATGTAGCAACCATGCACCTTAATCCTTAGAGCTTAAAGAAAGAGTTTTAGAAAATAAAAAGAATCTTGACTTGCTATGCCGTCATTTATATTTAATGACATGAAGTGTCCTCTGTACCCGTGTACTGAAACTACCTAAACAGAAGAGTCAGGAGTTGAAAGTGGTAAATCTAAGGAGGGATCGGAATTATTGACCTACCGAAAATTAAAACTCATTGATTTGAAAAAAATAATGAGTAATTAAATTACGACGAGGTCGCGGGCGATCGCTTGTATAATACTAGAGTGAATAGACTTATAAAAAGTCGAAAGTTAATAGTCACCGATGTCTTTATACTGGCGTGTTCATATAATCCATCGAATATCCCGTTCTGCATTGGCCAATCCAATTGTTTGTCATTTACAAATAATTCATTACGAACGTGTTGTTTTAAATTTACATTAACATTTACCCTTAGTTAATATTCAGAGCTCACCATTTGGTGGAACAAGAAACTCTGCAATGCGAATGGACATCGTGTTATTTCAGCCTGTCTTCAAGACTGTCGTTCACCTTTGTCGCAGTGACGTGTCGGGGATTCCGTGCAATACAGGCTTTGGAACCAATTAAATCCTCACTCAGCGTGCAATTCTTATTATCAATTCAATGACAAAAAAAATGTTTACAAGAATACAGGTTTAAAGTCGAAGCGATTATAGTGATTAATGATTATATAATACTATTAAAACAAAAAATGGTAAATAGGATTACCAATTATTAATTATACATTGATCATGCCCCCCACATCCAGAAGCGGGCCCCCAGGCCAGGATCTTTGGCGTCCCTAGTACCCATCCACACTAAGAAGCGAAGTGAATTACTTATAATATTAATACTATCGACCGAAAGTACTTGATGGAATTTGAATTTAAATTCTAATGGGTTTAAGTTTTGTATAGATACTCTAATGCAGTAGTCGGCAAACTACGGCTCGCGATCCACATGTGGCTCTTTGGCTCCTTGGGTGTGGCTCTGCCACAAATGACCACGTACGCGCTAAAACACTCAACATGTCTTCGAATATAACCATCCAGCAAGCCGAAGATCTTAAATTGGTTTCAGCTTTATCAATAGCAGTTAACGAGTCTTGTTACATAAACGATACAGCACAAGTTTCACGTTTTGTACGATTTATTTCATCTACAGGTCCTAAAGAACAACTTGTAGGATTATTGCCACTCAAATGTCAAACACGTGGAGAGGATATTGCAAAATGCCGTAATTGAGTGTATGGAAAAACATCATATATTCCACTCGATAAAATTGTGTCAATTTCAACAGACGGCACGTTAAGTATGACCGGCGTAAGAAAAGGGGTTGTTGCTATTTTGAAAGAAAAAAACCCCAAGATACTTGCTTACCATTCCATCATTCGTCAAGAAGAGCTTTGTGCGCAGACATTTGCAAAGCTTGGAATTGGTGAATAAAGCTTATGGATAAAGAATTATGGAGCTCTAGACTTGAACATCTCTGTGCCGATATAGACATATTGGAGAAAAACAAATGTGAACATGTTTCACAGCACAACTTTAGTAGTCTATTTTGAAAGTCCTGGAGAAGAAAGACATGATGATTTTTAATACCTGGAATAGTATTCCTGACCCATATGATCAGTTGAAAAAACTAGCGTTTGCTGTTATTTCCCTTTCCGGTCCTACATATCCATGCGAACAATCTTTTTCAAGCATGAACCTTCCCAAGAGTAAATTGAGAAGTTGTCTTATTGATGAGAACCTGGAATCGTGCCTGAAATTAAAAACAACAACATACAAACCTGACTTATCCAAACTTTTCAAGGAGATGTAAGGCCAGTGTTTGTCAGTCACTGTCATGATTTAATTTTATGGATACCTTACTTACAATTTAATTTTTATCAATAATTAAGATCATTATTAAGAATGATATCACGTTAACAGTGTACCTACCTATATAGTAAGATTAAGAAATTCTGCTCTCAAAAGAAATCTCAATCGTTGTACTGCTGCTATTTAGCTCTGTTGATTAATGAGTTTGCCGACCACTGCTCTAATGGAATAGTACAAAACTTAAATCCATTAGAATTTGAATTACTTACCATTTAATTATATCAGTCATCATACCACATCAAATTTCATTGCACAACCACATATTTTAGACTTTTTTTTACTATTAGAACAAATTTGTGAAGTGTGTTTAACTTACTTAGCTGGTCGAACAGTCACGCTGTCCTCTAGACTAGAGCCCTGTCACCCCCCCCCCCCCTCCCATGTGGCATTGATACCTTAAAGCAGGTCTACACCAAAGGTGGCTACGCTCCCCCGGAAAAAAATACAAACTTATGAGACAAGTGGTTATTATTCTACCTTTATGGCATAAAGTCCACTAAAGCAGGCTTGCGGGGCGCTCGCGCATTTTCTATGTGAATCATCGAAAATACAACGTAATCAAATACGCCAGCGCACACTGGATTTGACGACGCAATGGGCCCGCCTGCCCCATGAGTCACCGTTTTTTGGCTTCTCAGCGATACGAATTAACGAAAATACAACGTAGTCCATTCATTGAACACGGCAAGCAAAATCACGCTCCTCGAAGCGTCGTCGATAGATCGGCGAGAAGCCATTATTTAAGAACAGTGAACTCTTTGTTTAGTTATTGCGTGTCCGATATTAATTACAAGCCCCGAGAAATTTAATAATATTTTTATTGCTTTGTTATGAGAGACGCTGATAATAATAATTATTTTGTGCTCCTTGAGCCCCTTATTACATAGGTGAAGAGTAATGCGCGGGTGGGAGGGGGCCTACTCAGTAGTGAGCGCACCGAACGTTTTTTTAGTGGGCTTTATGCCATGGCTCAGTTAATTTTCTGGCGCACTCTCACACAAAAAATATATAATATCAATATGTTTCCAGAATCGCTTCGTTTATTATAGTATTACGACACTGACCTATCCTCTTGACTCTTGAGACTTTGAAAAAATGCTATGATGAATAATTAGTTTGACATCTGATATTTAAACGTCTAATTAAGAATATAGGCAATATTAATAATTATTGTATATTTCGCTTTAACACTTCGATTTGACACCCTTCGCCAGTTAGTAGGCAACGTACAGGCCTGCGATTTCCTAACTATGGACCCGTCTGTCTCCCGACGACATGACGTAATTGTGACGTAAGCCAATACACGCTCGAGGCAAGCCGCCCAACGCACACGATTCACCATAGATATTATGCTGAAATACCTATTTGTGTATGGGGACAATGGATAACGCCAGTGTTTGAGTAGCGTTAATTTCTCGAACGCTATTATCACTCCGGTAGTACGTCACAATGATGTCATATGACGTCATGTCGACCGGGCGACTTCAACTCGCAAGTTCTAACATAAGGCCCCAGGTGTATTTAATAATTATCATACCTCATCAACAAGATTCGGTTTATGTAATTAGTGATTGAATAAAATATAAGTGTAATAAAATCGTCCGGGTTTTGTATAATTTTCATTTTTTAAATTTTGAAATTTACTGTCATGAAATAAAAGTTGTTTTGTATTTAAGTACCTTCTACATCTAGGTTTAGAATATAAATCAACGATTTAATAAAGCAGACCTTCAAAAATTTTTGATGACGAAAATAAAATAGGTAAAGCTTATTTATCGAAATAGCTGCTATTAAATAATTGCCAAAAACAATGTTTTTTTAACCTCGACAGGACGTGCAAAGATAATTAAGTATTATGTTATTATCTGAAATAAATGATGTCTTACATTGTGGAGCCGCTTCAAATGATTCAAGATTATATTGTTTATATTTTTGTCATTACGCTTAAAGCTGTTATTTCACATTTCAAGGTGTATTTTTTGTGCAAGAATTCTATCGCTAACGTGAATTATTCATGTCGCAAAAAACATCGGCCATGTTTTAAATATGCGGGAAAAATTAATTTTACTTTCACTTTATTTGCACAGAGTTTCAAAAAAGTATTCTTATTATACATTCAATATATCCATAGCATTTTTTAAACTATGTTTTTACTCAAATATTTCTTTTAAAAGCGTTGAGTGGATAGAACCTTGTTCAATCTATATACACAAAACCGAAATGCATACGTAAATGATATTGAAACATAAAATATGATAAGATGCATAAAGTTACTTACTTACTACTTAGTCGTAAAACCCGCAGCAAGTGGGGCTCTCGCGCAAAATTTCAACAATAAAATACAACGTAATCAAATACGCCAGCGCACACTGGATTTGACGACGCATTGTGTCCGCCTGCCCCATGAGTCATCGTTTTTTGGCTTCTCGGCGATACGAATTAACGAAAATACAACGTAGTCCATTCATTGAACACGGCAAGCAAAATCACGCTCCTCGAAGCGTCGTCGATAAGACGGGCGAGAAGCCATTATTTAAGAACAGTGAACTCTTTGTTTAGTTATTGCGTGTCCGATATTAATTACAAGCCCCGAGAAATTTAATAATATTTTTATTGCTTTGTTATGAGAGGCGCTGATAATAATAATTATTTTGTGCTCCTTGAGCCCCTTATTACATAGGTGAAGGGTAATGCGCGGGTGGGAGGGGGCCTACTCAGTAGTGAGCGCACCGAACGCTTTTTTGGTGGGCTTTATGCCTTACGCTGAGGCATGGTCTAACTAAAAAGATCGTGACTACACGACGCGCAGATTGTTCAAATGACGCGTGCCGAACGAAACATAATTTGTCAAAAAAAAAATCAACATGCGTCCATTTAGTGTTATGTTTATTGTTATATTAATAATAATAATAATATATTCATTGACATGTTTTCTTCTTCGAATACATGGGTAACGTTTTTTAGTCATCTTTACACGATTTAAAAATATATTCCTCCGACGCCATCACAAAACAGATTGATGTGCTCACATCTCGAGTACCGGTCTCCGATTGGCAACGAGTGCGAAATTTCGTCCCACCTATTGTTGAAAATTATTTGCCGTTTCACTGATGTATGCTCTTAAACTGGCGTTATAGATCATTCAGCTCCATGGCAATCTCTGTCTGTCACACTTAGCATATGCATCCCTCTTGAGGTTATTCACCCATCTGAGTTAGGAGGACAGTGCATACAGGGGTTGCTTCATAAACTTAATGAGAGCTCTGGATCCACCGTATCTAACAACGTGACAGAATCTTCGCGCCCTCAAGAAATTTATTATTTAGGGTTTAATTATTGATTCGTTTTCGTAACCGATTGTTCCTCTTGATATGCATAAAATAGACGTGTTACTAATCCCTAATCACTAATTACTAATTTTCCAATGATTATCGATGTCTTAGAGCAGTGGTGCACAACATATTTGAAAGAAGGGCCAATTTATCCATTTTCTAATTTTTAATTGATCGCAGTAGGTAAAAGTGTTGAAAATTAATATAATAGACGAGACATCATTTTATTATTTTTAATTTAATAGTTACATATCAGCTACGCAAATCTGTCTCCACTCTGCATTACGTCAATATATATTTATTTGCACGATAGAACTTAGTTAATGAGAATTCTGTATTCAGTGAAAAATTTGGTGATGGAGTACTTACTTGTCGTTTTGGGCCGCGGTTTGTGCATCACTGTTTTAGAGTATGCGAGCGTTGCTTGCGTACGATATTTTAACCACTAATTAACTAAATAGGTTTAAATGTCATTTACTTACTTTCGATAATCTAAAATTATTGTGAGTACCGATTATCTACACAAGTACGAAATACAGGCGGCTCTCGAGGTGCAGTGCATAAGGCGCTTGCCTTCCACCCGAGAGTTTCTGGGTTCGATTCCCGGTCAGGACACACAATATTTATGTGTTTTTCCATACGTTTACCATTGTACTTATGTCAATTAAAAAATATTTTAATACTTATTATTAGTTATTATCGTGCAATCGAAATTAAAAAGAAGATAGCAATAATTATGATTCCCTCAGCTGCCATTCCATTTTGATAGTATTTTGACGTTATTTCAATTTAACGTAATTCAACATTCTGCGCATCTCGTCCTGAGGCTATTGATTAAATTAGCTGCAATTCATTTCGCATTGTAGATTAATTTGTAGCAAACATCACACACTATAGGTATGGAATTTATTTACCAAGAAGGCATACCTGTAATAAATATTTTTTAAACTATTTAATTTTGTTTTTTTACTGATTGCACTTTTTTTTCTTTTACAGATGGCGGGGAAGTGTTTACAAATTAGTATGGAGAGAACTATTAGCTTATCTAGCGCTGTATTACACAATAAATATTGTATACAGATATGCCCTCAACGAGCACCAACAAAGGTAATTATTAATTAAAATCACAACTATTATTTTTATTGGATTGTACACTAATGTAATATAATAAGTATTTGTAAATGATAGCCACAGGTGTATTTTCTTTTGGAGCTACATATTATTAAAATAGTTTTAGTTAATTTCTTTAGGCGCTGTCAACTGCCGCCAACCGTACTATAATTATTATAGTACAGTCTGTAACAACCCGAAGTTACGCGATAGGTGGATCCAACGAAAATCGCTTAAGTCGGGGTTCGCTTTGCATATAAATTTTGTTTAATTGGGACCAAAGGACTAACAAACACAGTAGTTTAGAAGAAAAATATTTAATAGAATTGCAGTTCTTTGTATCTGCATCATATTATTATTAATGTGTACAAAATTAGGGCGGCTCTCGTGGTGCAGTGCGTAAGGCGTTGGCCTTCCATCCGAGAGCTCTATGTTTGATTCGCGATGAGGACACAATATATTTATTTGATTTTCTCAAAGCCTGGGTGTTTGTAATTGTTCAAAATTACAAAACAACCGCCTTGTACGAAACATGGTTATAATTTTTGTTTTTTTTTTAAACGTACAGAATATTAAAAATATAAATGACTTATTTCGATGTCGATAGCTTCATAAAATCTAACAAATTCGTCTGACGAGACAATATCTTCTTTTTTTATGCAGAACTTCTTCGTAAGCAAGCTAATATTTTTTTATTCCTTGCTTTGTAGCTATAACGCGTGGGAGTCTATGTTTTCTAAAGTTTTAAGCCCTTTTCAATTGAGCTGAGACCTTCTGTCGAGCTTGCAATTGCCATGTGATTTTCTAGTGGAACGGGGCCTGAAGTAGGTACTACCAAACGAAAAAAACAAGAACCGCGTAACTCCAAGTTCGCGTAAGTTAGACTATTTCTGTACAATACTATAATTACGTTTCGCAAAAAAATGTATACTATAATTTTCCGCGTATAATTTTGAAGGCTTGAAGGTGAAAAGTGTTCCCGTACTATATATTTTTTTCAGAAATAGATAAGTACTAAAATATTTACACTCAGCATAGATAAAATGGCAATACTGCTCTGTAGTGTAAAGTCGCCTGAAAGAAAGGAATGCGATATCAGAATTCATCACGAACTATTACAAAGATTCACGGTACCTAGCATCATTCCATTCGAGGAGTTATTCGATTCTGAAATAAACAAAAATTGAAAAACATTGAAGGCAACCAGTGAAATTCAATTAGTCAGATCAATGACTTGATTATAATACAAATGATAATATTGGATATGTAAATATTTTTCGGTACATAACCATCTTCTTCTTCTTCTTCTATTAAGACGGTAAAAATGATATCTTTATATTTTTAACCCATTTCAATTGGTGAATTAATAACTTAATAGTAACTAGAAAAACGTAGCAGGTGGCTGGTGGTGCCACATGTTAACAATCTTGAATGTGGCTTAAATTATTTTCAATCTCTTCAATTTTAATCGAGCATATTCTTATAGAAATTTATATTTTCAGAAATAGCTCGAAAGTAATAAAGCGAAAACTCTGTTTCAAAACCTTGGTACAAGGCCACTGTCTTTCACATTTTATTAATTTGTTATATTATGTTCTCCCATAATAATCATGTCGAACAATCCATGGTTTTATCCAATAACAATTTTTACCTATTCCTCATTCTCTCAATAAAATGTCTGCATGCATATAGCAAATAATCATAAATTGTTTGAATTTCAACATGCACTGCATTTTCAGTCGACGCCATTTTGGAATACAACAGTAAATATTACACTTTCGATGCAACGTGTAAACAAAAAATGAATTCCTGGTGAATTCACTTTTGGATGATTCATTGAAATTGTCTCTTTTACACGCACCTACATACGCAATGTATTAGAACGATAAATTCAAATATACATAATATATACGAACTTTCGTCTTCTATCAAAAGATGAAAACCAAATTGCAATATGCATTCCTGTCTCCTGTGCCAATCCGATCAGACGATCGTCTCGAACATTCACCCCTTTACATACCGAGGTTGCGAAGATAAGAGACTGTGTTTCTACATAATATGCTTCAAATAGTAACCGTCCACATATGCCTGTACCTATTAGTTAAAGTAAATCAATTGCAAGGTTATATAATATACAAGTTTTCTACGTTTGGTGGTATCTAAAAGTTCTCTTGGGTTTTTGGCTTGTCTTTAAATCTCTCCATTATAGTATCAGCCAAGTAAATTCTCATCGTACATATATATAGTTACACCTCGAAAGCATCCACACTTCCGATGGCTCATTCCTTTCATTCATTAGACGCCGTAGGTAGACCAATACGAACTTTAAATAGATGGAATTAATGTGATTATTTATCAGATTATTTTATACCTATATATTTTATTTAACAATATACCTACCTATTTTTATTAGTTTTATTGCAATAAATATAAGTAAAACACAATTGGAACGAATCCGCATTATTTATATAATTTTAATGCAATTGAAAATCTTCATGGTTACTGCATTGCATTCTAAGAAAATCAATAACTAGCACTACCACCGCAATTCTAAATTCAGTGCCACGACCTGAATATAGTCGGCCTTGAGATAGCATGTTTCATCTCTATTTCAGATAGGTACATAACGACTGCATTATGTTTTTTTTTCTGTATAAATTCGAAACCTGTAACCATGCAAAGTCTCAAGTTAACAATCGTAGAATATATTATACCAAAAAGATGTCGTAATGTCTTACCATTGTTATTCTGATCTCTATATTTAGGCGATGCTCATTATCTGTATCATTTTGAGTCGAATAAAAGCCTTGTCGCGCATAGAAAATTGTCTCGACTGATATGTGAAAAAATCAACGGGTCTGGAAATTTGTGCGTATAAACATTTCATCGTGAGTAGGGATTCCAATCCCGGGATCCCGAGCTATTTTCGATACATATGAATCCCGGGATTGATAAACATAATCCCAGGATTTCGGGATTGATTTTTTTATCAATTTTTATGGAAAATAAAATAAAAGCGAAAATAAAACAGAAAAAATACTTTTAATAAAAAATAACTACATTAGAAATAAACTGAGTTCTAATGAAGTTTGATTTATACCCATGTGTAGGTTGCCGATTCATTTTATTTTTTCACATGAATTATTAAAAATTAGAAAGATTGGGAAAAAACAATGCTTCGCACTTTTAACAAAGTAATTCTACCATGATATCATACGTTTTACGGCAGTTTCATATTTGGCTGACTAATTAGATTTATGATGCGGAAAGGCCATAAGTACGTCATGATTATTTGCTTTACTATTTGAAATCTCGCTAATCCATTCATTATGTCTTTACTATCAGAAACAGCAATCTCATATTAAATTCACATTGTTATTTATATTACAATATTATTTACTCCATTAAACTTATGTATTTCCAAGATTGAACGTATACAATATTCACAATAAATGTCTTAAATAGTATAAATTATACTAGATTTATTTTTGACCGATTTTATCAATGTTATTTGTTGATATAAAAATTTTATATTAACAATGGGAAAAATGCCAATCCCGGGACCATTCCCGGGATCCCGGGATGTCAAATTGTAATCACGAAATCCCGGGATTAGAATTTTGGCTCGGGATTGGATTCCCTAATCGTGAGGTATTGTATATGAAATAGATGGTCGTATAGTAGGTATTGACATTAAATGTATGTTTAAATAATATAATTAAAAATGCATAATAAAAACCACAGAGATACAAGAAAAAAAAAACAAAATAGTTTATATATAATTTTGGTAAGTGCTCGTATGTATCAAGTCGTATCTATCAAATATCTGATAATAATGACATCGTTACTATCAGATATTTGATACCGATCAATATGTAGAGGTTTCAATAAACTCTACAACTGACGTATTATTGTATATGCCCATTTATGTAGCGTAGACAATAACGCGAACAGGAAATGACAGTTGAAATTGGGCATAGCTTTGAAGGAGTCGAATTCACGCGCGCAGCTCCGCGTAATACCTTTCCTAAATTCAAAATTCAATCAAGTAAAAATGAACTAAAACAAATGTGACAGTTATGTACTCTGTGCCGTGTATAACCCAACTTTATGTCGACAATATAAAAACCACAAAATTGCCATGTGCGTATCATTTAACTGTACCTACCCCGAAGTAGACCATAGCGTCACGCATTATATGATCAATGCATAAGATAATAGATGTGGTATCCTACTACCAAGGAAACCTTTATACGGCATCTATAAATATCAAATTAATTTGCTCCATTTTTCGATCTCAGTTTGATACGGCCATCTCTTTCCGGTACGAGAGCTTACAGTGAACTGTGATACGGCAAAATGTAACACGTATAATTTACATGTAATCGATTGTCATAGCTCATATTATTGAAGGTGTAGTTACGATCTTTTAAAATATGCGAGGTGCTCGCCTCTTACGATAGCACGAGCCCGTTCGAGTCGGAATCATGTAAATTTAGGTGTAAGAACAAACAGTTCTCCGGCTGTAGACGAATAGTAAAACTCTCTCCTCATTTGAATCTGTCTCAGACACTTTGCAAAACATTCATCACACCGAGGCAGCGAATTCGCTTTGGAAATGATTAACTGAGAGAACGGATTGCACAACACTAATCACGACAGATCACGCAACTGAAATTGCTTGACTAAATTTCCCCAACTAACAATTACAAGTAATTGCCATCATCATATTGTCAATACCATCCTCGTTCGGTGCCGTTCCGCGGGGGCAACCACGTCATGCGTCGCTCAGGGGCAGCAAATTAACGAATCGAACGCGATCATTACAAGTTTTGAACGCAGCGACGGCTTTCCATGAGACGGACGCTTGGCTGACATCTTAATTTTTATTAAATCACAACAGGACCTCCAAATGCGTAAGCGAATGTTAGCAAGGATGAAAGATAAGCAAAATAATATCGTTTTCACTTTTTAAAAACATACCTGGTCACTAGAGTTCGACTTCTATATCGAGACGTTCACGTCACTGCGGCCGTTTCTGGAACTAAAATCGTCGCCATACTGCTAGCATGTAAAAAGTGCGTGATGTAATGTGTCAATGACATTGAGCTACTTTACGCTTGTTGGCGAATTTACAATCTGCCTGTAAAGTCGCCCAGTGTCATCATCGAACAAGCTAACAAGCAGATTGTAAACAATCTACCGAGAAAAATTGAAAGCCGGTCCACTTTACACGCTACGCGCCGGCGTGTGGGACTACTGCGTCTGCGCAGTAGAGCGTAGTAGCGACCTCTCGGTAAAAAACGAATTACGTTCTGTCAAAATAGTCGCTAACTTGTTGGCTTCTCAGCGAATGGAAAGTTTTGTGTGTCATCATCACAATCGCAGTAGCTGAATCGACCGCTTTTAAATTCGCCCGTAAAGTAGCTTAATGCAATTGACGCATAATATTTTTTTTTCTCTTTATTTGGAAGCAATTGAGCTCTTCTCTGAATGGAAGGCTATTCTGCTTTACAATGGTTTCAGCGCCCTGACGTAGAAGTAAATATAATATAATGCCCAACACTATGTCGTGGTTTCTACTTCAAATAAAAGCAGAAAATATTGTACACCCTTTTTAGAATTATAATAACATTACAAATTTTAAATTTGAAAATATTCTGACGACTAATAAAGGAATCGTTTATAATCAGGTCGTGAAAGAAAACAAATGACAATCATTCTCGTATTAGTTTGGCAGATAAGTACCAGTGTCGTGTTTTCAGATTATATTTCGTTTAATTAGTGAGTAAATATCCACTGTTTTATGTTGAAAACTTACGACGATTTTGGATTTAAATAGTTTTCTAGAATAATAATGATTGTGATTTGTGATATACCGTCATACCGAGTACCTATATGGAAAGTATTAAACGACATTTCAATTAATTAGTGACGGATCGACGGAAGACTATAAAAAAAAGTATGGTGGCGGATAGAAAACACGATTTTGTAAAACGCATATTTCTGATTATGTCAATTTCTTTAAGATTATGCTGTATTCAAATTGTAAAGTTTTCATGAGTGCATAAATCGAACTGTAAATGTTACAAAATCAACAAACCGGGCTGACGAAAATAAATATCATATAATTTGCAAACAACCGAAAATGTCTATATTTTTGAAGTCATACTTCTTTTGGCGGGTTTGGGAAAACAGATCAGAGTATATTTTTGGCGTGTGACAAAGTTGCGCGCGCCGATGCAACACATAATTTATTATTATGATTATATTCATTTCGGTCTCAAGGGTACAAGCGCATGTATTATATTGGAGTGTATATTTATTTTTCATTGTAAATATTCTGTATCAAGATTTGAGTTTATATTTATGTTATTATTTATGAGTAATGAGTGAGAATTATATATCAATAAATAAATAAATTTTGTGAATTGTTAATTAGTAAATAATTCAAAAAATATATTAAAATTTGATTTTTTATTAATTTATCATGGGCACTTCTGAATCGATTATAACCGCTGTATGGCAAATATGAGTTTTGGTCCAATACAATAATTAAATTACAATTATCATGTGCTATATGAGACACAGATGAATCGCGTACGTTTTCGTCAACCTAATCCACTGTAATATTAATAGACTCAGGTAACGGCTAAATTTGTTTTGTTACGCCAAAGACCTATAACTTCTAACGCGCGTACATAAGTACACACACCGATTTGTTTGTGCATGTTTTTAATCCCGAGAATTTGAGCTTTCCTAGTTGGAATCCCGGGGTTACAAACCCTACCCATACCATCTCAATTAGCTATATACATAGTATTACAAGGTCATCATAATATCAAAATATGTAGTGCCTCTTAAGATCAATATTAAATTTTCGGCACAGTACCCCGAGGCAATCACTTAATCTAATTTAACTAGAATTGCTACATTATCATTTCTACTACTTATACGATAACTCGATAAATATAATTGCAAATAAATTTCATAATATATATCATAAATTTTGGGTCTAGGACAATTTGGCGCCGGGGCAACTGGACGCCACGCAATTCGAAAATAAATAGACGTTAGGTACTTATAGATACTTTTAAAATAAATATTTAATATTATTATTTATATTAAAATTATTATATTATGATTTAATAGTTGGTGAGAATTTAAATATGCACACGTAAATAATGGTTTAATCGTGCATATTATGTTTAAGTTCCAACGAAAAAAGAGTTTTTTATTTTTATATAAAGCCTTAGGCATGGTAATTCTCAGTCCGCAATAAAAAAAAATTATGTTCAGAGTAAAATGAATTAAAGCTACTAGGTAGTAGATAGAAACTGATTAAAATTCCTCGTTTACGTTCTGTTTACGTGTCTACGACAGTGCGGCGTTCAATTGTCCTGGCGTGCAGTTGCCCCATTCCCTAAATTTTGTACCAAACAATTGAAAAATTCCACGAATTTAACTACATTTTACTAAGATTTTTGCCTTAACTTTAAAGCTATATTAAAGAATAAAACGAACAGCGATGGACTTACCGCAAAATCACCAGTTTACTTTAGTCCAGTCACGATTTGGTCCAAGGGGCGTTCAGGAAAACATCTATAGGTATACAATAATGAATAAATAAATACGAATACAACCCGGAATTAATTTAGGTTTTATATGATTGCGTGAATGTGACAGATACAATCATATATATTAATTATTATCGTATTGTATCATCTATCATTATAATTTCTCATGTTACGATTTAGCATTGGTACAAGCGTTGCAAATTTTCTACTTAAAAATTGAAAAAAAAAAAAAAAATATTTGCTACCGTTTTCTAAATATGTAAAATCGTATTTCAAACCTAATTTTTGACCTAAGGTATACAAAAGCAGTTGTTACTTTAAAAATAAAAACAACGATAAATAATTATATAATTTATGAATATAAGTTAAAGTGTATAGATATAAACCAACGGCGTTCCAATAAGCGGTCCTTTTTCTTGAGTGTGTAATTTAACAAGATATTTAAGAGTTAGTCGAAAAATCTAGTTTATCACAAGTTTTGTTTTGTTACGCCAAAGAAGTATAACTTCTAACGCGCGTACATAAGTACACACACCGATATTTCTTTTACTATTATTTACTATGGCTTGGATTAGGCGGGGTTTAATTGAATTTTAAAAACTAACGAACATTATTTACAGATTGTAGTCTTAGTTCAGTGAAAACAAATACATTTGACTGACAAAGTGTAGTGTGCGCTATTTATATCGGATTTAAATAGCATACATCCACCCGTCGCCACTGCTATATACATACGTTGAATAAAAAACAATAGTTTATTAAATTAGAATTATGTAATAAATAGATCTGAACACTGCGGAATTCGTCGCCGAAAGTAGGATACGGCGGTCAAATCTATGTCTCTAAAAGGACATAATTCAACTTTGGGAATCTTTTGAAGGCATGATCACAAATAGATAAAATGCAATAATTCGTTTATCAATCAAATTTAAAATACAGAATAGCTGTACTTCCGCGTACACCTTACCTATATTCGATGCTAATTAGGTAGGTACACTCTTACTGATCAACAATCATCATCATTGTGAATCATTCTTTCTTCGTAGGTTGTCAGCTCCAAGTGTACTTAAAAATAGTGATGTGATTGAACAATCAAACCGCATATATTCAAAGTTAACACTCACACGGCGTGCTTTGTAATTCTCGAGACAATTTCTGTTATTCCAATTTTTAAATTCATTATTTGGAAAATCATTTTATGCAAGATTAAAAAAAAACAATAATTGTACGTGATATAATAACTAGGTTTCCAAGACAGTTCTTGGTGATAGAATGATATTCAAAACATTTTAGCAATATTATTATAAAACGTATTTTCTCTGACGATCTATGATGACTACGATATTTGTATTTTTATTCAGCTCTTGATATTAGATTTAGCCAAAATGTGAGTGGTGGCGCTTTTAGCAGTGGACTGTAATTTGAAAGTGATGCTGATAGATTCCGGATCCAAGGGAGGGAGGGGTTAATAGGATGCCAGACAATGACCTTTTATGATGGCTCCGTGGTTTGGTTACACTATCACTCGCGCGGTCTTGTTTGTTGGGTTACCCGGTGCGCGACACTTGACAGTACACTGTTGACGGATGATATATGAGGTTTATGAATTATGTGAGCCGGTATCACGATTTTTCAGGTATTCAGAAGTATCGCTTGGATGTCGGTCACATTATATCAAGCTGACCCGACCGTGTCCCATGTACAACTTTTGAATCAGTCTGTATAATAATTGAATTAATCAATAAACTGTGGTTTAGCGGTAACAGGCCAACACGCACATGATGTCTTGAGCTAACTGAATGTTATTTGCAATCACGGTCGGTTAATGGACCGTAACTGCCGGTCACTTGGTCTTGTGACAATAATAAATAAGGGTAAGAGGTAAAGTAGGGAAATAAGGAATGCCAGCATATTTGGCCCAATCAGTGAGTTTATTTTTCATGCGTGTACCTACTGTGATTTTTTAGGTTCCATGAATAAACAGGACGGTGACAAAAATGAACACCTATAAACAGAACACCGATAAACAGAACAATGAAATTTCAGGAAAAATACAGCATTTAATACTTATTGAAATTGTCGTATCTTTATATGTTGTACTCATAGATTTTTAATAACACAGGTTCTCAATACGCCGTAAAAAATCAAATAAGGTACTCGTATATAATTTCTGCATTTCTAATCGATGGAAAACCTCAATTAAACGGGACTCAATTCGGTGTTGCCGGCAACCTATCTCGTCTTCATCAATCTAATATGTTCAAAATGCAGTGACTAGGTAAATATAATGAAATAATGAGTTTAATAATTCTGTGGAGTTTTGCATCAAAATCAAGCAGTTAATTTGTGGTTTTTACACCGAATTGCTAACATGCAGAGATAGATTATAATGATTATATTAAATAATAATTACTTAACTATTTCTTTTATTCAACGAATAATTCATAAGATTTAAGAATGTACCATTCTGATTATTGAACATACATAATTTTCAAAAACACTTTCTGAGAGAATATATTATTATAACCATAGAAAAAATATTTTTGAAAAAAGTAAGCCACCCCATCGAACCCTGCATCTCCTGGGTTTACGCCCCCGTCCGTTGCATTTACCTCTATGCTACAAGGCGACGTACTAATTACGACAAATTTTAACTATTGGCCTTTTTAATACCTACTCATCAGCGTTCTTCTAAATGAAGCTACGAGAATTAGAGATTAGTTATAATATTTATGTATATATATATATATATATATAGATTTTTTCTATTGGTTATAATATATTTTCTCAGAAAGTGTTTTTCAAAATTATGTATGTTCGATTATATTAAATATATTTCTTTAATAAACTTAAGTTTTAAGTATTTAATTAATAAATATATACGACAAAAATGAATGTTTTATTTTTCCACTATTTATTTATGTTCCGTTTTGTCTAGTTACCATTTTTTTAGTAAAATTACCAGTAGTTCTATATGGATTCACAATAAATTAACAAGAATAGCCACTGCTGTTTCATGGAACGTACGATACTTTGTGGGTGTGGTTGTAAGATAATACGATTTTAGAATGTAGGGAATTATTAGATAAACTTAAACACGTGTAAGAGAATATGTTATTTTCAATATTTACATCTGTAAACGCAAAGTTGTACATGCATTCAAAGCCGAGAATAAATTGCACTTGCCTT
The DNA here is from genome assembly GCF_057557595.1 of Rhyacophila brunnea. Lineage (NCBI taxonomy): Eukaryota > Metazoa > Arthropoda > Insecta > Trichoptera > Rhyacophilidae > Rhyacophila > Rhyacophila brunnea. Next base: position 41,194,254 of record NW_028232751.1, read on the forward strand.
TGGAGAGGACAAGCTAAATATTGTTACATAATATTATTATTAAATACAAATTAGTTATTTAAAGTGATTTATGAAATTAAAATTTTCCACTAAGTATACTAATTTTATTATAGAAAATCGCATAACACGCCACACCTGGTCACATGGGGCAGCTAGTATATTATTTAAATTATTTCTGCATTATGCACTTGTTATTATTAGATAGTATATATTTACCGTATATTTCTTATGGTGTGGAAGTAAAAACATTGAATCAATAAATATACGGGAGATACCTACATTGCCATGAGGAGGTAGTTAATGTTAACGCCTTTAAACGAATGGGAAAGGACGGGGAAGTTTTGCCCTTTAGGTGCAGAAAGGTGTACTGAACTAAGTGAAACAATTTTAGTATTTCTCAGTTTATTAAGAAAACAGATAATTTTAGTATATAAGCTAGGGTTCCAAGTAGGGAATCCAATACCGAGCCAAAATTCTGACCCTGGGATTTCGGGATTACAATTTGACAATCCCGGGATCCCGGGACTGGTCCCGGGATTGGCATTTTTTCCATTGTTAATATAAAAATTTTATATTCACAAATAACATTGATAAAATCGGTCAAAAATAAATCTAGTATAATTTATACTATTTAAGACATTTATTGTTATAATATTGTATACGTTCAATCTTGGAAATACATAAGTATAATGGAGTAAATAATATTATAATATAAGTAATAATGTTAAATTTAATATGAGATTGCTGTTTCTGATAGTAAAGACTTAATGAATGGGTTAGCGAGATTTAAAATAGTAATGCAAATCATGGTGTACGTATGGCCTTTCCGCTTCATAAATTTCATTAGTCAGCCAAATATGAAACTGCCGTAAAACGTATGAGATCATGGTGGAATTACTTTGTTAATAGTGCGAAGCATTGTTTTTTTCCAATCTTTCTCATTTTTATTAATTTATGCGAAATAATAAAATGAATCGGCAACTTACACATGGATATAAATCAAACTTCATTCAAACTCAGTTTATTTCTAATGTAGTTATTTGTTATAAAAAGTATTTTTTCTGTTATATTTTCGTTTTTATTTTATTTTCCATAAAAATTGATAAAAAAATCAATCCCGAAAGCTTCGGGACTATGTTTTTCAATCCCGGGATTCATAGGTATCGAAAATAGCTCGGGATCCCGGGATCTCGGGATTCGGGATCCCGGGATTGAAATCCCTAGTTCCAAGTGACGTAATCGAATTTTAGTTGGTACCTGATGAAATGTTTATACTTTAACTTTACTTATTATTATTAGTGCATGCACTACGCTTATGATAAATCTAAAATTTGTAGAAATCCTGACGACGGCTAAGAATCACTAATTATATCGCCAATATTAACGAAATTTGATCAACGATTCAGTCATATAGATATTACTTAATTTCGCCATGATTATATTGCATGCGACGGATGGCGAAATTCAATGGATTAGGGTTCGTGTTCTACTCCCTATCAATAAGTATTCAATATCACATAATATAACCACAACGAGAAGAAGATAAATGTATTGTTGGCCAATCGATGTTTTCCGAGAGTAATATTAATGACTTTAAATTATTGTCTTATAATACGTATGCAATCGTGACATTAGCTACATCTAACTAAACCAACATCAAAAGAACATGTTCTATATTTTTGGCTGTTGAAATAAATTCAATATCTTGAAAGAAAAAAGAGACTAATTGGTCTGTCTATTTTAACATATTATTAGGATTTTCAAACCTTTTAATACATTAAGTATAATATTATTTGAAGTCGTTTCATTATTAGAAAAAAACTAATGGTTTCGGCCAAACAAAATCATTTAAAAATTATTCTCAAATATGTAATATTTTATTGTTTTTTTCCAGGGTATTTGAAAAAATACGACAGTACTTCGGAGCGCAAAGTGAAAGTATACCAATGTCCTTCGTGTTAGGCTTTTATGTGAGCCTCATAGTGAAAAGATGGTGGGAGCAGTACAAACTTCTTCCTTGGCCCGATACTCTGGCCCTCTTCATAAGCGCGGGGATTCCCGGAGCGGTGAGTTAACCTTTTCTTTACCTCACTCTTGACTGTTTTTTTTTAAATTGTTTGTATAATACCAAACTAAATAAATATTGATTTAAAAATCCACCAAACAGCAGGTCAGAGATCGGAGTCTCTATGCTTCTCAAACGTCGGAAATTATTATTCGATAAAGTGGGTCTGAAAAGATTTTCCGTAGTATTAATTACGGAACCAATATTGAAGGTTATGCGGCCAAGAATTATTTCACCCTTTATTTTTGCAGCGTATGCCTTGTATATTTCCTTGCAATATAATATTATGCATGTTCACATAATATATACTTAATTTTTATGTAAATCCCAAATAACTTCTGCTTCCTCTTTTATGTATATCTGTATTTAGTATTTATTTAGATAATAATTACATAGTGATTGCTTATATAACTATAGCTGTGTGTGTTCAGATCACACAGTAATAGTTCAGGAGGCAAAGGCTCTGACGGACGCGACTCGAGTCTATCAAAAAATATGTTTTGTTGCATTCCTTATGCGAGCATCGTACACATTATAATATTATCTACTACGTATTCCATTCTCTCATGATGGCCTTATAATGTTGAGCCTAGATGAAGACCTACATAACCTCCTTCAAAAATCACACTATCACCTCTTATTTCTAACTATTTTATAAATATTATTTTTATTTTTTCACCAAAATTACGAATCAATTGCAAACTTTAATAGAAAGTTTATCGAATGTATTTTACTATATAATGTTTGTAAGTAACTATTAAACTAATAATTAATGTATAATTCTCCTGTTTTATTTACAAAAAATATACTATTTTATGATATTAATTTCTTTTTAAATAATGTTGATTCCTATGTTGAGAATCAAAGATTGTTCAGACGTAGATTCTAAAAATACCCAAAAAATCTGAATTTTTGACCGTTATTCAACCCTTGGCTTTGATATAGTAATAATGTTGTATGTCTCATCTTCTTTAAGTTGGGAATTTTTTTGATCACACTTACAAGTAATACCCCGTTTACACTTGTATGGATTTACTGCTGACAGTAAAAGACAACATCGCGTCTCGCTTACTCTTGAAGAATGAGATTGGCGAGACAGTCAGCACTTTTACGTGTACCTAAACAGTTATTATTGCGATAGTGTAAAATACACATTATTGCTGCAAGTAAATCCATGCACGTGTAAACGGGGTATTACTTGTATAAGTCATTGATGATAATTTAAATAACTGACTATTTACGAGTTATCAAATTAGTACTAAAGATTAATTTTTAAAACGTCATAACAGCCAGCTGTTTCTTATTCCCACAAAAATTGACATAACTGTTTAATATAGTTTGGAAAATCATCATGGACACAGCTGTTGTACAGCATATATAAACTGTAAAAATGTATTACAACAATAAAGAATCTATTAAAGCTACTTCTGGCTTTCTGACTTGAATTAGATGATTTTGATCTGGACGATATGTGGTTCCAAAAAGATGGTGTAACATGCCACACAGCTCGTGACACAATCAACTTCTTTAAAGTTTAGTATATATAATATGTATATATCGTCGGTGTTTTGTAAAAAGGGCGAATCAACAAATTTGGCGAAATCGAGATTTTAATGAAAATACAATATGTACCCAGCTTTGTTGTGTAAAAACGGCAAATTTGTGTCTCCACAGGAAAGTACTTAAAAACGATCATCGTAAGGGCGAATATCCATTTAGTATTACGAATAAAAAGCGAATGTGACATATTCGGCCTTAATAATACTTAATATTAGATAATAATCCCTATTATAATGACAGTATTCATTCTAATTATAAACTTGTTAGATATTTATAATCATCCACAGGTAATTAACAAATAAATGTCAAGTTAAAAATCCTCCTCCTGTAAAATAGCATTTTGGTTAATTCACCCTTTTTACAAAACACCGACGATATAAGCTACCTGCTTCAATACTTCTTACAATAAAAAAAACAGAGATAATAGTTGTTATTCGCCTGCATTTTTTTCACGCTGATTATAACTGACATTGTTTTAGGATCAGCTTATTGAGAGAAAATTTCAGAATATATATATATATATATATTATTTGATTACCCTATAAGGTTCCCCAATACTCATGATTAATTAATTAATTTATAGGTGATCATAAAAAAAATGTTATCATTCTCAACTGTGCCCTTTTATATAACGAGAAAAATATAGTAAGAAGGTATAATACTGAAACATAAACCAAATCGAATACAAAATAATTTTAATAAATTACTTGTAATGCATATAAATGATCAAATCATAATATACTTACGTATTCTATACTACGACTTGCTTTTCTTTTCAAACATGACGTGTTACATTCTATTCAAATTAACACGTGCTCAATTTAAGTTGTGTGATAGTTTTAATTTGACTTCATACTGGTTTTATCGATAAATATAATAATAATAATATATTGTATAGTATAGACATTATTCACTGAAATCAATTCAATATTTGTTTAGTTATATGGTTATCGCTATTTTATTATATTTACTGTTTTTTTGTTGTTAAATAATCAAAATCATATATAAAATAATGACATTGATTTAATATTGAGTTACTGTGGGGGTATGGGTCGAAGTTATAATTTTATTGGTGAGTAAACTATGAATAAATTATCCTTAGTTTTTTGGTTATTAATATTCAGTTAACGTTGTTGAGCTAAAATCTTGTCATATTCAGTGTTGCCAACCGCACAATAGTAAGTTATAGTTTTTTTTATTATAATTTTGATTCCGCGTAAAAAGTAAATTATTTTAGTTGTCATATAATTTTAGTATTACATACCGAGAATAACAGTAGGTATACCTAAAGTTTTTTCAGAAGTACTATGTTTTGTTAACATTTTTTGTATAAAGTTCAGTAATTACATGAAAAAATGATGGCAATACTAATTATATGCACCTGAATATTTATGTAGTTTTTTTTTATTTAGATGAATCCCACTCAATTTTGTAAAGACATTTTTGTTGCTGCATAATATGCTTCGTGTCTGGAAACTTGTACGTATGCAGTTCGCCGTATCACACTTCACCGTGAAATGTTGTATCTGAAATATATGGCGATATATTAACCCATAGCTTACGGGCCGCACAAAATTGTGTTTTTGCTAATTACTTTTCAAATGCAAATTAACACGTTAATTACAAAATTAATTAAAAGGGCCCGTAAGCATTGTGCTAAAGACCGTCCAACCTATTTGGGTCGTATAGTACCTAGTGACAAAATGCATGTCTCAATAAAACACGGTTCTTGTCGGTGTACACTTTACAGGCCAGCAGCAAACAAATTTCGAAAATAGCCGATTTACTGGATTATTTGTTAGGTTAGGTTTTTATTCTTGAATTCATGAATTTTGCCAAAATCAGCTATGAAAATTGAATTAATGTCCATATTGAATCTAATAAAATTGGAGACCATATAGTATATGGTCATCTCTTCCCGATAGAAAGCTCACGGCGAACTGTGCCACAGTGAAATGTTTTACGTAAAATTTACATGTAACCCTGCATCTCTGGTTACTTTTTATTTTCGTATTTAACGGGTCCGAAGTCGCAAGCTAATTTATTAATACTAGTTTATTATACAAAAAATATAATAGTGTATTAAGATATTCATCGTATCTTTAGCTACTTATAAGATACACTTAATACGTTGTATAGTAGGATTTTTTAAACTAAAAAAATAATGATTGAGACGAGCGGATGCAAAGAGAAAGTAAATACAGAAGTTGTGAAAGACAGTTATTATTCTTTAGCTTTACGAATAAAATAATTGTTTGTTTTTTGTTAGTCTACTCGAGGGGCTAATATAAATATAAACTACCTAACCGCAAAATACGTCAGTCTGTGTGTACTCAGCTATTGAATGAAGCCTCTATCTGATTATTTTTTTAAAATATTATTTCGTTTTAATCGACTGCGTAAAACTTTCTTGAAATCGAAAAAGAATGTCACTGGATTTTAAAAGGTTTGTAACATAATATTATTGTTAGGCATACAAATGATCTGCTTTTGTAACGATTTATTACAGTGGACTATGTATGTAAATTACTATTTTTTATTCAATACGAATAGACACAATATTTAAATATGTTAAATTTATCTAATTGAAAATATATCGTTTTGAAATACGCCAGAAAACATACATACTTACGTATTTATTAGAAAAGATCCTAGAAACAAAATTAGGCCAAATGGGAATTCCAGGAAAATAGCTCATGGGCTACAGCAGTCACCTGGACAGTTAGGCTATTCGCTCATGGAGAAACTAAAATCTGACGAACTGGTTGCTGACGGATTTCATAAACCGGCCAATGATTGATGCTTTGCACACGTCGCTACTGGAACCCACTTGCAATAATAATCTCATAACCTCAAACTGTCAAACACATTGTCTTTCCTATATAATTCCCAGATTTTTATGTAATGTCTTTACGGGAATATTCTGGCAGCCTGTAATTATACCCCTGTATTTCTCAACTTCTGCCACACATTTTAAATTAAAAATCGGTTCACCCCTTTTAACTTTTGGCGTCTTGACATGTTATTGTTTGTTCATTTCAGTTCAGTTCAGTGCTACCAATTTTGGAAAGAAAATATGATTTTTCATCGAATTTACTGATATTGCCACCACTGTTTTATAGGGGACTGGAAAGTGAGAGTCTGGAAGACTAGCATGTCACGTCTCTTCAGTTTAGTAGCGAACGTTTTGAAACTGAGAGATTCCAGTCTTTCCCGGAGCGAGCCGCCATTGAAATACATTCGCTAGATATTGGCTGGAATTTCGGTTTCAGTCTCGTCTTTTCTGATTATTCTCATGAGAGGAAGACCTTAAAAGATAATGATAGACACTTGTTGTCCTATATAAATGTAGTTTTGTACTTGTTCGAACTGAGTGGCATTGATGGGCATCTCTTTTTGGCCCGCAAAGCAGTTGAATATGACTTTCGCCTTTGTTACATTTATTTTCAAGTCTACTTTGTTGCTTATTTCAGCGAGTTATTGCATTCAGCTTTGCAGGTTTTATGAGTCTTGCGACAAAATTTCTGTCATCTTTAAAGCACAGATGACTCAGGTATTTTCTATTTATATGGATCCCTTTGTCATTCCAGTCAAGTAACCTGAATAAATGTTCAAGAGTAGCTGTAAATAGTTTAGGTGAGATTGTATCACCTTGTCGGACTCCTTTGCTGATAGGAATTCTGCGCGTTGCATTATGGAGGTTGATAGATGCTATTGCGCAGCAGTATATTATTGAAAATATTTATATAGCTCCCGAGGATTCCTTCCTCGAATATTGAAAATTTCTTTATGGAATCGAACGCTTTCTCATAGTCTATAAAACCCATGGATAGTGGCAGCTTGTATTCATAGAGCGGTGCCAGGAATACAAACATATTTATATAATATATAGACACATAAACGGTTGTTAACTCTATATACCTGAATTATCGACTTTTAGCAGTAGCCCTACAATATGAGATTCAAACTTTTTCTATGATCGAATATGCATGTTTTTAATATGCAGGTACGTGTAGGGATTCTAATACCGGTATTAAAAAAACGGAATCCCGGTATTCATTTATACTGAAATATCGGTTTCAAAAATAAAAATTCCTGGTTTACCGGTATTAATATGACCGAAAAAACTCAGCGTTTTACGCCTCGCGGGGGGGCTTTGCCCCCCTCGGCCCCTTAAATGATGGTTAATTAAACCCTGACGGCTAGCGTCGGAGCTTTTGCGTCGGAGATCATGAGTAAAACATGTTTCATGTTAAAATACTAGATTAACGTCACATGCCAGATACAATTTTTGCAAGCTGTATTATTATATCGAGTGAAAACAGCAGATTTGGCAAGAATTTAAGTACTTTCTAGCTGCTTTGCATACAATTTATAGTCACAATTTGTTCATAAGAATAATAAAAAATTATACACAACATTTTCTTGGTGTATCTGTATTAATCAGTGAAAATTTTAATCGCAATTTTATTAAAAAATCGTTTAAATTATAAACAAAAAAAATAAATCTTTTCTTAACATTAATCTCATAACTTTCGCTGGATTATGGGATTAAGGAAAAATATGCATAATTATAAAACTCCATATAAACTATAATATCAATTACAAAATTTGATAAGTATTTCATTGTTTTTTCTAATTATGTATAAATTTATAGGACTTAATATATGGTGGTACCAGACACTCAATTAAATTTTGAACATTTCACTTGTTTTTTTTTACTTAACTTTATATTAATTTGTCGTGACACCCTTCATGGTGAGTACAAATCCTATTTTCTATAAGTATATAATATAGGTATATTATGTATTGTCACTATTATGATAATGCGTTGGTGATACTTATATATCGACACACTATTGTGGTCGGAATAATTGTTTAACCTAAACATACCGGCTTATATTTTGTAAATTTCAAACGTTCCCCCATTTGACATCTCGGCTAGCGAGATCTACCTGATCGAACCGTTTCTTGGTCAGTCGATGTTTACTATACTTTGAAATACCTACTCGATGTTTCAAAATGTTATGCCCGCCATTTTGCCTTTTCCGAAGGTCGGGTAAGTATTTAATCATGTCTCTGGCTTCACGTCCAAAATTTAAGTTTATCACACAGTATTGTAAAAGCTATGCATAAATAAAAAAAAATGTAGTGACGTCATGTGAGCTTCTGCTTTCTCTCAAACACACCACTCCCTCGAGATAAAATCACGACATATAGTTTTCTGCCGTCTATGAGAAAGTAGCCCAAGGGTTACAGTATGTAGGTAGAGTATAATATACTGTAGGTACATCAATATAAACTAAAGTGTAAAAAAATTTTAATAGTCAGCAGTCGCAAATTGCTGTTATTTATTACTACAATAGCGTAGGTACTTCCAGTGTGCTTTTTACGACATTTTTATAGCGTAGACCGATAATCGATTCTTGAAATTGTTTTAGTTTTCCTTTTAAAAATTTTACGCGTATTTAAAAATGTTATTCATATTTTTTAAATGAAACAACAGCTACCATTATTATGTTTTTTGATAGGTACAGTTTTAGTCTGCAATATATTGAACGACACAAAAATTGCCATCTAGCCATTTTTTATAAAACTATCATAGCTAATTATAACTCACATTGTTTTTGAATGTCAAATAAATTATAAAGTGGAGTGAGTAGGCATTATCCACGTATATTACTTACATACATACATAACCTAAATGATAGAATTATTATGTGTAGTTTTTGTTACTCGTACTACCTATAGGTATAATTTGTAAATTATTGTACAGGTCCGTTGAAGAACTAGATACCCACAGGCCCAGATTTTCCACAGGACTAAGAAGGCTATTTACATTTCAAAACATTCAAATCTTTAAAAAATGTTCTCAGTAGTTCGGTTTTACCTGCAACCGAATAGCGAAAGAACAAAAAGAAGAAATTCACGTGACGCACTGTCAATATAGTTTGAAATGTTATTCGTCACTGTTCTGGCAAAAGACACTAATTCGAAAAAATGAAATATTGAGTTAGTACCAAAATGTTCCTTATTTCAAACTTTACTGTCTGGAAACCTTCTTAATAAATAAACAGTCTTTATTTTAAAGTCATCCTTTTTACGATTACTTAATAAACTCACATGATAGACCATTATTTCAAACATTTTAACAACTTCAAAGTCAAATTACTCAAAACCAGTATTCTCCAGTTAGTGTGTTCTGCCAGAACAGAGACGATGGAAGTTTTTTTGAAATAATAATTGATTTCTCAACCAAAAATAGAGTTTTTTTTTTTAAACTATGATTTAATTATTTAATAAGATGTTTGTGGAGGCTTCTTAATACGCATTAGCCCAGGAACCCTTCAAATATAAATACACCCCTGGCTTTTAAACGCACGCAGTTTAAAATGACTGCAACAGTACCTGTGTCGTGACGTGAATATTACAATATAATTGAATACAGATTTTATTTTTATTGTTAAAGTTGTCTGTTCGTTTACATTAAATCATCAGATGTACAATAAAAATATTCTAATATATTCAAGTCAGTACACACAATCTACAAGGTCGAGTTATCTATATTTAGGTATTTTTCATTCACTCTATAATCGATTTTGAACAATTATTTGTATACTGAGAAAATTGATAAAAGCGATTCAAACATTTATATAAAAATACTTGGAATTGAGCTCCCATCATCAAAAAGCATTTTTCTGCGTCGTGATTTTTTTTCAAATTATTTTTAAACCCCCTACTACCCTCCCCTTCTCCCTCAACAGCTAAAAATAACAATTTATCATAATAATTGTGAATTGTTTATAAACACCTGTCGATCATTGTATCCATAAATACGTCATATTAAGTTATGTTAGGTTAATTAACATGTCGTTATAATTTATAAGTATGTATGTACACTGTATTAGTGGGGAAAGCTGTGTCGTCATGTCCGTCGCCGAAAGAGCCACTGATTATCAGCTCTGCAAACAGGTTTCGGAATTCTCCAAATGACGAACGACTATTGGTCAAGGTCGCTAAATAATACTCATTGCTGAAGGTAGACATTGACGTAATGCCTTGTCGGTTTTTTTCTGCCGTTATTTATTTATTTAATAACAGGTAGTATTTTCAAAAACTCGAAATGCGAGGAAGATTAAAATGATTCACGTAATTTACGTATGCCAACGTCATGCGATGGTATTTTATACAATTTGTATGAGAGGCTGCTCTGTTCATGATATTCATACGTTAAATGTGTTAGGTATTTATATGCCTAATCCATAAAATTATATAATTTAAATAGAAGAAAAATAGTGGTTGTCTGCCACCTGCATTCACGCGAGGTAATTGAATGCTTATTAAAATACTATTAGAATATTGACATCGACAATTATTAATTATTATTGTTGAACTGTCTTTTTTTATATTCAACCAATAATTAATTCCGAACATTTCAAAAATATCTATGAGGTGTTTTTACGTATGTTCACCTTGATTAAAACCACAAAAATCAGTCAGAAATTTATTAAGCGCTTCACTTGCATGAATATTAGTTAATCTCATTGTAATTAGGTAGAGCACTGGTGTCTACATTGAAAAAGAGCATTGATAGGAATCCGATGGAACAAAAATCTAGCAAATACCACTGACTTCCAAATTTATCCGGCCTACTACTTATAGCTTTTCGTCGCTTCGACCACGGACCCTTGCATTTTTCCGGATACATTCCCCATACCCAGACCCTGTTTTTTTAGTCTAGCGATTACTAACTGGCATGGAGCTATAACTAGACCTACGAAGTATAGCGATCTGTCGCATCCACAGGTGGCCATGGAATGCGCGTGGTCATTACAATTATTAGGATCATTAGTGTCCGTTTGTGTCGCTCGCTGTCTTGTCTTTAAGACATATTGCTTCACAACATTAAAGCAAACATAGCATTGGATGTCTCAGTTTGTACCAATTTATGGATTCCACTGACAGGTATTGCGTGTCGCAGAGGAAAGGTCAACCAAGTTTGACAGCCAAATTACTCAACCCATGGGGTCGATGAAGAAATTATTTTTCATTCAACTAAATATTTTTTTTCTTTCCTAAGGTGGGGGGGGGGGGGGTGGCGGAGTCAATTCCTCCTCTCCCATTGTGTGCGCGCCTGTGAAAGATGCATTAGGGCATTTTCGCCAAAGTTTGTACATGTTTGAAATTTGGGTAATATTATTTTTTCACTCAAATTAACCATTTTTATATAGCTAGCAGATTCCTTGTTCTATTGCTGAATTGGTGATAGCAATTTTTCAGCAAAATATTGATTAATACAATATTTATATCATTTTTATTATGAAATTGGGCATAATAAGTTTCCGTTCCGTGACTACGAAACTAAGCTTTTAAAGCATGAATGAGACACTTTTTATCACTTAAAAGAGCTCTATCAGATTAAATAAACCATACACTTAAAAATAAAACTACAAATAGTCAAAAAATATTATTGAATTTTAATTCTTGGGCACATTCCGTTCCCCTCCGTTACCCTATGTCTATAATGGCAGAGCATTTTTCCTTTAGTATTTGACAAAACCAATCAATGTTCGTTCTGCTATTTTTTTAAAGACAATAATCACTTTTACTAAATTTTATTGGAAAAATAAATAAGTTTCGTTATTTAATAATCAAATGAAAAATAGTTAACGTTCAAATTTTTTGGGGACATTTTCGGAATGGAACGAAATGGTAACGGAGTGTAATTTGTAAAGCTAAAGTTACATGTTACCATAAAAACAAATTTTTGTTTTATGAAATTTATTTGAATTTTTTGATAGACATATATATTCAACGTGCGTCAAAATAACAAAACAAATCAAACTTAATCACTAAAATAGACATATTTTATAATAAATTTCACAATACTTGTAAAATAAGGTAGGTAATAATTTTGACACACTATACATTACCATAACTTTTATTTGGCATTTATATTATTTGTAACTCAGATAAAAAATATTTTTAAGCAAATTAACAATATATGAAAAAAAAAATCAGCAAGGGATTCGGACGCGAGTTCCTAGCGCGGCACGGAGTATATAACTTTTACGAAAATAATTACAGTCGAACTCGGTTATTACGATCTCGGACATAGCGAGATCTCGGATGTAATAACGAAACATTTGTTGACATTTGGTTTATGATTTTCGCCATACATTTAATTTTTTCACTGCTATAACGAGCAACTTATCGGATATACCGAGCTAAAATACTGTTAATGTGTCGATCGTTTTAAAACATTTCGACCCTAAGCAATAAAATCCGATTGGATGCCGCCGGGGTCGGATTACGTTTATGACACTAGTAAAGTGTCTAAGTACCTACCTTATTGGTGTTTCGCCGACAATAATAAAAAAGTATCCACGCATATGGTTGAAAAATCCAAGGTTTGTGAAGTCCGTAGGTACCTACCAGCGTTAATTACAATAAACAACTTCTTTTGTAGTTTATGAATGCCATGCTCGTTTCGGGGATTTTTACGATGGTTTCCAAATTTTTTATTTTCGACTTTTTGTGTAATGTGACATGCTCATTTAAAAATTCCTATTCTCTGATATAACGAGTAACGCTTATAATAAGAAAATTCAATCGGTCCCATCTTCCTCGTAATAACCAAGTTCGACTGTATGTTGTCTTGAAATTTACTTGTATTCATCAACATAAAATGTAGCTATACAGGTTGATTGTAATCAAGACGTACTTTTCTGACATTTCGCGAATACCTACAGTTCCAGGTATTAAATCTAATAGAGTACACATTTCTGTTAAACGTGACAAAAAATACCTTTTCATACATAAAATGTACGGAGAAGTTTTAAAATTTTGGTGGCGTATAACAGAAAGAGTATGACAGAGCCAGTGCCTGTCTCGCAATTATTTCAGTCTTGTGTTTTTTCTTTTCCTTCTGTTGTTTTTTTTTTTATCTCCATACTTTTATCTGCGCTAGTTTTGCGTATTCAGACATATCACATACTTTTTTAATCTTTATTATATAGTCAGGTTATTTTCTATATTTTTTAATGAAAATATTTTTGTTTTCCATACGAACAGACAAAATAAAACTTTTTATAATCTATGAAGAACTAAACACACACTGTAAACCCAACTTTATGCATTCCATTTCGTTACTTTTACATTCCACATATACGTTACCACCAATATAGTTTCGGAATGGAAGTAACGGATTCTGTTTCAGAAGTGTTTGAAGCCAAAATTTAGCTTAGTTTTATTGTTAAACCTGCGATATGTTTTATTATATCTGTAGTATGAAAGATAAGCTCCATATGTATAGTATGTAAAATAGAAATATGTGATTTCTTACCTTATAAATCGTGGTAACAGTAGTGGAACTTCTTAAATGACCAACACAGAATGCAACCTGTTCCGATAGCGATACCGACACACACCAACAATTTAAATTATAAATGGCGATCAGTATTATACAAAAGTGTTGCTACATTAAAAAAAACATATTTATAGTGGAAATGTTTCGCCTTCATGCTAAAATCGTGGTAACGGAATGTGGAGTTCCACTTTTTCAAATATCCTGGGACACACTTTGAACGTGATTTTTTTCAATATTGGTACAAATTTACGGAAAAACTATATATTTTCCAAAAATATATAATGTAAGCTGTTGAAGACACTACGAATTTAATTTTACACACTCAAAATTAATGACGAAATCAGACTTTGTTTATTTGAATTTAGGGGTGGGACATGGTAAAAACACACTACCTTTCGATCTAAATAATCAATTAAAAATATATACAGGTCAGATAGTTGTATTTAACTGATCGAATAGAGTAAATTATTAAATTTGCATGTTAAAAATACATAACTTTCCAATATTTTATAATATAATAACTATGAAAAAATCAATCAAAGTCATGGGACATGCCAAAAACGCAATGTACAAACTTTGGCGAAAATGCCCATTAACGTTAAGTTGTTTTTTTTGTAAACTGGCTCAAAATGTTACTTATCGTTGTACCATGTCTTCATTGTATAAAGTTTATCAAGCCAAATAGCATTTTTTATTCCACTAATTAATCCCATGTCGATGGTACTTTATGAGCGTATCGTATTTCTGTGTTTCCAGAGTACAGGAGCAATACTTAGCTAGTTTACAATGTAGGTATCAAATATTTTATACATAAATGTATTTATCGTTTCCTAAGTAAGCATTCAGCATTAAAAAATAAGACAATCATTGTTGCAAGTTTAAACAGTTCATATGCATTACAGTAGTCAGACTATTTATTAGTGTCCCACGGAACGTGAATAACAGGTGTTCCGCGAATTTATCTGAAGAATATCCGAGTGTGTCAACGCGAGCTATTATTGTTTTACTTTTGTTTACTATGGCATATTTATGCGAAGCAGGATTTTCTTATTATGCTGCAACGAAGTCAAAGTCCAGGAACAGGATCGACAGCATACTAGATAAAAGAATTAATTCAACTTTCTAATATTGTGCCTGATATCAAGAAGATTTCAACTTCATTAGGTTATATTTTTATGTGTTATGTTTTTAAAATAATTAGGTAGGTACTCGTAAGCACTAAATAAATAATTCTCATTTTTAAAATTCATTGATTGTGTGTTATTTACCTACCCTACAAAATAAACAAGGTGTTCTGTTAAAATTTCTGGATTTACGAAGTGTTGTTCCATTGCAAATCAACGATTTTTTTTATTTAAGTTCATAATTTATGCTCTTTATAATCGTAAATTACACCTATAATTTTTCTTAAATATGTTAAATAAAATATTTGATATAAAAAATATATAATTTAGAAATACCTCATAGATACAGTACATATTATATAGACATAACTTTTGTAAAAAAAAACTTACATGTTAAACTATATGAAATTGTATCATTAAATTTGAATACGAATTAACAGGTTGTAGGTATCTTAGTTGTATTGTATCGTATCGGTTGTTAAGTTTGAGGTAGGTAGACCATTGTTAGATTGTTTTGTTTGGAAAGTTCAAGCAAATTTCATTAGAATATTAGGGAATAATAATTTTCACCTCAGTATAATACCAATAATGACATTTGCAATAAATTTGACTTTCACCACCAATTAAAATTTAATAATCGTTCACAATAAACATTGTCACCATGCAGTGTTATAATACCAAATCTACATTATAAGAAGTAAAAAGCTTAAACTAGATGGAAATATGTGATGTTTTTATAGTAAAAGAATTAATGGCGATTCCATGTGCGGTTAAACTGGTAGTCGTAGAAAAAATATTCTTTAAGTTAGCCGAGTTAGCGCATTGGAATATAGCAAATCTAAACTTTCATTTATAGCAGCGGCGAAGGATGGGGGCAGACTGTTACGATTCTACGTAGATAGTGCACACTAAATTTTGTCAGTCTTACTTAATTATTGTTTTCATTGAACTAATAACACAATTTTCAGATGGTGCTGGTTAGTTTTTTAAATTCAATTCGACCCTCCCTCAACCAAATAATAATAATAGTTTGTGTATGCTATGGACGATCCGACAAAAATAGTGCACACTTTTTCAGTCATACTTATTTAATTTCGTTGAATTAAGAATACATATTATATATTATAGTGTTGGCTATTTTTTTAAATTCATGAAGCCCTGTCTAACTAAACCACAATTGATAAAAAAATATCTATAAAATATCTAAAACTATGTATGGTTTAATGGCATAATTTTAGTTATTTTTTTGATAAACGAATATTATGTAATATGGCTTGGATAGGCAGGGTTTAATTGAATTTTAAAAACCAACAAACACTATCTACACACTGTAGTATTAGTTCAATGAAAACAAATACGTTTGACTAACACAGCTTAGTGTGCACTAATGCCGGATCTTAACAGCATACCTCCACCCTTCGGCACTGATTTATAGCCACCAAAGATAGCGTTCTTTTTGACGTTTAGATTTCGATTTTTTGTGATTGTTTATGAAATACCTATTCTAAATAATTATATCTTTTGTATGAAAAATTTGTTACACGTTGGCAGCATTAATGAATTGCGGTTTTACCACAGCCCTGTTAAAGTCATCATTGACGTGTTTGCATTATTTACATGTGCACCGTTTTATAATAATTCTGCGTGTTTGTTAATCTAAATAGTAATAGTATGTACCAAATTCAAGTTACAGAGTTGTTTTTTTATTATTTTTTTATTACGAAATCGATTCAATTATACTACGACAATATAATTGTGGGTCTGATATAGTTAATAAATACATTGTGTAGGTAAGTACATACTAAAAAAAGAGACATTACTTGGCCCCAAATAGTGAATATTATTGTACCAATATAATTTCTGTCAATGAAATACGAATATAATAATATGTATATAAAACAGTGTATAGAATAAAAGAATCTTATTGCGACTAATAAAAAATGCACTAATTGTGTTAAGATGGTGCATAAACGTATGAAAATTATAAAGGAAAAACAGGACCACTAGAATACGATCCAGGCAATTGCCACTGAAGTATTGTGTGATTATTATAACGAAATTAAAATTACATAAATAAATACATATCTCGAAAATGTTTTATTTATAAATATTTGTTAAATACATCCACGTGACGCTTCTGTGTTTATTGTTAAGTGTGATGATGATGTGACTAATTTATTTTTTATATTTTTTGGCGACCCCTAGTTATAATATAAGAAAATTATTTTTAATAAATATTATTATACATTGGCATTCGATGCACGTGCATTCAACTAACGACATTAATTTAAAAAAAAATCTGCGATTTACCTACATTATATTCAGCAAAGCAATACGTAATAAAATAATTAACTATAATTATATATTTATACTAATATTGTGCTTCTTCTATTATATTTTACTTATATCAAATACGTAATTAAGTTTTTAAATAAAATGTTGACGTTTCTACTGGTTGCAGTGGCTGCCATCAATGTATATTTTTATGTCGTGTCGACTAAACATAATGCATTCAGATCGCATGTTTCATTGATGATTAATGATAGTAATTAAAATTATCAGGTAGGTATGCGCCTATATTGTTAATCATAAAATTTAAATAAATAAAAAAAAAGGTTTTTAAAATAAGCACAATCTTTTTATAAATATGGGACTCATTTCTACTGCTTAATCGGCAAACCAGCTAACTGCACTTTTGACCAAAAATGATATTTTGATGGCATTTTATTATAAAGCATGTTTTCTATGCTCACACAAAATTTCAAATTCCTAAACCTATAAATAAATGCGTTATCGTTCTTCACAAATTTCCAATATCATAAATGGGACAACTTCGTTCTTTATATAAATATTCTTTATAAATAAAAGGGAAACTCAAATAGTGTATTAATTCATAGTGCAGCTTATTTCTAAAAAATATTCCAAGTGTATTTTTGGAATTGTTAAATATCGCCGCTCGATAGTTAAATTATTAAGTTTTTTCTTCTTCCTGAACAATTTGCCCAAATGGCGTTACCCGTTTGTGTATTAAGTTGTCGATTTGTGATTAAATTAATTTTATTTTCTATGGAAGGGGACTCAATCAGTCACTCAACTCATCAGTACGTCAAGTCTGAACGTTTCTAAACCCGCCACTGAATGTCGATATCATTTAACTTCAAGAAACATCGCACACGCTCAAAGAATGCACTATCTGCCATGAAATTCGCAACGTGTTTTGCCATTTTATTCATTAATTAAAAACAAATTAAAATCGTTTAAACACACAATATCCTCCCAGCCAGATTTGCAGATTAACGATCAAGAATTTGGAAGTACGGGAAGTAAATAGTACGCCTGGTGTTAAATAATATTATAAGCGAGTCCGCGGACTAAAAAAATCATTT
Source organism: Rhyacophila brunnea (assembly GCF_057557595.1). Lineage (NCBI taxonomy): Eukaryota > Metazoa > Arthropoda > Insecta > Trichoptera > Rhyacophilidae > Rhyacophila > Rhyacophila brunnea. Next base: position 41,212,758 of record NW_028232751.1, read on the forward strand.
AATTTCAAATCGCATAAAAATTGGGCGCAGCAGTTACTCGAATGTCGGCAAATGGAGGAGAATCATTTGGTATATATAGAAATAGTTACCTAAACTTAGTAATAACGAAAATATCTTTCTATTAAAAAAATCAGCTCACTGGTTGTAAACAACATGACGTATTAATTAACATAAGGTTTAACAGGACTGTATTTTTTGTCGGGTTCGCGATGCCTGGTTTACTTCCGGTGGCCTTCAACGTCCTTGGTGACTAGAGACGACACGCGCACGGATGATAAAAAATACTGTATAATAAATGGAGCGGCATTTTGTCTCGAGACTTCATTGCCTTTCGGTTATATGCATGGTCCCCACAAGGGGGGGCTGACAAGGCTCTAGCCTGGGGGCCCGGGCTTAGGAGGGGCACGGCGTGACACCACAAATTTGCTCTAATAGTAAAAAAAATTCGGCTGCGGCGCTATTAAACGAATTAAATTTTATTTTATAATTACTTTTTGTGTGTTTCCTGACTAATAATAATTTATCCAACATGGCGAAGGTTCACATGTTACTTAGCTATCACAAAAGGGGGTCGCGATCAGAGCTTCAAAATATGACGCTGAGTGCTGACAATTCAAGCGGATTTATTTAAAAATACAAAAAATCGCTAAAAATATACATTATACCCTTTATTTTATACGGAACCCTGGAGTTCCGAAAGTATGTCATTTGGGAAACACTACTGTAGAACACCACACTGCCTTTAACCTTAGCGATAAGTTGGGGGGGGGGGGGGGGGGGCGCCAAACATAGTGGCCTGGGGGCCCGCTTCAGGATGTGGGGTCATGGTTATATGCGTTGTATTGCCATGTACTTTTGCAGAAGTTAAATATTGTGTCGATCCAGCGGCCTCTAGGTTGTCTACCCTTCGAAAGTTTTCTACCTCTAGCGTACCTACCACAATATGTATTATGTATGTATTGTCCAGAGTTTATCACTTCTTCGAGCTATGTTGCCAACGTTTTAGGTTTTAAGCGAACTATATTACATCGCGTACCCTTGTCTATTTCCTTATTCAATCATTCTGTTTCTACTTCACTATGACTTACTAAATGTGACAGAGGACTGGGATATAGTCGTGGTTGCTCAAATAAAAACGAGCGGTCATAACCTTCAACCACGAGGTAATTAGTATTTATGTCCGCATAATTCTGTGCGTGTTATTTACTGGAAATGTGGCACCTAGGAAACTATCACACCTGATGGTTTGTCCGGTCGTTGCATCCATCTGCGCCATAATATGTCATTATTGCCATAATGTTGTAACTACAAAATAGTGATGTTTGAGAAATCGGAAATATAAAAATAAGGATTCCTGAAATATATAATATATGTATATTTTATATATTTCTTTCAGATATTTAGCTTACAATAACTGTTTTATTTTTTCCAAATATCATGAATTCGTAGTTACAAAAATTTTACACTGATACATCGATATGAGAGAACGTCATCATGGCTCGCCAGTTCTTCAAGACAACTGGCTACCGGGGGCCTGAAAGGTTTCTAAATACTACCTATAGATAGAGTGTATAGGAATGATGCAAGAACACTGGCTTGTGATAGGGATTCTTGGTATGCCGTGTGGTGTCCATATGCCCCAGCTAAGGGGCGAACATGGTCGAAGGATAGTATGTTTAAAGTCAATGACGCGGATATTATCACGATGGCCAAAGCGTGCTTGGGAAGACATTAGAGTTTAGACGGAACTCTCGCACGACGCGACAGAAAAAGGCCAATAATTTTTATAACAAAAAGTATTAATCATTATTCTGCGCTCGTCTTGGTGTTGGTATATTTTGTATCCATGCCAGTTCATTTGTTTACAGGCCTAAGTAGTAACAAAAATAATAAACAATAATGAAATCGCAAGATGTAACCTACATCTCCGCAATGACGCTTTGTATCGGGTTATTAGATAATGGATATGATAATAAAAATAATGATGCGTACCTAATAAAATCAGTATCTTTAGAATTATCTTCAAATGTGGTAATCTTGCCCTTTTTTTAATAATAAAATGCCTAATTCTTGTCAAATTTGGGATCACAGAGATTATAAATATATTTTTTTTATCGTAAATATTTCACTAAGTATAATAATGTCAACATAAATTTTACTAATGGTTTTATAAATGCGTTTAAAAATTAATAAATCTAAAAAATCTTAACACCACTGCACATCGATGCACTGAAATATGACTATATTCTAAAACATTAGATCGAGAGGTTTAAAAGAATACTATTTTATGTAATAAAATACTTTATGTAGTCATCAAATGTTTAAAATAAATATAAAGGATAAAAAGGCTTCAAAATTATATAAATAGATTATCTACAATGTTTAAGGAATGTTCAGGCTAATGCTTTGAAAATACCATAAAAACTCCATTTTGACCTACGTTGGGCATGTGGGCCGTGTGTTCTATTTCGAGGGCTTAAAATCAAACAACGGTATCTACAAAAATATTTTACATTCTCGGCTACATGATAGTCAAACAACATTATGTCGATCTTTTGTAGTTTCTTCTTAACTCGTCACCAAAGTTTAGCGTTAACTACATAAATTTGCCTTTGTTTAATATCAAAAGATTGTATGTATAAGCTGTTTGCGTTCTTGTCACAAGTTATCAAACAACGTCAACGGCTGATAAAGTTTTTTGACACAAACAACATACGTTTTAAACTGCAACGGTTTATTCTTATGCGATCTTAGTGTTTTTTTGATGCCAACATTGGTAACATGGACTGTGGGTTTTTCATATCGTTCATAGCGAAACGAACCTTACACTAGACAATTTGGTTATTGTCTATTTAGTGGAAGCCAGGGGCAATTTTTTTTTGAAAATAGCCGATATACTGGATTATTTGTTAGGTTAGGTTAAGACGGTTAGGTTATCATTTTTTAATTATTCATGAATTTTGTCGAAATCGTCTGTGAAAATTGCCGCTGTTCCCGCATGACTTCCAGTAAACAGACTTGTAATGAAAATTTTATCTCTTGGCATTTTAAAATATTACAATTTTGGTTGAGGAAAGGCTTGGTTGACAAATTCAATTTATATAAAAAAAAATCTTTTTTTGGTTTATGGTTATGGTTTATGCAAAGACAAACGACTACCATATTTAAACACATTTTCTATAAAGATAATCAAACATATTTACCACTAACTTTATATTTATATTTAACACAAACGGTGTTTGCGCTAACCGCACCAGTCAAACTAATATTTATCGGTTTCTCGTCCTAAACTATAACTTCTTCACTCATGTCTTATATCTTGATCTAATACATATTGCGGAGATTATACGCGTGACGAATGCTTTCTCACTTTCATTTATGTTCAGGCTTTGCACCAGTGGCAAAGGGTGGAAGTAGGTTGTTAAGATACGGCATGAATATAGTGCACACTAAACTTTCACTGTCATACGTATTTGCTTTCAATGAACTAAGACTACAATGTGAAGACAGGTTTAGACAGGGTTTTATGAATTAAGAAAAAACTAACCAACACCATATTATGTAATATTTATTCTTAATTCAACGAAAACAAATGAGTAGGTATGACTGAAAAAGTGTGCAATTTTTTGGGTACTGTTCGGTTATACGGAATACAGCGGAAAACACATTTTGGAAATACCCGATATACTGGATTATTTGTTAGTTTGGGTTAGGTTAGGTTTGGTTAGGTCAACCTAACAAATAATCCAGTTTATCGGCTATTTTCAAAATGTGTTTTCCGCTGTATTCCGTATAACCGAACAGTACCATTTTTTGTTGGATCGCCCGAAGCATACCGAAAATATTATGGTTTGGTTTAAAAACTAACCAACACTATCATTGTAGTCTTAGTTCAATGAAAACAAATACGTATGACTGAGAAACTTTAGTGTGCACTATTTATATCGGATCTTAACAGCCGACCTCCACTCTTCGCCACTGTCCGAAACTAAGAAGATCATATGAGTCTCCACAGGATGAAAGTTGTATTAACAGATTTTTGTTTTAACGAAAAATGGATGATAACCACTTGTTCAACCTATCAGGTCCATACTCTGTTCCAAACGCACATGTGAATTTTCCAGACCCAAGTTTCGAACCCGGGACCCTCGACATTAGAAGCCGACGCGGTAATCGCTCCATATATAAATACTTACATATTATATTCTTTTTAGCACTACAACAGATACCATGATGCCAAATGACAGCAGTAGAGTAATAATATAAGTGAAACAATCACAAGATGGTAGAGCAAAGATCGACCTGATGGTGGGCGACCTCTGTTAGGGGATGGCAAGATAAGAAAAGGCAATAGATATAGTTGTGCCATTCTTATAAATGAATAATAATTTAAATAGTCAATAACATATTGGGATGCCTGCTCTGTGGCATCCTGTGAACCACTGCACTATATTATAGGAACTATTATTTTTATATAGCTCCCAACTAAAAACAAACTAGAATCAACATTAATTGTTGTAGTACAATACACTTATATGAACCCCTTTAGGTATGTATACGGAGTCCAAATTCTTTGGTAAAATCTCTTTGAAATTTCCACAGTAATTGAAGCAATGCAGACAACCTTGCGGGGAAAAATATGGCATTTAATTTATTTATCCGAGGGTCACATTATTGTTTTGAACGTTAATTGCTTGTTAATGTAATTACCAGTTTTTGGACCTTGAGTATTTAACACACGCGAATGTAGGTAGGTATTATCAATTGAATATAATTTTTATTATTTTAAGTTGCCGTAAAGTTTTTACAAGACATCGTTAGAAAATATCATATAATATATTTATTATTATTATTAAACATGTGACAACTATCTATCATAGCTATGTATTACGACAGGAATAGGGTAAGGGTGCCACGTGAGGATTTTCAACAGCACCCTCTAAAGAATTGCATGCATTTAATAGTTCTGTTATGTTGGATGGAGCACACCCAATGTGAGGTTTTGTTAATTATTTATTTCAAGACCACGTCGTACATCCGATATTAGAATTTCACTGCAGTATTCGCTAGGAAATGCTGTGCAAAATTCGGTATCAACAATTTAAAATAAATTTCGTAAAATGTTAATATATTTAGATATATATATATTAAAGTTAAACGCGACATGCAATCCAAAAAGCTTTCAAATTATGTTAATTGCGAATATGCTACTTTAATGTGCAATATCATACGCCGACTGAGCCGAACTATACTATTGATATACTTACATAATTATTTGTGCATATTTTTAAACGAATAATAATATAATAACACCGATTTAAAGAGTAATTGATGCTACAGATTGGCCAACAAAATAAACGGTTGCCCAGCGGCGATTTCCTTTGACGCAGGTGGCGCAATCGATTCCTCGGCACAATTAAAAGGGGTCTTGAAACAGTTCAAACCAGTCATACAATTATTAAAATATACTGGAATCTTAAAACCTTGCAAAAACACAAATTGAATAAGTACCTACATAGAATTTACCCAAAGCATAACAAAATTCTTGCAACTAATTAACATCAAAGGGACCTTTATATAACAGAAAATAAAATAAACCGTTTATATTAGTACTTACATAATTTTTCAATAATAAATATTTTTAGTTATGGGATGTGATTTTAGGAAAGAGATAAATTGATATTTTTACTAAGGTACCTAGGTACCTACGTTGGTGGTTTTATTTTATTTTTTATCGTGGGAAACTCAAAATTAGTCAGTAAGTGCATCGGTCCTCTACAAACTTAAAACCGCCACTGTTTTTGTCACATAATATATTACACTCAATATTAGATTTAACCATTTTAATTTTCTTAAAAGTGAAGTCATTGGAAGTCGTGTTTGGACTTATAAAAGAGTTTACGATAAATCTTCCACTTAGGCCTTCCGCTCACGAGAATACTCAAAAAAGACGAGACTGAAACTAAAATTCCAGCCAGTATCTAGTAATGTATTTCAATGGCAACTCGCTCACAGCAAGACTGAAATCTCTCAGTTTCAAAACGCTCGCTACTGAACTGAAAAGATGCGACACGCTAGTCTCCCAGTCTCTCAGTTTCCAGTCTCCCGTAAAGCAGTGGTGCCAATATCAGTAGGTAGATTCGAAGAAAAATCATATTTTCTCACCAAAATTGATAGGTTGCACTGAACTGAACTAAACAAGCAATAAATATGTCAAGACGTCAAAATTATTAAAATTAGATAGTCGAAGCAATTTTTAATTAAAAATTTGTTGCAGAAGTTGAGAAATACGGCTGACAGATTATTCCTGAATAAAAAGCGTAGAATGAAGTAGGAAAGACAATGGATTTGACAGTTTGAGGTTATGAGATTATTATTGCCAGTTGGTTTCAGCAGCGCCCTGTACGAAGCATCAGTCATTGGCCAGTTTATGAATTCCATCAGCAACCAGTTCATCGGATTTTAGTTTCTTCATGAGCGAGAGACCTTACATACTCCTGCGAAAATCTTTTCTGTATTAAATCATAACAGAGGCAGATTCGGCAGGATGTTATTACCCTGCAATCAACAACATACCAGCCAGGCGTAAAAAATCTTGCACACGTACTATGAGACAAAAGGTTTCTATCAATAATAATATTAGTATTTTTTTTCTTTCTACAATATCTGAATCATTAATTTTAATTTTTTTCTAATGTAAGTACCATCTCCTTATGTTGAATAAATAGTATACAATAAACTTGCTTTAGATAGTATTATACTAACTGAAGTACACGGCTTCGTACGAGGTCGCTTAATTGATCGATATACATTTATCTTAGTGAACAAAACAATAATATTACATTATTCTATATTAAGATATCTGTATCTGGGCATACAACAATACGTTTATGAAAATAAATCTGACAGGTAGGTAAGTCAAACAAAAGAACATAAAATAAAATTCGAATCGTAAGTATGGCTTTGCATCGCGCACTTACAATTTAATGCACCACCATTGTGATTATAAGGAGTATTTTAATTTTCACTCAGTTAATAAATAAACGCGTCCAGCACACCGGTGTTTCTCGTTAGTTACACCACGGTAAATGCCCGAAAGGCTGTGGAGACGTAACTGGTGGGAAGGGAAAGCAAGTGTTTGGCAATGTTATTTTTGAATTAATACCCAACTAACGAAGAAATGACTTTCTGAATTTCAAATTATTTGGAGTCGAAACACATTATTACGAAATAATTGGAAGCTAGTGCATATTGAGTGGTGTCGTGTACTGAATATGGCAACTTGTATCAGTTGAGCTATTCATTTTTGGATTGGTTCAAAAAAGTAAAAATTAATTGTGCTTTTTACGATTTCAAATAATATGGTTGGATCGGGCGGTCGGGTCGGGATTTTTAGAGCGCGTTGTGGAATTAATTTCAACGCTGTGGTCGGTTTTTGGTGCACTTTTTGCACAGCGCAGTGCTCACGTATGCCGAAATTTCCCATAATATTTTTCTGTCATCGCAGGAAATGCGATCGGCAGTGTTAAAATTCAGCGAAGCGTAAAAATCGAATCGCCTCAGACACGCCTAGCACGTGATCGACCACATTTATGACGATTCACAACAGGCGATTGCATTCATGTAATGTCAAACACAACTATGGTTAAATCGATAATGCATTATTCCTGGATATCGAATCTCGATGCCTGATCTCAAGAATTACTGTTTGCGATTCTCACCAGTGAGAACAAAAGTTTTTTTTTTAAAAAAATACATAAACCATGATTGTCCCCAACCGTGTTCAAGTAACCATTCTTCTTTCTGATGAAGGAAAGCGACGATTTCTACTGTCTTTTCCACATATATTTCTGAGCTCAAACCATAAGATTATTAAACTCAATTTTGACCCACTTGTAAGAAATTGTTTATCTAGACTGGTTGCTCAGTGAATCATGTTAATACTTTCTTCATAATATAATATAAATTTCATTATCCTGAAAATGATATCATTTCTATATACAATAGATACATAACACTTTCACTGTGGTTTGCTAGCATATTCGACTTTTGGGTTATCAACGTGAGTTATTTTTTCTTTCCTTGACGGAAAATCCATTCTCACGAAATACATTTTCATGAAATCCAAATACCATATATTATAGATATATATCAGTGGTGAAGAATGCGGGTAGGCTGTTAAGATCCGACATAAATAGTGCATTCTAAGGCATAAAGTCCACTAAAGCAGGCTCGCGGGACGCTCGCGCATTTTCTATGTGAATCATCGAAAATAAAACGTAATCAAATACGCCAGCGCACACTGGACTTGACGACGCATTGTGCCCGCCTGCCCCATGAGTCACCGTTTTTGGCTTCTCAGCGATACGAATTAACGAAAATACAACGTAGTCCATTCATTGAACACGGCAAGCAAAATCACGCTCCTCGAAGCGTCGTCGACAGACGGGCGAGAAGCCATTATTTAAGAACAGTGAACTCTTTGTTTTGTTATTGCGTGTCCGATATTAATTACAAGCCCCGAGAAATTTTATAATATTTTTATTGCTTTGTTATGAGAGACGCAGATGATAATAATTATTTTGTGCTCCTTGAGTCCCTTATTACATAGGTGAAGGGTAATGCGCGGGTGGAAGGGGGCCTACTCAGTAGTGAGCGCACCGAACACTTTTTTGGTGGGCTATGCCTAACATTTATTATTCAAACGTATTTGTTTTCATTGAACTAAGACTACAATGTGTAGATAGTGTTTGTTACTTTTTAAAATTTAATTAAACCATACCTAATTCAAACCAACAATTAATATATATACATTCATATTACCATTGATATAGTAAGTACGCTTCGATTATGAAGATGAATCCAATTATGAGTTTGAAAAATAAACAGGATTTTTAGCTTTCATTCCGATTCATATATTATATTATGACACGTCAAAGACACCTCAAGTGTGATAAGCATTGACAAGTTGATAAATAAACACGATGCGCTTTCGCGATTGGTCAATGTCACTAGAAATAAATAAAAAGCTTTCTACACTATGCTAGCGACAAAAAATATTTAATTTAAAATACTACAATGTCTAGACTCTATTTTATGTACATATCATTATCCGCGATACTCATATCAATCATGTGTAGCCCGACGCACAGACAGATTTTGATCCCCCTTACGATATAAAAATCAGTAATATTTCGTGTCTATAAAATCAACTATAATAATGGTTATGATATAATATTTGAAATTTCTGCCTTAATTTACTGTCCCTTAACAAGGCATGATGTGCCTATTCTCACGTGAAGTCACCGATTTTAACATTGTATTCAACAATGGATAGTTGAGCGTTGGAACGCTATTTAGAAAAATGAGAAATACGCATACTTATTTATATAGACTTTGGTATAATTTAATAATTTTATGACTGGTTTGAACTGTTTGGAGTCACATTTGCCACGAACAATGAGAAAATATATAAACTGATTCTACTTTTTAAAAAGATTGTACTTAATTTAAAGGTTTCTAAATTAAATTAGAATATTGAAAATCATTTTTAAGCCATGTACCTAGCTGCCGACGTCGCGATCTTCCTTCAGGCTTAAAGATGTTCAATCAGTCTTCTCAATGCGGTGTCATGCTAATGAACAAAATAATTTTTCCGGCCCATTGGATACGCTGGGGCTTGACAAATTGAACAAGGTTCAAAATTTCGTGGTTATGGAGATGTTAAAAATAAATCTCCATATGATTTATTTTAGATCAGTGATTTAAAACCGTTTTAGTCGTATGAACCGTTGAAATATTTTGTTAACTCCCCTACCTGGCTGATACATATTATTAGTTTCGATCGGAGTAAAGAAAGGTAAACATTTTTTAGCTTTACGCCTGACTTGCTAGTTACATAATAAAAATATTTTATTTGATGTTAAGTACTTATTATATATAATTGTCTATCAATAATCATTAAGTGAATGTTTTAACATCGCTAAGCTCAATATGTTATATAAGTGAAAACCTTTTATTTACTCAAATGGTAAATTGTATTAATCACAAGCAAGTAGGGATTGCAATACCCGATCAAATACCAATACCAATATTTCGGTATTTTCTATCGAATACCGGTATTAATACCGATATTCGTCAAATATGTGAAAAAAACAGAAGTATCACCAATATATATATATATATATATATAAATCTCTGATTTTCTAACTATTTCTTTTATTCAACGAATAATTCATAAAATTTAAGAATGTACCATTCTAATTATTGAACATACATATTATGTAATTCTGAAAACACAAATGAGTAAATATAGCCAATAGAAAAAATCTTTTTCAAAAAAAGTAAGACACCCGGCAGGAATCTTGGGTATCGCGCCCTGTCCGTTCCACTATACTACGACTGCCATGCTTAATTGCGACAAATTTTAACTGTTGACCTTTTTAATACCTGCTCATAAGCGCTCTCGAAATTGAGTTACGGTAGGCGATCGATTTTTGTATTCTAAATTAAAGTATTTATTACTTTAATTACTAACCGACGTCATGGATCACTCCAATATTTTCTGTTGTAACTTTGTTGAACTCGCTAATAATTTTAATTAGCCTTTTCTTTTATTCAATGAATAATTCACAAGATTTAAGAATATACCATTCTAATTACTGAATATACATAATTCTGAAAACACTCATGAGAAAATATAACCAATAGAAAAAATCTTTTTCGAAAAAAGTAAGACACCCGGCAGGAATGGAACCTGCGTCTCTTGGGTATCGCACCCTGTGCATTACCACTATGCAACAACTGCTTAATTGCGACAAATTTTAACTCAATTTGGAGAGCGCTTATGAGCAGGTATTAAAAAGGCCAATAGTTAAATCATTTTGCAAATCAAGCTCGAAGAATCCTAGGGTTATATAGAATATCCCTGGGAATCACATAACATAGAGACATAACATTGAAAGGTATCATCTTGGCATAGTATATTATTATTAACAATTAATATAGGCATCTATATAGTAATACACATAATTGTTGTCATTTTGCTGACTGTGTTATAACATAATATGTATTTTCACTTTAGAATTGACGCCGCGTACTACTTCCCGCCACTTTTACAGGTACATTCCCCATGCCCAGACACTCCAAAGTTTGAGTCTAACAATGAATAACTGTCCTGCAGCTATATCTATCGATGCTCACACACGAGTTATTGCGATCTGTTGCATCAACAAGTGGTTGGCAAATGCACGTGGCCTAACGTTCATAATAATTAATAGTCATTAGTGTTCGTTAGTGTAGTCCTCGTTGTCTTGTCTTTAAGACATGCCGCATCAGAATATTAAAGCAGACATTGGATGGTTTTTTTTTAATTCACGAGTGCCACTGTCAGGACGTGTCGTAGAATGTCAAGGAGGGGTCAACTTTGACAGAAAATCATCCAGTGATCACGATCCTGGTGAGGAATAAGAAATGTTTTATTCTAATCATCTAAATAATTTGTATTTTTAAGGGGGGAGGCTCGGAGCCGAAAATCCTCCCTTTTTGTGCGCTCCTGCACCTACCTATCTACCAGTATTGATGGGTGGAGGTAGACTGTTAAGATCCGACATAAATAGAGCACACTAAACTTTGACAGCTATATGTATTTGTTTTCATTGAACTAAGACTTCAATTTGTAGATAGTGTTGGTTAGTTTTTAAAAAATATTTTTTTCGCTGAATTAAAATACTTATTACAGATGGTGTTGATTAGTTTTTTTTAAATTCATTAAGCTCTGCCTAAAACAAACCACAAGTGATAAAAAAATATTCTTAGATCTTTAAAATATCTAAAACTATGATACATTTTTTTACTTTAATTATCAATTATTATGGCTTGGTTTACGCTGGGCTTATTTATTTTTTAAGACTTAACGAAAACTATCTGTATTTTGTAGTCTTAATTTAATAAAAACACACACAGACATAGTTTAGTGTGCACTATTTATGTCGGATCTTAACAGCCTACCTCCACCCTTCACCAGTGCTATCGACAATATCATATGGGGTAAACGTATTCCACGTGCGAAAAATATCGTCAAAGAGTGCAGCTTATATACATATTTATTAGCTATAAGTTCTCTTGGCTTATTGTCCAGCTTTAAAACCTCTTCATTTGTTACGTAATCATACATATGGGTACGTAATTATAACAGTTAATAATATTATAGGTATACAACGATATTATTGTTACGTTATAAAATTATCGTGAGTATACATAAACTAGTCGATCAAGTTTTAACTGCTGTCATCTAATAAGATCAGAGTGAAGCGAAGAGGCAAAGGGAGATAGACGCTTTACGCGACAATATATGTCACAATATATCTTGATCGTGAAATTAACACTAGACAGCTAATAGCTGTAATAAGTTGACGTTTATAATCACGAATTAAAGACAATTTAAAGCTAAACCGTAGTTCTATGTCACGACTTAGCTGATGAATAATTGATAATGAAGTAAGTACCAAAAGTAGGACCATAATTACAAAAATTCATCACTTATTTGGATAATTATCACTAATTAGTTATACCAGAGGTAGTCAACCTGGTCCCTACCGCCCACTAGTAGGCGTTCCAGCTTTCATGGTGGGCGGTAGGGGTTTTAAAAACATTTTCATTATGTTTTCATAAAATTCCCCGTGACAACTTAAATTTCAGAAAATATATTATAATATCACACTTCATGCTTATATTATTATGTATGCATACAGTAAGAAGTTTTACAAATATTTATTCTGCCAAAGTCTGACATAAAGTATTTAGTAAGTAATTATTATTATATGCTTTAACTAGAACTCTGTTCTATAAAGTAAGTATAAATTTTATAAAGTAAAGTTACTTCCCTACTTATAATTCGCCATTACTGTGGAACCGATGGGCGGTTAGAAAATTTTACTACTAACAGAGGTACAAAAGTGGGCGGTAGGTATAAAAACGTAGATTACCCCAGAGTTATACTATGAACAATAATGTCAATAAATTACCGATAGGGATGAGACTTGTTTAAATAATTAAAAAATAAGATAAAGTAGGATTGAACAATTTACTTATTTACTTAATGGTTGTTACATTATTCAGGAATGGATAAAAATCTATTTACACTAAATTCTAATTATTATTATAATTTCCAAATGAGTTACTGCAATGCGTATTATTAAATGTTATTTGTGGCAAAACTATGTTGGCGATACACAATTATTGTTTTGTAATTTTGAGATAATTTTTAGTTAGTGAGCTTTCAGAGTAGCTCATAGTTTTTGAATAATCTCGTGAATCTATCTGAGGACGGTGATACATACTTGTCTACATTTCGAAAAAAGGATCGCCACTTGCCGAAAACTGTAAATACTTGTATGGGAGAATTCGTACAAGAACTTAACTGTTTTGAATATTTGAACAGAGAACAGTCGTTTTGATTTTGCATTTATTTGTAAACTATCTAGATTGCAATTCTTGCTGTAAAATTTCAATGCGAAATTTACATCTGACTAGGTTTAAAGCAAATAAAACTATTCACCATTTTTAAAATGCACTCTCTGATAAACTGAAAATATCAAAATTTAATAACGTTGCTATTTTTAATATAAACAATGGTCGAATTAGCTCAGTACCTACACTATAAATTATAATATAATAAAACTTTTATAACTAAATTTTACTAAAAATCATAATTATTTTATGCGCATATCACAATATAATATGTGACATAGGGCAGTTCTTTTACTTTTAACCTACTCACCCGTATCAGTTAATAATCGTTGTCGCAGTCATTGGTCGCTTCGGTCCACTCCGTACGCTGCATTCTGACAGTTTTACTGCCGCGCCGTTTCCCTTCAAACCTGCTATCTACAGAGCGAACTGTTCCGATTCAATCAAATAGCCAGAAGGTAATAAATAATTCGTGTTGGTACAGTAAATTTTATGCATACATGTCATCTATTATCTTGCTTACGCGAAGCGCTAAATCCCACGCGAAAACCTGAATCATGCATTTATCCATTCGCTAACGTTAGGTACTGTACTGAGTATAGACACATTTTTATATCAGAATTGTCAACTCTGTATTGTTTATTAATTGGCTTCACAGCAGTTGAGTCAATCTTTTTTCTATGAAATTCCATTCGCAATTTGTTTGTTGTATTTTCAGTACAACCGAAAATGCTTCATTACAATATACTAAATGACATTGTGATGATTTTAGACTTTTATGGCTAGACCACATTGATCATCAATCTCATTTAACTAACCTCCACATACACATTCATTCGTCATCGACACAGCTGTCAATGAGGGTCTTGGCTGGCTGCAAGAAACGTCTCCATTCACCTATGTCTGCCGCGAGCTCCCTCTGCTGTCTTAGGCGCAATCTCCACAAGAGGCTAAAGGGCGACGCCACCCAGACCACTTGCCTATTGATTTGAAATTTTCGTCATCGATTCACCATGGTCGGTTTAAAAATATATGCTGTCGATCTAATTTCCGAGATAATAAAAGGCAAACATTCACTCATTCGATACTAACATGTATAATGCGAGACCGTCTGCGCCGTTTTCTTTGATCTTTGCGCCTTAGCCTCAGAAATCATATGTCTCATTATCTCGATCTAGATCTCCTGGCCTTCTTTTCTTTTCCGATTTATTGCAGACTAGTTTATTGAGCGTTCGGATGTCTTTAATCCTTAAGACATGGCTCGCCCAATGCAGTTGCCACATTTTCACATGTGACACGACATGACCGCATTCCTCACCGCGTGTCATCTTCATCCTTTCTATCATTCATCATAAAAGCCTTCAGAAAAATATTCAGCTTCCTCTCATACTTTTTTGTAATGGTCAATAGATTAGTAGGTACTGCGCGCCAACATAACTACAAGTCGTTGCGTTTTTCCCTACATGCCTCATGCAAGCCTCCCTCTTACGTCATACGAAATTTGTGCGGAGTGTGGCGGTTCAATAAGTTAATACAACAAGCGATACATAACGATCTTAATATTATTATTATGAATTTCTACTGACTAGAAGTGTTTGCTCGTCTTTTGATTCTGTTTACACAAATTTTATAATAGCATTTAAAATGTTTTTATACAAATGTTCATATTGTTTGTATTACCTATACCACGGATGGAAAACACTATGCAAGTAGGTACATATTGTATCTCTTGGTTTGAACTACTCGTGATGAGAATTGATTAAATCATGGAGATTTCAACGCTAGGCCAAGACAAAGATCTTAAGCAGGGTTGTGAGCAGCGTTGCCAACTTAGTGTCTTTCTTACCAGATCTAGCATTTTTGAATAGGCATCTAGCTTGCAAAATTCACAACTAGCGTATGGCGTTAAACCTGTCATTTATCGGCATCGCAAGCCGCATAAAACTTTTCATAATAAAGCTAAAATATTATACCAGACTTGCTTGAAAATTTACATGCATCGTACCTTATATCACAATGAAAATAACACCTGGCGGCAGTGCCACCTGTCACCATTATTTTCGATGGGTTCAATGTGTTCAGTGGGTAGACAGAGAGAATGTGTGGGTGTGGTGTGCTGTGTTGCGCTGCGTTACAGATAGGTAACTCAAGCCATATGTCTATATATATATATTTATAATTAATAAACTAAATGATACAAACATACAAAATGACGTATAAATTTCTTGGATTCATTTTTAAATTTATAACATTAATTGTCATCATCAACCAAAGGCCTCCCCTAGCTCTCTCCACTATTAATTCTCGATCCCTAGTTCTTTGCTGCCACTGAACTATACGAGCTCGTCTATCCAGCGGATTTTAAGGCGTCCCTGTGTGCGTTTAGTGCCCCTTGGGTACCACTGTATGACGGCATTTGTCCAGCGGTCCAATCGCCGAGCAAAATGACCAATTCATATACATAGCGACCTCTGTCACATCGTGTACTCTTGTCTGCTTCCTTATCCATTGGTTTCTTTCATGATCTTTACACGGCATGCCCAACGTGCACCTTTGAATGCCACGTTGCGCTACTCGTAATCTTTGAATTTAAAATATGTACTAAATTCTGTTTCGATCTTCGTTCTTGTAAAAACAATGTTTATAATTATGACATTTTTTTTGAAATGCTAGTTTATAGACACTTTTTTCTTTTTTAAATATAACATTTAACATTACCCTATCCCTGGTATGTAGCGCCGAGGAAGAAGAAGATAATTTAATATAGTATCTATACCATTATTTTGTCTTAAATTTTGTATCGACGGCAGTATGTTGACAGGCGTAATGCAATTCTCTTTATAGGTATAAGTAAGTATTACTAAACATTTAAATCACTGCATTTGAGATGTATCGCATATACACATTAAACACCAGAGTCAATGCCATATGCAACTACCTACATCCAGAGTTTCACAACATGTGCTTCTGTGAACACTAATGATCAATGTGATAGTATCTTAAATATAATATAGATAATCAATTTTAAATTCCTCTAAATATCTTGGAAAATACAGCAAAAATAAATTATATTTTTTTCTCTAAAATGTTAAACTGTATACGTGTGATACTTAACTTAAAACAGTAGGTACCATATATGGTATAAAATTTCGTAAATTTTATTCGATTTTTGTATTTATAAAAATTTACATTTGAGATCGCTTATCTCAGAAAATAGATCGACGAGCGCCATATTTACTAAATAAATATAGTTTTTTGAAGATTTAGATCAGGGGTAGTCAACCTAGTCCCTACCGCTCACTAGTGGGCGTTCCAGATTTCATGGTGAGCGGTTAACGGTTAACGGAAACATTTTCATTGTGTTTTCGTAAAATTCCCTGTGACAATTTAAATTCCTCAGGTATCCCCTTAATAATTTAAATGTAATTTCATCGGACTTCATGCTTCTATGTATACATAGTATAAATAAAAAGATAGATTTAATTACAGTAAGTTGATATTTTATAAAGATTTATTCTGCCAAACTTAGCGAAAGTCTGACATAAAGTATTTGGTAAGTAATTATTATTATATGCATTAACTTTCTGTAACACTACTTTATACATTTTATAAACTAAAGTAAAGTTACTTCCCTACTTTATAAATCACCATTACTGTGGAACCGGTGGACGGTTAGAAAATTTTACTACTAACAGATATACAAACGTGGGCGGTAGGTATAAAAAGGTTGACTACCCCTGAATATAAATTTTAGATCAACGGCCAATAAAAGTTTTAGTTTTTCAGTGCGATATGGATGTGGGGAAGTTTTTGGATTTGACCGCTTCCAAATGTTTATAATTAAATGCATTGATATTGTATTAGCACAAATTATACCGCATTTAGAGTCTGAGTATACTTGATCATACACTATATTGTTGAATATTAATTAATATATATATAATTAGCAAACTAGTATGTATATATGCTCAATGAAGACATCATATTAAGATGTTTAGAATAAAAAAAAATCATGTGCTGATATCACAATGGTGTTTACCTAATGAGTTGGGGCTATAACTAGAGCTAGTCTTACACATTATTTATTTTTTATTATTAAGGAAAACAAGCATTTACCTACATTGATTATAAACATGTTTAAAAATAGATTACAGTGTATATAAGATATTGTGACCAGCAAAGTTTTCATATGTAAATCATAATATAATAAAACCCAACAAGACAGCGATAACATAAAATATAAAGAAATTCACGAAGAAAAATGGAAAAAGAATATTAATTTTGTGTGTGTGTGTAGTATTATTGAAATTTACACGTATATATGAGTAGTGTAAAAGAAAATATAAAAAGAGAATAATAAGGAAAAAGAAAATACTTACATTTGAAATCCGATTAGTGTCAATTACACAATATTTTGGAGATGTACAGAAAAATGTAGCAGATGAATTTTATTATTGGGTGGCGCACTGAAACAAGAGTAAAGTTTACAGTCGCCATTTATATTCGTCGGCTTTGACGTTTTCTGATAAAAACGGTAAAAACTCATGATCGTACCTTAGATCTGGATACTTATTAATCTATAATATACTTAAATGACTGGGTGAATCTAAAAATGTGCATACTATTTTAGACAGTTGCGTGTGAACATTGTCAAAGTGGTTACAATTAACGAATCTGCAATAAATTTCAACTAACCTAGTACGAGTACCTTAGTCAAAATAAAAAGGTTACCTTCATCACTTTTAAATTATATTTAGGCTCCGTTTATATAGAGGCGATTGTCTTCAGCGCTCTTATATTAAATATTCCTTATACATTTTGTAATTCACATACCAAATCAATAATGTTATCCTCTATGTAGAATATTATATTTTTACATTGTAACAGGTAATGTCATTTAAAATAAATATGTATGATTGAGGCTGACAACATCTAGGTCGTATTTATAAATATTAATTGTCATGTACAATATTAGCTTGTATAAAATGTTTTACATTCAACAATGAACTCTGTCGGCTTCGATTATAAATACTAATTCTAAATTAGCATAAGCAAAATGATTTATGCCGTTCTAATAATAATGTTTACTATTTACATATTACGAAATAGGATTACTTTTGAATTTCCAAGTATATGATATTATAAATTGTAACAATTCAGTTCATTATAAATTATATAGGTGGGAAAATTTAGTGTCTACAAATTTATAATAAGTATCATAGTAGTTAGGGAATCCAATCCGATAACTATGAATCCCGGGATTAGTAAACATAATCCAGAAACCTTTGGGATTGATTTTTTTATCAATCACAATTTATTACAATCAGTATGTGTAGAAAATTATATTAGTGAAGTGTATGTACCTGCACATGTCACATGGGGTAATCGCCGGATGATCACGGATAATTAATAACCATTTTTGTTGTCATACGCAATCGTAAGAACATCAGAAATATCGTTTGTTTAACCAGCTAGACGCCACTGACGTCCTGGCACGCGAACGGCGTCTAACCGCCAGTGCCACGGACGTGCAGGCAAGCATTGTTTCTAAACAGAATTTTATGAATGTTATCTTTTCTTAAATAAATTAAAAAAAAAAACTGTTTTACTTTCACATTATTATGTATATTACAATATTATTTATTCTATAACATTAACAATATTAACATTAAATGTCTTAAATAGTATAAATTATACTAGACATTTTTGACCGATTTGATCAATGCTATTTGTATAAATAATAAAAATATTAACTATAAAAAAATCCTCATCTTGGTCGCTCCATCTCGCCGACGCTCTTCCTCTGCTTCGCCTTCCCTGAACCCTACCAAAAATCACCAGTCTCTCCAAGTTGTCCGGTCGATATATAATAAATTGTCAAGAGCCGTTCATTATTGAACATAATCAATTTGAAAACACCTCAGACATATTATACAGGAACTAATTGAAAAAATGTTTTGGAAAAAAATAAGACGTACACCCAGTATTTATTTCCCATCACAATTCTTTCCCTAATTTATTGATGGATGTATTTTTTTATTGATTTTTATCAACTAATTCTTCATCCTTATTTACCGAAGTAAAACTAACTGGACGGGGTTTAAATATTCCATAACCGTGCTAAGTGCTTTCTCCGAGTTCGTCAATATTATATTTAAAATGATTCTCACTAACTAAATAGAACTTTTATTCTTCCCATAATGTTAACGATAATAATTAGTCTTGCATAAGTAGGTAGCTTTTAATGAATTGTGTGCACCTCCAACATACATCATTGTTACAACGCGG
Organism: Rhyacophila brunnea; assembly: GCF_057557595.1. Classification (NCBI taxonomy): domain Eukaryota; kingdom Metazoa; phylum Arthropoda; class Insecta; order Trichoptera; family Rhyacophilidae; genus Rhyacophila; species Rhyacophila brunnea. Next base: position 41,232,516 of record NW_028232751.1, read on the forward strand.
ATACATCACGAGTGACAACAATAATAAATGACTAATGAGAGTTTTAGTTGGTAGATACAGCGTGTCATCAATTTTTGGAAGCGTAACTGTGGAAGTCCTTCCCATGTAAATTAACTTCAAATAGTATGTTTTTTATTATGATAATCCATGGTCTGTAACTGGAACCAAACATATTGATAACTCCTTCCGCATGGAGTCCATAGACAATTCAATACTAATTCTTGGTAATGCGAAATGGAAAATAGTAAATGCGTTATTATTTAAGTCTGTTTAGAGGTTGTCTGTTAAAAATGATATACTTGTCAATATTTCAATTAAAAATATTTTTTCATTCAATGTCATTCATATATATTTTTCCATGTTAACATTGTTTTCGTAGTAGGTATGGTCTATAGGTAACAGGGAAAATTCATTAATTATTATAAAAATATGCTAATAAACTGTTTTCTTTATTCAATGAATAATTCACTAGATTTGAGAATGTAACGTTTTTTATTGAACATACATAATTCGAAAACACATCAGAGAACTATAATAACGAATTGAAAATATCTTTTAGCAAAAAAGATGTGTGCGTACCTACATCTAATTTCGACGAAATTGACTAAATATTTGGTGTTTACATTGATGAAGCACTTCGTCTGAGAAGGCATTCCCCTATTGCCATATTAATCCATCCCAGTCTCTCCAAAGTTTTTGGATCTTGTTTGTTTTGAAACTGGATCTTTTTAAAAGGACAATTATTTTGAGAAACGTATTTGGAGCAATATGAGATGTAAATAATATTTTGCAAGGCAGGTCATGTCTCAAGAATGGATGATACTCAAAAACTCAAGGGTTTCTCTTCGAGAGAAATAGAAATTAAGGTCGGGAGACTTCAGTGGCGAAGGGTGGAGGTAGGCTGTTAAGATCCGACATAAATAGTGTACCTCCACCAGGAAACGTAGATTGATTAGTTAGTCTGTGCAGAATGACACACGATATATATACATATTGGACTATAGTTCCGATGATGGTTATAAAAATTAAACGGTGGAAAGACAAAACAACTTTACGATACGTTTTACTTTTATTTCGCTAACGGTCCTAATGCGATCTCTTACTAGCTCAATAGCAGTAACCAGTTAAATTTACATCGTCTAAATTGTATAATCTCCTATATATTATTATCCTAAGAGATTTTGGAAAATACGTCAACTTTTTTATTTAAACACCGTTTTGTTGATTATTAAAGAAATTCACTTCAATTTTTGGAGTCCCGAATCTACTTCCATTTGAATCGGGCACAATCTGATAAAACTCGACACAATCACAGATAAAATCATTTTTAAATCGCGTTTTACATCCGTCACCATACATCTTCGCATCTTGCTAGCGATCTACGGCAAATTGATTATATTGTCACTTAATACTTTTTATATTTCACAAATCAGAATTAATGTTCCACCAAACTATTCAAATCTGTAAGTAGCACATTGGCGTGCTACAAGAAATAAATACATCTTTCCTCACTAATTACTACGAAAATATAATCTAAAACCATGTCACTGCTTTTTATCTGTCAAACTAATAGACTTAGATTGTCATTTGTTTTCTTTCGCAAAACAAGTTCATTTGACGTGTCAGAATTCAAATTTAGAATTTGCAGAATTAATCGAAAAAATGTGAAATTTCTATTAGCATTTTTTTTTAAATACTTCTTTGTGGCTGTTCACGAACACTTTTTTATTGAATAATTACCTAGGCTACTAATTTCTATAGATTACAATATAGTCATATTAAGTTGCCATTGCAAACAATGAAATAAATTAATACGAATTGTTATAGTTAACGAAATTTGTGATATTGTATAATATCTACCTGTTTTTACCATCCTTACCATCATCAATCTGGACCTATCCACTGCTGGAAGAAGGCCTCCTCAGCCTTATTGTACTCCGTACTTACACATGAATTATTATATTATATTCACCTATCTATATTTATAATGCCATTATTATCACGAGCCTCATTAAATCCACTGCTGGATGAAGGCCTCTCTACATTGATTGTATTCTTGACAGTCTTGAATTTCATCATCATCATCAATCCACTGCTGGATGAAGGGTTCCGCAACGTGATTCTACGACTTTCGATTTAACGAATTTGTGATATTATACCTATTTCTATCATTCTTATCATCATCGACCTGAACCAATCCACTGCTGGATAAAGGCCTCCCATAGCCTGATTATACTCCTTTCTGCCATATAAATTGCTGTATTTATCAAAATCAGTGATATTATATTTATTTACATATTCATATCGTCATCATCATCAACCACAATCAATCCACTGCTGGATGAAGGGTTCCGCAACCTGATTCTACTACTATAGGTTTAACAAATTTGTGATATTATACCCATTTCTATCGTCCTTATCATCATCGCCCTGAACTAATCCACTGCTGGATAAAGGCCTCCCATGCCTGATTCTACTCCTTTATGTCATTTGAATTGCTGTATTTATCAAAATCGGTGATATTATATCTATTTATATTGCCATTATCATCATGAACCTGAATCAATCCACTGGTGGATGAAGGCCTCTCTAAGTTGTTTGTATTACTGTCGGTCATATGAATTGCTAAATTTATCAAAATTGCTGATATTATATTTACCCATTGGTAATATTGTCATTATCATCATCCACCAAGATCAATCCACTGCTGGATGAAGGTTATCCCAACCTAATTCTACTCTTCTTAGTCATATAAACTGCTATATTTTTTTAAATTTGTGATTTTATATACCTACCCATTTATATCGTCAATATCGTCATCAACCTGTATGAATCCACTGATGGATGAAGGCCTCTTCAAGCTGATTCCACATTTTTAGGTTTTATAAATCCATATTCTTATCAGAATTGGTCGATTCCTCTCAGATATAATATGTATTGCTTTATTATTTATCAACATTTGTCTCGATATGAATGTCCCGCACCGGGAAACTATATTATTTAAGGTTAATTTTGAATTCAAAATTTGATTTTTTAATTAATATTATTCTATGGCTGCAAGCATTTATTTTTTATAGACAATGAAACAAAACAATGTTTAAATTTGTTTTTTATGCTGCTAACCTTTTTCTATTATGTAAGTGGGTCCCGAAAGAGATTAATATTTGGATATATTGGATCGCTTTTTATGATTATCACATAATATTGCTGTATATTCGAATGAATGAGATGTATAATTATTTAAATGCACATACCTACACATAATAATATATTGTGTTAAAATTAAAATGTCATTGGTAGCAATCGGCGATTGACAGCTGTTCTGCTAGGCCTAGCTGCCTGAAGTGGTGTCAGACGATATTGTGAAGGCCAGACTCTAGAATAGACTACGCATATGACTCCAAATTTGTATTGGCAGTGACGACATGCAAATCGTAAAACTGACAAATCAGCGAAATGTCAAACTGTCTGACGTGAATGAAAATCCATCCCGAAGGGACAACTATACATACTTTAAAATTATATTAAAATCCAACATCATGTCATCATGACGAAAAGCTGTCTGCAAGACCTAGCGAGACAGACTGGCGAGAGCCAGCTGGCTCAGCTAGTCTCCTATATATTATTATCCTACAGCTGTGCCCGTTTTTGCGAGCGATTGTGTGACTTATTCGTCATGTCCAATAGGTTTAAATGAAAAATTCAGTAGAGAAACGTTCTTTATTCAAGTATAAAAGTATGGAATTTGATAAATTTCGTTGTGTTTTAGGGTTTTTTAGGGTTATTTTGACTGTTTTAAAATAGATTTTCGATCGGCACGTGACTTTTTTTACAACACATATTAATTAGGGAATTTATTTTTTCGATGTGTTTGCAACACTGAAAATATTATATTTCAAAATGGCGGCTACTCCGTCAATCGTAATGACAATATGATAAATAATGCCTTTGTATTAGAAACAAGAGATGTTTATTTAGGTTTTGGTGACTTTTCGAAACGAATACTACTCTCAATCAAGTGATTTGGCGAATTGTTTATGTTTTAGTGAATTTTTAATCCGGATATTATTCTCAATCAAGCGATTTGGTGCGATCTTAATTAACATAATATTACGCTTTCAGTAGAGGTTAAATAAAACTAGGTACCTAATACATGTGTACCTATATTATATTAAAACACTATACTTATCCTAATAATACATTCAATCGTTTGAAGTTGTTATTAGATAATATAAAATTATAATATTAGATTCATATTACCGGCGAAGTATACCATGTCACATCAATCTGACAGCTGTATGTTTATGATGTGTCACCGTCACCATTCTAATTTAAGTTGTGAAGCAAATACCTATTATGTATCTACTGTTGATGAAGTTATACGACAGGTAAGTGCATATGCTCCTGATTTAAAACATCATTCTGGTTTTCTGGTCATTATGACATTATTTTAGTGCAACACTTGACGTATATTATTTACGATCACATTCATATCTGATATTATATTTTTAGACCGTGAAAAACAATATATTATGTATTTGTCAGGTCCACGACATTATAAGCCGACATGTTAGCCACTCAGTCATTGTGGGTTTCAAAAACCTGAATCAATCCAAACCTTCATCAAACTGTTCAAGCAAAGTAATTCCATTCCTTTCGTACACAAATTATGTTATCAAATTTGTGATAATATTTACCTAGGTACCTATTCAAATCATTATTATAATCACCATCATCCTCGATCAATCTACTGTTAGATGAAGTTCTCTCCAACCTAATTCTATTTATCTGGTAATATAGTAATTACGGTGAGTACGTAGATATGTATATATTAATGTATAACGATGGTATTTGAATTTAAATTGTAATGGATTTCATATATAACATATTTTGTGATAGGTACGTTGTCTTGACTTTCAAATTATTAAGTTATTTAAAATAATAGTATTATGCACTATTCTGCTCACGTTTTTCAATTATGTTTGATAGTACCGATCAGTGTTACATTTTTCAAACTGTTTGAAATTGGACCCACTGAAGTAAATTTATTTATTATAAGTATTGAGGTCAATTATTCTCTTTCCCCAATTATGAAATGTGGTGTTAAAACTAACTATTTTCACTCTCCAGGTTAGGTTTGGTTTGGTCTAAAAAGAAAGTTGTAAAATCTCATGTCCACCTCTGCGGCACATTTACTACAGATTTTTTTTATGTTTACGATAAATGGATGTTAGCCACTCGGTTAACCTATTATGTCCATACTGGTACAGTTCGGTTATGAGGAATACAGCGAAAAACACATTTTGAAAATAGCTGATATACTGGATTATTTGTTAGGTTAACCTAACCAAACCTAACATATCGGCTATTTTCAAAATGTGTTTTCCTCTGAATACCTCATAACAGAACTGTACCGCAGAATCTTATTAATTGCATTTTTTGACATTTATCCGACTGTCATTTATTTTATCAGCTTTACAATAATTCACAATAACAAACATAGACTAAAATATTTTTATTCGAACTTTTATATTCAAAGACAACGTAAACATAATTATTTTTAGGGAGGTAAATTATTAAAAATGACATTTACTATAGGTAATTATTACACAACGTATATAATATTATTTCATTTTATATTGTAAATATTTTATTACATAATATTAGTAAAATGCATGCGTGCGTATAAGCAAATAAAATAGTGAATTATGATAATTTCATACCCTAATCACACTATGAGTCGTCTACGTCGTATTATCCATTATTTCCATTCGCGTGGTTATATAGAAGAATTAATATGTATCACTATGCTTATTCGCATTCCACTACTGGATGAAGGTTGTATCAATAATCCTATTGGTCATATGAACTGCTATATCTATTAAAATTGGTGATATTAAAATTTACCTACCCATTTATATCGTCATTATTATCATGAACCAGGATCAATCCACTGCTCGATGAAGGCCTCTCAAAACTAATTCCATTCCTGTTTCATATATACATTGCTGCATTTATCAAATATTTCAATATAATATATTCATTTCATCGTTATCATCATTAGACCAGGTCAATCCACTGCTGGATGAAGGCTTCTCTAAGCCGATTCTACTCTTTTTGGTCCTATGAATAATCGCTATATAATATACATAATCTACCTATTTATAATGCCATTATCATAATCAGTTTATATCAATACACTGCTGGACGAATTCTTTTCCAACCTAATAATTACTTCCTCTCAGATCTATATGTTTCTTCTTTTATCAACATTTGTTTCGATATGAACGTCCCGCAGCGTGAAACATATTATCGCTAAAATTTTAATTCAATTTTTTTTTTTTTTTAATATTATTCTATGGCTGCAACCATTTTTTTAGACAATGAAACAAAATAACTTAATAGTTTAAATTTATTTTTTATATGGCTAACCTTCTTCTATTACATTATATTCAATCGCAATCAAATTGTCAGGTATTATGCTAGGTCTAGCAGCCTGGGATGGTATCAGATGACATCCTGAAGGCCAAAATCCATAATAGACTATACATATGACGCTAAATTTATATCGACAGTAACGACTTGCAAATTGTAAAAGTAACAAATCAGCGACATGCCAAACGGCGCCGTCTCTGCATACTTCACAATTTTATTAAAATCCAATATCATTTCATTAGGACGCCAAGCTGTCAGCAAGACCTAGCGAGACAGACTGGCGAGAGCCAGCTGGCTCAGCTAGTATAATATAATATAATATACTATAATATATGATTCGTAGTATATATCGCGTAAGGAAGTGGCATTAGGAAAATACAATGATAAGAATAATTTGTCCAAAAAAATATGTTTCTCGCAGAATACACATTATAGAATTTTAATCGTTTTGCCAGTCATATAGTTTTTGTCGTGTTCTGGCGCTATTTAGATGCCAATTTATTTCGATAAAAAAATGCGCAAAAAATGCTATTTTCAAACCACGATGATACTACAAAACATTGCAATGAAACATAAATTTTCAGATTCTTGGTTTACTGTATGTTATTATTTTTTTTTTAGGTACTTGTAAGACTAATGCTGGGTAAACACATTTTTGTAGTAATATCGGATATTAATGTAATTGGCCAGACATGCAGAAGGGAACTAACTAACAATTATTAGTGACACACAAAGACACACAAACATCGCATGTGGTTTGTTTTTCATATTAATGATATACATTATAATATATCTCCGTTCGTGGTACTATAACCCTGTTTGGGTCTTTTTCCTCCTCCAGAATCCGCCTCCATGAATATTTGTCCAGTTTTGGATCCAGTCGTGCTCAACGTTATTCATTCATCCTGCATGTGGTCGGTCAATTTTTCTACCATTTGGCTTCCGTCTAAAACCATCTAAAACAGTGATGCATAACTCGCGGCCCAAAATCGGCATCTGATATGTAACTATTATATTACAAATAATTAAAATGTATGTTTAGTGTAGTATAATAATATATCACTATTTTTCAACACTTGCACCCACTGCGGCCTTCTGTCAAATAGGTTGTGTACCACTGATCTAAAGCATGCCATCTTGATGGTTTTGACGATAATCGGGTCTTTTTAAGTAAACATCATAAGCTTTATAGATGTATTTATAAATCCACCCCGAACGTTGTCATTGATATTGTGTCTGAAGCCCCCTCCCCTGTACAAAGTTTCCATCACTCTTTTCCAAGGCATACACGTTAACCGACCTATTAACTGTTTTCTACAAGATATACTTCAAAATAGCGGCTCCGTGCATTGGAATGTGTGTTACTAATTCGACGTCTTATTTCGTATTCTCTTTTATTCTCACTTTAGTAGAGGATCTAAGGTATCCATCTGTATGGATATAAAGGTATCCATCATTTAGTCAGTAGGTACTCCTATCTACTCTGCAAGCCTCGATTGTTCTCCTAAATTCCATATCATTTGGGAATCTAATGTCCTCAATATTATTCTATTTAACACAGTGCTCGAAATAGAAAATCTTACGAACCGGAGCGCTGAATAATCATTCAAAAATATCAAATTATGATAAATATTTTTCGGATATCATAAGGGTGATATGCCTAATAATCAGGGTTTTATTTATACTTGAAGGGGCTCTGCGCTAATACACATTACCCCCCCCCCCAACACAACATTAAAATGTATTTTTTTTTAAATGGGTTTTGCATTTTTTTATTTTTACAACTAGAATTAGGCTCTTATCTAGAAGTTCTAGAAGCTCGTACATTTGTGTATTCTTTTGCTGCAAGGTTATTTTGTGATTTCAAATTATTTTTCAGGTTCCGGAGACCTACTAATTTAAGGTCCTGTACCTGTAATCTCTTTAGCCCTTTTTGTAAACACATCTGAAGTCTGAACAGCCTATATTATATTATAGACATTGGAGGATTAATCGTTAAAATAATATACATATTTTGTCAGCGCCGCAGGCGAATTTTTTTTCCCACGAATCAGTTCTTACAACTTTAAAAACTACATACCCACATGTAATATTATTTCAATAATATGAAACGGAACGCAATTTTCAAAGAAGCCACGAGCCGGAACGGTATCTTTTAGAATTTCACGAACAGGAACGGCGCTCCGGTGCGTTCCGGTCTATTTCGAGCCCTGATTTAACAGTAACACAATGATCAGTGGTGTGCAGTCCATACATGCTGGAAATGCGGGGCATGCCCAACAATAATGGTTTAATTACTATGCAATCATGTTGTGTATTTATTGTGAAAATTTATTGTTAATTTGACTTAACTGTAAGTCCTCTAATGATATATTATAATATTGAAAAGGTGGAAAAGGAATATGTATTTTTTTCAACTGAAACCTATAGGTACCTACCTAAAAATTATCGCATATATTACACGCCTCTGATACCTAGGTATATTAAATTCACTCAATAACATAATCAGCCCCACTCGATCCATTTCTGTACACTAATCTCAGCCTCTTATTCTTCCTTGCCTCGTACTAGGCCTCATACAAACCTTTCCTGCGATGAAACACTTTGCAAATCTTGAAGTTTTAACGGAGCACCTTGTTTATTTTGTTGGGCAGGTAAACAATATAGAATCATTATGACATTTAAAAAAATGAGAAAAGGCTATAATTAATTAATTCCTAATAATTATCTTTAAAACATTACACATAAAACTATAAGTGCATGAAGTTCTTAACAAAATCAAAAATATTTGAATTTGTTGCAGCCGTTGCAGCATATAAAACCATTCCAGGTTATCGTGGAATACCTATTCACGTTCCGCGGAACATAGTTATCATCTGGCTTATTACAACGTTTTTATTAACTCGTATTCTTGTTTGTCCGGTACAAATCTTGCAATCAATTTTTAACTAACTTTCCGACTAGCTAGACATTTGAAACTTTTAGAATATATCAGAACACGATGCCGATGCATTCTTTTAATACTTTTAGCCATCTTTAAGCAGAATTGAATTCATTTTCAGTTAATTCTGTTTTGTATGGAAAGTTATTTCAGAAAAATCCGTAAAAAGTAAAAGACTATAATTGGTTGCTAAGGGGTTGGTTCTAGCAACTAAATTATTAATATATACGTACGTTACTATGGAAATCAAAATGAAATGTCAAAATGACATTTCAGTATTCTATATTTGTTTGTTTGTTTTTTTATTTACTTCATATCAAGTACAAGTTTGAGCATATTGAGCATAATAATTCAACAGAAAATTTAAAAACGTTGTATATAAAGAGTTATTTTTATCTTGTAATTATTTTCTAATATTTTCGCGTCGAGTCCAATATGCACTTTTCTATGCCACATTTCCGATACTATTCAATACAAAATTCTTGAAATGATTTGTAAGTATTTGTTTCTATATTTATGTATTTCATTATAATATAGAGTACCTACATCGTAAAATGTGTTTCGCTGTGCAACTGTTTTGGAATTTAAAAAATACAATTCTGTTCATATTCTGGTTCCGCTTGTAGTCCTTGTCACATCGGTATCGGATGAGAGATACAGCTGTGCCGAATATTTGAATCAATCTTTGCCGCGTAGCGATACCACGTAACCGCCCGCACGAGTGTTGCGTTCACTGAACAAAACACTAAGATCGGAAATTTCCAACAATGCATGCAGGCGCAATTACACCGCTAGAATTTTATTGGCAATGCTAAATAATATTTTGTATTGACTATTGAGTATTGCCTACTTAATTATGGCGAAATTATCCGTACAGCTATCGGAAAATTATCGCAAAAGAAAACGTGTGAATTCATACCCTAATAATAATATGGAATATAAGCAAAACAAAAAGTTTCTCTACACTGTATTATATAATGATCACAAACGCCATTTTACCTTAGTATTCTTTCGCAATTGTTTATATTTACAACAAAAAATAAAATTTCCAACTTTTGTAGAAACCGCTGTGATGAAAAGTGAAAATATTTCAAAATGATTTCACATTTGTAAGCCTTTCAAAGTAGCTTTGCCATTTCCAGCGCAAAGGAATCGAATAAACGAAACGAATTGTTTTTATAGAATTGCCCGGAGAACGTTTCGCGGAATACGTATTGTACTTGTCATAAAAATGTTGCAAAATACATCTACAACACAAGTGTAGGTAGGTACTTGTAATGTGTAATGAATGAATGGAGATGCATTTACATACAAATATCTACTGTGAATATTTCCGTCGTCCACGTGACTTCTCGTCCTTCTTATAAAAACCGTTCGAACAGGACAATTTATCAGATATATAATTAATTACCTATTGATTTTATAGTATAAACCTGTTGACCGTTAATGTCTCATTATACCCAAGTCGCCAGAGAATTCAGAATTTTATTATTCTGTTAATTAATCGGTTCTGTGCAAGTCGCCTTCATTTATTGACTTTCAGCCAGTGCTGTTTGAACCGACGATTTTTTAAATGTTCGGTTGCAATCAGAGAATACAGAATTAATGGGAACTCAAATATCCAACGGGTGTGAAGTAACTGGTAACCGATCTCGAATATGGGATAAACACGTGTAAAGAAACTTGTCTTTCATTCTGACAATTGCTCTCGGTTTATGCATTGGCGCTCATTCAATACTGGTGTATTTAAATGTTGCAACACACACTATTGCACGTCTATAATGTGTGTTTCAATTTCTTAAACACTCACATATTCAATACCCTGCTTCAAAATGTAGTGTATTTGGGGTATATCCTATCTGAATTCTATTCTATTCTTTAAAAATCTATACTTATGATAGATATATTTTTTTTAATTTCCTCACCCTTAAGTGTGTTTGAATACATATTCTTACCGGATTAAGAAAGAAAATAAGCTAGATGGCAGAAAAAATTTCTCAAATTTCAAAAAAATACTTCATCATTTATTAAGACAAAAAAGACCAAAATGTTGATTTCTGTGTAAATCTGCTATAATATTCTAGCTTTCTTATGGAAAATCTTAAGCTGTTTGCGTTTGCGAAAATTTTTATATTCAACGCTATACGCCAGATGCGAATTTTGTAAACTAGATGCCTATTCAAAAATGCTAGATCTAGCAAGAAAAACACTGTTTACTATTTACTTATTTATGATCGCCACAAGTTGTGTGTATTAAGCCATACCAGAAAAATAATATAAAATATTGTGTAGAAATGTACACATATAATAGATTCTATATTTATCGTAATCAAATATATAATATCTATATGTAAATATAACGCACGAGAGAAAACATTTGTAAGAGTGTAGGATGGAGCGAGACAGGGAGAAGACTTATTAAAAGGGATAAGGAGAGAGATTCGCAAATACTGAATTTGACTCCCGAAAGATCGGTACACTGCATTAGTCTCGGTGATGTTATGTCACTTTTTACGTCATAATCCTGCCACTTCTGTCTGCCGACCTTCCTTTTGAAGACGGTTTATCGGAAAGGAGCTTCTTCGGTGGTTGTGTGGTTGGATGTCTTAAATTGCAGGTTTTCTTGAAGCGCTAGTCGAAGTAGCTCCTCTCCTGTAACCCAGAGTACAATTTAAACAGCTTAACTCGGTTACTCTGATTTTGCTTCTTATCAAATCGCACGTTGTATAAACAAACAAAGCTTGTATCTGAAAATGACTTATTGCTTAATGTGCATAATCGACCGATTAATTTTATAATAGACAACGTCAATATATTATTTACATACGATCGACTTCCGATCTATTTTTGTCGTTTTTTTAACCCGACAATTAACAGGTAAGCGAGTATTTCATAATGGATTGGTAGCTAACTGTTTTCGATTGAGGAAAAGTTGTTTCACTGAGCAGATTAATAATAATCTCACGGACGTGGTGTAACAATATTAGCAGACTTTTAATGTTGCCAGCTGACGCCCCACCACTTCTTCGAAAATGTTTATTTACAACAGAAGCGTTACAGATAAGTCAATTTGTATGTAACCTGTTACCTGACATTCAACAGGAAAACGCTATACGTCATACAGACTTGATGTGATACATATTCTATTTTTATACATTTTTAAAACAAACAAATTTCTACGGTTAACTGCAAAATATTAAATTACAATACATATCGTCACTTTAATACCACAACATTATTTCGTCTAAAATCTAGGCTATAATTATTAATTATGTAAAATAAAAGTGGAAAATTGTGCTTGTCTAATTAGGAACAATTAAATAATGGTCAATTGTATGAAAAAATCGGTGTGTGTGTGTGTGTGTACTTATGTACGCGCGTTAGAAGTTATACTTATTTGGCGTAACAAAACAAAAAATAACAAAATATTATTGAAGAACAAAATCTTAAAACCTGTGTTTTAAAAATTTAGCAAACCGCTATTTCGACCATATTCGCTTAAACAGATGACTATACAACTATTTTCGTTAACAATAATAATTTATTACAAATCATAAGTAAAACAGCCTATTTAATGGTTTAACTAAAACGTGATATTGGCTTTTGTGATGAAACATAATAATTATTATTGTTTTCAATTATTATAAATCGTTAATAAATAAATTGACATGGGATATACGACAAATATTATCCTAACCTGTAAAAATATGTATTTTTGTATATGAAGTGTCTAAAAATTGCAAATTAACAACATACTATTGTTTGAATTATTTACCAACTCAACATTCACAAAAAATATTTATTTATTGATATATAATTTTACTCATAAATAAAAGTTGCAACATTCAGTCTTTACCCAACCGGCCCAAGCCACAGTCCTCAATATCACGGCTGAAAATTACAAACCTCCAGCATTTAAAACACCCGAACGTCGCCACGCCAAATTAATGCGTTACGCCGGGTCCACACTGGCAACATGTCGCGCGACAACCTCGATAAATTTTACGATAATTATCATAATGGCTTAAGAAATTTTACGATAATTATCATTCTTATCGTAAAATTTAACGAGGTTGCCGGCGACATGTTGCCAATGGGGACCCGGAATTAGATTTGCGCGCGCAACTTTGACCCACGCCAAAAATACACTGATCTGTTTTCCCAAACGCGCCTAAAGAAGTATAACTTCAAAAATATTGTCGATATATTATTTTTTTTTTATGCATTTATGGTTTAAATTCTCCTTAAATTTTATGTAAAATTTAATTATTTTCTTTTTTTTTTAAAAGTTATCTAATATTTTCAAACAAAATTAATACAGTTCCCATTAACTTCTAACTTACCTAGTTTTATCATGATGTGAAGGAAATGTAGAATCCTATTCAATGACTATCTCAAAAACAGTAAAAATCAAGTTATCTAGTTGTGATATTGACGTGACGATATTAACGTTATAATCTATTTTTAAATTAACATGAATTTCACTGAAGTACGGAGTAGATAGCATTGCTAGACGTCCTGATTTTTGCGGGATGTCTCTAGATTGTCCCGCGCGGGACAGCTAAATGCAATTCACAATAATTATGGTCTAAAAATATCGTGACCAGGCGATGCGCGGATTGTACAGATGACGCGCGCCGAACGAAATATAATTTGTCATTAAAATTCAATATGCGTCCATTTAATGTTATGTTTATTGTGATATTAGTAATAATATTAGTATATTCATTGACATGTTTTCTTTTTCAAGTACATACGTAAAGTTTTTTTGTCATCTTTACACTTTCGTCGCACCTACTGTTGAAAATTATTTGCCGTTTCACTGATGTATGCTCTTAACTCGCTGAAACATTAAAGGTACCTATTGATGTGATTGCGAAAAATTTGAAAGACTTAGCTGCACAGAAATGGCACCAGTTATTCAAGTTTTTCCCGAAAAAAGAGACTCAAAATATTTTCAAGCTAATTTTATTTATTTTAAGCGTATCTACCAAAATTTAATTGCTATACCGAACATATATTTTTCAGATGAATTTAAAATGGTTAGCTACAAGAAACAGATGTTCTATAGTTGACAAAAATCGGAATTACTTGTTCAATTCAACATGATATTCATACTCATGTGCTGAATTTTACCAATACCTACATTGCAAGTTAAAATAGGCGAGTGTCCGGAAAAAAATATTGTTTTATATTATTATTTTGATAGTTAAAGAGTTTTACAGTAAAGTTCGTGTTGTCTCATTTATGATTGATCTTATCTATAGAAATAACTACTTATGCGTTTTTAGGTGGTTCCACTTTTTGCTCCTAAACCGCGCCTATTTTTTTTAAATTTCATATGGTAGAATTCCCGACTTGGTAAAATAATTATCTGGCAACGCACAAAATATCTGATCAATTCGAAATAAAGAGAAAACTGTTATCGCAAACGTTAAATTTTATAATTAAAATTTTCGAAGGTTTGGTGAGTTGGGTTAAGTTACAGTGTTACAACACTGGTAACATAATTAAACTGGCATCTGTATATTATGACGTCACGCCTTTAGGGGAAGAGGGGGTTCTACAAAATATTGCATCACAAAATCAAACAATATCATTCAATTAATTTTCTTCTGAGAATCAAATATTTAATGAGAACACTAGTTCTCCAGAACACTAGCACTCTTCAATATATTTTTTTCAGTATTTTGTATTACAAAAAGTAAAGGGTCCCATTTTTGATTTCGTCCCAGATTTTACAAACACTCAAACTATATATCCGCAGTACCTATTAAGCAAATGTTGTAGGTAACCTTATTTTAATGGGGTTTGTCTTCAATAAGTTTTTAAATGAACTTCTTCTCCTGGCAGAGTTTGGATATTTTCATCTTGGATTCAACTGCTCACTTATGAACTTGTGGGTGCTTGTTATTTTTGTAGTTTCTTTCGGCATCAGTGGCGAAGGGTGGATGTAGGCTGTTAAGATTCGACATAGATAATGCACACTAAACTTTTTCAGTCATACGTATTTGTTTTCGTTGAACTAAGACTACAGTGTGTAGATTGCGTAGGTTAGTTTTTAAAATTCAATTAAACCCTGCCTAATCCAAGCCATAGGTAATAGATAATAGTCAAAAATTATTCATCTATCTATAATTATGCCATTGAATCATCTTACCTAATTTTGGATATTTTATTGATAGAAAAATATTTTTTATTTATTATGGTTTGGTATATCCAAGGCTTAATGAATTTCAAAAAATAACCATCACCATTTGTAAGATATATTAATCAGGGCTCGAAGCGCCGTTCCTGTTCGTGAAATCGGTAAAATTATCGCTCCGTCTCGTGGAAAAAATAATTTGACCGTCTGAGCTATGTATGAGGCCATATAATAGAAAATCTAACATACTTATTTTTTATGAAATACACATACAATTTGATAACTATGTCTTCTAACTATGATAACTATGTATTGTTCTTCAGAAAACTGTCGAGCGCTCCGGTTCGTAAACTTTTCCATTTCGAGCACTGATATTAATAATTCATCGAAAACCAATAAATATTACTGAAAAGTGTGCACTATTTTCCCCGGATCGGCAATAACATACCAAAACTATCATGGTTTGGTTTAGGCAGATTTTTAAAAACTAACCAACAGTGTCTGCACATTGTAGACTTAGTTAAATGAAAACAAATACGTATGACTGATAAAGTTTTGCGTGAACTATTTCTGTCGGATCTTCACAGTCTACCTTCACCCTTCGCCACTGTTGCGCATAATATTGATCTGCTGCCAAGACTTCGTATAGTACATAAGTTTTCAAAGTATGCGCATCGGCGCCCCATGCCGCGCGATTAATTTATATGGGCGCCGCAGGGAATTCGAAAATGTTAATATTTCCAACCAAATGCCGATGATAATGAAAGATTCTTGTACATTACCTTCAGACGACAACAACATTTTAAGGCAGCATACTGCATTTCCCTTATCGCAACCATTATGAATGGAGTCGTATTGCATGGTGAATATCGGGTTCATCCAGAGTAAATCTTCTCTCCCGTTTGGGCGTCATAATGATAGGCTGTCTAAATATTACAATAAAATTGTCAAAAATACCTACCAGAATTTCATTATTTTAGGTATCATGTTTGTGAATTCTATATTATATATTATTTTATAAACATAATTACTATGGCCATTCAGTGAGTAGGTACGTAAAAGAATGTATCTACGTACCTATATTTAAAACAAATAAAAGAAACTAGCCTTTAAAGATTTTTTTTCTAACATATTATTTAAAAAATGATAAAACAAATTAGATACAATTCTACGGGACATTTTTCAAATCGATAGCTATTTCGGTTGTACCACCATTATCAAGACTACAAAATCGTTTATTTGTGTAATCTTGATAATGGTGTTACAACTGAGACAGATAATTATCTACTTTAAAATATCCTATGGAATTTCATATAATTTATATTATCATTTTATAAAATGTATTTCAACCAAATAAATGGTGACTTCTACAACTCGAGAATTATAAGAAATTTAAAATAGCATTGTTTAACTAACGATTCTAAAACGTGTACAATACAATCTAGTATCCCTCTAATTATTAATTATTACGATATTATGTTGAATTTGAAGAAACGTGATTCAGGTGTATTATTGTTACTGTCACAGATGTTCCTAAGAAAGCTATCAATCCTGTTTATTGAATGTATTTCTTATAATGACAAAATATGTATGTAGATTTATTTAAGTATCGATTAAGGGAATACTAAACAAGTAGTAAAAACAAACACGTTCCGTTTGTTATTCCACCAACAAAGGCGTAAAATGTCTTTTAAAGCAATTCATTGTATTGTAAATCATTGTAACTACAGTGCTTGCACGTGGTTTTACTGTGTAAATAATTTTATTTCCTTACATTTTAATACTTTAGTCGCTGGAGTCTAGCTTTACTATCGTTTAGAAAATATATTAGACTCAAAAAGTGAAATATTTTAAATTAAAAACGCCTTTTCGATCTGCAGTCAAACAGTTGCCACTCAGCTATCCCCAAGTCACGTCATATGATATTCAATAAAATTGTACTTCATTATGATGACGTATTAATTAATACGAAAACTTTTTTTAAAATTCCAAGGTTTTACTCAAACCACCGGGTGCAATGTAAAATGCACGCAGGAATTACATTCCATAGTACAACTACACCGTAAGCTGCTGTACCGTAAACAGATAACCGTATAGCACTGAGATCAAAAATACGTGTTGTTTGTCGAGAATTTGATAATTTATTTATTAAAAAAAAAACAAGACATTGCGGACATAACGAATCAAAATTCAGGACGGTTCATTCATTACATGATATTTGCAATGAAAAAAAAAAGTTCTAATTACACAAGTTAAATAAAAATACATACTTGTTTAATATAATATTACAAATATTACCCTCACAAGAGAGAAAGGAAGAAAAAAATAAAAAAACAGACAATTTTAAACGGTAAAATAAAATTTCAAAAACAAAATACACAACATATTACTGAATATGTTTTATATCTTTGGGGAGCGAATTGACTAGTTTTGCACTCCTCGCTAATGGTGCCTGATAGGTTTGACACGAGAAAACAGTTCTGACACAGATTAGGCGTTGGCTGCGACCACGTAGGTAATTGAGAAGTGCATATAAATTAAAATTCTTTAAGACGCCAGGATTGGAAACCATCCCTGCTGATAGTAGGCAAACATGTCTCAAGAGCAGAAGTGACCAACAAGATTTAAGAGAGCGAAAAGTGTGCATGCCTTGTAGAAAGGCAATAGATATAACCGTTTGACGAATTATTGAAAGGAATAATAATGATTGATATTAAAAATCTGATAAAGGCTTTTTTGTTATTTATTTTTTAGTATTTTATTTAGACAAGAATTTTGATTTCAATACTATATGTGCATATATTTCCGATAGAACAGCTCACCATGAACATTGATACGGCCAATTGCATAATACAGTATAACCCCTATTTTACGTTTTTTAAGGGACTGGAAAAAAAACCTAATTGGAGGGAAAATGTAAAAGAGGGGTATTGAAAAAAAGAACATTAAAATTTTATGTTTCTAAAAAAATAACGTTTTATTAAAAAACAACATTCAATTAAAATTTTTATTGAAAAAATCATGTACATATGTATATTAGTTTGTTGCTTTTTTGTTATGTAATTCTCTTTCAAGACTATATAAACATTTAAAAGTGTCATCATGGATATCAGCAAAGTTTGCAAAGTAGGTTTTTAAACCCTCGGTGAACCTCATTGCTTCTTCTTTTGTTGGAATATCAACCTCGTCTTCATCAGACAGTTCTTCAAAAGCGCGCGTAACTTGCATATTTCCGACGTAAATCGATCGGGACCGAAAAAATTACACGCAATTGCCGGGAAAACGTGTATACCGGGCACGTAAAAACGAGGTTATACTGTATATACATATTTTCGGATACGCTGAACTATATCCACAGGGACATAGTAGCGGAAATATATCCTCTTAGACTTCATTATGACATATTAATTAACATGAAAACTTAACAATAATAATTACTAGATAAAAAGAACTTTTTATATACCACGTTTTAAATTTTTTTGTTGAATCATATAAACTTGACAATTCAATATATTAATAAATACTTTTTTTTGTACTTGATAGAAATACTGAATAAATATAGAATACTGAAATGTCATTTTGACATTTCATATTGATTTCCATAGTAACGCACGTATATGTTAATAATTTAGTTGCTAGGACCCCCTTAGCAACCAACAATAATAACTTTCCATACAAAACAGAATTAACTGAAAATGAATTCAATTCTGTTTAAAAATGGCTAAAAGTATTAAAAGAATGCATTGTCGTCGTGTTCTGATTATATTCTAAAAGTTTCAAATGTCTAGCTAGTCGAGAAGTTAGTTAAAAATCTTCAATCGTCCAGTACAAATCTTGGATACACAAGACAAAATCTGTACCGGACAAACAAAAATACGAGCTATTAAAAACGTGGTAATAAAAATCACAGTTATTGGGTTCAAGCTACCGACTTTTCGATTAACAGAAAGAATCGCTACCAATTGGACAATAAACACACAACTAATTTAAATAAATAAAATCTTCCTTTATTTTTATTTTATTTAAAATTATATAAAACATCGGACCGCCCCCGTGTCATGTGCGTATGTGTGTGCATGACAATGACTGCTAGATATTTCAAGTTGAACGATGAACGTTCATGACAGCCTCACACGAAGCGTTCAAAAAATATCCTTCGGTCTTGTTTGTCTGTGGCTGGTCGAGATAAGTAACCACTGATTTGACGTGAGGGTTGCCTTCTCGTAACCGGTCGGACGGCTATTGATTGATCTCCACTAGCGATAAGAAACAATTGTCTGACGAACGGCCCACGTTAATGAAGGCTTTTAGTAGCTACCTTTTTAAATCCGCACTGTGGAGTAGTGATTGACTAACCATGCGGGTTCGATCATCGTATCTACATGTTTTTCAACGTATCCAGAGCAAGGGTCTCCTGCCGCCGAAAAAAACTACGATTTAATTTTTATTTGGTAAAGACCCTTGTGCTCTGATTTAGATCGCAAATTCAATTGAATTTAAACTCAGTCTCTCAGTTTACGAGCGTAGCGTGACAATCTATATGACGTGATCTTAATTTTTCATATAGTATTCTTCATATGATCGGTTTCCAATGGTTAACAGAAAATTGACTCCCATGATTTTTTTTCCTATGTAGAGTTGCTGCACCATTCGGCAATAGATTAAACGAAATATATACTGGTGTTATTCATTCAATTAACAACGATAAATGATAAATGTTATATACCTATGTATCATAATATGCAAACAATGTTAGATACAGAAGAGATATGCGACTTTTCTGTTCATAAAAAATCCTTTCTTTCGTTAACAGATATATATTAACTATACCTACATTGCAATAAAGGTCATTGTTGCAAATCTGTGTTCATGTCTTTACAGTATTGTTGTACAATTATGTCCGCGTCTACAGCTGTCTACAAAATGTTGTAAACACACATAATAATATATGGTTGATAATATTAAAGATTTTTCATCATATTTATTACATATTCTGCTATTTTGTAAATGATGAGGAAAACCAAAATCAGACCATTTAAAATTACACTGAAAGTCAATCTGTCCTGGTAAAAAAATCTCGAATTCTATGAACCATTGTTTCTTCCTGGAGAAATTACTTTAGAAATAAGAAAGAATTCCTAAATTTATAAAAAAAAATTTGGATGCACAATTCACAACATCTTTGCCTAAGTAGTTTCATCAAAATCCACTGTATATTATTTGGACTCATACGTATACATCTTGGAGCTTCTTTGGAAAATAATTTCCAATTACGAAAATAACATGGGAAATTTACAGATAGTCATCCTATATTTTTAAAATAACCGAATATGATAGTTTGAAAAATACGTAGATTCTACTGAAAATAAATAAATACTTCAGATTCAGTAGACGTGAGCCACAGCCTGCACACGTATTCAAACAAGATAAAGTATTCTTAGAAATACATTTACGTAAGTAAGCAAAGTTAGCATGGAATCTGTTATATTATAAGACTTAACATTTATCATACGCATATTTAGTATTATATAATAATAATAATTATATTATGTGTTTATGATTGTATTTCATTGACAATGTAGAGCTTAACGTATACTTTACTTATTTTGAGATGATTACAGTAACTACTGATTCAATGAACAAATTTTTCGCGACAGGTATATGAATATCTTATTATGTAATAAAAAGACTGAAAGAAGTTTAATACTATACGTAATCATATACCAGTAGAAAGGGGTATCTGTTGAATGAAGGTAGGCTATTATGGTAGATAAAGATAACTGATAAAACTCTTATAACATACATATTTACGGGACTTGAATTTGAGCTTTGTTACATCTTCAGTATTTTACTGACACAATTAACTGAACATAAAGACTAAAAAAATGACAAAATGCATTAAAATGGGCGCGAATCCTAAAATTCTTAGTGGTCATATATTTTATCTGAAGTGTTTTCAAATTATGTTCCTGCTCTCTCAAATTGTCACCTCTATTCACTTAAGGCCATGCATTAGTTGAGGCACGGTCTAAAAAGATCGTTGCAAGGCGATGCGCGGATTGCGGGTCGCGGGTGCAAATGACGCCTGTCAAACGAAATATTATTTATCATATAAATCCAACATACGTCCATTTTATGTTCTGTTTATTGTTCTATTAGTAAGCCGACTGGCTTTGCCACAAACTCTCGAGTAAGACGTACATCGTGTAGCTCCCGGGTCTTTTGTGCTTTAAAAATCGAAAAGTCATCCGATTTTGAAAAAAAAAAGGTTTCTCTGTTTTGGCTCATGAATGTCAACCTGGTGATACAAAACTTTTCCGAGAGATTCCTCCGGAAAGCCGTAAAGCCGGAAAATCTTTTTGAATGTTAGTTTTTTGATAAAGTGTCGCGAGAAAGTGTTTCAGAAAAGTCGGTTTTTGCTCCCAGGCGTCGACGGGAGCCCCCTTGCATTCGAAGTCGTCGGAAAGTTTTGGGAAAATCTCAAGGTTCTTCGTGAATCGAGTGAAAAACCATTTTTTTTTGTCTTTTTTGTGCTATTTGTGACATTGTGAAGGCCCCCTTTGGGCTATAGTGATAAATTGTTTGTGGGATACAGGCGTATGTGCCCTCAACGTTTTGGTGTTTGTCCGAAGAAATTCGGTTCAGACCAACCGATTCTAGCTCCAAAAAACCATAATTTGTATTGTACCATTCCCCGAACACGTGCAAATTATTCATGTTTTGATTTGAACAATTTCCAGAACTTTCTCGAATGATCTGGAAGAATCGAATTTCGAAATCCGCATAGCAATTACACTTAACTGCAAATCCTTCTAGAAGTTTCTCGAAACTACTGGAGCAAATCAAAAACTTCGAGGGACTTTTTTATTAATAATATTACTTGCATATATATTTTAAGTTTAAATTTAATTTAGATTATTTTATTGAATTGAATATTATCATTTACCTAGTTTCTTTAATAAAGAATATATATTTTATATATATTTTTTAGAAATATTTTTTAATTTTTTTTTATAATTCTAAAAAAGGATTTTTTAAATGGTTTTTTAATATTTTTTTTAAATAACTTTTTTTTTTTTTTTCTTTAAATATTTTTTTCAATAATTTGAAAAAATATATAATTTTTTTTTTAATTTAAAATTTTTTTTTTTTTACTTTTTCTTTTATTTTAGTCATTTACTTATGCCACTAATCTTATATATATATATTATATAATAAGCTTCTCCACAGCAACTCCACAAGAAAAGCAACGGCATGGGAAAACCTGCAGTCGATCCGCCCCCGGGAGGGGATAAGCCAATAGTTCCCGAGGACTGGTACAATACGCAATCCGACCCCTCCTCCGAGGACTCTGACACAGATGCAGTGCTTGACACCACCAAATCCGAAAAGGAAACGGTGAGAACTAGGGCGGAGGCTGCCACAAAGGCGAAAATCCTTGCTCGAAAGGCTGCGGATCTGAAAGCGGAAAAAATCCTAGCGGAAGCTGCCGTGAAAGCCAAAGCATCCGAACGCCAAGCGGCCACAGAAAGAAAAGAGAAGGAAGAGGCGGCAGCCACCAAGGCCAACAAGAAGGTCAAAAAGGTCAGGAAGGAAAGACGTTCCCTGGCTGAGGAAATACCACAGGACTCCGAGGAAACCCCGAGGCCAAACGCCAAGAATCCAAAGAGCGTTGCCCCTCCCGGGGATAGGATAGCCGACTCGGATGTTACGGACTCACAAAACGGGGCTACTAAGGTTGCTCAAGCAATCCAAAGAGTGAAAGAATTACTCACCGGCGACGGAAATATCCCCGCATCGACAATTAAGGCGATAACAATGGAACTGGAGGCAGTCGTCGCGGAGACTTGGTCTCTCGCAATCAAGCTTGAATCCAGCAAAGCCATACTGGAAGATCGTGCCTCCTACATAAACGCGGTTGCCGCTGCCACTGGTGACGCAGTCAGTGAAGGAACCAAGTATTCTTGGAGCGACGTCACTCGAAAAGGCGCCAAGCCGGTCAGACAGACTTCTCCGGAATGGCCAATTGTGCCACCAACAACCGCCGCAAGGCCCGGCGTGTTCTTTTTTCCTACACAAGAAGGAATGGAGTCTCCGGCCACTAAAGAAGTCGTCAAGAAAGCCATCGTGCCCGCGGAACTAAAAGTCCAAATAACGGGCTTGAGAATGGTACGTGGAGGTGGGGTAATCATTCACCCCAGAACCGAGGAAGAGGCCAAACGACTGGCCGCCGCTCCTGGTCTAAAGGAGGCCGGTCTCCGGGCTGAAATCGCAGGAAAAAGGCTCCCGCGGATAATTGTATTCAACGTGCCGGTCAAGACGACGGAGGACGACCTTAAGAAAGCCATTAAGGCCAACACTCAAGAGGTCACGGGTCTCCCCTCGGAGGCATACCGCCATGTTAAACTGAGCCACAGGGCAGGCCCCAGAATCGGAAAATGTCACATGGTGATATCAGTCCCGGCAAAGGTGAGGGAAGCGCTCATCAATGACGGGCGCATATATATGGGATGGGAATCCTTCCCAACCAAAGACTTTTGTGGCGTCGTCAAGTGCACAAGGTGTCACTTATACGGCCACATGGCAAAGAATTGTTCGGCGAGAAGCGCCACATGCGGCCATTGCACCGAGGAAGGACACGATAGGGCTGAATGCCCTAATATTAAGGCCCCCGGAAAGTGCCCGGCCTGCGCCAGGCACAAGAAGCCGCATCAACATGCAGCGATCGACCCTGATTGCCCAGCGCGCAAGTACGCAATGGCACAGGAGCGGAACCGAACGGATTATTCGATTCAATGATTCGGTTCGGTCAGTTAAATGCGGGCAAAGGGAAGGCTATAACGGCGGAGCTGATCAAGACGGTTCGGGAAATGGACATCGATTTGGTCCTGGTGCAGGAGCCTTACTCCTACGGCCCCAACCTGGGTTTCAGTGGGGGTCGGGTAATGCACCACGGCCTGGGGTCCATGGCCTGCATCTTCGTTGCGAATCCTACCCTAGTGGTGCTACACCTTGCCCACTTGTCGAGCGAACTCTTTGCCGTAGCGGAGGTCTCCGACCGATCGGGGAACTCCATTGTGGTGGTCTCTTCTTACTTTAAATTCAGCGTAAACATCCTGAAATGCGTCGAGCAGCTCGATAAAATTCTGGTTGCATGCCGCGGCAAACAGATTATAGTGGGAGCGGACGTCAACGTTCAATCATGGCTGTGGGCCCCCCGGGGGCCGCGGTCTGGCCGGGACAATCCGGCGCCCCTCGAGGAACTCGTGGCAACTCACGACCTGACGGTGCTGAATAACTCTAATGGTCCAGCCACATTCTCTACCAACAATGGGGAATCTCACATTGATGTCACTTTGATATCCAATGGTTCTGCCGGACGCGTCGTGAACTGGACTGTCCATTTGGAAGCGTCAGCAAGCGACCACCGTCTGATCACGTTCGCCTACAGGACCGAGAGGGGCCACGCGTCTCTCGCTCCACTTGTGAGCGAGTCACTGCCGAGGCGTTTCAGGACCAAGGGAACCGACTGGGTACGTTTTGACCGCGAGTTTGCTGAGGGTCTGGACAGGATGGCCTCGCGCCCTCCGCCAAAGGACATGCACGCTGCGGCTGAGGACCTCACGAATCTCATTATTGAAAAAGCGGAGGGCACTATCGGAAGGACGACCCCGAGACCGCCGAACCTCGCACCCTGGTGGAAGCCGAGACTGACAAGACTGAGAGACACGATGAGGAGGGCCAGAAGGGCCTTACAAGCAGCGCGAAGATCGCTGGAGGGGCCGCTGCACGCGGACCATCCGCTTGCGGTCACCTACAGGACCACTAGACTCAAGTTCAAAAAGGCAATCAGTAAGGCTAAGAAGGTGCACTGGAGAGAGTTCGTCACTGAAATGGGTGGCAATGATCCGTGGGGCCCCCCCTTCCGCGTGATGAAGCTTGGCCTACGGCCCGGAAAAGTCATGTCGGCGGTACGGCGCCCCGACGGATCGTTCACCAATAGCTCTGAAGAGTCCGCCACAGTCCTGTTGGATGCTCTTATCCCGCGGGACAACGAGTCGCTCGACATTGACAACGACCGATTTCAGCAGCTTCGCGTCTATGCGCTGCTCCCCTTAAACACTCCGCGATCCGCAGCCACTACCATGTCCGAGCTAGGGATCCTGTTTGCCAGCCTCCCGATTGGCAAAGCCCCGGGGCTTGACTGCATAGATAACGCGCTAGCGAGAAGGGCGTGGTCTCTTGCCTCACACGAGATCACGCAACTCTACAAAGAATGCATGAGTAGTGGCATATTCCCCGACTGCTGGAAAAAGGGTCATCTCACGGTGATCCCCAAAGCCGGCAGTCGCCCTCCTTGTGACCCGAAAGCGTATAGACCGATTACGCTCCTTCCCGTC
This sequence comes from Rhyacophila brunnea, assembly GCF_057557595.1. Lineage (NCBI taxonomy): Eukaryota > Metazoa > Arthropoda > Insecta > Trichoptera > Rhyacophilidae > Rhyacophila > Rhyacophila brunnea. Next base: position 41,258,437 of record NW_028232751.1, read on the forward strand.
TTCGGGAAGATATTGGAAAGATTGATAAACAGCAGGATTGAGTCCCACCTGTCGGAAAACTGTCCAATCTCGCAAAGACAATTTGGGTTTAGACCCGGAAAGTCCACCGAGGATGCGATTCGCTTTGTGATCGATTCTGTGGAGAGCTCTGGCAAGGACCTCGTTGCCGGGATTTTTCTCGACATAGCGGGCGCGTTTGATACTGCGTGGTGGCCCTTGGTTCTGGCAAAGCTTAGGCTGAAACAGATCCCCGGGGACCTCTTTGCCTTAGTTCAAAGCTACTTCAGCAATAGGGAGATAACCTACGACTCCGGCCCCAGCCTGATTCACAGGAGGACCACCATGGGGTGTCCTCAGGGCTCCGTCCTGGGACCCCTTCTGTGGAACATTCTGTTTGACGACGTTCTGTCCCTGCCACTGCCTCCGGGCTGCACGCTCGTTGCGTACGCCGACGACTTGCTCCTGCTTGTTGGGGCGACCAGCCGACCGGCACTTGAGCGTGCAGCCACGGACGCCTTGGGCAGAATCCTTAATTGGGGGTTGCTGAACAAGCTGACCTTTGCCCCGAGCAAAACGGAAGCTGTCCTCCTCAGGGGTAGTTCTCGGGTCAACATAACTCGACGGCCGCCCACGGTTCGTTTTGGCCAGACCTCAGTGCGTTTCTCCGAAAGGGTTACGTATCTGGGAGTAATTCTTGATGACAAGCTGTCTTTCGTTCACCACGCCAAGACGGCCGTCTCTAAGGCCAATTCGGCCTATCAGAGAATGGCCCGAATGGCGGGCAGCAATTGGGGACTTAAGCCTAGAGCCCTTAAGGTTGCATACGGCGCAATTTTCATGGGAATTGCCGGTTACGCCTCCAGCATTTGGCATTCTCGAGTAAACTCCTTAACTCTCGTGAGACGCGCACTATTAAGCGGGCAGCGACTTGCGCTGATCTCGCTTACCAAAGCCTACCGCACAACTTCTACTGACGCGCTTGCCGTACTCGCGGGGGTGCTACCCCTCGATCTGCACGTCCAAGTCAGAGGATCGATCACCCTCCTCTTGAGGGGGATCAGCACAATACTCGCCGGTGTCCATCTGACACCACCGCAGAGATCCGAGGACGTTCCTTACAGGAAGACTGTAAGTGACATTGTGTACAAGACCGCATTTGCGGCATGGCAGGCGAGGTGGACCGCCTCCCCCAAGGGGCGGCACACTTACCGTTTTTTTCCAGACGTATTCTGCAGGCACCAAACTAGAAGACTCCAACCTTCGCACTGGATTAGCCAGTTCCTCACCGGCCATGGCAACTTCGCCGCCAGACTCCACGAGTTTGGCTTGATAGTAGATGGGCCGGGTTGTACCTGCGGGCATGACCACCAAGATGTTGAACACATCCTCTGGGATTGCCCGCTTATGGAATTCGAACGAGCGGAGCTGTTTGCCAGGGTCCGTCCTCACACGGGCCCAATTGGTCATGGAGATCTGGTAGCAACCGAGGCCAACTTTGCGGCATTTGAGAAATTTGCAGCGTCGTATGGGGAGCGGGATAGTCCCGACTCTTCTGTAGACTCATCCATTTCAATTCGTGACACTCAGTATGCGGGTACACAAAGCGCTTAACGTCAGCGGACAGCAGAGCCAGTCCAAAAACAAACATTTTCTTTCTTAACTTTCTTCTTTCAGCACTACGGTGCATGGTTGCAGCATCAGTCCCGTGCGGCTCCGTCTCGGGACGGAATGAGCACTTAAAATCACTTCTTTCAGACACGTTTAAAGCGTCATAGAAAGCGGCCGTGCATATCCACGGTTGTGCATATATGACGGGTGGTGGTGGGCACTTTAACGTATGTTCTATTAGTAACAATAATAATATATTCATTGACATGTTTTCTTTTTAAAGTAAATGGGTAACGTTTTAAGTCATCTTTACACGATTTTAGAATTAATTGACTCGTCGCCATCACGCAGCAAAGTGACGTGTTTCTGGCTCGACATTCTCTCACTGAATGGCAGCGAGTCCAAAATTTCGCCGCGCCTACAGTTGAAAATTATTTGGCGTTTCACTGATGCGTCACCTTAATGAATGACTCGGCTTAATCAATTCCATTTTCGGCTACACATGAGCTTAGTTTAACAAAGTCATGGAAGATTTTCAGAACATTCGGTGATAGCATTGCCATTGGTGGCAACCTAGGGACGGCAGGATATATGAAAGTATGGTGAAGCCGGCTAGTATGGCGAAAAAGTATGGTGTGGCGGGCTGGTAATCAATTTGTGGCAAAATTTGAATGTTAACATTATATTATATGGGTACATTATAATGACCAAAGTAAATCCTCTGTGATGCTCTGATTTTTTTTTATCGCATCGCTATTTTTCGTAAGTTATCGGCTGTTGTTGGCCTGCTTCATTCAGCTGTATGAGAAAGCCGATTCCTTGCCCCTCTTTTAATTTAATACCTTTATGGTGGCAGCCTTTTCAATCCGTCTACGATCATTAGATTGATCTATTAACCCCAAACGACATACTTGCTGTTTCCATTTTAGGACTTGAATCATTACTTTTTGGGACTTGACTATCACATTATTCACATATAATTTACATATTATGTAAAGGCATCGGTATTAAAAGAAACTTTCTTGGACTCGTGTCGTTTTTATCATGCATTTCATAGAGATGATAATACTTATTCTCTCTGCTTCATGGTCCCTACACTACTCCATAATTGTCAATGACTAACAATGCAAACATGATAAAAATTAAATTGATTACACGTTACAACATACACTGATGAGAAATTAAAGATTAATATGAGTTTAAATATACGAGTAGCATAACAATTCTCAGATGTTGACGAATCATTTTCAGTCCACTGATTATGGTGGTAAAAAATTACTGTTTTTTTCATGTTCTTAAAAAAATCTTACACAGGTACCAAGCAGTTATTCTAACTAAAATGTCCGAATTGACCTCTCGGATATATTTTGATTTACTTTGGATAACAAAACTGTTTTACAATACCAATCGTAAGTACCTATCTTTTATAGTTAGTTCCCATTGTATTTAAGAGTAGTTTTTTCTTCTATATATTATTATCTTAAAGGAAGTGAACTAATCGACTGATATTTTATAACATAATACCTATTAAGTTTTATTTCAGGATTTAAAGATTCAGGCGGTAATCAAGTTTAACATAATATAATGTTGGCATTATGATAAATCAAAATAACAGATATATTTTTAATTTAATATTTATTAATTAACGCTACTTCCGTATAATGAAAAAAAAAACATTTTATTCTTCACGGTCCCAGAGCGAAAATTATACTTTCAATTCTTTTCAGTTGATTTTTTTTTATTTTGCGTTTATTGTATATTTTACATAATACATCTACAACATAATAATTCATCACTAGTTTTCATTTTCCATAATACCAATAGTGGGCATAACGTTTTATATAGGTTTAGATCATAGAGGTATTAAATAAAAAGAGGGGCAAGGAATCGGCTTTCTCATACAACTGAATGAAGCAGGCCAACAATATAGCAGACAACTTACGAGAAATAGCGACGCGATAAAAAAAAGTCAGGGCATCAAGGAGGATTTACTTTGGTCATTATAACGTACACATATCATGGAAATTTTGCCACAAATTGATTACTAGCCCGCCTCACCATACTAGCCTGCTTCACCATACTTACATATAACCTGCCGCCCCTAGGTTTAGATTTACCAGTGGTTTAGTTTAGTTTACCAAAAAAATTATAAACAGTGAAGGGTAAAAGTCGTTTTCCAAGATTGCTTCGAATTAAGAATGTATTAACCGTTAGTCATTATCGATCATGTTGAATTTATTTTATACTAATAGTCGGAAATTGTATGTTAAATTTTGATCATACAATACCGAAACAATAATAAAAAATTTTAAAATATGTTTTTTGTGCGCCTGATATGTATCTATTCTATTTCCCAACGATGGTCGGCTTATAATGTCACGGGTACCAGGTTTGAATCCTAGGTCTGGCAATACACATTGTTTTTCAATTTGTGTTTGGAGTCGGAGTATGGACCTAATAGGTTGAGCAAGTGTCAAACATCCGTTTTTCGTAAAAACAAAAAAAAAATATACCTACTTATATGTAAAAAAGAAACTGTTGATACAAACCTTCATTCTGTGGTTATATTAGGATCGGGCAGGGTCAAAAGAAAGATTTATATTAATCCAGAGCCCCTATAAAAGTAATAAAGCCTTGGATATTGTTATAGCATGGTTTAACAAGGCTGCTATAATTTATCCAAAATTAGTAAAATAAAAAAAAAACGAGTAGGTACTTACCTATATCTTATTAAAATACTTTATATTGAATGCAATTAATTGACAATTGTACATTGGGTATTTAATATAACTTAGCGCTTTGAATTATTCTGGTACAAAAGTAAATCTAACATTGACTACTAGGCCATTATATACATGTAAACAGTGAACTTGGGTAGTTCCCATAGATAAGGGTCATCTTGAGAATTATTAGAGCCCCAGCAAGTAGGTGTTCAACAGTTATATCATAAAATATAGGTTTTATGATGTGAAATTTTCGCTTAGTCTATTCTCTATACAATATTTGTAAATAAGGGAATTTTTATTAATTGATTTAAAACCATTTCCTATGCAATAATGTAATAATATTATTACATTATTGAGAGAATTTAGCTAGTTCTTAAATTTACACAATAAATCTTAACTCAGTCGATTTAGTACGTATTCTAAAGTTATCTCTTATTTATTGATATAATAAACATTGCATACAATAATATTTAACAATATAATAAATAGTACTGTGTGAATTTGGTCAGTTATTAACTTAGTTATTGATTCATTTCTTATATCTCATAAATTATCTTATAACCATATATAGGGACCTTATATCTACCTATATATATTTAAATAAACAATGTTTGCAATGATTAGTATAAAGGTGGGCAATACAAATTTACTTGAATAACGCGCAATTTTTGATCTCAGTGATATATTCCAACTGTTTCCGGTACAGCAGCTCACGGTGAACCGTGATACGGCAAATTGCATACTTACAATTTCAGACTATACTATTACTAGTATCAAAAATAGTGACACCAGACACCAACACAAATTTTGTCGTTAACAGCGAACCAATCGAACGTGTGACCCATTATACATATTTAGGTACATGGGTCAATGAGAAATGGGACCAGTCTCAGGAAATAAAAACTAGAATTGAGATTGCAAGGAGTGTCTTTCTCAAAATGAGACGCCTCCTTAGCAATCGATACCTTAACATAGGCCTGAGACTGCGTATGGTACGGTGTTATGTTCTCTCAATTCTTTTCTATGGTATGGAAGTATGGACGCTTAACCAAGAGTTGTCACGGAGACTTGAAGCTTTCGAGATGTGGCTGTACTGACTGACTTGGACTGACCGGGTGACAAATATTGAAGTTCTCAATTGAATGGGGAAGGACCGAGAAGTTCTCCGTAGTATCAAAACCAGGAAACTACAGTACAGAATCGGCCACATTATGAGAGGACAAAAGTACAGTATTCCCCAACTTTTCATTCAAGAAAAGATCAATGGTAAGCGTAGCAGAGGACGGCGCCACATTTCGTGGCTTAAGAACATCCGTGATTGGTACTAGTGCAGCTCCACTGAACTGTTCCGGGTAGCAGACGACAAATCCAAGATCGCCTTGATGGTGGCCGACCTCTGCTAGGGGATGGCACAATAAGAAGAAGATTAGTTCTAATTGAATTCCAATTAATTCATTGCATTAGATTAAAACTGACGTTCTAAAATATCTAATCCTTGAATTAAATATTGAATTAATATTAACGCGACCGTGCTTCCGATTTAAATTTAGTGGTATAAAATAATTTTATTCAAGCCAGTAAAAATGCTTCATACGAAGAAACTGCACTGAATAACGTGACACATAGGTTGTTGGAAACACGGACAAATTCACTTGAAACTTTAATAGTAAAATACACGCCAATAGCATTGATGCAATTGCCGTAAAATGTATTGTATACTTAAGTTTATGACGTGTTTTCAACAGACGCTATAATAATATTTAATCTATGTTTATTATTTTGAACATAATTGTTATTGGGCACCTTTATACTTTTCACTATTATTAATCGCGATACTGCCCGGTGTAGGTCCCAGGCCCTCTCAAATATTGGTCCCTAACACCTCCTCCTTGCCTTGGAACCCCAGTTGGTCACACCTAGAATTGAGTATTTCCCGAGAAAATCTCAATCTCAAGATTCGGGATTTCCCGAAAAAAATTCTCGAGATATCGGGGAATTAAAAAAAACCTGTAAAAATCGTAAAATCAGTGTAAAATCATGATTTTTGTTTATTTATGTAAGAAGACAAACAAAATAGAAGTAGGAAAACAAACGTAATACTTATTAAAATGGAGTTTCAAAAAACACAGACTGTCAATCGCTGCATCTGACAATCGCGTACGCTTTTGAGACACAAAATTCCCTGATGTTGCGAAAATTGCGCTCATTTCGATTCGACGTTGGCTTAATTGTGTTAAATGCCCCGATCAGTCTTTGAACGTTTTGTTTTTTCTGTCCCTTTTTTTTCATATAGAAAATCGTTTTTCAATTAATATTTAATAATAAAGAAATCCCGAATCCCGAGAAAAGATTCTCGAGATCCGGGATTTCCCGAAATGTTAAAAATTTCAATTCTCAAGTTTCGGGATGGAAATTCTCCAAAATTACTCGAGAATTCCCATCGGGAATTTCCCGAAACCCAACTCTAGTCACACCGACAAAAGCAAATTTTCCCAATCGAATACCCTACTCGTAACACCGGTTGTGGCTACCCATAGAAGGAAAAAAAAAAACAAAATGTATTACCTTGAATAAAGAACAAGACACAAAAAAGAAAATTTCATAATTATCATTCATCTGTGTGTAGATACATGTAATGTTATAGATAATATCTCTTCTCTAATTCCACAACTAACAGGTACCTTGTCATCGTTTACTTCAACTCCTGCGTACTCCAAGAGTACTAGTAAATCCGTAATGCCGAATCAGATATCGCTTTCTATTCCGTCCAGCCATCCTAGTACTCGTTACGTCCTCATCCCTCCGCTTTAGCAACGTTGCACGCTTTTATAATATGAAGTATTATATCAGTCTTTGGATCTTTATATTTTTGAAGTTATCCAGCTCACCACAGATACGCCACGGTTCGTGCCGACGTCACAGAACTCTATTTTTTCCAAATTGGCCAAAGGGACATTCTGCACAAAAGACGATTAGTGGATCATAGGGTTAATATCTTAACAGTCAGTCGCGTACGCCAGCGTCGGTTATCTATAATAGCTGTATCTTTGCTTTTGATTTAATACCATATTTACTAGATGTCCATCATCTAATGAGATAGACTAGCATAAAGGTTGATGACCAAACTGCGGTAGGTACACCTCCATATCCTGGGTCATGCGTATTGGGTAGCCAACGCCTTGGACATTGTACGGTTCGCCACTTAGGTAGCTAAGATAATTTTATTCCTTTCTACATACACCTCTTCTGGCATATCATCATCGGGGTCGATCCACTGAATGAAGGCCTCCCCTAGCTCTATCCACTCTTTTCGGTCCCTAGTTATTTGCTGCCACGTAAATCCACCGAAATTTATGGGCTCGTCTATCCAGCGGGTTTTAGGGCGTCCTAACCTAAAACGAATAATGCCTCTTGGGTATGACAGCATTTGTCCAGCGGTTGTCCAGTCTCTGAGCGACATGCCATCTGCTTAGCGACCTCTATCACATCGCGCACTCTTGTCTGTTTCCTTATCCATTGGTTTATTTTGTGATCTTTACGCGTTATTCCCAACATGCACATTTCCATGCCACGTTGCACTACTGGTAATTTTTAAATTTCTCTTGCATTAAGAGCCCATGTTTCACACGTGTGCATACGTGAGCGTTGGTACCACGCATTGGTTGAACATTTTACGATTGATACACAATGGAAGATCACTTTTGAAGATCCTATTCAGGCGCCTAAAAGTATATACCTTTCCATATATTTTGATTTTCAGTAACTCATATTTATTTTCTCACTGCGGAAAATATCATCGAAGTATACCTACCTACAGTTTGATGCCAGCGATAATAATTTCTTTTGGATTAATAGCTTGTATTAAAACCTCTTTATCGGTGACCTGTTCAGCCCAAGAAAAACTCACCCTCTTATAAAATAAAATAATTTAGCTATTAGGCATCCAATAAACTTTCTGATTGAAAAAAATATAATGAGATTAAACCGACCATTTACGTTTGAAAAATAAAACCGTCGTTTACTACACAGATATTGAATTGTAGATTCAACGGTATTTGAAAATAAAAGTAACAATTATTATTCACAGTCATCGTAATTTTTTACTCTGTAATATTTTGTGTACACCCACGGTGGCCGCGTGGCTTAAGCGCTGGACTATCACGCCGTGGGTCTCAGGTTCGAATCCTGGGTCTGGCAAGTACACATATTGTTTTTCAATTTGTGTGTGAATCAGGGTATGGACCTAATAGGTTGAGCAAGTGGCTGACATCCATTTCTCGTAAATAACAAAATCTGTTAACACAACCCTCTACTCTGTGGAGGCCCATATGATCCTATTAGGATCGAACATGGTCGAAAAAAAAAATATTTTGTGATTGACTTGTTAAAAATGTTATATTGGGTAGCATTGATTTTTATTTCTGCATTATCCGACTGAATAGTATTCCTGTATACCGAGTTCGATAATATTCTGATTTAGGAATCCAATCCCGAGCCAAAATCTTGATCCCGGGATTTCGGGATTACAATTTGACGATCCCGGGATTGGCATTTTTTTCACTAGTTTATATTTAATTTTTAAATATACAAATAACGTTGATAAAATCGGTAAAAAAATAAATCTAGTATTATTATTTATATCTACTATATAAGACATTTATGTTAATGTTGTGTAGGTACGTTCAATCTTGGAAATACATAGGTTTAATGGAGTAAATAATATTGTTATATTTCTTAATACATTAAGATTAATAACATCAGTGTTTGATTTTTTTCGGTAAGAGTAATTGTGTCATCAAATTATTACATTTCATATTTTATGGCTTCATACTATTTTTAAGCATAAAGTTGAGACCAGACTGATTGAAAATATATAATAATTTTCTTTTTTTAAATTATTTAATTTAAAGTATTTTTCTGTTATATTTTCGTTTTTATTTAATTTTCCATAAAAATTGATAAAAACATCAATCCCGAAAGTTTCTGGATTATGTTAACTAATTCCGGGATTCAAAGGTATCGAAAATAGTTCGCGGGATTGGAATCGCCAATTCTGATAAATGATTTTAATATGAACAGGCACGCGCTTTAAAGCGAGTTATACAATCACATAACATTGATTCACGCGTAATTGAGCCCGTCTGTGCGCCTCTAAAGCCAGCTATTTACATTATGAACCAGTTTGTTAATCGGTACTTTATTGGATACAAGGAAATTGTCAACGTTTATTATTATTTCAATATAATATAATTTATATATAAATTACATTATAATTAGTACTTCTGTTCCTAATCCGGGGTATTAGTTGTGATCATGGCCCCCACATCCTGAAGCGGCCCCCCAGGCTATCGCTAAGGGTAAAGCAATATGACGCTCTGTAGTAACGTTTTCTTTAAATAAAGGTGTATTTTTGGCGATTTTTTAATATTTGCAACCATTTGAATCATGGAGTTGTCGAGTATCACAACACAATTACAAATTGCATTATACAACCACATATTTTTAAATATTAAAACTATTAAAATAAAAAGCGCGCAGGCGACTTTTTTAAAAACTATTATTGAAAATTTGTGATGTGTGTTTCTCTCACTTATCTGGTCGACTTGCAACGCCGGGCCCCCAAACTAGAGCCGAAAGGATGGAGATTCTAAATAATTAGTGCACACTAAACTTTGTCAATCATACTTATTAATTTTAATTGAACTAAAAGTTTTTAAATTCCATTAAACTCCGTCTCAACAAAACCACAATATATAGAAGAACATTATTTTTTATCTAATACATATTATGTCTTGCTTTAGGCAGGGTTTAATAATCGAATCTTAAAAACAAACCAATACCATCTGCAAATAAATAAGTATGACTGACAAGCTTTAGTGTGCAATATGTATGTCAAATCTCCACAGCCTACCTCCACTGAATAATGATTAGGTTTACCAAACTTTGGACAAACTCTCGATACGTCACTACAAAGAGCATGTCCTGTACATATAGGTTAATGCTTTAAAGATGTTTATAAATAATTATGAATTATGAATAATTTATCGGTTTGTATTGTTACCTTCCCTCCCAGGTACTTCAGTCAAACAGTTTATTAACATGGTGACAAATTATGTACCTTTTTCGGCGGCAAAGAAAAAAGAAAGCAAGTACACACTATAACACAAATATGTTAAGTCTCCAGTGAGATAAGGATGGGTTATTATGATAAAAAGTGATAGCACGAAAAGGTTTGGGTTATCCCTTCCGTTTTTTTACATTTTTAGTAAACTCTAAACCGGATGAAACAGTAATTGTTGAGGAACGGCACATGACATCTTCATCTGGTGACAGTGTGTATCTAGTAATTATACCTAACCTATTAATACCATATCAGATTCTCATAATTATGATTATATCTTCATTGTATATGTTTGTTTTGCAAATAAATAAAAAAAACTTATACCTATACGTTTCGATCAATAACGTACAATCAGCAATTTTAATAACAATGACCACTGCTAGTTTTTATTATTGACGTAAAAAAATATTCGCATATACGATCACGACATATTCGTCACGCTGTACGTAATGCTGCTTGGGTGTTCACAATTTTATCTATTTCCTATTTATAAATGAACTGTCAGAATTTCGAGGTAATATATTTTTATTAGCTCATTTCCGAATTTATCATTTACGATTTTTTTATTTGTTCCTGCAACCGTGTGTCAATTATTATATGCAGCGTGAAAAAATTGGCAGGTGAATAACTATTTACTATTATCTCTGTTTTTTTTTTATTGTAAGAAGTATTGAAGCAGGTAGCTTATCTATCTATTACTGTACTATCAGATACATAATAGTATACCCGACATTGGCCAAGTAAAAAATAAGTGAACTAACAATGATTTTTTATTGGTTGAAATGGTGCATATATTAATTTGTTCTCTATGGATAGGATTACTATAAATATTATATATTATTATATTTAATCATGATCGTCAGCAAGTCAGATACATAATAGTATACTCGACATTGGCCAAGTAAAAAAATAAGTGAACTAACAATGATTTTTTATTGGTTGAAATGGTGCATATATTAATTTGTTCTCTATGGATAGGATTACTTTAAATATTATATATTATTATATTTAATCATGATCGTCAGCAAGTTTCTCCTCAATAAAACCTAAGTACCTATATATATTATATGACAAAGATAAATATTTAAATTATGTTAAAATTTAACCACTTACATCTAAATTGAGAGGTTTTTCTTACCAAACAGCCGTTTCATTTTGAGAAATGCACCCTATTTCATTTCTCGAATCTGATTCGATTTTACATTCACCCATCCGTATCTTTAGATCGAAAGTCGGTATTTTTTCTCCCATGGGCATTTCCCATTTCAATACAAAATTTTAAAGTCAAAAAGGATAGGTACGTCACACTCATATTATATATATATATATATATTTTTTTTTTTTTTTTGACCAATTACAATCTTAAAAATATATAGCATTACACCATCATAATCAGACAGCCACGAAATTGCGCCGCAGGCGATATTTTTACAGTCCACGAAACAATTTTATAAAAAGATTATAATATGATATTTAAGAAAGGGGATTTAAAGGAAATCTGGCATTTGTCAATGATTTCATTGCATACTTAATCCGCCATATTTTATAAGTATTTTATTAACATGAAAATCATTTCTACTTCACGCATTTCATAACTCGTGGCGCAACAGCTCGGGGTGGGCTCTGGCGTCTTCAAGTCGTCGTCCCCAGTCCAATCTATCCTTTGCAATCCTTTTCCAGTCCAGAACTCTGACCGTTTGCGCATCCAAGGCCAAGCCATCCAACCGCCACAATCTGGGTATCCTGAAGGTTAAATTATACTGACAGATTTTCTCTGCAGGACTTCCGCGATCATTCCTCAGATCGTATGCGCCAATTGCCCGGATCTTGAAATTTCACGTTGGATTGTTCAGTGGAGTCGTGGCCAGAATAAAATAATACATATTTTTCACTTACGATTCAATCGAAGATCAGTGACATTTGAGTCGACGATTATCATATGTTCTCAACATAACCGATCGTCGATTTAGCTATCCTTGAAATATATTTTTTTCTATTTTGTCCACAAATCTAGGGAATGATCCGAAATGACATTTTATGGTAGGGCGGGTGATCGGGGCAGACGATTGGCTTCCCCAAATTTCCGCTTCCAAACAGACCTCACGCTTGTGACGTGTGTGCCACACTCTGTCATTCTCATGATTTTTCTTCTTGTTTTAGATTTTTTATGTATAATAATATTATATTGTTTGTTGCAAATTATATAGTGTTTTTTTATTAGTTTTCACTGCTTTACTACATATGCGAATGTTTTTCAACAAGCCGTATTAATCGTTAGATTTGTTGAAATTTTACAACCTTGCAAGCGAAGCGATAACTTTGAAATAAAATTATTCACTCCTTTTATATGTGTGTTTTTATTAAATATAATTTTTACCTTCGTTAAAAAAATGTAATGGCAATAACCAACATGTGATTAAGTAATATCACAGATTACACTTGCTCAAAAATAGGTAGGTACCCAGTAAGAAACATGTTTGGCGAGATTTTTTTTTATTGATTGATGTGAACAATTTTTTATCGTTATCTAGAATGTTTCTTATTTGCGAATAATACTTTTGCTGGCAATTGTGTTATCGTGTGCGCAACGTAATCATTTCGATAAATACGACAATAATAAAAATGCCTAATCAAATTTTCACATATATGTCGATTGGTCGATTCGTTTACCAATTTGCAGATGTGCCAATTGAGATAATTAATTATAAATTGCATTCACAAACCTAATTTACTAGATAATGTGTTGTTAGCATTGACGTATTAGGTGGATGCAACATTTAAGATTACATTAACTATAATTATAGTAATCTGCCTTGGTCAAACACATCTGGATTGGCGCAAACAAATTTCATTGTTGGAAAAATAGCTCTTCCTATACTTAATGTATAATGCAATAAAATATGCATATTGTCATGTAGTACCTACAGCATTATTTTCAAACTCAGCTAAGGTGATTGTTTTAATATTGCCACACATAAATACAACGTCTTTGACTTATTTTGCTTTAATCACTTTAATATTGAGACGTAATATCAATGAAAATGTATATTAGTAAAGCAACGGCTATAGGTTCAATTCATTTTATAATCTTTCTGAACCAATGAATTAAATTAATCTAATGTAACATGGTCAATAATTGTGAAATAAATATGCAATATTTCTATTTAAATATTATTATCAATTATCTTTCATTTGGAAAACATAATTATTTGTTCCTCTGTCTGTTATTTTGGGTTATAGGTATACAGGTTTTGTATGTGCAAAATTTACGTTTTGAGTCTATTCATAACAAAAATCTGAAATTCTTAAAACGAAAAGACCGAAAGTCTATAGACATCGAGCGGCTGAAAAATAGTGTTATTTTTTGGCATAGATTCACTGCCTCTCAGATTCAGAAATTAAAGTTTATTTTTAGAGACCTCCTAAGTTATATTAGTATTTAAAAAAAAGTATTGCGGCACTATTGTTTATTTTTCTCAAAATAGTAATATTAATCTACTTATTAATTATATATAAATAATCAACTAAATCAGTAGTATCGTCACGTATCCGTATGGTAGAAAATTGAAGTAACGGCCTTTCCAAAATATAATATATGTAGATTTTATATTATGTCTTTATTTAATTGAGCATAACTATACGATAAAGTGAATCGTAACTAGGAATTAAGCTTTAATGTTGTCATACAATTAAATACAATTAAATATTATTACGCGTTAATTATTTTTATGGTTTTTATATATCTATTCTATGATAATGATATCAAACAAAATCAGGTTTGATGCTCCCTTATATGTACTGCGATACGAATATCTGGTTGCAAACTTAATTCATTTCAATATTTGATTTTAATATCAGATATCTCAGAATATAATAAATACCTTGCCCAAGTGTGTAGAACCAAACGATATTGAAGCACTGGTTGCTGTGGTTACTAAATTAGGATATTGTGATTTTAGTCTCATACAAAAATTATAAGGAAATTATTTTCTTTAATTGTATTAACTGCCAATTGAATTAATTAAAATAAAAAACAATATAACATAGTACATTCTTATTCCAGATACTTTAAATTATCATCAGCGAAACTATTACACAAGGCAGCTATCGATGGTAGTTTATCATATTTATGTATTTGGGTCGGTTAATTTTTCCAATAAGTTAACCGTCTAAACTGTTGTGCTGTATTTTAACAACCCCTCTCTTGGCTGTGTTAACTTTTAGAGCGAGATAGACAGTTTATACGGTTAACTTATTGAAACAATTAACCGCCTCAATATATAAATATGATAAAGTGATAATATGCATCACTTTAACCACAGGACCGATTTGTCCTCTTCAATGGGATATTATTGACTAATTTCTGAGACTTTTCTAATTTATATAATTTCAATGAAGAATATTATATTGCACCTACGTATTTTTTTAATCCTATGTCGTATGGTTTGAATAAAAAATAATTCAATTAAATATCACCTGTATAATCAAGGCTTTAAGGAAATTTTCTACAGGAAAACTAAGCATATTATATATTATGGAAAGTTTTAAACAACTCACTAGAAATCAAATCAATCCATTTTAACCATAGATTGAACCTGAACAAAAAAATACCTTTAATTTGTATACAAACTCTTGTGAATACAAAGGCCCAATTTGGCCTTGGTGAATACTATTTTCGCTGTTTGTGTGTTGCGTACAAAATTGTAGCGTCAAACTGGAACTTGTTTCAACGATATTTACAAGGAAACCATATAAAGCTCCATGTAGAAGAAGATTCAACATCCTTGATTAAAATCAATATAATTTTAATTGATTGTTAATAAGAAGTAGTTGCATTGCGCTGTAATATAGTTATATAAGTATATTTTTTTCGAATTATAGACCTACATAGATATTATATTAATTAATGTAATGGCAAATTGCGGTTTATTGAAGGATGTGTATGTTTGTTTAAGTCATACAGAACATGGTGTCAATTTTATTTATCATTACTGTCCCATTATACATTTATTTTTAATTTGTTATAATTTAATTAACTCATTTGTCATTTTAATCATTGTTGTTTTGATTTAATTAACTCATTTATAATTTTTAATCAATGTTGTGTTGATTTAATTAACTTCTATGAACACACCCGGCGGCTAATGATAAGCGTTGTTTCAGGACGAGACGGGCAGGCTGATGAGGAGGAATATCGTCAGGTACGCCATCTTGGCCTACGTCATCACTCTGCAGAGGGTTTCCCTCAGGGTCAAGAGGCGCTTCCCCACGTGGCAGCACGTCGTCGACTCTGGTGAGGAAAAATGGATTGATATTTTATATTTGTTGTTTGTGTATAAGAAAATGACACTGGAAAACTATTATAGACCCCCGTTACAAGATCTCATTGGAAATTCACTCCTAGTAGGTACAAATAAACTTGACCGATTTAAGCGTGCGTCATATTCCAGTTATGTTACATTGCGAGGTTCTGGCATTGGTGATTATTAGTATTTTATTCTACCATTTATTTCAAGACAGATATTATTAATCTCCCAATGCACGGGTACCACAACAGTCATTTGTATAAAAATATTTAAAATGTACTTATACAGATTTTATGGATTCCACCACGGATCGAAAACATGTGCAAAAATACTTTCAAACAAACAAGTGTGGCTATATTTGCGTTTTTTACTGTTATAGACGTAGCGACGTGTGGTTTCATAAAATGCTCTTTTTTATTACAGCGCGAAAATTTGTACGATGTAGACTGTCCAAACTGTATTTAATGTAATATCAATGTTTTCAGGTGTGAATGTGCGTTAGTTTTAAATATATGTTTGTGTACGGACATTTGTGTTGAGACCTGATGTTTACATACATTTGTACATACGTTTACATATAATATTTGGCATTTGCTACAGAATGTAAAAGATTGTATTGCACTGTTTCTTTTTATATGTGCTTTCCACAGAATGTATAAGCATTGCGCATTTTTGTATGATTTTTTTTATTGATTTTTTTTTCTAGACATTACCTTTTTAACTGTCAATTCTTGGTGGAAAGACGCTGTATTAATTAAAACAAATTACTCGTACCACATAACATATTTTCACATTTTATATAATATAATTTTACATTATTTTGAAAATGAAACCTGAAATGCAAACAGAAGACCCGTTTCAAATTTTAAACAATAAAGAAATCGATGACATATGGACAAAACAAATGAAAATTATCGTAATCAAGTAGGAGGCTCGTAGCTTATTTGGTTAAAGCATATTGGCGCAATAACGGTTTCAAATCCCGTCGGGCGTTGTATTTTTTCAATAGTGATTTTTTCTTGTGGGTATTATATCTGAGGTGTTTTCAAGTTATGTAGGTATGTACGGTAATATCTATGGATTAAAATAACTGAATTGCATATAATTATGTCGTGTTAATTCATAATTATTGTTATAGTTTATATTATATACATATTATAATATATTATATATATAATTGATATTGTCGTTAAGGTTCAGTTCTGTACGTATAATTCACAATGGCCAAGAAAATATAACTATTAATATGGTCACGCCATAATATGCAGACTTAAATATAATAATCTTATATTATAATAATTATTACTCTCAATCGTGTTATTTTATTTTCATTTAATGCCTCTATACCGCAAATTTTAGCGATCTGTCATATGTCCTCCCAAGTTTCTTTATACCTACCAAACTTTACAAGTTGATAAGGGCTAGTGAACAATATCCATATAATATGATACAATACCTACAGAATTATACTAGCTTGATAAACAAGTGTGGGCCAACATACGATCATAGGACTATGGACCCACACCCTGTTATACCTTGTAACGCTTGTACCTATTTTGTCCGCTGTGTATGCAATTGCATTCTGTTTAATAAACTTTAATTCTTTAACTTTCGTGAAAGCGTTTTAGTTTCTCGATCACCTTTCTCGTTATCTAGTCTAAACACATCCCTGAAGGTACACACTGACAATCTTCAAGACGACGGTCTTTAAACGAAACAGCTGTGCATACTACTCAGGAGCCGCACAGAAATCTAGTCTTTGGTAAGGAGACAAAGGAACGAGAACACCCTGCATGGGAAAAGGTTAAAATTCAACCACAGAAAACATATTTAAAGTCCTGCGCACATGATTACAATAAATAATAGGTCATCGATATCAATTGCTATATTTTTTGAGAAATTTAAATTCTTTGGTTTCTAAAATAAACGTATTTTTTAGACACGTCAAACTTATAATGTCGCGCGTCCCGGTTCGAATCCCGGGTCCGGCAAATTCACATATTATTGTATTGATCCAATAGGTTGAACACTTGGTGGCTAACATCAATTTCTCGTGAGAATAACAAAATCTCTGTTAATATTACAACATCCACTCTGTGGAGGCCCATATGATCTTCTTATGATCGAAGATGGTTAAAAATAATTCTCATTTTATTCCAAATAAATTTCAATATAAACCAAATATTTTTTTTTCATATTTTTCTCTATTATTCTATAAGCTACTATTGACAGGCAAGTCCATTATAGTAGACTTATTATTTTATTATAATATAAATATTCGCCACTAGGGCCGATGTTTTTAATGATTATACAAACAGTAGGTAGGTATATTAGCGCAATTTCAGATACATCTAAAAATAGACCTGACAACTTATAAGATCCGCCGGCAACTGGTGAAAATATTTTGATCAAATTAAAATCAGGGAACTAGGTATACCTACCTTTAATGTAATAATGTATTTTGCAAATCTGCACGTATTCTTACGAAAATAAACCACGGATAAAAGACCGACAAAAAATACGGTCCTGCTAAACCTTTTATATTAGTTAATACATTTTATATCCACTTTCAATACCGAATATATCGGTATTGTCTGATTTTTAAAACCGGTATTTCGGTATCGAAAAATACTGAGATACCGGTATTACAATCCCTAATCATGCTCGCAGAGCGGAAACGGTGATTTACGTTTTTTATTAATAATACCATAAAATTGTTGTATTATGTAGCATTGCATAATTGATCAAAAGTTAAGCCTGCGGATATGTTATATGTAATTATTATTGCCTAAATCATTTAATAATTGATTTCAATATCCATTTGAATACTTCCATGTTGTATTACGTTGGTTAATTATTCTACGTGAATAGACAAAATGTTGAATAAAATACAAAACTTAAATGTCATCCATTAGACTGGCCATTCAAATGAAAACACACACAACTCCATACATTTCATACTTTCACTGCACTTCCTAAAAAATACAAAGCCCATGTATGACACATTTTATAAATGGGAAATTGCCTACTTCCGTCTTTTTACTATGAATTGAGGTATTTAAACCATTTTTTGGACATTATAATGCATCAGCTGTTTCACGTCGGTCGATAACTCGAATTCATATTAATATATAAAATTACCTTACATATATTTGGTTTGTATTATCTGTAACTCATGCAACGAAAATTTTTCTACGACGTCGGAAGATTTAAATTTTTAGGTATTCAAATCAGTCATATAAATATACCAATATCATAAAAAGACGCGTAGTCATAACAAAATCCCTCCAACATCATCAAAAAAACTCCAATATAATTAATACTCAAACAAATACTTCTTTTGGCCATGTCCGATCCTAATAGGATCATATGCCCTCCACAGAGTGGAGGTTTGTATTAACAGATTTTTTTTATTTTTTACGAGAAATGGATCACTTGCTCAACCTATTAGGACCATGCTCTGACTCATGCACAACTTGAAAAACAATATGTGAACTTGCCAGACCCAGGATTCGAACCTGGGACCCTCGACACTATAGACCGGCGGTTAATCCACGCGGCCATCGTGGGTGTCAAACAAATACGCAATTGTACACAAAAAAACCACTATTCACTGTCATCTTCAATAATATTTACCGTATCGTTTTGTTTACTTCGTGTGATTGATTATAGGAAAGAGATACAGTCGAACTTGGTTATTACGATCGCGGAAATAGCGAGATCTCACATGTAATGAGGAAACATTCGTTGACGTTTTAGTTTATTTTATCCATACATTTATTCATATTTATAACGAGCTACTTCTCGGGTATACCGAGCAAAACTGTTTATGTGTCGATCGTTTAAAAACAACATTTTCGACCCTAAGCAATGGAATTCGACCGGGCAGTTCACTGGACCGATGCCGCCAAGATCGGATTACGTTTATGAGTAGCTAAGTGTCTAAGTACCTAATTGGTGTTTTCGCCGACAACATTGAAAAAGTATCCACGCATATTGTTGAAATTCCATGTAAAAAATTCAAGCTTTGTGAAGTCAGTAGGTACCTACCAGCGCCGGCGGCTCAGCACTTCATTACAATAAACAATTTCTTTTGTAGTTTATGAATGCCATGCTTTTTTCGGGGATTTTTATGATGGTTTTCAGATTTTTTATGTTCTATGCTTAAATAGAACGTGGCGCGAAAAATGTTAACGATATAACGAGCAAATTCAGTCGGTCCCATCTTCCTCGTAATAACCAAGTTCAACTGTACATTGACAATATATTTAGTAAGTACGATGGGAGTAGGAATTTATGTTTTTCTAATTTTTTTAAACGTGGGAGTATTTGATTTAGTCAGAGTGCCTCGGACATCCACGCCCCTAAACCCGTCGCTGAACGCATGTGAGAAAACATATGAAAATAATATGTGAGTGAGAGTGAGACAGGGAGAAGACGTATTAAACATACACGTATAAACGCAAATTCTAAATTTGAAAAATCGGAGGAATCGTTTATTATTTATCGGGTCATGAAAGAAAACAAATTATACTTTCATAACAGTTTACAGTGAACCTAATCACGGTACGGTAATAACATATCGAGATATAATTTATACAGCATCAAGAATTTAGTGGGTTACCCAAGAGATTTAAGGGTAATTATAAAAGTGATAGGGTATTGTAATGTATTAGTATTGTATTAGTATTGATAGGGTATTGTAACCTCATTAAATTTAACGATAATTATCATAATTTCTTAGAAATTTAGGCAAACCAGTAGCGAGGGGTGGAAGTAGGCTTTTAAGATTCGACATAAATAGTGCACACTAAACTTTTTCAGTAATACTAATTTGTTTTCATTGAATTAAGAATACAATTTGCGGATGGCGCTGGTTAGTTAAAAGCAATTCAATTAAACCCTGCCCAACCAAACCATAATCGATAAAAAAATATTCTTCTATCTATTAAATATCTAAAAGTGGGTATGGTTTAATGGCATAATTTTAGATAAACGAATATTTTTTAACTATATTATCTACTATGGCTTAGATTAGGCGGAGTTGAATTGTATTTTAAAAACTAAGAAACACTATCTAGATATTGTAGTCTTATTCCTTTGACATTAATTTACGTTAATTACATATTTATAAATTACCACAAATGAATGCACCGCACCCTACTTCATTTTATGAAAAACATGTTTTACTCTATATTATATCTCATTGCTGTCTGAGATTTTTTTAAACTTCACTTTCATATTATGTTGCTTCTGTAAAGCAGAATACGTCAAAACTTTTCCTGTTACATATGTAATGTATAATTATAAAATAGCCAAGGGTAAATACATATCTTTTTTACCGGTTTAAAGCTTGTTTAAATAAAATTGCGCCTCAGACAACTTTTTACTGCACAAGGAAGTATAATAAAATATCTCTAATTAGAGATATAAAATATTTAAATTTAAAGGACCAAATTTAAAGTAAATCTAGCATTTTTCATATCATAATATCGCATTAATATGGCACTGTTAAAGAACAATGTTTTTTTTTCGACATCTTTCTGATATATTGTATACCTATTCTTACACAATATTTTATTTTTAATATAATATTCTGCTTTAGTTCTAAAGTAAATGTGTGGTGATTTTTATATTTCTTTTATTGCACATGCATAATTATGAAAACACTCCTGAGAAAACATTATTATAACCAATAGAAAAAATCTTTTTGAAAAAAGTAAGAACCGAAACCTGCATTTCTCGGGTTTCGCGCCTCTGCACATAGACCACTACGCTATAGGCGCCATACTAAATTGCGACAAATTTTAACTAATGTCTCTTAATACTCTCTGAAGCGCTTTCGAAATTGAGTTACTATTGGCGATCTGCTTTTGTATTCTAAATCAAAGAAGGTATTATAAAATGACTATCGACATCACGGATCACTCCAAGATTTCTGTTGTAACTTTATTGAACGAATAATTCACAAGATTTAAGAATGTAACATTCTGATTATTGAACATACATAATTTAGAAAACATTTCTGAGAAAGTCTTCTTATTATACTTCTTATTATAATCAATCTCTTTATTTATTAATCTTCTATATTTGAATTTCGGACTGTTTTACAAACATCTTTTCAAATGTTTTTAATAAAAACATCGTTTTAGTATGTTGCTGTACATGGTGATGCTCGTGCAGTATAACTACCTATTGTCTTTTATTCAGTTGTTTAATAAAATGATTATTCTTGGCTTGTTACGCCGTTTCTAGAGTATGCCGTTGCATCACGATTTGTATTTAATTCTATCTGTAGTATCCATCACTGATTATCGTTAAAAATAATTATATAGGTACTTTTAATTATCTGCGTCATATATAATTCATCAGTAGAATTTTATGTACCCGAACATGCAGCCAACATTGCCAACCTAGCGTTTTACTGTTCATGTCGCTCTTTCAAATAGCTAAGAGCGCGTTGCAGAACCGTTGACGTTAATCAGCCGTTCTAAGAATAAAAACACGTTACATGTTCTTTCTCTCTTCTACTTAGGCGTTCTCATTAGAATTATATGTTTTTCTCACTGAACATAATAATATGTCGTCGAAATCTACTCCTTAAAGTTAGACGCGTATATAAGGGACTTACGCGCCTAAGTATGGTTCTGCATCGCGCTGTAAGGCTTGCAATAAATCTAAGCCGGCTCTCACATCTAAACTCGCCTCGTCTTCCGCACAGCCATAAATCAAACATTCTAGGATCGTCGATCCGGTGTTGCTTATGAAAACCGCGCACATCTACCTAGCGACAGTCGCACGTCATCTCTTGAAACGTATAGATATTTGGATGCGGCAATTTTGCGAGCATAGGAATGACCAATTCGTAGATGTTCGTATGAGTTCTGACGTCTTCGATTCACAGCATGAGAAGCAGGCGATTTGTTGGTAGCAGCACTAGATGTTCTTACCACACTAAAAAATCGCATTCGACCAATCTGCTGAGCTCCATCTGGCAACGTTTGTTTCTATGAATGACGATAACGTCACATCGACGTATTCGATACGTTACAGACGAGGCAGTTTAGATGTGAAAGCCACCTAACATTTTTTGACACCACAAATAATGTTAAATGTGTGAAAAAAACTTAAATATTATAAAAGGTTTGATTAAAAATTGTAATACTAACTGTTAGTACCCATCTTATATCTTAACAATAAATAAATACATGTGACATTTTATGACTTATTTATTAGTTGCGAAACAATAAATTTTTCATCTTGAAAATAGTGGTAATAAAATAAATATGATGATGAGAAAATCTAGCTTTTTTTTACCAACTAGCTTATACGTATTCTCCCCCGTCTGACATATTATTTAAGTCAATAACAGTTGGTAATACTGCATGCGTACATTACTTGTACGTCATTTGTTTGCATTTGGCGATTATTTTTATGTGCGACATATTAATTATTTAAACAGCTGTTTCAATGTTTTTCGAGTAGAATTTTTTTCATATAGGATTCTCTTGCAGATATCATTTCAACTCATCGATCGCACTACCTATTGGTAGTAAAAAAAAAATCGTTACGGCCAAGTAATTAAACGGAAAATCGACTGCAGGCAATATAAATCATTCTTTTATTACTTTAAGATTTTTTTAAACCATTTCTTTATTTGATTTATTGTTGTTGCATTCATTATTTAGGTAGGTATTCATAACAATAAAAATCCACAACTAATTTAATTGGCTGTAACCTTGAAGTACGAATTCAAAACTATTATAGATAATTGTTATGTTATGTTATGGTAATTATTTATTTTCTTTCATTTAACAGTGAATCTTATGTAATAGTTTTTTGAATATGTCTATCATTTTATATTACGCGTTTATAGCACTATAGAAGGCGGCCGTGCACAAATCGTGATCAGTGATCACATACATATACACGACGGGTGGAGATATTGTAACAATGATACATAGATCAAAGATAATTGAATAAAATATGGATAGGGCTTTTCTTATTTTCTATATCTAAGGCATAAAGCCCACCAAAAAAGCCTTCGGTGCGCTCACTACTGAGTAGGCCCCCTCCCACCCGCGCATTACCCTTCACCTATGTAATAAGGGGCTCAAGGAGCACAAAATAATTATTATTATCAGCGTCTCTCATAACAAAGCAATAAAAATATTATTAAATTTCTCGGAGCTTGTAATTAATATCGGACACGCAATAACTGAACAAAGAGTTCACTGTTCTTAAATAATGGCTTCTCGCCCGTCTATCGACGACGCTTCGAGGAGCGTGATTTTGCTTGCCGTGTTCAATGAATGGACTACATTGTATTTTCGTTAATTCGTATCGCTGAGAAGCCAAAAAACGGTGACACATGGGCAGGCGGGCACAATACGTCGTAAAATCCATTGTGCGCTGGCGTATTTGATTACGTTGTATTTTCGATGATTCACATAGAAAATGCCCGAGCGGCATTTTTTTAGTGGACTTTATGCCTAAAGCCTCGATGACATTGAGCTACTTTATAACCTGCTTGTTGGCAAATTTAAAAGCGAGAGAGTCAGTCAATCGCACTGATTGTGATGATGACACACAAAATTTTCCACTCGCTCAGAAGCCACAAGCTAGCGACTATTTTGACAGGGCGTAGTTCGTTTTTTTACCGGGAGGTCGCCACTATTGCTCTTGCACATCGGCCCGGACGCCAGCGTGTAGCGTGTAAAGTTGACCGGCTTTCAACTTTTCTCGGTAGATTGTTTAAAATCTGCTTGTTAGCTTGTTCGACGATGACACTCGGCGAGTTGTTTACAAGCAGATTGTAAATTCGCCGACAAGTAGCTCAACGTCATCGACCCATAACAAAAACACCAAATTTATTGGCTGGGTATTGGGGTCCTAGCAACTAAATTGTTATACACGTGCGTTTATATGGAAACCCATATGAATTGTCTAAATGAATAAGAAAGAAATGTGAAATCTGATTTCAACAACGTGTTATAAAATATCTACAAAATATAGACATATGACTTTGACGTGTGAGTAGTCTTCCTCTTCCTCGTGTACTGTTTACCATTTAAATTTTAAATATAATGTATGGCTATTGAATTGAAAAAATCTAAATTATTTTCTATTCCTATTTGGCTCTGCTGTGTAAGGGTTGCGACCCTTTCACTTTATCGTGGTAATAGATATTCATTTATCTTACAAATGTCAAAAAGTAAGCAAGAACCAGCGCTCGAAATGGATATGTTTACGAACCGGAGCGCTCGACAAATTTTCTGAAGATATTTACATAGTCATCAAATCGTAAGTGTATTTTATGAAAATAAGTGTGTCAGATTTTCTATTCTATGGCCTATCTAGCTCAGACGATCAACATATTTTTTCCACGAGACGGAGCGATAATTTTACAAATTTCACGAGCTGGAACGGCGCTCCGGTGCGTTCCGTTCCATTTCGAGCCCTGGCAAGAACTAGGTACCTATCTCAAACTACCAGTGTTATTATCAGCAATACAAAGATATTATTTTTTTTCAAAGCCTTATTAGCTATTACGATAGGTTCCCATCGAATTGTGAGTTATTTCAAAATGCTGGTTGCATTATAGAGAAAAAGAAATAATTTTCCTACCAGATTCATTAATATTAAAAAATATAGCACGGAAAACCTAGTGGTGGTATTGACTATTGAGGTTACAATATGCAATTAAATTACTGAGATTTACTAATGAACGCATCATGTGAATAATAAAAGGACACTTGTTAAAATGAGCCTGTGCATAGACATTTAAATGTAATTCTATATTGCAACAAGGCTCATTATTTCAAATCAGCAGTCATGTCTTCACATCGGTCAAAGATGTCCGTTTAAATGTTGTCAGCTACGCACAAAATTCATTTAAACGTAGCTAATAAATTAACTACAGCTTTATTGCAATAGAACACTCACACATTGCGAATTCGCGTTCATGATTTTTACATATTCTGCTAAAGTATCATGGTATCTCTAGTTTCGGTTGTTGTATTACGACTGAGGATCGTGACCACTCCAAAACATCCATCTTCTGAGCTACCACGACTATCCACCCGTCACTGTCGCCTGCTTTTCTCAGGGCACAGTAAAGGTGGTGTATGCCGGTGTGTTTAAGTAAGAAAATAAATTACACCGCTTCTCTCTACAACAATATTCGATGTTGTATTATGTCCCCGAATATACCCAGCCAGACGATATCAGCCTGTACTGATGAGCATAGGGGTACCTAAACCCTTGCTACCTCGCTTCGGAGGACATTTGGTACCACTTGTTCACTTCAGTATACCAACGTCCTTCCTTTATTTCTGATGCCTACCCTAAACTATCAATTTCTAGATTCTCCGATTCACGACGAGAAAATTATCTGAAAAACTATACAAGTTACTTTATTTCGAGTCTCTGGATGATTGATTGATTCGGTGACTGCTATTTCCAATATTTATCCTGGTATAAGACGTCCAATAATTCGATTAATAAAGAATTTATTTTCTTTATTCACCGAATAATTCAAAAGGTTTTGTAATGTAACATTATTTATATTAAACATACCTATATAATTTAAAAATATATTAGATATATACTTACTATAAACTTTTATTATTATCATAATATATTTACTTTATAATGTAGATATTATATCTGAGGTGTTTTCAAATTATGTATGATCACAATACATCTATTTGATTTTTTTCCTTTTCGTTTGTAAGATACTTGGGGTTTTATTTATTATATCTATACTATAAATGTACTATACTATACTTATATCTAACTATAAATCATCTTCTAAAGGCCACTATTTGATAGTCATACAACATTGTTGGTACATAGCAATCGCATTTAAGCTGAGGATGATTCCTGAAGGCCGATACGTGTCAAGCCAATAAGATTTTTTTTTAAATAGTTATTGATCATAGGGTACGCGGTTATTATATAAAACCTTACCTTGGTACGGATTTGAATCTAAATGCAAAATGCATACATCATATTATCATTAGTTTATTTATTCGCACCTGCTGTCAATGTGATTTCAATAATTGAATAGATAACTCTAAATTATATTAAACATGCACAACTCGACTGATCATCATAATAATAATTCTTTATTGATCGTCTATTGCACATGATAATGTCATTACGTGGTAAATGCAGTGAATCTGCATACTGATTTATGCGTCATCAATAGTCTAATAATACTCATATTGAAGTGGCGAAATGTGTCAAGTTGAAGGTAGATGCGCTGTGGTAGATAACTGAAAAAAAGTCCTATGATAACCATATTTGCAGGTTTTAAATTTTAATTTTGTTCATCTTCAGTAGTTTATTGAACAAAAAATGTTATATATATAATGGGGTTACTGCCAAAAGTTGGTAAGTATCGAAATCATTTATGGAGTAATTGCAATTTGAAAGTTTGACATGCCTTAGGCATAAAGCCCACCAAAAAAGCGCTCGGTGCGCTCACTACTGAGTATGCCCCCTCCCACCCGCGCATTACCCTTCACCTATGTAATAAGGGGCCCAAGAAGCACAAAATAATTATTATTATCAGCGTCTCTCATAACAAAGCAATACAAATATTATATTATTTCTCGAGGCTTGCAATTAATATTCACGATGACATCATTCTACCAGCGAAATATTGGACACGCAGCAAACTAAACAATGGGTTCACTGTTATTAAATAATGGCTTCTCGCCCGTCTATCGACGACGCTTCCAGGAGCGTGATTTTGCTTGCCGTGTTCAATGAATGGACTACGTTGTATTTTCGTTAATTCGTGCCACTGAGAAGCCAAACGACGGTGACTCATGGGGCAGGCGGGCACAATGCGTCGTCAAATCCAGTGTGCGCTGGCGTATTTGATTACGTTGTATTTTCGATGATTTACGCGCCTTTTGTGAAATTTTGCGCGAGCGCCCCACTCGCTGCGTTAAGTGAGTTTTACGCCTTTTAAATTCAGACATAATGCTAATTTCTTTGTACTTTATTTGCATGTTAATATATATATCGGATGGCCTTCATTTATTTTTCTAGCAGACGTATGTATATATAGGCACATAATCTGTTAACTCTAAACACCTAAATTATCGACATACCAACTTTTGGCAGCCCCTCGATATTACCTTTTTATAATAGATATTCCACGAAAAAAAGACAACGCGCACTAAAATAGATATTCCAACCACGATTCGAACATAGAAAATTCCCTTGACAGAGAAAATATTTGGCATCGAATCCAGTGCGTGTTAATTAATGTATATATTTAAAAAAAATTACATCACTGTAAGTATGTTAGGCTAAAATACCTATAGCCTCGGGCACGCGGTGACACTGGTTCTTAAATTGTTTGTCTTTTTACAGTGCATGTATAATCGTATGTATGTGTCGTATCCGTGTAATCCCACCTAAACACTCACAGTCTTTTTAATTGTATTAGTGTCAATTATTGTGCTGTAGCCGGTTACGTATTAATGTCATAAACACGTATCCGCCTGGTTAGGCAAATGGATAATCAATTTATAATACTTAAATACCTACAGGCAGATGATGGAAAATTATAATATTTTTGAAGAATATAAAATAACGAGGTTATTATTTAAATACGTTAAAAGGCAATTATTATTTTTTTCAGAAGGAAGGCTTTAAATAATAGCCTAGTATTGAGTCGTCGCCACTGCCAAATTGTCAATATTATCCAAAATTATCATTTGTGACAAAATCATAATTGGATGTCACACAGCCGAAAGAAACCATCAACATCAAGCAATGTAGATATTGATATAACATACAATAATATTTTTCAGATCTTTTTAATGTTACCTGTGTCTTTTTTATGTCAAACATACAATAATTCAATGAATTTCAAAGTTGTTAAAAAAATATATGCAATTATAATTCAATGGCCCTCATGGACGGTCACAATCAGGGAACTCAGAAATTCTGTTCTGTGGTCACAATAATAACAGATCACATTATTGCTAGAATTGACATATCGAAAGATAATGTATCAACACATGTGGGTCTATTATATACACAAGGCGGCTATCGGAGGCCATCGACGGATATTTACGTATTGAGGCGGTTAATTGTTCCAAGTCATATTATATAATAGTCAATCAAAAAATATTCATTTATTTATTAAATATCTAAAATTATGCCATTAAACCATACACAATTTTAGATATTTTATAAATAGAAGAATATTTTTTATCGTCAATTCGTTTAGTCTAGTATTCACTTATTAACGAATATTTGTCGTACTAAGGTTAAAAATATAAATTTATAATTTAAGAAATACATATTACGCGGCATAAGCGTTGGACTATCATGCCGTGGGTCCCAGGTTCGAATCCTGGGTCTGGCAAGTACACATATTGTTTTTCAATATGTGTGTGAGTCAGGGTATGGACCTTATAGGTTGAGCAAGTGGCTGACATCCATTTCTCGTAAAAAAAAATCTGTTAATACAAAACCTCTACTCTGTGGAGGCCCATATGATCCTATTAGGATCGGACATGGTCGAAAAAAAAAAAAAAAAAAAATAAAATAAAATATAAAAATATTTGTAGGAAGTAGATTCGAACCCGCGCCAACAGAACATTCAATTTGTATACAATTATTACTGCAGCATGACTGCAGCCGACCGCTCGGCGGACGTGCTCGTCGCGACGATATGGAAATTGTAATAAAATAGTAATGGTTACATTTTTGCGTTACACTCGAATTTGTGCACACAATTTTAATATCGCTTCAAGCGGTAAAACATATTATACAAGTTAATATCAATCAATTTGTCAAACGGTATCGATATTTCTATGTATTGATACTTTTTGACTACCTTTTGACCAGGTGTATATATACCAGGTGTATAATATAATGAAGATGTTTATTTTCACGATATAAACATGGTTTTTGAAAACCATATATCCCAGCCTAGTAACTGCATTCAAAAATACTTTTTAGAAGTAATATAAAGAAGTTCACGAAGCTTCAAGATTCAAGAGATTTAAGGATAACTGGTTCTAGTTACCGTGATCCCTTAACGCAAGCATTACGCAAGGAGGTGACGAACAACGGGGGTCACCCATACTTTTACTTAATTGATATTTTAAGGCACCGTGAAAAAATGTTCATACACCAACGGTGCCGTTAAACAAATAGTTTGAAAACCACTGAAAAAATATATTTAGTAGACCTGGCAGGGACGAATGCTGGCCTAACATTGTAAATAATTTAAAATTGTCGTATCTGGCTGGTACTATTTTTTCGCTTCGATTTATTATGAATTGTATTTTTTTTTAATTTATCATTGATTCGTTTCGACGACAGGTGTGGGTTAAGTTGGGAACCCGGGATATTAACTGTTAGACGTGACGTTTTTTTAACGCGGTCCCGAATGGCGCTACCTGCTTGAAGCAAGATAGAGGATAACAATAATTACAGTCATGAACATTGCGACACCAGCGTCACCGTACAACGAGCCAAGCCAATGCTGACGAATTACACGCCCGCTAGCTGTGGAATTTATATTATAAAAGGCAGTGTACCTTTTTACAATGTTGAATATACGGCGTAGATACCTAATATATATTTTAAACGCCATATATAATATAACAATAAAAAATCAAAAAATGCAGCAGCTGTTACGTGTTCACTTTCAATTTAAATAACCACTTTGTATACAGAATTGACCCGAGCAAGAAGAAAGAATATCGTCGACCTACTGGATAAAAACAAGCAAAATCCATATCGTTTCCAAAATCTTGGTTTCAGTTCAAATGGAAAACATTAACTTTTATTTTCTTCATAGGTCTGATGCTGGAGAGTGAACGAAAGGTGTTTGAAAAGATGGATGGAAAAAGTCCGATGTCCAAGTACTGGATGCCACTGGTCTGGGCCACGAATATCATCAACCGGGCACGTAAGGAAGGTCTCATCGTGAGCGATCACATCGTCCAGACACTCCTGGTCGAGTTATCAGATATCAGAAGGAGGCTGGGAGCACTTATTGGCTACGATACTGTCTGTGTGCCACTGGTTTATACTCAGGTAAGTTTCTTTCTCCAAATAAACATGATATTCTTTGTGTACCTATAAACCAAGATCGACTATATTCAGGCTGGGGTAGGAAGCTGCAAATCTTGATCATAGTGGTAGTTGTTATATATTCTTGCAATTCATGCAATATGGTAATCTGTTTGTAGGAAATGGTAATTGTTGTAAAATGGTTAGGTATAATTTAATTTGAACGAAATATTCAATCGAAAATCTTCAATTACTGTGAACATGTTAACGTATTGCATTCGAAGATAATAAATGACTAGCACCAGCATTGCAGCTCGCTATTCAATGTCCCGGCCTGACTATAGTCGGCCTTGATTTAATTTCAACCTATGGTTTCGAGAAAACCAAGTTTAAACGCATGGTTATTTTTTTAAATATTTCCACGCTTAATAATGTAGCTATATAAATTGTATTTTCTCCATTGTGTATTTTCGTGTCTTTTTTAAATTATTGCACATACAGAAATAATCCTAAATAAAAATGTGTGTACAATAACGGTTAAAATTAGGATAATAATTTAATTAGTACCTACATATTATCAAGTATAAGTATTGTAAAAACAGAAAATTCAAACAAATTAGTATATATATTTTTGAATAACTCGTTGGTACCATTTAATGTCTTTAAAATATGCGTTATCTCTTTAAAATATTAATCGAGGTAATAATTCGTTGGTCTATCTATGCATTTCAAATAAATTTCTTCTGATGATTGTTAAATTTTGTGAATTGATTAGTTAGGTACCTACTTTAGTATGTACATTTTGTTACAATTTAATTAACTTAACTCAATTTAACTTGCTGTTAGAAACTGACATATTTGAATTGCCATCAAATATTACAAATGTATGTAGTTTTGGTAGCTCTAGGTATATCATTTCCGATAGGCATTGCAATATTTTCATACGTAATCAAAAAAACCATTATAACTTTATTATGAAATGAAATTCAACACAATGACAATAGATTCATAATATGAAACTTCTTCAGATTCAGTTAGCGATTTTTCCGAATCACAATTGATCGGTAGGCCTAGAGGGGCGCTGGATTCACGAAATAGTGTTGAATCGTGCTAAGGGACGTGGTAGTGAAGTGAGATGATGATTAAAAGAACCTACGTACTCGTACTACGTAGAAAACCTTTACCACGTTTCTGCACAGAACGCTCGTGTTTTATCTGTAAACATTTTCCGAATACCTAATTAAACATGTGATTCATCACAATTTCCTTCGGACAAATGTCAATAATATTACGTTGATAGTGTTATACTAGAAACAGCATATATATATATTATGTACACAGTGCATGTTATTTTATAATTTTATTGAAAAATATAAAATATAATAATATTTTATAAAATCGAATTGAATGCCCTACTTAAATCAGTGGTGCACAACCTATTTGACATAAGGGCCATTGTATCAATTTTCTAATTGTTCACAGTTCGCAGTGGGTAGAAGTATTGGAAAAATAATATATTGCCTGCAGTCGATTTTCCGTTTAATTACTTGGTAACGAATATTTTTACTACCGATAGGTAGTGCAATCGATGAGTTGAAATAATTTCTGCAAGAGAATCCTATATGAAAAAGACGGGAGGTAAATGATTGAATTAAAATTATATAAATGCATCAGTAGCCTGATGCTGAGTACCTTCGATACACGGAAGTACATTGGAACATGTATATGTCTGAGAGCGATTGAAGACACATATCTACATTCCAATGTACTTCCATTTACTTACTTTTTTCAAAATTGATTTTTTTACCCAGTCTCTCAAAAGGCTACCGACCAATGATGTAGATAATGTTTGTTACTTTTTAAATTGAAATTAAGCCCTAAATCCTAGTCATAATAGTCATAATAGTCAAAAAATATTCATCTATTTATTAAATATCTAAAATAATGCCATTAAACCATACACAATTTTAAATATTTTATTGATAGAAGAATATTTTTATATATTTGTCAGCAGTGGGATTCGAACGTTCGCAATTAATATTTATTATTTATATATAATATGTATATTTCGTTTTTTTAATCACTTAATTAGATATATAAAATATAAATTATTGCACATGTCGGGATTATTTCCAATCGTTCAGATGAATCAGTCATGCGACGCCTTACTAAGTGGGCTGTTGATTCCGCGACATACATTTTCGTGTGCAGGTTACATCCACTTGTTGCTTCTGTGGTCTTTCCACGATATACACAACATGCACTTTACCACTTTGCGATACTTCTAGTTTATGGATTTATTTTAAATTTATTTAAAAAAAAATGTTTATACCGAGTCTCTAACTCTATTATGGACTTTTATGTCTCAGCCATTTTAATTACAAATCAATTATTGCATTCGGAGGAATGTGTAACTTTTCAGTAAGATCAAACGTAATAATTCTTGATATTGTGTATATTGTATGATAATCGCCCTATAAGCCGTTTCCACAATTAATTTTTTTTGGGACAATTTTTTAGAAATCTCCCGGCTT
Organism: Rhyacophila brunnea; assembly: GCF_057557595.1. Lineage (NCBI taxonomy): Eukaryota > Metazoa > Arthropoda > Insecta > Trichoptera > Rhyacophilidae > Rhyacophila > Rhyacophila brunnea. The sequence continues at coordinate 41,291,786 of NW_028232751.1, forward strand.
GGTCTCAAGCTACCAATTCACTCCTGGTAGGTGAATAAATAAAAGTATATTTTTTTTTAAATACGTCGAGCGTTAAACTTTCTTATCACTGTAATAAAAATATTTATTATTGTGCAAGAATGACTACAGAGAATTTTAAGATCACCGTGATGTGTTATTGAGTTCTATTGAAATCAATAACAATACATATTATGTCATCAAGACTTCAAAACACTAAGTAAATTAATTATAATTATATTATATAGGTCAGTGATGTTTAACTAGTCAAAATTCCACTTTTTTTAAAATATAAATAATTGAGTGAAGAAAATGTTACTTGTATTATTCTTCTCTTGCTACCGTCTTATGTTCTTATATAAAGGTTGGCGACCAAATCGCAGGAACCCCTATCCTGCCGCCCTGTGTGTGGTAAACGTCACCATTTGAGGTTCATAATAAGCATTTCATAGTATATCTCATCTTAATTCTTTATAATCATAAACGAATATTGTTAGTATGTACGGTGATATTAAGGTTTTGTTTGGAAATAATTTCCCTAAAGGGAAGGGTTTGCGTAGCACAGTATTAGTGTCCATTAAAAACAAATCAGAAATAAACACTCGCACGTTCTGTAATTCGGCTGCCATCTTCAATAAATAGTAAACGATTTTAGTTTTTCGGCCATATCTCATTAACGGTTAAAATAAGCGAGTGTTGATTTTTGATATGTTATTACTGGACACTAGTATTATACTATGTAAAGCCTCTCCTAAGGGGATATTTTCAATTATGACAGGGAGAAAAAAATTAACTAAAAAAAGTAATTAAAAGCCGCCAAAGAGTGCGATACTTCGTACCCTTGTGGCACAGCCTTAAGGGTTCCGTCGCCGTGGCCGGCCCTCCCTCATCCTGCATCGGTGCTACAGGAGCGACCTACGTGCTGCAGGTCTGAAATGACGGGAGGCGCAAGATTTGGCGATGGACCGAGGGTAGTGGCGTGAGCTTGTGCTTGCCCTATGCCCCAATGTTGGGACGTGACAGGGTGGAAGAAGAAGAATTATTTGTGATTAAATGAAACAAAATTTTATAGTAGGTACTTATTCCACGTTTTAATTAAATTCGGTACATTAACAAGAGGACGAAACCGGTACAGAATTTCATTAAAAAGTGGAATAAGTACTATAAAATTGTGTTTCATTTAATTACAAATAATTAATCAAATAATACAATGCAGTTCCACCATGAATTGACAGTTGACACTATAAAAGAAATTTAAAAAAAAAAATAAGTAATCTTTTTAATCAGTGTCATCCTTGTTGCACCCCCTGGGGGTGTCGGAACTCTTAACTTACATAAATGCTTTGTATCTAAGGCTATGCCCATTATTCAGATTGACAGGTGCATTCTCGCGCATTATTTATCTGAATAAAAGTGGGAAAAAAACCTTTGACCGCATCAATACACACGGCGAGCATAAATAATGGGCGATAAGATAAAAATAAAATACACAATGCACTTCCTATGATTGTGTTGCATTCGATTCTAATATTCTGTTACCATAACATACCTGTCGTAGGTACCTACTCACCTGCTGACCGACCTTCGGATTTTTTTTTAATTTCATGCAAATTACCCTGCAGAGGGTATGCCATAGTGCACATACGTCAGGTATTTTTTCAACAAAAATTAATTACATATTATCGTCACCTTAATGGTCATTCCTTGTATCTCCGTATCGATGAACTTTTCAGAAAGGAAACTACTGTTTTTAATTTAAAATACTGGCATATAGGCCAATTAAAAAAACGCTATTAGTATTTTTATATTATAAAGAGTAAAACTTTTTCTTTACGAGGTATATATATATATAAATATATAAGATAGAGGAGTTACCTTGTTTGGTTTTTTATACTGGGAGTTAGAATATTTAAATCTTCAAACTCAATGTTATAATTGCAGTAGTTTTATACTTCCATCGAAATTCAATTGTTAGTTTTAAATAATATGTTTATTGTAATTCTTTTAATGGGAGTAAAATTTACGCTTTCCGGTTTCTTGGGATAAAAAACAAGATAGCGACCAAAAGGTCGCCTAGTAGTATAAATTATATTATATAAGCTGTGGAATTTCCATCAATGTCAGTCCAGACCAGCGATGCTCAACCTGCGGCCCTTTAAGCTTTTATGTGCGGCCCGAAACACATTTATTATCAGGAATTTCGTATATCTTGAGATTCGTTTCGACTTTGACGCACAGTGCACAACAGCACACGATTAATTTAAAAAAACACGCATAATTTTTAAAATTTCAAAAATGTTTTGTAAAAAAGGGGGCTTAATGATTTTTTTCGTCACACCAGTAGTGATGCGGCCTGCGTTACTTTACAAATATATGTATTTAGCCCGAAGAAAAAACAGGTTGAGTATCATTGGTCCAGACAGATACTCCAAAAATAAAGAAAATCATGTGACATCATTAATTATAGACGACCACTTACGGTGGATGAAAAACTTCTGGCATTATATTATTTTGTGTTAACAATTTATTTTCCTTGGATGTGAAAGAAAAATTGTCACGTAAATGTTGTAGAGTAATTTTCAATATCCAAACACAATCTTATCTTTGAACCAATATTGTGGTATTTAGAATCAACATAGTTTAATGCTCAGTCATTTACAAAAAAACAATATGCATTTTTTCGGTTAGTTTAAATAATATTATGTCGTATAATAACACATAATATATAAAATAATGGTGGTATTTTGACAAACTCGTTATTTTACAACAAATTGCATGCAGGTTCACCTTGTGATGACGGATATTTTTTTTTCGTACAAATATTACTCTGTATTAAAAAAATGTTTTAATAAAAATCGATAAAATTTATTATATTTATTTATGAGATTCTATACATTCTCTAATAGAGATTATTTCAAGGTAACCTTAGTGAAACACTTCTAACACATATTTTACTGATTATCAAACTAGGTTCTTACTAAAATCGGCAAATTTTATTTATAAAAAAATAGTTCTTCAGTAAGTAATTATATTGGATGATTTATTTTCCCGTAAGGGTTTGTTTTCGGTAGGTAAGTTTATAGGAAAGATATTCCTGTCATTTTGTTCACTATATTTTATCGTCATCTATGAAGAATTACACGCTGTCATGTTAATTTTTTGGTCACAAATTATTAAAACACAAATCTTCCTGCCTATAATTCTTCGACCCCAATCGTGTTAATAGAAAATAGGTACCTATATTGATTTTATTTTTATTTAGCTATCGTGCCTCTACACCGCGATATAAAAAAAACAATATTTATAACATATTATTTACAATTAATTATTTGAAGTCATAAATATTATTATTTTCAATTTTTTTCATCTAAAATCTTGAATATAAATCTTATCTTATATTTTAAGATATTAACGATTGCACGACTCCATTTAAGTGGCTTATAAAGGTTCGAGGGATACTGATATTTTCAAAAATTACTATAAAATAATATAATATATTATATAACAGATAATATCTGTAATAATATTATGACGCTCTTTGAAATTTCGTACATAGTTTGTAGAGGTAGGTTTTGTCGAAAGTGCGGCCACACCGGCAACAAGTCGCGCGACAACTCGTTAAATTTTACGATAATTATCATAATTGCTTAAGAAATTTTACGATAATTATCATGCTTATCGTAAAATTTAACGAGTTGTCGCGCGACTTGTTTTCGGTGTGGACCCGGCATTAGGATTTGCGTATAATAATAATCCCAGTGGCGTGTAATAAAAAACAACACCAAGCATAAGCTCGGACGTAATTTTAGTCGGCGAATGAACGCGGAACGGATAGATAATATGGCATCGGAATTGCAATTATTTTTATCAGTGTTATTGTTTCCAGACGCAATTTGATATCATTTCTTTTTGAAGTGCAACGTAAAAAGCCTTAATCTGGCGAGTAATGTTTGTGTATAGATGCGTGCCGGGATTTTCAGACACGACTGGTTTTCTTTTTATTATGAAATTTGTATACGCAAAACTTGATATGTATTGTCTTGGAAATAATTGTCTACAAAGCATAAAGCATCATAGAAAAGTTTATTTCCGCTCCGAGCCGGATGTACCTTATGGACTTTTATTGAGTGGATGTTCGGAGTGTAGGCGATCATATAGACATTCATTTTATATTACACAGTCAAAAAGTTCACAACATGGTATTAAAAATAATAGTATAAAAAGTGGTAGTTACCAACAAGACGGGCTTTGTACATCTATTAATTGAGGGCAAGAGAAAACCTGGGCCGCCGAAAATGAGATGGCTAGATTGCGCCATAGGAAATTTAATAATGCTCGGACAAAGCAACTGGAAAACGTCAACGTTGGATCAGCCAGGATGTACAAAGTTTTTGGAAGAGGCCAAGATCTGCCAATGGTTATAATGTCATAAATAAATAAGTATACACAATTTATTTACTTTCGTCGTAATAATGAAGATATCTTTAAATCCTTAAAAATTATGTTTACAGGTGAGAATTTTTCGGTATTGCGAAAAACTTCTTACTTGTTAAAATGTAAATAATTACAAAAAAATGTCACTGAAGTTAAAAGATTTTTATTTGGGTACATACAAAATGCTTTTCATTATTATTATCTATTATATTTATTATTATCGACCATATCCGATCCTAATAAGATCATATGGGCCTCCACAGAGTAGAGGTTTGTATTAGCAGATTTTGTTTTTACAAATTTTTGTTGAAAAGCCACTTGCTCAACCTATTAAGTCCATACTCTGACCCACACAAAAATTGAAAAACAATATGTGTACTTGCCAGACCCAAGATTTTAACCTGGGACCCACGACGTGATAGGCCGACGCTTAAGCCGCGCGGCCATCGTGGGGTACATGAGCTTTTCATTAGCTATTCATAATCATACAAAGAACAAGAAATATGAGCGAAATTTTATGGATCAGACACACGGCACTGCTGTTTGCGGTGCTTTGACGCAGGTCTCACTTGATTCCAAACGCATTTGATTAGAATCTCAAATTGTATTAAAAAAAACCAACGTCTTACTGTATCTACCCTCGCAAACTGCAGTGTTACCAAACCAGAATCCCGGTATCGAGACAACTAATTCCAAAATCACTGTAGAAAATTAATTCTGCCTGAGATTGCAATCCCTAGTCTAAACGTGTTGTAGAAAAAAAATCTCAGTATACACCCAGTTTAGCTGTTATTTTTAATATTTTTTATCTTTTTTCCAGAAGAATATCGAATCGTGACTTTTTTATTGTTTACACAAGTGCTTCTCACTTACATGTTATTTGCTATTCATACAAAATTCAATAGCCAAGTAGCTCATTTGCTCACTCACTATGGCTCACTCACAAGCTCACATCTTGTTATGATACTTTCAGTATATAAGTAGTAGATTAGTTAATATAAATTTCAATATTATGTTATGAATGACCACGACTTAATATGTTCGACTTGTACCAGAACGAGAGTATAAAAATAATATTATAATGCAGATGACAGGACAAATCGCGTCAATTATTGCACAACAGATTTAATTGTTTAGTAATAGAAAATAGCATACCTACTTCAAAAAAGTATCATTTTTTTTAACAATACTTTGATACCTTGGCATCGATACGATACCGGTGTCGATATTTTTTTATCAGAATCGAACAGTGGCGAAGGGTGGAGGTAGGCTGTTAATATCCGACACAAATTGTGCACACTAAACTTTATCAGCCAAACGTATTTATTTTCATTGAACAACAGGTGCAATGTGTAGATAGTGTTTGTTAGTTTTTTTTAAATTCAATTAAACCCTGCCCAACCCAAGTCATAGTAGCATAATAGTAAAAAACGTGTTCGTTTATCTATGAAATATCAAAAATTATGCCATTAAACCGTACATCATTTTAGATATTTTGTAGAAACAAGAATATTTTTTATCGATTATGGTTTCGCGTGGCAGGGTTTAACTGATTTTTTAAAACTAACCAACACCATCTATAAATTGTAGTCTTTGATCAATAAAAACAAATACATTATGACTGACATAGTTTTATGTGTACTATTTCTGTCAAATCTTAACAGCCTACCTCCAACCCTTCGTCACTGTCGAATCCAATGTATAGAATATTTTTTTAAAGCTACCAATTCAACCACCCTAAAAATGTTGCGGAATCATAGTACAAAATTTGTAGTCGTAACTCTTACTTACTATGCAATTTATTACTGTTTTAACACTACAATATTATAATCACAATCACAGTTGTAACTTTCTATTCAACATTTGGCTTAGCGATTACGTCACTCAATAAGGATGCATTTATATATTACTGTCCCTAGCATAATGTAAAACAATGTATCTCGTTTCATTTCTACCAGGCGTCGACAACCTTTTTCGAGCTGAAAATAGAATCAATATTTTTTATAAAACATGAAACATACAACAAAATCAATTATTGTTGTAATAACTAAATATCAATCGTATTTAAATGTAATATTATGTCACAAGCCAAATCGAGCCATGGCCTGCTCAATTGTCAACCTTCACGATACTCTGTCACCAGCAACATCCTTCTCCACATTATCTCCCCAGCGAAGTCTTGATGTTCCAGCAGGTATTTCCCTTTGCATTATCGGACATAGTAATTTGGGGTCTAGGACGATTTGGCACCGGACAATTGGACGCCACGGAATTCGAAAATAAATAGACGTTAGGTACTTGTAAGTACTAAAAAAAATATTCAATATTATTATTTATATTTCAATGATTATATTATGATTTAATAGTTGGTGAAAATGTAAATATGCAGACGTAAACAATGATTTAATCGTACATATGTTTAAGTTCCAACGAAAAAAGAGTTTTTTATTTTATATAAAGCCTTAGGCATGGTAATGCTCAATCCGCGATAAAGAATACATTATTTTAAGAGTAAAATAAATTCAAACTACTAAGTAATAGATAGAAACTTATTAAAATACCTCGTCTACACGTGTCTACGACAGTGCGGCGTCCAATTGTCCGGAGGCCAATCGTCCCATTCCCGTAATTAGGACTCGTTGCATGAATCCCGCCGGCCCGAGGATGCTCATATTGATTATCATCACCGTCCGTCGGGATCGATACACTGCTGGATGAAGGAGGCAATAACTTTAACACTAACATTTTTTTCGACTTATACGAGATATAAATGAAAACTCTGCCATTCTGGGCAGTGTTGACCTGTGTGTCCCTGATAACTATCTTAGAAATAGAGAGCATCAGTTGTTTATTCTCCCAAGGTGCAGAACCAACCTGCCACTGGTAATGCCAATTGGGAGGGCGATAACTATGTTCAACGAAATTGCTTTGGGTGTTGGTATATTCCACCTACGTGAGGATGAGTATAGGTGGACGTTGTTTTATAAATTCTTAAAATAGGGTCTGCTTAATTCTTCCGGTGTAATTCCTTGTACCTATCTAATTTATGTTTTTTGTATGTGCACATTTCTACTGTTTAATAACTTACTATATACTATGTCTATTCTGATCTATCTCTTTTTTATGTAATATTGTTTTATATTTCTTTGTTTCTAAATGTCATGTTGTTAACGTCTTAAACTTATAGTTTGTAATGTTCACAATATGTAAAAAAAAAAAAAAAATTGAATTGAATAACTCGTCCCACTCTTCAAGACACTACTGCATTTGTCTAGCAATTCTCCACTCGCCGAGCAACATGTCTAGCGCATTATCATTGCATCTGCTTGGCGACGAATCTTGTCTACCTCCTTATCCGTTGATATATTTTGCGGCATCATACTGTCAATATAAAGATTCCTTTCTTACTTAGATTGTTCGGCATTATTTTTGTATTAAGCTTTGTCAAAATTTTCTTGCTTATATGTGCCCCTCTTTCCTATACACACTCTCGACTTTGAAAACATGTAAATTTAGTCAAAGCACACTTGAGTGCGTGGTTACCTCAGTCTTGAGTAACTGTTTCTGAGATATTGCTAGTCATAAAAAATACTGATGCTTCACACAAGCGTAGGGCCCCGTGATACGCCCGATTAAGACCGGGTATTGTACAGGGCTGGTGAGATTTAGTTCTGACATTAACTTCAATGTTTCCTTTTCTGGTCTTGCATCGTTATGTCCAACATACACCTTTCCATGCCACATTGAACTTCTCTTAAAACAGATTAAATTATAGTTTGTCTTTGTATCAGTATGTAGGTATATGTATATCGTATCAAACATACATTATTTACCAATAATATCACAGAACAGATAATAAATAGAATTCCGATATGCTATATTATACCAATACAGTAAATATTGACGCAGGGTTTTGAATGTGTGAGTGTCCTACAAAAATGAACCACGCATTATGGACGTGCAATAGTGTTTATAATACACCAATATTAAATAAGCGTCAATGCATAAACCGAGAGCAGTCTTCAGTATTCGGCGTATGACGTATTCTTGACACGTGTTTAAATTTATCCCGTATTCTTCCTTACTCTAGATCGGTTACCTGCTTCTCCTTACCCGTTAGGTATTTCAGTTCATTATTGCTGAGTTCCCTGAATAATATAGGTACTATTCATTTATAATATAGGTAGTGTTTGTAAAATAGTTGGTCATTTTTCCATCGCAGTATGGTGAATGTATATATGTATTTAGTATATGAGTAGGTAGGTGCGTAATTTTTCAATTACATTTTCGTGTAAACAGTGAATCAAGATGTGAAAATAACAAATATCTACCATTCAGAGTGATTAACATTGTTAGCATTATTTTAAATATTTCGTAAATGATAATTACTTATATTATACGAGTAATACATAATATTGTATCCAATAACATAATTTCAAGAATAATAATTACAAACAGTTAATACTTAGTCTTACTATACAGGCTTCTCTTACATACTATTCTGAAAAGTGAAATAAATAAAGTGAAAGTTCTTAAATCAAAACTAACATAACTCAGCAGGTAATTTGCTATTATCACATCCTGGCTAGTATTCAAGACAGGTGATCTATTACATATTATAATTGAATTTATTTTATTTTATAATTCAATAAATCTTTAACTAGAGACAGGGCAGGATGTAGAGCGGCATTTTACAAACTTGCAGTGTTGGTGTATCCCTATCAAACATTGATTTATTCGGCGAGCAAAAGGTCTTATTAAATTTATTACTTAGGTAATAATATAAAGGCTTGGTAACGTGCTACCTTTTGTTTTCAATACAAAACACGTATCAATCAATTCGTGCAAAAGTTTCATTGCAGGTAACAGGCCATTTTTTTCTCAAACTGGAGGCCGCAGTACACTTCTGCTTTCTTTCCCCCATGTCCGATCCTAATAGGATCATATGGGCCTCCACAGAGTCGAGGTTTGTATTACCGTATATGTATTTGCCAGACCCAGGATTCGAACCTGGGACCCTCGACTCTATAGGCCGGCGTTTAAGCCACGCGGCCATCGTGGGTGCACTACGTGGCTGTAAAGGTTTTTCATTACACAATACATTCATAGTTTGAATTATCGCACATTTAAATAACATAATATAATTTTCCCAGTTCGCGATAGCGGAAATACATAATGGGAATTTTCGTCCCGAAATTTCTGATTATAGGAAACGAACTTTCTTAGAAGTGCGATAAAAATATATTTTTTTATTGTTTAAAAAATCGCCAGTGGTGCAAATATCCACAGTTTTTATTTGTCAATAAAAATAGTTTTCGATTAGCACTTTTGTCTGGTTATTTATTATACCTGAACTTCGTATCTGCGTATCCTGAGTATCGGTTCAAGTACGCAATGGTCTGTGTTTTGTATTACGCAAAGGGAGCATTTTTGAGATTGCTCCAGGTGCTAAACACCTTACTACGCATCTGAATTAAACTTATTACCTGACTCATTCATACTACTCGTATTTATCAATTCTTTGTCAATCAAACTATTCATTACCATCATCCCATTCAATACTATCAATATTGTAAAATTCACATGTTCATTCACAAATTTAATAACCTCTATCTACATATTCATTAGGATTATTATAGATAATTCTCGTCATGGAAACACTAGTGTTCATACCGCGGTCGTGCCAGTATGCCTGGCGGAATCAAAAATTTAAATCGAGACCTTTAGGTCTTCGTTAGATACCACGCGTAGTTGCCACACAGAAAGATAAAAATACTACGCGTGTTTTGAACTGGTAGCATTTGGTCTTCACAGAATACATGCGTTGACCTCCATGCAACCCTATGTTAGTTAACATCATAATGGATTTACTAATGCGCAAGATGATTAGCTTCGACGGCGGGATATGTCTGCTTCATGCAAACTTCAGAAGTTTGATAAACCTAAGACTGCATTAATATTAGATTTAATTCGCATGAGTCATGTGTGGACCTTTGAGCTATAAAGAACAACAGAACTCACCCGTAGTAATGTCCCGTTTGGCGTAGGCAGGTCATGCGTTGCTTAAGGGTGGCACATTTTAAAGGGCGACAAATGAAGGAACGGACACGCATATTACAACTTTTGAGAGCAGTGGCAGTTTTCTATGATGCAGACAATGCGATGCGGTTTATTCGTTAGAAAGCCCCGACATTTTAGTTTAAAAACTAATGGAATCATTAAAAATCCTGATAATATATCCTATTACTTCTGTTTTATAATTTAATAAATCCCCAATGGCGGTTTATAACTATCCAACAAATTTGCATAGATTTTTTGTGTAAAAATGGGGTGGCATACTAAGTTTACCGAAGGGCGGCACTTTGTCTAGGGACGTCACTGCTCACCCGGACAATGTAAGGTGTTAGGTTCGAATCAAACTTCGTCTACCTTTTTTTTTTTTAATATTACAGGACCTAAAAAGTTTTCATCCCATAGGTCCTAGACACTGCGACAATTATTGCCTAATAGATAAGTCGGCCCGGCCCTATTTATATGTATGGTACTGAATTATTGTTAATTCCGTAAAGAGTCTAGAAACGTTGTTACAACTTCCTAGTTCCTACTATTATTATAATTCATGCGAAGTTTCCAATAAAATTAATAAATTGCGTACAAGTAACATAAAACTTATTCGTATTTCTTGTCGTTACAATTTATTATATTGGCCTTCTGTCGATGAAGTAAAAATACTACTTATATAATTTCCGATACACTTCCTCCGTTATCGAATATCGAATTACTATTATAACTGTCAATATAATTAATTATTAATCCCGTATTGCATAGTGACGTATTATGGCACTTTGAGGCCCAATTGTGATCAATGATCACCGTGACCACTCTAATACAATACCGACTGCTTAATCTACAAACCATCCAACTGCACTTTAGACCAAAAATCATATTTGTATGGCATTTTATTTTCTATGCTCACACAAAATTTCGAACCCCTAAACGACCTAAACCTATAAATAAATGCGTTATCGTTCTTCACACAAAACAGCCAACTCTAGGTGCCAAATTTCCAATATCGTAAATGGAACAATTCCACTATTTATATAGATTTTCTTTACACATAAAATAGAAGCTAAAATAGTGTATTAATTTATAGCGTAGCTTATTTGTGTATTTTTGGAATTGTTAATTTCCGCTCGATAGTTAAATTATTAAGTTTTTTCTCCTTTCTGAACAATTTGCCCAAATTGAGCTAGCTGGTTTACAGATTAAGCAGTCGATATATGGGTTTTAGCCAATGACATTAATGGACAACGCACTCAATACAGTAGCTAGCAAGTAAATTCGCGCATAGCGACATTCGCACATGTATAGGTAGACGTCACGCAATTCCCATTATGCGATATCACGCATCGGGAATTTATAGTATATCACCTTTGTAGTAATGGCGTTAGAACAGTGTTTCTAGTGTCAATGTTAATTTGAGCGAACCTGTTCGAACCGAGCTATTCGGCAGACCCGACAAAAAGCATCGGGAATTTATAGCAATATTACCTTTATTGTAATGGGGTTAAAACAGATTATGGCATTCGGCAGACCCGACAAAAAAGTGTCATTTTTTTCCAGATGCTTCCTCCATATTAATGTCATTGGTTTTAGCCGCCTTTACGAGACGTCTCCACTCTTGCTGCATACTGTATGTGCCACCCAATACCCTAGTCTCAGAGATGTGCCAAAATATAGATCTCCAGACACTTATTTTGCATTACGGTATATTAAAAAAAGAATCTTTTGGATTATTGGCTATTTCTATCCTTGAGGCCTGCCAAATCTTAAAGAATTCCTACTCCCCTCACCTTTTGTACCCAGCACCCTGATCCATGCATAAGGATTTGATTTTCAGTGTAATGCTTTTATCCTTTTGGTTTTGACAAGTAATCGAATATTACATTAAGTACCTATATGAATTCATCAGTACATAATATTTCGTTTAATTTTCTTTAGAAACTTTGATGCTCAATACTGATGTAATTAATACTATACTTAATAATGGGTTTAGGTTTAGAGACATGGAAGCCTGAGGAACTGACTGATTTTGATGCACCCACGATATAAAATAAAATAAAAACCATTAATTCCGTCTATCAACGTAGGTACCTACTTAGTAAAAATGTATATATTGTAATATTTTTGATATTATTTGGAAGTTATTTTAGGATCCGTCAACAATACGTATCGTACGGTCTATTTATCAGTCACGAATATTTAAAACATTTTCTGGTGTTCCTCTGGGCTCAAACGTGGGGCCGTTGCTGTTCACAGCATTGGTAATTAAAAATGCTATGTTTTTGTTGTTCGCTGATGACTTGAAACTCTTTTTGGAAGTTATCACCTTAGATGATTGTCGTCAGCTCCAAGTTGATATAGATAATATATTAGATTGTGGCAGGCGTAACAAACTAGAATTCAATATTGATAAATGCAATCTTTTGTCGTTTACCAGAGCCTTAAAAGTGTTGTTTTTCCAATACTCGATACATGGCAGAATTCCATCACGAATATCATCTGTAAGGGACCGTGGCATTACGTTTGAGAGTAAACTGACATTTATTAGCCATATAGTTACCATTTGTAACAACGCGCTTAAGATGTTGGGCTTCGTCATGCGTACTTCCCGGGTCTTTTCGAATGTTGCTGTATTAAAACTTTTATTTAATTCTTTAGTTCGAGGCAGGTTTGAGAGTAGGTATATTGTTTGGGCACCGCATCAGTTAAAGTATGGCCTTATGGTCGAGAGGGTTCAGAAGAAAATCTTGAGACTCCTTTACTTAAGGTTGTATGGATACTATCCATGGCTTTATCCAACTGATTTTCTCTTAGGTATGCTTACAAACTGCAGTCTGCAATTTAGAAGAGATTTTTATTTAGCAACGTATTTTTTTCGACTTATACGAGGTATAAATGAGAACTCTGCCATTTTAGGAACTATTGACCTGTGTGTCCCTGATAACTATCTTAGAAATACGGAGCATCAATTGCTTATTCTCCCAAGGTGGAGAACCAACTTGCCACTGGTAATGCCAATTGGGAGGGCGATAACCATGTTCAACCAAATTGCTTCGGGTGTTGATATATTCCACTTGCGTAAGATGAGTTTAGGTGGACGTTGTTTTATAAATTCTTAAAATAGGGTCTCCTTAGGAAACTCGGTGTACTTCTTTAAACTGCTATATATCGACTGTGTTTAGGAAAAAGGACGTAACCCCCACTGAACAAATTTTACAGGAGAGGCAAAAAACGTTTTTTGAGAGTTTTTAGTTTAATATTTTTTTTAAAATAGCCATATACATTGGGTGCATGATGATTGATGATTTGGTGTAATATCTTTTCGATCTAATAATAATTAAAGAAGTTATTACAGAAAAATCATTAAAATTGCGGATAAATGCTTTTTTCCATAAATTAAAAATTAATTAATCTCAATTAAAACCTGAATTTAGATAATAATTCGGCATTTGTGGCTTACTTCCTTTATATAGAATGTGTATTTAGTTGTATACATTGTTAATATCTAATAAAAGCACTTTTCGAAAAATTTAGGGTTACGCCCTTTTTCCTAAACACTGTCGATATGTATAATTTTCACTGCGTTTGTATGTTTATATTATGTTCTCTTTTAATATTTTCATTTTTATCCCTTTTATTACTCTTATTTTTCTTTCTTCTTTATAATAATGTTTCATGACATGTTGTGAACGTCTTAAACTTATAATTTGTAATGTCCACAATATGTAAAAAAAAAAAAAAAAAAAAAAAAAAAAAACAAAATTGAATTGAATTGAATTGAATATTAATACTATCGAACGAGGATAATAGTAATAGATAAATAGTGAAGCGGGAGAGGGATACATCATACATCGTACATCTTTTTGCATGCTACATAGATATCGTCTATTACTGGAAGATACTTTCTAATAATATAATAACAAATAAACAATCGATTGATCATTACAAAAGCTTTTCCAATAATTACGATTAAAGTGATCTAACGTTGGTATAACAATCATAATTAGGCATCGCAATATTCCGACCATCGGAGTCCAGTGTTTGACTTTCATTGATCATGATCACCTGTCGAAGGTAAACTTCCACGAACAGGTACCTACCAGCCCAATCAGTGACCGGCGTACACTCGTTTAGTGTGCAATCATAATTCATATGAAACGACCGGCTTAGGGTTAGGGTGTCCATTAATACTGCTTTATTTGTGGACGGAACTTGCATTCTTGTGATGCAAATATTAACATTGTAATCAAAAAAATAAATCTTCATGATAAATAAATGTAATACATCTGTAGTAAAAGTGCTTAAGGGCCCACATGCTCGGCGTAGGTCAAAATAGAGCTTTTATGGTATTTTCAGAGCATAACCCTGGACATTCCTTAAACGTTATAAATAATCTATTTATATAATTTTGAAGCCTTATTATCCTTTATAACAATTTTAAACATTTGATGACTAGGCATATAAAGTATTTTTTATCACATAAAATAGTATTCTTTTAAACCTCTCGATCTAATGTCATATTTCAGTAGGTACATAAATGTGCAGTGCTGTTAATTTTTTTTAGATATATTAATTTTTAAACGCATTTACAAAACCATTAGTAAAATTAATGTTAACATTATATAGTGACATATTTATGATAAAAAAATATATTTTATAATCTTTGTGATCCCGAATTTGACAAGAATTAGGCATTTTATTATTCAAAAAATGGGCACGATTAACACATTTGAAGATAATTCTAAAGTTACTGATTATAAGCTATGTTTTTGACCATTCAAATGTGATAAACATCCTACGAATAATGATTGCTTTATAATAATTATTGACCTAAGAATAAGGTAGTATGTTTTTGAAATACGCCATTTCTATTTGCATTTCCCAGTGGTTAAGATACAACATACGGCTGTAGCCATACATTGACAAACGATAAATGAAGTAGGGAGTAAGATCATGTTAACTCGCGTGTTTGAACATGTACCGTACCAAAAAAAAAAGTCTAGGTATATATTTCTTTTACATTATTTATGTATTATTATGTTTTTGATATTGTGTTATATTCAATGTTTTGAATAAGTAATTTTACTTAGAGTTAAAAATGATTTTCCCAATTTAAGCTATTTCTATAAATTAAAATATCTATTTATTTTTCCTACATGTGACAAAATCATACACAGAACCATAATTCTTTACACACATTAAAATCTTAATTTCGTAAAAACGCGACTTACAAACTTTTACCCTGCAAATATAGAAATATTTTAAGGTTCCGCTTGCAGAATAGGGTTGCCTCATATGCAAAAAAAAAAACATTAAATAAGGCAGCGTTTCTCAAATGGGTCCCGCGATACCTATCGTTTCCGCGAGGGTTGCTGGTTGTTAATTGTAATATGTATATAGTGTTGGTAAAAGGGTTGATTAAAGAAGACAAACTAAAAGTATTTCAATAAATTTTAAACACAGTCACAATAACTTAAAATCACATACCTGATATGCGACGATATCGGTAATCTGTCATGCTTCACATTAAGGTGTTCGGTGGCATCACGTCGTAAAATCCTCGTTTAAACAGCTGCAAGACTTGTTAGCATATTATGTTCTGGATCATAGACATATCGATAAACAAAGATTTCATGTTTATCCAAAAATACATAGTTGCCAACATATTTACGAAATGAAATGAAATATGTACCATCACTCCAAGGCGAAAGGTTAACATTTTTAATGCGAGAAGAAAAGCAAGACTATTTTCCAAGACTTGAAGAACCCAAACTTAAACTTAGATAATCAAGTCACACGAGACGTCAAGAATATTATTTATTCTCTCGATACCTACCAGTTCGGTCATAGGAAACCGTTGTAGTAAACCATTAATGAAAACAGTTGAAGACACGATACCCTTTAGTTATATTAAAGTAGCTATGGTCAAAACAAACTACGTGGTTGAAATATATATGATATTATCATGTGCTATCTCCTACTGTTTGCAATCGATCGAAAAAAAATGTCCCGTAATCTGATGTTGAAATTGGTTACATGTAAATTGTACGTAAAACATTTCACCGTGTCACAGTTCGCCGTGAGCTTTCTTATCGGAAAAAGATAATCGTATACTATACGGTCTCCAATTTTATTAGATTCAATATGAACATTGATTCAATTTTCATAGCTGATTTTTCATGAATTTAAGAATGAAAACCTAACCTATCCTAACAAATAATCCAGTATATCGGCTATTTTCAAAATTTGTTTCCTACTTCCTGTAAAGTGTGTGCCGACAAGAACCGTGTTTTATTTAGACATGAATTTTATGTCAGTAGGTACTATACGACCGATTTTTAATATACGGCCATACATTTATACAACATTTCACGGTGAACGGGCATGGTTGAAATTATGTAGGTACGTCATATCAGTTGAATACGATCATTTAACTGCTATATTCGCACCCCAGCAGCGAAGCATATAACGCGGCACAATCCGTGTCTCCTGTCATGTAAGACGTGTAAAGCGCAACCCACATTGAGGTGCATGTCACGCTGCATGTCGCCTACTATCACGCTGTCGCGGCGAAAATTTAGTCTATGGTTTCGTCAATTTGCAGAATATTTTGAACATGCACCATCTCGTAAATTCACTGATGACACTGATGCAGAGTGCCTACTATAAATACTGTATTAGTAATTTGAATTATTATTTATGATCCATGCTAATTTTAATTCATTTTAACAGTTTCTACGTGTGCGTACGTTAAAATACATGCGGCATAACATCCATAGAAAATAGAACCCAACCTGCAGACCATAGATAATAGACAACGTTCTTATCGAAAATGCATAGTGCCAACCGCTAAAAACAAAAAAAACGTGATTTTGACATGACATTCGAAAAGTGCAGGCATGTCGAATATGATTAAAACGTTCAAAACGTCATGCAGGTGCCGATGCAGTGCAGTTCAACGTGAAGTGACCTCATTGTTGTTTTAGTGATTATGGCAGATTTAGCCAACTGACAATGGTCGTTTAAAGGTTCAAAATGTGCTACGGGATGGTAGCATCAGTCTGATAACAGTGATAACACCAAGAACAACGACGTTACACACTTTTTTCCCGTAGCGGCAGCCCGTGACAGTAGGCGACAAGCACCATGTAGCGTAGCTGCAGGGTATGGAGTATCACACTCTCGGACGACAATCTGAGCACATGATCCAGTCGCATACATCGCCTCGTCAGCACGGATTGAAATGGGACAGTATTTGTAACGCGACGGAGACATCGATTCTCAAACCTGAAAACCCGAGACCTTTGGGCATTCGGTTAAATGCTAAGTATCACTATCATACACGAGCACAGTTAACACACATATTTGAAATTTACAAAATACATCGTTGACTTCGTGCGCCGACATAACAACATGAGGTTGCGTTTTGATTTCATCTATACCCTGTACAGGCCTACCTCGACGACTGTCTCCCGCACATACAGCGTGGGAAATTTGTGCCGAGTGTGGTTGGTAAAAACGCAATGGCTAAAAGTTGTAGTGGGCGCATAGCGTTATATAGACCCAGCCATCCCGTTGTTGATTACAAGCTCTACATGAAAAAAACATCCCGCAATTTGATGTTGAAAGTATGTGCCCCTGATACAAGTTTAAATAGTTTCATACTGACAACACAACAATAATATTATTATTATGACCCTTTTGCTGACCCCAAATTTTTTCATACCTACTTGTGTTGGAATTATTTTTGAAAATTTCACCATAGTTGTTAACATTAATTTATTATTTTAAAAATACCAAATGTAATATTTTTTTATGTTTAAATATTCACGGACACTCAAGTAGATACATAGACGCCACAAGGGGTCGTGCTAACTCTGTGTACTTACATACCGATGAGCTAGTGCACATATGTTGCATGTCCAGTTTTGTATGTTTTGAGAAACTATTATATATTCGATTGAAAATCAAAGAGTAAATGGTCATGAATGGAGATATATTTTCTCAAGTAGGTACCTACTTAGCTTGTTGTAACGAAAATAATAATATTTATAATACATATAAATGAATTTGTGTGTAATAACTTGATTTCAGTAAAAACTGGACATTCTTTACTGGACAGTGCGTTAACTCGTCGATGTTACACGCGGTGATTAAAACGGTTATATGTAAATTGTACGTATTGCATTTCACCGTGTCAAGAATACGTCATTCTAACCTTGTCCTTCATTCTGACAACTATTTTCAGTTTATGCACTGCCGCACATTCAATATTGGTGTATTTGAAGATTGAAACACACTCTCTTGCACATCTATAATGTGTGTTTCATTTTATTTGGACACTCACATATTCAAAACCCTGCTTCAAAATGTAGTGTATTGGGGTATAGCCTATAATCGGTTCTGCGCCTGTAACCGTGTGATGTTGTATCGGAAACAGATGGCCTATAGCATTGAGATCAAATTATGTCTAAATAAAACACTTAACATAATAAGTCAAGTCGTACCGATCAAATTAATGTTCTATGTTCTTACCGAATCTAATAAAATTAGGCCATTACTGTCTGCAAACAAGTGTCGCATCTAAATTGTTATGTAACATACGTACCTACTTCACGGTGAATTAAGGCTCCACAAACAACACGTTATTTTTTGATCTCATTGATATACAGGTGAACTGTGCTACGAAAAACTCCATACGTACAATTTACTCGTAACCCTAACACAATAGAGCTTTCTAATAACTGTGATGATACTTGGTTATACATAGCGAATACTTTGTAAATGTAAATAATGTGTAAAAATTAAATAAAAATAACAAATTTAATTAATAAATATTCATTTATCGTGTATCTACTCTAAATTAATAAGGTGACAATTATAAACACTCTAGCATTTAAAATTATAAGTTTTGTTATGTAATTAAATCATACTCGTAGATCAAGTCTTCTGGACCATACTAAAAATTCAGTAACTCTTCGGTCAACGGATTAACGTTATTAAAATAATGAGAAAGTGAAATGAACAATAGTGGATTGGTATGCGTAAAAATATCTACCTTTATGTATGTTGTATATTCTAATATGCAATTATAAACATTGTGCTAAGTAATGCATTAAAGCAGCGTTTCCCAACTGTTTTTGGCTCGCGTACCACTTGGTAGTACAGCACACTTAATTGTACCACTTCGTAAGAATGATTGTATTTCGAGAAATTTATATTTGCATTATAAATTTTATAGGGTGACTATATTTCCCAGAACTCAATTTATTTAAGTTTAAAAAAAATACCAAAGGTTTTATTTTTTCTGATAAAAATAAGACATTTGAACTTTACATATCACAATGTTTTTTTTTTAATAAAAGGTGCCGAAGCTCATTTCTTGTCGCAATTCAAAACCAGGACATTCAAAGAAGATTTTTTTAACAACAGGGCTCTAGGCTGGAGGCCCGGCGTTGCAGGTCGCGCAGTTAAGTGAGATAAACACACAATACAAATTGCTCTAATAGTCAAAAAAATCGTCAGTGGCGCTATTATATTTACGAAATATTAACATTTTAAAATATGTTGATATGCGATGCAAGTTAACGTGTTGTGATGATTGATATTCACGTGTAGAATTGTATGTTATAAATATTTTTAATGTTTCCTGACTAATAAAAATGGCTATTTATCCAGTATAGCGAAGGGTCACATTTGTTTAAAAATACAATAAAACACTAAAAATACTCTTCATTTTACCTAGTGGAACCCAGGGGTTCCTCGGAATACTACTTTGGGAACACTATTGTAGAAAATCACACTGCCCTTAACCTAAGAGATAGGTAGGAGGCACGCTTCAGGATGTGGGAGCCATGAGGTACCTACACTAACAACAATATCAGTGCTGTATTGAACTCTATTTTCAATAATTCAAATTGACACGAGTTTCAGTATTTTTAATCCCCCCCCCCCCTCGCCGGTCACACTTCGTCAGAAAATATTTTATTACGCCAAACTTTTGATCTCCCCACTCCCCCGGCCTTCGTAGCACAGTACGTAAGGCAATGGCGATTCATACGGGGGCTCCGGGCTCGACCCGGTGAGGTCACGATATTAACTTTCTCAAACTCTTGGTGTAAGTGTTTGTTTCACTTCTATTACTAACTACTGTCATTGGGCCTCGTGGCCTGTTGTAGTGTTAAAAATAATACTTTTGTTTAAAAACAAATTCATTGAAAATACACACGGAATGTGTACCTCCTACCTACCTGTTTTATTCTCAGAGAAAAATGAGCTTCTTTTTTGTTAATTTTGTTTTGTAACATTTTTTTACATTCCTCCACCTAAACTCGTCATATATGGATGACCCCTAATATTATTTATTTTCTTTACCTCATTCTGATTAGGTACCTAGTAGCTTTAAACTATTTTTCCGTGGTTATGAACTTTTTGTATTACAACACTTTGATGGTGATTTCTAAACATTATTTAACCTCTTCCTTTTAATTTCTAACCATAGAAAAATTAATACTATGTACATCAGGCCATTGTTTATTATGGCGAATAACCATTCCTCGTAGAAAGGGCGCAATGGTTTCCAAACTTTATGTTAAAAAATCTAAGAGTAAATCCAATCCAATTCACAATGATATAATAATATTATCTGTACCGAAGAAACCTGGTCGTTAACCAAATTATGCCGAAAATGTACGAAAGTATGTACTGATTTTGCACCTATATAAATTATCACACCTCTCACACCTTAATTTTTTTTTGTTAACAAAAACAATAAAGCAGTAAGTACATTAAGGCAGTAGCGAAGGGTGGAGGTAGGCTGTTAAGATCCGCCATAAACAGTGCACATTAAACTTTTTCAGACATACATATTTGTTTTCATTGCAATAAGACTACAATTTACAGATAGTGTTGGTTAGTTTTTAAAATTCAATTAAACCCTGAGCAACCAAGCCATAATAGATAAAAGTCAAAAAATACATGTCTATCTATAAAATATCTAAAATTATGCAATTAAATCATACATAACTTTGAATATTTTATAAATAGAATAATATTTTTTATTTATTATAATTTGGCTTAGTCAGGGCTTAATGAATTAAAAAAATTAACCAACAATATGTGTAATATGTATTTTTAATCAAACGAAAACAAATAACTATGAATGAAAAAGTGTGCACAATTTTGTCGTACTGCCCAAATTAGACCAAAACTATTATGGTTTCGTTTAGGCATGGTTTAATTGATTTTTAAAAACTAACTAACACCATCTGTAAATTTTAGTCTTAGCTCAATAAAAATAAATTTATATAACTAAAAAAGTTTAGTGTGCACTATTTATAGCGAATCTTAACAGCCTACATCCACTCTTCGCCACTGCATTAAGGGCATGAAAAAAATGAGTTTTACCGAAAATATATTTTTTGGACTTAAGGTAGTCTGGCTCCCAGTTACAGATATTATAATACTTATATTACCAAGTATGTTTAAAGAAGTTGGTTGCTATGCATTTGAACTCACTCACCCAGTCCTTGGTGGCCATTAAACCGGCTTTGCTAAACATCGTCTTTGTGTCTCATCCATACAAATACCTACATATGAATATGGTAGGCTAGCGTCCATGTTCTTGTATTTAGATCGACACATAATAATATATGTAGGTAGTTCATTCGTTGGTTATTCAAGTCATCAAAACCTTTTAAAAATATTTATATAAGTAATATGTACGCTCTAACACCGGAAGCATATACCTATAATAAAGTAGAGTACTTACCTATATAGGTATTATAGAAATCCATGGTGTGGAGATATACTAACAAATAATTAACGAGGAATGATTTTTAGTTTAGATATTCGCCAAACTTATCATAAATCTGTGGTAAATATTTAGTAAATTTATAATAAATACAGAATTATTAATTTTTAATACATGTAGGTATAATACAGCCTGTTAATTGGTGTTAACCAATAATTATCAATTATAATAACAATTAATTAGTATACCTATATTATTATATTATAAAAACCATTCTCTCAACTTTCAGCAAATAATTATTGTTCTATCATATTATTCATAAATCAACTCGAAAATCACAGCATACCCCCCTGGATAGTGTATTTTTACCACTTTTTATTAGCTCGTATTCTTGTTTGTCCAAGATTTGTATTGGACGATTGAAGATTTTTAACTAACTTCCCGACTAGATAGCCATTTGAAACTTTTAGAATATATCAGAACACGACGATAATGTATTCTTTTACTACTTTTAGCCATTTTTAAGCAGAATTGAATTAATTTTCAGTGAATTCTGTTTTGTATGGAAAGTTATTATTGTTGGTTGCTAAGGGGGTCCTAGCAACTAAATTATTAATATATACGTGCGTTACTATGGAAATCAATATGACATGTCAAAATGACATTTCAATATTCTATATTTATTCAGTATTTCTATCAAGTACAAAAAAAGTATTTATTAATACATAGAATTGTCAAGTTTATTTATATGATTCGACAGAAAATTTAAAAACACGGTAAGTATATAAAAAAGTTCTTTTTATCCTGTAATTATTTATTATGAATGGTGTATTTTAAATATTATTTTTGTAGGGGAACCGAAGCCTTCTAATTTCCCCAAAGTTCGATAAGATTACAGTCGCAATAAATATATAGTAGATATTTAAAGGTGTCGTTAGTTTCTCATGCTGCAATTTAATTGTTTATGAATAGATTAATACATCAATTCGTAGATTGCTTTGTAGGTACTTACATATTATGTTATGAAAATAATTTATTGTTTATTTTTAAGACGGCGCGTTTAGGCGGGATTAACAAAATCTACTACTTCCGGGTACATTCCTCATACCCATACACTCCGCACTTTGAATCTAGCGATAATCGCCAGGTATACAGGTATAAGTAACTGTGCGCACTAATATGTGTCTTTGTGAGCTGCATCCAAAAGTGGTTATCGAATGAGCGTGGCCTAACGGTCATAATTATTAGGATCGTTAATGTCTGTTTGTGTCGTTTGCGCTGTTCTGTCTGTTAGATTTACCGCATCATAATATCAGATGCCCCAAACGGTTGCACTAATTTATGAGTGCCACGGGTCTTCCTATGGACACCGGTCTTGCGTGTCTTAGAATGTCGAGAGGAGCGTGTCCAATTAGAAGGCTGTTCGATAGGCAAATCTTCCAAGTCACAATCCTCAGTAATGTCGGTTTTTTTTTTAACAAAGAGGAAGTAATATTCCATTCAAGCATTTTATTCTGTTCCTGTGTATCTCTATGTACAAGGCTGCTATCGGCAGCTATCGAGGGTAGTTTATCATATGTATATATATTATTGATATACTATAATAATTGTTACAATAAGTTAGGCTAAACTGTCAAAACTGTCTATTTCGCTCTAAAAGTTAACACAGCCAAGAGAGACTTTTTGACAGTTCAGACGGTTAACTTATTGTAACAATTAACCGCCTCAATACATAAATATGATAAACTACCCACGATACCCGCCGATAGCAGCCTTGTGTATAGAAGAGATGCGCTGAACAAATTTTGTATTGGCGGTTTATCGCACGGGGAAAACTGAGTGCCTCCAAGCCTTTCAGCGACAGAGACCACCACATAGACACCTACTTAAAATCACCGCTTTTTGAGCGTGTCCGGAAACTTGTACGTATGCAGTTCACCGTATCACACTTAAAATGTTGTATTAGAAATATGTATATGGCCGTATATTAAAGACCATCCAACCTCTTTGTGTCGTGTAGTACTGACATAAAATTCATTTCTAAATAAAACACGGTTCTTGTCGGTTTACACTTTAACTTATACAGGAAGCCAGCAGCAAACAAATTTTGAAAATAGCCCATATACTGGATTATTTGTTGGGTCAGATTAGGTTAGGTTTTCATTCTTGAATTCATGATTTTTTTCAAAGTTAATGTTCATATTGCATCTAATAAAATTGGAGACCGTATAGTACCTACGCGGTCATATCTTTCCGGTAGAAAACTCACAGCGAACTGTGCCATGGTGAAATGTTTTACATACAATTTACATGTAACCCTTTTTGAGAGTAAATTTCGTGAAAATGCTCTAATTCTGAATATAGCCGAAAATACATAATATTATAGGTAAATAGGTAACCTAACGAATTTGCAGACAATTTTAAACTAAAAATGAAAGGGAGCGACACTCTAAGTCTGCTTAAGGGTGGCACTGTGGCTGAGGATCGTGATCACTTTTAAATGTTGTCATCTTTTAAATCGCTGTATTCCGACTGCGAGCGGAAGTGAGGACGCACCGATGTTGCGTACTCACTCCCACGTGTGGTTTCGCTTTTCATCGGTCAGACTTTTCATCCCTCTCGATCCTCTGCTTCTCTCAGGGCAGAGTGAATGCTGCCTACGGTAAGCTCTCCCACTTGCTTGTTGCAGCGCGCTGGCGCTCTTCCTCCTAAGACAGACAATTATATTAAAATTTTTATTTAAAGAAAAAACATGGATACTTATTATTATAAACAATACCAAGTAAATTAGTACGTAGCTATAACACACGTAGTCATTGATTATTACGTATTCAGTGTAGGTACAATAAGACGTACCTACCTACATACTATGTATTTACTTGAGACAAATCTCTGAAGTATCTAGTCTATTATTGAATTTATAATTTCCTCAACAACATATAAATCTATCTGATCAATAGAAATGATACTCATTATTTTTATGACGTTATCGAGGAATGAAGTTTTACTTACATAATAAGTAAGTTGTTGAAATTAATTCAATAAAATCATGAATAATTAGAGGGAGGCAAACTGTAGATGAGCTCAGTGAAATCCCGCGGGGGTATGGATGATGGATATAGAATGCCTTCAAATCTCCACAAACCATCACTGTTTGAGAGTAAGTTTCGTTGAAATGCTCAATTTAAAGATTTTTTTGTATATTATTTGTCTATTTAAGATAGCCGAAAATAGGTAAAGCGTCAATGACATTGAGCTGCTTGTTGGCGAATTTACAATCTGCCTGTAAAGTCGCCCAGTGTCATCATCGAACAAGCTAGCAAGCAGATTGTAAACAGTCTACCGAGAAAATTTGAAAGCCGGTCATTTTTACACGCTACACGCCAGCCTGTGGGCCTACTGCGTCTGCGCAGTAGAGCGTAGTAGCGACCTCCCGGTAAAAAAACGAACTATGTTCTGTCAAAATAGTCGCTAGCTTGTTGGCTTCTCAGCGAATGAAAAGTTTTGTGTGTCATCGTCACAATCGCAGTAGCTGAATCGCCCGCTTTTAAATTCGCCAACAAGCAGCTCGTAAAGTAGCTCAATTGACGCATTATTTTTATGATTACGAATCATAAAATTACGTATCATTACAAATTTTCAGATAATTTAAAACTCAAAATTATAGCAGAAGTAAGGTGACTTGAAGGCGGCATTTTACCTATGGACGCCACAAACGTTGACCAATTGTGTTTTAGTTCATTTCAAACTGGAAAAACACTTAATTCTGCAGTTTTGTTGGTCCGTATTTTAGCGTAGTGTTTTAGCTTTGTTTTTTGTATCTTTTATATCATTAAATTAGTTTATTTCTGTTGTCTCCCATGGAACTTTTTATTAAATTTCGTCTTTCAGTAAACTCAGTCAAAGCTCACTTTTTGAAAGCGTGGCGATCTCAGTCTTGAGCATCTGCTCCTGAGACATTCCCAAGCGTTAACAACTGCTGATGCATACCATTCAAACGGAAGGCCTCGTGATATGATAATGTTGGTTTGGAGGGGTCCATGTTTATGTGGCCAATTTTGGGGCTCTGGGTTATGGCAAATTAAGGCCTGCTCACCTCTTCAAGAACATTTACCGCACGCTAAATGGTAAATCTTTACAGACGTTGTGTGTATTTTTTCCAAATATTTTAGTCTAGTCATTATTGTTTACAGCGTGGAATTGCTTATTATTAAACTTTAATAAACAACTCCAAGCCAATTTTATGGAAATATGTGAACTCCACGGCGCAATGTCAAGGTTGTAGATGAATCGAGGTCGTGCATCATTCACCGCGCCATCATCAGTCATCTCATTAACACTGACCATCACCATTTCTCAATCAGAGGTGAGCAAATAGGCCAAGCGGGCGTGTTATTTCGTTGAAAGAAATCACGACTATGTATACAAAATCTCAATATAAAATTATTTTACCTTTCTGGTAATGATCAATACATGCCCGCATAAAAATTATACTTACAATGTTTTTAGTAAACTTTTGCCGCTACACAAATGTGTATGCACAATCATTGCAGACGGTTTGCAAATCACAGAACAGATTAATAAATAGAATTCAGATAGCTGATAGGCTATACCCCAATACACTACGTCATGGCCCCCACAAGGTGGGGCTGGCAGGGTTATAGCCTGGGTGCCCGGCAAGGCGGATACAACACATCACAAATTTGCTCTAACAATACTAACATTTTAAAATATGTGAATGTGCGATGCAATTTAATGCGATATCATAATGATTGATATTATTTAAATGATAATTCACGTATAATTATTTTTAGTATACTTCCTAGCTCTAATAAAAAAACCCAATATCCAATACGGCGAGCGGCGTGTGTTACTAAGCTATCATAAAAAGAGTCGACAACTCAATAACTCAAGTAGATTAATATAAAAATCACTAAAAATAACACTGAAGACTCTTAATTTTACCTTGCGAAACCTTTTGGTTTTGTCGGTGTTGAATGTGTGTGTGTCCTACGAAAATGAAACACACATTATAGACGTGCAATAGTGTATGCTGAAACCTTCAAATGCATCAATATTGCATGAGCGTCAGTGCATAAACCGTAAGCAGTTGTCAGAACGAAACACAAGCTTAGATTGACTAATTCTAGACACGTGTTTAAGTTTATCCTATATTCTTCCACACTTTACTCGAGAGCCTGTTACTCCACACCCGTTAGGTATTTCAGTTCCCATTAATTCTGTATTCCATGAATTAAACCATAATAGTTTAAATATACTATGGGCGATCCAACATAAATAGTCCACACTTTTTCAGCCATACTTATTATTCTGTTTTCGTTGATATTAAGAATATCTTATTATTATAACAGATGGTGTTGGTAAGTTTTTTTTTTAAATTCATTCAGCCCTGCCTAACCAAACCATAATCGATAAAAAATATTCTTCCATATTCTATAAAGTATCTAAAAGTATGTATGCATAATTTCAGATATTTTATATATAAATGAATATTTTTTTACTATTATCTACCATGGTTTGGATTAGGCAGTGTTTAATTGAAGTTTAAAAACTAACACACCCTATCTACACATTGTAGTCTTCATTGAAAACAAATACGTTTGACTGACAAAGTTTAGTATACATTATTTATGTCGGATCTGAACAGCCTACCTCCACCCTCCGCCACTGCCGCATATACACACCTGTTACCATTAAATTAAATGCACTCATTGAACAGTTCACAATATTCCGCTAGAATACGTGTCGCTACTTCCGAAGAAACAGTAAAAAAAAATCTCCGAAATATGGCCACATTTACTGGTTTTCAAATGGTAATTTGTATATTTCACCTGTTACTTGTTTACGAACGGGTGTATCTTGTTCTAGCTAGACTTTCATACATCCACTACATCAGAGCTTCGCAACCGGTGTGACACAGACAAGCGATTAGGAAGTGCAGTGACGTCTCGTGGAGAGTTAGGCAGGTTATGCACTGCTAGGTGTGGCAAATAAGGAAAGAAAACTTTCGAGATACGGTTTCATAAAAAGAGGGTATTTTTCATTTGACAGCTGTCTACTCTAAACGTCAGTACGAGTAGTTATGCATGTGAGAAGATTTATATTGCATTCATTCGTTGAAGGGCTCAGACACACGACCAGGGGGGCGAAAGAGCACTTATCTATGCACACGACACTGCAGTTAGCGTACGTCGACGCAGATCTTAGAGCGGCATGCACAATCTAAGATTTCGATCCTAAGGATAAGTCGCCGAAAAGCATGACTTAACTATAGACAATCCTGAGTATAGAGTTAAGGAATCCTTAACCATAGACTACTTTTGTTATGAACACGCCCCCTTCTGTATTACCATTTACCACTGATAGCTGCTGTCAAAATAAATTCGCATGTCTATAAAACAGTCCATACACTCAAATTCATTTAACAATGTACGAGGGTGGGTCAATAATTCCTTAAAAAAAAGCATTAAAACAGTTTTTATTTTTGTATTTTTTTTTTTATTTCTCAACATAATCTCCTTGGAGCTCAATACACTTGGTAAGACGTTTCTCAATTTTTTTTAAACCGTCAGAAAAATAAGTTTTCGGAAGGTCCTCAAAATAAGCATTTGTCCGATCGATGACTTCTTCATTTGAAAAAAAACGTTGTCCATTTAGCCATTTTTTTAAGTTTGGGAAATGGAAAAAGTCACTGGGGGCTAAATCTGGCGAATACGGTGGGTGGTCGACCAATTCGAACTTCAATTCTTCAATTTTAGCCATTGATCGTTAACATGTGTGAACACGGGCATTGTCCTGATGAAAGAGGATTTTTTTCCTGTTTAAATGAGGCCGTTTTTCTTCAATTTTGTTTTTTAGCTGATCCAATAAAGATGCATAATAATCCCCTGTTATTGTTTTTCTTTTTTCCAAATAGTCAACGAAAATAATTTCACGTGCATCCCAAAATACAGTAGCCATAACCTTACCAGCTGATTTTACGGTTTTCGCCTTCTTTGGACATGGTTTGCCTTCGCAATCCACTGCTTTGACTGTTCTTTCGTCTCAGGAGTATAGTGGTGTATCCATGTTTCATCTACAGTCACAAAGCGACGAAAAAGTTCATCCGGATTGCGTTGCATGAGCGACAACAGGGCTTTAGAGGCCACCACCCTATTGCGTTTATTGTCGACTGTGAGCAAACGCGGCACCCATCTTGCAGAAATTTTTTTCATGCCCAATTTGTCATGTAAAATAGAAATGACGCTACCTTTTGAGATCCCTGTAACCTCAATTATCTCACTCAACTTTAATCTTCGGTCACTTAACACCATATCGTGGATTTTATTGATCATTTCTGGTGTAGTCACCTCTACAGGACGTCCTGAGCGTGGTTCATCCTTTGTTGATGTACGACCACGTTTAAATTCATTTAACCAGTTATAAATAGTTGCAAGTGAAGGAGCAGATATGCCGTGAACTAAATCCAACTCATTTTTTATTTCCTTTGCTGTTAACCCTTTTATATTAAAATGTTTAATAACAGCTCTAAACTCAATTTTCTCCATTTTTGTAAACAAGCAAATTTTTTTTTAAATGTACGAGAAACACACAACAACCCGACCAATCTGATTGAAACTTCGCAGCATACTGAATCGGTAGTGCCGCTGCATGAAAACAAACCGCTTACAGTACTAGTCGCGCCACCTGTCGGCTTTTCTAAGGACTTATTGACCCACCCTCGTATCTTAATATGGATATTGATAGTGTTGATTCGTTTGGCATGTACTTGCAGAATATTATTTTACTTTTATACGCCAGCCCACAGAAATACAAGATGCCAGGTGATAGAATGACACTTGACGCTAGTGTTACCATGTTAAAAAATATCTTATAAATGCCTGTGGAATCACGTATAATGACTTATAACGGAAACATAAGAGTATTATAATTAACTATTAATATGTATTTATAGTTATTGCATTTATAAAATGCAGTTGTCATATTTTTGTCATCGTTTAACAATTATAAAATAATTTATCTAAACTATAGGAAAGAGAATTTTTAAATATGGTATTATTTTCAATATAAATGATCTTAACTAAAGACAATGTTTCTGCATGGTGTTTTCTGCTAAGGAAATTTTAGTTATGACAAATGTTTCTGCATTCCGCTCTTACTTAATCACAAATGCATCCGATTAGAATCGCCGATTGGATTTAAAGAAACGTTTATTTTTGGGGACGCTCTTTATTTACAGCAGGCCTGGACAAACTTTTTGGATTAAGGACCAAGTAAATTACTATTTTTAGACGTACATTATTTATTATCATGAAAAGGGAATTTCAACATTAAAAAAATTGATGATTCTCTAATAGTCAACAATTTAATGAGAATAGTGATTTCAAATATTAATTTTGTAGTTGAGATTCTTAAAACTGCTTTTAAATGTTCATCGATGATGCTTGATCGTAAATATTTTTTGTTGTTATTCATAATGGAATATGTTTGTTCACATAATATGATCCAAAATTATTCAACATTTTTAGAGCAGTCTTTAATTTATTCGACTATGTCCGAATTAAGAGCTGTAAAATTTGCAGATTTCTTCTCGACCGTGCAATTCATGTATATTCAAATTTTATTTTTAAAAGACATTAAAATATAGAAAAAAGTAAACTTTTTTCATAAATACGATTAAAGCTCTCGGCCCCACAGAAATACTTGGCGGGCCGTAATTTGCCCAGGCCTGAGTCTACCTACATCATCAGCTATGGACCGCACGCCACTGAGGTATAGGTTACCATACAAATATATTTTAATTACTACCCAACTACGTAGTGCTAGACTACCTACTACAAGTACTGTCCTTGATACTTCCATCAATTTCGATGGACCTGTTATGAAGCAGTTGGAATTATATTAACCTGTCTGAGAACACTTTTTATATCGAAATTTTGTTTATAACTCTCGACTCGATGAGTAACCGGTGATTTTTCTTTATTTTTAATCTCATACTTACCTAATCATCATCAATCGTACCCCTAAAGCAGAGAAAAGAAATAGCGCGATCAGTGGCATGCTTTCCACAGATGCTGTAGAGCAGTGTTTCCCAAAG
The DNA here is from genome assembly GCF_057557595.1 of Rhyacophila brunnea. Taxonomy (NCBI): domain Eukaryota; kingdom Metazoa; phylum Arthropoda; class Insecta; order Trichoptera; family Rhyacophilidae; genus Rhyacophila; species Rhyacophila brunnea. The sequence goes on from NW_028232751.1 coordinate 41,323,150, forward strand.
TGTGGTACGCGTACCCCCTGGGGTACGGGAAGAGTTTGCTGGGGGTACGCGCTGCAACGGCCTTTGGCTGCGCCTGGTGCAATAAGCATTAATATGTCATCAATACAACATCCATGCTAGAAGGTTTATCGCATGCGGAAGAAGAGCAATGGTTGGAATTAGCTTCAGACGGATTCTTGAAAAATAAATATAAGGAGTTAACATCATTCTTGTTGCAAATGCAACATGTGTATCCAGTTTTAACAGAGAAAAACCTGAAATACATCTTGCCTTTTCCAACTTCATATCTATGTGAAGTTGCTTTTTCAGTATTTGTAGACATTAAGTAAAAAAAAAGGAATAGGCTTTTCGATGTGGAACCGCATCTCAGATTAAAATTAACAACCAGGGAACCAAATTATGACGATCTGTCTCAAAATAAACATTTTCATCCTTCTCTTTGATTATAAAGACTGTTATTTATAATAGTACAACTTTTATTTATATTTTATTATGAATGAATTTTATTTTTCGTTTATTATTATTTTATGTACTTACTAAAAAATAAATATATTTTGATTGTTATTAAACTATATGCAATTTTTTTGACGAGGGGTACTCAGTGTTACGAAAATTATAAAAGGGGTACACAGATGTCGAAAGTTGTAGATAAAGAACAAAGTAGAGAAAGAGTGTAAATAAAGAGCATACCCAAAAATAATCGACCAAAAACAACGTAATCGTATAATTAATTTTATTTTGATTTACTTCTTCTGAAGGTTATAATATATTCTCAATATTTCTGTGGTTGCAGGGTAAAAGTTCCTAAGTCGCAGTTTTTACGAAATTAAGATTTTAATGCCAATGTGTGTAAAGAATTGTTGTATATCATAGATTTTGTCACTTATAAGAAAAATAAATATATTTTTTAATTTGTAGAAATAGCTTAAATTGAGAAGATCATTTTTAACTCTAAGTAAAATTACTTATTCAAAACATTGAATATAACACAATATCGAAAACTTAATTATACATAAATAATGTAAGAGAAATAAAAAAGGCACACCAATTAACTTCTAAGCAAGAGTATTTTGAAAACTGTGATTTATTACAAAACTGATTATGTCAGCTGAACCACAGATTTTTAGAATATATCAGAACTGCTCCGTTGCAATACCACAATCCATATGACATTGACGACTATCACACTGTGGTTTAATTAATTACATCCCGGGTCTAGCAAAACTTTACATGTTGATATTCAGTTGATGCTCAGTTTTAGGGTCCTGTCGTTGGTTGCAAAATGGTTTTGAATCCAGTCGTATTGATTGTAGGAAAGTAATGATGAAATTTCTTTTGCAGCAAAGCTAAATGTTTTTGAGCTGGATCCAAAATTAATTGCTTGTTTTCAATGGTGGTCTGGTAGGTCCTTTGGTACATTTGTAGAGATCTTTGTCCTAACTCCTGCCAAATTTCGAGTTTATTTTTGAATCCTTCTAATTTATTAGAGCATGTCAATATATTATTTTCATTCTGACCTTGCATTGTTTTATTAAGTTCATTCAGGTGCTCAAATATATTACACCCATGTACGCATATTTGAATGTTAAGTACCTAAGTATTGTATAATATACAAAATTATTTGGGTTTTTTTTTTTTTTTGAAGCAATGCATCGCGGTACACCGGTTGCGGAGCACTGCTCTAATCCTCAGTAGGCGATGACATGTGTACCTATGTCAACTTTTTCAAGATTTCTTTTGCTGTTTGTCTGTCTAAGATACGCGAAAATAAATGGTTAATTAAATTAGTTATTTATTTATGTCTCTAATTTTCATACATCTTGAGACTAAAGGAAAATAAAAATGAAAGGGCACCACAGCATTCTAAGTCTGCCTATGGGCGGCAATTTGTATTGGTAGGTGACTGATTTTCATCTTGAATAATTATTGATTTATTATTTCATTACCTCATCATACTGCTTCCGTATTAATTTTCCAGCGCTCGAAATAGTAAATATTACGAACCGGAACGCATGATAGTATTCTGAAAACATTAAATTGTATTCGATTGTTTGTCGGCGGTTGACAGTGATGACGGATTTTATTTTGCGCAGATGATTTATCAGAATATATAAAAAGGAGACCTCGAACAGTTCAAACCGGTCGTGCGACTATTAAAGTATACCAAAATCTTTGAAAGATGTGTATTTCTCACAATTTGAGTATAAAATATTACCCAAAGCGTAACAAAATCCCTGCAGCTCACAACATATACGTACCTGTACACAAAAAACACTATTTTTTTATGTATTATCACTGTCATCTTCGATGTGGAAGATATTTAATTGTTTATCGTAGATAAAAATATAGATAAAAATAAAAATCAGTCAGTATCTCGGGGCTCGCAAGCCTCTAAGCCCGTCACTGTAGATAAGTATACATATAAACACACAAAATAAATTCACATTGGTGAACAGCGCTCAATTTATCTATTTTATGCAATATATTATGTACCGATTATTCTAACCGCCAAACAATAAAGAAGTAGGTATATATTCTTCTTTCTATACTGTTTTTTTTCTTTAATTATTATTTTTCGGATATAAATAATAACCCGTTGCACACCTCTATATAACTGAAAATAAATTCATAAACGTATACGAGCAGTTCAGTAAAATGCCATTAAAATAATATAGTCACATTTTTTACCACCAAAAATTGTCGTATAGATAGCATCAAGGCCCAATACAGTCAGACTGTAATACGATGAAACTTCGATGGTAGTGCTAATTATTAATTATGATAAACTGTTAGTAGAAAATGATGATTGTTGCATGTTGAAATATATGGTAATAATTTGAATGAAATATGCAGTCTAATTAATATCTTCATATATTGTAATCAGATTACCGCATTGAGTTCGAAGAGAATCACAAACTAGCACTATCATCGTAATTCGCAATTCAGTACCACGCCCTGGATATCGTCGTGGTATGTACCTGATACGTACCATGTACCTAACCGAAAAAAACCGTTTTTTTTAAAGGTACATGTTCAAACACGCGCGTTAACATGATCTTACTCCCTAATTCATTTATCGTTTGTCAATTTATGGCTACGGCCGTATGTTGTAGCTTAACCACTGGGAAATGCCAATAGAAATGGCGTATTTCAAAAAAATACTGTCTTATTCTTAAGTCAATAATTATTATAAAACAATCATTATTCGTAGGATGTTTTATCACATTTGAATGGTCAAAGACACAGCTTATAATCAGTATCTTTAGAATTATCTTCAAATGTGTTAATCGTGTCTTTTTTGAATAATAACTTCACTATATAATGTTAACGTAAAGTTAATGTAATAATGTCAATGTAAAGTTCTTTAACAGAATTGGAGTTATTTAGAGGCGGATCCTCTTCTAGATGAGAAGAGGCGATATGACTGCGAGTTGTAGTCAATCAATCAATCGTAAAAAATCTATCCTTTATTCAAAATCTTTGGTATTAGTAGCTATATCTTATTTATTATAATGTACACATTTTACAGAAAACACCATTGAAGTCAATTTATTTTTTTCAGGTGGTCACACTAGCGCTGTATACTTACTTCATAGCAGCGCTCATGGGGAGACAAATGGTTCCTAACCAAGGGACATCAGGAAAATACGAAGATCCAGACATATATTTCCCACTGTTCACCGCACTACAGGTTAGTAAAATTGCTGTATACTTGAACACACCATCCGCAAACATATTATGTTTGCGTTGTTAATTATTAATGTTATTATAACTTGTTTACAAGGTTCTCTCTTCTTGGTCGTTCCCTCATGGTTGGGGATCGTGACGACCTTGAAATTCAGTAATCTTCCGGCCAAGACTCTCCACCTATTTCGGTCCTCTACCTTCCTCAGGGCAGAACAACCCCCCCCCCCCCATAACACTTTTCCCGGGTACATTCCCTGTACCCCGACACTTTGCAGTTTTAGACTAGCGATGACTGGCCTACAGCTATATCTACCGGTGCTCACTTACGAGTTATAGTGATCTGTCGAATCGACAAGTGGTTAACGAATGCATGGCCTAACGCTCATGATTATTAAAATCATTATATTGTCCGTTTGTGTCGTCCTTTTAGACATGCCGTATTAATACGATAATAATAAAGCCAACAAGTATTCGATGGCCCAGATAATTGCATCAATTTATGAGAGCTACGACTCTTGCCAGTGACCACAGGCCTTGCGTATCGTAGAATGCCGAGAATTGTTGGAGGGGAGTTCAGAAGGGTGTTCGATAGCCAAACCATCCGGATCACGATCCTCAGTCATGTGGTACCTACTGATGAAGAATAAAATGATGTAATATTACATTTACTACTTCTGTGCGCGATTGCGCCTCACATTATAAATCTAATCTAGGCTGATTTCGCTATTACCGCGCGGCTTCAGCGTCGGCCTATAGCGTCGTAGGTCCCAGGTTCGAATCCTGGGTCTGGTAAGTGCACATATTGTTTTACAATTTGTGTATGAGTCAGAGTATGGATCTAATAGGTTGATCAAGTGTATGTCATCTATTTCTCGTAAAAATAAAATCTGTTAATACAAACCTCCACTCTGTGGAGGCCCATATGATCATATTAGGATCGGACATGGTCGGAATGAATGAATTTCGCTATTGTGATGAAATCTAAAGAATCGTATGGAATATCTATGAATTAACGATATCTACAAAACATTTCATGTAACTCCAGTGGCCAGTCACCAAAACCCAGGTGAAACGGGACTTACATAATTATATTGGTTGCCTTTACTGTGGAGTCATTTGACTTGCCCATATATTATGAACAAAATAATAATTAGACACCTGTACGATTGCCTCGTATTCTTAATAATAATAATAATATATTACCTATGTGAGTGAGGACTTACCTACTTTCTAAATAACTGAAATAAGTGGTGTAGTCTCAACCTCGACCTTAACAACGAATTACCACCTCTCAGTCCCATCTAACACGCATCACTTTATTGAGTAGATAGAGGTGAGAATAAAATGCAAATAATTACAAGATAAAAAGAACTTTTTATATACAACGTTTTTAAATTTTCTGTTGAATCATATAAACTTGACTTGACTAGCTTAAACGATCAAAAAAAATTGTACTTAATAGAAATAATACTGAAATGTCATATTGATTTCCATAGTAACGCACGTATATATTAATAATTTAGTTGCTAGGACCCCAGACCCCTAGCAACCAATAATGGTGTCGAAATAACTTTTCATACAAAACAAAATTAACTGAAAATGAATTCAATTCTACTTAAAGACGGCTAAAAGTATTTAAAATGCATTGGCATCGTGTTCTGATATATTCTAAAAGTTTCAAATGTCTAGCTAGTTGGGAAGATAGTTAAAAATCGATTGCAAGATTCGTACCGGACAAAGAACCACCGGACAAATAAGAATACGAGCTAAGAAAAATGTTGTTAAAATATGTAACATTTTAAGAGTTATTTCTGTCTATCCAATCCATGTTTTTAGACTTCCCTTTTAACCACATTGAGTGAAAAGGAATAGCCCACATATAAAATATATTTATCATAACATAGTTATTATAATATTATAGTAGTGAAGGGTCGAGGTAGGCTGTTAAGATCTGCCTTAATAAATAATGCATATTAACCTTTGTTAGTCATACGTATTTGTTTTTATTGAACTAAGAATTTACAGATGTGGTTGGTTAGTTTTTAAAAATCAATTAAACCCCGCCTAAACCAAACCATAATAGTTTTGGTATATTTTGGGCGAAACAACAAAATTGTGCTCACTTTTCCATTTATACTAATTATTTCTTTCGTTGGATAAAGAATACATATTATTTCACAAATTGTTGGTTAATTTTTTAAACGCATTAAGCTCTGCTTAACCAAACTATAATAGATAAAAATATCATTATATTTATAAAATATCCAGTTATGTATGATTTAATTCCATAATTTTAGATATTTTATAGATAGATATAAATATTTTTTGACTAGATATTATCTATTATGGCATGGTTTTCGCAGGTTTCATTGAATTTTAAAAACTAACCAACACCATCTGTAAATTGTAGTCTTATTTCAATGAAAACTAATACGTATGACTGACAAAGTTCAGTGTGCATTAATTATGGCAAATCTCACCCTACCTACCTAAACTGAAAATCAATTAAATCAGACAGTACCTAATTAAAGTAAATATTTTGGCCACTATCTTAATATTTTATGGACTTCCAATATTGCAAAATGTCAAATTGAACTTAATTAGGTACATAAATTTTGAAACTGAAAATCAATTTAATTAAAAATAATTTAAATGATTTGCAAATAGCAGGTTGCACAGAATTAATGGGAACTGAAATACATAACGGGTGTGGAGTAACAGACAACCGATCTTGAGTGTGGAAGAATATGGGATAAACTTAAACCCATGTCAAGAATACGTCATTCTAAGCTTGTGTGTCGTTCTGACAACTACCGCTCTCGGTTTATGCACTGACGCTCATTCAATATTGGTATATTACATACATTATTGCACGTCTATAATGTGCTTCATTTTCGTAGGCCACTCGCACATTCAAAACCCTGCTTAAAAATATAGTATAGCCTATCTCAATTCTATTTATTATACTGTTCTGTGGCGAATACACTTCCATGACCCACTCTTGTCATAACGTGACTATTGTGAAGATTTTCGATTGCATATTGTTTCATTCAAATTATTACCATTTATTTTAATATTCAATAAATTATTTAGGTGAATGGAATATTACACTTCTAATTATTCATCATACGCTCGTGACCCGGATGATTTGGCTATCGAACAGCCTTCTGAACAGGTTGGCCCAACTCCTCTCGGCATTCTACGACACGCGAGGTCCGTGGCCACTGGAAGAGTCGTGACTCTCAATAAATCAGTGCAATTATTTGGGCCTTTATTACTATCGTTTTGATACGGCTTGTCTAAAACATAAGACAGCGTGGACGACACGAACGAACACTAACAATCGTAATAAGTTTAGTAATTATGAACGTCAGACCACGCGCATTTGATAACCACCCGTGGATACGACCGGTCCCAATAGCTGAGCACTCGTAGTTATAGCTGCAGGCCAGGTGTTCATTGTTCGACTCAAAGTGCAGTGTGTCTGGGTATGGGGAATGTACCCGGAATAGTGCGGTTCCGCGGTTGATTACTATGAAGCAGGGGTTTACAAAGTGTGTCCCGCGAGACTTATTTTAAATCTGTATTATTTTTTATTCTTCATATCGAATATTAAAAATTACATTTAAAATTAAATATCCCCTGAAAATTTGAACCTAGATTGCAGCATTAAGTTTCAAATAAACAATTGCATAAATCACATGGTGAAAATAATTTTAATTATTTTAGATTATTTTAGATTATTTTAGAAATAACAGTGATAATAATGTATATTTAGTTAAAAATATAAATTTACACAATGAAATATTTTTTTTATTTTTGTGCCTTATGTTTTTTAAAAACAGAAAATACTTAAAAGAAAGGGCAGGGCGGCTCCCCAAATATTTTTGATTTCAAAATTGTCCCTTTGACGAAAAAGTTTGTGAACCCTTGCTATAAGTATAAGTTTGATAGGAGGGGTAATTGCGAAAGTCAGTGTAACCTTTTGGATTTTGTTACCCAATAATAAATTATTATGGATATTTTCTCTAAATGGATCTCCTCCCACCATTTCCGATTTCAGACCATTCTTCAGGCCTGGCAACAATCATCATTTTCTACAAAAAGTACATTCAAAGATAATCAATATTCAATAACTATCACCGCCATCTAAATTCGTATGATATTCGTTGATATGATGTATTAACATAACAATAAGGTTTTTGTTTTTGGATGTTAGCTACTCAATCTACTAGGTGCAAAGACACAAAGGGAACAATGAGAATTTGCAAAAGTTTATGAACCGGAACGCTCAATAATTTAACGGACAAATACAATAAGGCCGGTTTCAGATGGGACACCGGTGTCGCGCTCGTATATAATAAGGAGGCCTTTGTATTCAAATAAAAGGGTCTTTGTATTATGTTTATGAACGCCCCGAGCTAATAAGTCAAAGCGTGTATGGTACACTTTTCCGTCGGCCGGTACATTCTCAAGCCGCCGATACACAAGTTTTTATGACCGCAGCCAGTTTTATGTTCTAATTTATATCGCGAAATTATGCGTTGACTCATTAGCTCTGGGCGTTCATAAACATAATACAAAGGCCCCTTTATTCGAATACAAAGGCCTCCTTAACGGGGAAACGGGGGTAATAGTCTTTAGACATCTGATACAATCTACTATTAAAGATTTGGGTAGGCAAAGTTTTTAGAGCCGCAAGCGGAAAAAACTATTTTTTACAAAATTTGCTGTCAAAAATTGTATTATTATTTTTCCTTCCTTCATCTGCAGCATATAAACAAATCATGGTTTGTCTATCCCCACCGGATGTCATCGTTTTGTGCTTATATATTATTTAGAATCGTTTAATTAGTTCAATTAGTAATATCATACAATATTCATAGACATTGAAGATGTTGGAAGGCAATGAAACCCAATGGAATGGTACAAAACTCTCATTAATCAGAATTTATGTTATATTGAGATCGCCTAAAAAATTGTAACCAAACACAAAATCTTATTATCATTTCGCGACCCGAGAACTACAAGGTTCTAAGTGTCGATTTTTGGCCAAACTAAAGTAATGATGAGGAAGTCTTCCAAGTCACATTATCTACATAATATATTAATATGAAGTCGATATTTCTTATATTTTTTCATTAAACCCCAATACTACCGAGTTCTATGTGCACTTTACACAATATCTGGGATACTACAGAGTTCTATCATAATCTAAAAAGATCCGTCGTTCTACAAAGTTCTATGTGATTTGACATTTCGCGGTTGTGGAAACATTTAAAGCTGTTAAAATGGTTTTAATTTCAATATGAAGAGTAAAATATTGTTGTTTTGTATTTTAAATTTATTATTACGACTTCATGCAGTGTCTTTAACTATTTAAATCACGAGTATTTACATAAACTACTATAGGTTCGAGATACATAACCTCAAAAAAATGTTACGTGATATTTGATATCAACAGTAAATTGTGAACTTACTTCTAGATGAATTATAATATTATGAAAAGTAAGTAAGCTTCAATTATATTATCTTAATTTTTTTAAATTTTGTTACAAACGCCGTTACAGTTACATATTCACAAACCGTTAATTATAATTTACATAATTAATTGTTTTCATAATTTGAATGTCGAACGAACATTGTACATTTTATTCTTCGACCTTTTGTTAATAATAATGTCTAAATATTAATAGTATTGCATTCATTGACTTTATGTTTCAGGTTTAAGTCTTTCTGTGGGTCTATTCTATACTTATCGACCGCTAAAGTGATAAAGTGATAAATATTATCAAACTTAGGGTAGGTTTAACAGCACCTCTCTTGCTGCTGTAAAAATGTAGCACTTATTGCAACAATTATAACCAACATATTGCAATTGTTACACGTTATACATACTTTGATATAAACCTATCCTAAGTTTTGTAATATTTATCACTTTATCACTTTATCGGTCGATTAATATAGAATAGACCCACTTACAGTGATATAAATGTTTGAGATGTCTCAAATCTCAGTAGATGAGGTGAAGAAATGGATATGTTGTATTATACAATCCATATTCCTGAGAATTCCCTAGAGATTGAGTATATTAATTATACAATATCATTATGATATTATGATGTAATGATGGATCTGAAAGATATGCCTCTTCTTGGCTTAAAGTTTATTCTAAAACTGAGGCGAATAATTATTTAATAGAAGATTTTTTACACAACATTCCCTCAGCCATTAGTAACAACAATCGTGTATAAAAAATTAAGCGAACAGGCCAGTTGAAATTGAACCATCAACATTGGGCTTGTTGCATCAACAATAGTTTTGTATTTTATATTATATTTTCAACATATTTTTCATTTTAAAATGGTAATAAACACAAAATAGAAAAAAATATTTAAGTTTTTCCGAATTTCCCATTTTCCCAACAATTTCCATACATTTTCTCCGGAAAAAAATATTATATTCGATAACTTTCAAGAATTTTATTTATTTTTAGATTAATAGTGAAACTATGTATCCTGAATCACTAGGATTTCCATACAAATTTCAGTTAGAACCTTGTAGTAAAGGCGATTTGTTTGAGTTTCAGGTGGACATGGTTCTAACTGAATTTATGACATGTAAAATTAGCTATTAAAAACTAGTTTTAACGTAGTTTTATTGACAGGTACACCATAGCAGTACCATCATTGATATATTCAATCAAAAAAATAATTGAAAACATTCACAATTAACAAAATACAAGCGTTCAAAACTTCAACAGCCCATAACTTTTTTGCTGCAGTTGTCCACTTAGAACCCTGTAGTTCTCGGGTCGCGATTTGTAGAAATAGGTTTGTACGATAATATGTCAAGTTTCTTATTAAACTTTATTAAAAAATGTAAATTAATGTAATGATTTTCTTAATAATTCCGGAACCGAAATGCCATTTTTAATTTATCCACGAGATGGAGCGGTAGTCTCAAAAAATTCACGAGCTCCGGTGCGTTCCTGTCCATTTCCAATGCTGCCTGGGACCCACAACATTATTAGGCGACGCGGTAGCCGTTGGGCTGGCCTACAGACATACTAATACTACTACTTATCTAGGAAAATATATTTATTAATATATATTTTTAATTCAATATTAAATAATTTCGTTTTTGAAAATTTAGAGATAGAAATGGAGGGGTGGCGGCTTTTTGAATGTCACTCAAGGGCGGCCGAGTCAATTGAGGCAGGCCTGGTAAGAGTCGGTTGCTGTCAATATAATAATATGATGTTATTTTCCTCGGTTATTAATGATATTAAATTATGCTTATTTCAGTTTTGTTTCTACGTTGGCTGGCTGAAGGTAGCTGAAGTCCTCATCAACCCTTTCGGAGAAGATGATGATGATATTGAACTCAACTGGCTGATTGATAGGCATATCAAGGTAAAACATAAAAAAACTGAAATTACCAAAAATTTCCTTCAGAATTCAGCAATAGAAAAGTAAATAGGCTAAATACAGAAAAGTGTATTAAAAGAAAGTTAAACTTAATTTATACTCTACTTTTAGCGGCCTCATGAAGGTTGACATTCACAAAACACATGTAACTTAGTCCACTGATGCACACAGAGTTGACACAACATTGTGTTTTAAGAAAACAGCCGTTTGCGCTTGCAACCAAATTGGAAAAAAAACATAATATAAGGCTCAGACATTTAAGTCACTTTCGGTTATAGTTAATGTATTGACATCTGCCGTGCTGGCCTGTCAAATCACACAAACCACGCGAACACTAATGACCTAGCATGCATGTATCTTTTTCTAACAAATAAGTAGATATATATCAGTAGTTATAAATCTGCCACGAAAGGGAAGAGATGTCCGAGTCGGTCCAACCAGCTGTTGGGCCCATCGGGCCGCCATCTGACCTGGTCGTCACAAAAGCCAACTATAAAGCTTTTTAAAAAAATGCGGCGTCGTATCGCAGGCGCAAAGGTCTCTTAACTTAGTTTTTGTATGTCCTTATTGGTTTTACATAATATTATAAGTAGGTATACTAAGTTAAGCACACTTGAGTGCGTGGTAACCACAGTCTTGGTTTTCTGCTTCTGAGACATTCCCAGACGTAAACATTTGATGATGTTTCACAACAAACGTATAGCCTCGTAACACACTTGATTAAGATCGAGTGTGGTGTGGTGCGGGTTGGCTTGGAGAGAACTATTGATAGTAGTAAAGATATGAATCATAACTGGACATGTCCCATATTTGCCTAAAATTAGTTATTAGCGATAGATATATAATTCTATAACTACACACACATCTGGTTGAGCTGTTCGGCCCATCGGACTGTCCTATCTGGTCGCCATAAAGGTCAAATTTGATCTTTAAATAATTTGTGGCATCATACTGCAAATCAATCAAGCAAACTTCACTTATATCATTTGGCAGTTTTGGATTAGCGTTTTATTTTAATTTGAATGTTCATTATATTTCATCTTAACTTAAAGTCATATAAACTCAGTCAAAGGACATTTGCCTGAGTGGCGACCTCAGTCTAACTGGGTAACTGGTCCCGAGGTATTCCTAGGCATAAATAACTGGTGATGCTTCACATCTAAATGTAGGGGCCGCATGATATGCCTGATAAAGACCGGGTGTGGTGCGGATGGATTGGTTTAGGGGTCTATGTATATTTTTAACCTTAGTAAGACAAATATACGTTAATAAGTGAATACTAGATTAAACAAATTGATGATAAAAAATATTCTTCTATTTCTAAAATATCTAAAATTCTGTATGCTTTAATGGCATAATTTTAGATATTTAATGAATAAATGAAAAATTAATTTTGAGTATTATCTAATATGACTTGGATGACCGTGGCCTCGCAGAAAATAGAAAAATGCTTTTTTTATCCTGGAAAAATGCAGTTTTCGAAAATAAAATCGAAAGCGTCGGACATCATTATGGTATACTTCTGTGGTTCTCAGAACCCTCTCATATAAAACGATGAACCTGCTAAATCAAAGAAAACCATAATACTAAATGTGAAAATACAAATGGACTCTTTTCATTAGTAGCTAGTATCATAAGTAGCTAACATCCATTTCTCATAAAAAACACAAAAATCTGTTAATACAAACCTGCATTCTGCTTAGGCCCATATGATTTTATTAGGATTGGCACATTAAATCTCAAATTGATGTTTCTCAAAAAATTTCAGGCTGCATACATGATTGTTGATGAGATGCATGAAGAGCATCCGGAGTTGCTCAGAGACCAGTACTGGGAGGATGTCGTTCCCAGAGACTTGCCTTATACCCTGGCGGCCGAGCATTACAGGCGCCGTGAACCACCAGGATCTGCCGATCATTACAAAGTGCGCGAAGCTGATGCCCTTTATGCCAATCTGGCCACTTCGCCACGCAAATCTCATGCCGATGACACTTACGCCGATTATGTAAGAAGATTTGATTATTAACCGTTAAAAGTCTTATGTCTAGCTGGACTCGACATTATACAGAACAGTTTGAAAATCAATTTACAATAATATAGGATATCATCATCGTCATCATCAGCCTGAATCTATCCACTGCTGGATGAAGGCCTCTCCAAGCTGAATCCACTTCTCTCGGTCCTGTGCGTTGCGTTGCCACGTACTTAAGCAGAACTTTATCATTTCATCGATCCAGCAGCCTCTAGGTCTACCTTGCGGATGTTTTGTACCTCTTGGATACCACTGGATGACCAAATTTCTCCGACGATTCTCCCTACTTCAAACTATGTGTCTAGCCCATCTCCATTTTAGGTTTTCATCGTACATCGCAAACCCTTGTCTGCTTTCTTATCCACTTATTCCTCTTTTTGTCCTTTTGCGTTATGCCCAGCACAATTTCATCAAATATACATCCACCTATAGACACTTGTCCCAGATAGATGTAGTTTTTCACCTGTTCGAGCTGAATGCCATTGATGAGGATCACTTTTTCGAGAAAGTTATGTATTACCAATGTAATTTTTTCCCTGATGTTCAGTTCCAATAACCATTACCAGCATCATATTTCAAATATGTCCAGCATTTTCCCTTGCCTTTTCTCATAATGTCCTGGATTCTAAATCAAAAAGGAAATGGAAAACACTAGGGACTGTATCAGCTATATCTTTTTGTTCTTTGAGATTGCGATCTCTCAATCTTTTCACCTAATATACAATTTGGCCATTAATAGGTACTCGATGACATATTTTTCTCTCCGCCCGAGTCACCTACTTTTTTAAGGTTTTTAACATGATATTTCCCTTGCAGAAAACCTAATCTACGTATTATTAAATCTTATAATAATTATAATTTAATATAATATAATTAATTAAGATTTTCTTTTATTTTTCAGGAAAGTGTTGATACTCCTCTGGTGGAGAGGCGAAAGAATTGGTTCCAACGTCAGATATCCAGAATGGGCTCAGTTCGCTCAGCTTCTACTGCTTACTCATCAGGCGGCCTTTTCGGTAGAAACCGTCGAAATTCCGTAGTCTACTCCAATCCTGAGGCTGGCGGTATTGCCGTAGCGCCTAACGGCACCCAGCAAACTGCAGTTCTCCAGCACAAGATGTCTCTTTATGACAGACTCGTCGGCAGAAAATCGATCCGGGGACAGCACTCAAAGCGACAAAGTAAATATTTCCATAGTAATATTAAAAATTGTGGTCATATTCAATTTTATTGCTCATTTAAAAAATATACATTAGGTTTTTTTAAATATGTCCAAACAAAAAGTTAAAAAAGAAAAATCATCAATTAAACTATATTCGAATTGATTTTGGTTTTCCATTGAAGGGTGTTTTTTGCAAACAAGGAATACAGTTAATTCTTGTTTATTATGTAATAATTTAATACAATAAAAGAAGGTATAAACCTTATTACCTACTGGGTTAAAAACTGTATAAAAACAAATTTTTGATATTTTGAATATTGAAAGTGGAAATACCTTAGATATTATTAATACATCCAGTAGGTAGCACATTAAAGTATCATTACTCCTAGACAATGAACTAGGTGTTGGGAATTTAACGAAATTAGGTAATGAGAAATGTCACTATACCTACCCACTAAGTAAAAAACAGATAAACAATGGTATATTCTATAATCGACAAACTGAAAACATCAACCACGTCACCAAAATATTAGGTTTTAAGAAGGTATGTAGGTATATCAGTTAAAAATACATACTTTCAGACAAAAAAAATGGTTTGTTTTTCCTACTACTTCATAAAATTATAGTTTCATATTTAAACTCTCAGATTTTATAAAGCAATGGGCTATTAGGGAAAGTAATTTTGCAAATTTTTCAATATCAGTAATAAAATTGTATGACTTTCATCTAATAAATGGTTTGCAAAAGTTGATGTATCCATCTCTAGTCTTTGTGCTGCCAATTTCTCTGATATTCTAATATAGTCGAACGTGGTTATTACGAGGAGGATGGGCCGACTGAATTTGCTCGTTATAAGCATTACTCGTTGTATCACAGAATAGGTATTTTTAAATGAGAGGTCACATTACACAAAAAGTCAAAAAAAAGTTGAAAATAAAAAAATCTGAAAACCATCATAAAAATCCCCGAAACAAGCATGGCATTCATAAACTACAAAAGAAGTTGTTTAATGTAGGTACCTACGGACTTCACAAACTTTGGATTTTTCAACCATATGAGTGGATACTTTTTTATTATTGTAGGTGAAACACCAATTAGGTAGGTAGTTAGACACTTCACTAGTGTCATAAACGTAATCCGACCCTGGCAGCATCTTGTCCGACCGGATTTTATTACATAGGGTCAAAATATTTTAAACGATCGACAAATTAACAGTATTTTAGCTCGGTATATCCGATAAGTTGCTTGTTATAAATGTGAATGTATGGAGAAAATAATAAACCAAAGCACAATGAATGTTTCCTCATTACATCCAAGATCTCGCTATGTTTGATAATAATGATAAATTGATGGAAAATAGGAATATAAAATAGTGGCAGCACATTCGATCACGAAAGCGATGTTGCCACAATATTTATTGTTTTGTTGTCAACTATGCAACGAGTTCATAATTTAATAGGCCTAATTTATTTTTCATTTGTATTACAGGTACGCACAAATTGAATGGATCTGTTCCGATGACAGTGAAAAATCGTCCGCGTATCCCTACCCCAGATCGTGAGCAACGTCTCACTCCAATCGGCAGTAATTCACCAGTCGGAGTAGCACTTATGGCACATCATTCTTACCAGAGTGAAGTTCCTGTCCTTGGAGCGTTGGTTTTATCACCGATTCAAGAGTTGGATGGTGGATCTGTCAATAATACATTACATGCTGGACAGCCAGGAACTGCTGCATTGGCCCAGGCTGTCTTGTCACCTGGGTTGGGACCTGTGTTGACCTCACCCGTTACTTTCACTCCAGTCACAGTGTCTCAGATAGTTTCTGCTCAAAGACCAGTTTCTCCAATGTCTACTGTTCTTACATTGACAGAGCTTCCATCGTCATCTCCGGTGTCTCCATCTACTCCAGATATGAATAAAAATAATGAGGAATTAACCCGTAAACCGAGTACATCTGGAAAATGGGGAGAAGTTTATGTCTGATAGTTTTGTAAATGACCATGCTCAGATGATAGTTAAAGTTTTATGTTTTGTAAATTTCCTTATTAACCAACAGTGTTGCGTACGAAAAAATTCCAAATAAGTTTATTAGTCTAAATCAGTGGTTCTCGTGTGCGGTCACTGGAGGATTTTGCTGCGGCCACCAACATCATTTTCAGTACCTATTTAATTTAATTAACTGGGCTAACGTTAAATATGCGTTATTGGTAATGAGTCACGACCAAGTACTTAAAAACCATTTTAATAATAACACGGTTGAAAATTTTTGGTCGAAGTTATATGTTGATCAAGAATTAACACAATTCAAAAAATTCGGAATAATTGCTTTATTAATATTATCGATTTTTCCCACTAGGCACTGTATACTGTGAAAGATCATTCAGTATGATCACTTCATAAAAAACAAATATCGAAGTCAGTTGACAGAAATGTAAACTTAGAAGCAGCCATGCGGCTCGCATTGGAAAAAAAGAGTATTGAGGAATTTCCATTTGCATTAGTTTTAAATAAATAGATATGTACTAAAATGTTCAAATGTATTTTATTAAATGGACTTGTCTATAAATAAATTGATCCATTTTTTTAGTAAATCAAATTTAGCTTTAATTTTATCAATCACAACAAAAATGAAATTTGGTGCGGCCATCAGACGTTTCCATAGACCTGTCAATCTCAATTGTGCGGCCACAGTTAAATTGCACGTGAGAACCACTGGTCTAAATGATTAAAGTTGGGAGTTGTCGGCGGAGATTTTTATAATGATGCTATAAAACAGAAAAATTTTGTTGTGTGATTTATATTAAGTATTTCATTGATGAAAGTGATAAGTAAAATAATACTTAGGTTTTATGAAACATAATACTATTATGTTTCTTAGAAATTACATGAATAGTTTGAGGACATCTATATATTATGTCTAACGTACATAAAATGACAGTGCATTGAGGCTTGAATGATTGATCCGCGAAAAACGAATTTAAGATTATCATAGATTGAGTTAAACTGATATAATATATTATAACTTACTATGTTGTTAAACTTTATTTGTATAATATAGGGAACAAACTGTAGGAATAGAATACATTGCAAGTATAAAAACCAATAAAGTTCCCATTCTATCCTGTATCTTTTTATCAGATTAGCGTAAGAATAATATTTTTACCTATTTTTATACACTAGCATAATATTTTATTGAATGGAGGATTCTTTATCAGAATAACATGTCACTCTACATACCATATTATTATTTACATTGTATTGTTGTCCTTAATCAATTTTTCTGTGATGATCACTGAAGGTTTTAACCAAAACATGCCACTGGTACCAAACCGTCCACTAGAGAATATATAATTATTATTTTTGAAATAAACATGTAGATAATATATATTATGATGTATTTATAATTTATATAAAATGCAATCAATTGAAGCTGTGACCAAACTTTAATGTGTAAATATTTAAATGTGAATGTCTTAATCGTCGCCATCTTGTAATACCTGCCGGAAAACCTAAGGTTTGCCGAGACAGAACATGAAGTGATTAGTAAGTGTCATATTGTTAGAGAAATAAGTGCCTCGACTGTCGTAACAATGCCATTTGGTATTACGCAGGCTCATTACAGAATGGCATGAATATATCTTGTAAATAGCATGTGTATTTAATTATTTTTATGATATTATCATATCTTTAGATGAAACTATTGAGATTCAGTTGATGGGTGATTATTTTTCAAGCAATCGAAGTAATACATAGGTATCAAATAACATGTGAACTGTTTGTATTTTTAGCACAAAATGCGTTTTTGTTATGCGCTCAAAGATTAATAATATTTACTCCGTTATCGATACCTACATACTATGAACTTCTTTAAAAAGTGTATTAATTATAATATCGTGGTATAAAATACATTGCTAATAATGAAAAATGTTTTTTATTTATAAAATATTCTTTAAAATGGAAAATATTAACCTGTATAAATACTTAAATTTTTACATATAAATACTTTCTTAAGATACATGAAAAGTATTCATATTTTTTGACCGTCTTTCGATACCAATATTGTGATGTTTTTCAGATCCCTTTCAGACAAGCATCATTTGGTACTGATACTTGCAAGTATCAATACTCTTTGACCAGTACATTGGCATCAATATTTTTCTTCCAATACAATACCGATACCATGTAGCAATAGTTTTCTTTTAGTATAGGTACATAGATGAAGAAAGCAGACTTGCCTATACTTCAAGCCTGGCAAGCGACAGGGATTCTTGGTGGTGCCATGTGGTGTCCATATGCTCCAGCTAATGGGCGGATATGGCCGAAGAAGATACATACATATAAATTTGGATCGTCAGATACGTACCCATTAGAAAAAAAATGAAGCTTGAACTCACATCTGCTGCTTTATAAGGGTGATGACTTTTGCAGTGAGCCGAAATCGCAGAATATATTCTATTCTTTCTTGCAGTAAAATTTTCATGGGTCCCAGGTTCAAATCCTGGGTCTGGTAAGTACACATATTGCTTTTCAATTTGTGTGGATCAGAGTGTGGTCAAGAGTGTGGACCTGTTAGGGTTGAGCAAATGGCAAACATCCATTTCTCGTAAAAACAAAATTTGTTGGGCCTTTCGCTCATGGAGCAACTAAAATCCGACGAACTGATTGCTGATGGAATTCATAAACCGGCCAATGACTAATGCTTCGCACACGGCTACTGAAACCCACTTGAAATAATAATCTCATAACCTCAAACTCAAAAAATATATAAATATCGATGGCCTAATGTCAATATCCCATAAGTGACTTTTTACAAATTGTGCAGGAAGCTAAAAAAAACTAAATATTTAATATCCTGTATCTGACTCATCACCATGCCGAATCCCAAGTCTACGAGGCTGGGACAGCCTTCCAGAGGGTTGGCCGCATGGCTGGCGATGGATGGGGCTTTAAAGTAAGGGCGCTTAAGATCGCCTACGGGATTTAGTGGGAATTGCGGCTTACACCGCTAGCGCGTGGTACCCGCATATTCCCTAAAGTGTCAAAATTAGAAGCTCTCTATTACGAGGACAGCGCAGTGCGCTTCTGTCCATTACCAAGGCCTACTGCACAACTTAACTGACGCGTTCCTGGTCCTGACCAGCAGTCTTCCACTTGACCTGCATATACAGGTCAGCCGCGTCAACGATGCTCCTCAAAGGCGAGGAGGCCGTTATTGGTGGCTTTCACTTTGCCCCGCCTCCTCGGCTTGTTGCTGAAAAAGTAACCTCATTGAAGCAGAGAATATGTCTTATGATGCTTGACGCGGCGTGGAAGACCTGGCAGCGAAAGTGGAACGAATCAACCAAGGGCCGGCACACATACATATTTTTTCCAGATATAAAGTGGCGAATGGAGATAACCAAATATCTGACTCCTAACCATCACACCAGTCAATTTGTGATTGGATACAGTGGTTTTGCTGGCAAGCTCTTTGAACTTGGACTTGCAAGCCGTCCGACATGTCCATACGGAGGGGAAATACAAGATACCAACGACATCCTCTGGGAAAGTCTAAGTATGTGCTGCGAACGAGAGGAAATGCTCAGGTCAGTCCAACCAGCTGTTGGGCCCATCGTCTGACTTGGTTGCTACTAAGGCCAATTATTTTGCTTTTAAAAAGTTTGCGGCGTCTTACTGCGGGCATGAAGATCTCTTCACAAAATTTTTGTTGTCCATATGACTAGCTTCATTTTCTTTACTGTGTACACAACGTAACTTCATTTTCTTTTCGTAATTTCCATGTGCTTTTCTCTACCTGGCACTTTGCATTAAAATAAAATCATTAAACTCAGTCAGAGCTCGCTTTGAGCGTAGCAACCTAAGTCTTGGGCATCTTCTCCCAGGACACTCCCAGTCCAATTGTTTCAGATGCTTCACATCAGCAATTGTAGGGTCCCGGGATAAGCTCGATTAAGACCGAGTGGGGGGTGGGGCGGGTTTTGGTGGAGGGTGCTTAACTTCAATGTTAATAGTTAACACATCTTGTAACTACACAGCATGCCAATAACCCGTAACATAAAAAGTGGTAAAGCAAAGCAAATAACGTCTAATAGCCCCACAGAAAAGAAAAATAAAAGCCCTAATATAATCATAACATCCAATAAAATGTGACATATAGATGAACATCCAAATTTGTTATATTACTTACTTAGGTACTGTTTATCCTTATAAATAATTCGAAAGTAACATTTTGAAGCTGAATTCAACACAATATGTCATGTAACACGCTTGACAGCTCAGAGGCAAGATACGGACAATTTCAGGTTTATTTCTGCAATGTTCAGATATGGGTGTAGGTACCACTTTAAAATAACTACAGATGTGGGAATTTCGCAGTCGATGGGCAGTACTTTTGTTGTTTTTAGTATGTACATCAAAAAGTCATTTTCATCATATAAGTCAGATAAAGGGTAGGTATTGACATTAGACCATCGAAACGGGAATATTCTGGCAGCTTCTAATTATACAAGCGGTGCTACCAATTTTGGTAAGAAAAAATGGAGGACTGGAAACTGAGCATGTCACGTCTCTTCAGTTTAGTCGCGAACGTTTTGAAACAGAGATTCACAACCACCACAGCCAGAGGTAAGGCAATTTATCAATATAAGTACCCAAGACTCTCAGTCAATAATAGTAGCTCCCTCTGAAGCTACCATTCACACTCCAGGACACCCATCAAACGGTATAGACTTCGCAATCCTGCGAACACCAGCTACATATCAATAATCCGGGTAACAGATGAGCTTAACTCAACCACAAACCCATCCTAGGTACCTACTTTTCAAGTTATACACATTTATATTTTTTATAAAAATCGATGTTTTTTAAAATAGATATAAAAATATTAAAACTATGAATTAGTCAAAAATCTAAACCATAAAAATAGTGAAAGCTATGTACCAATATGTGACAAATTCACATTTTTTTTACAATTGTAAGTTCATCTTTGACTTAAAAAAAAAAATTTAATGTTTTCAGATACATATTTATTAATTAATACAGCTGAAATTGTAAATTATTAAAAAAAAAAATCAAATTGCAAGCTTCGTATTTTTCCGCTAGGTTCTCTGTTGGCATATATGATCCACAACATACTTGCAGTTGAAGCTTGAAAAAACTACCTGTTCCAACCAATATTTTAATTAAGCAATACCATAAAATCAAGCATAAAAAAGCGAGACAGCTTAAAAAGTAAGGAAGTAATGCAGGCTCCATTGACGAGCCAACAGTTCGAGGACAATATGTTTTCCGATTTGTCTGGTACTCTGATACTGACCAAAATAAATATTTACGGACGATCAACGAACGAGTAAAAAAGTCGAACTTAGATGAAAACATATTTGATAATTAATCTCTTATTTTGTAATATGTGAATTAACAAATTAATCAATAAAAATGTTTATAACAGTTTACAAATTGACAAAAGGTTTTTTCGGTCCGAATGATTGCATAGTCAACTTTATGTAGTGATTGACAGACGAATTCTGGAACTCGGAGATATGTTTGAAACGAAGCTGGTCTACGAACTTAAAAGTCCGCAGATTTGAGATGCTCCATGTAACAACAAAGGGTCGATGGCACGTTTGACGGTTAATTTCCCGTCATAATTGACTGCCTGAATACACAAAGTGTATGTCTATCACGTTTGCTTTATTAGAATAGCCTCGCTATACCGTCCCATAAAAGGCCCCGCGCAATTCGTAGCGCTGGGGACGTTCTTTGTCAATAAGGAGGTTGATGGTTAGGTACATCCCTGGCACATCTTCCTACCTCGGACGATCACCAGTCCACCAAATGTAGGTACGTATAAACTTAATGGAGTACAGTTCAATACAGAGTTTTAGTCAATAAGTAGGTATGTAGCGGGAAGGTAAAACATTACTGGCCAAGGATATAAATATATTTAATAATAAAAGAAATACCATAAGTACATGCAAATAATTTAATTTTTAAATTCCAAATCCTATTCGCAGTTCGCTTCTCTGGTATAGCACCTTCGTAGTGTGTCTTCAGCCGAATGCGTTGGCGCATGTGGCGGACAGGCAATTCCGTGAAAGAGAGTGAGGGCTGACGTCAAGACTTCGATAGCTTTCACTGAGTTCCCAGCATTTTTAAATAGTTGGATTCCTTCCTGTTGGCATGTGAGAGCTTGCGGTTAATAATGTTCAGCATGCACTATCAAACTAATTTTCATTGATCACTAATTCATAGCTGTTTCACTCACTCTATGTTAGGTATGTAATGTAAGAAATACGTGTTTCTATCTATTCCAACGGCCTCGTCAAATCAAATATACTTCCAAGTGTTTCATTATAAAACCCAGCTCTGAGTACAACCACAAGTCTGCGAGAAAGAAAACAATGCTTTCCGAAGTTAGAAATTGTCTACCATTGTCTATATGTCTGGTCATTTTCCTTAAAGGCTATACCTCAGCTGAGGCATGGTCTAAAAATATCGTGACTACGCGATGCGCGGATTGTGCAAATGACGCGAACCGAACGAAATATAATTTGTGATAAAAATTCAACATACGTCCTTTTTATGTTTATTATTATATTCGTAATAATAATAGTATATTCATTGACATGTTTTCTTTTTCAAGTACATGCGGAACGTTTTTTAGTCATCTTTACACGATTTAAGAATATATTCGTCCGACGCCATCACAAAACAAATTGACGTGCAAACAGGTCGACTATCGCTCTCCAATGACAACGCGACCGAAATTTCGTTCCACATACAGTTGAAAATTACTTGCCGTTTCACTTATGTACGCTCTTAAACCGATAGATAAGTAATGTACATCGTACAAAGATTTTCGAAGATTAGGTAGTGACTGACGCATTTCACAAAGATATCCTTCCAGCTGGACAAACATCAAATTAACTACCTACCATAACATTATAGGAATGAACCAAACTTAAAACATCTATATGTGTTATGTACCTACCGAAATCATTTTATCGTAAATATTAGACTTCATCGATAATATTTGAATGATTAGAACTAATATACCAATAACCCGTTATAGGAAGGTATGAATGGATTTTAATTATGAGGTTGGTTAAACTATTGGTAGGGGGCGGCATTTTAACTTTGGTAAGGACGCAACTGTTGACTACTGACGTTACTGCCTGTAAGCACTAACAACTAGGGCCCGGATTTATATCCTAGTGCATGTTTTGTTAGGGTACGCACAGCTATGAGAGTTGCACAGAAATCTATTTTGAAAGACACAGAATCCAAAAATAAAATTTCATTGTGCATATAAATGGATATTTGAGACGTTAGAGCATATTTGAGTCATTAGTGCATATTTCATAAATAAATGCATATTTTAGATCTTTTGAAATTATAATTTTAGTTTTTTTTTTAAATTATTTTATCGAAATATAACTAAGTTAGGAAGGTAGATAGTTTAGATACACTTGCATTTTTAATGCCATCTCCGAGCTGTGAATTTATCAGAAAAAGTGAAGTCAACTCGGGCACTTTTATTTAAAGTTTGCCCAATCGCCTCTGTAGAGGTTGAGAGGTCGTTTTCCGCCTATAAACAAAATACTGACAGATTCCTATGCGGAAAAATTTAATGTCGGAGCATATTGAAAAAAATATGGTAATTTTTTTTTCGGCCAAAAAACAGAAAATAATACTTATTTAAGCGTCAATTACATTGAGCTACTTTACGAGCTGTTTGTTGGCGAATTTACAATCTGCCTGTAAAGTCGCCCAGTGTAATCATCGAACAAGCTAACAAGCAGATTGTAAACACTCTACCGAGGAAAGTTGAAAGCCGGTCAACTTTACACGCTACACGCCGGCGTGTGGGCCTACTGCGTCTGCGCAGTAGAGCGCAGTAGCAACTTCCAGGAACTACGTTCTGTCAAAATAGTCGCTGGCTTGTGGCTTCTCAGCGAATGGAAAGTTTTGTGTGTCATCATCATAATCGCAGTAGCTGAATCGCTGAACAGCTCGTAAAGTAGCTCAATGTAATTGACGCTTTAGGAATAGTTAAGTGTCTTTTTTATTTTTTAAGTTATGTTTGGTTTACATTGCATTTATTATTTAATTTTTTGTACTATTAGTAATTATTAGTAATAACATTGTAAGAACACCCTCTATCTATTTATTGTATATATTATGTTTGATACAGCTAAATTTACAAATACCTACCTATGATTAAAAATAACGAAATAAAATAACTACATTAAATACCTCATATTTTTGTGTACACTGTTTGATAACATGTAATGTATTTTTAACGAATGCAGTGGAGACAGCAGCTTTACACGTGTGACACTTTTGATCCTCATTCTCAGTAATAAGTTTTATTTTTCCATCACACCCAGTAGTTGGACACCTGAAGCAAATAAAACAATAAGTCATCAAACAGTGAGTCGACAAAATAATATGGTACAAGTTGGGAGCAAAAGCTAAAGATTCGTAGTTTAGTTTAGAATAATAATCTACGCCACAAGGACCAGTCCTGGGTGGAGTTGAAAGCTTAGCTGAAGCCAAGTTCTTTGGGCCATGGTAAGATACCAATGTTGTGGATGATACCAGAGAGTGAGACATTACGCATCGTAATAGCTTTAAGGATTTCGTCGCCGCGACCGACGCTCCCACGCCCTGCGAGGTGCTACAAGTTTAATTTTTTCAAACGATTTAAGCGCTGCAGGTCTCACATGATGGGAGGCGCAAGACTTGGCGATAAACCAAGGGAAATTATGCGAGTTTGTGATTTTCCTATGCTCCAATGCTAGTGGGTAGCAGGGTTCAGTACATAATATAAACAATTGAAATAAATAAGTTTAATATATATTTTTCATCGATGTATCACATAGAGTTTCCTGGTCACATTTTTTTTTAAAATATATTATGCATAATATTTTACAAGCTACCCGGTACTACTCTCCATGGGTGCAAGTGTGGCATGGTGTGAGATTTTCTACTTGATAGTGAAAAAAATTTCGGTTTTAATAACATATAAAAGTGGAAAAGTATGATTGCATATCATTATTAATAACTAGTTTATAAGCAGGTTTGGAATTGGTAGGTACTAATATTTAGCTTGTCCACTCCATATGCAAGCCTGTTAGAAGAGCAATTCATAAATCTCTGCTCGGCTTAAAACCGAACCAAAATTGTAAAATAAGTTTAAAAAATGATATCGGCATCACATGCCTGCAGAATGCAGATAACACTATCGTAGCACATCGATGTATTCGAACAAGCCGTAATTTGTTTGAATCAGATTTTCTCGATATGTTGCTAGAACTGCAGGTGTGCACCATGATTTTGTTTATGGCTCAATGAGAGGCAATGGAATGCAAAGCACTCTAAATGTTTTCAAATACCTATTAGCAATTTTTGATACGCGTTGCGTTTATGTGACAAACTTTAATGCATCTTGTACATCAGACGACCACATAAAAACAACATATCATTTTACATGTGCTTAAGCTTATCCCATATTTCTCTACACCTGAGAATCTTATAACCAAACTCAGGAGGTAAAATGCTTCCCATTATTGTTGTGTTCCCTAAAATCAGCTCCTTTTTGTCGTTGGCGAGCAGCAGCGACCAATTTCGCGATT
Source organism: Rhyacophila brunnea (assembly GCF_057557595.1). Lineage (NCBI taxonomy): Eukaryota > Metazoa > Arthropoda > Insecta > Trichoptera > Rhyacophilidae > Rhyacophila > Rhyacophila brunnea. The sequence goes on from NW_028232751.1 coordinate 41,349,099, forward strand.
ATTCTTGTGGGGCCATATAAGAGAATTGAATTAGGGCTTATTTTATTTTCTACAAAAAGATAAAGAAGCATGAAAAAGAAACTCCCATTTTCTCTTACGAGCGAATCAGGAGGAGAATGTTTAATTTCAAGTTTAGTAAATAATTTCATCATTAAATAGTAGCTTCCTACATAGGTACATTTAAAAAAAAATGAATAGTTAGACACTTACCTAAGAGTGACCTGTGATGTTGGGGGCGATACCCATGCTTCAGTGCATGCACAGCAAGAGCACTTGAACCAATATCTACTTCTCAAAGCTCGAAGACGAGCATCTTTTGATTGCCTCTCGAAACGAGGACCGTAATTGTCAACAATTGAACATCCGGCATTCCCAGGTCTAATCGCCCTTACAATTAAAGTTTTCCCAACAAAATACCTGAAAGGAACATGTGTAATTTCATGTATGGGTAAGTAGTCTACAATATGGCAAAAAATTGTGTAGGATAAGCGGAATCGCACCGAAAACAAAACCCTGTCCAGAAATTTTAAGATTTTTTATTTGTAAGCAGCTATTCTCTATAGTCTAAGATAGCGCCTGAGATCAATGGCTTCATTTTGGGAGAAGTGCTGTTCAAACGGGAAAAATGGGAAAATAAGCTTATTTAGGTACCTATGTTCCCAATATTGAAGCTAAATCTGATATAAATAAAAATGATTTCAAGTTATAAACATTTATATTTTTATAAAAATCGATGTTTTTTTAAATAAATATTAAAACTATGAATTAGTCAAAAATCTCTTACTCAAAACATAGAAAACTTAATAAACTAAATTTTAATAATAAACATGACTATAAAATATATGTAACAATTAGATGGGATTCTTTGACAAATTCACATTTTATAATTATTTTTGCAATAATCGTTAGTTTATCAACTTAAAATTTTAAAAAAATCGGTGTGTGTACTTATGTACGCGCGTTCGAAGTTACACGTCTTTCTTTTTCTTCTTTCGACCATGTCTAATCCTAATAGGATCATATGGGCCTCCACAGGGTGGAGGTTTGTATTAACAGATTTTTTTTGTACGAGAAATGGATGTCAGCCACTTGCTCAACCTATTAGGTCCATACCCTGACACACACAAAGTGAAAAACAATATGTGTACTTGCCAGACCTAGGATTTGAACCTGGGACCCACGGCGTTATAGTCCAACGCTTAAGCCGCACGGCCACCGTGAGCCGTAACACAACAAAATAAGCCGTTACCTGAGTATATTAATAGCCACACGCCAAATGCGTTACATCGGCGTCACACGCCAAAAATACACTGTGATCTATTTTCCCAAACGCGCCAAAAGAGGTATAACTTCAAAAATATTTTTCTTTTTAATGTTTTCAGGTACATATTTATTAACTAATACAGTTTAAATATTAAATTATCAATACAATCGTATTTTTCCGCTAGGTACCTCTGTTAGGTAGAGGGTATCGCCTTAACAATGAATGATTAATTGTTTTCTTTAGGGGCGTTTGAGATTCGTCTAGAAGCATTTTCAGGGCTCGAGGATGACCGACTCATGTCTTTTGACCAATTTTCAAGCCACGCGAGAGTGGATTTTCGGTTGTGTCAAAATCCGTATGATTATTCATTGTAGATGTAAGCCTGTAGGGCAAAGATGAATCCACTGGTCTAGTAGCATTCTGCGATCATTTCGTGTCAAAGTTGCACATTATATTTTTACGAGTTAAATAACTTTCCCCCGATTCTGTTTCTTGCAAACTTTTCTATGGGAGATTTTGGCATTTATAACGTTAATTGGTGTCACTAGATACTTACTGCATAAATCGGTCCAATGGAATGGACGTGTTAGTGGATATTTTAAGACTAGACTATCATATAGGAGTTTCCGTATTATATATAAAGAATAATTACAAGATAAAAATAACTTTTTATATACAACGTTTTTAAATTTTCTATTGAATCATATAAACTTGACTTGACTAGCTTAAACGATCAAAAAAAAAAATTGTATTTGATAGAAATAATACTAAAATGTCATTTTGACACTCATATTGATTTCCATAGTAACGCACGTGTATATTAATAATTTATTTGTTAGGACCCTAGCAACCAATAATAGTGGATTGGATTACGGATTTCGTTCGAAATAAATTTTCATACAAAACAGAATTAACTGAAAATGAATTTAATTCTACTTAAAAATGACTAAAAGTATTAAAAGAATGCATTGGCATCGTGTTCTAATATATTATCATCATCATCATCATCAGCCTGAATCTATCCACTGCTGGATGAAGGCCTCTTCAAGTTGCTTCCACTTCTCTCGGTCCTGTGCATTGCGTTGCCACGTACTTCCGCAGAACTTTATCATTTCATCGATCCAGCGGCCTCTAGGTCTACCTTGTGGACGTTTTGTACTTCTTGGATACCACTGGATGACTAGATTTGTCCAACGATTGTCTCTTCTTCGAGCTATGTGTCCAGCCCATCTCCATTTAAGGCTTTTAATAAACTTTATTACATCGCAAACCCTTGTCTGCTTCCTTATCCACTCATTCCTCTTTTTGTCCTTTCGCGTTATGCCCAGCATGCACCTCTCCATACCACGTTGTGCTACTCTAAGTTTCTGGATCTCTCTTTTACTTAGGGCCCATGTTTCACACGCATATGTCATCACGGGAAGCACACACTGGTTGAACACTTTGCGCTTTAGGCACAGTGGAAGGTCACTTTTGAAGACATTATTCAGGCGGCCAAAAGCACTCCAGCCTAGCTTTACTCTGCGAACAATTTCATCAAATATACATCCATCTATAGATACTTGTTGTCCCAGATAGATGTAGCTTTTCACCTGTTCGAGCTGAGTGCCATTGATGAGGATCTCTTTTTGGCCTGCAAAGCAGTTGAACATGACTTTCGTCTTTGTTACATTTATTTTCAAACCTACTTTGTTGCTTACTTCAGCGAGTTCCTGCATTCTGCTTTGGAGGTCTTCTGAGTCTTGCGAGAAAATTACTATGTCATCGGCAAAGCGCAGATGACTCAGGTATTCTCCATTTATGGGGATCCCTTTGTCATTCCAGTCAAGTTGCCTGAATAAGTCTTCAAGGGTAGCTGTAAATAGTTTAGGTGAGATTGTATCACCTTGTCGGACTCCTTTGCTGATAGGAAATCTGCGCGATGGTTTATGGAGATTTACAGATGCTGTTGCGCTACTGTATATATTATTGAAAATATTTATATAGCGTCCAGGGATTCCTTGTTTTCTGAGTGCGTCGAGTATTGAACATTTCTTTATCGAATCAAACGCCTTCTCATAGTCTATAAAACCCATGCATAGTGGCAGTTTGTATTCCTGGTACCGCTCTATGATTTCTCTGACGACTTGGATATGGTCCATAGTGCTGTATCCTCCTCTAAATCCGGCTTGTTCTCTCGGTTGGTTCTCGTCTAGTACATTTTGCAGACGGTTTGAGAGAATTTTTGTGAACGTCTTGTAGAGAATAGGGAGTAGACTTATTGGACGATAATTTGCTAGGTCTTCTCTGTCACCTTTTTTGTGAAGAATGACAATGCTGGCATTTTTCCATACCTCTGGGACATCCTCTTTGCATATGCAGGCTGTGAACAATTGTGCAAGTACTTCATTTGCATCCTTTCCTGCTTTTTTGAGGATATCTATCGTTAAACCGTCTTCCCCGGGAGCTTTCCCACTTTTCATGTAATTTAAAGCATGGGTTACTTCCCAGGATGTAATTTCGGGAGTATGGTCTTCCGAATTTCCATTTCTCTGAAGATCTAAGTCTATAGTCGTATTGTCAGTGTCATCACTGTAGAGATCGCTGTAGAACTCTTCAACTCGGCTTAACAAGTGTTCCCAATTTCTGACGATAGAACCATCTTTTGCTTTTAGTGCTGTGATTTGACGTTTTCCTATCGACAAGCATTGCTTGTTTTTGTTTAGACTTCTGCCTGCTTTCACAATTGCTTGTATGAGGTTTACATTGAATTTACGAAGGTCTTCTCTAATCTTCCTTCGGAGGGTTTTGCAAAGTGATGAAAACTCCATATCGTTTTGTGCCTGTCTATCGCTCTTGGTTTTCCTTCTCTGCTCCATAAGATTCAATGTTGCCTTCGAAAGCTTGGTGGAAAGTGTAACTTCTGAGTTTTTTACGCCTATTTTTTCTGCACATTGTAGAATAATATTCGTTATATCCTCCGCGTTGGATAGGGAAACGGTTTCGTTCTCATCTAAGAAAGCCGATAGTGCATTTTTGAGTTCATTTTGGAATTCAGTATTGTTCTGCAGGTATACGCGAGCATTTGACTTCTTCTGCAGTTTGGATCTTTCTGATTTGACGTTCAATCTTATCTTACATCTCACCATCCGGTGATCACTGCCGGTGTTAAACTGATTGATCACTTTACAGTTTAAAAATGTATATTTTCTGTCAGTGAGGATGTAATCGATTTCGCTGGTCCTTCCTGTCGGGCTTCTCCACGTCCATTTACGTGTAGGTTTATGTTGAAAAAAGGAATTCATGATGTGAAGATTGTTGGTTTCAGCAAACTCCACAAGCATGTCCCCTCTACCATCCCTTGAGCCATGTCCGAAATGTCCGACCGCTACGTCATCTCTTTGGTATGATCCAATACGTGCATTGAAATCTCCCATTATGATGTTGAAGTGGCATTTACTTTTATTTTTCAAGGATGTTATTTCCTCGTAAAACTCTTCCACTTTTTCATCAGGATAACTCTGTGTCGGAGCATATACTTGCAAAATCTGAATGCGGTACCTAGCATTGATTTTAAGTATCACGCTTGCGACCCTGTCAGAAATGCAGTTGAACTCGACTGTGCGGTCCCTCCAGGCTTTGTTGACAACAAATCCAACACCGCTCGTGCGTCCTTCATCGGTTCCTTTGGAGTACAGCACATGTCCGCTTTGTAAAGTAATAATACTCTCACCTTTACGCCTTACTTCGCTGAGTCCGACAACATCCCAGTGGATATTCCGGAGCTCTTCTTGAAACTCTACAAGTTTGGCATCGCTGGACAATGTTCTTGCGTTATATGTAGCAATGGTCATCTGTTGGCAGCCTTTTCCGGGTCTCCGGGGATTTTTAGCACCCTCTGCCTTCCTTCGCTGATCGCTGCCGTGATCAGTATCAGGTTGGCCTCCGGAGAATGAGGGCCGGGTTCTAGAAGTTTTTGTTTTCATATGAAGGTTTTGGACATAACACACCACGCTGTCCAGACGGGTTGGTGTGTGGTTTTTCTGTCTGGGTGATCCTTCCCGTAGCCAAAGGTCTCTCGTTTTAAGGCGCCAGAGTTTCGCCTTGCACCCTTCTCTATTAGCTACAGATAGTATGTTGCGTTATACAGCACATTATCTGCATTGCCCGGGGGACGCCACGCGGAGGCTAGAGATAGGATTTGCTGACTTTCTTGGACAGTGGCGTCTCAACATTTTTTAGAAGTATACCTATTGGCATCGGTATACATCATTGAGGCCATAGTCAGCCTTTGCCCACCCTCTAATATATTATAAAAGTTTCAAATGTCTAGCTAGTCGGGAAGTTAGTTAAAAATCGATTGCAAGATTTATACCGGACAAACAACCACCAGACAAATAACCACCGGGCAAATAAGAATACGACCTAATAAAAACTTTGTAAAAATAATGATTTGGTAATAATTATTATGAGGTTGTTTGATTGAACATTTTTACCTTATTACTCCTGGATAACAGTCATGATTGAAGAGGGATGAAGTAGCGAAAATTGCTAATGCAATATCTTGTCGAGGATAACTACCAATTGCTTCTTCCGTAATTTCGTGAGCATTGAATTGAATTGCTTGGAGCGCAAAAAATAATATCGTCAGGACCGACATTTCGTCTGATGTAACTGAAAAAATATGTAAAACCTAATTAAATACTGTTAACCATATTTGCAGTTATTATTAAATTTTACGAATTTACAGGATGCAAGGGAAAAAAACTGCACAAAATAATAAAATTAAACCGTAGCTACAAAAATCACGAAATTTCAAATCACAAAACAAGTGTAGATTTGGGGAAAAAGAGAAAAAAGTTTCCCGTACCCGTAAAAAATATAGGGAAATACATAGTGAGAATGTTTGGCGCCCTTGGTGAATTCTTGACATCCAAAGATGGAGATAAAACAACAAAACTACAAGAAAGCAAGAAACATCTACAACCATCCTACAACCTAACAAACCTAAAGCTCAAATTTATATACTTATTACTAAAATAAACTACCTACTAAAGGTACATAATAATATGTACTACTGTTATTGCCTATTATTATTTATTGGCTTTGGGATAAGTAGGTACAATAACCATCCTAATAATGCGCACGCAATACGTGTGAAACGATACATTCATTATTGCAATCGTGATTAATTATTATTGACCAAATCGGTTCCAGCTTGATTTTTGTTTGAAATCCGTGCGTTTGCAAGGCACGCTGGATTCTGGCGAAAGCAACTAAAAGCGTTTTCGAATTTCTATACCTTCCTGATCGGAACAGAAAGCAGCTGCCCTTCTACCCTGTTACCGTTCGTAAGTAGCCGATTCAAAAATGTAACTTTCCCATGTTTTCGGACAGGAAGAGGGTATTTTGATCTCTAGTCCCTGCCATGATTGCAATACCGATATTTCAAAACCGGTATCCCAGTAATTTTCGATACCGAAATACCGGTTTTAAAAATCAGACAATACCTACCGATATATTCAGTATTGAAAATGGAAACAAATTGTATTTAATTATAATAAAAGGTTTAATAGGACTGTAATGTTTTTCGGGTTACACGATGTCTGCTTTGCTTCCGCTGCCCTTCGATCTCCTTGGTGATCAGTAATGATACGTGCAGGTAATATTCGAAATCCATTATTGTAAGTAGGTACCTACTTACTTCCCAAATTTAAAACTTATCCAAATGTTTTCGCCAGTCGCTATCGGGAGATTAGTATATACTTATCTTTTTTTTTCTATATTATATTTCACAAATACCGAAATACCGATATTGGTATTTTCATTTGATATTGGCATCCCTAGCCATATATACTTACCATATAAATGTGCTTTGCTGAATGTGTAATTTAGTATCAAAATAAATGTTTTGTGTGGGATGCAACCGTAAATACGTATATTCGTACTTGTTATAGATTGCTTACCCCTTGAATAGAAAATGAATTCTATCAACATTTCTGTCATTCCCAGTAAAGTTCCACAAACCTCAAGCGTCAAAGTATCAAATTGATATTTTTTTATTAATTTAACTTACGAAGATCATCTGTTTTCTTTTGTTGTGGCGAAGTGCTGAAAAATGTCGTTTTCTGTAGACATCTTAGCAGGAAAAATGCCATTATTCCTCTTCGAAGGTAATCTGACGGCTTTCTCATATGCCTGTGCTTACAAAGATTGAATATACGGGAGGTTTTGCCAACTGTTGTAGCGTTTTTTTCATTTTGATATATTGCCTGCGGCTTTAAATGATTTTCAAACAGTTTTAATGATGCATCCAGTCCGACTTGCGTTACCATTCGAAGGGCACTGTGACAACCAATTGACATTCCAGATCCTGGAAAAAAGATCATTTTGCCACAGTATCAATTATATTCAGTGACCTCTCGTGGGGGAGGCAGGCCATGCGCTACGTAGGGGCGACACATTATAAAAGGTGGCAAATGAAGGAACGATTACAAACATTAAAACTTTTGAGAACAGTGACAGTTTTCCATGAAGCAGACAATCGACATCTTTGCTGTTTAAAAAATAATCAAGGCATAAAAATCCGGATAGCATAATAATTATTGTTTTATTGTTATATCTACCCATTGTAATACATGAAGCGCCTAGTTTCAAAAGCCCCTAAAACGGTTTTTGAAAATTTTTGAGTTAGATATGTATTTAGATGGATATTTTTATTACCTATATGATGGCCAAAGGTTGAGCTTGAAAAAACGCCAAAAACCGTCAATACGTATGATCAAAAATTAGGGTAAATTTCAAAACCCGCTAAAATGGTTGGGTGTGCTTTTCAAATACCCCAAAAATGGAAAGCCAAAATACTATTTAGAATGTTACGAATTACAAAATAAATACATTAATTCTCAAATTTAATAGAAATATTTTTTTCTGATTTTTCTTAAAACTACCTAAAATCGTTTTTCTCATTTTTCTCAACCAGGCGCTTCACATATAGTAATGGCGGTTCATCGCACATGTTCTCAAGGGTGCCTCCAAACCCATCAACGCCACACGTCCCTAAAACCACCACTGTTAAAGAATAGGTGGTGTGTGTGTTAATTTAAGTATTTTCGGTATATTGGCTTGTTCTTTTTTTATGTACAAGGACATAACGAATTTTCAGACAATTTGAGACTAAAAATGAAATTGGACCAAAGCCTGAACAAAAACAAACCATAAGTGCGAGTGAGTAAGCATTCGTCACGCTTATCTCTCCGCACTATGCGTTAGAGTAAGATAGAATTTCTACGGCTGAATTAAATATTTTTTGTAAACGTCACCGGTAAATATGGATTTGACTGATTACATTCATTTAAAAACTGCGAGCAGATGGATGTTGCTAAAATGTATTGTTTTTGTGAGTGGTAATTATGTTTAGCTATTTTGACTCCAATTCACTAAAAAGAGTGTAGGTATGTTGCACCACGATCTGTTCTCCTTAAAATAATAATTCATTCAATTCTTTTATCAGGAGTGGTATGAGCAGCTTAGTATATTTTTAATGTACGTTTTACGATCCATGTTTTGGTAGGTACACAGAACTAGTCTGCTTTTTGATCGACAGTGAACTGACTCGCCACAAATAGTCGAAAAGAGAAAAATACGTAGGTATAAACACTCTTTCGACTTAGTGACATTTTGCTGTCTCGCCACTGTACTCGTTACGTGTAATCAAGGCATAAGTTTAGTCTGCTTAATACTTTGGACGCGGAAGACGCACACGGCGCGTAATGACCAGGCGGCCGATCGATGTAATTAACGTGCATTTTAAAGGTGCTAATTAAAATCTCATAATATAGTCAGCAGCGAATGCGTTAAGTGCGGCATTTTGCCTATGGACGCCATTGATTATATTATTATATAATATAATAAATCGAAAGAAATGAGAGATGCCTGCATTAGATCTACGTTGACCAATGATCATAAAAGGACTTTGACTGTGTTTTACATTTCATTTTATACTCAAAGCTAATTAATAATATAGAAATACAAAGCCAGTCACCATATACTAAGACTTCGAATCTGAATTTTGTTTATGAGTTAATGACAGTCAGGTCACTAAATGCTTGAAATACAAAGCATCCAGAATGTCCTTATATTAATATTATATTACCAATATTGAACGCGTGTTTCTATACGTGACAAACTTTGACGCAAACAGATGTCACAATTAATTGATAATAACATATTTTTAATACTTACTTAAAGTTAATTTTTATACCATATTTTTCCACACTCTAGAATTAAAACTTGTTACTACCACCCCCAGAAGGTAACGCGTCAATTGATGTCTTACCTGTATACACCACAAGTATTATATAAATGTAATATAATTTTTAATAATTACTTACTACGATTTTTGTCGAATAACATAATATATGTAATGATATAATATGATAATACATTTTTTTAAATAATTAGATATTTTTAAGATAGACTCTCAAGTCTATCATCTGCGCCGATTGCCCCGATCGTGAAATGTCATTTTGCATCATTCGTTAGAGTCGTGGCCAAAGTACAATAATTCATATTTTTCGCGCATAAATCAATCGACAATCGGTAAAAGTTGGGTCAACGATTACCGAGAATACACGGTCATCGTCAACCCAATTGTCAGCGATCTTAAATTACACTGTGAGCGAAAAATAGATTTCATGATCGGGGGCCATCGTGGCAGACGATCGGCCTGAGAATCGGTCAGTAGTGCAGGTAATTAGGCCGTAAGAGTGGTTAATATATTTTTTCACCAAAGTGAGATGCTTGAATATTACAAACAAGGTGTCAAATTCTATTTATTACTAAAGCATTTACAAGCCCCGGCACAAGTCCTCGAGAACCCCAGGGTTCCGCAGATAACTACTGTTGTAATCACTTTGTAAAATAGATAATATATAAATAGAATATCTGCGTGCAGTATTTTTTTAAATATGAAAGTAATACCAATTCTTACCTATAAATAAATTCATAAATTTACATTCGTATTTATGATAACTATTAATTGCAATGATGCGGCATTCTTGGCAGCAAAATGCAACAGTACAGCAATCAGGACAACCCATCGAAGCCGTAAGTCTGTAATAAATTAATAAAATATTTCTTTTATTCTACTAATAAGACACAAGATTTCAGAATGTAACATTCTATATACTGAATATACATAATTTGAAAACATCTCATGCATATACACACCCCGTATTTTCATGAACAGAAATCATAAGTTTAGTATGGCACACGTTTCTAAACGGCATACGGTTTCAGTCAATGGATGCTCTCTATAAAGATAATTTGATTTCTGGTATTATTGGGACTATTACCGAATCTAACATATTATTTTTTCTTAACGGCGTAAAGTCAGCAGATTATTTGTTAAATGGGTGTCGTCCATATGTATTTAGGGCCAAGGCCCAAGACACAGAGCAATATAGGCGCCGTTGCGTCGACTCAGGTGTTACTTGATTGCTTGATTCCACATGTATTTAATTGGAATTATTGTATGCAATTAGAATATTCTTGCTCCATTCAAATGATAATATATATCTGATATCTATGAATTACAAAAATCAAATACTTTAACATTTTTATTCTGTACAACTGACACTGAATATAATTATTATTTCAATTTTAATTTTAAGGCGTTAATGTAAGTACAGTAGAGCGTCGATTATCCGGAGTCCGGACTAATTGGGGATGAAGATAGTCCGGATAAGGAAAAATCCGGATAAGCGAAAAAAAATCATAATTGACAGGGAAAGACATTCAGCATGAATAATATTTATTTGTCTAGATTTACATTTTATACATACACATATGTAAAATAAATTATTTTTAATAAAATAAATCAATTATCACTAACCACATAAAAATACACTCTTCAACTTCTTTATTTCCTGATTTTTTCATAACTTTCCGCTCTGAGCTTCAATCTTCTGACAATAAACAATTAGTAAACTTCATAATAGTTTCACTTTGTTTTTTTTATATTCGAGATAGTTGACGTTCCGACACCATATTTATATTAGATAGATAACGTCCCGAAAAATAATCCGGATAATCGAAACTTCTACTGTACTGTGTAATAAATTAGTGAGTGAATATTAAATTTAACCTTTTAAAGCAATGATGACAGTGTGATCCAAAATGTGATGGCTTCAAACAGGATACGTAAGGGTCTTCCACAACCAAAGTATCGCCAACAGAAATATCTTCGGCAGCAACTGCATATCTACCCTGTATAATGTAAATCATCTATATAATAATTCAAGTAACTGATAAATAGTGTAAACTTCCACCTCACAGAATAGATTAATAAATATAATTCGGATAGGCTATTCCCCAATACATTACATTTTGACGCAGGGTTTTGAATGTGTAAGTGTCCTACTAAAATGGACCACACATTATAGGCGTGCAATAGTGTGTGTTGCAATCTTCAAGTACACCAATATTGAATGAGTGTCAGCGCATAAACCGAGAGAAGAAAAGCGTATTCTTAACACGTGTTTAAATTTATCCCATATTCTTCCATACTCGAGATCGGTGGCCTGTTACTCCACACCCGTTAGGTATTTCAATTGACATTATTTTCCCCTGTTCCACCTTCATATTCAAATATCGAACTAAGTATACATACAACATTTCAGATAACACTGTTTTAACTTTTTAATAAGTCTTCAAAATTTTGAAATCTTTTTTATTCATATCTAATCAAGTTTCAGTATAGTCACAATACCGATGATCGATTCGATATAAACAAAAAAGATTTCAAGTTATATTATGTACTTATACAATTCGTTGAAATAAATCGATGTCTATTTTTAAATTAAATATAAAATAAGTACCTACATTAAACTATGAATTATTAAAAAGATATTTTTATGATTTCTCAATAAACTTACTAAATTTTAATGATAAAAAAACCATAAGAATGGATATACATACATAGGTATCTACTAATACAAACAGTAATATCTTTTTAATGAATTTAGATTCGTACGACAAATCTACATTAATTCATAAAACATAATATGAATTGTATGTTTAATATTCTGTTGCTAGATACCACGACTAGCTATATCTATGCGAAGTTTTTCCAATATGAAGATTTTTTCGACCATGTCCGATCCTAATAGGATCATATGGGCCTCCACAGAGTCATAATCATTGGGGGCGCGATAAACCGGTGTGGGTCCTGGCCTCCACCAACAGCTCTCTCCACCTGTCCCTATCCAGTGTGGCCGCTTTCCAATTCGGTACCCCCAGTATACGGCAATCACTGGCAGCTCCATCCAACCAGCAAATCTTTGGCCTCCCTCTTATTCTACGTTTTATTGGATTGCTGGACATCACTCTCTTTGCCGGTTCATTGTCATTCATACGGTGCACATGACCTAGCCATCGCAGTCTCCCAATCTTGATTGATTGAACTGCGCTGCAATCTTCGTACAGCCCATAGAGCTCAGCATTATATCTTCTCCTCCAATTGGTGCCATCCCTGATCGGTCCATATATACGGCGTAGAATTTTTCTTTCAAAAATGTTCAGGGCTCGTTCATTTCGCAGAGTACCTCCACAGAGTAGAGGTTTGTATTGACAGATTTTGTTTTTTACGAGAAATGGATGTCAGCCACTTGCTTAACCTATTAGGTCCATACCCTGACTCACACACAAATTGAAAAACAATACGTGTACTTGTCAGACCCAGGATTCGAACCTGGGAACCACGGCGTTATAGTCCAACGCTTAAGCCGCGCGGCCACCGTGAGCGTATTGACTCACTGTATTGACTGTGGGAAGACTTACTTGGTAGATTTAATAAGTGTACAATTTCTCCAACTAATTTTATTCGAAGCATTTGCATTTATGGTATATCCATGCAAAAAGTAATATTATAAAATACGATATTAATTATAACAAGCGACAAATATATAACAGTCTTTCCAGAATTGACGATTTATACTTTTAATTGCACACTTTCTATAATACAGTGCCATGCATACCTGATGGATATCCTCCGACATTTTGATTAGAACTGAAGCTCCTTCTAAAGTAGTATGTGTTCCACGTGCAACACTTGGGATTTTATCTAAATCAAAAAATACAAATTACATCATAATACTTATTATTACGCACAATTTAACAAGATTTGATGACATTTCTGCACAATACGATGTCTAGAAATTTTAAAAAATCAGTCTACGAATTTTGAATTGCCATTTATATACTTAATATTTAGTTTATCTTGCCTTAGATTAATTAATACGATATAAAACTGAGATCCAGTCGCCATGAACGAAGGCTTTGAAGCCAGTTTAGATAGTTCAGACTATTTATAGAATTCAAGAAATACAATGACCGGCTGATCATTTTCAAATATTTAATTGGCATTTCGCTTGCGTAATAAACTGTCAAGCAATAGGTTCATAACATAGGCCTTCATTGAGATTTTATGGTACTTTCAGAGACTAAACCTGGAAAATCTGTTAACTTTTAAAAAAAGGTATTTATATAATTATGATGATTTAAATTTTCATTATATTTAATTATAGTATTCTTTGGAAACACTCAATATAATAATATAGAACGAAACCATATTTTGAGAACTAAAAACACATACAATGTCAAAACCAGTGCCATACTATCGTGTACCCTGAGGCAGTAGCTATTTTAGCCTAATGTGCTTACGGAAATGTAATTTTTGTACATAGGTATAACATAACCATACATTTACACTCGGTGAATTCGGTGTCAAATGAACACCGAACTATATAGAGTATAGACAGAAGAAATTTCTAACCCGAGTTAGAATCGCGGAAGAGCATTAGGTACTTTAAAAAAATCGTAGTTATTATACTTTTTGAACGTACCTACGTTGTAAGTACCTAATCATCGTATTAAATACGTATATCCGTATACGTATAATATATCGTATTATATTATCCTTTTGAAAAAATGAAAAATCTCTTCCATAGTAGGTGCTAGGTCTGGTCTATGGAGTCGACGCCTGGGCCTTACGGTGATGTCTTTACCTACCAGAGGCACCTAGCGGAAAAATACGAAGCTTGCAGTTTGAGACATTTTTTTGATAATTTACAATTTCAACTGTGTTAATTAATAAATATGTATCTGAAAACATCAAAAAGAAGAATATTTTTTATTTTATGTCAAAGATAAACCTACAATTTAAGAAAATGTGAATTTGGTGCAGGGTCCCACGTTATTATTATTTATTAAATATTATTTTATAGTAAGCATCACCTAAGAGATTTTTGACTAATTCATAGTTTCAATATTTTTCATATTTATTAAAAAAAAAACATCGATTTTTATAAAAATATAAATGTGTATAACTTGAAATCCTTTGTTCCGATCGATGTTTTTTAAAATAAATATAAAAAAATTTCAAAACTATGAATTAGTCAAAAATCTCTTAGGTGATGTTTAGAAAACTTGATTAACTAAATTTAATAATAAATACGACCATAAAATATATGTAATAATAAGGTGCGGTCCGATTCAACAAATTCACATTTTATTACATTTTTTACAATTGTAAGTTTATCTTTGACTAAAAATAAAAAATATTTTTCTTTTTAATGTTTTCAGAAACATATTTATTCACCAACACAGTTAAAATAGTAAATTATCAAAAAACTTTGTATTTTTCCGCTAGGTGCCGCTGTTAGTTAAAGACATCGCTTTAAAGGGACAGACCATAAGAAGTCCGGAGACTTTCGAGATGTGGCTGTGTCGCTGTATCCTGAAGATGTTAGTTACCAGTTACCATCAAGCGACGAAAGGCTGCATACTTCGACCATATTTTTCGCAATGAGAAATATGATTTACTGCATCATAATCCAGGGAAATGTGAAGAGCGGCAGAGATCTGATATGATTTGTCCACGATAAGAACATGTAGGTAGCGGAGTTTAATCGCCAAACAGACATTACTAAAATATTGGTTTTTCGTTTCGGTTTCGGTTAAAATATAACTATAAAAATTTCGTTTTGGCGTACATTTTTATCATGACATGTGTAAATAAATGTTAAATATGGATATTTACCAGTTTTATTATCGTGAGAAGACTCCTTATAAGTTTTGAGTAGCTCGCTTAGATGGCATTGTATTTCTGTACTGAGGGATACATTAGTCTCCTTGGTGGCGTTGGAAGACAGTTTTTTTGTTTCAATTTCATCTTCTGCTAATATTTCAAGAGCAAATTGCAAATCTTTAACAGCTAAACTTATGTTATTATTGCGTAGAAGGGAAATTGCTCTGAGTTTTAGTATTGCAGGTAAACCTGGAAAATGTAATACATGTGAATTTTAAAAGCTCCCCAAAACTAACATTTAATAAACAAGACTGTTAAAATCCACATTTTTTCGTGCATTTATAAATATCAAAATAATGAAATTCACTTTACAACATTCTAATTTCAATATGAGAAAAAAAAGTGCATTTATTATATCTACGGTTAGTTCAGTTATATTAGATCAAAATAATCCAATAAATAGTAGAATGTTGATTTTACAATAAGTATTTTACGCGTTACTAATCTACCTAAAAAGGACAATATAATATAGGACTAATTTCCACTTCCAGTAGCACTGCTACCGCCATCTTGAAAAATAGCGGCTGATTTTAAATGTTTTGTGTTTTAGTGGTGATTGAGATTCACATTAATTAAAAAAGTTAATATAAAATTACATAAATATATTTAAAATTCAAATTAAAAATATGATTTCACGTCTATTTCTAACCTACAACTCGGTAACCATTGTAGGTACAATACAAATTATTCTTATTCAAGGTTCAATTCTAAATTCTCACTTTTAAGGGAATTATTTCCAGGTAAAACTTTAATGTGACTGTGTTCGGTGGGCATATTTTCAAGAAAGAAAACATTATATTGATATAAAGTCGTTTATACGCATTATAATATATTTATAGATATACAAACGGAAGGTTTGTCGACTATAAAATATATAATTGATATAGGTAGTAGTCAGAAATAATCTAAATACGACATGTTATTTTTTTCTTATACAGGCAGAATATTTGACCATCTAAAAGTACTTAAAATTATAACTGCTGGATTCATTCGGAAAAATTCAAATCGAGTTTTAATATTGTGACGATACCGAAATTAGATTCAATATAAATAAAAAGGATATCAGGTTAGACACATTTTGTTAAATAGTTTTTTTTTCTTAAATAAAAGTAAAATACATAAAATTTATGAATTATTCCAAAATTCTCTTGTTACATAAGAGAAGACTTAATAAACTAAATTGTAATAGTAAACACAATCATAACATAAAGTGGGATTCGTTAACGAATTCACATCTTATAACATTTAAAAAAATATTATATATATTCAAATAAAGTAAAGAAGTGGGATTTGAAAATAATCTATAGCTTAAAATAAAAAAACTGCAATAAGGCGATATATTATTAATAATAATCGCCGTGCGTATATTATCTTATCACTGTGCGTTAGTTCCCCTTTTAAATGAGGTTGAATTGTAGTTATAATTAGGGAATCCAGTCCCGAGGCAAAAATCTGATCACGTGATTTCTTGATTACAATTTGAAAATCCCGGGATCCCGGGACTGGTCCCGGGATTGGCATTTTTTCCATTGTTAATATAAAATTTTGATATTTACAAATAACATTGATCAAATCGATCAAAAATAAATCTAGTATTATTTATACTATTCATGACATTTATTGTTAATATTTTATACGTTCAATCTTGGAAATACATAAGTTTAATGGAGTAAATAATATTGTAATAGGTATAAATAATAATGTGAATTTAATATGAGATTGCTGTTTCTGATAGTAAAGACTTAATAAATGGGTTAGGGAGATTTAAAACAGTAAAGTGAATAATCATGGTGTACTTATGGCCTTTCCGCTTCATAAATCTAATTAGTCAGCCAAATATGAAACTGCCGTAATACGTACGAGATAATGGTGGAATTACTTTGTTAATAGTGCGAAGCATTGTTTTTTCTAATCTTTCTCATTTTTATTAATTTATGTGAAAAAATAAAATGAATCGGCAACTTACACATGGGTATAAATCAAACTTCATTCAAACTCAGTTTATTTTTAATGCAGTTATTTGTTATTAAAAGTTTTTTTTTATTTATTATATTTACGTTTTTATTTTATTTTCCATAAAAATTGATAAAAAAATCAATCCCCAAATTTTCGGAGATTATGTTTATCAATTCCGGGATTCATAGGTATTGAAAATAGTTCAGGATCCAGGGATCCCGGGATTGGAATCCCTAGTTATAATGTTGTGTTACCCTTTGTTGATGATCTGATTATTGCCTGGTTAAAAAGTTCAAGCGTTTTGATCGGATCACTACATTCCTCTGCTTGTTTTGTGATCTTTGAAGCTGTCACGTCGCACTTCTTTCTATACACCTCCTCCACACGGAAAACACCGCACAGTTTCTTGAAAATCTTGAATGAAAAAAATGCAATTACAATAATTACATTCTTGGAAGTAGCTTGGCCCTGCAATAAACAATATTACTGGGAAATTCGATTTATCTAAGTGCTACGGAAATTTTGAATTGAGCATTTCTTATAAAAATTGACATTTTCAGAGATAGGCATAATCTATCATTTTCAAAATCGACACCATATTTCTTTGTACCGTATAACTGTCACAAATTAATTGTAATGCCATTAAAAATTTTCTATATAGATACTCAATATGCTCGTACTACGCTGTTTATGCCTGGTAATATATCAGGAGCAGGTACCCAATACTGAGGTCACCACGCTCTTAAGTGAGCTTTTACTGAGTTTACTGAGTTGACTTACGTTAATAAAAAGGGTTATATGAGAGAAAGGCACTGAAATCTAACATAAAGGAAAATGAATTTAATTTTAATATATACGAGTAGATAATATATTTTCAATCAGAAAAATTTAAGCAATAAAGTGGCACACCACTAAAATAATACATCTCGTTTTATTTTCATTAAGAGTCAAATAAATTTTGGTTTAGGACCGATGATTAGAAATTCTATTACAAACAGTGCTCGAAATAGAAAATCTTACGAACCGGAGCGCTGAATAATCATTCAAAAATATCAAATTATGTTAAATATTTTTCGGATATTATAAGGGCGATATGCCTAATAATCAGGGTTTCATTTATACTTGAAGGGGCTCTGCGCTAATACACATTACTCCCCCCCCGCAATACAACATTAAAATGTAGTTTTTTTTAAATGGGTACCTACTCATTTTTGCAAAATCTTCGTCTTTTCGTTAATTTTCTAAGAATTGGGCTCTTATCTTCAAAATTCTAGAAGCTCGTACATTTGTGTATTCCTTCGCTGCAAGGTTCTGGACCTGTAGCCCCTTTAGCCCTTTTTGTAAACACATCTGAAGTCCGAACAGCCTATATTATATTATAGATCTTGTAGGACTAATCATTAATAAATAATATACACGTTTTGTCAGTGCCGCAGGCGATTTTTTTCCCCACGAATCAGTTTTTACAACTTTAAAAACTATATATCTACATGCAATATTATCTCAATAACATGAAACGGAACGCAATTTTCAAAGAATCCACGAGCCGGAACGATATCTTTTAGAATTTCACGAACAGGAACGGCGCTCCGGTGCGTTCCAGTCTATTTCGAGCCCTGATTACAAATCTGAAACAAGAAACTAGAACTCTCTAACTGTATACTTACATCCTCTTCCTTCATCAACGCCGATAAATAGTCATAATCTGACAAATTCTGGTTCCATATATCATCCGTCCATTCTCTTATTCTAGAATTGACGAATACATCTTCGAGCAGAGTGTTAAAGAAGCCTCGCTTATTTTCTTGGATTGTGCATTCGTTACAGAGCTCTGTGAGCTTGGGGTCTATATCTTCCACATCCATGTTATCTAATTAAATGGGCTTCCAATATCTAAAATAGACACACAAGTTAAATATATTAGATATCTAGCAATTAAATATATCGAAGACTCTCGTCGGATTATTTAGGTAATAATTTTATTTTTTTAATTCAATTTCCGTGAAAATATCTAGTCACCTCAATACTACAACTAGCTAACTTGATTTTCACTGTTTTTGAGATTGCTATTGAATATGATTCTACATTTTCTTCTCTACAAAATGATAAAACTAAGTAAGTCAGAAGTTAATGGGAACAGTATTAATTTTGTGTTTGAAAATATTAGATAACTTTAAAACCATAAATGCATTAAATAAATAAAATAATATATCTACAATATTTTTTCACACAATTGAACATTATTTAATTGTTTCCAATTCGACAAGCACTTGTGTTTCCATTTTTATTTTAAATAATAATTATAGCCTAGATTTATGTTAATCAAGTAAAGTTTAAATTTCCTTTTTCCAACAATGACCAAATAAGAATTATCTAGTTGTAGTATTGAGGTGATGAATTATTTTCTATATAACCATTGTAATAATAAATAAATACTACTTATTTTTAAAATGCTTACTTTCGTCTTTTCCATTATAAGGAATAATATCATATCATATTTAATATTATTTAATAAACTATTTCTTTTATTCAAAGAATAAGACAAAATATTTGAGAATGTAACATTCTATATATTATAATGAATACCTACACATAATTCGAAAACATATCATTGAATCCAGCAGGTACAGATTCAAGTCCCGTCGGGTGTCGTATTTTTTCTGTAAAATGATTTTTTCAAGTGTGTATCTTCAGTATATAGAATGTTACATTTACAAATCTTGCGTCTTATTTGCTGAATAAAATAAATATTTTATTAAATAATTAGCAAGTCTGGTATGTTATAAAAACTAAATATCGAGTGACTAAATAGCGACGTCGGTTAGTAAGGAATTAATTGATCAGTACCTTAATTTTATATAATAAAACCGATAGCCAACATTATAACGCAATTCGATAATCATTTCATGTAACAGCTATTAGTTAAAATCGTCATAGCTCAATATGATGCCCGTAGCTTAATTGGAAAAGCATATTGCATATAAAGCATACATAATCCACCAGATACATGTTCAAGTCCCGTCGGGTGTCGTATTTTTTTCTACAAAATGATTTTTTCTAGTGTGTAGGTATATGCATGAGATGTATTCAAATTATGGTTATTTTATATTATTTAATTTTATTATTAAATACTTAATATGAATATAAATGTTAGATTACTTAATTATTGAAAATACATCATTGAACAAACATTAAGAAACATACCTTAAACAAATACAAATCCGGTCGTCCGTTACATACCCGTAGGTCATTTGTAATAATTTGCATGAATCATGAACGGATTGATAATTAACTTAAATGGTAATTAATAGCACTCATCTTGACGGTGAAATATGTGATTTCGATTTGAAATCCCACTCGGTTCAAGTTTTTTTTTTGTGTTATTGAAGGTTTTCAAAATCATGTGTTTTCTATTTCATGTCTACCGATATAATTTGCACATTGATATTAATTGGTTGCTATATTTACGTATTATGTATTGAAAGAGTTATTTTATATTATTTAATTAAATATTCTAAATCACACCAATGTTGATGTCTGGGGAATATCCAGTGTTTTTTTACCAATGTCCGATTGATCCTGAGCGATGAACCAACAGGTTGGAAAATGGCTACCAATCGTTTATCTTAAAAAAATTACATTGACTACGTCATATAATATATGAAAATAACAAAATCTGTCGCCTAGTGTAATAACTCACATTTTGCCACTATGTAATTTTTGAGTTAAATATACCAAGTGATTCTAAAGGCATTGATCTATATAAAGAAAAATAATTGGTTATCAAAAGTCACTTTAAATCAGTAATCTCCAAACGGTCGCTCGCGAGCTACCGATAGCTCGCGGCGGCATTTTCGGTAGCTCGCGTAGGATATTTTATCATATTTATAAATTTGACATGACATTGAAAAACTATCTAGCTGTATCGTTTTGCGAAAAGATGGAATTCCATCAGAAATGGAATTGATAGAATTTCAATGTGATATGTCGCTCAAAACAACCTCAACTATAGATATATATCGTCCTAAAAGGAAAGTATCCAATTTTAGTTCGAATTGCGCTCAAAATGAAGGCTTTGTTTTGTTCTTCCTACTCTGTGAATCAACGTTTTCCAATATGAAGGTAAATATATAAAAGAAACGGACTCACAGATGTATATCTTGATAATTACTTTCGGATGGGAGTGACAAGGTGCTCACCGATAATTGAAAATAAAATGTGGAGAAAGTGAATGCCATTCTTTTCACTAATTATTTTAACTTTTACTCACACTTATATCAAGATATTTTCAATAATTATTTTGTTTATAAATAAATAATTAAAATACGCATTCTATGTTTTATTGGAAGTCCAATGTCCTAATTTATTTTAAGTAATATCATAATAGTATGTAGGTATGGTACGATAAAGGACGATGACAAAAAAGCATAAAGAAGGAATAATATGTATAAGTAGCTCACCAGACAATTTTAATTTCTGAAAGTAGCTCACATTCTTATTGAGTTTGGAGACCACTGAAAATCGTTGACAAGGTTGACTGTTGGCGTCATAACTTACATTTTTCAATGAATAATGTTAAAATAAATAAAATAAATTCTCATAGTGTGCTGTGTCTGCAGCCTTAGGAGTATTATATATATATATATATATATATATATATATATATTTATTTTAATAATATAAATCGACTCACTTACTCATTAATATTCCATGGAAATTCAACACCTTTCTTCTAATTAGAATAAACAGTGCTCTGATGGTTTTTTGCGATTATCTCAAAACTAGATTTTTGCAATATGTGATTTATGGAAACTCAAATAATAACTTACAATTATTATTTACAATCAAATGATTAGTCTTTTATGTGATTTCTATTAGGTATTGTATCTACGTGAAATTTTCATTCAAACAAAAATACAATCGGCGTAAATTGTAAATTGAAAAAATGTTTAAAAATTTCAACAATAAAATTAAAACAAAACAACTTATTGTATCATATTATTGTTTATAATAGACAATCAAAAGTTGAAAAATATTCATCGTTTTCTTATTTATTTATAGTGAGATGTTGTATTTTCTGAGATTAGGTTATGTTACATGTATTTTATTAATATAAATATAGCAGAATTGTTTATTTTAATTAATGTTTTTAACTACACCATTGATATCAATGTTTTTTGTATGGTAATTTGATTGTGGTACACTAATTAGGCTTACCTCGTATTGTTTTATTGAGATACAGTACAAATTCTTCGTTATAAAACTTACACACAACACATTTACACCACTTTTATACGTATATCGTTTGAAATAACATTGTCACTGCTAATGCATTAAAATCAGCTTGATTTTGTTTATTTTATGATGTTAGTTAGACGAAACTTCATAGGAACACAGTAATAATTATGACGAAGACTACACGCGGAGAATGGCACAAAAATAGTTTTACTCGTGAGTTCCGTGCACATAGTAGCATACTAGTCAGCATAGCTGGGTATGTATTTATAACATACTCCAAGCAAGAGATAATGTAATTTAAAGGGTTTATTTTGGGATGGTCATATTTTCTTGCGTTTCGTGGCCGGTGTTTCTTGCATCGTTATGATTGAACTTTCAGTAAATTTGAAAGAGAATATACGAATAGTATTAATTATATATTTTTTTATTGAATGTTGTAATCTGAAATAAAATATTCTGTTATAAAATACTCCTAAGATGTCGGTGGCAGCTTAATCTCGTTCGACGCGGACGACACGGCTGCCGTGTCCCCGTTAAACATTCATTAGATGCAATTAGCATGTTATTTAAATGTGGTTTAAGTGTTGGACTATCACGCCGTGGGTCCCAGGTTCGAATCCTGGGTCTGACAAGTACACATATCGTTTTTCAATTTGTCAATCAGGGTATGGACCTAATAGGTTGAGCAAGTGGCTGACATCCATTTCTCGTAAAAAACAAAATTGGTTAATACAAACTTCTACTCTGTGGAGGCCCATAATATCATCCTATTAGGATCGGACATGGTCGAGAAAATTAAAAAATAATTAAAAGGTACGCAGTGATTGTGTTCCCCGCAGGGTAACAAACAAGCATTCTTTGTGTTTTATATATTATGAAATAGGTACCTACCACTAAGTATTTTTTTCAATAAAAATAATAAATCAAACAATAGTTTTTCTGTTTTTAAGTAAATTTCTTAAAAACCGTTTGACATAGGTGCATACTGTCATTCAAGAAAGAAGGCAGTAACTCGCAAAATTTGTGAAATTGAGTTAAGAATGCCATCCGTTAAAGTGGAACTACACCAGAAACTTTTGTCGCCAACTTCATAAAATTTAACGATAATTATCATATTTTATTGGAACATAAATTACATTAATCGTTTGTTGAACTAAGTTGACAAATGTTGGAGTTGACAACATCGTCCTCACTGAAATCAACAAGTGGTGACATCTCAAAATGAGGTCACTCATCATAAAAATAATCGCTCGAGTTCCCGAGTTTTAATTACTTTTATCGTTTTAGGAATCGTATTTCACTTACATGTTGATGTCGAGAATTGTCGACGCTTGTTTCGAGGAGCGTCGGTATTTTGTCAAAAGAGCGAGCAACACACTTAATGATTCATTAATAATAAAATTATTCTTAATACAATTCACATACCAGTTGATTATAATAAGTGCTACGTGAGTAGGTACTGGAATTTAGTGATATCGACTCTGTATTTTTTACTCTTTATTCTTCCGTGTAGGTAGCGATTGCCAATCAATTGGAGCATATGTCTAGCACTTATTTTGATTAGTTATTTATTACGCATTTTGTGACATTTTTTACAGAATCAAAATAGTATTTTACTCTCCGAAATCTCGAAAAAAAATTCTGAGAAACAACGCGTACGTATTATAAAGCAGTGGTTTCCAAACTTCATATTACTACGCCTCCCTTTAAAAAAAAGGCTCTGGTCAAAAAAGCTGAGGTCATAATGAGGATTGGGTTATATTATCTATGGATGCAATATCGCAAGTCATTTTAACGTACGCATACGTAGAAACTGTAAAAAATAATTGAAATATGCACGAATAATAATTCAAAATACTAATTAACATTGGAGTATTGGAGAAAAGAAACAGTACCTGTCAATGCGGTCAAAAAATTAATACTCGCAAATATCGGTACCAATTATCATAAATTATCAAATGATGTTTGTCCAAACAATCGAATATCAATCAATATTGGCATCGAAAGAAAGTATTGATACCGGCAATATATCGATATCGGTACACAAAGTAGGTATCTATATTTTTTGGACGGATTTAATTTTATTGTAGTGTCATTCATTTTATATATTTCATTGAGGGAACACATGAAACAGCGGCGGTGGTTCTTTTGTTTTTTTGTTATTAGTGTTATTACATATTAGTCATATTACATACCTACACACTGGTAAATCATGGCACATTGGGACAATGATAAAATTATCACAGCTATTGAACATTACAGAGAAGAAAGGTGTGTATGGGACCCAAAACATCCCAATCACAAGTGCCGCAATTCCAACCACGACGCTTGGGTAAATATATCCAATGCGGTTGGAATTGACAATACATTGTATGTGTACACGCGGTGATTGTATCTAGGGATTACCGAATGAATATATCAATACCGGTATTTCAGAATTTCTTATTGAATACCGGTATTCGTCAAAACATATTATAGAATAAAGAAGTACCTATCAATAAATATAACTATTAACATCTATTTAAAACACTATTGTATAGCAACCTAAAGAACCTAACTACATTTTTTATTATGATGACCTTTGTTATAATGTATAGATCATTAGTATAGATATTTTAGAACTGCTAATTTTTACAAATACCATAAGTCCGGGTACAGAAAACCTTGCTGAAATTCAACGTTTGGAAATATTTACCATGAATATTTTCTTTTTTGAAATATGTTAATTCATCGCGACAATTATATAAGTATATTAATTGAGGGATTTTATTTTAATATTATTTAACTACATTGTCGTCCAGTCCTATACATTAAATTTAATATAGTATGTAGTAGTAAGTAATGACAAAATAATATTACATTCATTTTCGAAAAACATAAACGTGTACTTACGGTTTCTTAATACCGAAAATACCGGTATATTGGATTTTTGAAACTGGTATTTCGGTATCGATAAATAATTGAATACCGGTTATGAAATATGTACCGGTATTGAAATCCCTAATTGCATCATTATTATAACACGCGAGCAGTGTTCCAACTAAAATTTTCAAAATTCGTAATATATTATATTCAAAGATGTCGTTTTTTTCTCTAAGGTTTATATCGACCAAATTGAAGTAGGTACTAACCTACATCTACCTATTTTGGGTTAGCCGTGTCAGATCACCAACGCCTTTGAGATTTCAATATAGGTAGCTATAAGTACCTATAATATTTATTTCACAGTAATAGGTACCTACATTTTAAAGAGTGCATGAGTCCCAGCCGCAAATATCGAGCGCGTTTTGATATGTAGGTATAGCAGGTGTCCCGCGCTCGCGACAAATGCGAATAAATAATAATAATCAGGCGAACGTTCCGTGGCTTACAAGAAAAAATGACGTTGCCGCGACACGTTGCCTCTCTGTGTGGACAAACGAGCAACGTCAACAAGTAGCAACACCTTCGATTTTATTACCCTATTCCGAGACATAGTCGTAAAATTTTATGAGGTTGGCGACAAAAGTTTCCAGTGTGTACTAGACTTTAGGTAATTTTGAAAGCTATATTATATTCTGTTCACTTTAAAATCAGTATTATCACTAAAATACCGTTAAAATCCTTGGTGAAAAGATGGACATTTGCAAAAATGACATACATTTCTTAGCAAAAAGGCAACCATTGCACCTATTTAATGCAGTCACTGCTTGTTTATTTTTTTTGTATGTAACATCCTACTAATAAAAAATATCACCGTTTTTTTTATTAATTCACAATACTGAAATTTGAAAAAACCACATTTTGTCATTTAAGGCGAAGTCTACATTGAGCCTTTTTTAAAGAGGCACCTAGCGGAAAAATACGAAGCTTGCAATTTGAGACATTTTTTTGATAATTTACAATTTCAACTGTAATAATGTATAAATATGTATTTAAAACATTAAAAATAAAAATATTTTTTATTTTAAGTCAAAGACAAACTTACAATTTTAAAAAATGTAATAAAATGTGAATTTGTTCTATCGGTCCGCACCCTATTATTACATATATTTTATGGTCATATTTATTATTAATATTTAGTTTATTAAGTTTTCTAAGCATCACCTAAGCGATTTTTGACAAATTCATAGTTTTAATATTTTTTATATCTATTTTAAAAAACATCGATTTTTATAAAAAATATAAATGTGTATAACTTGAAATCCTTTTTATTTATATCAAATCAATTATTTTTATAAATATAAATAAAATATTTATATTAATATAAATAAAAAGGATTTCAAGTTATACACATTTATATTTTTTATAAAAATCGATGTTTTTTAAAATAGATATAAAAAATATTAAAACTATGAATTAGTCAAAAATCGCTTAGGTGATGCTTAGAAAACTTAATGAACTAAATTTTAATAATAAATATGACCATAAAATATATGTAATAATAGGGTGCGGACCGATAGAACAAATTCACATTTTATTACATTTTTTACAATTGTAAGTTTGTCTTTGACTTAAAATAAGAAATATTTTTATTTTTAATGTTTTCAGATACATATTTATTCATTAATACAGTTGAAATTGTAAATTATCAAAAAAATGTCTCAAATTGCAAGCTTCGTATTTTTCCAATAGGTGCCTCTTTAAAAAAGGCTCAGTGAAGACTTCGCCTTAACTCGAAAGTGTGTGAGAGTCAGTTACCGCTTTCTTCCTTGGAATGGCTGCATATGTATTGATAAGTTTCTTTTCATGGTAAATTTGGCACTACACAGTGGCGGGTTATATATATATATATATATATATATATATATATAACGCAAATGACGCAATAAATTCGTCATTCATAGATTTAAAAGGGGGCCTCTGACATATAAAATATTAAATGTATCTACCAAGTAGATAGGTAGTAGATTTTCTGTAACAATCATTAGATATTGAATACCTATCCAAACAGTGAAACGTGACTTTTACAACGTTTTTCTTAGCTCGTATTCTTATTTGTCCGGTACAAATCTTGCAATCGATTATTAACAAACTTCCCGATTAGCTAGACATTTGAAACTTTTAGAATATATCAGAACACGATGCCAATGCATTTTTTAATACTTTTAGCCATCTTTAAGTAGAATTGAATTCATTTTCAGTTAATTCTGTTTTGTATAAAAAGTTATTTCGACACCATTATTGGTTACTAGGGGGTCTGGGATCTAGCAACTAAATTATTAATATACTAGCAGAGCCAGCTGGCGGTCGCCAGTCTGTCTCGCTAGGTCTTTCAGACGGCTTGGTGGTGTTGGATATTAATATAATTGTGAAGTATGCGTAGACGGCGCCATAGTTTTCCCATCGGGATGGATTTTCATTCACCTCAGACATTTTCTTTTCGTAATTTCCATGTGCTTTTCTCTTCCTGGCACTTGGCACTGTTTCAGATGCTTCACATCACCAATTGTAGGGTCTCGCGATACGCTCGATTAAGACCGAGTGTGGTTCGGGGTGGGTTTCGGTGGAGGGCGCTTAACTTCAAAAAAAGGTTAACATTTCACTGATTTGTCAGCTTTACGATTTGCAAGTCGTCACTGCGTAGTCTATTCTGGAGTCTGGCCTTCACAGTATCATCTGACACCACTTCAGACTGATAGGTCTAGCAGAACAGCTGGTAATCACCAATGGTTACCATTGACATTTTAATAGAATATACCTTTGTGCACTTTTTCATTCATACTTCTTATTTGTTTTCGTTGAACCTCTACTCTGTGGAGGCTAATGTGATCCTACGACCGGAACATGGTCGGAAATCGGAATTACCACCCTGAAGGGGTGTGTCCATATGCTTTGCTTATAAGCAAAAATGGTATTTTATTTTAAAATTCGTAAGTACTTAATATACTAATGAATAAATTCCAACATGTTAAATTTATTATTTAACAAATTATCTGGGTGGGGAAATAAAAAATATTATTTTTATCATTTACAAAAATGGAAAAAGTAGCAGGTATTTTTGTTATATTGCTTATTGTATTACTTTATTATATTACTTATTGTACCTAATTGTGTTGTAAAAAAGTCATAATTGACTATATTTGACTATAAGTATATTATATTTCACTCAAAGATAAAATTGTAAACAACATGCATCATGTCATTATTAAAAGAAACATTATTGCAATTTAATTTTTATTGAGTATTAACAGTTACTAATGATAAAAAAGAAGAAGAAAGGTTACTGTAATTTTATATGTAATTATTATTATAAAATATATAAACATCATTAATTTTTAATTAAGGTACTTGTATTTCGTCACATGAATTTCATTTACCTACGTACAATTATTATTACTGAATCATGGTAGTATGTGATACTTACTATAATATTGAGAAGAACGTAATATATACCTATATAATGTAGTTTCTTATTTATTTAGTCTGACATTATTCAATTTATTGATAGCAGTATTAAAATTCTCTATGATTATTAATTAATAAAAAACTCATCTTACAATAAAATGTATTGATTGAAATAATTGATTGTGCTAATAGAAATGTCACATTTTTTCGATTATTTCTGGAACCTCTAAATTTGAATTCTGACACGTCAAATGAACTTGTTATAGGCGGTTCGCAAAAGAAAACAATTGAAAATCAATCATCTATTTCAGTTTGACAGATAAGTGGCAGTGAAGTGGTTTTAGATTATATTTTAGTAGTAATTAGTGAGGAAATATGCATTTATTTTTTGTTAAAACTCATATTACGCCAATGTGCCTATTACAGATTTGAATAGTTTTGTGGAATTATCATTGTGATTTGTGAAATATCGATTGTATAGAAAGTATTAAGCGACATTATAACCAATTTGCCGTAGATGGCCAGCAAGATGCGAAAATGTATGGTGACGGATATAAAATGCGATTTAAAAATGATATTATCTGTGATTGTGTCGAGTTTTATCAGATTTGTGCCGGATTCAAATTGAAGTAAACTCGGGACTCTAAAAAATGAATTGAAATATTTTGAAAATCAACAAAATAGTATTTAAATTATTGCGAGGAGGTGTGAAGGAGGATGAGGTAGGTAGCTGGACTTCAATGGATCGAAGGTAGATGCGTGTTTGAGTAAATCTCAGTTTATTCTCCTCAACAATACTTGAACAATTCTTACAGACAATATATTTAGAATTACAGTTAAATTGATAAGGTTAAATTATAAAGGCGTGTTGCTATGAGAAAAGTTGAACCGCGAGCGACGAGCAGAGATTCGACTATGTGTTTCAAAGATTTGACGACGTATGTTATCAGATTCGCCCCGCTTTGAGCTTTTATAGAAATTATAACAAAGAAAGGTTATCTGAGGTCAGGGCGTTGACCGGTGACCACATGTCACTTGTTTACTGTGAGTTTACTAAG
Organism: Rhyacophila brunnea; assembly: GCF_057557595.1. Classification (NCBI taxonomy): domain Eukaryota; kingdom Metazoa; phylum Arthropoda; class Insecta; order Trichoptera; family Rhyacophilidae; genus Rhyacophila; species Rhyacophila brunnea. The sequence continues at coordinate 41,379,070 of NW_028232751.1, forward strand.
TACGAGCAAATCTGATAAGTTGGCACATTTCCTGATTACCTTATAAGGCCGCGGAAATGCTGCTAACGCATACTTGTTACAATGTTGCTCAATAATTATTGTGAATAATTATAATTTATCAAGAAAGCAAATGTGTTTACGTCTCCGTTTACCCGGTCTGGTAGCAGTGGCGAGGGGTGGAGGTAGGCTGTTGAAATTCGACAAAAATAGTGCACACTAAACTTTCAGTCGTTCTTATTTGTTTTCATTGAATTATGAATAGGTGCATAATATTATAGATGGAATTGGTTAGTTTTTTTTTTAAATTCATTAACATATGTCAAACTATTGTCGAAAGAAAATATTCTTCTATCTATAAAATATCTAAAATTTAGTATGGTTGAATGGCATACTTTTAGATATTTTATAGATAAATGAATATTTTTTGACTATTATTTACTATGGCTTGGATTAGTCAGGTTTTAATTGAATTTTAAAAACTAACAAACACTATCTACACAGTCAATGTAGAACACAGAACTAGTTAAATGAAAACAAATACGTTCAACTGACAAAGCTAAGCGTGCAATATTTATGTCGGATCTTAACAGCCTACCTCCACCCCTCGCCACTCTCTGGTAGGTATATAACATATGACTTACTTTTTTGATACACTTACACTACAGAGCGGCGTTCGCATTAGTACATTATCTCTTTAGAATTGCCTCTGGAAAAAACGCGACACGTCGATGACAGAAGAAAGAAGAAAAAGTGGCGACAATCCAAATATTACGACAATAGCTTATTCCTCGCTAACACAGAGCTTCATCTAATAAACTGGGAATATAGCTAAACCATAAGTATAAATCAGCGCCTGAAATGGTATATTTTACGAACCGGAGTGCTCTATAATTTTACGCAAAATTACGAGACAGAGTGATAATTTTGGGGATTTTAAGAACCGGAACAGCGCTCCGGTGCGTTCCTATCCATTTCGAGCCTTGGTATAAATTCAAATATTAACTAATTGCCTACACGGAATACCAAAAAAATTAATAAAAGTCATAATGTAATAGTCAACAACTGCGTAATATATACGTTTTAAACGATTTCAAAAGAATTCAAACAAATGCTTAAGCACGAACAATTAGCAGAAGTAATAATAAGCCCGAATGTCATGCAAGTCTACCACATGTCTCTAATTTTATTGTTAAGATGACGATTTTTGGGATCCTCGATTGTCTCCATGCTGGACACATTAATTGTGCTGATGCCTATGTCTTGCTCCTTGCGTCTCCAAGTCTTCCGTCGATCTATGTTGATCTTCTTTTTCTTCGACTTTTCGAACGTTATCTCGTCAGATGCCGTTTTGGCCGACATGTTTTTCTGTTTGACATCAAAGAAAAATCTCAGCGTAAAGAAGTAGATCATTTCGAATCCGGACACGAGACTGAAGCCGATGAACAGACCGAGGAGTCCTCCGAATGACGCTGAAAACCAACCATTCCTATATTAGATCTGACAGTTTCAGGCGGGAAAATGGTGGATGGTTATAGACGAAAGGTCATTTTATTTTATCTTTCAATAATTTATTCTTATGTAATTGACTGACACAAGTAGATTTCATAGTTTTACCCAATTGACACCATAATTATGATCCGGACCGTTATAATTGGATTTAAAAAATTAAATGCTTTTGTGAAAATTGCATTGATATAATATTAGTTGGGTGTTCATATTTCGACAATAGAAAATAATACTTCAATAATTCCTGAACATAAATGGAGCAGGTAGTATTTTTTATTAATATATATTATTTTTTATAATTACAATGGCCGAGCGGCTTAAGCGTCTGCTCAAAACGTAGTGGATCCCAGGTTCGAATCATGGGTCCGGAAAATACAAATATTGTAGTCATAGTATGGACCCAATAGCTTGAGCAAGTGACTAACATCCATTTCTCGTAAAAACAAAAATCTGTTAATACAAACCTCCACTCCGTAGAGGCCCATAATATGATCTTATTAGGATCTTACAAGGCAATTTTTTTAAAGTATAAATAATAGTAAGTACACTATATTAGGCATGTCGATCGCACCCTATAAATTAAATACCTAGGTGGTAGGCACCTAGTGAATGTTTGAAAAAGCGTGTCAATTCAGTGATAATCATCGTGTTGCGATATATTATGTTTATGTGACGTAATCATTTCAAATTCAAAATCCATTATTTTGATGTACATACAGTCACCTGCATTTACTATCCTCGCATTTTATGGAAGTTAAAAAACAAACGAATATCCCTACTTGTGTTACATATATAGAAACTACGTTTATGTGACAATGTATTCTCTAATAATATCAGAAATATCATTTTAAAACGTATTTATTACCACGTTTTTATTAGCTCGTATTCTTGTTTGTCCGGTACAGATTTTTTCTTGTTTGCCCAAGATTTGTATTGGACGATTGAAGATTTTTAACTAACTTCCCGACTAGCTAGACATTTTAAACTTTTAGAATATATCAGAACACGACGACAATGCATTCTTTTAATACTTTTAGCCATTTTTAAGCAGAATTGAATTCATTTTTAGTTAATTCTGTTTTGTATGGAAAGTTATTATTGTTGGTTGCTAACGGGGTCCTAGCAACTAAATTATTAATATATACGTGCGTTACTATGGAAATCAATATGAAATGTCAAAATGACATTTCAGTATTCTATAATATTTATTCAGTATTTTTATCAAGTTTATATGATTCAACAGAAAATTTAAAAACGTGGTATATAAAAAGTTCTTTTTTATCTTACGAATTTTAAAACAACTTGAGTGCTCTGAGAAATTTTAAAATGTATTTTCTCTGTCTATTTGTGATACATTTTCATTCCGTTTCTTCCGAGCTTAGTTAGATCTGATCTAAGAAGTATTGCTTACCTAACAAAATTACACGTGGAGTGGGCAAGATAGACAAGCTTTTTAAAATGTATTTTCTCTGTCGATTTATGATACATTTGTATTCAGTGATCTGGACAGTATAGATCTAAGAATTACCATCTAACAAAAATGCGTGTGAAGTTGGCATGCTAAACACTATTTAATTATTTTCAAATTATTTTTAGCAGATATCTGGGTAATTACATTATATTTAAATTTTTATTTAAAATTTAAACCAAAATTTAAAATTTCGACTATACGAATTTTATTTTTTACTACAAAATAGTAAATCTCACACCACGTTTCGATGGTCTAATGTTAATAATAGAAAATGATATTTTGATGTGAGTACTGAAAACAACAAAAACACTGCCGATCGACTGCGAAATTCCCATATCTGTAGTTATTTTAAGAAAAATGATACATCCATTTTAGTAATTTCCTATATCTGAACATTGCAGGAATATACCTGCAATAGTCCGTATCTTGCCTCTAAGCTGCCAAGCGTGTTGCATAACTTGTGTTGAATTCAGATTCAAAATGTTGCTTTAACTTTAAAAGGTAAAACAGTAAGTAATATAACAAATTTGGATGTGTATATGTCACATTTTATTGGATGTTATCATTATATAAGGCGTTATGTGCTTTGCTTTACCACTTTTTACGTTACGGCTTATTAGCATGATATGTAGTTACAACATGTGTGAGCTATTGACAGTCAGATACGGCATATTAAATATTTATTTTTTTAGCTTCCTGCACAATTTGTAAAAAGTCACTTACGGGATATTAACATTAGGTCATTGAAATGCTCCCATATGGAGTAGTTCCGAGAAACTAGTATTATTATTGTCTTACCAAGCAAACTATGCCAATTCATGTAGACATCTTTTCTGTAACGAGTTCCAACCAAATCATTGAAATAAATATGTGCCAACGATTGATTCGTGAGGTTCACCTGTTTACTGGAAATCAAATAAACCATAATAAATTATACAGATTACTTTTGAAAATTTACTGATAAATATAATTCACACATCGGGTCGCTCCATGGGGCATGTGCACCAAATTCCGTCAGAGAGTGCGAAATTTGTACGTGTGCAGTTCACCGTATCACACTTCACCGTGAAATGTTGTATCGGAAATATACAGCCGTATATTAAAGATTTTTCGGTCGTATAGTACTGACATAAAATTCATGTCTAAATAAAACACGGTTCTTGTCGATTTACACTTTACAGGAAGCCAGCAGCAAACAAATTTTGAAAATAGCAGATATACTAGATTATTTGTTAGGTTAGGTTTGCATTCTTGAATTCATGAATTTTGCCAAAATCAGGTATGAAAATTGAATTAATATTCATATTGAATCTAATAAAATTGGAGACCGTATAGTATACGGTCATATCTTTCCGATAAGAAAGCTCACGGCGAACTGTGCCACGGTGAAGTATTTTACCTACAATTTAGATGTAACCTTATGGCACAGCGACATAGATTATATCGTGACAATTCTCTATAGTCTATAGTCTATCTTTATCACTTTCATCGATGCTACAAGAGCACATGGTATAGGTCTGACATAGCAAGGGGCGAAGAATTCGATTGCGTATTCTCATGTGATAAGTAAGTACACAATAAGGTTACGTTAATTTTAAACGATCTAAATCAGTCCAGCCTCTGGACCAACTTTGTTATCGTTTCAGATCCAGGGTTTCACTGTCATCCCAATGCATCCAGCTAATAATTTAAATATGGAAACCGCCTGCCAAAATAGTACCGAAAATAAAATAATATTTTTAAAATCAGCACGTACTTAAGTGGTTATCCAATAGGTAAAACACATTTTTTTTTTTTACAAACTTACATAATATGTATATCTAACATTGTAGGTACATATTTTTTAAATTCGGTTATTTCACATTTTTTTAGAGAGGTAGAAATATAAAAATATAAATTGCAGTCCGCATAAAATTTTCATTCAATTTAATTTGTCCATGCCTGGTTTAAAATATTATTTTCATGTTTATTGATATTATCCAGAGCCATATTGCAAAACTAAGTTAACGGAAAAGAGAAAGGAGAAAATTTTATTTGGGGTGACACAATGTTATCAGTATTGCCAACTGTTATTCACAAAAATATGAAAATGTAAGACAACAAACTTGATGGAAAAATAAAAAGCTAGATTTTTTGAAAAAGTATCAGTAGCATTTAAAAAAATGTTCACTATAATTATTATAAACATCGTTTTTACAAGAACCAAGATCGAAAAAGGATACAGTATTATACAACTAATACATTTTAAAATTAGTACAGGTGATAAATTTAGTCGTCATAATAAGATTATATTATTATCTGCAACGCATTGCAAGCACGCGCAGCGCGCGCACATATTATATAGGTAATATCTGTCTGCCTACGCGTTGAGCACACTGAACCTATTGAGCGCATCGACAATAGTACTGACAGGTGGCACTGCCACCTGGTGTCTTTTCCTAGTAAGATATAAAGTAAGTAAGATCAGCATGCTGATTTTCAAGCGAATCTAGTGTAATATTCTAGTTTTATTATGACAAGTTCTAAGCTGTTTGGGGTGTCGAAACGCTAGATTTAACGCCATACGTCAGATGGAAATTTTACAAGCTAGATGTTTATTAAAAAATGTTAGATCTGGCAAGAAAAACGCTAAGTTTGCTACGCTGAATGTTATACTGGAGACTTTGTGCTCGCGCTGCAATTTCAGAGTATTTAAAAACGCATAGACGTAGGCATTATAATATTTGCAGGTTTGTTATAATGTTTTATTTATAAACATTTTTATAATAATCTGCAAATCGAGATGGAGAGTAAAGATTAGCTAAGAAATAATTTCCACCATTGGATCATGGCTTCCCGTATGGGAAACCCAAAATAATCCGGTTGACATTTTGATCATCATTTGATATCAATGAAATATAATATTATTTTAATCAGGATAATCAACGACATGCTATGGAAATAAATACATTGTTAATATTATTAAGATGAAAATAATACCGAATTAGGTAGGTAGCGAAGAAGATCACTGTTTAAAAGCAATTGTTTAGGAAGGTATACATATAATAATTGATTAGTAATAAATAATTAGTGAAAATAGTACAAAAGCACAGTAGTACTGCTCTACTAGTAGTAATGATGTATGGGAATGGTCGCGTGGTATGGGGGAGATTCGGTTGATGGAAATATTTGGTAATAAATAAGGAGGTGGTGAAATGTTTGCATTAAATTGTATCGGAACCAGGGCTCGAAATGGACCGGAACGCACCGGAGCGCCGTTCTGGTTCATACAATCCCCAAAATTATCGCTCAGTCTCGTGTAAATATTAATTTGACCGTCTGAGCGAGATATGTCATATTATAAAAAAATCTACCAAAATCATTTTTTTAAATACATATATGTATAGAATTAGATAAGTAACAGTGTTAATATTTTCGTAAAATTATCAAGCGCTCCGGTTCGTAAAATTTTCCATTTCGAGCGCTGATCGGAACATAGATCGACTGCATATTTTTTTATATTCTTATCTGGAAACCGACAACAATGAATCGATTGGCGAATATTTAAGATCAATAAATTGGACTAATAAAATAATAATAAAGATTATGTTGGGTGCCTTCCGTTGAACAGAGCGCCATTGCCATACACTTTACATGGAAGCAATTTTAATTCAGAATTACTACCTATATTGGTTTTTTTGAAATATTTCACTAATTACTTACCATACTAAATATAGATATTCTTTCCGAATAACTCTTTATTTTGGACCCTGAAAATGATATTCTATATATAATAACATGTTGATAAAATAATACAGTGGTGTACCAGAACTGTACAGCTGATCTCTCGCAGATGAACCACGTGGAGGGTTTAACGATATGCAACCTAGTAACTACATTGTAATCACTCTCCACCAATGATATATGAACGATTTCGCAAAGCAGTATTTATATGGCAAATCGCATTTGGAAGCATATTACTTAATATATATGATAGTAATAAATATGATTGTAAACAAATAATGAAGTTGCAGGTTTAGGTTAAGTGTTCAGAAAAGTATTTATTAAAACGACTTACAAAAAGCTGAGCGAATTGTAAGCATTCGCTCTTGTCAATCTACCCGAAGACTGCTCCACAGGATATGAAAAATGGTTGCAATCTGGTATACAGTTGCAGTTAGTCACGTTCTCTCCTGGTACAGAACCGCTGTATATCCCTATGAATAATATATAAATAGTAACTCTTGCATTAGGTATTCTGTATAATTCACAATATAATTATTGTGAACATTGAACATGTAGGTACATTGAAAATTAAAAAGTTAACTGTTGCTCTATTTTATTTTTAAATGGTGACGATTTTCCATGGCCTACGAGTCGCCAGTTTAAATTATTGATTTAATGTTTTAATGAAAATCACTAGTGATTGTATTTTTTATATCACAAATTAATTTGACATCTACTATATTTCAAATTAAATAATAGAAAAAATGTTATTATGTAATCATTAATTTTGTCAGTACCATTTTTACTATATGTTCGAGCCCTGGTTGAGAATCAACGTGTCTCGTGTCGTATTTCAGTTCATTGCGAGATATTGTATCGCAAACCGATGCCCGTGTAGCATTGAGATTAAATTCATGTGTAAAAAAAAAAAAAAAATACGTAATAAACCCCACCGGAATACAAGGGAAAGACAGAAGAAAATAGGTAATTATATTAGAAATACAATCATATCGTATATATTTAACTGTATAAAATTCTGCATGATTCAAAAATAGGTTAACAAATAGGTGCTCATAAGTATCAAGTCGTACATATCTGATAATAATGATAGTGTTATTATTAGATACGTTACCAATCAATATCAAATTAATATTCTCAGTGAATCTAATAAAATTGGAACATTACTGTCTGCAATGTTCCACGAATGATGTGTTATTTTACAACGTTTTTCTTAGCTCGTATTCTTATTTGTAAGGTGGTTCTTTGTCTGGTACAAATCTTACAATCGATTTTAACTAACTTTCCGACTAGCTAGACATCTGACACTTTTATAATATATCAGAACACGATGCCAATACATTTTTTAATACGTTTAGCCATCTTTAAGTAGAATTGAATTGATTTTCAGTTAATTCTGTTTTGTATGAAAAGTTATTTCGACACCATTATTGGTTTCTAGGGGTCTGGGGTCCTAGCAACTAAATAATTAATATATACGTGCGTTACTATGGAAATCAATATGACATGTCAAGTACATTTTTTTTTGATCGTTTAAGCTAGTCAAGTCAAGTTTATATGGTTCAACAGAATTTAAAAACGTTGTATATAGGTAAAAAGTTCTTTTTATCTTGTAATTATTTTTATCTCAATGCTATACGGCCATCAGTTTTCGGCACGACAGCTCACAGTGGACTGTGATACAGTAAAATGTAATACGTACAATTTACATGTAACCGTGAATAATTATGTTATGTGGAGGGTATTACATTTTATGCTCCGTCGTAAATTACGTTTTTTTTGTCAATATGACAAAATACCAGTGGCGAGGGGTGGAGGTAGGCTGTTAAGAATCGACATAAGTAGAGCACACTAAACTTTGTCAGTCACACTTATTTGTTTTCATTTAACTAAGAATACAATTTGCAGATGGTGCTGGTTAGTTTCTAAAATTCAATTAAACCCTACCTAAACCAAACCATAACAGTTTAGGTATGCTATGGGCGGGCCAAAGTGCACACTTTTTCAGTCATACTTATTTATTTTCGTTGGATTAAGAATATATATAGGTACAAGAACAATACAATATATTATTACAGATGGTGTTTGGTTAGTTTTAAATTTCATTGAACCTTGTCTAAATCAAACAATAATCGATAAAAAATATTCATTATCTATAAAATATCTAAAATTAGATAAACGAATATTTTTTGACTATTATCTACTATAGCTTGGATTAGGCAGAGTTATTTGAATTTTAAAAACTAACAAACACTGTCTATCTATACATTGTAGTATTAGTTCAATGAAAAAAAATACGTTTGACTGACAAAGTTAAGCGTGTACTATATGTATACCATGGCCCCCACATCCTGAAGTGGGCCCCTAGGCCATGATCATTGTCGCCCCCCCCCCCATACCTATCGCTAGGCTCTGCATAAACGTTTCCCAAACGGTATTCCAGGTAAAATTACGGGTATTCAGTGTATCTTAAACAATTTTTTGTATTTTTCAATAAATTCATTTGTGTTATGAAGTTTTTGAATATCGACACACAGTATTCAAAATCTGCATCACACAATCACATATTTTAAAATGGTGATTAAAGTAAAATAGCACCGCAGGCGACTTTTTTACCATTAGAGCAAATTTGTTATGTGTGTTTATCTCACTTATAATGTAGACGCGCCACGTGGGCCCCACCCCAGAACCCGGGCCTCCAGGCTAGATCTCTACTTGTGGAGGCCATGATGTATACTATACTATAATATGTATACTATACTTATGTTGTATCTTAACAGCCTAACTCTACCCTTCGCCACTCCATAATACTGATTGACTAAATTTCTAAACGTAATATAATATCTTGTTTAATCTTCTAAAGTAGGTATCTAATAATAAATATAAAATTTGATATAATACTCACTTCTTGAATCATATACGCATTTCACATTTTTGAAGTCGCATATCTTTCTCGAACCTTTAGTAAATATATAAATCAAGACAGAGTTATGTATTATAATAAAATTATAACAATTAATTATTATATCTTTTTACGCATACTTAAACCAATTCCGAGATACCCTAGTAGTTTGCATACACTAGTGCTATTTAAAGTGTATGCGGCCGCCCCCTAGGTTGCCTGAAGAAGTGTTCAAAAAAATCGGGACAACCTCAATTCAATGCGCTAATGCAAAATAATTCATATGGCGATAAGAGAATGTAAACTCCTCTTCCCATATTGTAATGGTGACTAGAGTATATGCTTCATAACTTTGCACTCTGGCTATAGGATGAAAATTATGTAATGTATTCTAAAAATATTTTTTTACGTAGGTATATTATCTATGCATTTACTTATTACTAACTAAGTGTAGTAAAAATTGCAAAAAAAGTGGAAAGTTATAAAACGTATACTCTACTCGACATTTCTTTTAGAGGAATATAGTTTATTTTAGCGATGTATCTCTAAGATTTGTATTTCCTTCAAAAACCCACATTTGTCTTTTATTTCCAAATCCATATGTCAATTTTATTGAAATTTTGAAAAACACAAAAGTAATACGAAAATAATTACCAATTTACACGACAAAAATACGTCTGATTCTGATACGTAGGTACATACACTTTTTCTTGGCAGCTAGGAAAAGCTAAAAAATGGTCTAGTATCTGATACTGAAAGTAAAATTGTCACTAGGTTGCTCAGAACATACCTACAATTTTAGGGCACCGTAGCATTTTTGTTTAAAATACATAATATAAAATACATATACCCATGGATCCTAAGCGGGCCGCCCTACCAAGATCTTTGGCGGGCCCCCCTATCTACCGCTAAGGGTAAAGTTAGTGTGGCCCTCTACTGTAGCGTTTTCCAAATAGTGTACACCAGGGGTGGCCAACCTATTGCATACCATGCTCCAATTTTCTTCACAGACGAGTTCAGATCCGCCATACAACTCAAGCACCTTTTCTACCTTCTTACGTTCACGATTGGGGCTGAAAAATAGGGATCGGATCTACTTCGCTTAGGGGAGGAAAAGGAATAACTCAATCAGGCAATTAAATTAATTGATTTATGCCAGTTCAAAAAACACACGTTTATTGGAGCACCAATCTATAATATTCAGAAATGGTCTCTTGGACGAGTGGGTGATCGTTGTCGTGGACCCCGCTGATGGTGCTATAGCTGCCGGAGAGTCTCGTTTGGTAAAGATAACTCTGGACCACAGTTGTTAGGTGTGATGAGAAAGAGAGAGAGCTCTGAGCGGGATGGGGCAATGAAAGCTTGAGAGCGTTTGGATTTCGCTAGTCTTTCAATATTTGGTGTTAAATTTGTTACTGAGAGCAGCAGAGAATTCTTCAAATTTGAATCAGTTATTCGCGACCTTGTTTTGCTTTTAATCAATTTCATGGATGAAAATGCTTGTTCACATCTGTATGTCGATCCAAAGCAACATATATAACTTTTTGCAAATTTTCTTAGCTCTGGGAAATGTTTACAGGGCAATGAACGCCAGAAATTATTTATGTTAGAAATTTTGATCTGGAAAAATCTCATCAAATTTCATTTTCAATAATGAATTTGTTTTTAAATCAATCAGTTCCATTTGCATGTAACTAGGCATCTGCATTAAATTCTGTTCACTAAGTGAAATGGTTTTATAAATGCAAGCATTTAGTTTTCTTCTTTAGCAAAATCATGAAAACGAAAAATGACCCTTGCAATATCTTGATTTTTTCAATATATTTGGCCAACTTGCTATTATCCGCAACACATTCATTCTGCTCTTTAAAGTGTGGAAATTGAGTCAAATCCTCATTTTCTAACTGAGAGATGAACAGTTTTAATTTCATTTTATTCCTACAATTGCAAACTGTCAAAAAATGCGACGAACTGATGAGTAAGAAGGCTGTATGACTTGAACTGAGAGCACTCAGGTGTTGAAAATATGAAGATGGATTCAGTTAATATGTCGCCTACTTCAAAATAATAAGTAGGCGCAAAGATGCAATACGCCACTTGTAATCAATCATTCAATGCGCCACGGTTTGGCCACGCCTGGTGTACACGAAAAAATTAAGGTGTATTTTTAACGACTTTGACGGTGTATTTTTTATTATATCCATTTGAATTATAGAGTTGTCGAATAGCGACAAAGTTGCACAACAACATATTTCAATTCAATTTGTGAGAAATGCACATCCTTTTAAGATTAATTTAATAATTTTATGACTTAAATCTTCTGATGAATCGACTGCGTCATCTGCGTAAAAGATATCCCGATGTAACGGTGCAACTCCACCGAACGTCCACAATAGATAGATAAGGGGTTCGAAACACCCGGTCAGAGGGCGGCAAAAGTCCGACTAAACATTTTTCTCGATACTTACAACCTATTAAAAATATTTGTAATTCAATTATATAAAATTAACTATTTGATGAAAAAGTTGCCTGCGGCATCTATTGATGTAAGACTCTTTATATCATAATTAAGAATTTTCTTTGACTTCTGTCAGAATTCGAATTAACAAAACATAATATTTGAGAGCAATTTTAAACTGACAGCTACCCTTGATGCATCCTTATTGATGGAACTCCGAAACGAGATGTAATAAAAAATTAGAAATATTAAAAATATCTGAGAAAACTTACCGTTGTTGGGTAGAAAGTATGGCACGCAGCCGCATAGTCGAAAAACTATTTCCCCGCGACACTCCGCCAAACAATTGTTATAAGTGTACTTAGCCAGAGCTCCCCCTGATCTTTCATTGCTGAAGATGCACCGTCTCTCGAAAACCGGGAATCCGATGATGCCCGACGTGGAGTACGTCATCTCTGGTGCGATGGCGAAGAACGTCTCTGTCCCTGGACCCACCAGTTTCGCTGAAGCACTTTCATCAGCGTAGTCATATGAATAATGCATATATAACTGTAATCAAATATCCAATCTTCAAAACGGTTCCTTTAAGTGGCAAAAAAGTGAAATATTTTTTAGGTTTGATTCTTTATATTAGAAACCCATTGACTTTCTACTAGACTGCTTTTGACAGTAGTAATTTTATTCAAGTAGGTGGGGGCGTTCGTAAGTCTTTCATCAATCTTGTGATAAAAAAAAACCACTATTACACCAACCACTAAACACTGTTACCATTTGTGTTTAATAACACTGACTGACGGTTTATCGCAAGTGTATAATTTTACAACAGGGCCTCCAAACCTGTCTTAACCCAATGCTTACGGGCCCTTTTAATTATTTTGTAATTAGCGTGTTAATTTGCATTTCAAAAGTAATTAGCAAAAACACAATTTTGTGCGGCCCGTAAACATTGGATTAAAATACGAACATGCATACTAATTACTTATCGTACTGGATCTTAAAATCAATCAGTACCTACCTGGGGTATTTACCAGTGGCGAAGGGTGGAGTTAGGCTATTAAGATCCGCCATAAATAGTGCACATTAAACTTTGTTAGTCATACGTATTTATTTTTATTGAACAGATGGTGTTGTTAAATTCAATTAAACCCTACCTAACCAAACCATAATAGTTTTGGTAAACATAAGGCGATACGACAAAATTGTACACACTTTTTCAATCATACTTATTCGTTTTCGTTGGATTAAGAATACATATTATGCATATTGTTGGTTCATTTTTTTTTTAAATTCATTGAGCCCTAACCTAACCTAACCAATCAATGTTAGATAAAAATATTTTTCTATCTATAAAGTATCCAAAATTATGAAGATTTAATTGCATAATTTTAGTATTTTTTGACAATTATTTATTATGGCTTGGTTTACCACCTGTAAACAGTAATCTTATTTCAATAAAAACAGGGCTCGAAACGGACCGAAGCGCACCGGAGCGCCGTTCCGGATCATAAAATGCCCAAAATTATCGCTCCATGTCATGGAAATATTAATTTGACCATGTGAGCTAGATATGCTATATAATAAATATATTTGACACACTTATTTAATTTACGTACCTTTAGATCACTATGTTAATATTTTTATTAATTTATTGAGCGCTCCGGTTCGTAAAATTTTCCATTTCGAGTGCTGAATGAAAACAAATACCTACATATGACCGACAATGTTAGTGTGCACTATGTATGGCGGATCTTAACAGCCTACCTACATCTATCGCCACTGGTATTCACCCATATTCATAAATATAATTTACAATATGCACGCTTTTTGAAATGTCTCGATGGATTGAATTTTAAACCACATAGGTACTAAATCTAAACTCTTAACGACTTGTATGTGGCAATAAGTATGCGGTCAAGTGTGGACAAACTAGAAGAATTGTACAATAATTGAGACATAAATTCAGATCTGCAATATTCCCAGACCAAACAAATATCAACCAAATTTATCTGTCTGCATTTATGTTCAGATTTTTTTGACGTTTCATACTATTGAAGCTTACAGGACAGGACGCCTATGATACGGTTACGAGAGAACTACAAAGAAATACAAATCCCATTAAAAAATATGCATTGCATCTTGAGTCGGAACCTTGGAAAATCTTACTATATTTTTCAATATTACAGAGTTGCAAAACTCAAATATTATCTATCATTTTCGAACAAGAACTTCTTGTCCTCGCGTTAAATCTGTGAACTAACAATCTTCTCCAGTGCAGCTAATCGCAATTCCGTTTTCAAATGAAGAATTTCCCCAAATTTATCATTTATTTTACGCTCCCGTGGTATACGGATCTTTCAATTTATGTAATTTAAAGCTTTTTAGAATAAAAATATGTCTAAAACGATCAGGAGTGGTGTTAGAATTATTATTAGTAAAATTTTGATTTATTGCAAAGAAGAACAAGACTCGCAACTAAAAAGAGAGCCGATACATTATTTAAACACGCCTCTAAGAGCACACGTTGCCGACATGTACGTCACTTAGAAGGTCTTCCCGACTTCCCGTTATCGCCGATTTATTGTTGTCGGACAGTAGTGTTTGCATAGTTCACTGCTAAGAATTTAGAATCTAGACTCTAGAATATGGGTTTTCTACAACATCTTTGATTGAGTGTCTATACAGATGCATGCGGCGGATAATATTACGCGTTGTCAAAGTGAGATAAGTAAATAAGATCGGATAAACACTTGCCCTACTTCCATACGTCCCAAAATTAGAAGAATGATAATCGACTGTATCGATTCTGAAGAGTAACGAGAGACCGGTCTGATAGCCACAGCCTGCCACGCGTTTAGGACTTCGCTGCATGAAGATACCCACTTTTCTAAAAAAAAAAAAAAAAAAAACAGACACACAAACGAATTAAATTTGATGAAATTATGCATATTTATATTATTATTTTCACAATGGCGAGACATTTTTCAACAAGTCACATGGCATAAACGGTTGCTTACCAGAGTTGTATTGTTTATTAATTAATACGTACGACGGAAAATTGTGCTTTTCAAAGGCGTAGTAATTGAATGCACAACAGAAGCCTTCAGTTGAAATAACCCTTTGGAACAAAGTCTCGCAACGAGTTGTTGTTCCTTTCCATGCGCACCTTTCCAAAATGTCGCGGCAAGTCGGAGTTAGCTAGAAGCAAGAATAAGAAGCCGTTGTAATAATAATTCAATATGATGTAATACTCATGACGTGCGCTATGAGGTGCTCAAACTGTCACCGGTATCTCAATATTCCCCTATAGCAATTACTTCTAGACCAGAAGACCACTGGCTGATAAAAAAAATGATGTTTTTTATCTTTAAAATTAATACTACAATAAAATTTAAATGGCGAGCGAAAAACATTATCTATTTTCCTAAATTGATTTCATCTGGAATGTATTAAAGTATTTTCCAACAAACCAAAAAAAGAATGATAATATAGATGTACAATTAGATATTATTCAATATCATACCACGTAAATAACAAATTTACTAACAATATGTACTAAGAGTATAATATCTATCTATACCAGGGATGGCGAACCTGTGACCCACGCGTTGATTTTTATAAACTTATTTTTTATAACATAAAAGAGAGAACAGACAATCAAATATATTAAAAACATAAAGTATATATATATATATATATATCTAATGTCGAATTTATAAAAAAATATTTCCATGTGGACATTGGCTAGCTTATTTTCTATCGTATCACTGCACCTGTGTATGAGGTACATGGTCGTAAAACGTCGTGTTTCGTCCTTTTGTCGCGAAGCGTGTATGACTCATGACTAGGGATTCCAATCCCGGGATCCCGAGCTATTTTCGATACCTATGAATCCCGGGATTGATAAACATAATCCCGGGATTTCGGGATTGATTTTTTTTATCAATTTATATGGAAAATAAAATAAAAGCGAAAATATAACGGAAATAATACTTTTAATAAAAAATAACTACATTAGAAATAAACTGAGTTTGAATGAAGTTTGATTTATACCCATGTGTAGGTAGGTAGCCGATTCATTTTATTTTTTCACATAAATTATTAAAAATGAGAAAGATTGGAAAAAAACAATGCTTCGCACTTTTAACAAAGTAATTCCACCATGATATCATACGTTTTACGGCAATTTCATATTTGGCTGACTAATTAGATCTATGAAGCGGAAAGGCCATAAGTACGCCATGATTATTTGCTTTACTATTTTAAATCTCGCTAATCCATTCATTATGTCTTTACTATCAGAAACAGCAATCTCATATTAAATTCACATTATTATTTATATTACAATATTATTTACTCCATTAAACTTGTGTATTTCCAAGATTGAACGTATACAATATTAACAATAAATTTCTTAAATAGAATGAATTATACTAGATTTATTTTTGGTCGATTTTATCAGTGTTATTTGTAAATATAAAATTTTTATATAAACAATGGAAAAAATGCCAATCCCGGGATTGTCAAATTGTAATCCCGAAATCCCGGGATCAGAATTTTGGCTCGGGATTGAATTCCCTACTCATGACAGTTAGTCATAATATTACCACGTTTTTATTAGCTCGTATTCTTGTTTGTCCAGTACAAATTTTTTCTTGTTTGTCAAAGATTTGTTTTGGACGATTGAAGATTTTTAACTAACTTCCCGACTAGCTAGACATTTGAAACTTTTAGAATATATCAAAACACGACGACAATGCATTATTTTTAGCAATCTTTAACCAGAATTGAATTCATTTTCAGTTAATTCTTTTTTGTATGGAAAGTTATTTCGGAAAAAGTTCGTAAAAATTAAAACACTGTTATTGGTTGCTAAGGGGGTCCTAGAAACTAAATTATTAATATAGCCATCCTGGCATCGGTTTTTCTTTATACGAATCCACACGCGCAGTCGGATTTCGACAAAATTTGGAGGGTAGACGGAGGCTGACGAGCCAAAGTACGTGGTTGAGTTTTAGAATTTCAGATTTAACCCGTTGCACCCTGGGGACAGTTTTACGGTTTTTGCGGGAAAAGGCCGCCGTGTACAGGTCCTTGAAACGCGGAAGTTAATGCTGCAACCCCCATTTCTTATTGAAAATGTCTCTAAAATGTATACATTTAAAAAATATTGGCGTTTATTTCAGCTCGATCGGAGGTCAAATGGCAGTTAGATGCAAATAATTGTGTTATTAGAATAGCTAATCAGCAGGCTGACGTGGGAAACGTGGTGCTGCCACATTAGATCGGAATGCTCACTCACGGACATTAATAAAATTGTTATGTAGCGGCACCAGAGCCAGAGTGCGTGGTCGGGGTCTCAAATTTCAGATTTAACCTGTTGCACCCGGGACAGTTTTAAAATAATAAATTGAATATGTACTACTTTTTAAGATGTTTTTTAAATGCAATAAATGCACAAAAATATACTATATTATGTTAAATAAATCCTTTGCACTCTACGTATTAAATTTAGAATTTTCATTTTCAAATATTAAGCCATTCCACTCCCGGGCAGCGCCGGGTGATACTGCTAGTTATTATATATTCTTGTTAAATGTCAGCGCATCTATTCTATACACAAGTCTGCTATCGGCCACTATCGGCGATTATCGAGGATAGTTTATCATATTTTTCAACGTTTTTCTTAACTCGTATTCTTATTTTTTGTCCGGTGGTTGTTTATCCGGTACAAATCTTGCAATCGATTTTTAACTAACTTCCCGACTAGCTAGACATTTTAAACTTTTAGAATATATCAGAACACGATGCCAAAGCATTTTTTAATACTTTAAGTAGAATTGATTTCATTTTCAGTTAATTCTTTTTTGTATGAAAAGTTATTTCGGAAGAAATCCGTAAAAATTAAAACTATTATTGGTTGCTAAGTGGGTCCTAGCAACTAAATTATTAATATTAATATATACTTGCGTTACTATGAAAATCAATATGACATTTCAGTATTATTTCTATCAAGTACAATTTTTTTTTGGTCGTTTAAGCTAGTCAAGTCAAGTTTATATGATTCAACAGAAAATTTAAAAACGTTGTATATAAAAAGTTCTTTTTATTTTGTAATTATTTCTATTGATGTTTTATAATAATTGTTACAATAAGTTCGCCGTCTAAACAGCCAAAACTGCCTATCTCCCTCTAAAAGTTAGCACAGCCGAGAGAGGTTAAAACATAGCACTTATTGTAACTATTATATCTAACTTATTGTCCAAATTATAATACTTCAATACAAAAATATGATAAACTACCCTCGATAGCCGCCGATAGCAGGCTTGATTATAGAATAGATGTGCAGGAATGAATTGAAAATATGTATATTATTATAATGTTTAATAAGCCTTGCTACCTGAGTCGTTACTTAATCAAATATGAAAAGGGCGCCTAAAATATTAAGTAATAAATATACAACATAACAATAATATATTATAACAAAAAATAATTAATATTTATAGACAATTATCGGGTTTGAACAGTAACATCAATGCGATGGCAATGATCATCGGTGCATAATTTCGGACACCAAATGCAATAATCATAATATACTGATAGATAGTCTAATACTAGATCTAGGCACTGGCTTTTCATCCGGGTGCTACGAATTCGATTCTCGGTGAGGTCACAATATGTATATCTGTTTTTTTAAGCCCCAGGTTTTTTCTGTAATTGTTTAACTGCTAATGTTTCACTAATACAATACTACTGTATTTGGTAGTGCCAAAAATAAATATTTCTGTAATAGGTAAGTATGTTCTTTAAATTTATGGTCAATCATATTTTATTTTATATCGATTTCTCGCAGCAGACCGGTGGCTTCGCGGCCCACTATTTGAGTATAGCTATATTACGTCACAAAACTCATACTAAACAAACGTAAAATTACAGTGATTGTTGTGAAAGTTGTCAATGGCTACAACTTTACTACCGTCGAGCAAAGCGATCAAAGAAAGCGGTATAGAGTTGTAGACTATAAGGTTTCCTTTGAAAAGTTATTTATTAAGATGTTTATATTTTACCGCTCGCCGTGACTATTAAAATAAAAATCTGTGCACAAATTTCAAATGTAACGCAGAGTGTTGAACTATCGACCTTTCGCTTAGGAGCCCAGCGCCATGCCTTTGTAGACCCCAATTATATTTATTTTTTGTCGACATCGGTCATTGCCGACTCAAGTAGAAAGCCGATACATTCACAACGACTGGTCATACCTTTGCCGCCCCTCCCGTTGTTATCTATGGATGACCTGTCATTGTTCTATAAAGTGTTCATACTGATGCGTCTGTCGTGTTTACACAGGGAATGGTTTGATTTGGATAGATGAGTTACATGTTAAATAATACATTAGCATTAACACACCTTCTACAATAATGTAATGCATAGATCAATGCTACATATTTTTCGAAAATCGATATTACCACCGGATTTTATATGAAGGACTAGTCTGACTTTGACAGCTGATGAATAACAGGAATGTATAGTATTTATAAATAACACTGATAGTTAATATATTTGATTTGAGATTTTTTTTATAATTCAATTTTAAACGAGAAAGGGCGAATCAATATGTTAAGCAATCTGGGATCTGACTTTGAGATCTGAACAGTGGACCACTCATTGGTTGTGCAAAAAGATATGCTCAGGCTTTATTAATCTAAAAATGGCGCTGCATCGGTGCATACGGGAAGGAAAGCGATTCGACTATTTTTCAAAATTCAAAACTAAAAGAGATGCTGATACCCCCTGCCTAACCCTCAACCACTTTTAACGATTCTGGTAACGACAAACCAATCCCTTATGTATTTGTTGGTGATGAAGCTTTTGGATTGAGTAAACATAGTATGCGTCCATATGGTGGCCAAAATCTCAATGTGAAACAAAGAGTTTATAATTATTATCGTCTTAGCAGAGCTCGAAGATAGGTTGAATATGCCTTTGCGATCATGGCAAATAAATGGCGTATTTTTCATAAGCCAATAGATACCGCATACGGTTTAACTATTGATAATGTGAAAGCATGATGTGTCTTAGACAATTGTGTCACAGTACGGGGCTGTCTATGTCAACGGGATCAAATGTTAATAAATGATTTTCCACAATGATTGCAACCTGTATTGGTGAAGAATCATATGCTGCTAATTTTGACAGAGATCAATTTGCAAATTATTTTATGAGTACTGCAGGAGCTTTAACAGTGGCAATTAATAAATATTTAGGCAGTGGTAGTTATATTAACGTCATAAATTGAACACCCCTCAGGTTTATCGAGGTTTGAAAAGCGTGTGAACGTACCATTAGGATTGTGGGAAAAGTTACCAGGGAAGAAAATGGAGAAAAATTACTTCTTCTTCTTCTTTTTATTTATTTTTTGTTAAAACTAATTTTGAGAGCCTGTTGCAGTGATAAGGTTAAAAAACAATGTTTTATTTTGTACCCCTTATAAAAGGTTAATACCAGTTCCATACGTAAAATAAAGTAAATCGTACCAATTTTATTCTTTTTTGAGACGTCAAAATCATCGTATCCTGGAAATAAACCTTAAAAACTGCTGCCCACTCGTTTGCTTTACGGAATTTATCACTGAAATATTCAATTATTTTGTTTTATCCCATAAATTATGTCTTTCTTAAACTAAGAAGATAAGAAAATCAATATCAATATCTTCCGTACTCATTTTAAGACAAAAAAAATGATTAGAAGTACACAACAAACTATCCCCTTCGTTTAGTAGGTACAAATAACACTGCGGTGTCGATGTCGGTGCGATGCCGCTCCAGAATCATCGTTCGTCAGTTGCGCGTGCGTTACGTCGTCGCACGACATTGCAACGCACCGTGTGTCATGACGCAAAATCTTATATAAGACGACGCGACGTCACCGCTCAGGCGTCGCAACGCAACGGAAACGCCCATGAAGCTTCGCTCTAACTTCAGTGATCGGACGAGAAACGTCAGGTGCTCGGCTGGTAACATTCTGCGTTACATTTGAAATTTGTGCACAGAATTGTATTTTAATAGTTACGGCGAGCAGTAAAACATATACCTACATGTCAAAATAATCTTCATAAATTGTTATTTTCAATGTATTAAATTGCTAGGTACCGAATACTTGATCTGCGATAGCATGTCATGCTATATCTTTATTTAGAAGGGTGAATGCAAAATGTGATATATGCTTCAATGCTGGAGCGTGATAGGATGAAGTAAGTAAGCAAGCAATTGTGTAGGTACATACGTAATTTACATTTTTTATTCCTGTATTCTAAATCCAACATGCGATGGTTGTAAGTTGATAGCGCCTTATACAGCGTAAAGGAAAGTTCTAATGGATTTAAGTTTATCCATTTAAGTCGTTTTTTGCGATCAGGGTTTCGCCTTTCGGCATCTTCAGGTACTATGTAAACGCACCAAAAGGCAAATAAACATTGATTGCCTTTTGGTGAGTTTACACAATGACTTAAAATGCCGAAAGGCGAAGCCCGAGTCGCAAAAAACAACTCAAATGGAATAGTACAAAACTTAAATCAATTATAATTTAAATTCAAATTCAAATTCCATCAAGTACATTCGGTCGATAGTATTAATATTGTAAACGAAAGTATCGTGGGCAGCGTAGTATATAATATGTACATGAAAGAACGGGGGATTTATAATAATACGTCGGTAAAGCGTCAATTACATTGAGCTTCTTTACGAGCTGTTTGTTGGCGAATTTATAATCTGCCTGTAAAGTCGCCCAGTGTAATCATCGAACAAGCTAACAAGCAGGTTGTAAACACTCTACCGAGAAAAGTTGAAAACCGGTCAACTGTACACGCTACACGCCGGCGTGTGGGCCTACTGCGTCTGCGCAGTAGAGCGCAGTAGCAACATCCCGGTAAAAAAAACGAACTACGTTCTGCCAAAATAGTCGCTGGATGGTCGCTGGCTTGTGGCTTCTCAGCGAATGGAAAGTTTTGTGTGTAATCATCAAATCGCAGTAGCTGAATCGCCCGCTTTAAAATTCGCCAACAAACAGCTCGTAAAGAAGCTCAATGTAATTGACGCCTTATACTAAAGATTGCAATACCTAATGAAAATACTAATATCGGTATTTCTGTGTTTCCTATTGAATACCGGTATTCTTGAAATATATGGAAAAAACAGAAGTATCTATAAATCTTTTTAAAAATATTAATATGTTATAGCACGTGCCATTGCTGGTCTCCAATGACGTTGAAGGCCAATGAAAGTAAACCAGACATAGCGTAACCCGACAAAAGAATAATTAGTACAGCCATGTTAAACATTCTATCTTAATAATTCCATTTTGTTTCCACTTTTAATACCAAATGTATCGTTATTATCTGATATTTAAATTCAGTATTTCGGTATGGAAAAATACTGGGATGCCGGTTTTGAAATACCGGTATTGCAATCCTTATGTCATCATGATAGAAAGGTGAGGTTATAATTTTAAAGTTCCTTCCAAGCACATCGTTCCTGGCACTAGTATTTATTTATACTGAGCAATTTAGCAAATTATACACATTGACATTATTAGTATTTAAAAATATACATTATTAATAAAATTATACTGTACAAAATTAGAATACCTGATCCATTAAACTCTTAACAGTGCGGTTATTGATTGTTAAAATTTTCTGTAGTAATTCTATCTGGTCTTCCAGTTTGTCGTCCAGTTTTCGATGTCCCAAAAGGACAGTAACTTCTTTTAATGCATCGAGAAGAGTCTCTGCAGTCACTTCATATGGCTTAGTCCTAATAAAATATAAAAATAGTGAATGCAATACTAGATTAGTCGGTTAGACATATTTAATATAAAGATATTCGATTATGATTAAATCTTCCAACCATATAACAATTTTTATGAATAATAATAATTATATTTGTAAAATTTTTCATTAATTGAATTCAATAGATGAAAAATATTGCATCCAACATGATTCAGTAACATTTTTTTTCGTTGTTTCTTCTGGGTAGGTTTATGAGACTTTTATTGTTAGTCATACACTTAATATATTCAGTTAATACATAGTCAATGGTCTGTATCTAAACAAAGATTAATAAAAACTATATGGAAATTAGCCACACGCAGGATTCGATCTTGCGACCGACAGATTTAGACGAAGATGTTATGCGACTACTCCACAGCGAGACGATTAATATAATTGCTATACCTACTTTTGACAATAATTTATTTCCTATAAATTTTAGAGTATATTTGATTTTATGCTCTCCTGTATAAATATTACGTAACATTATAAACACAAAATACATTCTATAGAAATAAAGAAAAAAATCTTACAAATTATGAGACAATTTCAAAGCCATCGATTTGGAAACCTTGTTCAAACTGCAAATAGAAACGGCCGGAAATGGATATCTCCATATTGCGTAGTGGGTGCTTTCAATTACCTACAAAATATTTTTAAAACGTTTAAATTGAACCGGATACGTGTTATTAAGATAATAGATTATAATAACATGATCATTTTGATCGACATGCAACTCATTGTGAGACTTCACTCGTATCTACTGTTGCTACGTTCCTAACTTATATCGTATTAGTCCCAAGAATCCTTTTATTTAAGGTGATGTGATGAGTATTTCATTTCAATTAAGAAACCTATTGGATGTCCGCGATCGACGCACTGGCCATCCCTGTTATATAGTATGCGATGATATTAGATATTAAGTTCGGTTGGTTTTTAAATCTTGCATACAATGAGTAGGTAACTATCAGATTTTCGGAAAAATGAATTTTGAAATCGGAATAACGGAAACGTACATATTAATATCGGAAAAAAAGCTTTTTATGAGTTTAATATAATATATAAATAATTACAAGATAAAAAGAACTTTTTATCTTGTAATTATTTTCTCTTGAATCATTTATAAACTTGTCAATTCTATGTATTAATAAATACTTTTTTTTTTGTACTTGATAGAAAAACTGAATAAATATAGAATACTGAAATGACATTTTCATATGTAATATTGATTTCCATAGAAACGCACGTATATATTAATAATTTAGTTGCTAGGACCCCTTAGCAACAAATAATAGTGTTTTACTTTTTACGATTTTTTTCAGAAACATACAAAACAGAATTAACTGAAAATTAATTTAATTCTACTTAAAAATGCGTAAAAGTATTAAAATAATGCATTGTAATCGTGTTCTGATATATTTTAAATGTTTGAAATGTCTATCTAGTCGGGAAGTTAGTTAAAAATCGATTGCAAGATTTGGGCAAACAAGAAAAAATTTGTACTGGACAAACAAGAATACGAGCTAATAAAAACGTAGTAAAATAAAATGGGTAGGTATTGTGGAAATTTCATTTTCTGTTAAAAATGTTAATAATGTTTAACAAGTCCACTTCACGTGCATTTTTGTTAGATGGTAATTTGTTAGATGTATTATACCAGCCCAAAAACTGAATAAAAAATGGATCATACGTCGGCAGAGAAAATACATTTTAAATTTTCCGAGGGCACCCAAGTTATTCTGCTGAACCAATAATACCAATAATGCCTGCATTTACGTCAAATTACTTCAATACAATTGCATATAATGCCGCTGCAGTGCATTTAAATTTTTATGAAGCAGCTTGTTTAACTTGCCCACTTCACATGCAATGTTATTAGATAAGCAATAAATAATTCTTAGATCTAGCTGAGCTCAAACAAAAAATAATGGAAATATATCATAAGTACACAGAAAAAAACATTTAAAAATATTCTCAGAGCACCTAAGTTGT
The DNA here is from genome assembly GCF_057557595.1 of Rhyacophila brunnea. Taxonomy (NCBI): domain Eukaryota; kingdom Metazoa; phylum Arthropoda; class Insecta; order Trichoptera; family Rhyacophilidae; genus Rhyacophila; species Rhyacophila brunnea. The sequence continues at coordinate 41,403,941 of NW_028232751.1, forward strand.
TCCAGAAGGTTTTTAAATACGTATATATATATCAATAAACACATAATTACAAGATAAAAATAACTTTTTATATACATCGTTATTAAATTTTCTGTTGAATCATAATTATAAACTTGAATTGACTAGCTCAAACGATCAAAAAAAATTCTACTTTATAGAAATAATACTGAAATGTCATTTTGACATTCATATTGATTTTCATAGTAACGCACGTATATATTAATCATTTAGTTGCTAGGACCATCCGCTTAGCAACCAATAATGGTGTCGAAATAACTTTACATACAAAACAGAATTAACTGAAAATGAATTCAATTCTACTTAAAGATGGTTAAAAGTATTAAAAAATGCATTGGCATCGTGTTCTGATATATTCTAAAAGTTTCAAATATCTAGCTAGTCGGGAAGTTAGTTAAAAATCGATTGCAAGATTTGTACCGGACAAACAACCACCGGACAAATAAGAATACGACCTAAGAAAAATGTTGTAAAATACGTGTTAAATGACACCTTCTGACATTAGAGAATAAATTGTCATATTATTATAAACATGGTTTGAATGCACGTGACGGATGGGATATTCGTTTTTTTTTAATTCTCTATAAAATGAGTAAGTGACAATATTTTCACGCAAAATAATGCGTTTTCAATTTGGAATGTTTACATATAAATCAAGATATGATCATACATATATGGGAAAATACCCCATTCAAATTCTGAATTATTCAAGAATTCACTATTCACAATTCAAGAATAACTATTCTCTTTGACAAAGTTCCAACACATTGTATTATTAGGTATAATGTGCTTTTAATATAGTATCATTTTGTATATTTATTTTTTACAATTCTCGGTCTTCGGTTTTACTGATTTCAAAATATATTGAAATCATACTGAGTAATATCATATTCAGTAATATTACTCGTACATGGATTTATAAAAGATCCCACCAGTAGTTCTAACAACAAAAATTCCTCAAATCTAAAATAAAACTCTTCTATGAGAGTACGTATCCATAATCTTTATATATGATGTACAAATAGAGTTTTCTTCTCCTAGTTTCTCAATAATATGTTTAAGATTTAAGAATTGTGATGATGATTTTTTTATTATTATTATTAATTTAATTAAACGCAAATTTTATAGTACTTTTTTCACTTTTATTAATCAAATCTGGACCGGTTTCGTCCACCTCAGATGGACATGTTCAACTACTTATGTAATTATGACTTAAACTGGACTTTTGAGTGTAATATTATTTGTCACGGGACCACCTATTGAATCATGAATTACAAACCCATTTTTTCTCGCGGACATAATCATTTTTTTTATGAAATTCAACTTGTTAGTGGAGTGGTATCTTGAGGGCGCATCGAATATTCTCCGAGGGCGCACTGGGGCCCGCGGGCGCCGCGTTGGCAATCCCTGATCTACACTACGATTGTGTTTTGAGGATAATAATTTGTAAAAAGAATTACCGTTAGGGTGGGGTTGCTTTTGTTCCAATCCCAAGCGATTAACACGAGAATTACTGCTGCTATTGAACAAGCTATAATTGCAGCACCCCACATAATTCTGGAACAAAAAATGTGTTAATTTGAGTGTTTAAGGTGCGAAGTTAAAATACGAAGATTGCAATTTGAGACATTTTTTTGATAATTTACAATATCAACTGTATTAATCAATAAATATGTATCTGAAAACATTAAAAAGAAAAATATTTTTTATTTTATGTCGAAGATAAACCTACAATTTAAGAAACATGTGAATTTGGTGCAGGGTCCCACGTTATTATTATTTATTACATATTATTTTATAGTCATATTTGTTATTAAGTTTTCTATTTTTTGACGTAGAGATATTTGACTATTCATAGTTTTAATATTTTTTATATTCATTTTAAAAAACATCGATTTTTATTTATATAAAATCTTATTTAGGTACGGTCCCAATATTGAAGCTCGATTATATTAATATATCTAGATTATACCAATTATAGGTAAAAGACAAAACACATAGCTTATAATCGTATCTTTAGAATTATCTTCAAATGTGGTAATCGTGCCATTTTTTTGAATAATAAAATACCTAATTCTTGTCAAATTTGGGATCACAGAGATTATAAATATATATTTTTTTATCGTAAATATTTCACTATAATAATGTCAACTTATATAAATAGACTATATACAACGTTTAAGGAATATTCAGGCTAATACTTTGAAAATACCATAAAATCTCCATTTTAACCTACGTTGGGCATGTGGCCGTTAAGTGGCCGGCATTTTGATTCAACTCACGATGCCACTTTATATACCTACCTAATGATACCACTACAAACGGATACGAGTTTGTAATACATACTATAACCTATTTGTATTAGTTTACTTATATTTCGATATTATTTACCTTTCAAAAGCTGGAGTATTGTCCATAACCAAGTATTTGTAGCCATGCAGTCCGGTTGTTCGAAAAAACTCTAAGGTGTGTCGAATCCAAAATGGTTGTTTGTCGAACAATAAATCTTTAACTCTTTTGTAAAGTCTTTTCCATATGGACGTCTTTGTCTCCCCTCTCGATAATTCATTGTTATACATTATTGGTTTAACTTACGATTAATCAGATATGATATGCCAAATTAGGAAACTGAAAAATATTATCAACATTAAGGAAAAAACCTAAAAAAAATGTGTGCAAAAGGACAAAAGACATGTGTCAAAATCTGTGAAATGAATTAGAATAAAGACTAGGCGAATCAACGCCTATGAATTAGTAATTTTTTCATAGAAACATAGTAATTCACATACAAAGTTCAATCTACTTTTGGGTCTCCTGAAAAGTTTTGATATATTATGATATACGTATTTCCCTTATCCTTTCGCTGGTCTTTTCACTAAATCCACCACATAATTATACCGAGGATATTATAATATGGTTTCTTTGTTGACTGAAACCAGTCATGATTTTTTTTTATAAAATACGAAAAGCGGCGCATGTCATGGATCTATGGGTCTCCATAGAGTGCACAGTGAATAATTGTTTACAAGTATATGAGCCATAAGCTGGTCAAATTAGTAGAGGTAGGATATAGGTACATGTCACAAAGTCTACGGTCAGACGATAGGACACCAAAGACCCTTATCAGGAAATAAACTTATGAATATGAATACATCTTAATAAAAAAGAAAATTGTTTGCGATTAGCTCAGTTCATAGGTTCCGTGAATTAATTCCTCGTTTCATCCAACAATAAGCTTAGAGTTCCTGAGATGATAATGAACTAGTGTTTGGTGCATGTCTGATCGTGCCACTCCCTAACGGTGATCGCCCACCATCAGGACGATCTTTGTTGTATCATCCGCTACCTGGAACTAATACTAATAGCTACGTTAATCATTGATTTTTCCTTGGATGACAATTAATGTAATAATATGACCGACAAGCTGTAATACTATGACTGAGCTATTGTACTTTCCCATTCGATTAAGTAAGAACGTCAACATATTTTGTTACCCGGTCAGTCCAAGAAATTTTGAGAATGCGTCTATAGAGCCACACCGCGACATCTACTGGGCCGTCTATAATATATACCTCCATGCCATAGAAACGGATTGAGAGAACATAAAAGCAAACTATACGCATTCTCAGATCTATATTAAGGTCTCAATTGCTAAGGAGGCGTCTCATTTTGAGAAAGGCACTCATGTTTTTATTTCCTGAGACTGATTGCATTTCTCATGTTCCTTAAGAGCATACTTCAGTTAAACGGCAAATAATTTTCAACAGTAGGTGCGACGAAATTTCTCACTAGACAGACAGTCAAAGTGTCCGCACGTCGATTTGTTTTGTCATGGCGTCGGATGAAAATATTCTTAAATCGTGTAAAGATGACTAAAAAACTTTAAGTATGTACTTAAAAAAGAAAACATGTCAATGAATATACTATTATTATTAGTAATATAACAATAAACATAACATTACATGGACACATGTTGAATTTTTATGATAAATTATATTTCGTTCGGCACGCGTCATTTGCACAATCAGCGCATCGCCTAGCCACGATCTTTTTAGACCATGCCTCAACTGAATTATAGCCTTAATAATATTTATGGTGGGTCACACATACCAATACATAATTAATATAAATCGAAACGCCTGCACTTGGAGTTTTATAGAAGTCAGAGTGTATCCAATAATTTTATAAATTATAAATATTTTTTTGTAAAACACTGCGCAAGTAAATTAGTTAGACACAGAAAAATCTTCATCCGTCCATAGTTTGAATATGAATTATCACCGACTGAAAAACAACTAAAAACTAAGAGGGATGAAAGGAACTAGAGAAGGCAGTAAATCTATCCCAGTAATGATGATGCAGGTATTAATATTTCACCATTGAATAAATTTGTACTATGTATAATTTACTATTAATTATATCTGTATCGTTGACAGATAAATACTAGTTTAATTTTATTCATGTATTATTTTTTGTGAATTCGGTTTTAAAATGGAATGCTCTTTTTCTTCGCCATTCTCTGGATTCGGTAATTATCATGTACCTACATATAAATATTTTACTTCAAATATATGATAGACTATGTTATATTAACCGATACAATGAAGGTATGTAACATAATGACATAATATTTAGTCCAACCCACTTGGACTAGATTAAATCAGCAAATTACTGCATATTATCAGCATGTGAATTTTCTAGTCAATGAAATTTGAACCCTTCAGCCAGTGACGGCAGTTACTCGAAGGGCGGTACATCGAGGAGAATCATTAGGTATAAAGACATAGGTACCCAAACTTAGTAATAACAGAAATATCTTTCCATTAAAAAAAATCAGCTGACTGTTTGGAAATAAAATGTATATATTAACATAGAACCTTTAACAGGACTGTAATTTTTTTCAGGTTAACGATGTCCAGTTTACTTCAGTTTTCCTTGATCGCCAGCAATGACACGTGTAGATTAGCGAATTATATGTAAGTACATACTTACCTAATTAATTTATCCAAATATTTTGACAGTCACTCGCGAGATTTGAAAGTTGTCAGGTGTATTTTTTAATGTATCTGAAACCGTGGACTCGCAATACTGTTGATTGAAGTAGATATGGCATTTAAATTAGATTTGGTGATATGTCGTTAGTAATGTATATATACTACACATTTCTTAGATATTGGAGGCATGAAAGGATGATAAAAAATATTGTATAAAAAATGGGGCGGCATTTTGGCACTGCCTAGGGGCGGCATTGTATCTAGGGACGTCACTGCCTTCAGCTAACGCCTGGTTTATTGTGGATGCCTTAATCGATTTGGTTGCTCTATATGTACGCGCCGGTGAAATCCAGGTCAATCAAACCTATGGTTACACCATTGCGAAATACACGTAAGGGAAAATGACTTCCACGTCATACCTAACTACTAATCTAGTTTAACAATAATCTATAATTACCTAGTTTTAACTGGTACATAAGCTGGGAAATAATTAGTTAAGTATAGGATACTCACATAAAACGAATATTTACGATTTTTACCAATAATTCACATAAGTAGCGAAAGATTGTGAGTGGTAGCTTTTGTATCGTATAATGAACACCTATTCTATTTCAACACTTGAAAAAGACTGACAGAATATTTGTGTATGCACCAAATCTTTACCTGGTTTAATATACAAATAAATGACAATATAATTCTATTATTAATTTGTTAAAAATCAATGTTGGGTCATGTGATTTGCCTTTAGTTTATATCCGGTGAACTTGAATGAGTACAATATCAAAAAGGTAGTCGATGACTGCCAGAAATAATATACCAAATGCTTTTTTCAATAACGCTTGGTATAACTTATAACATAAGACCGAAAAGAAGTCGAGGAAAGCAATATCACTGAAAAATTAACGCCCAATTTTTGTAGATCAGAAATGTCGCAAAATGACAGCTATCCATGATGCTTAGGGTAATGTTAGTATATCCGTTTCATCAGGGCTCGAAATGGACCGGAGCGCACCGGAGCGCCGTTCCGGTTCGTGACATCGATAAAATTATGGCTCCGTCTCGTGGAAAACATATTTTGACCATCTGACCATATAATAGAAAATGTAAGATTTATTTTTATGAAGTAGGTACACATAAAATTTGATAACTATATAAATATCTTCAGAAAATTGTCGAGCGCTCCGGTTCGTAAACTTTTCCATTTCGAGCGCTGCCGGTTTCATTATAGACATTTTGGTGTCTACCGGCGGGGTTTTTAAGTAATTCGTTGGTAGCCACCTCCACTCAATCCTTCACAAAAAAAGAAGGAGGGAGATCGCTGTTGTTGTGTTATTTTTAATTTATCTAACTATAATATCGTAGGTTATTTGAGTACTACAAAAGAGGGTCGTGACTCGGAAAAGGTCAGACATCCATGGCCTATGACTTGTTTATTGTTGGTTTAAATTGTGTCAGACGTTTTTTGGTATTTTGACTCCCCCCCCCCTCCCTTTCTTATCGCCACATTTTTTTAAATCTCTCTGTCGAAAATAAATAACATTACAGTTAGGAACTCTACCCGTTCCTTAAAAACGAATTCGTTAAAAAGATTGAGTTCTCACGGAATATTCTATTCTCATAATCTCAAATATTTTTTTTATATTCACGGTATTGTGCCGTCACGTCATGTTCTACAACCAATCCAAACCCCATCATTACAAATCCTCGCATTATAATATTCGACCATCTTCTTAAGACGTGTCATTCGTAAAAACCCGCGTACATAAAACAATACAAACGTGCGTATTAAGGTGGCCTAACGACCCCTTGATTTCGTGTCCGGAAACTTGCACGTATGCAGTTCTTTGTATAATACTTCACCGTGAAATGTTGTATCGGAAATATATGGCCGTATATTAAAGACCGTCCAACCTCTTTGGGTCGTATAGTACTGACAATTCATGTCTAAATAAAACACGTTTCATGTCGGTTTACACTTTACAGGAAGCCAACAGCAAACAATGTTTGAAAATAGCCGATATACTGGATTATTTGTTAGATTATATTAGGTTAGGTTACGTTAGGTTAGGTTTTCATTCTTGAATTCATGAATTTTGCCAAAATCAGCTATAAAAATTGAATTAATGTTCATATTGAATCTAATAAAATTGGAGACCATATAGTATACGGTCATCTCTTTCCGATAAAAAACCTCACGGTGAACTGTGCCACGGTAAAATATTTTACGTACTATGTACATCAGTGTTTCCCACCGGGAAGCAATTTCAACGTTTTGGGGTGCAATGTGCAAATCATTAATATTTGGTATTTTTTTTTTTGTTAAAAACGCATTTTCGAAAATATTTTTTTTATATTGCAACCATGACTTTTCGAGAAAATTACTGTTGCCATTCCCATCATAATATTTAGTAGAATACGGCGCTTTAGCGCTGTAAATGATGTTTTACTGAAAAAAAAAGAAATTGTTTTGATATCACAAACTGTGGAGATTTAAGATTAAAATTGACCAAATTAGTACCTCACATAAAAACTGTTTGCAACTCACATCAAGCATAAGGATCGTACAAATTTTCTTCCGAGTTGTAGGTACATCTAATATAATCATTATTATACATAAGTACTTACATACGAAAGTAAAATTGAAAATAGTATTTATTGCCTATGTGCATTTTTTATTTTAAGCAATTCATTTTTTTTTCAGAATTTGTTAGTTAACTATGAAATTTTGATGGGGGGGGCATGGAGATTTTTGAAGCGTTGAAGTGGGGCAATGCACAAAATAAGGTTGGGAAACACTGATTTACGTGTATCCCCTTGGGCCTTAATCTACGTAGGGTGGCGCGAAACGTATAATATCCAATACACTCGGTGAGATGTTGGGCTTGCCCTTTTCTGGAACGTAACAGTGTACAACTGTACAGTAGGTAAGTAAGAGAGAGTAGGTACATATTTAAGAGTAGATACTCTTAGTGTACTTTTGTTATGAACTCTCAGGAAACCCGATGAAATCCATAGGTGACAGGTATTCAACATTTTTTTGACAGGGGATTACCTGCTTAAAACGTTATAAAAATCGCCGAAAATGTTTTTTTTATTTCATTTAGACTGTTTATTGTAAAAAAAAAAGGTCACGTCTCTTACGAGGTGTGAATATATTTTGACCATCGATATTTTGATTTGAAAATAGATTATTGCGTGAAAAAAAATCCAACTATGTACGTATTATTATTCGCCTTTCGTGGACTAATGCATACCTAACCAACTTCCTGCTTTAATAATTAATAAACAAATATATGTCGTCGGTTTTTTTTCATATTTCCTATGGGTGATTTAGAAATAATTTATTAGGAGTAGGTATGTCGCGTTGCTTTAATTGTTATAAAATCAGTTCTATTGTTGGTATTCATACGAATAATTCACACGCAATAAAGCACAATAATATAATATGTGCATGACAATAAATTGACAAACTAACACATTTGCACAATACAAAAACACAGTGACAATACACGATACCTACTATTCATGCGGAAAAATAAATGATTTTAATAGGTATATTAAATTAAATAATACTCCTATGATGGCAAACCGATAAAATTCTTAATAAAGAGATTAAAATATAATGTAGTATAGTAATATGGTGTAGGTATCTAAAGTTGAAAGTGGAATTTAAGATTTACAGGCGCTTAAAGTTAAAGTAACTGACGTTGAAAAACCGCATATTTGATATATTTTCATACTACCTTAACGTTATCAACCTGAACTGGGAACTAACGCATAAGACAAGTTAACAACTGATTCAACGAACTGGTGAAAAAGTTCTTTCACTAATTTTTACATTTGTTTAATTATAGATATGAAAGACAATCACAAGAAGATATTATATTAATATTTTCTAACTTACTTAAGCTGGCGCTACAAACCATTCAGGTCGATGACCGACCGTACAACCGTCCTCCAGGAATCCCTATCATGAGGTCTCTCTCCAGTCGGTCACACTCATCCTTTTCATGTACAGTGATTTATTCATAAACATTATGGAAAGCTATACTTATAGGCATTCTTCGCATCTAACAACGTAACCGGGCCATCTGAATCTTCGCGCTCTCAAGATATTGATTAAATTATTCACAGAACTCAGCATTCGTACGGTGCGCCATCTTTTTTTTTCACGGTCCAAGTATTCTTCGGAGAATTTTGTTTTCGAATACTTGAAGGGCGCTGTCTTGTTTCTCCGTTAGAATCCAGGTTTCACATCCATACAGAGCGATTGGTTTTACGGTCATCATAGAACGCTGAATTGTCACTCTCCAGACTGCTGACAAGTTCTAGATTCATCTCGTTATTTTTGGAGATGTTGGTTCCCAAGCAGTGTTGCCAACTGTCGTTGACGGGCAGATCATGATATTCTCATTAACAAATTAAGTGCAGTAGGTGGATCTATAAATTTTATCAACTTTTTCAAATCTTACTTTTCGCATCGCTGTCAATATGTGGAGTATGCAAGGTGTAGATCTGACGTCTTTCAAACTTATTCAGGTGTTCCCCAAGGATCAAATCTTGGCCCAATTATGTTTCTTATATTCATCAATGACATTGTCAATGTTATAAATGGAATCCAGTTTTTACTCTTTGTAAACGATTTAAAATTATATGCGTCAATTCACAGTGAATTAGATTGTCACATATTACAAAATAATCTTAATTCAGTTGAAATTTGGGCGAAAAAAATAAACTCGAATTTAATACTGATAAATGTGTGTGTATTAGCTTTTCGAAATCAAGATCACCAATTATTTTCAACTATAATATGTCAAATAGATTACTGAAGCGTCAATCAGAAACTAAAGATCTTGGCATATTGTTTGACTCACGTTTATCATTTCGCTCGCACATCACTTCTACGGCATTGCGTGCGAGCAAGCTTCTAGGATTCGTCATGAGACAAGCCAAGTCATTCAAGAATCCAACTGTTTTACGTACACTCTATGTGTCGTTAGTACGAAGTATTCTTGAGTATGGCTCCATCATCTGAAGTCCTTATGAAGTTTCCTATAAGCTTGTTTTAGAGCGTATTCAAAAAAAATTCTTCGTCATCTCTATTTTAAAGTTTATAATTATTTTCCTTTTGACACCTTCTCAAACGAGTCTTTTCCGACTAACTTTCTTCAAGGCACGCTCGTCTTTCATTCTCTTGAAGCTCGTAGGTCACTTCTGCTCTTAAAGCATTTTTCCCTGCTCTCACGTGCTATCATTTTCAATCCCGATATTCTAGAAAATTTAAATTTTTACGCACCCGTCAATTACATGCGTGGTCGCGCAGCCATGACCTATTTTGGGTGAAAGCTATTTCCTCATGTCAGGCTCACCAGGCACCAATAGCGAGGGCTGTGCGGTTGTTCAATGCACTCCCTAGAGATGCAGATATTTTTGGCGATCCATTATATATTCTGTTTTTTAAATTCTATTTTATTGTTTACCTTGTACTTTTTGAATCATTGTTGTTTTTTTAATTTTATTTCTTTTGTATAAAACTATTTTTGCTTTCTTTTTTTCCTCCACTTTGTTTTTTCTGATTTTCCGAACTGATTACTTGTAATTTTTATTCTAAATGTCATGTTGTGAACGTCCTGAATTAATAATTTGTTATGTACTCAACGTATCTTTTTCAAATAAATAAAGAAATGCCAACCGGGGTAACGAAAACAAGCTATTTGTCAGGAAAAAACGCTAGATTTTGTGAAAATAAAATTTCAATACTTTTTTCAAACAGATAATATTAAATTATATAACCTATGACAATTTTATTAATTATTAGGTAAACCAGAGAGTGGAATCCCCGATAATCATCAAACGGATGTAATATGCCTAAACACACATTAAATGATATTATATCTGATACCTACCACTATAACGCTACGAACGCTTCTAATGCTTCATGTCATTGTGTTGTTTTATTTTAGCAGTACTGACATCCCTTCTTTATGTATCTGATGGTCAGAAATTTGACGTGCAAAAAAAAAATAAGCTAAATATCTTGCTTATGTCTATATAAAGCTGTTGAAGATATCACAAAAGCTAGCAAAAACCAAAGTTACCAAATACAAAAAATATTCAGCACTATCTGTAGGTACGAGCTATACCTTGAAGTCTGCAGAGGGTTACGAAATATGACATTGACGGAAACGTGAAAATAAATACTTGCTAGCGTATTAGATTGCCAATGGATACCCTGGAAGAAGGAAAGACACATTTAAAAAAATTCGTTATACTGATAACTTTTATATTTTTTTTTATTGTTGTCAGAGATATCACATGTAGGTAATGTATAATTATTTATTAAATATCTACATACCGGCCACATCTTAGTAGCCCGAAAATTCACAAATACAAAAACGTTCTAAATTTAATTACAGTTTTTACAAAACAAACGAATGCTATACGCGCTAATGAGTTTTGTTTTTATTTTTCCAGTTGGAACGCATTATAAAAACCAGCGTATATTTACGTAGTTTGACACTTAAATATTGCATAAAAATAATTAATAATGTGTAAAATATTCTTTAATAAAAGTTGTGACAAAAGGACATTGGGAGAAAAATGCCTAATGGTGTGCACAATCATCGCTCTAGTGGCTTTTATAGTGACCTGCGTGACATTTGCAATCTGCTTGTACGAAGAAGAATTCGAAAATTTTGGATTCACTGATGATTCAGATTCAGGACTGTTAGAAAATAATACTTTAACAAGAATCGGTAATTTATAATCACATTTATATTATACACTAAACATAATACTATATAATACAATATGTACATCACTTTTGTATTGTTAACTGTCAATAATTGAGAAACGATTATTAAAAAGCTTACGTGTAATTGATTAGTTTGAATCTTGCTATAAATTCATCTACAATATAAATTAACTTCTAGCTGAGTTGATTATTAGCTATGTAACCATTTTCAGTCTTTTTCTTAGACTCCACCTCCATACAGCAGGGTTGTCTTCAATACCCTTGCAAAAAATATCATTTCTTACCATCGTTTAAGTCCATTATAAATTAATATATATTGCACATCTTATAGAATTACGTACAGCATGTATTATTTAAATATTAATAATTAAGGAGTATAGAGGATTAATATTTCTATAAGACTATAAAAAGTCTAAAACATAGACTCTAAGTCTATATATATATTTGGTGTTCTGTTTCAGCAACCGCACTAGACAAAGTTGACAAGAATACCGCGGCTTTGATGATGTCTGACAAGGGAGAAGAAATATTTGTTTGCAATATGAACATAATTACCAAATCATGGTTTTTGACTACTGGCCACTGCCTTGTCCAAGTTAATGGTAGTAGTTATGATGACACTCTTTTCATAAGGACTGGTGTGCAGAATTACAAAGATCACGGTAACAATAATATCATACTATTATTATTATTCATACTATTAGTATCGGCTGGTTACTTCAACTCCATAAAGCAATATACCGTTGGTGCATACCTAGTTTAAACTATCGAAGCTGGAGAGTAATAATTTGACTAATTTCTTGACCAGGTTGAACATGACCTTTGACTAGGTTGCATCTTGCCAAACCCCACTTATCAGAAAGCTGGGCGGAGGCAATTTTTGCGCCTACATCAATGTAGCTTTTGGCAACCGTGTGTTATTCTATGAGGTAGTCTATATGTCAATGTTTTGGTTGTAGTTATTTATTTTTAAATACCTACACCAAAACATCTTAAGGATTATGCTAACAATGTAATTATTATAATGTATGTGTACTTATTACATACTACGATAAACCAAATTACAACGATATTTTGTAAATATGAAAATAAATACCATTATTCAAGGTTTATTGACGTTATATTATGTCCTACAACGGAACATAGAAGTTAAGAAAAAAACTTATGTTGGGTTTGGACTATATTTGACTCATTTTCTAATAGCAGTTTTAAAAGAAATGTAAAAAATTTATTCATTTTGCTCTTTTACACGTGAGTAGTATTTGATATTACGTTATAATATAGGAACGGTATTAGCGCGTGGCAGCGTTTCCGCTAAAAGCTACTGCGATGTACTGATTTCCGATAGTAGAGTTTGGAGCTGAACAGTAAGCTAGATTACATGTGGGAAAAGGCATTAATGTACACACAGTAATCCAACCCTAGATAATATACTTAACCAGAAAACCAAGTGCTGCCTCTCATACCTCACAAGGTTTCAGTTAGAAGAAAGGGCACGAAAGAAATGGTTTGCATGGCGACGTTGAAATGCGGTTGCCAATAGCTGCGAGTACATCGATGTAGGCGGGAAAATTTTCTCTGCTTTGCTTTCTGATAAGTAGGGGTTGGCAAGACGCGGTCGGGTTAGTCCAAAACGCTTTTGAATCGAGACAAAAATTTAAATAATCTCATTTAACATGCCTATGCTTTTAATTTGAGATGTGTTGCATGTCATGCAATAACTACTTTAGTAGGTAGGTACCAAAATTAATTGCTAAATGAAACGAACGGTTGGCGAAAGCCGTATCAAATGTCCGTTTAATGTCTTCACTAAAAAGATGTGTATTTCAATTCTTTTGATAGATTATGTATATGTGTAATATAATATGATATTATATGAGATAAATTTAAAAAAAAATAACACACCTAGTTATGTATTAGATTGTGTGTGCCCTACTTTCCGTAAAAAAATATTCATAGTATTTTTTGATTTACATTATAATAATATCGTCCATATTTGAAGAAGTAATTAAAGAATTAAAAACAATTTTATAATGAAATTTGTTATTTCGAATCAATTATCAGAAATTTCTTCTGAATTTTACCCATTCCATGCTTATGTGGCAAATTGCTGATCACCTCCTCTGGGAGCGTCCTCATATATGTTAGTTGAAAGGAAAAGCTTCTCATGTCGCCCCGACCCTTAGTTGGACCTGTCAGCCATAGCGACTTGGTATTTAGGATGAAAAATTCTCACCATACAAAAACTTGGGAGAAGGTTTTGTCTCATAGATGACAGCAATATATTAGTACCTATTTAAAAACAGGAATCACATGCATTATAATGCATGCCAGCCAAATTCTTGGGAAGCTGCTCCTGCACAACTGTGAAGAGGCCCTAACGTTCTTCACGCCACGGAATACACGGAGACGTGGCCAGTAGTGAATGGAAAAGCAAGCCATTGTGATTAATCCTGTCACCAATAATCAAATAATATATTTAATATAACATGCCGATTGTTGTACAATTGTGTATTAATTTTCAGTACCTAAGCCTCAGTTCACAAGATACAAGCCCAAATGTTAATATTTGGAGGAATTTCATGTTGTGTATTTAATCGTAGGTACGTATGTACTATATTTTTAATGTACTTTTAGGAATGGACAGACAAGTATCAAAAGTTATTATACACCCATCTTACAGCGGCCATGCATACAAAAATAACATCGGGCTTGTCAACACTTTTAAAGATCTAGATATAACATATGCTAACTGTAAGTACTTATTAATTTTATTACCGAAATGATATTAGCTTAATTTCTTAATTATATACATACAAAAACATAGTTTATCAAAAATAAACACTTTATAAAAGGCTGTAACTAACTTGCAACTAAATTTAAAATGAAACTTATTTTGAGACATCAATTTTGTATGTTGTCTTTTATTGAATGATTTGTATGAATATGTTTTTGGAATTTTGGTATATTTTGAAACAATATATGCTTTGCTTGCGAATTTTTGCTGTTTATATGGAAAATGCCTTCTAGTTTTATATTTTTATAAATTTCGTGGACTGTATTTGTTTATTAATTGATCATTGCTACCTTTCTTGCGAACTTGAATTTAAATGATGTGTTGTATATTATATAATATTTTTTTGTATAGCGTTACATTAACGGCCCACGTGCGCCATGCCACCTAGGTCAATATGGAGATTTTATGCTATTTTCAAAGCATTATTCTGGACATTCCTCAAACGTTGTAGATAATCTATTTATATAATTTTGAAGCCTCATTATCATTTATATTTATTTTAAACATTTGATGACTGCATAAAGTATTTTTATTATATAAAATAGTATTCTTTTAAACCTCTCGCTCTAATGTTTTAGAATATAGTCATATTTCAGTACATCCATGTGCAGTGGTGTTAAGATTTTTTACATTTATTAATTTTTAATCGCATTTATAAAACCATTAGTATAATTTATTACGAGATAATTTTTGTAAAATATTCACGATAAAAAATTATATTGATAATCTCTGTGATCCCAAATTTGACAAGAATTAGGCATTTTATTATTCAAAAAATCGGCAAGATTAACACATTTGAAGATAATTCTAAAGAAATAGTATTCTTTTAAACCTCTCGATCTAATGTTTTCAGTACATCCATGTGAAGTGGTGTTAAGATTTTTTAGGTTTATTAATTTTTAAACGCATTTATAAAACCATTAGTAAAATTAATGTTAACATTATATAGTGAAGTATTTAAGATAAAAAAATATATTTTAAAATCTCTGTGATCCCAAATTTGACAAGAATTAGGCATTTTATTATTCAAAAAATTGCACGATTAACACATTAGTAGATGATTCTAAAGATACTGATTATAAGCTATGTTTTTGTCCATTCAAATGTGATAAAACATCCTACGAATAATGATTGTTTTATAATAATTATTGACTTAAGAATAAGGTAGTATTTTTTTGAAATACGCCATTTCTATTGGCATTTCCCAGCGGTTAAGCTACAACATACGGCCGTAGCCATAAATTGACAAACGATAAATGAAGTGGGGAGTAAGATCATGGTAATGCGCGCGTTTTAACATGTACCGTTTTTAAAAAATCGGTTAGTACATATTTTAGGTACAGTTAAGTTCGAGCAGCAGAGATTTCGTCAAATCAGTTATTCGCGACCTTGTTTTGCTTGTAATCAATTTCATGGATGAAAATGCCGAAAAACCGAAAAAAACTTTTTTTTTAAAACGGTACATGTTCAAACACGCGCGTTAACATGATCTTACTCCCTACTTCATTTATCGTTTGTCAATGTATGGCTACGGCCGTATGTTGTAGCTTAACCACTGGGGAATGCCAATAGTATTTTACATTCTTCGTAGGATATTTATCACATTTGAATGGTCAAAGACATAGCTTATAATCAGTATCTTTAGAATTATTTTCAAATGTGTTAATCGTGCCCATTTTTTGAATAATAAAATGCCTAATTTTTGTCAAATTTGGGATCACAAAGATTATAAAATATAATTTTTTATCGAAAATATGTCATTATATAATGTTAACATTAATTTTACTAATGGTTTTGCAAATGCAATTAAAAATTAATAAACGTAAAAAATCTTAACACCACTGCACATGGATTTACTGAAATATGACTATATTCTAAAACATTAGAGCGAGAGGTTTAAAAGAATACTATTTTATGTAATAAAAATACTTTATGTAGTCATCAACTATTTTTGTAATTGGTTTAAGTTTTGAACTAATCCATTTGAATATTTTTTTCGACCCGGGTTTCGACTTTCGGGATATTATTCAGGCACTATGCGCACTCACCAACTTTTTTTGTTATTATTATTTTCTATATTCACTTCTTCTCTCTTGTGAGGGTAATATTTGTTATAATGTAAATCTCATGTTGTATACGTCTTGAATTTAGATTTGTTATGTCCACAATGTTTCGTTTTCTTAAATAAATAAACCTCTAATAGCCCATTACTTTATCAAAAAGTGCTTTTGTCGACTTCTGCAACGACGTGTTGTAGTAAAGAAGCGGCACGCTTGGTTTGGGCTCTCCGCGACTTTTCTCGTTTCCCTTTTATCCGCAAATTCTTCAATACTGAATACCAATAACAAATTCTATATGTACCTACACAGGTTCCCTTTCACTTGGTACATATTCTTAATGTTATTGATAACTCATTAGGTACCTGCACGTTGTAGATTAGAAATAAATTGGCCTAAACCCATTCGATGCGTCTATTTGATACTACTGATTTGAAATTTATACTAAATTTGTTCGTCAAATATTTCGGTTTTTGTTTCAGTTCCATTTGAGTTATTGGGCAGCAGAGATTTTTTTTACAACAAGAATGACATAATAAATGTTTATGGTTGGGGAAAAAATACATATGAAGATGGTAAAAAGCTTATTATATTATGTTATGCATATCTATCGATGTTTTCTCGTTTTGTCATCATCTTCATCAAGTTTTCATTTATTTAATCATCTTTTTAGTATCGTTGAAATTTATAATGATATTAATTTCAATCTTTAAATAGTTTAGTAGGTACCTACTACTTACTTCCAAAAGTTTTATATTTTGTTTTACCGGTTTAGTTTGCAAACCTGCATTTTCAATTTAAGGTACCTATCTATTTTGATTGTCATAAAACCCGGTCCCAGTCCGCTCGGGTGGCTGTTACTTGCTTGAATTTCTTCGACCCCAATTTGTTGATTTAAGACACATTCAAGTATACAGTGTGGCGTGTACCGTACACGATTTATCGTCAATAAATTAACACAAATGTGGACATCTATAAGTTATTCGCTTAATTATCTAGATCAGCGTTTGTAAAATATTTTTTGTGGCGAAACCCTTTTATATCTTATACAATATAATAAACGGGACCCGTTAAATATTGTAGATTAGTACCGAAAAGACACTCGCCACTACGTCTTCTTCAATGGTACCACAGCCCGGGGCATAGACTAATTGGCCCGGGGTGTACACTGGCCGTAGGCAGACTCCTACACCTTACAGTCAGGGGGGGGGGGCAAATTTTTTGGATGGAGGGCCAAATTCAAGAATTCAAAATGAGCGGCGGGCCGCAAGTAAAATACCATTTTTAGATATACACTATTTATTATCACGAAAAATAAACATTACAAAAAAAATAATGGGAAGAATGAAACTGTTGTACATTTTTGAACATTTTTTTTAAATTTAGGTGTTAATTTTGTAGTTGATATTCTCAAAACTGCTTATAAATGGGCATCGGAGATATTTGATCGTTAAGATTTTTTTTTGAGGTTCATGATCGAAAATGTTTGTTCACATTATATAGGTTTATCCAAAAATAACGAACATTTTTCTTGCATAATCTTTAAGTTGGTCGAATTTGTCTGAATTAAGGGCATTGTAAAATTTGGAGATTTCTTCACGACGATGCAATTCTCTTAAATCAGTGTCACACTGCAGATCAATAATCTCAAGTTGTAGCTCTGTCGGAACACTATCAATATCTATAGAAATCGATGTTCAACGTAGAAAATAGTGGTTACATAGTGCGAGACGAGACGCAAGGAAGACGTACTGAGATAAAACATTTACAAAATAACAAATTCTTCAAATTTTAATCTATTGTCAATATTTTTCAAAAAATTATAAAAAAGTTATTCGTAATCAGAAGTACAATTAATGATGGCGGGCCGCAAAAAAATACCCGGCGGGCCGCAGTTTGCCCCCCCCCCCCCCCTGCTTTACACGGTCCTCTGTTTTTCTACTCTAGTCAATCTTTTGGACCATTACGTGAAGCGCTTTGTCGATGTTTATTCATCCATGTGTATGACATGGCCGGTCCATTTGGGTTTTGATAAATGTAACGCTACCAGTATCATTAAATACATTAAAATTATTAACACAAGTAAATTATTCTAAAGATTCATTCCCTCAAATCAAGCAAATATTGTAGCTTCTGGGAATCAATTACAGTAAAGTTGTCCAGGTCTCTGTTACATAGCACAATACTGGAATGTGATAATAAACATATAATGTATCTACCTCATTTAATTATGACCCGTGAGGGAAATGCTGAACTAGATTTAAAAAATATAATATAATAGCTCCTGTACACGTGCATGGATTTACTGCCGGGACTGGTGCTTATACCCCGTTTACACGTGCATGGATGTACTGTGCACAGTAAGAAAATGTATGGGGAAACATGTATTATCCTGCAGTTGGCAAGATTGCGTGCATAAATCAAACAAGATTGGAAGATTCCAAATTGTAATGATTTATTGCGCGCAAGTAAGATTATTTTCGATATGCGCCTGGGCAGTAGAGCGATAGAGAGCGAGATAGCGATAGAGAACATGCTGGTAAAAAAACGAACTACTCGTTTTGAGCTCCGATTTTCAATACGACCTATCAGATAGTAGTATAAAATGACAACCTCGCGTCTCGCTTACTCTTGAGGAATGAGATTGGAGAGATAGTCAACACTTTTACGTGTAAACAGTTATTGTCATGACAGTTTAAAATAAGCACAATTGCCGACAGTCATTCCATGCATGTGTACAAGCGCTATTATTTTAAAATATCACACCAATGTACTTATCTAATTTAAACGTTTTTACGCAATTTGTAAGTATACCATCAAATCCTAAAATATAAAAATAATAAACATATAAAGATCAATGTTTGTCGTAACTTATGAATTTTAAAATCAGATCTTTATTTTCAGAATGTTAAAAATAATTACATACATGTAGTTAAAATTATTTATAGGTAATCGTTTATTAAAATTTGAAGTGGACTTGGTTAGGTACCTATACACTTGGAACTGTTCAATGCTCTGCTCCTCAGTTATTGTATTTTTATCAATCAAAAAGATGTAAATGTGTAAGTGCTATAGAGTGTGAATTGATATGTATTATAGGTATAAATTCTATGTCACCTCAGTTACTTTCCTACTGTAATTTGAATGCATTTCAGGAAGTGAAGCTGAAATATTGAAGGTTGTACAATTTTATTTGATTGAAAGTGAGGAGTGCATGAATATCACAGAGAAGATCAATAAATGGAAACCCTATGACTTATGTGGTTATCAATACGCTAGAAAAACCGGAGTATGCCATCCAAGTAAGCACTGCTATTTAAAAATATTGTCTTATTGTTATTAAGTAAGTAGGTACCTAAATTAAAATAAAATATAATGAATCACCCACAATCAAGTTGTTGGCAGGTTGCTACTCGGGCACTCATTCATCCATCCTCAGCAATACCACCCACCCCAATATTAGTTTTGGCCTCCGAAAGGAAGTGCCTTTACTTCCCTCTTTCTGCCGCATGTTCCCTCCACCATCTTCCCCGTGGATGCTGTGTCTCTTTTTACACTACCAATCCACCGCAGTATAGCCTCTCTTTTCCCCTTTTCCCCTTTTCCCTTCTGGTCTCTATAAGAGGGGAGCCTCTTGGGTCGTTAGAGCTTTCCATCCCTGAGACATGGTCGGTTCAACGGAATCGCCCCACTTTCACGTGTGGCGACTCATATATATTGTTTGTATAATACTTTCTTTGACTTACTTCATGGTGCCCAAAGATACATTGTGTTCCCTATATTATGTTTTGAAACGGTAATTCTACGGTACCTAGTTTCTTTACTTAATGTTGACATTCGTTTCGGAATATATTTATATTTTATTACTTATACTTATATACAAACTTATATTTTTACCGAACAACGAGGAAAAAACTTAATATTATTGTACATCGTCAAAATATAAAGTTCCAAGTAATAAAATCACATATTGTAGTCAATGAGTGCGTCTTGTAGCAAATAACATAAGATTTAACCTTCATAGATAGATACTTTGTTCCCATGCTATGGAAAATCTCAGAAATATCATTAAATAATACATATTTTTCAATGAAAATACATTTTTAATATTATATTGTGTACTTACTTAATTAGTACCTATTAATAATTATTAAAATTAAAATAATAAATCAAAATCATCACTAATAAACGGCAGAATCTGCCGCTCTAGCACTACCCCATCTCGGAGACTTAGTCATATAAATATATCTAGCTAGATTCTAGAATTATGTAGCGACATGATTTATATTTTGATACCTAATTTTTTTTTTAATGTTGGTTGTATTAAAGTTAACAAATTCACAACAGGTGAAGGAGCTGGGGTAATAAAAAATGGAAAGCTGATCGCAATGAGTTCATGGGGAGAAAGATGCATCGGAGATGCAATACCTCACGTTTTCAGCATGGTTATGCCACACATCCCATGGATTTTAACTACTGTTGGGTAAAAAAGAGTAAAATTAATAATTGTGTTTGATTTGTTTAGTACCTAATTATCATTAAAATTAATGAACAAAATGTTTTCATCAAGTATTGTTCTATAAAATCTTGTTGAGGAAAAATATATATTTTGACAATTATTTCAATCATTTTATTTTTCTATTCACGCCAGGGGCGGAACTGTGGAAACTGGAATAAACTACGCCAAATGAGGTAAAAGTGAATGCTTACAAATAAAAATATAGATGTCTCTTTATTAAAACTATAAACAATCAAACGATTTAAATTGCGTTTGTGGCAAATCTCTTCGGTTTGTGGACTTTTGCAATAAGCTAATAATAATATGGAAACCATAATTTTAAATTTCTACCATACCAATTTAATTTTTCATTCCCACAACTTAAGAATTGCTCATCTGACAAAATGACGTGTTGAGTGAGCAAATTAATATTAAAATTGGTCTATATTATTCCAATTATTTTGTGATATCATGTTCATATTGTAATTCCGGAAAGCAAGTAAAATAATATACATAACAATATGCCCACGGATATGGTTTATTTTTGCAAGTGTAATGTTCTTTTTCAATTGAAAGTTTTCGTGTCATGAAAATTATACATAATATGCAGTTGACCATCATTACTCTGAGAGTTGACCCTAAAACAGACATCACACTATCACAGTATATCGTGAGATCACAATTTACAAGATGTAGGTAACCGAAAGCTTTACTGTAAATTCTCATAAATATTTACTTTATTTGTAGGTATTTCTTCATCATTCTAAATACATCACGTCATGATTTAATTTTGAATTTCTAAAACGATAATGGAATCAGTATCAAAAACCTTAGCCATCTGCATGATATTCCATAAACTGAAATGAGGATGATACGTGGTTATAATATGACAAATCTACCCATCCACTGGATCTAATTAAATACATGTTTAATTATCAATGCCTAATGAAAATATTGTCATCTAATCAAGAATTGAAAATGGTTAGAAGTTAGACTGCATACCGTGGTCTTTAATTTGTATTATGGAGTAGGGGTCGATTCGATTGGCCAGACGGGACACCGGACGAAATCTCGGCAGGCTGTCAAGTCCCAAATACATTTTTTTGCTAAACACTTATATAATATGAAATCGTAAACAACGCATACCTATATCTATAGATTCCAAATCAAGAATATGTATGTGTTATGAGATCTTACGTAATAATTCCTTATGCCGTTTTGTATAATAGTGTGCATTACATTTTTATCGCACTTTCAGTTGTTCAATATTCTACAATATGATTTGATTACCTTGGGACCTAATGTATTTTAATGTCAACAATTTAATTTTAGATCGATTGACTAAATAATATCCAAAGCTATTTCAGACCACCAATTCAAATCTGGTTGGTAGGTAGCCATAGTTTAGTCTTTACTAATGTTATTTACATACCATCGCATACAGACGCCCTATTTTTTACGGAGGGAGGTAGTCATATCATATTGAAAGAAAGTTGGATGATAGGACACTACAAGCAGTGACGTCCCGTGGGGGTAGGCAGATTGAGCGTCGCTTGGGGGCGGCAGTTACTCGAAGGGCGGCAAATCGAGGAAAATCATTTGGTATATATAGATATAGGTACCCAAACTTAGTAATAACGGAAATACATTTCCATTAAAAAATTCAGCTCACTGCTTGGAAATAAAATGTATCAATTAACAGGACTTTTTCAGGTTTAATATGACTGTATTTTTGTCGGGTTCGCGATGTCTAGTTTACTTTCGTTGTCCTTGACGTCACGTCCTTGATGACCAGCAATGACACGTGCAGATTTGCGAAATATATTGGAATTATAGGTAGGTACATAGATACTTACCAAATTAATTTATCCAAATATTTTTGTCGGTCACTCGCGACTTTTGAAAGTTGTCAGGTGTATTTTTAAATGTATCTGAAACCGTGGACTCGCAATACTGACTATTAAAGTCGACGTGGCATTTAAATTAAATTTAGTGTTATATATTTTGTTAGTAATGTATCCATACAACACATTTCTTAGATATTGGAGTCATGAAAGCATGATAAAAAATACTGTATAAAAAATGGGGCGACATTTTTGCGCTGCCTAAGGGCGGCATTTTGTCTAGGGACGTCATTGACTACAAGTTTTGACCAGGTGGGTAGGTACCCCATCGGAAGCGCATTGGAACATGATTGAAAGGCTTGGAAATTGAAGAAGAATGGTGAGGGACAAAAGCCAGTAAAATGAAGTAATAATGGCATGTACCTACCTATGCAATGCCAAGAGGAAAAGAAAAAAACATAACCAAGAATTATTACTTATTAACACTTATGTTAAATTCATATAATTTTTGCAATAGGTAGTATAAATACTAGTTCTAGCTAGATCATAGTCAATCATAGTAGGTATTAAAATAAAAATACTGACCCAATGGATACATAAACCAGATGATTTTGAGATTGCCAATATTTTTGACGACGGATCACTATTCTTCTTTTTTTTTTCTTTCGCCTCCCGCCTAGTAGACCTAGCGCGTATATCGCTTTTGTAGCACCACTGCAGGGTGAGGGAGGGCCGGCCACGACGACGGAACTCTTGAGGCTGTGGTACGAGGATACGAAGTGTCGCACTCTTTGGAGGCATCCGGAACACATGTCCCAGCCACGTAAAACGTATCTTCGTGATTACGTCAATTACCGAAGGCTGCTGTGTCTGTTCACGAACTCAGGTGTTTGTAACGCGGTCGTACCAATGTACCCCTAAGATTCGGTGGAAACATCGATTCTCAAAGCTCAAAAGCCGAGACCTATGAAGCTTAGTAAAACGCCATGTCTCACAGACGGAGCACAGGTAGCACGCACGCATTGAACAAACGGCATTTGGTCCTCACAGAATACAGCTTTGACCTCCATGCGACTCCAAGTTGGCTGAATGCAGCCCTGCTATATCCATGCGGATCCAAGCTAACTAGAAATACCGGTTTTCCCGTCGAGCTGGTATCCAAGTTCAAATATTTGGGTGCCACGGTTGCCGACGATGGCGGATCAGTATACAAAATTCGTGGATCACATTCGCGATATAAAATGTACGTAGGTATATTCTATTGTCGTATTATATTCGTATTATCTATGTATAAAACTCGACGCCTGGATAGAATAAGGGTGGGAATTAATCGCACATTGCAATAATCAAAATTCACAAAAAAAAAATAACTTTAACATTAAATTTGAAAAGTAGTTTTCACATACTTTATATATTAAATGATTTCACAAATAAATAAATAAAGTAGATGAAATCACATAAAATAGTTTGTTTCACAAAACAAAAATCATACATCACTCATTGTAAATATAAGTTCACTCAATTTTGACAACCTACACACATTGGTAAAATTGTTTTCACCGATAAATAATATATCGCACAAAGAAAAGGTAGACATTCACAATTGTCAAAATAATAATTGTACAATTTATTATAATATAAGGCAATCGCAAAAATTATGCTTAGGTGTCAATATAAGTAATGTTTAACACAGTAATATAAATAGTTAGGTATATATACGTGCTGTTATCGTTCATATTATATTATTTGATGTAAATCTACAACCAAGGTAAGTATATATTTTTCGGTTCATCGATATAAGTTTTGGTAAATGTGCCGCAGATGCCGTCATGAGATTTTAAAACTTTCTTTTTAGAGCAAACCAAACCTAACCTAACATAACCTAACCTAACTTAACCTAATATAACCTAACCTAACCTAATTTAACCTAACCTAACCTAACCTAACCTAACCTAATCTAACCTAACCTAACCTAACCCCTCATCTTTTTATGCATTGCCCCATTTTCAGCTTCCAAAGACAGCAGCTGGAGGCGCGATGCAGGAGTCTAGATGAGGACCTATGCGACATCGGATCTGTGATAGTTCACAAGAAACTATCACGAAAGGTACGAGTAGTATCATACATGATTAAAATAGTGCAGGATATTGGCAAAATAAACAAAGCCAGGACACAAAATGCCGAACACTCTTCAAGTGAAACGGAAGGCCTGGTGATTTCTGTCAACAGTCCGTCTTCTCCTGAAGAGTTTTCTGTGGTTTCCTCTTCACAAAAGCAAATGCGGAGAAGTTCCTGTTAAGACCCACAGTAGTATATCCCTCCTGATCCCAACACTATATAGTAAAAAAAGACTAATAAATAAAGAAAACTCCAATTGAAGATCTACAAACCTTGTACATAATAAGCAAGGTCAATAATAAACGCAACTCCCGTATAAAAAAAAAAAACCTAACCTAACCTAACCTAACCTAACCTGACCTAACCTGGCGTTGAAATACATCACATCATGGGGCTCAATAGCTAAATTACACTTTGCAGAAGACAAAACCAACGCGATGTAATTATATTACCAGAAAGAAGGACCGACAACCATACATTTACATGAACGGAGTTCAAGTAAAATACGTGGATCACTTTAAGGTTCTCGGTCTCACTATAGATCGCCACCTAAACTGGTCCAAACACGTCGATAACATTTGTAAAAACGCTGCAAGCATCACGAACAAATTGATCAGAGCCGCCAAACCCACATGGGGTGCGTCGCCGGGGGTTATGCAGCAAATATATTTAGGTGCTGTCGAGCCTCTGATAACGTACGTTTCCAGCGTGTGGGCGGACGCGGTAAAGAAAAAAGTCAACCGCAAGAAACTGAACTCCATTCAAAGACAAATTGCCATCAGATCTTGCAAAGGATACAGAACGATCTCTCTAGTTTCTGCTCAAGTCTTGAGCGGCTTCATGCCACTTGACCTGAGGATCAGGCAGCTCGCAGAAGCATATGAGGTAAAGAAGACTCTCACCCTGCAGGACTTGCCGCAAGACAGAGTCTACCAGGGAACCGGAGACTTTTTCTCACTGTCTCATCCCGCGGAACGCAACCGGATTGACCATGGATATAATGATCAGACTCTGCCTGAGGCAACGCAGAATGAGCTGAGAGTCTTCACTGATGGCAGTCTCTTGAACGGCAAATTGGGTGCAGCATTTGTACCTTACGATGGCGTGAGAGAGTTGCCGTCGAGAAGGATTAAGCTGGACGACATCTGCTCAGTATTTCAGGAGGAACTCCTGGCGAAGCTTTGAGCTACGTTCTGAAAAAATCACCAAACAGATGGAAACAAATAACGATCTTGACAGACTGCAAATCAGGCGTCCATGCAATAACGGACCGAAATTCGGTCAATCCTATTGTCATGGACATTAAAACTGATATCGAGGAATTACGATGCAGAAAACAGAACATGTACATCGGCTGGATAAGGGGTCACTGCGGAATCCTAGGCAATGAAAAAGCGGACGAAAAGGCTCGAGAGGCTACTCTTAAGAAGACGGCCCCAGATTTTGCCAAGTTTCCGCTCAGCTTTGCCAAAAGGAAAATAAAAAGCAGGACCCTTCAACTCTGGAATGATCGTTATTTGAAAGAAACGACAGGAAATATTACCAAAATGTTTTTCCCAACAATTTTCCATGCCTTTGACTTCAGGAGAATGCAGGAAGTTGGCTTTGAACTCACACAATTCCTCACGGGTCACGGTGGGTTCATGAGCTACCTGCATCGATTTAAGCTCTTCGAGATCGACAGCTGCCCGTGTGATGATATGACCCCTCAAGATGTCCCTCATCTTTTTATGCATTGCCCCATTTTCAGCTTCCAAAGACAGCAGCTGGAGGCGCAATGCAGGAGTCTAGATGAGGACCTATGCGACATTGGATCCGTGATAGTTCACAAGGAACTATCACGAAGGGTAGTATCATACATGATTAAAATAGTGCAGGATATTGGCAAAATAAACAAAACCAGGACACAAAATGCCGAACACTCTTCAAGTGAAACGGAAGGCCTGATGATTTCTGTCAACAGTCCGTCTTCTCCTGAAGAGTTTTCTGTGGTTTCCTCTTCACAAGAGCAAATGCGGAGAAGTTCCTGTTAAGACCCACAGTATTATATCCCTACTGATCCCAACACTAGATAGAAAAGAGACTAATAAATAAAGAAAATTCCAATTGAAGATCTACAAACCTTGTACATAATAAGCAAGGTCAATAATAAATGCAACTCCCATATAAAAAAAAAACCTAACCTAACCTAACATAACATAACCTAACCTAACCTAATCTAACCTAACCTAACCTAACCTAACCTAACCTAACCTAACATAACCTAACCTACCCCAACCTAATAGTACCTAATATAATCTTAGTTTGTGGGCGGCTCTCGTGGTGCAGTACGTAAGGCGCTTGCCTTCCACCCGAGAGTTCCTGGGTTCGATTCCTGGTCAGAACACACAATATTTATTTGTTTTTCTCAAAGCCTGGGTATTTGTGATTGTTCAAAATTACTAACAACCACCTTGTACGAAAAAGCAAGGATATGGTTATTAATAAATCTATATAAAAAAAAATCTAACCACCTTGTACGAAAAAGCAAGGACATGGTTATTAATAATTCTATATAAAAAAAATCTTAGTTTGTGGTAGTGATGCAACAACATGTATGAAAATTTCAAATTTTTAACCAACAATTATTGGATCGAAAAACCTATGCGCCGACAGAAAAAATAAATACTATTATAATAATTGTCTATATGGAATAAACTGTTCGTAAAAAAAATCATAAAAGCTCATGACGGTATCTGCGGCACAATTACCTAAGTTTAAATTAATGTCACTTTTAAATAGGTACTTATAGTATTATTTGAATCTGAAAATAGGTACCTACCTAATACATACTTATGTTTGCCAAAATATTGTTTAAAATGATTTAACCTATTTTTCTTTGTGTTTGTATTCATTTACGATTCATTAGTTACAATAGTATATTGATACGTGCAGACTACTTTTTCCTTAGTGCAAATCGATCATTTGAGAGTTGTAGTTGATTAATTTGTGAATATCATCCATTTCCGATGCGACGAACATCTTTTTAAATGTTGTCAGCGCTTTGTTAAAACCAGTGCTGCCATATTTTGAAAGTGGAATTATAGTGCAGTGCCTTCAAAATTATAGTATTTCGGCAAAAAATATAGTACGCGTTGAGTGACCGATAATTTTCTCATTTTCAAAAAATTATACATGAGGGTAATTAACGTCTTGTTTTTTTAGACAAAATTCAAATGTTAAGTCAGTGGTTTCCAAACACCTTTTTAAATAGTCAACAGTGTACCTACCTACTTAGGAATACAAAAATGAAAAAAAATAAACAAGGTTTTACTACTTACATTACATTAATTTTTGATGAATGTGCTTGTTTATTAACAATCAATTTCAATAATAGTCAATCCAAATTCATCTTCGTTCATTGACAAATGGATTCTATCGTGGACCCCACATCTCGAAGCGGACCCTCCGGGTTAAGATTTTTCAACCACATATTTTTTTTAGACTTTTTTTTTGCTATTGATAAAATAATGTGAAAAGTGCATTAGCAAACTAACCAAGAACTCTGGCGTAGAAATTATTTAAAAATAATGGAGACATGCCGAACTTTTTTTTGTCATTTTGATTTCCTAAGCTCCAATTTTTTATGAATGCCTTCACTTTGTTGTTTTAAATCAGTGAATGCATTAGTGGTCCTTGGATTGATTTATTCACTCATTTTTTTTTTAAATTTCAACCAAATAGACAAGTTTAACAACGAAATTATCGTTCCTAAACAAATTTGCCTCAAATTTCAACATTATGATTAATTTGACCATTTTATTTCATTTTTTACGAGATAGCCATTGCGCTTCACAATAGTATATAAGTGAGGGATTATATAATTAGTCTCCATATTTGCAGAAAGGTTTGGAAACAACCTTTTATAGAACTGTTTTTTTGTGTAGTTTATAACTAGCGGCCGTTTTATAAACTATGCATTTGCAAACTGCAAACTTGTGGCTACATTAATTGTGTTAAATTTTTCGCGCTTCCCTTTGCAACATTCCGCGCCTCCCAGTTTGGAAATCGCTGTGTTAAGTAATTAACGTCACCTTTTTTAGACATGCGGATTATTTTTTTTTTGCTTCTCACGGATTATTTTGGCGTTGTTTTTCTTCTATTGGCAACTATTTTTCCGATTTCTCAAAATTATAGTATTTTGGGCGTACTATACCAGTTTTATATCGTACATAGTACGCAGATGAAAATTATAGTACAAATACTATAATTATAGTACGGTTGGCAGCACTGGTTAAAACAGTCTATTCAAATTGTGCAAATATATCCCCATAGAATAATATGTAAAGTTAATTAAGCTTCTCAGACAAAATAATTAATATGTTATTCCTAGTGCAACGAAAAATAATTGATTCATCGCTACCAATAATAATTCCCTTTTTTGTAATTTAAAACATATTGAATACAATTAATAATAATAACTACCTACCTAACAGTAAAAAAAACTCGACAGCATTATTTTGTAATAAAATATGGCAACATTGACTCACTTGATTTGACTCACTGCTCATATTATCTATGCTCCTCACTATTCCTTAAATTCGCTTGTGGCTGGCCACGTAAGGTGAGTCAGTTTCTAACCTTCTAATATTTCAATGATTTAATTGGTTATTTAACAGTGTTGTGACTCTAAAGTACTGAATTATTTCAGTGTGCACATTTATTTATAGCTTTATTGAAATGTCTAACATTGTGAATGAAATGTTATCCTTTCTTGTTTCATAAAATTATTCTCATACACTTTTCAAAATGGCTCATACGAAGTATAAATACACCTTATTCGTGCTAGTTCATATCTTCGTCGTAAACATCGAATATCCTTAATTGTGTCTTCGGTTTTCAAGAATTGCCAGTAAAATAGTTCGTCCATATTTGGCCTGCAGTAATGCAGTTCGTATGGATGGGCGAGTGTATTTTTATATACTTCGATACGACTTTCGGTTTCGTTTTTTCAATGTATGTGAATTACAGTGTTTTTACGTTAATAACATACATATTTTGACAGAGTGATTGTAAATATTTCAACCCGTTTATATGTAATCACTATATCATTATACATAATAATCAGCTATTTAATCTATCTGACAGGAGGCACGCGGGCTTCGACATTATTATTAAATACCTACCTACACACTGGGCGACATACGGTTGGCCATAATAAAATAATAAAAATAACGAAAGTGTGAATACGTTTACGATTAGTTAAAAATATCTCTAGAATATCAATTAACAATGAATGTCTTTTGAATTTTAGACAAATCCTTGTGTCCATTCTCTTGTCAAATTTCATCCTCTAAAAACAGATTTAAAATTGGACTCAAATCGATTCAAACCAAATATGTTGGAGAAAATCTTCTGTAGAGATGGAGCCTAAACGTATAAGTGATGGCAAAAAAGAACACTAATTAAGTTAGCTACCTACATATCATTTATGGAAACTTTCCAACAGTGCAGGGGCTGTTGCAAAAATTAAACTATAATAATTATATTATAAAAACAAGTACAATCATTGCCTTTTGATTAATAGTACTGATGTCTATGTTTACAAACTAAATTATTTTCAGCATTTTTGATAAATAAACATGAGATTTCCTCTCCATCTTCCATGATCAGCCATGTAATCTGCCAATATTTTTCCTGTAATTCATTATTTTATTCGTTGACCACTACCGTGAGCTTGAACTACCATCGATCAGGGATCGAAATGGATCGGAGCGCCGTTCCGGGTCGTAAAAACACTGTCACTCCGCTCTCCTTGTGGAAAAAATTATTTTACTGTTTGAGCTAGACTGACTATATAACAAGAAATCTATCACACTTATTTTTATAAAACACAGAATTAGATGACTATTTTAATATTTTCAGAAAATTAACGAGCTCTCTGGTTCGTAAAATTAGCGCTGCCATCGATACACTTTCATTCAAATCAAAAATATATATTAGGTATAATATTTAATTTTATAATATTTGTTAATTATTTTATTTTACAATTTAAAAAAATTAGCGATTTTATCATCAACTTTACTTGTAAACCGCTTAACATAATGCAATATTTGTGCTATGATCACTCCGTTGTTATTTAATGTAAATCTATATAACACAATAATTCTCAATCAGATGACATTATGGTTATCTAACTATCACAATTGTCAAAAGCTCAACTATTTTACTCATAGTTGGTTTGTAACAAAGCGTGTACTAATCTGGGAAATTTTTGACTTCTGATTTAATTTAAAAAAAAAAGTTCTTGTATGATATTTATGTATCCCTACCGGAGATACCTTTATACACCGTTAGTTTGGTGTTTCATGTATTTAGATATACAATAACGAATTAAAAGCTCATTGTCTGCACAATCACCTCATACAGGTGGCCCAGCAGGTCTATTCTGAACAGTTATCACTTTAGCACAGTAGTTTCCAAACTTCATGTTACTACGCCTCCCTTTTAAAAAAATCTAATCTTGGCGCCTCCCCCTCCTTTATTTCATTAAATAATATAGACACCTTATTTAAATACCTAACAATCTACCTACTAATACAAAAATGAAAAAAATATATAAAAATAAACAAGGTTTTAGTACTTATATTATATTCATTTTTAAATTAATGTTTTTCATGCGACGAATGTGCTTGTTTATTAGCACAATCAATTTCAATAGTAGTCAATCTAAATTCATCATCGTTCATTGACAAATGGATTTTATCATGTTCCCCACATCCTGAAGCGGGCCCCCAGGCCAGGATCTTTCAACCACATATTTAAAATATTTAACAACCTTGAAACAAAGCAGCGACTTTTTTTTACTATTAATAAAATAATGTGAAAGGTGCTAGCGAAATAACCAAGACCTCAGTAAATAGATTTTTGTTTACTTCAATATATCTGGCGTAGAAATCATAAGTGGAGACATGGCGAACTTATTTTTTTTGTTTGTAATTTTGATTTCCAAAGCTCCAATTTTTTATGAATGCCTTCACTTTGTCTTTTTACCCCTTTATTTCATTTTTTCACGAGATAGCCAGCGCGTTTCACAATATTATAGAAGTGAGGTATTATAAAATTAGTCTCCATATTTTCAGACAGGTTTGCAAACAACCTTTTATAAGCTGTTTTTTTGTGTGGTTTATAACTAGCGTCCGTTTTATAAACTATGCATTTGCAAACTGCAAACCTGTGGCTACATTAATTGTGAAACTTTTCGCGCCTCCCTTTGCAACACTCCGCGCAACTTGCAACAAATCGCGCCTCCCAGTTTGGAAGTCGCTGCTTTAGCATGTTTCTGTTATTTTCATTGGTTCAAATTAACACAGAAGACATTCCATACACAGAGCAGTTATCGGCGGCCATCTCCAATTCGTCATACTGTGAAAATTTAGGTCGGTCAAATTCGAGTATGTTCGTGCTGGCCGTTACGGCCGAACCCAAGCGGATACGGCAGAATCCAAACGGATCCGACCGAACACAAGAATTTTGTATTGACATGTCAAACATATCAGCATACCTACAATTTTATTAGTCATGGCTTTGCGATTGCATCACAAAGTGTAATTGCAGTAAAACAAATATTAAGTTATTACTAGTTGCTACTAGCCACTCGATACTTGACTGCTCGCGGGGAAATATAAGTTAAGACAGCGGCCGTGATGTAATCATATTTCAAAACAGTCGGATCATGCATCTCAATATGTGAAATTGACGTACTCTGTCTTGCTCTACATGTTAAGACAGTCAAGATAGGGGCTGTTAAAAGATAGCACTTTTTGACAGTTCAGACGGTTGAACTTATTTACAGAATTAACCGTCCGAATACGAAAAGTGATAAATGTGATATATTTATCACATGTAGCTCTTTTTGGATGTTAAGTGATATGTTAGAATAGGCCTGCTGATTGCCTTATGCGATGCTTATCAATAAAAAACTATTAACAAGTATAACCTATGCGAAATTAGCTAAAGCGTATCCTGTATGATATCTCAATGTTGAATGATCTTACAATTTTTTTATAATAACTTGTTTTTTTATACTTTCTTAGTTTTGTATAACATCTCACGTTTACCAGTCAGCAAGCGAAATTTGCACTGAAAAAATGGTAGTGATATGAGGAAACAAGATAATACAATTTTATTAACCCATATGCATTTTAAGCAAGATTGTAACTGGTTTTTCGAATGTAAACTTGTGTTCTTCCTCCTTCTTTCCTATGATATTTCGGACTCATTGCTTAGGCTATTCTCAACAGATAATGTAAAGTAAAATTGAAAAACGACAAAAAAACTAATTTTTTAGTAAACTGGGTACTCACGTACTGTTTCAATGATTTTTTTGTAACATATTTCAAGCACTTTTCACAATGGCTTTATTATATGAAATGTTGGAAGTACTACAGTTTTTTTGATATGAGCATAATATTTATTTGAGCTTTTGTTTCAAAACAATAAAAAATAAATTGATAACACTAAATAGTTCAAATGTAAAATATTCTTGTACATCGTTTCAGTGAATATAATTTTTTCTGTCCATAATAATTATTTAATTGTTACTTTCTGCAAAATTTACTATATCATCGAAGCTTTATTTTTCCGTAAACAGGTTATGATGTAGGTAGTGATTAAATTTGATGTTGTATTTCAACTTATGATGAAACTATGTACTACACTCATTGCTCACCATTGCATTGTTTTATATATTACAGTTTGTTCGTGCCGATCTGTCCATATTTGTGATACGGAAGTCGTATCGACTGCCACTAAGAACCATACGGAGATACATATTTTGTTTGGAGTCGACTTGAAGTGTCTCTTTGAAAATACCTCAAAATGACTGAGAAAAAAGTTGAAAAGTTCATGAAGTTCGGCCCCGACTGGCTTCACAACCTGTCTCAGGAGACCAACAGTGCTCCGGCGATGACTACAGCGGCTGCTACTATTGCCGCCACTCCTGTAGCCATTGCAGCTGCTGCTACTACCGTGGTCAATAAAGAGCCTGTCAAAAGCACTTCTCTGAAGAATAGGTTTGTAGCAAAACCTCACAATATTTTGAATATATGGCGGCTCTCGTGGTGTAGCGCGCAAGGCGCTGGCCTTCCACCCGAGAGTTCTGGGTTTGGTTCCCGGTGAGGACACAATATTTATGTGTTTTTCTCAAAGCCTGGGTGTTTGTGATTGTTCAAAATTACTATCAACCACGTAGAAAAAAGCAAGGACATTGTTTTTAATAATTCTAAAACAAAAACATATTTTGAATATGAGTCTGCAGTAGAATGTATTGAAACATCCAATCTTATGAGGTAGTTGTCAAATTCCTGTATTATCGTACTTTATTTGACTGGATTTCTTAATGTGAGTGACCAGAATTATCTTACAGTTTGACGCGTCGAATGAGATAACTGATTTATCATATTTGAACATATTTGACTAACTAGTTGGATGTGAATGGTTTTCTTGAAGTAAGTATTAATTTTTATTTAAGGTATGGACGGGAGGAAATGCTGGCTCTTTTTGACGGAAATGCCAGTCTGCCAAAAGATGTGAACCTTAAAGATCTACTTTTTGTTAACAAAGTACAGTTGCCTGTTGCACTTCAAGCTTTGACTTCCAGTACTGAGGCCTATGTGAGTATTTAAAATATATGATAGTATCAGAGATGTCAAACTTTCTTCCAGGTGGAGCCCTCTGTAGTTTTTCTATAAAATCTGTAGCGAGTTCCAGTTTGACATGATTGCCATTTTTGTATGGAAAAAAGGAAAAGGTCCTTTTTTGCCTCATTTTCATTTGTTTAGATTTCATCTCAGCAGAAGAACATTTGGCTAATATTTATATTCAAAACAATTTGGTGTTAATTTATTTTAAATAGTTTTTAGTTGATGACAATACCTGTTGAGAAAAGCTTCCCTCATATTTAAAATTGTAGTTTTGAAATAGCAAATGTCAATATCAGAATTATTTTCGTAGCGATGTTTCAGCAGGTTTAATCCTAAGCAAAAAGGGATAATTTGTTTTCAAATGAAATAACTTCTAACATCGAAAAAAATGTGTTTCCTTCACTCTGCAGTTTACGATTAAGCTGATTTAGATGAGACGTAACATCTCCCATGAAATAGAATTTTTGGATCAACCGATTGTCCGTTACCTATTTCTGGATAGTGAACACCCTTCTCTAAGAGAAATGCTTAATTCCTCTTAATAAGGAAGCGAAACGTTTCCTCTTGATAACCAACGTACCCTGTTATGCAGCAGAAGGTCTGCGTACTAAACTAACTTAATAAAATAAAATTGGCGATAATTAACAGCTAACTTTTCAAATTTCTTTTGGGAATGTCTGCGCACAAAGTGCTTTTTGATGAATGATGCAATGTGCTTATTTTTTCTTTCAAAATAGTAACAAACCCTTTTCCTACACCAGTCATACTTTTCCCCCTAGCTGTTGAAATTTTCACAATTTTATCGAGAGGAATATGATGTTTTTCCATCCAAGTGTTGGCTTTTGATTGGCAATAATCCTAAAAGTTCTTCTTTATTACCTGTAGATGAAATAAATCATACAAATTTGTCCTGTATCATTTATGTCACAAAACTCGTCAACTACTATTAACCCGGCACCTGCCTCAAAAATCGTATGACGCACCATAACTACGCATGAATTTCATTATCGTCTTTGTTCTATACTAAAAAAAGCAATAAAAAATATGTCACAGCTCCAGTCGAGAACCCAAAGCCATTAAGATAATTTCGACACACTAAAAAACCGTAATAAATCAGTTATAATATCAGAAACACTCGAACAAACGAATGCTATCCAAATTTGAAAGAACTCACCGCAAGACGCCATTTTGTATCCAATAGTTAGAGCTCTGCGCGGTGTGTACTATTTCGACACTTGTGCATTACGTTCCCACGAATTGGTGTTACTAATTTTCAAGTGCATATCGATAAATCACATATTAATGTCTTCGGGTTGAGTCGTAAACAAATATAAAGGGGACCCTTTTAATATATTTAAACTACACAAACACTTAACTTATTGAATATTATTGATAAATTAACACGAACTCACATATTAAAAAAAAAACAAATACAATAATAAACCTATTTTAAAATTCTTTTGATGTGTGATATATTTTAAAGCAAGGTGACAGACATAACGCAACATCACACGTTGGGCACATATAGCGAGAGAGTTTTGTTTTTTTTGGATTTTTTTTAGAATTCCCGCATACGAAACATCTTCTTCTAGGCTTATCGGTATTTTGTGTCGGTAAAATGTATTCTGGCAAATGTCCCGTTGCACTTTTGGGCAATAATCGTACGGGATTATCGCTAGTTGACGCTGTCGGCTTGGGCAGGGGTGCATTTGAAATTCTCACACAATATTTGTCCACTAGTTGTTTTATTACGCAGAGTTGAAAATCGCCCAATGTTTTTTTGTCACATTTAATAAATTTATATAAATAAAAAGCATTTAATAAATATAAGTCGATCATGTGGAATGCGACCTTTTTATACCACTTGATCGACTTTCTCATACACGACAAGTTGCTAAGCATCATGTCGGACTTATCTACCGTACCCATATTTTTGTTATAATCTATAACACATTTTGGTTTTTCAATGTTTTCGCCAGTTCTATAGTTCACTTTTCCCGTTGGTCCAAATGATGCATCGTGGAGGGTGGATAGCATGTGAACATCCCTCCTATCGTGCCATTTCAGAGCCAAAAGTGGACTATTGTACTTAGCCTCGGTATCTCCCTTTTTCAGTTTGCTGAACTCTGGCATATCTTTACGATTTTTTCTCACTGTACCGCAAGCATTCGTTTTGTTAGAGTGAAGGTATTTAAAGAGCGCCGGACTCGAATACCAGTTATCACACCATAAGGTGTGACCTTTCCCGATATAGTCTTTCATTAGCGTTGTCACTACCGCACCGGAAATACCGAGATTTTCATTGTCTTGTATGTCAGTCCCTTCCCCACAATAAATTATAAAGTCAATAATATACCCTGTTATTACGTCACACATCACAAACATTTTTATTCCAAATCGATGTCTTTTGGAAGGAATGAATTGTTTAAAAATTAACCTACCCTTAAACACGATTATGCTCTCATCTATGCAAAGATTCTGATACGGTATCATCGTTTCCCTAAAAATTGTTCTTGTGTGTTCTAACAGTAATCTAATTTTAGCTAGTCTATCATTTGAGGCGGTCACACTAGGATCAGAAAAATGAAGCATTTGTAAAATAAGTTGGTATCGATTTCTAGCCATTATTTTCCCAAAAATGTCTGTATGCAGGTAAGGATCGGTACTCCAATGTTCCTCTATCGACGTGTGCTTATTTCGAGTCATCAGCATTGATACGGCAAAAAATGTATACAACTCCGGCACTGACGTGTCTGTCCAATTGTGTGACCGCGATTTCGGTCCGAGGTCTCCCGCACTGTACGAATGGTTAAAAAATGTATTCGTTTGGTTCACTATTTCCGACATTATATTTTTATTCAAAAAATGTTCAAAGAAAAGACACTCGGAAGAGGATTCGTTCAAGTCGTTCGATGTCACGCCAGATCGACAATCATTGAATTCGTGAACTATTGGAATATACGGGCCAGTTCTCCACGACCGCAAAAATTCAATTGGCTCGTCAGAGTCCGTATCGTCGACGTCATGATCAGTCTCATGCTGTTCCAATTCCTCTTCCGACATATCATAATCTGAGTCCAATTCCTCATTAGTACGCACATTTTCTTCCTCCATATTTACGCACTATAAAACTATGAAATGTTTTTAAAATGTTTAACTACAGTATTAGGGAACGCCAAATCACAGAAACCATTAAACTCACACACAATAGTTATTGATATCAGTATTAATTTTCACATTCACTAAAATGGGACACGGTAGACAGTACAAAAAGTATTTTAAAAATCACGGTAAAATAAAATCATACGTTCAATAGTTAATCATGCCAGTTTTAATGTGATAAGTACACCAGACAGCAAAAAAAGTATTTATCAACGATTGCGGTAAATATTCAACTTATATGCGATAAATACAATCCCGCGCAATGGCCCGCTCGGTTGAAAGTCTGTCGTATTCTGCGCAGTCGCGGCGCTCAATTCAAACTGATTTCTGTCGACCGGCAAAACTTGGCCGTACGAATTGGTTCGAAACTTTGGTGATTATTTTATATTTAGAACCAATGCTTTTAAAATATCTCATAGGTGGCAGGAGAAGGACAAATCAGGCCAAATTTACGTGAAAAAATCAGTCCCGTATGATAAATATGGAAGCGGTGACATCGATTTATACACATGCGCATTGCGAAATTTGCCTGATTTGTACAAGGTGTGTGACATCGGCGCCGGCCGGGTTAATAAAGCTGAAACCAATTTAAGATCTTCGATTTGCTGGTTGGTTATATTCGAAGACAATATAACTGTTTTAGTCCGTACGTGGTCATTTGTGGTAAAGCCACACTTAAGAGGCGAAAGAGCCACGTGTGGCTCGCGAGCCGTGGTTTGCCAACCACTGGGTTAGGCGGTTAAAATTTTTCTTCTTTTTGTAGTCACGTCGGTCATGGCTCGCTGCTAGAAATGCCAATCCAAGGATGATTCCACCAGATGCAGACATTGCCGTTGGAAGGGTGAGTTTTCGTCCTCGAAATCGTGGAGTTTTCTACACACCCGAACATATGAGGTATGTCAATGTAATTACTATTTCATATTTGTTTAAAGATGTTATAAATTTTGTTTTTAAAAAATATATTATATATGAGAAAAATCTAATCTAAAAAACTAATCCCGGGAATATTGGGTTCAAGAAATGCTACATTGGTCAATAGCATCAAAATAATAAAATCAGACTCATGATAGACAGTTTTTCAATTTCTGAATCAATTACATATAAAGTGTGAATTTTTATTATTATAGTGTGGTATTCGGAGAACTATTATTTAGGCATTTGATGTTTTTGATTCTAGAAATTCCTTATTTAGTAATGGGCCAGGAATTCGGGGTGGGTCAGGTCGTGGCGTGGACGTGTTTGAGGGAAATCCGGCCAGAAACCTCAATAGAAATGGGTCAACACTAGAGTGTGAGGATTGGGAAACCCCATCGGCAAATCCCCGGAAAGACACTGCCCATGCGGGGAGGTGTGTTACTATTCATTTTTTTCTATTTTATTGCTTGTTATAAGTTTGATTTTGAAACAGTTATTATATAAGAATTTTTTTTTGGAAAAAAATTTTGTTTACTTGAAGATGTAATAACATTGATTAAACAAATATTGCTGCAGGAATTTTGAAATAAATTAACATTCTGAAATATATTTGTATCCAGCATTTTCAATGTCATCGCACTTTCGCAAGATTGGATTTATCTTGCTTGTTTATAATATGTTTATAATATCGCTCTTTTCAGTAATATACTGATATTTTGTGAAAATGAAGCGAGCATGGGAAAATATTCATTTACGAGATGTTTGCGTAATTAACTTTCTTTACCCAGCTTCATTTTTTGCATCAAAAATGATTATTTGCTTTTACTTAAGATAACATTTGTGTTTCCCCTCTTCTGTGATTTTACCTATTTGCATTTTATGTCCTGAGAATATAATTGTATTTCTATATATTAATGTGCGAAAAATAAGCTATTGCAGTAATATTGCTTCCATATATTATATTGACTGTCATGTACTTGGAATGAATCCCAAAATTATATGCATACAAAAAAATAGTTTATCAAAAATAAACACTTTATAGAAGGCTGTAACTAGCTTGCAACTAAATTTAAAATGAAACTTATTTTGAGACATCCATTTTGTATGTTGTCTTTTATTGAATGATTTTTATGAATATGTTTTTGGAATTTTGGTATATTTTGAAACAATATATGCTTTGCTTGCGAATTTTTGCTGTTTATATGGAAAATGCCTTCTAGTTTTATATTTTTATAAATTTCGTGGACTGTATTTGTTTATTAATTGATCATTGCTACCTTTCTTGCGAACTTGAATTTAAATGATGTGTTGTATATTATATAATATTTTTTTGTATAGCGTTATATTAACGGCCCACGTGCGCCATGCCACGTACGTCAATATGGAGATTTTATGGTATTTTCAGAGCATAGTCCTGGACATTCCTTAAACGTTGTAGATAAAAAAATTGCACGATTAACACATTTGAAGATAATTCTAAAGATACTGATTATAAGCTATGTTTTTGTCCATTCAAATGTGATAAAACATCCTACGAATAATGATTGTTTTATAATAATTATTGACCTAAGAATAAGGTAGTATTTTTTTGAAATACGCCATTTCTATTGGCATTTCCCAGTGGTTAAGCTACAACATACGGCCGTAGCCATAAATTGACAAACGATAAATGAAGTAGGGGGAGTAAGATCATGTTAACGCGCGTGTTTGAACATGTACCTAACTGAAAAAAACTATTTTTAGTAACACAGTTTTCTTTTTACTTTTTCAGGTGGGGAAATGATGCCAATTGGAGACGTACTTATCCTAAAGGACCCGAAGATGAGGATGGTTGGAGAGGTGGATCCGGTGAAAATCCCAGGGCCCGACCGCATTACCTTGGGAAAAAATTATCATGGCGAGAGGACGAAGCTGAAAAAGATTTCCGTTTCGATCGAGAGAGGGGATTTCCAGGTACCTTATTACCGAGCACAAAATTATTTTGATGTGTATTTACACTTTTAAGCCAAAAATAGTTAACATTATTTGAATTGCTATAATAATTCAGGACCAGTGGCAGTTTGGGACTCTATCTTAGGGTTCCGAGGAGATGGTACCCGGTAATATTTAACAGAAAACAAACATTTGTTTCATTTAAATTAATTCTTCGGCTCAAATTACATTGGCAGATTCTCAGGCCAACCGTGTGCCACGATCGCCCCCGATCGTGAAAAGTCACTTTTGAGTCAATCCCTGGAACCATGACCGAATTGGAAGAGTTCCTATTTTTTGTGTATGATCATGTCAATTAACCTTGACCTTCTTCGTTTGACTGTATATAGTAATCTATGGTTTGACATAACACAAATTTGATGTTTACAAAGGCTGCGTGACTATACATTATTTTAACAGACAATAATAATTTAACCCAATTGCCGCGACCGTATTCCAGTAGGATACAGCTAGTACATAACAAATGCGCGACCGTATAATAGTCAGATACGCAAACCTTGAACTGTCGATAATGCAAGAAATATTTTTCATACTGCACTGAGAATTTTATTCAGAAATAGCCCGATCCATCCGCCTACTTCCACTGGCCTACTTTTACTGGCGGAATCGAATGGCCTGGTTTTGAAAAAGATAGTTTATGGTGGCGCCGCGCCGCTGACAAGGAGTTGGGTGGCAAAAATCATAGAAACAAAGTGGTTTTCAAACTAATGAATGGGAAAACTGGATACGGTCATTCATTGTTCATGGACAATTTTTATAATAGAAGAACTAACAGAATCTATGAATGAAGACACGTATGTAACTGGAACACTGAGAAGCAACAGAAAAGGCTACTCGGTAGATGTTGCAAATAAAAAACTAAAAACTGGAGAATCGATTAGTCAATATACAGAGCCCAGAATCTGTATTACGAAGTGGAAGGATGGAAGAGAAGTTCTATCACTATTTTCAGAATTTGACTGCGAACTTACAGAAACAACAAATCGCTTCGGGAAATGGCTTACAAAACCAAAAATGATAGTGGAGTACAATAAGTTTATGGGTGGCATCGACTACCATGATCAAATGATGACATACTATCCATGTCAACGGAAGATACTTCGGTGATATAATAAACTCGGAATATATATTTTTCAATCAATGTTGTTAAATTTTTATTATTTATACCGAGAAACTTGTGATAAAAAAAGCTACATTTTTTGATTTTAGGCTAGCCGTTATCAAAAAATTGTTGCTTTCTACTACACCGTTGAGTTCTACTCTACCATGTAAAATACATTTAAGTACCCATTTTATTAGAAAAAGGGAATAATGGAAAAAGAAAAAGGTGTAAATATTGTTTGGATACTCTCAATAAACGCTGCGATTCCATTTATTGCTGCCCAGATTCTGGGAAATCCCGGATTTTGTGTTGACCCATGTTTTAGGTTGTTCCATAAATATAAGTAGTGTGAATAATAACTTTTATAAAGCTAATTGAATATAAACATGGTGAAATTTCATTGATTTTTCTAATACACAAGTAGTGTTATATAATGTAATACATACATCGATAATGTTGGAAAATCTATAAAATGAGTGATAACAATTTGAATGCTAGATAAGATCAGCCTGCATTGAGACGCCATCACTTCCAGCATGAAGTAAAAAATAATAAAACATAAATTATGTGTAATGTGTGAACGCTGCTTTAGTCGCCTTGACATTGCTTGTTTGATCATTGTTTGACGACGTGTTGTGAGTCACGCATCCAGTAGATGTGTCGGTTTCGGTTAAAACCGGTTTGGAAGCTCGAAATTCCACCATATGTGCCCTGCTCACGCTCAGTTTTGATAGTCTGTATATTATCTTGACACACCTACATGTAAATTTGTATGGAATGAATCAGACAAAATATAAGTAACAGAAGAGTAAAAATTTATATTCGTATTGTATACTTTTTTTTTTGCAAAACTTCATGTTTTCACCGATGCATTGTTTTATTTTCAGAGCGAGAATGGAGCGGTGACAAAAGAGAGAGAGGACCTGCGCCGTGGTTAAGCAATCGAAAGTCTTGGGTAGGGGAGAGTCACAGCCCAGAAGATCACTTACCTGAATGGTATAAAATGATTTAATTTCCCTACATTGATTGTCATTATATGTTGAGGAAACTGCAAACAACCATATCGTCAGTAATTTTCTACAAACACGTATCTCAAAAAACACAACTTTTCAGGAGAGGCAAATAACAACTATATTCTCTCAGTTTTTAATTTAGAAATAAATTTTCTTCTATGAAATATCCATTTCGTATAGTTACACATATTTTCATGAAAAAAGTGTTATGTTTTTTCAATTTATCGCACTATACTTTCGACCGATCAGTCATATTGTCGGAGATACGAGAATGCGTTGCAACTTTACCGTGAATATTACTACAGGAAACACGTATCTTGACTTACGAGAAAGAGCTTCAGTATAATCATCTGTCGGAGTTCAGTATTCTGTATACTTACAAACACGTAACTCAAGATACGAGTTTATAATATTTATAAAAGTCTTTTATTGTGATACGAGTTT
Organism: Rhyacophila brunnea; assembly: GCF_057557595.1. Classification (NCBI taxonomy): domain Eukaryota; kingdom Metazoa; phylum Arthropoda; class Insecta; order Trichoptera; family Rhyacophilidae; genus Rhyacophila; species Rhyacophila brunnea. Next base: position 41,447,332 of record NW_028232751.1, read on the forward strand.
ATGTAATTATTTAAATCTAATATGTTATAAAGAATTGAAATACGTGTTTGTAGAAAATTAGCGACGATATGTCATAAATCTATCAAGTAACCTCCCCGTGAGTCAGTGTAGATCTTCATTGGATCGTAGAGCCATTGAAAAATTAAGTAAAAAACAAATATATGCTGTGCATTTATCATTAATTAAGGGGAGAGGCACGCCAGCAGAGAACCTAGCGGAAAAATTCGAAGCTTACAATTTGAGATTTTTTTATGATAAATTACAATTTCAACTGTATAAATTAATTAATATGTATCTGAAAACATTAAGAGCGGACGTGCTCAGCATGGGTCAAAATGGAGCTTTTTTCTATTTTCAAAGCATGATCCTGGACACTCCTCAAACGTTGTAGGTAATCTATTTATATAAATTTGAAGCCTTATTATCCTTTATATTTATTTTATTATTTTAAATAGTATTCTTTTAAACCTCTCGCTCTAATGTTTTAGAATATAGTCATATTTCAGTACATAAATGTGCAGTGGTGTTAAGATTTTTTACATTTATTAATTTTTAAATGCATTTGTAAAACCATCAGTATAATTTATGTCGACATTATTATAGTGAAATATTTACGATAAAAAATTATATTGATAATCTCTGTGATCCCAAATTTGACAAGAATTAGGCATTTTATTATTCAAAAAATGGGCGAGATTAACACATTTGAAGATAATTCTAAATATACTGATTATAAGCTATGTCTTTGACCATTCAAGTGTGATAAACGTCCTACGAATAATGATTGCTTTATAATAATTATTGACCTAAGAATAAGGTAGTGTTTTTTTGAAATACGCCATTTCTTTTGGCATTCCCCAGTAGTTAAGCTACAACATACGGCCGTAGCCATAAATTGACAAACTATAATTGAAATAGGGAGTAAAATGATGTTAACGTGCGTGTTTGAACATGTACCTAACCAAAAAAAAATTTTTTTAAACGGTATCTAAGTTTATCTTTAAATTAAAAAAAAAAAAAAATCTTTTTAATGTTTTCAGATACATATTTATTAACTAATACAGTTGAAATTGTAAATTATCAAAAAAAATCTCAAAATGCAAGCTTCGTATTTTTCCGCTAGGTTCTCTGTTGGCATGCCTCTCTACCCCTTAACATAAACAACAGTTTTTTTTCTATGGAAGAGGCATTTTCAAATAGTGTGAATTCTGAATTAAAATATGGTAATTTTATTTGATACATCATTTATACTGAAGCTTATAATTATAATATCAGAAACCAACACTTCTGTAAGATATAACTATTTATATGTAGGGCAAACTCTGAAAATGCTTTCGGGCCAAGTGGAACGTTTGACTCATCTGGAGCTTTTCATGGAGGGGCTGACGATGGGGAGCTGGAGGCGCCTAAACAAAATATGCTCACTCATTCCCAGTCATCCACAGCTCCATTTTCATCTGAAAAGAAGGGTAAAGATATGTTTCTTCAATTTCACTTTATTATATATTTGAACTATGTGTCTGAAAAACACATTGTGCAACATAGGCCGGTTTAATGGCGGCACCTGCAGTATTGATGCATTATTTTTTCTGTTCAGAATATCTTTAGCAATCGTCATCAGTACCAAATTTTGAATAAATGTTGTACACATGTTTATTTTTTACGAATAAATATAAAATAACCAAAATTATGTATTCAAAAATATTTTTACAATTAAAACTCTTTAAAATATAATTATCAATAATTGTCACAAATTGCAAGTCTGGTAGACATTCATCTTAAACAAATTATTATACATGATTTTTTTGTTTTAGTGGTCGATAATATAAATCTAGATATCACCTTCATTTACTCCACATGTCATTGAGAATACACAAAAAAAGTTTAAATATTTTTAAAACATACAAAATGATTTATTTAAAAAAAAAGCTAATAGATGATTTTTTTTTAAAGGAATTGAGTTTTTTTAACGAGGATTATCTATTTTTTAAGGATTCCTTTCCCGTGGACACACACAAGGCAACATTCAACTCAACAAGACCAAAGTCCACGGAGGAGCGCCAGGTCTACGGGGTCCACTCCTTCGGGCGTCCAGTGAAGACTTGGCCAGCAATAACTACAACAATGAAATTTCGAAAGCGTTCACTGCAACGTATATAGAATTCCTGCAGCGAAAAAATGATCAACCGGAGGTTAGTGTTTTATCATCAAACCAATTAAAAAATTAGTTTTGATATAGTCAAGGACAATAAATCTATATTATATATTTCACTTAAATATTTTAAAGCAATGTTTCTTAACCTTTTTACATCCGCGGACCACAAAAAAAATCAAAAAATGTTTTGCGGAACTTCAACATTGGAATAAAATAACAAATATTTATATTTACACTATTTTTGAAACAATTGTCGAAATATAATACAACCCCACTTCAAATGTTGGGTTTCTAGGTAAACCACGCCCCCCCCGTCTTTCTATGAAACGATTTATGACTATATACAATAGTGTCATTCATTCCGGAAATGACTTGTTAATTCATTGTGAACCCTTGTAGGTGCACGAGTTCTGAAAGATATTTATTACTTACTTGAAATTTAATACATATAAGCTTTTAAAAATGGATACTAACTATTTTTGAACAGTAGAAAATTTTTGCAGTTCACCCAAAAATCTTGACGGACCACCGGTTAAGAAACTATGTTTTAAAGCATTGTGTACCAAAATCAAGTATTCATTACAGTTTTATAGAAATGATATCTTGTATGTTACATTAATTAAAAAAAAAAAAACTCATGTCAATTCAAAAAATATTATTTTGCAATTTATTTTATTTGGAATATATTTTTTTATGTTTCTATATAATAATTTGTTTATTAATGATTTTGCAATAGGATAATAAGGAGGCTGCAGATTATAAAGGAGCGAAACCTGAAGTACAAAGTAAAGAAACTCTTCCGCCATCAGCAGAAGTAAAGAGCAGAGTAAAAGGGGGTGATAATAAAAATATCAATGTGAGACATCTTATTCCTGAACCATTTGATCCTGCCATAACAATTACGGATAGGTAAAATATTTATATTAATTTTTAAGTATAAACTATAAACTAATTTTACACAAAAAGGATATTATGTGTAAAAATTGTTTTTTATTGATGTTTTATAATTTTTTCACACCGAAAATGTATTAAAATAAATTTTGTAAACAACTAATATGTATATATACCAAAAATTATTTTGAATTTTAAAGATTTATGAATCTGAGCAATCTGCATTTTAATCCATTGGTTAATAATTTTGTCATTTTTAATTATTTGAAAATGGTGCTTGTCAGGATCAGGTCAGGATCTTATGACTGACCATTATGACCTGAATGATTTGGCCACCAGAAAATGTTCTTCTGGCCCAACTACACTTTTTGGTATTCAGTGGCATGCAGAGCATGTGTCACACTCTTGATTTAGTCCATACATCTGGAGGGATCTCGTTCTTATTGTCTCTGACCTGCTAAAACCATAAGCAACGTGACCAAGTGACAGGCCCAGGCACTCTGGAAAGTCTGTCAAGCTCATGGACGCATTTGTCTTTTGGGTTGTCCACAATTCTCAACATCCACCTCTAGTATCACATTACACGTATGTGTCTACTCTCTTTCTGTCTTCCACTCACCTTTCAAGTCTCAGAACTATATATACAAAATGGGGAGACAAGAACTTTACTAGACACATTTTGGTCACTTTGTAATGTTTTTATTCTTTTGAATTGGTTGTGGTTTCGATCTAGCATTTTTTACCATTGCTATTCTCCTTTTGATGTTGGCTACTACAAATTCACCTTTATCAGAATGTTGTAACCCAAAGTGAACCTGTTGTTGACTACTTCTGTCTTTCAGTAGCAGACTGGGTTGATATTTTTTATGTTGTGTAATCCATTGCCACATATTGTTACATTTTTCTGTTTTTATATACATAGAAATCAAAAAGAACCGGCCGTCACACAGCAGAAGATAATAAAAAAAAATGAAGCTGTTCCTCCCAAAATTCCACCGCCTAATAATCAGCCAGTGAAGACTGATGTGACCCAGCCTCCACCGACCATGCCCAATAACACAAGGTATTTATTTAAAGACATATATTTGTTTGGTATGTCATTTTGTAAATTTTTGGTAAAGTGTGAATTTCCATTTTTTTATATTTCTTTGGATTGGTTTCTTATATTGATTGATATTTTTTAATCTTCAAATTTATTGATAAAATTACAGACCGAATGAATGCACTTTAAATTCCGGGATCGCCAATTGGCGCGCCTTACGTTATTTACCAGGAACACCAATTGGCGTCATACAACACATGTTTACTTTGAATACAAAAAAAATATGGTGCTGTAATATCGTGTTCCAAATTTGTGAACAGATGTCAGTCTAGGTATATGAAATACCCTATTCATAATTTAAAATCACAAAAAATGTCAGATCATTTTGTTTTTCAATTGTGTCGTTTTGAAAACAAAATACGTAAGAAAAATTTCATTGGGGAAAATCCAAATTTACATTTATTGAAAAATTACATAACATTATTATATTATACGATAGACGTAATCTTCAAGACAATTTTCGACATGCATAGATTGATTATTGTGGTAGATACTGTAAAGTTTTATCGCCATAATGTTCTAATTTCCTCCACTTCTTTTTGAGTAAATTTTATTGTGAATACCTAAAACTATTTTGTGTGTGTTTATAGTTTGTGTTTTTAAATATATCGTTAATGTGAATTAAACCTTGGGTAACATTTTTTTGATATAACTATTTTATTTGAGCTACTGTTTGTGTGTTTTTAAATCTATGTCATTTAATTCAGGGGTCCCCAAACTATTGGTTGTGGAGGTCTACATTATGCGAGCCTAATACTGCAAGGTTTTAAGTGTTCATCCTTGAGAAAACATATCCAGCAATGAAGTACTATTCTTAGCTGCCTCATTGTTACTTTTGTTTCGCGAAGGACAAACACTTAGAACCTTGTAGTTCTCCACTCGCGATTAGTCTATTGAAGGTAGTAATATATTATTCATTTTCATATAATATGTAATATTTTACACAACTTATACCCACAAGCTCTGTAAAGAAATACTTAAAAGCTATTTTTTCAAAAAAATATTTGTTGGCATACTAAACCTTCTTAAATTTTCAATGAAGCCTGTTTAACTTTTAACCATTTTTCTGAAATTATTTTAACAGTCTAAGGGGCCTTTCATCCAATATTTTCGAATGCGATTTTACGCCAGATGGCGTGCAAAACGTATAATTCCGTTCATGGAGATTTTGTACATAAGCATCTCGCCGAACCCGAACACCGAATGCCCCTCTACCATAAGTTTAGCGAGCCGATTGCTAAATTCGGCAGAGTCGATTTTTGACAGATTGCAACTGACAACCCGCGTTTGTTGATAATTGTCATAGGTACTTGTTTTCTTAGGTATTTCATTATGATTCAGTGAATTATTTTGATTATTGTCTAATGGTATTATCTATTTTACAATTGATCCTATAATAATTGGTGCTTCATTTTATTCAATCATGAATGCTTTATTTATAGGTACTAAACTTTGCTTTCGTAGATGAAGCTAATTTACAATGCCGCAAATTTCGTAAAAGCGGCGACGCTTTCGAATTTAAGAGTCTCGTTAGTAAATATACATCAGACGCAGATTCATTAAAATCCATTAAATATAATATAATATTTTTAACAACTCAATTCACATGATTATGAAGCGATGTCTGTACACAGTTTCGCAAGCACTTCCATGAACACTCGACTAGTTAGTAAATGGTTGTAAACGGAAACAGCGTAAGTTTGGAGGGTAATAAACGATTCGGTTTGGCTTATTCCATGGATAGGGTATATGGCTGCTCATAGGGAGGGAACCTTTGGTTTATGTGATTAAAAAAATTATAATCTTTTAAAATGGTAATGTGTATAGTTTTGATATGGCGGAAGGAAATTCATCTATAGTTGTCATGAAGCACTGGACTCAGCTTACAATGTCTGAAGATGAATCGAAATTGGAACCATCTAATCGAAGTAATGATGATACTTCAGGAGAACTAAGATGACTTTCAATCCCGTATAACAATCAATAATATAACTATATAGACTTCAGCCAAGTGCTTTTTTTCAACATTGCTTGAATTTTAATAGTGTCAACACACAATTTTTTACCACCAAATATGAATATTCCAGTCTGTTTTTGAAACCGTGCGTTGATGGTTTTTTTTTTGGCTGTTAATGATATAAGGTTTTTTATTTGTTTGTATTCAGAGCATGCACCTAATAGGTCAGCCAAATGTTTAATAATCATTTTGACCGTTTAATTTGCAAACCGGCTAACTCCATTTGGGCAAATTGTTCAGTAAAAAAACATAATTTAACTATCGGCCGGAATTTAACAATTCCAAAAATACACTTGGAAAATTTTCATTTTACAAATAAGCTGCACTATGAATTAATACACTATTTTTAATTCCTTTATATATAAAGAAAATTTATGTGAAGAGCGCAGTTTCATTTACGATATTGGAAATTTGGCAGTTTGTTGTTTTGTGTGAAGAACGATATCACATTTATTTATTGGTTTAGGAGTTTGAAATTTTGTATGAGCATAGAAAACATGTTTTATAACAAAATGCCATCAAAATCTCATTTTCGGTCAAAAGCGCAGTTGGCTGGTTTGCAGATTAAGCAGTCGATTTCTCATTATGTAAAAACTTGCAAAACCGATTCTTTTCGTTTAATCCGTAATTGCTTCAGTATATAAATGTTTTTGTTATTTGATGTTATTACAGACTATTATATTAGACTTTCTTAATTATTCCAGAATTAAATAGTAGATGTTTAGATTTTCAAAACATAGTAATTTACGAAGTTGTGTTTCACATCACATGTATCAGTTTATTACTGATTTAAAAAAACGTTAGCAGAATTTCAACTGTGATCAAACAGTTGGTAGAAAAGTATGGTGTGAATAGCACCAAAATTCAAGCAAACCAGACTGTCAACTAGTGGTATTTCATTGCGGTTGTCATCTAAAACCTCAATGAACCATTTGACGGATCACTCTACCTGGAGACATTAATGTGTGATTTATTAACACTCAAGAATGGTCTATATCAGAGGTGTATGCAGTACTCTCTTGTGAAGTACTAATTTTATTACCGCACAATTGCATTTCTCCTGAGCCAGTATGGTAAGAATAGCATATGAAATATTGTTGACAATTTTAATGATTTGATAGGTTTTTCACTGTGTAGAAAGTAATCTTAAACCATTTTGGTTCTCACTAGTCATAACATTCATCAAAAAGACAGAAGAAACAAGATGTTGTTGACTCGAATAATTATTTTAAACTAGCGAGACCCGGCATGCGTTGCAATGCCACTAAAAGAAAGAAAGTGTTTGTCTATTTATTGAAGTGCTTTTGGATACACTTTTTGTTTTTCCGTCTGGTGCATACACGAATAAATCAGAAGGTTTTCCAACGCATGAGCAGGCCACATACAACTGTCCATGTGAGAAGCATGGATTTTCCAAATGTAGTCCACACACATTGAGCGATTGTCCCAGTGCTTTGTTGATGGTCATTGCAAATGCGAGTCGTACCGGAAACTGCAGATGTTTGAATTCGACTGGCATATCTGTCGGAATCATTGAGATGCGTGGCAACAGTACATCTTCTCCTTTAAATTTTCCATTTAAAATTGTAGCTTCGATGATATTCTTCATCATCTTTTTCATTGAGAGCCTGGTACCATTGCAATCTCGTGGTGGAATTATGTTTCGGAGAAGAATGATAGGCACACCAATTTTCAATGTTAAAATGTGCGGCGGCATTCCTGACAAATCAAGTGAATTCAAGAATGCAATGGGATAATTCACAACTTTGTCTTGATTCATTACAGTATCGATGGATTTTCCAGTCTTCTTTCCCGTTATTCATCTGTTTCAGATGAACGGGCTTGAGCAGTGCTTACTCGATCAGTTTCCTGTCTTATTTCCCGTTGCTCGTTTCTTTCTGAAGCTCGTGTCCCCCTTTTTTCCGTGCTTGAGGTGTAGATCGACCAACCGCTTGTCGTTTAGGTGGCATAATTGATTTGACAGCGTAAATAATGCTTTGTGACGACTATTAAAAATTCACTTGGAAAGAGAAAAGAAAATGCGTGTGATATTTATTATCTCATGTTGACCGGCAATTGGAATTTAACAATAATTAACACCACTCGTTATGTCACATTGAAACTGAAATGGCACTGACACCGAAAACAAAACAACTGCTGCTAAGCTATATGAAATACAGTTGAAACGAATCGCGCACCATCTATTGTAAAATGGTTATACTAATTCAAAAACCTCAGGCATGCGCACAACTCACCAAAGTTTCATTGCAATAGGATGAATGGTATAGGAATGCATACGGGACAGACAGACAGACAAACAAACAATAATTTTTAAATATATATATATACAGTGTTCTTGATGTTTTTAATGGAATTAACTTTTATTATTTTGATACAAAATTATCATGTAGGTATGTGATCTATATTATAATGCAGTTGTATATTTTTTAGCAATGCGAAGGCTTTCACCGAATACCCGATGATCAAAGATATTGTCAAAATGTTTGTTTTGGAGGAAGAAGACACAATTGAAAACAAAACTAAGGGAACGGAGCTGCCGGGCAACCGTCAATTCGTGCAAGAAAAAGCCCAGATTCCGCCACCACTCACCGCTGCCAACCCTTCTGTAACAACACCAGTGCCTGTAAGAAATCATTTCATGACTCTTTATCTGTATTGATTGTATGTTTTACCTTCGGAACCACATTCCGGAACATTATATAATTATTTAGGTCTTTCGATGGTTCAGTAATGTATAAATCATAATGTGCATAATGTTTTCGTTAAGGCTGTACCTCAGTTGAGGCACGGTCTAAAAAGATCGTGGCTAGGCAACGCGCGGATTGCGGGTCACGGGTGCAAATGACGCATGCCAAACGAAATATAATTTGTCATATAAATCCAACATACGTCCATTTTATGTTGGCGACCCCCCACTCCCGTGTTTTTGTAAAACTGTTAGAATTTCAACTCGCCGAAAGTTCTCAGGTGACACTAGATCTTGGTAACGTTAAGTAGAATATACCGCGCAATACAACTGCAGCAGGTGTTGCTTGTTATAAAATACAAATTCATTTATTATTAATAATGTAATAATATGTACGCGGAGATCGCAAATATTATATTTTATTTATTTTTACGAGGGTAAAACAAAGTTGTAATTATTTATGTAAACATTATTTTATACAATATAATATAAATGTTAAAATTTTAGAGAGCGTTATAAATATTAAGTTATTCTGAAAATATAGACTAATAACTCAGTATTCAAATTTTATTTATTGTATGTAGTGAATATTACAAATTAATAATTTAATACGTTCACAACATAAATTAATATACCTACCTACCTAATTGTGAATGACAATGTCAGTAAATCTAAATAAAATTTACATATATATTTTAATAATATCATAGCAATTAATTATTATACCTACTAATAATTAAGTAATCCGTAATTTATTGGTAAAACTTGCAATCGTCTAAAATATAATAATATATATTTTTTCGTTCCGTGCTGATGCATCTTTACTACATATTTAGGACTTTCAATAATGAGCTCGATTTATGACTTTGAAACAATTGGGGTGACGCATGAGTAATAAATGACATAATCCAGAACACAAGTTCAAGTAGGTACATTTTTAGAAATATTTGGACATGTTTCTTTTCATTTTTTGGTTGTCTTTTTCGTATTACCGCAAACATGATGTAAAGATCGCGGTGAATATTCAAGTTTACATGGTAAATGGCGCACACTCAACTTGAATGAAAATATTTTGTGTACCTACTGCGCAGCCGCTGAAAAATGCAATGCAAGATGCAGTCGTACCGGCGAATCTCAATAGATCGAGGGGGTTCGAAAGATCGATGTTTATGAAATTAAAACAACATATTTTTGACAAAGTTATATAGGTGGAAGTAGGCGGATGGATCGGGCTATTTTTTAATAAAATTCTCAGTGCCGTATGAAAAATATTTCTTGCATTATCCACAGGTCAAGTTTTGCGTATCTGACCGCTATACGGTCGCGAATTTGTTACGTACTAGCTGTATCCTACTGGAATACGGTCGCCGTGAAGGGGTTAAGAGCTAGTCGAAGAATCTAGGTTATCACAAGTTTTGTTATGCCGAAGAAGTATAATTTCTAACGCGCATACATAAGTACAAGTACACACACCGATTTTTATGTTTCCTTTTTCATGATAATTAATAATGTGTCTAAAAATAGTATTCTACTTGTGGCCCGCCGTTCATTTTATATTCCTAATGTGGCTCTTCGTCCAAAAAGTTTACCCAGGCCTGGTTTATGCTAACAATAGTTTTTGAAATTTTAATGTTCTGCGTCCATAGGTATAAGAAAAGACAATATTATTTGTCTTCAAATGAATCTTTTATTAAACATAGCAATTCTTCATTTATTTTCAGCCTGGTGCTAAAATCCCTGAACCTGGTAATGCCTTTGGTGTCGAACCATTGCCCGAGAGTAGATACAGATCAACTGAGACCTGGTATTATCGTGATCCTCAGGTAAATTGTGATTATTTAAAAAATTCTTAGCATAATACCCCGTTTACTCGTGCATGGATTTACTGCTAACAGTAAGTATTATCACGGCCATAACAAGAAAACGTACGTGTAAACATGTATTATCCTGCAGTTGCAAGATAGATTGCATGCATGAATCAAAAAAGTTTAGAAGCTTCTGAATTTTCATGCGACAGTTGATATTTTTTCGATCTGCGCCTGCGTAGTAGTAATAGAACTGCATCGCGGAAAAACTCATCTTAGGGTTAACCGATTTTTACAGCCTGTCAAATAGTACCATAAAACGACAACATAGCATCTCGCTGACTCTTGAAGAATTAGATTAGAGAGACAGTCTGCACTTTTACATGTAAACTGATATTTTCACAATAGCTTAAAATACGCACTATTGTTGCCAGTAAATGCATGCACGTGTACAACAGGCGCTATAACAGGTGGGTGTGGAAACTGTGCTAAAGTTACAATCACAATGTTTCATTTTAATTCAGAATATTCCAAGTGTTTAAATTGAATTTGAATATTATAATTTGTTCACCTTCTCGTTAAAGTAATAATAATAGAAATGCATCAGCTGAAAATGGTGTGGTTTCTTATTCATTTATCATGTGGCATACTATAAACTATACGATACTAGGATAATTTTAAAGTCAACTTTTTAATGATACTTTGTTTTAGGGAGATGTTCAAGGACCTTTCACTTCCGTGGAAATGAAAGAGTGGTATGACATTGGCTATTTCTCAGAAGACCTGTGCATACGTAAAGGAGACGATAACTTCTATATAACTCTTGGATTCTTAACAAGCATGTGTCGAGGGTCTCCATTTAATTTAGGCAGTGATGCGACCGATCTTGTTTTTAAGGTAAGCCCTTTTTTTCTTTCAGATGTAATTCTCTCACTTGAACGAATGGTTAACCAATAAAAGAAAATACTCTCTCTACAATACCTTCTTATTTATTAGGTCCAGTCCTTATTACGTTGCGTCTAGGGAATCCAATCCCAAGCCAAAATTCTGATTCCGGGATTTCGGGATTACAATTAGACAATCCCGGGATTGGCATTGTTTTCCATTGTTAATATAAAAAAAATATATTTACACATAACATTGATAAAATCGGTCAAAAATAAATCAATATTTAAGACATTTATTGTTAATATTGTATATCTACGTTCAATCTTGGAAATACATAAGTTTAATGGAGTAAATAATATTAACCTTTTTACTCCCATTCGGCCGATATTTCGGCCCACCATACCTATGCGAAAACTCCATCTGGGCCGATCCATCGGCCGAAAGTTTGGATCCAAATTTACGATTTATTCCAATTTTTTTCCGGTCATATTTCTTCTCATGTAGACAAAACACTATATTCGGTATGTGTTAGGTGTGACTAATAGTTATTTTAGTGTCACACTTGATTATAATTGTGGCATACCCTAATAACTCACAAGTCATAATTGCTCTAGCTGTCGAACGCGAAGCCAAAGAGGGTCATAAAAATAATAAAACATTATTTTTATGACACATTTTAAGTTCTGACGTTTCTTTTAGTTGTTTTATGATTCATTTATCATATAATTATAAATTTTGTAATTTGAATGAACTCTGACTGAACGAACAATGAATGCCCACTGTTCTGTTGGTAGAATGGTGAAAAAATACATGAATAAATATTATTATAATAGTTTTAGTGCTTTGAAACTTATTTTTTGAAATTACTTCATTCCCATATCAGTTGGTCCTCAATACTGTATCGAATTCTCGTGCGATTTCGTGAATTGAATAATATTCTTGAATACCTTGACACTATATGATTTTTTTTTTGATTACTTTATAAAAATTCTATTTCATAGAGAAATTATAATATGTTTATTTTTTTTTCTCTTACTAGATAAGAATAGATTATACTATACAATTTGATATATCAATTATAAATAAAAAAATGTCGTCACACTTGTTTTGTAGTTCAAACATAGTTTTATCCATTCATTTCTAAATAAATATTGATACATTATTTTTTTCTTTTATTTTATTGGTGTAAACTATCAATATTATTACTTATTATTGCTTTAATACACCATTGAGAACACACAAAAAAAGTTTCAAATTTTTAAAACATGTGTAGAATTATTTATTTAAAAAAAACTAAATCAACGATTTTTTGGCAAAAAACGCTTGGGAGTTTTCACATATGCTAGGCTAAATCACTTGGGAGTAAAAGGGTTAAATATAGGTATATATATATATATATAAATAATAATGTGAATTTAATACGAGATTGCTGTTTGTGATAGTAAAGACTTAACAAATGGATTAGCGAGATTTAAAATAGTAAAGCAAATAATCATGGCGTACCTACTTATGGCCTTTCCGCTTCATAAATCTAATTAGTCAGCCAAATATGAAATTGCCGTAAAACGTATGAGATCATGGTGGAATTACTTTGTTAAAAGTGCGAAGCATTGTTTTTTCCAATCTTTCTCATTTTTAATAATCTATGTGAAAAAATAAAATGAATCGGCAACATACACATGGGTATAAGTCAAACTTCATTCAAACTGAGTTTATTTCTAATGTAGTTATTTTTTATTAAAGTGTTTTTTTCTATTATATTTTCGCTTTTATTTTATGTTCCATAAAAATTGATAAAAATCAATCCCGAAATCCCGGGATTATGTTTATCAATCCCGGGATTCATAGGCATTGAAAATAGCTCGGGATCCCGGGATTGGAATCCCTAGTTGCGTCCATAGCATGTAATATAAAAAATATTCATTCATAATATTTTGTTTTGTGCAAGGACATTGAAGATGGAGTCTAAATATATAAAAGAGAAACAAGAAATCTTTTTCTCAGTGTATCTCACATTTTTTTTCATTGATTGTTATTTTGCCTTGCTAAATTTCAATTATAAAAAAGTTGTTCCTGTCATTTCCTCTAATAAAATTATGATAAAGTGTAAACAATAAATGCATGTAAACAACAATGATAAATAGTGTACTCGTGCAAGACAGAAACTGTTGAACAGACTGATATATTTTTCAATTATATTTCAAGTACTTACCTGGGTAAGTTTATATAATAAGACTTCATCTATACCTACTTCTTTTGCAATATATTGCAATATAAAAATATTCTTTTTGATGTTGAGAGTCTGTAAATATGTTGTACTATATTTTACTATGTAAGAAAAACAAGAGTAGCAAGTGTGAGATAAATTTAGATAGAAAAATCTTTTTATAAAATGTTGACAACTACTGCAATTGATTTACTATAGTACACAATAAAAATAACTTTGAGAAAACCTAATTACCATTGGGAAAAGTGCGAGATAAATTTAGAAAAAAATCATTTTATAAATTGTTGAGAACTGCTGATTGATTTACTATATAGTTTATAACGCATTCGAAATAATTACTATATAATATAATAATTACCATCGGAAAAAGTGCAAGATAAACTTTGAAAAAAATCTTTTTATAAAATGTTTAGAACCACTGAAATTGATTTTTATTATGTAATCGAAATATAATCATAGTATATTACCGCAAACACTGTCTTTTTACTTAGCAGGGCAAAATAATAATGCTTGAAAAAAATTGTGAGATAAAGATGAGAAAAAGATTTCTTGTTATAAAATGTTGAGAACCGCTAAATTTATTTCATTATGTTACTATCCAATCAAACTAAGAACAGTATAATAATATCTAATCATTTGGAAAAAAAAAGAAATTTCTTATAAGTACAAAAAAAAAATGGGAATCAGTGGTTTGCTATAGTGTACTATATAATCAAAATAATTATGAACAAAATATATGAGGTAAATTTAGAAAAAAATATATTTTTATAAAATCTTGAGAACCACTGAATTTATTTTAGAATATTTTACTATCCAACCAAAATTAGAATTATAAAAAAATTAATTTATTATAATTACAAAATAATTATAAAAGGTGTAATAATAATCATTCGAGGAAAGTCTGAGGTAAAATTAGGTAAAATTATTTAGAAAAAAAACTTTTTATGAAATGTTGAGAACCACTGAATTTATTTGACTATAATTTACTATCCAAGTAGTAATATAGTTTTATAAAAATATATTTTTATAAAATATTGAGAACAACTGACCTTGCTTTTACTATACTATGCTGTTGCTACACTGGTTGGGAAACACTGCTATAATGTATTGTGTAATAAAAATAGTAATAGTAGGTACACAATAAAAAAATATTCTAAAAACTTATAAATTAACCCAAAAAAAAAATACTAAATAAAAGAAAATCTTCAAAATTAACTCACTCCCGAGGTGTCTATGCTAAATATTTAACTCACTAATCAAAGGGTTAAAATAGAGAATCTTTTACTTATTTTCAGGTTGCTGAAAGTATAACAAATTATAGAAATAAAAGAGCAGCCATGTCACCTGAAGAAAATGCTTTATATGATGCTCGACAATTCACAAGTGTTCAAGAAAAACTTTACAAAGAGGTACTTATTCCATTCAATCATTTTTCATGAATAATATTGTTTGTTAATAATAAATGTTGAATTTATATAATATAAACCTACGGTGGATGCATTAACTTGATTAATTCAGGCACTCTTCCTGGTAGTTCTTTGTTTTCATTGATGAGGGTCATTACTTGAACATAAACAGCTTGATAATATTTGACAACCATTGGAAGAGAAAGGCCGATTGTGTCTTTCACCCGGTCACTCCAGCGAGCCTAGTTCCTTCCACAACATCTATATATTTTGACTTTGCCAGATATTATTAAAAACAAAAAACATTGAATAAAATTTAACGGCCCACATGCTCAGCGTAGGTCAAAATTGAGGTTTTATGCTATTAAGCCTTATTATCCTTTATATTTATTTTGAACATTTGATGACTGCATAAAGTATTTTTATTACATAAAATAGTATTCTTTTAAACCTCTCGCTCTGATGTTTTAGAACGTAGAATGTTTATCACATTTGAATGGTCAAAAACATGGCTTATAATCAGTATCTTTAGAATTATCTTAAAATGTGTTAATCGTGCTGATTTTTTGAAAAATAAAATGCCAAATTTTTGTCAAATTTGGGATCACAGAGATTATCAATATAATTTTTTATCGTAAATATTTCACTATAATAATGTCGACATAAATTATACTAATGGTTTTATAAATGCGTTTAAAAATTAATAAATGTAAAAAATCTTAACACCACTGCATGGATGTACTAAAATATGACTATATTCTAAAACATTAGAGCGAGAGGTTTAAAAGAATACTATTTTATGTAATAAAAATACTTAATGCAGTCATCAAATGTTTAAAATAAATATAAAGGATAAGGCTTCAAAATTATATAAATAAATTATCTACAATAAATAAAGAAAGAAAAAAAAAAGATTATCTACAACGTTTAAGGAATGTCCTGGATCATGCTTTGAAAATAGCATATAACCTCCATTTTGACCTACGCGGCGCACGTCGCCCCTTAAAGGCCATCCACCCAAAATTTTCGAATGCGATTTTATGCCAGATGGCGTGCGAAACGTATGATTTGCGTTCATCCAAATTTGTATATAAGCATCTGACCAAACGCGAACACCGAATGCCTTCTACCATAAGTTGAAAAAACCGATTGCCAAATTTGACAGCTGCTTGCACTGACAGCCAGCTTTTGTGCTTGTTTTCTTGTTTGTTTCATTATGATTGAGTGAATTATTTTGAATTGTCTAATGATATTATCTATTTTACAAGTGATCCTGTAATTGGTACTTCATTTTATTCAATCATGACTGCTTTCTTTATACTAAACTTTGCTTTCGTAGATGAAACTAATCTACAATGCCGTAATTTTCGTAAAAGCGATAATGCTTTCGAATTCAAAAGTTTCGTTAGTAAATACATATCAGATGCAAATGAATGAAAATCTTATTAATATATATATATTTTTAATAACTCAATTCACATGAGTGTGTCGGAAACGATTTATGCACTATCACTATAGTATACTATCACGATAAGCATTTACTTGTATTTGTTCAGTAACCTTCCGCGATAGTAATCAGGTACCTACTTCTCAAGAGATTTACTATAAATTGTAATGATTATATTTATGCAATAACGTTTATTCGGCATTGGGATTATCCGGCCATAATGTAATATAAATCAATAAATATAGGAAATAATAATAAGTATGTAATATGACGTAGCGATTTTAACATCTATCATTTTCAATATTGGCATTTTATTACTACTAGAGGTATCTCGCGGCAAAATGCGAAAATTACGTTGTGTATCTTTGTCCATAGACATCAAACTTGTTAAAAAGTGACCATAGAGAAAAATATTCTTCTGATTTTGGTAGAAAGAATACTTGATCCAAATATACGAGCATACTCGGAACACTATGATTTAAGTGAATGTAAATCACTAAATCTACAAAAAGTAAATTAAACAAAATCACATAGCTGGATGATGCAATTATTCATCAGTAACTGAGTAAACTGCATTTTGATTTTTTATCAAAATCAATAAAAAAAAAACATTAAAACTATCATTAATTAATTGATAACACCTCGTGAGTCTCACAAAAAGTTATTAAACTACATTAAGATGTTTTTTTGTTTTTTTTGTCACTTTCTCTTTGAAATAAACCCCTAATAATTATATTTAGATGGGGAATGATCGATTAACAAGATAAATATTATTAAATTATATATTTATACTATTGAAATGGTTTTAGTTCAATCAATTGTCATTACAATCGCTTTTGTTTATCTTTTCAGAATCTGCAAAAAGAGTACATGAAACAACAACTCATGTATGAGCAGATGCAGCAAACACATTCCAGCAATATTCAACAGACGCCGATGGTGTGTTTAATTTAAATACTTATAAAGTGAAACCCCAATTTTACATTTTGAAGGGACTGACAACGCAAATAGAATAGAAAATGTAATAAAAAAAAATTATATAAAAAAAGTCATTCAAATTAATTTGGTGGCTATTTTTGGCTTGTTAACCGGGCACCTGCATCAAACATCGTATGACACACACCATAGTTACGCGAGACATTTTTTCGTTTTGCTTATCGTCTTTGTTCTATATTAAAAAAAGCATTACAAAATATGTCATAACACCAGTCGAGTACCCAAAGACATTAAGATTATGTCGAAACACTAAAAAACTGTAATAAATCATTTATAATATCAAAAACACTAATAAACTAATCCTATACAAATTTGAAAGGACTCATCACATGACCACATACGCCATTTTAGTATTTAGAGCAGCACGGCGCGGTTTGTACTTTTCCGACACATGTGCGTGCGCTCCCTCGAATGCAAGCATTACTCGCTTTCAAGTGCATATCGATAAATCACATATTAATGTCTTCGGGCTGAGTCGTAAACAAATATAAAGGGGATCCTTTTAACACTATAAGGTCCGCGAATTTTCGCGAACTACCTGCACCAATATCCGGTATTTTTTAAGGTTGTACTTCAGTTGAGGCATGGTCTAAAAAGATCGTGGCTAGGCGATGCGCGGATTGCGGGTCACGGGTGCAAATGACGCATGCCAAACGAAATATAATTTGTCATATAAATCCAACATACGTCCATTTTATGTTCTATTAGTAACAATAATAATATATTCATTGACATGTTTTCTTTTTAAAGTAAATGGGTAACATTTTAAGTCATCTATACACGATTTAAGAATTAATACGCCCGTCGCCATCACGAAACAAAGTGACGTGTTTCCAGCTCGACGTTCTCTCTCGCCTATAGTTGAAAGTTATTTGCCGTTTCACTGATGTATCACCTTAATGAAAATCAACAAATTTCGATCGTGAAGTTAAAAATGATATAACTTTTGAACCTATTGATATATTTCAATAAAAATTTTCAGAGAATACTTAAAATATATCAATGCATCAAATTGTGTCATTTATTCAACACTTGTCAACCTCTGGCCCGCGTTCCATAAAGATAAAGTATATAATTTGTAAATTTTCGTAAATTATTTATTATATTTTATTAGATTAGTTCAATTTGTTAAATATAATGCAAAGGAAACAGCATATTGATATAAAGCAATCACAATATATTATTTTTTAATTAAAAACTATAATAAAATATTCAAATACGAAATGTTTTACACCGCTATAGAATATGTATCAATCCATTTTTAGCAGTAGCTACTCACATCTCTGATTATCAAATAAAATAACAAAGACTTCACACAAAATGTGAAGTGTTTAAAAATAAAAGCATATTCATTCCTGAACGAACACTTATTACTAATTTATTGGTTTTATGTCGGCTGAGGCATAACCGATGCAGTGCAGCGGCGTGCATATTTTCGAGTAAATTCAATTAAATTAAATGCACGCATATACATTCCCACCGCTTATTACAATTTGGTATTTTTGTAGGTATCGAGACAAGCCAATAACAGTGCAGAGGCGTGCGTAAAAAAATCATATAACAAAATCTATGAGCAATAAATTCTAAAACAAACATCTACAAAAATATTTGAATCAACACTCAACCTTATGGATACCTTTAGATAACTGGCTAGGCACGAAATAGTTATTGTCACATAATAATATATTGTACGAGTAGATTAAACAAATTAAACACTAAAACTGAAATTATTTGAAATAGTTTATAAAACTATGAATGTAAAATGAACCAACAACTAATACACTTTTTTTTTTAATGATACGAAGAAAGCAATTACCAATATGTAAAAGTTTATGTGAGGAACACACTTTACACTTTCTTCTTAAACGTTTATTAGTTGCGGAAATCCGCGGAAATATTTGATTGTGATTGAAAATTGCGGAAATATTTGATGTTGTTTTATACTGCCGGAGAGTCTTTGTAATGAAGTAGGTGAACTGGTTTTATGGGTTGAATCTGTATCAGAAGATGTAGAAGGTGCATGCGTTTCCGCAACATCAATTGATTCAGATGTCTGTATATCCTCGATCCAAACTTTATGTTCAACAAAAAATCATGAAATTTCATTTTTCATTATTAGTGAAATGTAAATAATGCAATATTTGAAAAACCGCTTACGTGGCATAGTTTTCGAAAATATGGGAGTCTCTATAAGTGGATTTGTCGACCAATAAGACTGAGTCGCTTTTCTGACAATGCCCATTATTATCACCAACCCAAACCACTTTTTTAACTCTGACATGGTTATGTCCACTCATTTTTTAGATTTAGCTGCAGGACTTAAATTATCAGTGTCATATGTCACTCCTGACTATCCTTGAAATGGCTTGTTCTCTCTCGGCGGATCATCATCGTTCCATCATTGTCGGCCTCAGTTTCTGAATCCTCAGAATCACTCCCGAAATATGTTGTACGTGGGCGTATTCTCAAAAGAGCAAATGAGTCTGCTTCAATATCACTAAAATCTCCGATATCTTCACAGTCACTGGGAATATCTGCCATACAATCTGCATAGTTTTCCTCTAAAAACGATTGGTCCTCCATTTTAAAAAGATTTTTTGGAGATAAAACTAATAAAAAATATATATCCTAGCTAAAATATACTTAGATTAATTATTTTTTCAATGAAATTAGTGCAATAAATATAAATAATAATAGCTATTATTTATGCAGTTGCACAACCAATAATCTCCCGAAGAAAGCGAACGAAAATGACAACGCGATACAACAAGTTTACATTTGTAACTGTTCTCATTTACAAGATAAAATTTCTGTCATGGACGATGAAGCATGGTGGACGTTTCATGGGTAGTAAACCATTAAGGATAAAATATCAAATAGCATGCAATTTCATAGCTAAAAATCGCGTTCATTTTTTAAAAAAAGTATGCCGGTTCATAAATGGTTGACTACCACTGAAAAGGGTCGACAATTAAACTTCGAAGTTGAAGTGACGACACTGGAATATAACATTGAGTGTTTATTACCTTTTTTGTTTATGTCTCGTGATTCACCCGCTTAGAAATGCGCTTGTAACTAATTAAAAAAATGGTATAGGTACAAAAAAAAAACTGAATGGTGTTACGTCCGCCATCTCTGTAAAAACACCGAAATATTTTTTTTCCATCGTGCTTTTACTTCTTGCACATGTCATTCAACCATCTGTCGATAGATCTTGCAAGCAAATATTAAATTTCATATTTATTTTTCACAGTAAAGATATGCATAAGTAAAAACGCCACGTTGGCGTCGCCGGACCGTAACGTTCGGCTCGCAAAAGACGCCAATGTGGCGTCGCCGGACCGTAAAGTGTTAATATACAGTTGAACTCCATTATTACGATCTGGGATGTAATGAGGAAACATTCGTTGACATATACCGAGCTAAAATACTGTTAATGTGTCGATCGTTTAAAAACATTTCGCCCACGGCCAGGGTCTAAGTACATACCTAATTGGTGTTTCGCCGACAATAATAAAAAAGTAACATGTTTGGCACATAAAACGAGAATTTTAGTTTTTTTCTGATATTTTTTAGAATTCCCGCATATGAAACATCTTCTTCTAGGCTTATCGGTATTTGGTGTCAGTGAAATATATTCTGGCATATGTCCCGTTACACTTTTGGACAATAATCGTACGGGATTATCGCTAGTTGACATTGTCGATTTGGGCAGGGGCGCATTTGAAATTTTTCCACTAGTTGTTTTATTACACAGAGTAATTGCCCAATCTTTTTTTATCACATTTAATAAATTTATATAGATAAAAGGCATTTAATAAATATAAGTCGATCATGTGGAATGCAACATGCTTGATCGACTTTCTCATACACGACAAGTTGCTGAGCATCATGTCGGATTTGTCTACCGTGCCCATATTTTTGTTATAGTCTATAACACATTTCGGTTTTACAATGTATTCGCCAGTTATATAGTTAATTTTTCCCGTTGGTCCAATTGATGCATCGTGGGGGGTGGATAGCATGTGCATATCCCTCCTGTCGTGCCATTTAAGAGCCAAAAGTGGACTGTTGTGCTTAGCCTCGGTGTCTCCCTTTTTCAGTTTGCTGAACTCTGGCGTATCTTAACGATTTTTTCTCACTGTTCCGCAAGCATTCGTTTTGTGAGAGTGGAGGTATTTAAAGAGCGCCGGACTCGAATACCAGTTTTCTATATATAGTTAAGGTGTGACCTTTCCCGATATAGTCTTTCATTAGCATTGTCACTCCCGCACCGGAAATACCGAGATTTTCATTGTCTTGTATGTCAGTCCTTTCCCCACAAGTCAATAATATATCCTGTCATATCGTCACACATCACAAAACATTTTTATTCCAAATCATCGTCATTAATAAAATTATAAACTGTAAACACGATTATACTTTCATCTATGCAAAGATTCTGGTGCGGTATCATCGATTCCCTAAAACTTGTATATTTTAACAGTAATCTAATTTTAGCTAGCCTATCATTTGATGCGGTCACACGATCAGAAAAATGGAACATTTGTAAAATAAGTTGGTATCGATCTCTAGCCATTATTTTCTCAAAAAGCAGGTAAGGATCGGTACTCCAATTTTCCTCTATCGACATGTGCTTATTCCGAGTCATCAGCATTGAGACGGCAAAAAATGTATACTACTCCGGCACTGACGTATCTATCCAATTGTGTGACCGCGATTTTGGTCCGAGGTCTGTTGCACTGTACGAATGGTAAAAAAATCTTATTTGTTTGGTTTACTATTTCCGACATAATATTATTATTCAAGAAAAGGCATTCGGGAAAGGATTCGTTTAAGTCGTTCAATGTCACGCCAGATCGAAAATCATCGAATTCTGAATTATAAGTATGTGTGGTCCCATTCTCCATGACTGCAAAATTCAATTAGCTCGTCAGAGTCCGTATTGTTAACGTCATGTTCAGTCTCATGCTGTTCCAATTCCTCTTCCGACATATCCTCATTAGTATGCACATTTTCTTCCTACATATTTACGCACTAATATAAAACTGAAATGTTTTTAAAATGTTTAACTACAGTATTAGGAAACGCCAAATCACAGAAATAATTAAAATCACAAACAATAGTTATTTATATCAGTTTTAATTTTCACATTCACTAAAATGGGACGCGGTAGACAGTACAAAAAATATTTAAAAAATCTCGGTAAAATAAAATCACACATTCAGTTAATCTTATATATATAATAACTTATAATAGTGGATTGGATTACGGATTTCTTCCGAAATAACCTTTCATACAAAACAGAATTAACTGAAAATGAATTTAATTCTACTTAAAGATGGCTAAAAGTATTAAAAAAATGCATTGGCATCGTGTTCTGATATATTCTAAAAGTTAATTAAAAATCGATTGCAAGATTTGTACTGGACAAACAACCACCGGACAAATAAGAATACGACCTAATAAAAAGTTGTAAAAATGCCCAAAGTAAAAGAAAGTAAAAGATCGCCCACCAGATACCTTGTACAATGCAGCCGAGTCTATAAAAAAGGAATACGCATATTATGTGTCACCACTTACACGGCAGGTGTATGTATAACCACTATATATATATACTACCAATCCATTATTAATAAACCCATTTTCTCTCCCAGCATGTATTATGCATAATAGAGGTCCAGCGGATTCCGGTTTCAAAACTCCTCTAATATCATCACTATGCCAACATTTATTCATAACATAGGATGTGTGCTAGAGGTGAGTTGGAAATACTGTCACCAGTTAGTGTACTTAAGTTTCGGATGAAACTACCCATACTAAGTATTTGTGGCCCAATAAACTTGTTTCAAGAAACTTGAAACGTATAAGATGTTCGAATTCGAACGCATTCGATGATAATAATATCATCGCCGTGACTCGCCATTCGGTAATGCTGGTTGACTTTCAACGCTATTGATATTAAATGCGCGCGAGCGAGATATCATGATACACGTATGTCTAGCCGTGATATTATACTCAACTGTCATTGTTCTCCCTTTCTCCTCTGTTGTAAAGTTGGTATAGTGAAGGACAGAAATGGTCACTTGTTCGATTTACAGTATACTATTTGAGTTCGCCTTAGTTTTAAGAGTTTTAGTTTCAGTTGAGTATGAGACTTTATTGAGTCCAGGGGTTCGACGCATGGTATGAGATCTCGCCGTACGCTAGCTAGTTCCTAGTCTTGCTACGTATGAAATCATCGCCTCGGACTTCGAGACTCGCGTATGTTTAGTATAGTACTACGGAATTAGTTTTAGTTAAGTTGAGTATGACATTTACATCGAGTTGACGTCAGTCGCAAGCCGGAATAGCGGAGTTCTTATAACGCTAACTGACTACGCGTTTACCTGGTTTTGTCACGTCAAGTTTCTCGATTATTTAGTGTTATAATTGGAACTTATAAACATAAACTGAATTCAAATTGTATACGTGATTGTATAAATGGATAATAATTATATTATACTTAATAAACAATTTGTGTAAAAATGGCTACTAAAAGGTTAAGTTTCGTGTGGAATCGTTCCAAAGAAATAGTTACATATTATGCCATCTGTAATGTTTGTAAAATAAAAAATTCATACAAGTCAATGTCAAATTTGAAGAAACTTTTACAGCGCAAGCACCCAACTATTCATATTGAATTTGCCAGGCAAAATATAGCTCCACCTGTAAATGAAAATGCTTTACAGATAAATGAAACCAGTGCTATTAATGCTTCAGTATTTTCTACTGAAACAGGAGTGACTAGTGCCATAGTTCCAGCGGTACCTGTCTCGAAAATGGGACTTTTCGAAAAGCGGATGTATTTTTAACGATTCTATTATAGCCGATATTTCAAATACTAGTAAGTATTTTGGATTCGATACTAAGTATTTTTTAATACTGGTAGTAAGTATACTTAGTCTTCAAAATCAACCAGTTTTTCCACCTCTAATGTGTGCACGTATGTTTCATCTACATAGAACACAGGACAATTTTCACCAAGTCGACTATTTCGCATAGTGTTGAGATATCTACCTCTCCACGCAACAATGCCGTGTCTCTCTATGATAACATTTCTTTTAGAAAGGCTTTTTTTTTAAATTAAAACCCTAGCTTATGTAACCATCGCCATAAAAATTCTTTGCTTCCTTGAAAGTCCATGCACTATCTTAAAGAAACCAGTAAGTTTTGCAGCGTCGGACTTGTTTGCGGACAGTATAAAACTCCTGCACTTTTTGACGCATGGTACATAAGTCCATACTATCCAATGCAATCTTTTTTTTTACGCGGCGTTTTTTTCCAGGCGTTACGATTTTTGAAGAGGAGGCACTCGATGTAGTCATTTCTTTCTTGATTCTAGAAACTGTCCTTGGGGATGTAAATTAATGATCGACTTCGTATAAGTATCTACATAATTTTAAGCATTTTTGTAAATTTTACATCTCCGTAGATAATAATTGATTTAATGACAATAATGTTTATTCTTGAAAATATTCTTGCCAATTTATTGCCAGTCTACTTAAATGATCATTTATGCTTAATTATTATACGTCTAAAAATGTTAATAAAATAGATTACGATACGCACAACTATATAATATACAAACATAATTCCCAGTATTTGGGGAAATATTTCTAGTATTACAACACTGAATTTTGACATGACCGCAACCCATGATATGGGCTTGTTTAAAGTATTGTATAGGCTCGCCTTTTAAATGCGACTCTTTTTCTTCTTCGCAATAAATTAAAAGTTTACTAATAATAATTCGAACACCACTTCGTATTGTTTTACACATCTTTTGAATATAAAAAGCTTCAAATTACGTAAATTGATAGATGCGTCCAATATGAGTGTCAAAAATATAATGAATAATTTGGGGGCGTTCCTTATTTGAAACTGGAAGTTCGATTAGCTGTACTGGAGGGGATTGTAGTTCACAGTTTTGCCACGTAGCCAAGATGAAGTTGTCCTACAATAAATAAAAACATAACCATGAATTGAATGTACCATAATAAAACAGGACTAGTGATATAAAGATAAAAAAGTAATGGGGAAAATATGAATTCCTGGCACATCGTTCATGGCACAGGCATTCGTTGCACCGCATGTTATGCACCATACTGTCATAGTAAACTCAGGCATTTAAAATCATAATTGTATAGCTGCTGACATTTTCTGTTTGTAAAAACACAATGAATACTTTTAACATTTGGCCATAATTTTTTTTTCAGAACGTGATGGATCAATCTCAGCTGCCCATAGATATGCAATATCCTCAACAATTGCCGCCAGGTGTAGAACATCAGCATTGCAATACGCATGATTGTGTGGTGCGTATAATAAACGTTTTATCGCAATATAACCATACCCCTCATAAATGTATCAATTCTACTTTTCTTCTAATACGATACCTTAACTAATTCTTTTTTGTCAATATCCAATCGTTTTTTAAACTGATTAATTACCGAACTTTTAAAAGTAAAAACGTAAAACCTTATTGCCTCCATAACAAGAGAAAATACAGGTAATTAAGCAATTAGCACACTTTCAATTTCTTTTTACCGACAGTTTTCATCAATACAGTAAAACCTCGTTAATGCAAATTCGACGGGACCGAAAATCGAAAAAAAATTCGAATTACGAATTTTATGAAATGTTTAAATATTAAAATTTTGAAAAAAAAAATTTTTTGATTTTCATTAATATTGTTTACAATCATAGATGTGCCTACCAAATTTCCGGTTCCGTGTGTGTTAATGGGTCATGAAATGTCAGGATTATTTTTATTACCTTAAAATAAGTAATTTATGATGTTTTAAGAAAAGTCTGTCACAATTTTCAATGACTGGCTCATGAAATAGTGTACTTTATTACGATTTATTGAATATTTTTATATGCCAGGACTCCGAAATAATTTCAAATTACGAAATTCGAAGTAAAGGTATTGTTTTACATGAAAATAATGTTCAAGGGACTTTTTTTTCGAAAAATTTCGAATCATCCGTGTTCTTATTAACGAGGTTTTACTGTACTAGAGATTGTGATTGAAAAATGTCATCTTGAGAAATAATCAGAAACAGTTAATCTCGAATCTCGAGAAATGAAATTTATAAAATTTCAATAATTCTTGAGATTGTCGAGAATTCGATAAATTGTTAGACAATAATACCAAAGAGAAAATTTAAAACTGAAAAAAAAGGCTGCTGACATCAGAATTTTTACAATTATAAAAAATTGAGGCATAAAAGCTAAAATTTTGATTTGGTTTGTCTAAAAAAAGTACTGACACAGCGACTGGCACATTTGCGTAAGTTGGCCATTAGATATAATTAATATGATATTTAAATGTGGTAATTAAATATTAATAAACAGGTTGGCAGTGATTGTGTTAATTCTGAACAATTTTTTTTTTTATAATATTGGTTTCAATATCAACATTTGAAAACAAAATATCCTTGAGTTTGATAATTCTAGTACTTACCTTGGGAAATGAAAAATGTTGAAAAGTCACAAGCTCTAATCACTACCTAGAGTGCGAAAATTATAAGTTGAAGTGTCATGGCCGTCATGGCACTGCAATATATTATGAAAAGCTTGTCAGTATTGCAGTTTTCGAAACGGCCACGCTTCATGTTAAACTTGCCGCAGTCCCGATATAAATATACAAAAAACATTTTCTTTTTGAAAATCCAATTTATAGTAATTTTTGCCAATTCAAAATCAAATTTTTAATGTTCCTTGGATGTCGAATTAATGTGATATTACTGTATATAATAATTGATTTGTATGCTATAGCACATATTGAACTCTATTTGAATATTTATTTAAAATTTTTTTATAGCTGCCCGAAGAGGGAGCTAAGGTAAGTTATTTTAAAATATTAAAGAACTCTGGGAATTTGATTCTTTTAATTTCATATTTCCATTTATGATTTTGATACATAATTAGAATATTGTTGCCCAACTTATTAGGTCCATGCTCTGGATCTATTCACCATGGTTCTAGGATGGTAAAGGCTGGCATCATTTTTATTTAGTGCATTTGTACCTTGGCCATTGAAGAGTGCTGTAATTCTCTCCCTCATTCTTCTCAATGCCTGAAAATGATTTTAGAGTAAAAGATTGTAACTATTTGTTTATAAAAATCCTGATGTGTTTCAGATGGATAATCAGTGGATGTCGCGGCCTGCTACTAATGCCTATCAGTGGAGAGGACCCTCACACCAGAGCAACTCACCTTCACCAGTACAATTTCAGATGGCTGCCGCTTCTCATTTGAATCAACTTCAGATGCAGGCGGCAATGGCTGGCCCTAATCACCAGGCCATGATGGGCAATATGAACACGATGCCCCTGTTGCGAGCCGGTCCACCACCCATGATGCAACCGCCTATAATGTTGCCACCTGTTCCAACTGTGGTGGCACCCATTCCTTCATCTATTTGGGAGAATCAGGTTAGGTGTTGGCTATATCATTGCAGCCAGAGTATTAGGTTTTTCCACTTTTAGTTTGTGACAATAAATTTATATATATATATATATATAAGGTGTATATGCCATTCAAAAACAATTAAAATAATAAAGAAAGATTCTGTGTCTACCATCCGTAGCAGATATGTAGATGAAATTTTGTATTGTATGTGGACAGAAGTAATGCAAAAATCCATGGAAATTAACCCTATATAAAAATTATTCATTTTACAGAGTGATACAAAACAACCAATTCGGCTTGAACAACTCTATTCTTCGATTAATCAGCAACACCCGTCTACCCTGATTCCAAATCAGAACCATAGTGCTATGATGATGGAACTAATAAAGAATAATCAATATAAGGTTTGTACTGTTCATTTTTTTTATCCGTTTGCACAAACATTACAAGATTTCATTGAGCAATGCATAGTTAAGTAGTGTTTATTTTTTATTTTTATGAATTTTTAATGGTACCGTCAAATGGGGCGCCATTGAAATCAAGGGGTTACTTTGATACTTTGAACACGTTTTCGAAATTGGCAACACAGTACCCACCGTAACGGTATGATTATAAGGTTATTAGTCTATTTTAAAAGATAAATCTATGGTCTACCGGTCAAAACTACAAATATGGTAATTAAGTGTCCGATTTGTTGTATATCGGAATTCAATTCAAGTTGCAATTTTGAATATCAACTGTGAAGAGAAACAAGACTCTTTTACAACACTTTCAACGCAAATATGAACTTGAAGAAACTCACAGCGAGAAAAATATTGGTATTTTTTATGCGCTATGCAACTTATTCAGGAGTAACATTATGTTTTACAATGCATAAAAGTAAATTCCGCCTAAATACCTATTTCTTTTTTCAGAATATTGTGGAAGATACCAACAAGCAACACTCGCAATTGCAACCGCAGCACTCATTAACAAATCCTCTGTTGGCTCATGGTCATTCTTCGATGCCACCGTCTAACCTGCTTCCGAATAAAATGCAACAAAACACCCTCCAAATGCAGCAAATGATGCTTTCACAGCAACAGCCCCCCAGCCAAAAACCCGTTACCCCAACAGTTGAACAGCCAATGAAAGCATCTGAAATCCCCATTCAACAGCAGACCCTTCAGTACAAGTTAAAAAATAATATACAAATTGCACAACGCGCCGCAGTTCCAAAGCCGGTGGCAACCGCCAAGTCCTCGGAACCCTCTAATCAGAAAGACATCCCGAATCCGCCTAAATCAAAGATAACCCCTGATACACCGGAACCAAAACCTGCCCCTGTTAATAAAGTCAGCCAGAGTAACGGGAAACCAGCTGATGCCGCTACTACCACTACTGTTCCTGCCAAAACGAAGAGTCCTGATGAAAGGGTAAGCACATGCACACACATGAACATTTATAAATCATATTCAATTTTTAATGGGCCCACTGCATCTCATGATTCTTACTCCGCAGTGTGGTCACAAGTTAATATTATATTTTATGTAAAATTACCAAAGGTGTTTAAGGAGGACCTTTGCTGTAAATCTAATGATAATCAAGTTTGTTACTTACATTATGGAATATTATACATTTTTTCGTAACCTTACAGCAAAAGAAGAAGGAAGAGGCTCGGGTAGCTAAAGAACAAAAGGTACTTTCATTTTTATCATTCGTATTTTATAATTATGGTTTTTTTTTTAAGTTATATTTATATTTAATTTAAGTTATACTTTAGGTGCGTTTGGGAAAACAGATCAGAGTTTATTTTTGGCATGTGACGCGTGCAAATGTAACGCATTAATTTGGTGTGGGACGTGGGACGGAAGTTTTGCCCGGCGATGCAACATAATTTATTTTGCGCGGCGACGTTTGGGTTCCAAATAATGTTGCAACTTTTATTATGATTTTATTATGATTATTCATTAAGATTTGAGGCTATATTTATGAGTAAAATTATATATCAATAAATAAATAAATTTTGTGAATGTTGAGTTGACAAATAAT
This sequence comes from Rhyacophila brunnea, assembly GCF_057557595.1. Lineage (NCBI taxonomy): Eukaryota > Metazoa > Arthropoda > Insecta > Trichoptera > Rhyacophilidae > Rhyacophila > Rhyacophila brunnea. The sequence continues at coordinate 41,477,462 of NW_028232751.1, forward strand.
TCAAAAAATGGTATGTTGCAAATTTACAATATTTAGACACAAAAATACATATTTTTACAGTTTAGGATAATATCTGTCGCATATCCCATCTCAATTTATTTATTAGCGGTTTATAATTGAAGACGATAATAATTATTATGTTTCATCACAAAAGCCAATATCACGATTCAGTTAACCCATCGCGCCTTATCGGCGCCAATTTGGCGCCGGTGTTACTGGATGCAGGACATGATGAAAATCAAAAAAAATTAATCATATTTTAATTTTTTTTTAAGTTGAAATTACTTAATAATAGATGTAGCTATCATTTTATGATGTTAGTTATATACAGTCCAATATATTTTTTAAGAAATATTTGATTTATAAAATCTATTTTTATTTAAATTTGTCAAAATAATGATCAGTTCGCTGGGTATTAGGTGTTTGAGACAGTAATAAACATAAAATGGCCCTCCATCTTCTAAATATCTTGAAGAGTATTATATTTAGCTCCAGTTTTAGTATATCTTCCTTTTATTATTTACTTCTATCATGGACTTTTTATCTATGTCATTTTGTATAAAAAAAGGCAAAGAAAACCCAAAAACTATATTTGACATGTTTTTTTCATTCCACGTGTACACAAAGTTTACTTAAAATGTAAATACTTAATAGAAAAATTCAAAATCTATAAATATTTAAAAGATTTATTTGAATTGAATGAATAAAACATGAGTTATATCAATTTTAGTAATCGGTGTGCCTTTTTAAATGTTCCTGAAAAATTAATTCTGTCTGCAATGGGTTAAATAGGCTATGTTTTACTTTTGATTTGTAATAAATTATTATTGTTGTTAACGAAAATAGTTGTACAGTCATCTGTTTAAGCAAAGATGGTCGAAATAGCGGTTTGCTATATTTTTCAAACACAGGTTTTGAGATTTTTTTCTTCTAAAGTAGGTACATTCTGCAATAATATTATTTATTCGCTTACATAATATTATTGCTGATGGTATATATATCGATAAAATACATATAATCATAATAACACACAAATAAAATTTGATTTTTTACTAATTCATCGTGGGCACTTCTGAATCGATTATATATATCGATAAAATACATATAATCATAATAACACACCAATAAAATTTGATTTTTTATTAATTCATCATGGGCACTTCTGAATCGATTATAACCGCTGTATGGCAAAGATGAGTTTTTTGTTTTGTTACGCCAAAGAAGTATAACTTCTAACGCACATACATAAGTACACACACCGATTTTTTTTTTAATTACACCACTACATAATATAATCAAGATTTAAGAGTTGCAATATTGTTTTACTTGGAATAGCCTCAGACACACAGCCTAGGCAACTTGGCTTGATAGTTAATTTACAAAGGATTAACCCAGCAAACAAGTTTTGTGTTCAAATCGTTTCGGTTGAAGATATTTTTCTAGGATTTTTATAATTCTGAGGCTGTTCATAATGTGTTGTGAATAGTTAATAGTATTTTTTCAAAACACTTAAAAGTGCAACATTTATTTCATTTCAAGATTAAGCATCATTTTGCCAATCTTGATTCTAAAATTCTAATTTAACATTATATTATGTAGATAGTGACAATTTTTTATTGAATGATTATCATCTTTTTCAGGAGGGAATCGAGCGTCTTGCTAAACTAGAGCAGTCTCTTCGTCAAACAGGTGAATCTACCAAGGTTGACCAGGCAGCTGCCAAGACCAAAAAGTAACTACTTTTTTTAAACACCATTAAAGGAAAGCAATTCAATTTCCTAGCGAATGAAAATGTGTTGTTCAATACACATTATGTTCTTTTCCATTGCATTTTGATAAGTGACAGTTGCATATTAACCCGGCCGTCGCGAAAGTTTCCATATGAAAGAAGTCCCGTCTGCGGTACATGTTTTTTAAATGATGTTCTTCGATGATGGAGTGGTTTGGCCAAGATGCTGTTGGTTACTTTGATAACGAAGTTCATTACCGTAACCATTACTTCGGGAAATATTTGGTCACAAAACGCTTCTGAGGTACGAGGGTGGGTCAATAATTCCTTAGAAAAAAGCATTAAAACAGTTTTTATTTTTGTATTTTTTTTTATTTCTCAACATAATCTCCTTGGAGCTCAATACACTTGGTTAGACGTTTCTCAATTTTTTTTAAACCGTCAGAAAAATAAGTTTTCGGAAGGTCCTCAAAATAAGCATTTGTCCGATCGATGACTTCTTCATTTGAAAAAAAACGTTGTCCACTTAGCCATTTTTTTAAGTTTGGGAAAAGGAAAAAGTCACTGGGGGCTAAATCTGGCGAATACGGTGGGTGGTCGACCAATTCGAACTTCAATTCTTCAATTTTAGCCATTGATCGTAAACATGTGTGAACAAGGGCATTGTCCTGATGAAAGAGGATTTTTTTCCTGTTTAAATGAGGCCGTTTTTCTTCAATTTTGTTTTTTAGCTGGTCCAATAAAGATGCATAATAATCCCCTGTTATTGTTTTTCCTTTTTCCAAATAGTCAACGAAAATAATTCCACGTGCATCCCAAAATACAGTAGCCATAACCTTACCAGCTGATTTTACGGTTTATGCATAATAATCCCCTGTTATTGTTTTTCCTTTTTCCAAATAGTCAACGAAAATAATTCCACGTGCATCCCAAAATACAGTAGCCATAACCTTACCAGCTGATTTTACGGTTTTCGCCTTCTTTGGACATGGTTCGCCTTTCGCAATCCACTGCTTTGACTGTTCTTTCGTCTCGGGAGTATAGTGGTGTATCCATGTTTCATCTACAGTCACAAAGCGACGAAAAAATTCATCCGGATTGCGTTGCATGAGCGACAACAGGGCTTTAGAGGCCACCACCCTATTGCGTTTATTGTCGACTGTGAGCAAACGCGGCACCCATCTTGCAGAAACTTTTTTCATGCCCAATTTGTCATGTAAAATAGAAATGACGCTACCTTTTGAGATCCCTGTAACCTCAATTATCTCACTCAACTTTAATCTTCGGTCACTTAACACCATATCGTGGATTTTATTGATCATTTCTGGTGTAGTCACCTCTACAGGACGTCCTGAGCGTGGTTCATCCTTTGTTGATGTACGACCACGTTTAAATTCATTTAACCAGTTATAAATAGTTGCAAGTGAAGGAGCAGATGTGCCGTGAACTAAATCCAACTCATTTTTTATTTCCTTTGCTGTTAACCCTTTTATATTAAAATGTTTAATAACAGCTCTAAACTCAATTTTCTCCATTTTTGTAAACAAGCAAATTTTTTTTTTAAATGTACGAGAAACACACAACAACCCGACCAATCTGATTGAAACTTCGCAGCATACTGAATCGGTAGTGCCGCTGCATGAAAACAAACCGCTTACAGTACTAGTCGCGCCACCTGTCGGCTTTTCTAAGGACTTATTGACCCACCCTCGTATTACGCAGTAGAATGTGAGAATTTCATGGTCAATTTTTCTCCTTAAAATTGAAACTACTCCTTTGTTTACTGCCTGTCCTTTTAGTTCCATCAGTAGCAACAGAAATTATTTTATTTAGGTCAATTCCAGTATTTTCCAGATATGTTTCTATAGCATTTGCAATATCTTCTCCACGCAAGCAGGTAAAGAATATAAGTAGAGTAAAGAGTGGTAGAGAGTATGCCGTACGAGTCTAAGTTTGTTTAGCAGCTTTATCTCAAACTTATAAGTTATAGGCTTCTTGAGATCAGGTGAAACTGGCATTTATGTCTGAAGAACCTCAATCATTATGCAAAGAGCTGCATGCGGCTCGCGGGCCGATTCTGCCGACCCCTGGCTAGATTTATATTAATCATGTAAAGTTTAAATTTTATTTTCCCAACATTGACCAAATCAGAGTTATCTAGCTTTAGTATTGAGATGGCGATATGGTCCCGTATACCTTATCGTTTGTGTACAATGTATAATATGTATTTCTAAATTTAAATTTCGTTTTTTGTTCATTATTTTCATGCTGGGAATTCATTGGAATCTTTTCTGTTTCAAGTGCAAGTGTAGTCATATTTGTTTATTATTATAATCACAATCACTACGCGTCACTGCTGAAAATGGGTGGACCTTGTGATTATATAACCAAGAGGAAATAGTTGAAACAATTTATCTCATTTTGAGGGTTAAGCAATGACTATTAGTGTTTATTTCTTCGATATCATTACACAACCTTTTGATATTTTGTTGGCGATGGGTTATAAAATGACCTCTGAATATTGGGTAAATGAGCGTTTAAAAAATATTTACAGAAATATAGTATATATGAGGCGTCCAATTACAAAAAGCGACAAGTCCACAATTCAATATTTTTGGGAAATAACGTTTTTATGTTTCAAGCTTCAATTATTTGTTTTAACCGATAAACTCTTAAATATAATAAATATAGGCAAAATAAAATTGGACGTAGCGCTAATTGTACCTCATTTACCGAGGTACCGCATAAGGCACATATTTCCATGGCACTGTCATAAGTATACCAGATCCTACAGCATGGGAGACGCCCTTTTCAATATTGAACGTTCCCTTATTGGTTGACTTAAACACGCGCGAAATCTTTGTAATAAATCGAGACTTCAAATATTTTTTTTCGTAGGGTTATGTCGTGTTTTGGAATTTATAGATCAATACATATTGTGTAAAATTATACAAAGAATACGTGCATATTTTTTTCTCGATTTTGACCAAATGTGAACTTGCTTTTTGGAATTAGACGCCTCATATCTTTCAAATGAATCATACTTTGTTTATATTCATAAGATCTTTGTTTTGAAAAATGGCGTCTCACAACATTTATGTGTTGTATAGTATTGACATTTTCAAAAATTAACTTGTTTCAAAATTATCTAAAATCGAATCTATCACAAATATCAATTTGAATCATATTATTATTGCACTCACTATTAAAATACAGATTACAGCCTTTCCTTGCTAGCTATAAAATTAATTCTATGCAAAGTATATTATTATGATGTGTCTTGGATTATTTTTTAGGAAAAAGGAAGAGAAAGTAAAAGTGGAACCTGTTCCCGAACCAACTAAAAAGAAGGTTAGTACCATATTGCTGAAGACTAGAATTTCTTTGGTTGGTCACCATTTTTCGTTGTCATATTGTCCTCTAGTTTTTTTGATATTTTAGGCTCATTACAGAGGCCTTTCAACATATGTGGCCCCAGTAAAGGGCCTAAAATACCAAGAAACAAAGGAGACAAATGGCACACAGTGAAAAATCAACTACTAATTAATAAAAGGTTAGTAGATATGTCTTATTAACATAGTGTAATATGTACAGATTCAGATATATTATTTATTTTTAATCTACATGTGAATTTAACTAATACATCATCAATAAAATTTTAATATCTCAATGGTGTTGTTTGAGAATTTGTTAGTGGGTTGGTTATCAACATGTCAGACACATATGCTCTGTAACTAACTAAATATGTTAATTGAGAATTGCTAATAATTTCGAACTGGAAGATAATTTGCCACATTGAGTCAGGGGAATGTTTATTCAATTACATAATATGTTGAAAATCAACTACAGGTTTTGCTTTTTCTAATCTATTTTCTTCCCTGGCAAATATGGTAATTGCAATAAATCTAGAAAATGTGTTACAGCTGTGGTCATAAAATTGATTATATAATTTTCAGAAGACCCAAGCAATGAAAGAAACTCAAGAAAAGGTTGAAACCCCAAAGAAGGCACCCAGCTTTACTTCATATCCAAAGGAAAGCGTGTCCCAACAAAAGAATTCATCTCGTGCAGCACCTTGGTGTCCAAAAGATGTACAGCCTGAAGTTATATCCAGCATGTCCTTGGCTGATATTCAAAGGTAATTAGTTTTATTATAATTATTTACATAAACATCATATGGATAGAACAATCCTGCCATAATTATTACAACTGCATACTGTCATTTTTAATACATTTTGTTATGTGTAGATTGGAGCGTGAACAGAAAAGTCAACAAACTCGAGACCTTGGTATGCTTCTAGCTGAGCAACAAGCAGCTGCCTCCGCCAAGGTATGTAATCTTAAATTAAACTATTATTCAAAGTACTCTGCAAATTTAGATTATAATTATTTTTGTCAATTCAGGAAGGAGGTTTATATTTTCATTCTTAATTTACTTCAAAACAAATATTTTTTTCTTTTGTGTAACCTTTGTATAACCTAACCAAACCTGCCCTTTTCAAAATAATATTGTCTTCATGATTGAAGTTAAAACAGTTAGTATTGTTTGTTCAGATCCCAGCGCTAACAAATGAACTTCCTCAGTTTTATATCGATTCAGACTCGACAATCATTTTATTCCCACAAGTCCTATGTCAAGTTAAACTCAATATTGCATTTTTTTATGTCATTAACACACATTGGGTCCGGCATTTTGGTGATATGATTCATGAGTAAACTAATTTTTTTAAATAAAAATAAAATCGTCTATATTATCTTCTTGTATTAGAAAAATAATTAAATTAAAGTGATCACTTTTTCAGAGGGAATTGCAAATGATATATTCTAGATCTGGTGTAATATAAAAAACAACTTTTAGGACCGGAAAGATTTAGGCTCATTGATTAATAATGTAAATTTGAATGAAATTCTTTTCAGGAAATGAAGGATTCCAACAAGCAGTCGGCATTTACCTGGGCTAATCAAAAACGGAAGGTACCAAATAAGGTGATGAACCTGACTGATATACAAGCTGAAGAGCAGCTGCAACTCTCTGTGAGTACACATATTTTCTTGATGGATGGCATTTCGGGAACCGTTTTCGTGTGTTAAATTTGGTAGTCGGAAAAAATTATATTTTGTAAGTTGGACCATTGGATCATGATGGCTTGTTTGCAGCTGCCATCTTTGAATGTATAATTGAATTTAATTTTTCCTAATTTTTGATTTGTAGATTAGCCACAAGCAAGCTGAGAAAGAAAGTTCTACAACTGCAGCAGCTGTTGCGTTATCTGGCCTTTCCTCGTCGCAGAGCAATCCAAACATTTGGGGCCTTCCAGTTGCCACAGTGCCTTGGTGGCAATCGCCTAATACTGGTGAATATGCTTTATCATTCTATCTCGTCCGTTGATTCACTCGCATGATTTCAGTGATTGAAGTATTATTTATAATTATTTAAATAGTAAGTATTTAAGTAGTTTATTTATTTGCATGTTATATGTGCGGTTTATTATTTTATCAAGATACAGTAAAACCTCGTTAATAAGAACACTGATAATTCGAAATTCGCCGTAATTGGAAATTTTCGTGAAAAAATAGTCCCTTGAACAGTATTTTCATATAAAACCATACCTTTAATTCGAATTTCATAATTAGAAATGATTTCAGAGTCCTGGCATATAAAAATATTCAATAAATCGTAATAAAGTACACTATTTCATGAGCCAGTCATTGAAAATTGCGACAGACTTTTCTTAACCCATTACACGCGGCCTATATTAGTATGACGGCGAAGTCATTTTTTGTTTTGTTTAACTTCTGCGTTTCATAATAAAAAATGAGTTTTATGACTCTTTAGGCACCTAGACATGTTCGGGTTATGTTACAACACCAAAAAACCGTAATAAATCAGTCATAATGTCAGAAATATCAGAACAACTAAATTCTATACAATGACTAACCATTTAGAACAGATCTGCCATTTTGCCTTTATGTATATAGAGCACTGCAAGGTGTGCGTTTTATTTTTCGTCACGCTCATGTATGCCGCGTAAGTATAGAACACTTCACAAGTGGTAACAAATTAATCACACATAATGTTTTTTCCCCATGTAGGGGTCATAAATATAGCACAATTTTAAACTAAACAAACTTTTAGGCAGACACTTAAACAGCTATTAAATATTATTAATGAGTAACATATTTATTTTTACTTTACATATTTAAAATTGTTTTGAAGAGTGGTAGATTTTATAACATGGACTGAGACACAGAGCTACATTACAAAGACAACACGTATATCTAGATAGAGACATTTTTTTTATTAATTTTTTTAATTATTCCCGCACACATGACAGCGTCTTCTGGGCTTTTTATTATTTGCTGTGGGCGAAATGTGTTCCGGCAAATGATCTGTTTAAGTTCTAGGCAACAACCTCAATGGATTTTCACTAGTCGATCGTCTGGATTGTGGAGTTTTCGTGATTTTCACAGCATACTTAGCAACTAATTGTTTTATACTAACTGAAATTCTCGTAGAGTTTTTTTTAACATATAAAAAGCATTTAATAAATAGGGGTCAATCACGTGAAATGCTACCTTTTTGTACCATTTCACAGATTTCCTCATGTATGACAAGCTGCTGAGCATCATGTCGGCCTTGTCGACATTCCCCATATTATTATTATATTCTAAGACGCACTTTGGCTTCATTATGGGTTCTCCCGTTCTAAAATTAGTTTGACCGGTTGGACCAAAGGAGTCATCGTGCATGGTTGTAAGCATGTGGACATCTCTTCTGTCACACCATTTGAGAGCCAACAATGGGCTGTTTGACTTTGCCTCTGTCTCCCCCTTTTTCAGCTTTTTTAAGCATGGCATTTCTTTACGATTCTTACGTACAGTCCCACAAGGATTGGTTTTATTTTCATGGAGGTGCTTGTATAACTGTGTACCAGTTATCGCACCACAACGAATGCCCTTTGCCCAGATACTCGGTCAGCAGCGTTGTCACAACAGCTCCGGAAATTCCAAAGTTTTGGTTATCCACTATGTCTGTCCCGTCACCACAATAAATAATAAATTCTAAAATATAACCCGTCATAATGTCACACAGCCCGAACATTTTCATACCGAAACGATGATGCTTTGATGGAATAAATTGTTTTAAAATAAGTCTCCCTTTAAAAACAATGATGCTCTCATTGATACAGAGATTTTGATGCGGAATCATTGTGTCTGAAAATTTTGCGTGTATGCTCTAAAAGTAACCTAATTTTATTTAGTCTATCTGAGGTAACACTTGTTGGATCGAAAAAATGGAGCATTTGGAGCAATAACTCATATCGGTCCTTAGGCATCGTCTGACCGAAAATGGGAGCACTTAAAAAACAACCAGTGTTCGTACTCCAGTTTGTACTCCAGTGTTCTTCTAGTGACAAATGTTTATTTCGTGTCATGAGCATTGACACCGCAAAAAATGCATATAGATCTGATACAATTGTATCGATCCAATTATGAGAACATGATTTTGGTCTTGAGAAGTTCTTGAGTGTTATACTGGTAGTGGAAAAAATGTTTGTTGGACTACCTTCAGCATTATATCACGGTTCGGACATTTTATGACCAAATTCGGTAGGCACATCTATGATCGGAAACGAAATTAATGAAAATAAAAAATTTCAAAAGTTTAATATTTTCTCCCCCATTCATATTTCGTAATTCGAATTTTTTTTTCGATTTTCGGTCCCATGGAATTCGTATTAAGGGGGATCACATCAAAAAATGTGATTTCATAGAGACATTTATTACCCAAATTGCGAAGCGAATATGTGGTTCCAATTACATTCCAATTAATAACCTAACAGATATCTCAGCTAGATGTCATTGTAATTTTTAATAAAAATTATATTCATCAAATTCTATAAACCGGTGTTATAATTATAGTTATTATTTTTAAACAATATTATATACATTTATATAATATATTGCATTTTATTTCAATCCAGACTCTTCATATTTTTTCATATTATTATTAAAATACTGACATTTTGAGTCTATGATACTGACTATAGACTTGGTAATAATAATTATATGAATTTACCTAATTGTATTATAATCCAGATTCTGGATTTAATAGTAATTTTAATTAATATATTATTTTACAAAGGCCTTATTAAAAAAATTATATAATATTATGGGATGATATTTAAATTTAATATATTATCCAGTGACAGTACATCTTGTCTATGGCCATTACCATGATACGATACATAACCTAAAAATGTGACGTTTACATAGTAAAATGTAGCCACGATAATTTTAGCAAGCTTTCTTTGGTAATTATGCTGCAGATGCCGTCATGAGCTTTTATAACTTTCTTTTTACGAAAACAGTTTATTCCATATAGACAATTATAATAAATACCCTTTTCTGTCGGCGATTTTCGATCCAATTATTGTTAATTGAAAATTTTCATACATTTTGATGCATTATTATCACAAACTAAGATTATATTAGTTTGGGGTAGGTTAGATTACGTTTGGTTTGGTCTAAAAAGAAAGTATAAAATCTCATGACAGCATCTTCAGCACATTTACTCTTCTACTCAGAGCGAAGAATATTATACTATTCTTTTGATTAATAATTTTTGACCTTGCTATGAATCAAACAGAATCAAAATGTGATGCAAAGTGCAGCATGATTTAGATGGACATTCAACAATCCACAGTCGACTATTATAATATATATACCTGCTTACCATGACATGATAGAAAGGGTTGAAAGAAAAAAAACTTAGATGTACAATGGTTTTTTTATTTATTATAAAAGAATTTGTGTCGGGGATATACATTCATAATTGCTCATATTTTTATAGACCATTTTTTATATAAGTAGATAATGAAATGTATAGATTAATTCACCTCATTACAATTTCCATGATTACAATAGCGATGGTGCTATAAAAACACTATTTTGGCAATCTCACTTATGCGATGATTGCAAATTAATACGATGATCGAACAAGTCAAATCATTGTGATTTGAATGTAAATTCGGTTGCGATGATCGCATAAGTAAAATGACAGCATTAGGTCTTTATAAATAATACAAATGACAAAAAAAATTAGTTTCTTCAGTCACTGTTCACACTTATGGATAACTTTCTTGAGATTTCATCGCTGTGGTCATAGTATAGCTGAATGTTAGTCGGCTCTCAGTCGCCTCGTGTGCCGCACAGTCATAAATCAAACTTTCAGAGAATGGCGATCCAGTGTTGCTTGTGGAGACCGCACACATCTACCTAGCGACAGTCGCGCGTAGCCTTCGCAACGTATAAACGGAATGCCCAATTCATGGTTTTTGTATGAGATCTGGCGTCTTCGACTTGGAGCCCGAGAAGCATGCTATGTGTCGTTAACAACAGCAGACATTTTTTTCAAATAAAACAGTCGCATTCGATGAATCTGTGGAGCTCCATTTGGCAACGTGTGTTTTGTGAATAGGGATGATGGCACATCGACGTATTCTACACATTGGTGAGACAAGTTTTGATGTCAAGAGCTAGAGTTATGTTGTCTACGCCAATGCTGCGTCGGTATTCAAGATTGGTGGTTGGCAATGTTGGTGACTTTGGGATCTGCTACCTTCAATAGCCACCCTTGGATTGGGGAGACGAAGAAATGCAGTTCGTAATGTGATCCATGTATTTAAATCTCCCATTGACTATATCTACCTACGTATGACAGTCTTGTACATAGTCTATTATGCGATTGATGATTTTGCACCCTTCATCAATCTTTGCCATATTCTCCACAGTGAGATGTATGATTTACTCCCGGGAGGCAGCATAAGCATAGGTAGAATGACAAAACATCAGTCTCTTCTTTAAATAAAATATTTCTAATGCTGATGCCATAACAACTCAATGTGTATTCTTGGAGCTCTTCAAGTCTTGCAGGATATTTTTTCTCGTATTACATTAGGCAATGGTTATACAGAATACAATAACATAATATCTTACTTCTTACTATAGTAGCGATGGTGCTATAAAAACAGTATTTTGACAATCTGACTTATGCGATGATTGCAAATCAAGTAGGCGATGATCGAACAAGTCAAATCATTGTCGTTTGAACGTACATTCGGTTACGATGATCGCATAAGTAAAATGACAGCATTAATCTTTATAAATTTTAAATATAAATGAAAAAAAATTTATACATAGAAAATACAAATTTATTACATTTGCAATGACGATTCACGTACATACACATACATCATCGTTCTTCCTTGGAAACCCCACAAATCCAAAACAATGTTTTTTCCTTGACACATTAAAAAAAGTTCCTGGTACCTATTTAGAAAGTTTACAAATTGTCCCATTGTGTGAATGAAATTTAGTCAGCATTAATTATTGTGGATTAATTTGTGGGTTTTAGAAGACATCGATTGATTATTCAAATTATTATTTATTTTACATATTATGGTGAACTTTACAGACATTCACAATATGACAATTAAAAGCAAAGAAATAGTAACAGTAAAGAGTAAATACAAAAAATATATAGTAGATACATGGAAGTACTCCGAATGTGGTAGACCATATTATGTGAAGAAATTATAAAACAACGCCTACCTATACAATTCATTTAATTTAACATATTTAATTATAACGACCGATCCAATCGTTGTCAGTTTATTGATGCTCAAAGGGGCTGCGCGTGGCTGCCTCGGGTGGCGTTAATTTCGTTGCAAGCATTCGCGTTTGAATGGGTATCAAAACTTACACACGTTCAGTAAGTAACTTTGAAAGCAAAGCAGAATAAAAAACGAAAACAAAACACGATGTTGCCACATGTGACAGTTAGTCGAGGACGCGATTGGCAGCGTTGTTATGATGTATGTATACTCAGCGCGTAGAAACACGTACACAATCCAACGAGAATCTACATAATGCTTATTCTCTCCACCGTGGCGCCACTTCCTGGCGAGGGAAATGTTAAATATAAATGGCTCAACTTTTAATATTAAAATGTAATTAAATAATAATGTAAAGTATATCAAAAAATTAAGAAAAATACGTTCATAGGATCACCGATCTTGCTTGATACATTTATTCAACAATAACCGAATAAAATCCATTTTTATTTTCCATAAAAATCGATGTTTTTTTAGATTGAAAAAAAGACATTAAAACTATAATTAATTGACAAATTAGTCTCGGGAGTTCCAAGAAAACTTATTAAACAATATTAAATTGTTAATTTTGTTTCAAGAAACTACTTGAACAATTCAATAGCTTTGGCAGTAGAGCCCTTATATTTAGCTGTTTTCTTCTAGTTTGTCACTTTGTCTTTGAAATAAAAAAAATATATTTTATTTTTCCCATTGTATTTATATAGGTATTGATCGATCAAAATTTGTTTAAAGCTTTAATTTGATAATGAATTTCTATGCCTCTCTCCCTTGACGAGGTTTTACTGTAAATTCATTAAAATTTTAAAGTTTACACTGAAATGCAGTTACTGGCTTTAAAATCCATATATATTTTCAAAAATTGAGAGATGCACTAATAGCTTGCTAAAACGTATTATTTATCATATTTCTGTCATTACATGCATAGGTCATAACGAATCTGATAATCCACTATATATTCGACAATGCTAGATTTACATATTTTCAATAATAAAAATTAACAAAAAAATGTACTATTTTATAAATAAGGTTTTTAATAAATGGCGTGTTGATCATGCTAAGAGATTTTTGTGGAGAAAAAATCAGATAAATTCTTTTAACATGATTGAAATATGATATATTATTCATAATGTATTCTTATTTCAGGATTTTGGGATACACCATCCAGTGATATTAAGGAAACGCCTTCTAAGAAAAATATCAGTGAGGTTGCAGCAAATTCAAACAACATCAAATCTCAAGTTTCTGGAAACACACGTTCTACTAAAACTGACAGTAAGTTATATTTTTCTAATTATTTATATAACATCAGTGGGGTGGGGGTTATCATTCGCTGCCCAATGCATAAAAGTGTTTGGTCTGGTAAAAAGTCTTTATGGATTGGGAAAAAGGCTAGCAACCTTTCCTCATACAAAATATATTACTATTACCTCCGTTCTGTATAAACCTGCTCAGTAACAAAAATAGTAATTTACTTTTTATCCTGAAGAAAACTATTTATATTTGCCTTTTAATTAATTATTACGATTACGTCAGTGTTATGTATTTTTTCTTAGTGTTTTTTGTCATTATAAATATGTATGAAATAATTATTTCACCCGCCAAAATGTCACTACCACACAATATTATCGAAAAAATCATGCTGGATCCAGCCTCTGATTTTGATATAAGTTAAGATGAATTCGACATTGGCGAAATCATTGAAAACGTAGACCACATACAACCTGATACCTGAACCTGATCCTTGGACAGTTTGTATGTATTTAGTGACTGTTTAATTATATTTAAGGCTATACTTTAGCTGAGGCACGGTCTAAAAAGATCATGACTACGCGACGCGCAGATTGTGCAAACGACACGTGCAGAACAAAACATAATTTGTCAAATTCAACATGCGCCAATTTAATGTTATGTTTATTGTTATATTAGTAATAATAATAATATATTCATTGATAACAAATGTCTCTTTCTAGTCTGGTCGAAAATAGAAGATAAATTCTATGGCATGTTTACATGCCATACGCGTTGAAAAGGTTAAAATAGTTTTCCTTAACCAATCGTGAAATACTTTATCTAACTGATTAATAATGTATGATTTTTTTGTTACAGCTAAAATTGTTGAACCGAAACCAGCTGCTGCAAGTAAAAAAGCTGCTCCAAAGGTCGCTGCTACTCCAGCACCTGGGAAACCGGCAAATTCAGATGCACTCGAAGAATTCTTATCTTGGGCTAAATCAACTCTTAGTAAAATGGGCACCGACATTGACGGTAAAAATAAACAATTTCATTTAATATTGCATGTATAATAAACATCATTGATGGTCGTTTATATATTTGTGATAAAACAGATACCTACAACTATGTATTCCTTACTACCCTATAAACTGCTTCGCCATCATGATTATCTTGAAAGTAACCAGGTAACCAAGGCACAAATCTGTGCCGGGAGGTTTTGTATGGCGGCAGGTGTGAGGATTGGAATTTTTTAGCAAAAATAAAACCTTAAAATTTTTTTTAAATATACTGAAAGTTTATCATAAAATCTTATCAATCATATGCAAAATGTCTCATTTGGACCAGTATTCTTCTGAAAAATCACAAAACTTAAAAATTGTCAGAATTGTCACAAAACTTGTAGAAAGAGTTTTCAAGTCAATAGTGTTCTACCGTGTGGTAAGTTTTGAAACACAGTACCAAGCAGAGGGTCACTTTGCATTGTTTACACCGATACCTTGATTCTCTTCTTAATTTATAAGACTATCCACGAAGAAGATCCACGAAACTTTCAAAATCTCCAGTTTCCCATTCGAAAGCTGGCATTGATTCATCAACAGTAGGAGAATGAAATGTATCTTGTTCTTCGTCATAATTTAATTCAAAATCACTCTCATCAGATTCAGGAGTAATGCCAACCCATTCGAAATAGAAAAAGAAAGATCTTCAGCCAATTGATAAAGTCCCGAAGTACTCGATTCTCCTTCCATATTCAAGCAGTAGAAAAACCAAAACGGAAAGTCGCAAAAAATATGTTCAAACACCGTAGAAACTATGAATTGATAATATTAATTTGTTAACGAAAAACACTTTGAACTATACAATTAATCCTGTCACTTGACAGAAGAAACACAATTGAAACAAACACTCACAGATCAAGAAACGCAATCGCAAATTATTGTGAACATACCGACGAATTCCCGAAATAATTTGGCAAATATTATAAACGAATTTTTCTTCCCGTGCGTACTATATGTAAGGCACACAAGAAAGAAATGAACTACACACTCCAATTCCAGGCGCGAAATAAATAGGATGACACACTTCAACAAAAAAATATTCCAACTGTACAAAGGGAATTCCCAAAATTATTCGCGTACAAGTGATATTTCATTTGAACAGAGGGAAATCCCGAATAATATTTTGCTTTGAAGTGGTAACCCTGCCTCGCGACATATATCGGATAAACAGCGAAGCTCTTTTTAAAACAGTCATATCAACTTAAATTAAAATGAATTTAAATAAATTAGTGTTGAATATTTCTCACAATAGATGTCACTACATGCTCGAGATTTTAAATTATTCAAAAGAAATGCCTGAGCCTGACATTCTGTCTTCAAAGACAGGCGAATATGTACGCGTTTTGTGTATGGCCGGCTATGTGCGCACGGCCATAAACGCGAACATGTTCGCTTTGGCACAGAACCAGCTAATAAATAGGTTTTTATTTTTGTACAAAATACTCTGTTAATGCGCATTGATATGGCGATCAAAATCAGTCACTGAAGTGTCCCCTTTGCAGATGTGGAAACTAAACTGAATAATCAATCATCTGCACCCATTTAACTAACCATGTGCCACACTCCACTGTAATACATTTAATATGAAGAGAATACAATACCTTTAAGAAAAATCATGGCGAGTGCGCTCATTTTGTTATGTTGTGTGTTTCGAGTATTTTAGTTCTCCTATACTAACTAAATTAATTTTAGTCTAATAACAAAATGTTTTATTGTTAGTAAAATTAAGACCCAAGTGTACCAAGACCCGCTTCTAATAGGAATATTAAAAATATTTTTTTTATTATCTATTTATCTTATAATGCAATGGTTATTTGTATATGTGTCAAACGGTTCGGTGACAAAACAGAACGAGACAAAGCAGAACACGACAAAACAGAACACAACTAAACAGAACATGACAAAACAGAACAGTGACAAAACAGAACAACGATAAATATAACTAAGTATGTCATTTCAGGAAAAATATAAATTTAATATTGAAATTGTCCTATCTCTATTATGTTGATAGATTTTTAATAGCAGAGATTTTCAATACGCCATAATAAATCAAATTATATACCTAATTTCTGCATTACTAATCGCTAGAAAGCCTCAAATAAACTTAACTCGGTGTTGGCCGAAATCCCGAAAAATAATTAAGAGAATTAAAAAAATGCTTTTTGTCTCCTGCAAAAAATTGCGTAATCGTATCACTTATCTTGAATTGCGCAAATTTTACAAAATGTATGATTTTTTTGTCTATAAGCTATACACTATATACTATAAGCTCTACAATAATGGTAAGACATTCCTGGAAATGATTTGATGTGATTACAGATTTTTTTCCTTTATTTCATCATCAATTCTCACTCCACCTTTCCCATTCCTTCCCTTTAAATCTGAATGCAACACTCCATGTTTGTGTTTTTATGTGCAATTTCAATCATTGTCTTGCATTTATTATGCTCAAAGTATTCATATAAAAAAATGCACGCTCTTATTTGGATCCCATTTATATCAAAACAGTAAGCCTTGTTAACTGTACGTGTACTACCAGGAGTTTACATTCTGTACTTTGGAATAACTGGCGTGATGCACCTTAATAAATAAACTCACGTCGTCGATCATCGTCTCCGATCCACCAAAAACTTTGGTGGATTTGTTCACTTTGATTCATTTCAATTTTATCATAACATGTTAATCTGCACTTCTCAGCACACGGTGATCCTACTTTCATAATGATAGAACGCCATTTTGAGTTGTCCCTTTATGAAATGCAATAATTCACAAAACAATATTTTCACAAAACGATATCTCAAGTTGTCCTTTTATGGAACTGAGAGAGTGTTTAAGTTTATTTATTTCCATATGAAGACATCTGTCCAACGAGAGAAAACCAGTATTTTTTACAAGTTGTCCTTTTGTGGAACTGAAAAGGAGCAATATTCAAATATAATGGGTAATATAACTCAAAACATCAAATTTTGGACTTGTCCTTCTATGGAACTGAGCCATCGATACCTTGATAATTTCACTTAAAAATTGTTTTTTTTTTAAATTCTAACCTCGTTTTTACGTGCCCGGTATTCACGTTTTCCCGGCAATTGCGTGTAATTTTTTCGGTCCCGATGTATTTCAATACATTTAATACCCGCATTTACGTTTTTCTTTCCCGCGATTTACGTCGGAAATATTCAAAATATGCAAGTTACGCGCGCTTCTGAAGAACTGTCTGATGAAGACGAGGTTGATATTCCAACAAAAGAAGAAGCAATGAGGTTCACCGAGGGTTTTATAACCTACTTTGCAAACTTTGCTGATATCCAAGATGACACTTTTAAATGTTTATATAGTCTTGAAAGAGAATAACATAACAAAAAAACAAAAATGCAACAAACTAATATACATATGTTCATGATTTTTTCAATAAAAATTTAAATTGAATGTTGTTTTTTAATAAAACGTTATTTTTTTAGAAACATAAAATTTTAATGTTCTTTTTTTCAATACCCCCCTTTTACATTTTCCCTTCAATTAGGTTTTTTTTTTCCAGTCCCTTAAAAAACGTAAAATAGGGGTTATACTGTATGTATTTTGTTTAAAATTTAATTAATAAATAGATTCCACAAAAATTAATGTTTCATTTTTCCCCTGGCTGTTCTGTTTTGTCATGTTCTGTTTTGTCCGGTCACCGTGTCAAACTACCGGCGGCCAAATATAGAGATTATACAGAATCAACATTAAGTTTGTCAAAACATCCTAAATAATAATGATATTATGGTGCTTGTTTTTTTTTTGTTGCAATTTTGTAACATTGTTTCCATTGCCGATAGAATTTCTTTCAATTTGATTTCAGTGGTGACTATTATGGTTCATTCATTAAATCAAAGAAATCGCTATGATTATGTTTTATGAATTCTGGTGAATATTAAGATTTACGGTGAATTTCGAATTAACTGTGTTCATATTAAATATTAATGTAACACTAATATTGAAATGTTTACAGTTGCCACCTTTGTTGTCTTCCTGATGAACGTGGAGGCACCTTATGAAGTGAAGGAATATATCAAATATTATTTCGGGGATGGAAAGGAGGCTACTGAATTTTCCCGACAATTCATCGAGAAACGGTAATATGCTTCAATGTGTTTTATAAACAAACTCAAATCCATCCATATGAAATATCACCACAGCTTCATACAGAATAAATAGGCCATAGGACACAACCACCTAGAAAATTGAATGTGATGGTTCTTGGCATCCGTCAGAAACAGCTTTTCACTCTCTGATGTTACATTTTAAGCAATCTGGCAACTTGGCCATATCCTTATTCTTGTACACTCGCTGAAAAAGTTTGATAATTGAAATAAAAATCATAATCTCAGAATAAATGTGTGAAAAATACCAATTTTACTATTTCATAACTGTCATTGTATTTTAATATTATAATATAGATATATAATATATCTACATATATAATTATATTTGATATATCATTATTTATAATTGACATTATAACTTAAGTTTCATCATCTAGTGTTATTATATTCGATAATCTAATCAAAGTTTTTATCCATGATGCCAGATTGTAAGAAATTTCCTAAGTCGGAGATTTTATGTTACCCACTCTCAATCGTCTAAATACATATAAAAAGTAATTTTCTTACACACGTTTCTGTTTCTCAATATCATGAAAATAGTCAATAATGGTTTTGTATTCTGTTTATTAACTTTGGTAGAAATGTGATTGCCGCTGCCTTTCTGATTGACCACCGTCAAATTCAACCTGACATGACCCAATCATAAATACAAAATAAGCATTTGACAGATTCCCGCACAATAAACAAGTAATGCTGGTTGTATTTTCTGTACATTTTCTGGTAATACTATTATATTACAGGTCGAGAATTCTGCGTCCTAATACAACCTCTGTGCCAAGTGATGATCTGTGTGTACCAGCTCCAGCAGTCAATCCGTCTATGGGGTCAATGGACTTTCAAGACGCTAAGGTATAACTTTGGTCAACATTAATCATTCTATAAACTGTATATTGTCTTAGGCACAATGCACATTTAAATTTGACTCGTTTAAATTTGAAACTTTTTTACAACTATTTTTTTTCAATTTTTCCCTATGCAAAACTTTTCGGCACGGTACACAGTCAAAAAATAATATTTGGGAAATTTTGGTACCCGTATGTAAAAATGTTCGCCAACCCTGAAATATAGTATATTTTTGTACATTTATTGCATTTACATATCTTAAAAAGTAGTACATATTCAATATATTATTTTAAATTATTTGCATCTAACTTTGTCATTTGACCTCCGATCGAGCTGAAATAAACGCCAATATTTTTTAAATGTACGCATTCTGTCGACATTTTCAATAAAAAATGGGGGTTGCAGCATTAACTTCCGTGTTTCAAGGCCCTGTACGCGGCGGCGCCCTTTTCCGCAAAAACCGTAAAACTGTCCCTAGGTGCAATGGGTTAAATCTGAAATTTGAGACACCGACCTCGCACTCCGGCTCGTCGGCCTCCGTCAACTGTCCAAATTTTGTCAAAATCCGACTGGGCGTGTGGATTTGTATAAAGATAAAACGGCTCTATATTACGACAGCTTACCCAGATAAACGTCAGATTTCTTTATTCAATACTTGAAAGCATCTAAACGACACTTTTTGAGCATAGACAATCATGGCAAAACCACTATTATAAGCGTAGACAATAAGTACAAATATAAAAATCATTTACAATGAATAAAATTCAAACATTTTAAATTAATAAAATCGCAGTTTTCAAAAATCAGTATAGTATAATAGAGTTTGCCAATGCATTTCATAAAATTAAAATAAATATAATGTAACCTTTGGCACAAAGACACTCGTGCTTAATCCTTCGTATAAAATCGCTCTAAACATGCGAAAATAAGGAAAATTGTTCAAAATAATGTTATAGATAACAATATTTATATAAAATTTTGCCTAAAATCGCTCTAAACATGCGAAAATAAGGAAAATTGTTCAAAATAATGTTATAGATAACAATATTTATATAAAATTTTGCCGGTTGATATTGTTATTATTTCAGATAATTCCGACTCAAATTTAATCAATAAAATAATAAATACGAGTGAAAATGGCTTGAATGGCTTTTATTTGCTCTTTGATTAGTGATTGTTTTTATAAGATAGTGAAGATTTTTATAGTCAGTATTCCGTATCCGTATTCATTTACGACATTATACTATAATAATTAGGTATCATAATATAGTTAAGTATAATTACCTATAAATTATATTAATTTATTGAATACGTAGACGGTCAAAAGGAGAATGGAGCATAAAGTACCTAGGTATTTATTTTTATTACTAGATTATGTTAGGCGGGTAGGTGCCTACCTAAACAGCTAAGATAATAGTAAAACATACAAGAATTTACCAAACCACATAAATATAATGAGTATCCTATGCAATATTGTATTCATCGATAGGAATTGGGGCATTAATTATCGACGATTAATTTAGATAGGTACGTCACCGCTGTTATTGTCTCATGACAAACGATATTTTTTGAAGTTACAGTTTGATCCGACAGATGGCAGTGGCTCTTCAGACATATCTTAGTCAGAGTCCAATTTCTCATTCATGATTTCCTCCGGACCCATATTCACTTCCGCCATAGTAAAGTTATTCCACAAATATTAATAAACATTAACAAATATAAATTTTAACCAAAAAACGCATAAACAGTTTTAAAAAGTTTTTATCCGGAACCTAACAATAAATGCATTTCGGATACAAATAAGTAAACACACACAATAGTCAATTTTTTAATTCACAATCGTAATGATCGTAATACATGTAAATTTTAATCAAAGAAAAGTTTTTCAGTCAGGTTTCACACAGGTAAACGCTAGTCAGGCACAAATAATTAAACATAATAGTCAGTTTTTAATTTTACAGTTCAAAATCGTAATAGTTATAAGTTTCATTCTAAAAACAGTCTATCAAAACTTGAATCGTAGAGATCGAAAAATCGACACACTATCCACGGCGTGGCCCATGATTTGAGTGAAGATGACGTATACGGTGCATAGTGCCTGTATTATCACCTATACGCAATATGGGCACATCGGTTTATGGTTTGCATTACAATTAGTGAGCGATAATATTTAAAACCTTTGAAGAAAAAATATGATTTACGATCTTTCATAGCAATGCAATCAGTGCAGTGCAGTGCACTTGTATGATGTTAGACCAGCCGCCACTGGTGGTGGTTATTAGAGTATATTGAATATCTCGTGTCACGATGATTGGCACCTGATCGTCCTCAATCGGATAACACCGATTTTCATCAAATTTCAAATTAGTGCGATTTGTCAATTTTTAACTGACCATTGGATTTGTAATCACTGTTCATCATCAACCATATTACATTTAATGCCAAGCTATATTCTTTAAGTCACACGCTGGCTGTCCATGTAGTGACAGCAATTAAGATCTGGGACACATTTTTTGAAAGTCTCTCCTGATGCCCTCCGAAAGAGAGACCATTTTTATTCTTGCAGAATGCATAGAAAAATATGTGCAGAACCCAAAAACTTTTGTATTCTCTTTTCCTGATTGCTAATTTAGTTCTTTTTTATGTTTCAGTTAAAGAAAACAAAGAAAAACAAAATGTTGAAAATCGATTCAAGAAATCTCGGCTTCAACGTTACAGCTGCTGCGGATCGCTTCAATATTGGAGACATCCATTCTGTTTAATTTCCACGCCCTCTATAAAATTTGTACTATGTTTTAATTATAACACGTTATGTATTAAAATGACACTGATAATCAATGAATTAAATCTCTCGCTGCGTGCGTATAATTACATTAAATTGACTGTTGATGTACCCATGTAATTTCATATTTTATTGCTATTCGGTTGGATCTTCTGTATATATATGTGATGAATTACTTTTTCGGTTACGAAACATATGTACCCATGTAATTTCATATTTTATTGCTATTCGGTTGGTTCTTCTGAATATATTTGATGAATTACTTTTTCGTTTACGAAACATTTTCATATATTATGCAAATCATTATAAAATTATCTCTTTTCTCGCATTTTTGCTATTCAATGAATTAAAAATAATGTTTTTAAGATTTATTTATGGCATTTTCCATGTTTTGAATACAAAGCAGAAAACTGTCAGATGAATTTATAGTCTTATAATATTATGTTGTAAGTTTTAACGAAACGTTTTTGATTTAATAAACAATTTCTTACCATAAAATCAATAATTTGTTGTATTTTTCAATTCATAGTTTATTATTTTTTACTACACATAGATTCTATTTAACCATTTGATTGCCACAAAGCTTTATTTAGGCCGGCACACTATTCTCCTATTCTCATGACAATATATTTTTTGACATTAACAGAAATAATATTTATGTAGTTTATACTATGAAAAAATATATAAAGGCTTGTAGAGCAATAAAAATATTCTGGACCTGATAAATTTTCTGGGTTATCTGAAATACACTTTTTTTAGTTAAAGCAAAAAAACAAATTCGTTTACCATCCATTTTATGACATAATTTTGTGTTTTGCATCGACTGAAAAAATTGTGGTTTCATATCTCATGTCCAGTGTTAATATTGAACATATTATGTGAGATAATTAATTACCAGAAACTGTATGACTGAAAATATGCAATAATTTGAAAAAATAAGAATATTTCACCTTGTGTCCCGTATGTAATTCCCAATCCCCACTGCCGGACATTGCTCAGACTTTCAAAGTCGATACATACAAAGCTTATAGAAACTTAAGGCTATACTTCAGTTGAGGCATGGTCTAAAAAGATCGTGGCTAGGTAATGCGCGGATTGTGCAAATGACGCGTGCTGAACGAAAAATAATTTGTCATTAAAATTTAACATGCGTCCATTTAATGTTATGTTTATTGTTATATTACTAATAATAATAGTATATTCATTGACATTTTTCAAGTATAGTTTTTTAGTCAAATTTACACGATTTAAGAATATATTCATCCGACGCCATGACAAAACAAATCAACGTGCGCACACCTAGCTGTCAGTCTCCGATTGGCGACGAGTGCGAAATTTCGTCGCACCTACTGTTGAAAATTATTTGTCGTTTCACTGAAGTATGCTCTTAATACTATCGACCGAGGGATGGAATTTGAATTTAAATTAAAATTGATTTAAGTTTTATACTATTCTATTAGCGAGAATTAACTGTAATCGTTGTCAGTCTGCATTTACCATTGGTGAGTGCGCATTGTGCCTGAAGATGCTGAAAGATGAAACCTAGGTCGCTAAAAACAACTCAAATCGAATAGTACAAAACTTATTTAGAATAGCTTATAGTGTCCAGTAAAAAAATGGATTTCACATTAAAAAAGTGATAACAAATCTCAATCATTTTATACTTATTAATAAAGTGTTTGGTTTTTGCATACATGTCTCCTCTTCCTAATATTTATTATTAATTGTTATTTGTTAAACTTGATATTGCACGATAATTATCATTCCAATGCCTTTGAAAAAAGATCATCAGTTTCAATGTCTTTATTTTGTTTACAAACATATTTGCTTAATACCTACTACCAACACAATTGCCAAAAGTGCTATTGAACCTAAATAGTAACTGCTGTTGGCTGCAGAAACAGATTGATAATTAGTATAATTAATTGTATTATGTAGATAGATATAAGTTAGTTAAATAAATTGTTTGTACAGTAAAACCTTGTTAATAAGATTTCCACGGAGCGGAAAACACAATTTTTTGGCATTGGTTCTCTAGTAAAACTATGTGAAAATCCAATAAACAATCAATAATTAAATACCTACAGCCCTGAAACATTACTGACTGAATTATTGTTTTACCTTTGAGTGGAGTGCAATTGTACCACTCATGTGTTATATAAAAAATGTCAGGATTATTTTTATTACCTTCATAAAATAACCAATTGATCCCGTATCCGGAAAACGAGCATTATCGCGATAACACTGTTTTTTGGTAAATCGGTTTAAATTACGCGACATACACCTATGCATGCACTCACCAAATATTACTTTGATATTCTAACAATAGGTGGCAGTAGACAGTCCAAACTGACCACGCGTTGCACGCTGTTTATCCGTATACCATAATATCTATGCCGTACACGACATACAGTCCAACCAAATAATGGTCAAAAACTAGAACCAATTGTCAATTACTTACTACTTTTATTTATCAGAATTAAATATTTTCGATAACGGGTATCTCCACAACAACCAACTGAAATGTTTAACTGCCAATATCTCTGAACGCCGTTTTCAGAATAACGCTCGTTTTCCGGATATGGGCTCAATTTATGATTTTTTTTAAAAAGTCGTGTTTTGAATATTTTTAATGCCAGGACTCTTGAAATCATTTCGTATTACGAAATTCGAATTAAAGGTATGGTTTTATATGAAAATAATGTTCAAGGGACTTTTTTTCGCAAATATTTCGATTTACGGCGAATTTCGAATTATCGGTATTCTTATTAACGAGGTTATATTGTGTACTATGCAACACTTTGTGAATATTTTTTAAATCAAGATTTAATCTAATCTAAATAAGCGGATGAACGTGTGAGTTCAGTTATATTAATTTGTAACGTGTAAGGTTGATTTATTAAGGTATAAGCGGCAAACAAGTGGTTAAATTATGTTAATTTCTTCACATGTATAATTTGAACATGTTAGTTTTAACAAATATTCCTTCGGTGTACATAAACAAAAGCCAGGTATTATCACCAGTTCTACAAAAATAATAATATTGACTGAAATATTCAGCGGAAATTCTATTTTTGCACTATTCCATACAAATCGGTTTTTGCGACCTGGGATAGTATAAAACTCATCAATTACAATTCACCAGTTTTCTTTTTGGCGTTAGTATAATATGATAACTTCATTATTGTAATATTCTTAATATTTACACATATTTTGAAAGGGGGGAAACTTCAAAGAGGAATGGTTTTTGGAATTATTCTATATTTTCTATGTTAAAATATTGCTCGCTTGATTCTGCATGAGGTTCTTCACAGCTTGTGTTATGTTTCCTTTATCTCGTATTATTTGTAATAAATAGTATTTAATATTTAAATAAAATTAATATCTCAACTAAGCAAATAGTGTTCTAATAATGATGTTGAACTGATTAAATTAATATGTGTATATAAACATAATATTTTTTTAACCTGATTGTCTACGGGTCTCAATTGTGTTGATGTTACCCTGTACATGCAAGACACAAAAATGCCTTCACCCACCTGGTGGCCCAATTGCAATTAATGTCGTGCACAGCACATCAAATGTGGCTAAAAAGTTTTATGTAAAATTATTGAAAGTTTGTAACGGTTGAGTGAGAAATGAATCATGTCTTTACGATTGACACATGTTGTGTCAAATTAAGGTAGTCCACTAGTCTCAAAATGATCCGTAATCCTCTTGTGACATTAATGTATGTTGTAAAAAAGTACATAGTGGTATGTTAAATTTTTCGTCTACTAAATTAATACTTATTGTGGTATCCGTCGTTGTTTTCTTACTATTTATTCGTGCGTTACTTGAATCCTTACTTTATAGAGTGCAACCATTTTAAAACAAGTTTTAGTAATTTTGTCATTATTATTACAACCAAATACATGAAAATGTGTGATGCGGAGTTAACGTCATGCCACTGTGCTAGGTGTTGTCTGTCTGACGTGTATCTGCAATCTGATTATTAAATAAATCAAAAATCGAAATAATTATATAAATAATAAACATGATAAATGTAGGTAGGTATAAAAATAACCTACATTTGCCACTTTTATTTTTCTTTGAATCAAAGCAAACTTCATATTTTATTTGACATGAATTAAATAACTTTAAATATTTGAAAACTAAACGAAAATTTAAAAAAATATCTAAAACATTTAGTTTCTCACGGAAATATATCTTTCAAAATATTTGTTTTATTTCATTCATTAGACATTCTGTACTATGCAAAAAAGTAACTCGAAACCCAGCGAATTTTGTATTTCACTGATGTGTTCACTTAAAAAATAATAAATCGGTTTACAATGATCTCCATAATCTGTTTGAGTCCATACACTAGGCCCATGCCTAGTAGGTTGAGCAAGTGACTAACATCCGTTTCTTGTAAAAAAAATTGTTAATACAAACCACTTTGTGGAGGCCCATAATATGATCTTATTAGGATCGGACATGGTAAAAAAAAAAAATGTGTATTCAATTAAAAGGTTGCATGAACATGTTCTTTCGTACATCAAATGTCTTCATAGTTTATCTTACATTACTGAAATAATAAACATGATATACCTAATAAAAAGTTGTTTATTGTATAAGGGAACATTTCATGCCAATGTTTGTGCAATCACTCGTACAGTGCCTTCATTTTAAGATTCCAATGTGTAAAAATGTAAACTTTTCAATAATACCAAACTAGAACAATTCTGGAAAAGTAATAATTAGATAATAAACTGGACATTGTGATACATAAGGACAAATCAAGACATCTTTTAAAGAAGGTCTTCCTAAATCAGTACCCTATATTGATTTGATTATTTCTTAGTCGGGGGTGGGTAAACATCTGAGACATTCTCTGGGAGATCATAAAACAGATTCTCCATTCGCCTAGCAAGCCTAAAGTTGATTCGAAATTTGCACAAATCAAATTATTATAAACCCCGTGATATGTATAATATATTCGTTTGTTTTTATTTATTTTCGCAAAACCAGTTTTGTATAAATTTTATCATGTTTAGTGCCCATACGCACTTGCGGCAGGCCGCCTCGCGGCTAGCCACGGCGGCCTGCCGTCTATCGTTTTTTGTATGCAAAGTGCGATATGCGGCAGGCCGCTGCGGTTAGCCGGCATACAAAAAACGATAGGCGGCCTGCCGCAAGTGCGTATGGGCACTTAGTTTCTCACTCACCCATTATGGAATGTATTGCAATGTATGCAAAAATTAAATAAACAACTACCTAGTAAATATTTGAATTTGTGTTCATATGATGTGTCATAAATTGTAAATATGTAATAGGGAATAGGGTAGCCAAATTTATCATCAAATCCGATTCTATTAAATCTGTTTCTTAATCATGCTGACATTTTGAATATTATTCAGACCAATTTATTGATTATTGTTGTATCCCATGTTGTGGCAGTGTCCCATATGATATTTCATAACATTTGCACAAATACTTATTGAATCTATATTTTTGAGATGGTGGGGGAGAGGAGTTTGATAATAATGCTAAGCAGGGTCATTAGCTTGTCACTGATAAGATAAAATAGGTTTCATGTTTAGAAATATTTCAAAAAATATTAAAAAAACATACACTAACTCGGAACCAGACTTCAATATCTCAAAAACATTGTATTGATATTCTTCGGTTTTGAATATTACTGATTGCTCTACTAATATGTAATGAATTAAATTATATTTTATGAAACTCATTAATTCTGTATTTTTTAAATAAATGTTATATAATAGCCTTAGGACTAAGAAAGATCACTAAATTTGCTTTATAAAAACTATTAAGTTTAGTATTTGTTATATATTTTAGTCTAGTTCTGTGGTAGTGCTATAGTGAAGTATGTTATGATTTTGAAAGTGACCCAGTTTCAGAGATAGTCAGCAGGTACCTACATAGTAATGATATATGCCTGTAAACCTATTTTCACTGTTATTAGTATACTGCCCCCATAAGCAAAAACACAGCTAATGGGAAAAAGTCAATTTTGAGAAAAGAGAGGTTATCATGTTTTTCATTGCTGCTTCATTAAAAGTTAATCAATTTTAATAAATGTTTCGGTTTATAATAGATTATTTAAAAATTGATATTTTCATTACATAAAAATTGCAAAATTACAAAAATATTGATTATAAAACTCCACTATTGTCTTTTTATTTATGATTTTGAATGGAATAATGTCAGTTTCATAAGGAAAAAAACAGTAAATATGTTTTTTTACTTATAATTTAAATTGTAATGGATATTTTTGAAAAATTAAATACTTGTAATGGTATTTTGTTCAATAAATAATATTGGAATGACAATATATATTTTTAAATATACAAAAATCCGTCAGTTTTGGTGGGAAGACTCCCAAAACGTCATCCTATTTGAAGGCATTACTCTTCCTTATTTTTGAATTATGCATTTCTTCTTTTCCATATATGATCCATAAACTGCTGACCTGTTAATTAATATTTAATTACCACATTTAAATATCATGTTAACTATATCTAATGGCCAGTCGCGCCAAACGCGCCAGTCGCAGTGTCAGCACTAAATGAGTTAATATTGCCAATTTTTCCTACTACTGTATACTGTGAAAGGTTATTCAGTGTAATGCACTTCATAAAAAACAAATATCGAAGCTAGTTGACAGATGTAAACGTAGAAGCAGTTATGCGGCTCGCATTGGAAAAAGGGAATATTGAGGAATTTCCGTTTGCATTATTTTTAAATATCAAATGTTCAGAGACGTAAGTACAAATATCATTAATTTAATAAAACTAGATAGTTAGAAATGTGTTTTATGATAGATTAAAATTAATAACTCATTTAGTGCTAACAATGGGCTGGCGCGTTTTCAGTAGTTGGCCATTAGATATAATTAACATGATATTTAAATGTGGTAATTAAAATGTAATTAACTGGTTATAAGCATTTTACTTGCCATTATAATTTCATTGGATTTTGCAGCATTTTGATCAAGTTTATCCAATTGCATACTCTCCAAAATAAAGTTGAGAATCTTTTTTTCACAATTCCTAATCCAATTTAGAACTTAATCACATTTGAGTATTAAAATATCATTAAAAATGTAGCGCGATATGAAGTTAGTGAATGATTAATTTGAGGTTATCTCATTATTACCAGTTGCATGCGGTATTACGTTTGTGTAAAAATTCTAGAATCATAAACAAAAAAACAGTAAGCCAGCGTTTTTAAGCAAAAAACACAGCAAATCGATAGATGTGCTGTGTTTTTGCTTATGAATCATTATTTACTGTTTTGTTGCATCGAAAAACCTAACATTTTTGCAAAAGTAGTGAACACATTATGATGATTTCTATATTAAAATAAATGATTTCCAGTTTATTTTTTTATGCAATTATGTTCAGAATTTTATCTAGTATGTCACCTCATACTTACTTTAATTTCTCATTTTTTCCCATTAGCTGTGTTTTTGCTTATGGGGGCAGTATAGCACAGTGGTCTCCAAACTCAATAATAAGGATGTGAGCTACTTTCAGAAATTGAAATTATCTGGTGAGCTACTTATACATATTCCTTCTCTATAATTTTTTATCATTGTCCTTTATTATACCATACATAAAATTATTATATTACTTAAAATAAATTAGGACATCGGACTTCCAATAAAACATAAAATGCGTACATTAACACATTTTGAGCGGGAAGGGTATTTCTACCCGCGCGCCGTACCGGTGCTTGTCGGCGAGACGGGTAGAAATACCTTTTACGCTGGCTCCACTTGAAATGCGGGAAAGGTATTTCTACCCGATTATTGCATACGAATATTTTATGTCAACGGCTTGAAAATGTTTCAAACTACACACACATCTACAAAAAAAAAATATATACCATTGTTTCATTTACTTACACACATACTCTTGCGCCCATATGAGAGCTTGTGCGTAATAAAGAAATTTGTTTAGAGTCGATAAATCGGCGAACTATATTTCTGTAGACGATAAGAATGCTAAAACTATATCTGTCTTCTTTTCACACTTGTTTATTTTTTGATGGGTGAGCAGGAAGAAAACATTTTGTGAAATATCGATGTATTCTTTAAACATGGTTTGTTTGCTGTGCTGTGAATGTGATTATATGAATATTTTTATGATGTGTGATAAATACATATGCCTCTTTCTCAACTATAATAATATCCTTTGTGAGCAAGTGAAAAGACGACAATTCGTGATCGACGGAATGCATTCTTCGCACTTGTAATATTGTGCGGTAAGATAACGCTGGTATGCGAGCGGAGCAATAAACTATTACATGAGTGAAAACCAATGTTATTTAGATGTCTGTAATCTACTACGATCTATATTGAATATCAGTATTGAATTTTCAGTTTTGAAATACGGCGCTATAGAACGGGCATGTCTTTTAAGTAAAATCTATTTAAGTAATCGATATTTTATTTAATCTTTCAAAAATGGCTTCAAACAATTATGAAAGCGATGACGAAATATTCGACGATAATATGTCTGCCTATTCTGGCGAAGATTTACCTGAATTAGGCAGCGACAGTGATAGCGCCAGCAATAGAGACTACACACTTGGAAACCGCTGTGTTATTATAGTATATAATAAATATATGAAAGGGGTTGACCGTAAGGATCAGTATCTCTCTTACCACTCGATCATACGATGAACAAGAAAATTGACAAAGAGAGTTGTCATGTATTTGTTAAATTGTCCATTTTTTAATTCTTTTAAAGTTTATAAGGTACTAAATCCAACCAAAAGACTAACTTACAAACAGTTCTTGAGAAGTATAAGCAAATTTTGGACAGCCGACCATATCGTCGAAACCGACGCAATTTTGGAAAAAGCGGGGCCATCTACATCACGATTACCGGGAAAATTAGTTAAAAGTGATCATCCTCGGAGGTTATCACTCGATATGAAGAAGCATCGAATGATAAAAATTGTTACCGGTGGTAAAAAAAAATACCCACAAAGACAGTGTCGAGTATGTTCGGTGCACAAAAAGAAAAGTTTGACTAGTTATATGTGTACATTTTGTGACGTCCCCCTACATGGGATGGGGTGAGTGTTTTCATAAGTATCATACTTTATCCAAATATTAGAATTACAATTTTAGTGTGGGAATTTATTTATAGTGAATGGAATATTTTTTACGAAACCTTCCTGTAAATATGTGATTAGCACCATGTACTTATGTTATTTTAAACAATTTCTTCTAAAAAGAAACAGCACTGCGGAGCAATATATGGTGAGTGCGAATTCGAAATTTCATTAAAAAATAACTGATAGCTTGGAAGATAGAGCGATTTTTGTAAAATTTGATTTTATTTCAATTTCCGCTGGTTTTCGCCCGCTGCGTGTACCTGTGCCTTTGTAGGGAAGCCCGCGCAAAATGTGTTAATGATTGTTTATTTATAAACAAAATAATAATTGAAAAATATCTTGAAATGAGTGTGAGTAAAAGTAAAAAAAATGGCATTCAGTTACCTCCACATTTTTTCAATTCTCCGTGAGTACCTTGTCACTCCCATCTGAACGCAATTATCAAGATGTACATATGTGAGTTCGTTTCTATATTTACATTCAACCACCTTCATAGTGGAAAATGTTGATTCACATAAGTAGGTGGAAGAGACAAATTTATAAATATGATAAAATATCCTACGCGTGCGACCGTTTGGCGATCACTGGTATAGCAAAAGATTAGATACATCCGATGGTACAATTTAATTTCAAAGGCAATCGACCGACATTTTGCAATTGATTAGAAGAAATTTAAAAAATTCAAGAACACAGTAAATTCAAGCATAATTGAAAAACCTACCAAAGTATTACAGAACTGTCCAAAACACCATGAAATCATTTAATATTTAAAGCTAAATCGTAGTAAATACTACAATAAAAACAAAACGTTTGACAATAATCAGCCATAAACTTTTCCACAGCGATAAGCCCTCTACTAATTAATTAGTCTTGCAATTTTTCATATGATGCATTGTTACCGATTTTTTTGTACTGTATTTATTGAACTGTATATATTATTTATATTCAAGTTACAGAGAAACCAAATCTCCACAAGAAAATATCAAATTCTTTTTAAATATCTTTGATTACAATAGTATTATTAGTCGGTCGATGTCTCTTAAAACTATTTTTTATTTGTATCTTGATTTAAGCATTATCTTTGTTTTCACTACACCTTTATGGTCATTACCTTTTGTTATTTCATATTATGATCTTGCCTTCGGTGCATTTTCTTACTTATAAATTTCTCTCAATAAAAAATGATTTAAATATCAACTTTGTTTAATTTATTTTCACAATAAATTATGTTTATCCACTTTCATGTCATGCACAGAATGTCCAGTTATATAAATTACAAAAGATGGATCGTCAATATTAACAGACCATGTTTTCCTGAACTAGCACATCAGATTACTATCTTTTCCACAGTCTACAAAACCACATTAACTCATTTAGTGCTGACACCACGACTGGTGCGTTTGCATTAGTTGGCCATTAAATATAATTAACATGATATTTAAATTTAATTAAATATGAATTAACAGGTCAGCAGTGATTGTGTTAAGGCGATGTCTTAACCTAGTGGAAAAATACGAAGCTTGCAATTTGAGACATTTTTTTGAAAATGTACAATTTCAACTGTGTAAGTCAAAAATAAACTTACAATTGTAAAAAATATAATAAAATGTGAATTTGTTGAATTGGACCCGATCCTTAGACTATAGATACATCTAGACGCCACCTATTGCATTGCTAAATGAAGCTGCGTGCCGTGTGTTTGGTTTGCGAGCAAACGTATGCGTATACAAATGTTTGAGACCATAGACTATTTCGCTAGTGCTCGCACTAGACGCTCAGAATTAAAATATAATTTTTTATTTTTTTACATCATATACATAGTATTTTTAAGCGGTCAAAATGTGCAACCATTAATTAAAGATATCTATAATTTAAGTTATTTAAAAAAAAAACACTAGGACACATGTTACCTAATATATGTTTGTGATATGACACATTAAAAAAAATATAAAATATTTTTAAAATTTTCGATTTAAATATATAGAAATGAATAAGTCGTAAGATACGACACTATCTAATGGAAATATGTTCGCACCGTGACACAAGTACCTAGCAGGGAACATATTGTTTCAATCCAAAATACAACTTCTATAAGTGTCATGTCGTATTCCATTCCACATTACAGGACGTAATGGATGTCCTGTCATATTATCAAATCTCTAAATACGACGTTTTAGACGTCATGTCTGCAAATGTGTTATTTGCAGTGCGTATTTTAGTCTTTAGCATGGTCCTTAAAACCCAAAATAAATCAATTTGTAAATGACCACTTTTGAAAATTACATGCTGATATGAAATAAAAAAGGTATATATAGTACCTACGCAAAAAAATACTATTATTTATAATTTTAGAAAAACAAAGATTTAATTATTGGATTCAAAGGTTTATGATCAAAGATTATCAATATCAATTCAACCCCAGTAAAATCTTCAACAAAAGTTTTACTCTAGAAAATATAAGGAATCATGATACATCAGGTTGAAAAACATATTGAACATGAACTATTATTGACCTTAAAAAAATTAACTTTCAAAAATTTTCAGTAACTTTGGTGAACACAAAATATTCCAATTGTGCATAATATATTCAACCGGCAGGGGGGCTCGAATTGACCAGAGTGCCGTTCCGGTTCGTGAAATCGGTAAAATTATAACTCCGTCTCGTGGAAAAAATAATTTGACCGTCTAGACTATATTACAAAAAATTTAACTCATTTTTATAAAATACACATGAAGTTTAATAACTATGTATCTTCAGAAAATTGTCCAGCGCTCCAGTTTCCTTTTTTTTTTAACTTTTCCATTTCGAGCACTGACCGGCAGATTGGACATATTATTATGTGTTCTACTATCATGGCCCAGAAAAGTGTGGGGTTGACAGGGCTCTAGCTTGGGGCCCGGCTTAGCAGATCGGCCAGCTAAGTGTTTTGATGTAATGCACCGAATACAAAAGCGACTTTATAAAATATTGACTTTTGTTTTGTTCATCCAACTATTCTTTTATAAGGTACATTGCATTATCCTTTTGTGTCATCACTTGAATTAATTTTATCCTTTAAATTATTTAAATTGATTAATTAAATTTAATCTTTAGTAGGAATAAAAATAAAGTTATCTCTGTCCTACGAAAATGAAACAAGCATTATGCACGAACAATAGTGTGTGTAATACACCAATATTAAATAAGCGTCCATGCATAAACCGAGAGCAGTTGTCAGTATTCGACGTATTCTCGAGAAGTGTTTTAAGTTTATCTCGGATTCTTCAATTTCTTTTATTTTGTTAACTGTCAATTCATGGTGGAACTGCATTGTATTGTTGTTTTATTAAATAAAAACAACAATACTCGGATTCTTCCTTACTCAAGATCGGTTACCTACTACTCCTTACGCGTATTTCAGTTCCCATTATTTCTGAGTTCCCTGATTTAATATCATTACTGGAATTTATTCCTCCAAGTTGTCATACACGGGTTTGAAAACCAGTAATGATGTTATTGATGATGGCCTTGCCATCTATGAGATGACACCGAAAATTGAATAGATTAGTAACTATTGTTAGTAAAAAGAAAACATTTTGTGATGTAATTATTGGATTTCTACTTTCAAATAAGCCAGATGTGCCTATACTTGTGCCTAAGCCACAACATTTTGAATGCTTTTTTTGTTTCCTTAAAGCCAAACATGCCTATAATTTTCATCATCTGTTATCTTATAATAATAACAGCCTAGATTTTTTGAATTTAATTGTATTAGTATAAGAATATATCTGTTATGTACGCAAATGAAAATTATAGGACAAATACTATAATTATAGTACGGTTGGCAACACTGGCATGACAGTATATTAGTCCATAGCAGTGGTTCTCACGTGAGATTTAACTGTGGCCGCATAATTGACATTGACAGTTCTATGGAAACGTCTGGTGGCCCACCAAATTTCACTTTTGTTGTAATTGAAAAATTAAAGCTAAATTTTATTTACTAAAAAAATGGATCAATTTATTTATAGACCAGTCCATTTAATAAAAGACATTTGAAAATTTTAGTACATATCTATTTATTTAAAAATAATGCAAATGGAAATTCCTCACTACTCCTTTTTTCCAATGTGAGCCGCACGGCTGCTTCTAAGTTTACATCTGTCAACTGGCTTTGATATTTGTTTTTTATAAATAGCATTACACTGAATGATCTTTCACAGTATACAGTAGTAGGAAAAATTGACAATATTAAATAAAGCAATAATTGTTGCCAATTCTTCGAATTGACTTGATTCTTGGTCAACGTATAACTTCGACCAAAATTTTTCAACCGTGGAAATATTAAAATGGTTTTTAAGTACTTGGTCATGACTCATTTCCAATAATGCATATTTAATGTTAGCCCAGTTAATGAAATTAAATACTGAAAATGATATTGGTGGCCGTAGCTAGCAAAATCCTCTGGTGGCCGCACATGAGAACAACTGGTCTATAACAGTGTTGCCATCTTTTCAAAGTGGAATTATAGTACAGAGCCTCCAAAATTATAGTATTTGGGGGAAAAATATAGTACGTGTTGTCATCTGTTGAAAATGTATAGGTTTTTTGTTTCTCAAAGTTGTTGGTCAAAGTTGGAAACCACTCGTTCATGTCTGATAATATATCAATATTATATTATTCACTTAATTGTGTAAACATACTTTTTTTCTATTTATGTTTAATTATCACACAAGTTATTTGTTAATTTTATTACATTCACTTATTTTAATTCTTATTTAAATAATTTGTAATATTTAAGAACTTTATCGTATAGACTTTAATTAATTTTATATTTAATAATAATGTAATTATTATTTATTACTTCGTTAGTATTTCCAGCTGTCAAAGTGACAGGAACGCATACTCAGCTGTTTACTATTAACAAATAAAATTCATGATGGCCGACATTCCGGAATACAAGATGGCGACCGCTTAAAATGTCACGGAATGTGTTTAACTCCAACACAAAAAAAACATTTAAAATTCCTAACGTTTTGGTGTCAAACGAAGGGAATTCAGAAGGATTTGCACTCGCAGACACCAGGAAATTGAAGATTGCATTGCTGCAGCATGAGCTAGGTCTATATAGGCAGTTTTTCGCGCCATCTTCGTACACCGATTTCTATCGTATATCCCAGCCTAAAATCTAGTACAAACGATTCGAGTGCGTGTAGGGAACTTTAAATGTGAAAAAGGAGAATATCGTGGGTATTCTGCGAAAAAGCACTAAGTCAAAATTTTGCTGTTTTGACTTAATGATGAGGTAATCTTATTAAGAGTACGCTCTATAGTCTACAAAAACACACACAGTCATATCTATAAAACTGGCGAAGATAATTTATGTTATAAGTCAAAAAGACATACATCAATTCAGAGAAAAGGCACTAAAGGGACTTAGTGCATTTGCTTCTCTCATTCTCAGGCTATATTCACAAAATTCTGCATGCGAAACTGCACTTAGTCATACTCAAAGCAATATCGCAGAAAGGAATTTGCCTTTTATATATATAAAACAAGTTAAGACCGTCCAAACTTTCAAGCTCGATTACCTCAAAACTAGTATTTTTGACTTAATGCTTATTCGCAGAATACCCACGATATATACCAAGTAGTTTTCCTGGAAAATTAAAACATTTTCGCGCATTTTCTATTTCTTGATTCTGAAAATCAGGTTGGTTGCAAAAGGCACCTTCTCGTACGAAAAGTCGAAACCCGGCCTTCCTATCTCCATCAGGAGGACCGAGATACAATTTCAGCAATAAATCATAAATTTTAATTGGACTCTGAAATATTCACGGAGGGCGTTTTTTTTTTTTTTGGAACCCCATATCGCCGCCAAAATTCCGATCACGCACTCTATTCTTACAAAACTTAGATTCTATGTACTGCCTGCACCCCTCCAGTACGTAACAGTATCATAATTATGTATTTTGTTATACAGCTACATAGTGGTCACGACATTATCTCTTCAGAATTTTTCTAAGTATAATTTCAACAATTTGTCTAAAGTCACGTTAGCAGCCGTGGTAGCAGTGATTTTTTGCTCTAGGTTTTCAAGCCCCATGACTTGCAGATTTCTGAAGACACTGACTGGAATGCCCTTAATTTATCGTTGAATCCACAGAAAGTACATTCAACAATGTATACAATCTTAATAATATTACAACTTAATATTACGCCCTTCCGTACACACCATTTCGCATTAATTTTTTTTTTCACCTTCGAACTAAATACGATGTAATACAGTCACTTATAAACTATTGTTGCTTCATTTCTTAATACATTTTTTTTTTTTTTTGTATGGGAACTTACGAGTTATCACAAATATCGGGTTTTTTTTTGATAATTCTGCCACATTTGTAACATAATTATTGAATGCATTTTATTATCATTTGGCGTTGATGTTTGAGGATTCCTTCACTTTGTGAAATTTGTATCATTTTTGTTATTGGCAAAAGTTTGTTCTGTTAAATCTTTATTTTGGACTGATTACACTGCGTCTGAGTCCATAGCATTTCACATATTTCAGATTTAATGACAATTTATTGCTCTCCACACTTAACACATGCTATCATGTTTATGGGTGAAAAAAATCATATGACCGGAAGTTCAACTGGTACATTGACGAAATCTGCCTATATTACCTTAATTTGTTTTTGTTAAATTATTAGTTTTCCTTTCAATTATAATAGATTCCTTCATTTGCACTGTTTTATTTTTTCCCCTTTCCTTTAATTTTTAATCTGAAACAAAATTCAATATTCTAAATATTAAATATTAAAATCGAACAGCTGTAAATAGTTGCTTTCAATGTGCATTAAAATACCTATTAAAGTTATAGATAGGAAAATTTATTATACTTAATAAAATATCAATATACCTAACTACTAATCTTTTTGACAACCCTAATGTAGGCAATGTAACCCCAAAACATGATTTAATTTCATGTACTACATTGCCTGGTGGCTTATGTATTAAGATACAACATGAAGTATTGAGAAATCACTCTCCACTCTGGAATATCGAAGTTCGTTAAAATCATAGTAAAATGGTGTGTAGTTGCTCGTTGCTGCGAGCATTAAACCTTTTGTAATATCATACATGAAACAAAAATAAGTACTCTGTGTGCAGTTTTATACAAATAAAATGGACTAGGCAAAGACACCTATGGGAAGGCAAAGTAACCCCATTTCACGGTACCTATAATCAAAGAAATCAGAACTTTGCCCATTGAGGCTCTTTTAAATTTAATGCTATAATTACACTAAAAACACAAAAGATAGCAACACTACAACAGCGTTGCCAAGTCTACTGAAATTTCAGCAGTAACTGATATTTTTTTACAAATATACTGATTTTTTTTTCGAAATTCAAGAAATCTACCGATATTTTGTGTTTTTCATATTTGTAAGTTAACTGATGATTATTTTAATAATAAACTTGAAAAATGATTCATGCACGCCTTTTTATGTATGACGCTTCCAAATGAACTAAGAAAGTATTTTAAACTCTAGAGTACCGTCAAAACTGGTAACATTGCCTAATTTTTTGATAAAAATTTATTTATCGACACATTTTTATATAGTGATGTACATTGGTAAATAGCTAAGTATGAAGTTTGGATGATTGTTTACGTGTTATTGCATTAAAAACTGTTTATTTATACTATTGTCGTGCCATAATGCCATTTTTTTTAAATAGGCTAAATTAATTAACCTTACTTCTGGTAACTTTGCCCATAACTATTTAAAATAAAGCTGATAGTGTGTTATTTTTTCAAATTTATTTACCTACACCTTTTTTTTAAAAAAAGAATTAGGTACAAATTATAGGGAGCATACAAAAACTTTAAATTATATTAGTTTAGCTGAAAATCAAACAATAAAGTTTTCCTATAACAAATAATTATTCTATTTTATATTTTGACGTTTGTTTGAAATTTCAATAGACTCCCCCTGAATCTGTGGTTCTGGCATAATTTTCACAATGTTAAGTATATTAACAACCGCAATATCCTCAGCTCTGGGCCAAAAAAATGTGTCAGAATTGAGACCTCATTCTTAAAAATTTCTGAATTGTTTTTCTGCATCACAGTATGTCATCTTTTTACTTGCGACTAATTCCGTTGCAATACAAAACCTTTCAAAGTTGTAGTTTTTGTATGGTCTCGCTCCTAGTTTTCTGCGCTCTCTTTTCATCTTATTTACAGCTGGCGTTATGACTTCCATTCTGAAAATAATGCATAATTTAATAAAGTAAATAATAAAATCCAATTCTTTGCAAACACATTCACATACATTGGCTAACCAATCTACATTATTGCACTTCTACTTAAATGTATATATTATATAGTTGGCATCAACAAGGAAGGTTTTTTGATAACCCTACCATGATTTTTCGGCGGGAAAAGTCGCCCGGTATAGTGCTTTGGAACTGTTGGTAAGATTGGCCAAGAAGAAAATATAGGCATAGAAAATATAATATATTTGAAAATGCGGGTAAAATCACCTTTTTGTTAGACTCTTCTGGGTATAGTTACCATGGAAGGGCAATGTTAACAGGTTTGGCGGTACTCAAAAGTGCCATTTTACCAAAGAGATTGGACAGTCTAATCTCTTTGCATTTTACCCACTGAATTTCGTCTCTGTTCTGGCAGAAAACACTAATTCGAGAATACTAGTTTCGAGTAAATTGACTTTGAAGTTTTTAAAATGTTTGAAATGGTCTATCATGTGAGTTTATTAGGTAATCGTAAAAATGATGACTTTAAAATAAAGACTGTTTATTTATTAAGAATGTTAATGTTTTAAAAAAAGTAAAATTTTCTTTTTTTATGTTTATTTTCTTATTTGTTTAGAAAAAAACGAATTAGTGTTTTTTGCCAGAACACATTTTGTCTTTTTAAGCGGTACTGATTAAACTAAGTGTTATTTAGTGTTTTCTGCCAGGAGAAAAATGCAGAATATTCTCAAGGCATTGTCATAGTTTTAGGGAAAAATTTTAGTACGTAAAATTATCTAGGTATTTTTATAAAAAAAATGAGATAGATACGTACTGCAATAGTATATTCTTATAGAGCGTAGAGATTATAAGTAGGTACATGTGTAAATAGTGACTTGTAGAAGACATATTAATTAAGGGAATTTCAGAGTAACTATCATTGGTGGAAAAGTTGCATCGTTAGAGTCATCATCATCAGTCTGAATCAATACACTGCTGGATGAAGCCCTCTCCAAGCTGATTCCACTTCTCTCTGTCCTGTGCGTTGCGTTGCCACATACTTCCGCAGTACTTAACCATTTCATTGATCCAGCGGCCTCTAGGTCTATTTTGCGGACATTTTGTACCTCTTGGGTACCACTGGATGATGACTACATTTGTCCATCAGTTGTCCCTTTTTCGAGCTATGTATCCATCCCATTTCCATTTGTGGTTTTTAGAGAACACTATTACATCGCAAACCCTTGTCTGTTCTCTTATACAATCATTCCGCTTTTTGGTCATTTCGCGTTATGCCCAGCATGCACCTCTCTATACCACGCTATGCTACTATAAGTTTCTGGGTCTTTCCTTTACTTAGGGTCCATGTTTCACACGCACTTGTAATTACGGGAAGCACACACTGGTTTAACATTTTGCGCTTAAGGCGCGGGTCATTTTTGAAGACATTATTCAGACGGTCAAAAGTTTTTCAGCCCAGCCTCACTTGGCGAACAATTTCATCGAAAATACATCCACCTACAGACACCTTGTTGTCCCAGAAAATATCAATTGAGTTACTGCATATGCAGTGACGTTCCAAGACAAAATGCCGCCCCTAAGCAGTGCCGAAATGCCGCCTCATTTTTTTATACCTACCGTATTTTTTATCATCCTTTCATGACACCAATATCTAAGAAATGTGTTGTATGGATACATTACTAACAATACCTATACCACTAAATCTAATTTAAATACATCTCTACTTCAATAGACAAAAAATATTGTGAGTCCACGGTTTCAGATACATTTTAAAATATACGTAACAACTTCCAAAGCTCGCGAATGACTGGCCAAAATATTTGGAATTTTTTAAAATTAGGGTGTGTAAGTATGTAGGTACCTACCTATAATTCAAATGCAATTCGCTAATCTGCGCATGTGCGCAAGGACATGACGTCCAAGGACAACGGAAGTAAACTAGGCATCGCGAGACATCGCGAACCCGGCAAAAAATTACAGTCCTATTAAACCTTTTTAGTAATTATGAATACACTTTGTTTCCAACCAGTGAGCTGATTTTTTTTAAGGAAAGATATTTCCGTTATAACTAAGTTTAGGTAGCTATTTCTATATGTACCTAATGATTCTTATCGATTGTCCGCTCTTCGGGTAACTGCCGCCCCCAAGCGACGCTCAATCTGCCTACCCCCACGGGACGTCACTGTGCATATGGCTCTTGCAGACGAATCATAAAATAAATTGCATCTCTCATAATTATTACGAAAAAGTGTTTCAGCAGTGGCTTAATATAAAATCAACCATGTGCATGTAGTCAAGTTACGTGGTGATTCGTGAAAGGCATGACCACTTCTACGACTGGAAACATGACTCCTGGTTTCCTATTGCCTCGGGTAGATATATCACAAATGAAACAATTGCGTCTTTCATGTTAGAAGAGTCAAGTGAGCTTTGTTAGTAGAAGCACATATTAAATTCGTAGTTAATTTTAACACGAAGTTGGGTGTACAGAGGGGTGGAGCCCATATGAGTCACGACCTTCGGCCATGAGGTTCCTACTATGAAGAAGAAGAATGATGCTAACACCAAAGTAACCAATACACTGGCTGGATACAATGGCACCATGCCTATATTCTTGACAATGGCCAGCGTTAAATAATATACAAAGTCATACTGCATCTCTCATATACATACGAAACTAAGATGCTCACACAGTGTAATTGTAGTTCCAAGTTAAGTAGCGAGGAGTTGGGTTCACGACTACTTTCGATGCTGCTACCGTGACTTTTCGTGTATTACTTGCTATCGTCTTAGGTAGACGAATTACAACATAGACCGTGTAGGTATATCATATTGTGCAGGTGAATCAGAGGTGCGTTCGCGGTGCCCATCGAGGATGTGAGGAGTGAGAGCCACGTCGACTCCTTGGCATAGTGCTATATCTGTACTATCGTCTCAGGTAGACAAATTGCAAAACAAACTTTATATGATTCCGACGAATCCGATGTACGCGCGGGATTCTCATCAAGTACCAAGTTACGGAGGTGAGGATTGGGAGTCACGACCACTTCCCGACCTGGTACCATAACCTTTCGTGTATACTATCATTTCAAGTAGACAAATCACAAAAGTATGTCTCTATGATTATGTATACGGTTTGTTAGGTAACGCACCTGGACTACATGTAAATAATCTTTTTAATGTATTTTATACATCAGTGGCTTGTTGTCGATTTTGATTATAAAATAATAAATGTATAAATAAAAGGACTATGATGATTAAAAGCAATATTTATAATTGCTAATCAGGCTCTGTCAATCTCTCAGATCATAATATTGTTGTAGAATTGTAGAGAATATAGACACTAAGTCGCTTGCCAGTATAAGGTGAAAAGCAAAAATGGTTCTGGCAGAAAACACTAACTCAATTAGTTGTTATTTCCAGGCAACATTTCGTAATTTTTCATTTAGTGCGTTTGCAGAAAACTGTTTTTAGGTAAATGTATATTTTATAAAAATTAGTGTGTTTTTCCAGACGATAAAGTTTGAAATAAGGAACATTTTGGTATAACTAACTCAATATGTCATTTTTTCGAATTAGTGTCTTCTGCCAGAACAGTGACGATTTATTCATC
The DNA here is from genome assembly GCF_057557595.1 of Rhyacophila brunnea. Taxonomy (NCBI): domain Eukaryota; kingdom Metazoa; phylum Arthropoda; class Insecta; order Trichoptera; family Rhyacophilidae; genus Rhyacophila; species Rhyacophila brunnea. Next base: position 41,520,936 of record NW_028232751.1, read on the forward strand.
ATTGTTTAAAAAATAATTTTATTTATTAGATATTGTTTTATAAATTATAACTACATTTATTATAATCTCTGACATTATCAACAAATAAAATTGAACGAAGTTAAACAATAATAATTATAACAAGAGGCAATAATCAAATGTTTACAAAGGGCTCATGTCTAGGTAGTGAATAGTTTTATTATTGTTATTTTTCATATTATTATACGAGCATAATAAATATTATGAAGTGCATGAACGTCGATATCTGCACAAATTAAGTTCCCTCCATATTTTAAAAGCATATCAGCTAATAGGTATATCACATTTTCTAAAATCTGTTTTTTTTTTGTCAAAATCTACTGAAATTTTAAATTTTGACTTGGCAACACTGTTAAGTCCACACCATTTCTATAATAATTATTATCTATGGCGTAAACGTCAAAGTGCTTCAGCTCACGGCTGTCGATCGTATTCGTAAGTTGTTTGGTCTTTCAAGTATTGTGATATTCGCTATTATTAGATTTATTTAAATTGCCTGATTATTTTTGATTAAATACAAACGGGTTGGACCATGGCGTCTTTAAGTTGTACTCATGCAATCGTTTCTCGAGTGCCCTTATCTCTGCGTTCCCGCGGCCAAATCGAGCTCGACGAAGCCCGCCGACAGCATGAAGCGTTGGTCAGATTACTCCGAGAATTGAACATAGATGTTGTAGAATTACCAGCCGACGAGGCGCAGCCCGAAGGTGTGTTTGTGGAAGATGCAGCGATCGTTTGCAATGGCACAGCTCTTATTACCAAGCCCAGTCAACCTCACAGACAAAAAGAGGTGAGTTACCCATTTCGAACCTGACTATTAAAGTCAAAATATTATCCTCAATAATTGTTTATTTTATATGACCAATGTAAGATTTTTTCCGTCTCATACCTATAAGCATAGAATATTGTAATCTATATTGATACCTCAAAGGCACAATGAGATATTTCAGAAAAAATCGTTTTGAGATATTTAGCTTTAAGATAAATGGAATAGTTCGTTAACTACTAGCAAAACTGCTAAGATACGGAACTAACTTGGAATAATGATTGGTGAGAGAATATCTCAATATTACATTTAATATAAGTAGCTCATCTTTAGATATCCAACTGCATTTCTATCTGAAAAAGTCTCAAATTTAATCATCTCAAGGCTGACAGGGCTAGCCTGGGGGCCCGGCGAGACGGGTCTACCTGATAAGTGAGTTGTGTAAACACACGTCACACATTTGCCCTAATGGGAAAAAAGTCACCTGCGGCGCTATTTTATTTGTAGAGTCTTAACATCTTCAAATGTCTAGTTGTGTGATGCAATTTTTGATTACTGTATGTCAATATTCTACAACTCCATAATTCAAGTGGATTTATTCAATAATACAAAAAAAAACGCTAAAAATACACCTAATACTTACCCTAACTTTTACCTGAAACAACATTTAGAAAACGATTCTGTAAATAATCCCACTGCCTTTAAATCTAGTGATGGGTAGGGGGGCCTGCCAAAGATCCTGGCCTGGCCTGTGGGGGCCATGGATGTAAATAATAGTAAAACTAACTAATCAGCTGAGAAATGTCAACTTTCTATCTGTTTACATACTTAAATAATATTATTTTAAGTATTATTTTTAGTACGTACTCAATCCTTTTTTTATTATTTTTCACTAATATTTGTATTTAGATAAGTAAAAAAACCTGAACATTGGTTTCATTTTGCTATTAAAATCATCTATTTTATTTATTTTCTTAATGCTTCTTTTTTTTACGTATCTCTAAAGAGTTACCGTTGAGAAACTCTTGATTAAGCTATCTTTCATCTATTTAATTAACATTGTTCCTTATATATAATATCTATTTTAATAGTTTTATTATGGAACACCATTTACTCCAAAACTACTATGCCGTTACGGTATTTAGCAGGTTTTTTTACTAGGATTGGCTAATAACCATTCGCTCAACCCATTTTGTCCCATGTCCCAGATTCAAACACTCATTCTTCTATGACACCGGTTGTTCCATTCTTTGTATTTTGCCGCATATGCAGGATCGGTCATCAGAATTTCACCATATTGTCTCAAACAAGCCTATAAGTACAACGATTTATAATTTTTTAAAAATAAATTTTAATAAATGTTAATTCCACATGCCATGGGATTCGCACACATCAGATATTCAACAAAAATCTAACATTCTAACCTTTACTGGACAAAATGTAATAGTATTTGTCTAAATAATTGAGCATGTCCTATATGAGGCTTTTGGAGACAGGCAACAAAGTATCTGGACTAGGCTTGCAATAGATATTGAAGGTAGTTTGACATTTAATTGGAAATATGTAAGTTTTAAATTCTAAGCAGGTGATTACATTTTTTTTGGTTTTTCAGACGTATAAACGATTCACTCACAATTTTATTGTAGATAATTTGTCTTGTCATTTTGAATACTTTTTATTAACCTGAATGTGTCAACCAATCAAGCCGGGCCATTGAAGTCAGTCATGGGATAATCATTTTTTTTATTAGACTGATTGATAATGTGATAATATATATACTCACTTATTGCCTCTACATTATATAGAATCACAGCAATTCTAAATCCATTTGAAGGTTTAATATGTATAAAGGAATGTTGCGTGAGTTTATTTTTAACACAAATCAATTGATTAGTTTGCCACACCCAAGCCATTTATAGACTCTGAAAACTGTTTCTGTATTCAGATCTGACCAGCAGTCCTTAGCCATTTGAGGTGTAACCCAAATTAAGCTTGTGATGTGTAAACAATGATAAACTTGAATTAAACAATACTTATTGTTGATACTAAACATTATTAATGTTCAGTTAATTGTGTATATTCCAAATAATGAAGAAAATATACTAAAAATTAAATAAACTATCTAGGTTTTTCAAATTTTAGGGACCTTGGCATTTCAAGGAATAAATAGATATGTTTAGTAGTTAGACCTAGACCATTATGTTTTCCATCTTGTTCATTGGGATTGCATTTACTTTGTAGAATTTCATTTTACAACCTAACATGTTAATTAGGTATATTAAATTCCACATTAGTTTTTTTTTAGTTGATACCTATTTGGATTGTCGACATCACCTGTATTTTCTGTAGTCACTATCCTCAATAATGAGGCAGAGGATATAAAGAGAGGTTTTGGATGTAAAAGTCTCTGCTCTATTCCACGAAACACCTACGGCCTTACCAATTGTTATCTGACCTTCATAATTGTTAATATATTTATGCAGGGTGTTTGTAAAACTTTTTTTGTAAATTAATGTTTCTGTAAATATTACGCAAAAACCATTAATTATTATTTAATTTAATGCATTGCATTTTATTCTTTGTTATTTTCGTGTTTCTCATTGTTGAGAATCATGACTTCTTTTAAATGTTATATTTCTCCATCGGTCCCTGTATTCCGCTGTCCACATTGCTGAGGGTATTGAAAACCCTTTGTCGTACCTTTAAGTACGTGCCTCTTCCGCTTCGACCTTCAATGTTTACCCTGATGATAGACCTCTTTATCGTTTTCTCTTCTGGCTATGTGACAGAAGAATCACATAACTCTGGAGACATTTTAAAGAGCATGTGAGTCACTTTTATTTCTTCCAAAACAGACATATTTGTCTTTGCCATCCATCAAATCGTCATCTCATGGACATTAATCTTATTTTTTTTGTAAAACGAGAGACTTGATCCAGGCAAACTTTGTTCCATTTTGATAGTGTCACTATTGTATTTTACCATAATTTCTTGAAGCTGGTCATTCTCTCTTTGCTTACTTTGCGTAGCCTACTTTTGTGATTATTTTCCTCTTCACAACTTCTGGTATTTGTAATGCAAAAGCCAAATTGCCTGCCTCAAACTGGTTTCAAAATAGACATTTTTCGTGATGAAAGTACTAGTGCATGTAGCTCCACGCCGATGGACTTCTGTACAACATCACGCCAATGTTGCTAACTAAATAAGCCAAAAATACTATAATTTCAATGGATTCAAAACAAAAATATTCTGTGTAATGTAGTTTTTTTTAAATTATTATAATTTCTACATCTTTGTATTAAAATCAGCATTATAAAAATATGACAACACTGCTTCCGTGAAAAATTTAAAACTCTTTTACGTAGTCTGTAACACACTTTTAACCTAAAGCATGCTCAAAACTACTCGGTGTTAAACCAGAATTCAAAAATGTAGTAGAAGATGAAGTGACCAAATGTAGACATTGCTTATTAATAATATATAACTTATATATTATAAATGATTAATTAATCTCAAGATTATTTTTATATTAGTTTAGAAGTACATATTTTTAAATTTACATGGTGAATGCCTTTGTAAACATCCTGTGTAGAATGGTGAGTCGATGACCTGCAATAATCCTTTAATGTTGTTTTGCATTGGCAACATTTGATAACAACAATTATTAACTCTTGTATTTACTGTATCCTATTTTTAAAAAATATTCAGGTGTAATTTGAAATAAGTATATAATATATATGAGGCGCCTAATTCCAAAAAGCGATAAGTCCACATTTGGTCAAAATCGAGAAAAAAATATGCACGTATTCTTTGTATAATTTTATACAATATGTATTGATCTATAAATTCCAAAACACGACATAACCCTATGAAAAAAAATATTATTTAAAGCTTGCTTGATTTCGCGCATGTTTAAGTCAACCAATAAGGGAACGCTCAATATTGAAAAGGGCGTCTCCCATGCTGTAGCATCTGGTAAACTCATGACAGTGCCACAGAAATATGTGCCTTATGCGGAGTAAATTAAAAAGTGAGATACAAATAGCGCTACGTCCAATTTTACTTTGCCTATATTTATTAAATTTAAGAGTTTATTGGCTGAAACAAATTGCTATTTGGTTCCAATTTCGACATAGAATACAACGGAAAAAATAATCTCATGTTAAAACAAATAATTGAAGCTTGAAACATAAAAACATTGTTTCCCGAAAATATTGAATTGTGGACTTGTCGCTTTTTGTAATTAGATGCCTCATATAATAGTAAACAGTAATAATTATTATATTCTATGTATGTATGCATGTATGTCCCTGTAAGGCCATTCAATCGTTGACCTCCACACGTAATTTGTATGACCGATGATATAAGTTTCAATTATTGTAGTAAATTGTGAATCCTGGTGATTAGTTGACCCTGTGAACTTAATTGCGTATTTAACACGTTCGGGGACAGTTCAGAATTTGAGGTGCCACTGGTGTTGGCACCTATTGTTACTTTGTTATTTTTTGAGATATTTTACTTTCGATGTCGAGAGACTCGAGACTCGATTAGTCATGTCATTGCAATTGCAGCATGTAGTAAAACAAATGCTATGTTACTACTAGCCGCTTGATATTTGACAGCTCGCGGGGAACTATAAATTAAGGTGTCAGCCGTGACATAAGTATTTTTCAAAACAATTAGATCTTGCATTCAATTCTCAATATGTAAAATTGACATACTCTATCCTACTTCATCTTACAACCAATTTATGATAAACGTATTTTCATTATAAAAAGTTCCCGCAATAAAAACTTTATTAGGATTCAGGGTAAGAAAGAATAATGCAAATGGAAGTATTTTATTTTTAATAGCAATACAAAAACCACAATATTTTGAAAAATTAAATACAAATCAGTCAATAAAATGGGTAAATCTTGGAATAAAAAATATGGTCTTGTTTTTACATATTGTTCATAATAATATATAAAATAACATAGTACCTATTATTGTTTAGATAAAACTGTTAAATACAAAACAAACACTAATGTTTTAAAACATAATTACACAGTTAATTACACACCAAAAAAGAAGTTTAGTATATTACCTATTTACACAAATGTATTTTGAAAATATTTTATGAAATAAAAATATAACATGGGTTCGTTTTTTGACATATTGTTTATAAAATTACTTGTTTATATAAACCTATTAGACACAAAATACAGGTATGTTGAAAATTTGATTATATAGATAATTACAATATTTTATCTATTTTGCATATTATATTACTATTCATACAAAAAAAAAAAAATTATAACATTACAAAATTGCTACATACACTCCATTACATACTTCATTTAAACACAATTTTTTGTTTTACCTATTCTTAAAAATATATTTAATTCTGAAATGAAATATAAATCTATGTACATAATGAATGTCATTAACTACCACTAACAGAGTTTTTACTTTGAAAAACACATTGAATATTTGTGTGTGCATTTTTCACAATAAACAACCATTTTTGACGTTTATTGTAAAAGTTGTGAATTGTTATTATAAAAGATGTTTTAGGAAAAACTATCAATATATAAATTGATAGTATGCATATATTGTTCCGAAATGCTGTTACTCCTTTGTATTCTTCCATTAATACACACTTTTTTAGCCAAATAACGTAGAATAATACAACACTCATTTATCCGGCACCCGCCATGTTTTTGTACGACACGATTGTGAAGCTAGCAGCTTCCAGTAATACCAACTGTCTTTTCTACGTGTCGTATTTTTTCGTACGTAAATGATCGGATGTTCCCTTTTAGTCTTCAATCTCTTTGAACTGGATTCAGTAAAGAAGTTTCAAAAGGTAATAATATAGTAACTAATGTTTGGTGAGAAATAGGGTATCCTATAATTATATGATTAATCAAATGTTGTAATTGTAAATTTGTGATTCAGGTGGATACTGTCCGAGAGATTCTCAAGATTGAAATGGATCTACCCATAATTGAAGTGGAGGACAAAAATGCCATACTCGAAGGAGGGGATGTCCTTTTTACAGGTTTGGATGTATGACTATTTTTGTGTCAAATCTGTCCGCATCAGATATTCTTTCATTGGCAAGTAGCTAATTATTATTATAAATATACAGAATCTCTTCTAATTAATAATGTCAAATAGAAACATACAAAGTGTCAAATACAAATCGTCACCTCAATACTACAACTAGATAACTTGATTTTCACTGTTTTTGAGATGGCAATTTAATATTATTCTACATTTCCTTCTCTATAAAATGATAAGAAGTAAGAACGCGACAATAAATCTGAACCCATAAAGGACAAATCGATACCCAATTTATATAGGGAAACAACTCATAATTTCAAGGTTGATAATGCCATTCGATGTAGAAAGGTCTTTTCTTTATAATTCAACAGAAAAGATAATAAGAATATCGTCAACGGGTCATAAAATCAAAAAACCCTTTCTGGGATTAATCATTAATTCAATTGTAAATGGGAATATCTGGGTTGATCATTTGTTAAACTGTAAAATTTCACTGTGCATTGTTAAGTTCATTTGAACTAAATAAAAAATAAACACATTTACCTAAAAAAATCAAGGCATTAACATTATCTTAGAACAAGGTATTTTGTATTGTTTTTGCTATAGAAGTTGGGTATCGAAATTACTAGGAGGATAGAGAGCGTTCTCCAATGAGCCCGAAATGTCTGAGAAAGAAGGAGGAAGAATACGCAGTGACAACACAAAAATCTATTACAATGAAAAATAAATATTACCTGCTATGGACACTTCATACATAGCCCGTAGTATAAAGTCTTAACCATTTTGGAAAGAAAAAAGAGGGTAGGAAATGCTTATACTCGCTATGCACAATGACAATGGGCTGGAATCAAGTCGGTTGTGGTTTTTTTAATTCATTAGTTTTTTTTTTTCAAATGAAAATTTAAGATTTGGGAAACATTTCACAGCACTCCAACAGCAAACATTGATTGTATTAATAATGCAATTGTGCGTAAATTTGGGAAACTATATGTACAATAGATAAATCTGTAAGTTTAGATGGGTTATCACGGATTGTCACAACCAAAATTATATAAAACATGACAAATTATAAAGTGTAATCAAAAGTATTAATGTAATTTAGTCGTCTATGAATGCTCTTAAGCAGAGCGTGGACCACTATTTGATTTATTTAAATTTAATAGGAATAGGTACTTATTTACATCCATCTGTTAAGGGGGGACATGCTCAGCGTATGTCAAAATGGAGCTTTTATGCTATGTTCAAAGCATGATCCTTAAAGTGCGGCAACAAGTCGCGCGACAACTCGTTAAATTTTACGATAATTATCATAATTGCTTGAGAAATTTTACGATAATTATCATGCTTATCGTAAAATTTAACAAGTTGTCGCGCGACTTGTTTTCGGTGTGGACCCGGCATTACATTCCTTAAACGTTGTAGATAATCTATTTACATAATTTTGAAGCCTTATCCTTTGCTTATTTTAAACATTTGATGACTGCATAAAGTATTTTTATTACATAAAATAGTATTCTTTTTAAACCTCTCACTCTAATGTTTTATGCGCATCTTATACATACCATATTTTCATTATAAACATCTGGCGGTGTAGCTGTAGACATGTTTGCAGAATATAAAAATAAGGAGGTATATGCAGATTTGCAAATTGACCATTATTACAATGCATGTATGTAGTGTTAATTTTTCATTGACATTCATCAGATCTGTATGTATATGAAAAAATATATACTTAGCCAAACCTACACATGTAAGGGAAATCGTTGTCTTGAGGGTCCTTTCATTTTTAACACATTTCATTCAAATCTATATACAGTAAATTATAAATATATTCTGTGGTAAATATATTCCCCTGTTTTAATCATGTCTAACTTCAATTATTTTTTATGCTTTTCAGGGCGGGAGTTTTTCATCGGTCTGTCAAAGTGGAGTAACGAAGCCGGTGCTCGGGCAGTTGCCGAAGCATTTCCTGAGTATCCCTGCACTCCCATCAAGGTAATGCAAGAACCGGTAGAAGGAGTTGGCCCCAACATTCTTGACAGGGAATACCTAATTTGGCTAGAAAAGGTGGAAAGATTAAGTTTTACTGGCAGTTTGGATAATGGCACGCAATGCCGGCTGCTTTTCGCACGCTATCAATATCAAAGATTATTAATTAAGAATCTCATCAGCAGTGGGGCATGTGTAGTAGTTTGCGATACAAAATTTTGAGTTCTAGATCCGCCCAAAATCACAACACCACAATTCAACTTTTACTGATTAAACACCGGAAGGTTGCTAAAATTCCTTTTATGTGTCTTGTTTCATATAAATTACAATCATTTTCAGAATGTAAAGATGACCTTGGCTACTGCTTGATTTAGGGCGTTTCAGCCCCAAATTTATACTATAAACCACCTGCTGCTAAAATTTTGTTTTGTATTTTTACAATAATTGGACTGCACTTTGTATTAACAGATTAAGAAATATACGAACAAAAAAAAAATATTAGGAAAAATCTAAATAATACAAATCATTTTAACATACACAAACATTATTTTATCAATGTGTCTTCAAGATGGTTTTAAATTAAATATCATTTTGTTGGTTGCATACATATGCAATTTGAAAGGCAATTGTTTTACAGTATAATACAAAGATCCTGATGTTATATAAAACTAATTAGTCATGAACTATATGCATAGTTCACAGTACCTATAGCAAATCAATAAATAACGCGCTGTCATTTATAAGTAAAAATGATTTTTAATTGAATAATATAAATGCTTGAAGTATGAAAAATATAATAATTGTATGAACATAAATCAGTAGTATAAACTTTTAATAATTCAATGGTTTCTTGATCAATAAACGCACACACTGCAGATACTCATCAGTCCACGTGTCTTACTGTGTAGAGAGTGCCTTTAGTTTTGTGAAGATGTTGCTTGATCTATAGATGCATAATGCTGTCAAATTGTTATTATCACTTAAGCTTTTTGAAACTTCTTATACCATTTGCGTTCAAATTAAATATAGATTTATGATAATGTCAATCAATTTATTTTAATGAAAGTATTTGTGAGAATTTATATATTTAATTTGTTTACTTGCAATGAAACCTTATTATTGTCGTTATTACTCTTTGTGAATGGCAATATAATATTTGATGATAGCTTTGTTCCTGCTAGAAATCACATACTGGTTTGAGGCAATATGCTATTTTTGTGCTCTTCCGCAAATCCAAAATAGTTTGATGATTATTTGAAAATTACCAGCAGGAACATGTAATGGATGATAGTATTGTAATGAATAGGCTTAGGATTTTTAGGTATTTAAATTTTTTTTTTGAGTGGTTCCACAACAAAATATCTATCTGTTTCAGACAATTTTGAAACATTTAAGCCGTATTTGTCAACACCTATTTTTTAAATATTTTTGGATAATTACATATTTTTACATATTTTAGGTTTAAGCACACATTTTCACATAAACACAAAATTAATTAACGCAATAACACTTGTAAATGTAATTTAATGTAAATGTTAGGATCATCTACAAAGTCACTAGTGGAGCAAATTAATATTTTAAACAATACTGCTAACATTAGAAAATGTTCCTGGACCAATTGGAATAAAAATAAGTACAAAATTAAATAGTGTTTTAAATAAAAATACTGGACTTCAAACGCTGGAGAATATTAAAGCCTTTTTCTACTTCGGAAATAGTTTCATTTACATACCCAATAATAACATCTGTAGTAGTGGAAAGAAGTTTTTCCATGTATACAAATTTGCTGGAATCAAATCGTCAAAGATTCACTTTCGAAAATTTGAAGTATTATTTATTGTAATAAAGCGTTTTCTGTTTGTGAATAAATTCTAATTTAAATGTTGAAATATATGTGATTTATTCTAATACTTACTTAAATTTTTAGCACCTATTTTTGTTTTTTAGCACATAATTATTATGAAATTTTAATAACATATTTTCCAATTATATCTACATATTTTAGGTACCTATTATTCATTTATTAACACCTAAAAATCCTAAGCCTAGTAATGTAAGTTTTAATGAACATTGCAAAAAAAAGTGTCAACAAGAAATTTATTGTGTAAAATTGAACACAATAATTAATATACATAACATGTCAATCATCCACCAAGAATTATTACGTATGATCTCACTCGGCATTTTCTAAATTCTGCTTGTCATATTTAAAATCTTTATAATTATTTGCAATATAAATGTTTACCAACTAATTTTACATTTGGGACTGGTTGGACTACTGGATTTCTCGTTGTGTTCCGTTAGGCCAATCTGTCCCTAATTTTGAATCATCTGATAGCAGCTAGAACATTTTAGCATGTACCAGTATGTAATCATTTTGATTGGATTAGTGATTAGGCACTGATGGCAGAAACAAACCACTGTGGAAATGTGTACGATCCACAACTCTAACTGGAACAAACTTGCTAGCTACAAAACACTGCGGTGCTCATGAATCAATTATTATACTGTATACAGTTTTCTTCTTCATTCAAATTGGCTGCTAAGAGCGATTTGGCACTGCTTTGTTTTTCAATATCTTTGTCGTCTTGCTTATATCAATATTACCAACATTGCATTAAGTTGCTTTTTGTGGTCAGGTTTCAGATTCCAAACGATTGAAGAGCTATGTGACCATGGCCGGTCCAGATGTTTTGTGCGTTGGAGCAAGTGAGCAGGCCCAACAAGTTCTACGCCGCATGGAGAGGGAAGCCACATATTCGTATAGCACGTTGACAGTGCCCGAAGATGCCGCTGCAAACTGTCTCTACATCAATGGAACCCTCATCCACCGAGGAATAGAAGAAATACCAGAATCATTTAAGGTATATTACACGTTTTTTTCAAGATAATCTCCCCATTTTTTGAAAATTTTTAGTTTCTTATATTAATAGAGATTTTTAATTAAGTTAAACTTACTGAAATGATTGATTTTCTTATTGTTGCGCATGCGATTGTTCTGGCGCCTATACACATGCATGGATTTACTGGCAACGATAGTGTGTATTTTAAACTATTATGACAATAACTGTTCAGGAAGCACTGACTGTCTCTCCAATCTCATTCTTCAAGAGTAAGCTAGACGCGATGTTGTTGTTTTATGGTCGTAAAAATCGGTTTACTCAAAATGACTATTTAAGTGGTGCAGTTCGTTTTTTTAACGGCAGGGTCGCCACTATTGTTCTACTGAGTAGACGCAAATCAAAAAAATCCCAACTGTCACATGACAATTTAGAGGCTTCTGAACTTTTTATTCATGCATGTAATTGCATCTGCAGGATAATACATGTATGTTTACACCTACATTTTCTTGTTATGGCCGCGATATATGACGTACCGTCAGCAGTAAATCCATGCACATGTAAATGGGGTATTACACTATATTATCTACCACACATAAAAACTAGAAGAGCAACTTATATAAAACTATGGTAAAGTGCGACATGCTTAGGAAGAATGATTGCGATGGCGCTCGTGGTATTGAAGTATTGCAAGAATTTTTATTCTTCAAACTGCCACAATTATTCATAAACTGACATTTCTAGTAAATATGTGGCCCGATAGGAAAATATTGGCACGGGGCCGTTAATACCTACTAGGAATGACTTTTGCTGTTGAAAAATACAAAGATTTTAGAAAAAAAAATCTAGATTTCTTTATGAAAGTAGGGGGTGGCAGTTATTTTTTTCATGTCATTCCTTTTTTGTTTCTTATGGGGTTTAATCAATCCAATCAGTATAAGACCAGACCTGAGCAACTGACTCTTAGTTTAACCCCAAGTTCGTTTATTGTAGGTGTACCCGATCTGTACATTAATTTTAATAGTGTCACACACCATTCTGTTTGTTTAATTTGATTTAAATTTTTTAAACTGCCGTGTATTATAATTTTAAAATGAATGTTGAATGTAGATTAATTATGAGATATTTTTATATGAATGAAATCTATTTAAATATTGAATCATGCCACCTCTATCGATAATATTGGCCAGCCTATAATGCATTGACCGATCAGGTGACCTAAACATTGGTCACATACATGATAATGATTTTTTAAATCTTTTTTTTCATGTACTAATTTAAAACTTATGGTTTCTGTAATTTATATTTTGTAATTACAATCAAAGGTGTGAAATTATATGTTACCGTGCTAGCTTCCTGCTGCTATACTAGGCGTTGCGCATTTGATGAATTTCTCATTCTACATTAAATTACAATAATTTATGTATCAGCAATATATTATTATGAGAGGTAGGCTTAAAATAAGATGCAATTACTTCAATATTTCTTTTTAAACTTTTGATATTTCATTTGACATGACTTGAAAAAAACTTTTGAACATTTTCATAACTGAATGAAAATTCAAAAAATTATAAGTTACTCTTCATAAAAATGTATTATCTTTCTTTCAGTGGATTCATATTTTGTTTTATCAATTAAACGTTTTCCATGCGAAAAAGTGTGTCGTCACTCTCGACACCCTGTGATCCATCTTAAATAATGAACATTAAAACACAAAAATACCGATCATTGCATGTGTATGTGTGCGAATATAATATTATGTGGCATAGGTTTTGAATGAGATGCATCTCTGGTAATGGCATTTAAGGTGAATACGCCGTCTACCAGAGGTACCTAGTGGAAAAATACAATGCTTGCAATTTGAGATTATTTTTTGATAATTCACATTTTTAACCTGCGACATTTTAACATGAAAAATTCTCATGTTTAAAGAGGTACTTGGTAATGGTTTTTTTACACCGCATTAGGGCATCTATTGAAAATCTCTGGTATTAAATGTGTTTAGAAACAAGTTCGTTAAAAGGGTTCATATATTGAATAGCAGGGATTCTTACCAATCAGTATAAAATATTGGATTTTAAAAATATCATATAAAAAAATAGTACTGTATTTTAAATATTTTTTTAATTTTCAGTTTGTGACATCTGTTGATTGATATTTAGTCCAATATTTAGTAAAACAGTTCACTGCACAGAAAAAAAAATTAAGTATTCATGTTTCCCACTGCACTTCAAATCCACTTTGGAATGCACTTTGGAATTAATGCCAGCAAGGTTATTGGCCTTTTTTTTATAAGCGTTAAGAATGAACATCTGTTAAATTATTTACAAACCTTGGAAACGATTTTTATACAGAGAACAGTTTTATTACAGATAATCATATTTTGAAGTATCGGAACAACATCGTAACTTTTGATACTTCGGAATAATTTCGCGAAATTACACATATTGCTCGAAATGCGAAAATTACGGCATTTGTCAATAATTTTCAGATATTTTATGGGTTATCATATGAAAATACATTACGCTTTATAATACAAGCAGCTTTTTTAAATCTTTAGGATGTGCGTAATTGGTTTTTTATTTACCACTAAGCTTAAAATTCTGAAGAAAAATAAACAAAGGTTTTCATTTATTGAGCTTTGAATATTTTTGTTTTCTTTTCTGTCTTTTTAATTATATTAAAGTGTCCTTTTTTTATTTATATTTAAAAAAAAATCAAATGATTTTAACATACACTTTTTGGATTATTACCGTTTGATTATTGGATAAAACGCCGGCCTATAGACTCGAGGGTCCCAGGTTCGAATCCTGGGTCTGGCAAGTACGCATATTGTTTTTCAATGTGTGTATGCGTCAGAGTATGGACCTAATAGGTTGAGCAAGTGGCTGACATCCATTTCTCGTAAAAATAAAATCTGTTAATACAAACCTCTGTGGAGGTCCATATGATCCTATTAGGATCGGACATGGTCGAAAGAAGAAAAGAAAGACTTCACCGTAACACAGCTAAATTTTATATAAATATTGTTAGGTACCTATAACGTTATTTTGAACAATGTTCCTTATTTTCGCCTGTTTAGAGCGTTTTTATACGAAGGATTAAGCACGAGTGTCTTCATGTCAAAGGTTACATTATATTTATTTTAATTTTATGAAATGCATTGGCAAACTCTATTATGCTATACTGATTTTTGAAAATGGCGAATTTTATTAATTTAAAATGTTTGAATTTTATTCATTGTAAATGATTTTTATATTTGTAAGTACTTGTCTATGCTTATAATAGCGGTTTAGCCATGGTTGTCTATTCGCAAAAAGTGGCGTTTCGATGGGTTCAGGTATAGAAATTGATGACATTTCTATAATCTGACGTTTATTCGCGGTAGGCTTTCAGTACATAAAGCCAATTATGGGAGAGGTGCAGTATATTATATACGTCTTTTATTTATGGGCGCAGGCGGCCGTCATGACAAGTCACAGCATATTAATTTGCAAATGCACGTTGATATACCTTGCTTACGCGGCCAACGTCATTTCCACGGGTTCTCAATTTCACTACATCCCAAAAGAAGTATAACTTCAAAAAACACAAATAATTTTGTATATTATACAATCTCCGCGGAGATATCCTATAAGCAAAGGAGTCTGTCAAGATGATACAATCTCACCTAAACTATTTAGAGCAACTTGACTGGAATGACAAAGGGATCCACATAAATGGAGAATACCTGAGTCATCTGCGCTTTGCCGATGACATCGTAATTTTCTCGCAAGACTCAAGACCTCCAAAGCAGAATGTAGGAACTCACTGAAGTCAGCAACAAAGTAGGTTTGAAAATAAATGTAACAAAGACGAAAGTCATGTTCAACTACTTTGCGGAACAAAAAAAGATCCTCATCAATGGCACTCAGCTCGAACAGGTGA
The DNA here is from genome assembly GCF_057557595.1 of Rhyacophila brunnea. Classification (NCBI taxonomy): domain Eukaryota; kingdom Metazoa; phylum Arthropoda; class Insecta; order Trichoptera; family Rhyacophilidae; genus Rhyacophila; species Rhyacophila brunnea. The sequence goes on from NW_028232751.1 coordinate 41,536,524, forward strand.
AAAAGTACATCTATCTTGGACAACAAGTCTCTATAGATGGATGTATATTTGATGAAATTTTTCGCTAGGCTGGAATGCTTTTGGCCGCCTGAATAATGTCTTCAAAAGTGACCTTCCACTGTGCCTAAAGCGCAAAGTGTTCAACCCGTGTGTGCTTCCCGTAATCACATATGCCTGTGAAACATGAACCCTAAGTAAAAGAGAGATCTAGAAACTTAGAGTAGTAGAGTTCATTATAAATGGAGATGGGCTGGACACATAGCTCGAAGAAGAGACAATCGTTGGACAAATTTAGTCATCCAGTGGTATCCAAGAGGTACAAAACGTTCGCAAGGTAAACCTAGAGGCCGCTGGATCGGTGAAACGATAAAGTTCTGCGGAAGTACGTGGCAGTGCAAAGCACAGGACCGAGAGAAGTGGAAGCCGCTTGAAGAGGTCTTCATCCAGCAGTGGATAGATTAAGGCTGATGATGATTATACAATACTTACTTAACACATTTTGCGCGGGCCTCAGTACAAAGGCACAGGTACACGCAGCGGGCGAAAACCAGCGGAAATTGAAATAAAATCGAATTTTACAAAAATCGCTCCATCTTCCAAACTAACAGTTATTTTTTAATGAAATTTGGAATTCACACTCACCATATATTGCTCCTCAGTGCTGTGTTTCTTTAAGAACAAATTGTTTAAAATAACATAAGTACATCGTGCTAATCACATATTTACAGGAAGGTTTCGTAAAAAATATTCCATTCACTATAAATAAATTCCCGCACAAAAATTATTATTCTAATATTTGGATAAAGTATGATATTTATGAAAACACTCACCCCTGTGTAGGGGGACGTCACAAAATGTACACATATAACTAGTCAAACTTTTCTTTTTGTGCACCGAACACACTCGACACTGTCTTTGTGGGTATTTTTTTTTACCATCTGTAACAATTTTTATCATTCGATGCTTCTTCATATCGAGTGATAACCTACCAGGATGATCACTTTAACCCACTCTTCTTGGTAATCGTGATGTAGATGGGGGGCTTCTTCCAAAATTGTATCGGTTTCAACGATATGGTCGGCTATCCAAAATTTGCTTATACTACGCAAAAACTGTTTGTAAGTTAGCCTTTTGGTCGGATTTAATACTTTATAAACTTTAAAAGAATTAAAAAAAGCACAATTTAACAAATACATGACAACTCTCTTTGTCCATTTTTTTGTTCTTCGTATGATCGAGTAGTAAGAGAGATACTGATCCGCACGGTCAACCCCTTTCATATATTTATTATATTCTATAACACATAGCGGTTTCCAAATGTGTAGTCTCATATTCCAATCGATGTTGTGACTCTCTAAAATGGTAGATGGATGTATTGTTGAAATCATTCGAACATCTCTCTTTAATTTCCAGAGTTGTAACAATACATCCTTTCGCCGACGGAAAATACTCTGTCCTGCACTAAGATTGACGTGTTTAAAACATTCTGGGAAGCCTCGGTTTATTCGCATTGTTCCACACATCCTAATTTTATTTTCTAAAAGTGCTTCACTGGTTTTTACACTACAGTATAACCTCGTTTTTACGTGCCCGGAATTCACGTTTTCCCGGCAATTGCGTGTATTTTTTTCAGTCCCGATGTATTTCAGTACATTTAATACCCGCATTTACGTTTTTCTTTCCCGTGATTTACGTCGGAAATATTCAAAATATGCGAGTTACGCGCACTTGATAATGATTGGGTCGTGACATTCGAACGATTTTTCAATAAAAATTTTAATTGAATGTTGTTTTTTAATAAAACGTTATTTTTTTAGAAACATAAAATTTAAATGTTCTTTTTTTCATTACCCCCCTTTTACATTTTCCCTCCAATTAGGTTTTTTTTCTTCAGTCCCTTAAAAAACGTAAAATAGGGGTTATACTGTATTATAATAATTATCCATATAGACATGATGCCACAAATTTAAATACGGACCAAGAAGCAATTGGATGGTGTCTAATAGTGGTCTTCTTGCCCACTGTAAATGATCAGATTACAGATGTATCCCGTAGTGGCTTCACTGACCATGCGCACTAGGATACCGTATTTTATTATCTTAGATGCATTATAGACTTTAAATACAAGTCTTCCCCGCCACGGTATAATACCTTCATCTAAAGAAAGTTCCCTTTGAGGCTTATAAACCGAAGAAAACCTCAGTATTAGGTATGTCATAATTGGCCTAATCTTTTCGAGGCGATCGCTGGAATCCGTAATGATATCGTTATTTGAAAAGTGCCACGATTGCCAAATTTCTCTAAAACGATCACGACTCATTGTTTTAGAATATATTGGTGTTTCTATACTCGGATCAGGTAGACCAATAATCATCTCTTGTGTCTTTTCGAACTTGTCCCATAAGCAAAATTAGTCCGAGGAATTTTTTCATCTCACCAAGATTTACAGGCTTCCATTTGATAGATTTCTTCATTTTCTTGATTCGGGATTCATTTTGTGTGTGGTATCGATTGCTTTCTTCTACCATCATGCTAAGTAAATCAAATAAACTAACTATATCCATCACGTTTTCAGAATTGTTTGGTGCTACGCAAACACCAACGTTACCTAAAAATGGTTCAATATGCGGTGGGTTGTCTATTTCAGACCATTCCATGACTTCCTCTTCCTCCACTTCACTGTCTTCAGAATCACTGATTTGTAACAGTATCACTGGTACCCTTCTCGTGCGAGGGAACTCTTCACTATCGCTGTCGCTATCACTCTCGCTGCCTAATTCTGGTAAATCTTCACCAGAATAGGCAGACAAATTATCGGCAAATATTTCGTCATCGCTTTCATAATTGTCTGAAGCCATTTTTTAAAGATTAAATAAAATATCGATTACTTAAATATATTTCACTTGTAAAAACACACCGTTCTATAGCACCGTATTTCAAGACTGAAAATTGAATACTGATATTCAATATAGATTGTAGTAGATTACAGACATCTAAATAACATTGGTTTCCACTCATGTTATAATTTATTGCTCCGCTCGCATACCAGCGTTATCGCACCGCACAATATCACTTACAACAAGTGCGAAGAATGCATTCCGTCGATCACAAATTGTCGTCTTTTCACTCGCTCACAAAGGCTAATATTATAGTATGAAAAGGTGGCATAGTATTTATCACACATAAAAATATATATATAATCGCATTCACAGTACAGCGAACAAACCATGCTTAAAGAATACATCGATATTTCACAAAATGTTGTCTTCCTGCTCACCCATCAAAAAATAAACAAGTATAAAAAGAAGACGCATATAGTTTTAGCATTCTTATCGTCTACAGAAATATAGTTCGCTGATTTATTGACTCTAAACAAATTTCCTTATTACGCACAAGCTCTCATATGGGCTGCGCAAGAGTGTGTGTGTAAGTAAATGAATCGACGGTAAATTATTTTTTTTTGTAGATGTGTGTGTAGTTTGAGACATTTTCAAGCCGTTGACATAAAATATTCGTATGCAATAAACAGGTAGAAATACCTTTCCCGCACTTCAAGTGGAGCCGGCGTAAAAGGTATTTCTACCCGTCCCGCCGTCGAACACCGGTACGGCGCGCGGGTAGAAATACCCTTCCCGCTCAAAATGTGTTAATACCCAAATTTGCGTACATGGCTGGTAATATATTTGAGCACTTAGTAAAGCAATGCAAGGACAGAATGAAAATATATTGACGTGCTCTGATAAATTAGAAGGAGTTAAGACAAGGATCTCTACAAATGTACCAAAGGACCTACCAGACCACCGTTGAAAGCAAACAATTGATTTTGGATCCGTTTCAAAAACATTAAATTTACTGCAAAAGAAATTTCTTCATACTTTCATACAATCAATACGACTGGATTCGAAACCCTTTGGCAACCAATTCCGGAAATTCTATAGAAGCACTCACTATAAATTTGAGAGGAATTGGTTGAATTGAGAAATGACGGGACGCTAAAACTGAACTTCGCCGATGTTCCATTGGCTATTTTCTGGATTTCGGTTAAGAAAGAATGTCCTCGGATTTCCGACAAGGCTATCACAGTTCAGCTCCCATTTTCTATGACATATCTATGTGAGAAAAGTTTTTCAACTCAAGTTATAATTAAAAATAATAAGCAGTCATAAGGGTCTTGACAGGGGACTTCGTGTTGCTCTTTCAAAAATCAAGTCAAAATATATAAAACTTTTACGTTATTGAAACAAGCTAAATTTTCACATTAATTATCTAATTATTATATTGATAATACAAATACATAGAAATATGTACATTTAGTTCTTTGTTGTGTGTTATGTTGTTTGTATAACTAATTATTTATAAAATAAAAAAACATAAATTAATGTAATTTTGGTGCATGCCCCCCCCCCCCCTGGGGACCCAGACTCAAGGGGGGGCGGCGTGGCAGGTCAACCAGATAAGTGAGATAAACACAAATTGCTCTAATAGTAAAAAAAATACACTATTTTACTACGCTGGTATTAATATTTTAAAATATGTGATTTTAGGATACAATTTATGATTATTATGTCAATACAAAATAACTATTCTTAACCCGACAACGAACCATAACTCAAGTGGATGTGTTAATAAATACAAAAAATCGCATGCAATCAATACCATTAATTTTGCCTCGAATACCATTTAAGAAACCATTTTAGAATATGTGGGGTCCATGTTTTGATGTATAAATTGTTTTATGTTTGGTGTGCCGCGAAATTTTGGGAAGACCTTTAGAGTGCCATGGGTGAGAAAAGGTTGCCGAGTACCTAAGGGTTAATTAATAGATACATATGTATCTAAAAACATTAAAAAATATATATATATTTAAAGTCATAAACTTACAATTTAAGAAAATCATAAAATATGAATTAAAAGATTATTATTAAAATTTGTGTTTATTATTAAGTTGTATTGAAATGTATTGAAAGGGTTTTGGATTATTTCATAGGTTTAACATAATATGTATTTATTAAAACACTTTAAAATGTAATTTATCAACGGATTGTCACAAATTGTAAGGTTTGTAGTTTACCGCAAGGTGCCTCTGGTTGGTGGAGTGTTCACAAACTAATTTGGATAAAATTGTCTTGTTTTGGTAATCATTTTTTTTTCCAGATATATTGCTTGAACCACTAATGTGTAATAATACACCATCCACTATTGATCTTATGACACATATCTATGCTTGTTTTTTCAGGTATTTTGTGAGAAGGTGGATTTTGCTAGGCGCTCTGTTTGCTTCTCCGAATTATCCAAGACTTCATCAGGTCTAACATCTTGCTGCTTGCTAATTAAGAATTCTAAATATATCAAAAGCCTTTAAAAGGTTTCTAAAATCACAGCACTATTATTTCCAGTTGATTAAAAGTTTTTTTTTCCACTATTTTTTCTTCTAGTTTAAATGTTACCTGTCTTCTTGTCTTCTTGTCTTCTTGTCTTCTTGGCATTATAATGCCACCTTTGATATTATTCCATGTAGATGAATACATATGTGATAATGTTTAAATGGTACATATTATCATAATATTATATTTGCAAATACTTTTTAGTTACATGATAAAATTACTAATGTACCTACACTATATGAAATTAATTATTTCGTAATCTATTTTTAAAATTCCCTTTTAAATTTACTAACTCAAATATTTTGACATGACATTATTCATACTGTGTATGGAATATTATGCATTATTTTGAAATACATACCAGATTTTACTGTATTTTAAAACAGTAATAACATTCTAATAATTTTTACCTTATATTTATCTAACCATTCCAATCTAACTTAATATTTATTTTCCGGGATATTGATAGTGTCCTACCTATATCCAGTTATTTCTAGATTATTTAAAAATCACTTATGTATGCACAGGGGTCGGCAACCTTTCCAGACTTCCGGGCCACATTCAACTTTTAGATTTAACAATAAATACTGTTTAAGAGAAGATATCAATGATAATCAATTTTGTGTCTCGGCTTAATATGCGGCTTTTGTGGCCGTTTTACCCTTTCCAAATTATCAAAGTCCACTTTCAAACCTAAGGTGCAAATTTGAATTAATGACGTTCATCTGTCAGCCATGTAAAAATTTATACTTTCAAAAACTTGTTTGTCAAAAATTGTTGGATATTTTTATGACAAAAATCCATTCTTGAATGCTTCATTTCCATTTGTAGTTGGTTATAGTGATATACCATTGATGTCTACAACACAATCACTGCTGACCTTTTGATTACCACATTTAAATAACACATTAATTATATCTAATGGCCAAGTACTCAAAACGCACCAGTTGCGGTGTTAGCACTAAATAGGTTCAAAAACATTCATATTTCGCCATGAAAATACATAAATTTTGTGTGTAAATTTTCAATGAAGACAACAAAAGTGGCATTTTGTGTTTGACGTACATAATATAAAATGGTGTAGTTTTTTTCTTAATTCTATATGTTGACAACAACAACAATATAAATATGTGAAATAATTCAACATACAAACCTCATGTCATGCACGTTTGGGCTGCATGCAGTTGCCGGTCGTCGACCCTTGATGTATTTATTGTTCTTCTATGAAGATTACAGTGAAGCTTAAAATGTATGTATACAGTAGAACCTCAATTATCCAGGTTTCAAAATGATAACCACTTTTCTATAAATAAGTGTCAAAATAGGCATTAATTTCATTTTCAAAGAATGTTATGCAATAAAGGTTTATTCTGTAAGTAAAAATTATTAATTTTGTGATTTTGAGTATTCAGATATCTGGACTTTTTTTTCTAGTTAAATTAGTCCTAATTGAGGTTCTATGGGAACTGAGCTGATTGAACAAAATACTATTCTGAAAAATACTGACATTGAAAGTTATTCATTTGATATTGTGCAGCGGTGATATGAATTATAATTAAAAACCGTTTTGGTTTTTTTCTGAAAAATTGGCTATCAATGACATCTTGTGTGAAATTTTATGCACTACATACTGAAATTACAAATTCATTTTCATTTTTTTAATAAAACCATAATGCATCTTTAAAAAATCGATCCATTCCATAATTGTTTACAACAAATTCTTTTCCGAAAAATCGGGGTAGAGTAACTATCATATTTCTATTTAGCCTTGATATAGCCATTAATAAACTCATGTCAAAAAATACACAATACAAAATATGTTATTAAAATGTTTAAATGTTGTTGGTAGGTACCAAAATGACCATTTTTAATTTGATAACATACATATTCCAATAAATATTACAGCATTTTATTGTACAATACCATGCCTTAATCATTAAGACGTGATAAACTTTGTGCTAATACATAAGCACTTCTGTTGCATTAAAAACAAATTAATTTAGAAATGAATATATAGTAAAACCTCATTCTGTCAATTATGTTTTCTTTTTCATTTTTTGTATTGATACATTTTTTACCATTTAAAAATATGTTTGGCGCCAAGATTAGATTTTTTAAAGAGGGGTGTAGTAACATAAATATTGGTAACCACTGCGTTAATCTGTTAATATATAAAACTCTACAGTATACCAGAACAAATACTGTCATCAAAAATAATCTATCGCGATTTACTCAAAACCGTAAAAAGCTTCTGTAGGATTTTTTTTATAATTGATAATAAAATTCATTTATATAATGATTATTGTTGGCATTCCATTTTTTATACCTTATATTCTTTGCGTTACAACTCAGTGTGAGGCATTTGCCTCCATCCAGCTTTATCCAAAGCTGCCTTCTCCAATTTTTGACTTCTATAATATACAAGTCTGAGTACATTGTCTACATCCTGTACAAATTCGACCAAATTTTTATTTTTCGTCAGGTTCCACAGCACTTTTTGCCAAGAGTAACATACATTCTGTGAATAATCCAGCCATGTAATGCCCAATTTGATGGTATATTTATCAGACATGTCCAACCTCAAGAAGACTGTGATCTACTACGCACTCATTGTCAAACTATTCTCCTTCTGTGCAAAGAGGCTATAGATGACTTTCCCCATAATTTCAGGATTAGGTTTTACCGTTCCGGTTTATTCTTGCACGTTCAACGAAACTCCACTTCTGCGGCCGTCCGCTCGCACACCCCTTGTTACACCACTGATTAGGGAAGTTTTGCAAAAAGTAATCAAGCAAAAATGAGAGTATTATACTTGACTTAAACCAATGTATATTATAAAATAAGGAATCAAATGTTTGTTTATAACATTTTGGAGGTTGAAAAACAATTTATGGAAGTATGACACTCCGTAACTTGATAAATAAATTTTCTCTTGATGAATAATAAAGGTTATGTCTAGATTTTAGATTAGATCCAGTTTATCATTGTTTATTATTGTGAAAATGTGTTTCGATAATTACTGTGAATTAGTGTTTGAATTTTAAATTTCTTTTAAAGATAATTTACAGTAAGTACCTACATATAGATTTTTTGAATTATTCTATCGCTCTCTCAATATTATAAATAATATATTCTCTCTTTACTATTTTATATCTTTGATTGCCAACACAATACAGTAAAAATATTCAACAATCTTCATTAAATAATATATAAATATGTGCATCTTTGACTAGTGTTATAAACTTTCATTACAGTTACAGTAAAACCTCGTTAATACGAATTCCACGGGACCGAAAATCGAAAAAAAATTCGAATTACGAATTATGAAATGTATGGAGGAAAAATTTTGATTTTTTTTTTTTTTAATTTTCATTCATATTGTTCATAGTCGATCAGAGTTGTCCCTACCAAATTTCCAGTTCCGTGTGTTAATGGGTCATAAAATATCAGGATTATTTTTATTACCTTATTAACAGCATTATTTTATGATTTAAAATAATTATAAAAGTAATAATTTATAAGACAAAGTCAATAACCTGAAAGCTATTCTATAGCAATATGTAATATGTTTAGTATGTACATTATTACAAGCAATATCGGTAAACAAATACCTCGGTGTGGAATGTTAAAAAGACTTTGTAACCCAAAACCACTGCAAACATCCCAAACTTGTAACTGTTGATAAAAAAGGTTATTGCATTCTTATTCTAATAGAGTTCCACCACATGAATTCCAGTTCAATTAATAAATTAAAAACAGCTGTCTTTCGTGAACAGTCTTTATCAATTTTATATTGATTGATTAAAGCTTCACCATAAAACAAAGATCCAAACGAATGTACAAAGCTCGATCCGAGCGCTTAAAAAAATAAAAATGTCTTAGTGTATTTTATAGGTACCTAGCGAATGTATTTTTACTAAATATTGTTTACTTTTTCTTTTGCAATCTATTTTGTTACAACACTACTGTGACATTCCAGATATCTTTTTAGATAAAAATAAATTAATCTTCATGTAGGAAAATAGTTCTGAAATTAAAAATATTCAATGGTAAATGTTTAAATGCTTTCGAATCAAATTATTAATGTTATATGTATTGGTGTTTACTCATCTCCTTATTTAAAAATAGGTAAAAACTCCTATCGTTTATTTATTATATTTTCTTACTGTGACTCTTAATAAATTGAATGTATTGTATTAGATCTTCCACTTGATGTTAGTGTCTAATGTTAGCTATTTTTTTAGCTGTCAATATTCTCTTTTATTTAATAAAATATTGTCATTTTTAGTGAAAAATAGAAATTAATGTTCTAGTTCTAACCATGGGCGACTTCACGAAGTTTAGCACACTTTGCCCATTTCAGGGCTTCTGATTTGCATATTTATATGGTTCTTCATTATTATTATTAATTTTATTAATGATGATTTTCCACCAAGATTATGCAAGTGATTTTCCAGTGTATGTTTCCAGTGTATACCTCAATGTATTTTGTATTATTGAGTATTCGGCGCATTAGCTATAAGCCATGATGCCAAATGTTTTTTTTTATTTCTATAGTACCTATAAAAGTGATTAGCTATTTTTGAAATGGTTGTTTTACTTCCTGATAATAATAAATTATATTTTTAATGTCCATATATTTATTATGGAAAGAATCATCGAAGCATTATTTTTTCATAAGACCATTTGAATCTCTAAAACTATGGTTGTAAAATCTCTGTACGCGTGTGTGATGATTTTGTATTATGTTTACACTCTTGATAATTCAACGACCATTAATATTTTAAACACTGTACAGTATAGTGATTTCTTTGCAGCTTAATTAATACTCAGTATTTCATATTTTTTTTTTTATCTCTATGATTTTTTTGTATTTGAATGTAAATGGATTTTTTAGATTAATATTTTTTTTTTGATTCCACTCATTTGACCATGGCTCAAATGCAACTGTCCAAAATTAACTTAAGACATTTCGCTGTCATAAATCGTAGGGTTACTGCTAAAAGTTGTTAAGTCTCAAAATCATATTACGGAGTAATTGCAATTTGAAGTTTGACATGCCCTCTAAAATCAGGCATAATGCTAATTTCTTTGTGTTTTATGTGCATGTTCTGTATATCGGAAAAACATTGAATTTTTTTCTAACTTACATATTTATAAATAGACACATAATCCATGCTTAACTCTAAATACCCAAATTATCAACTTTTATTAGCAACCCCACGAAATATATTTTTAGTCATAACCAAGGACTTTTTTCACGGATAATAAAACTGTTATCAGACTGATTAAATATGTACAAGTCGCATGAAAGTATTGTTCTTTTAGCCCGAATAAGAGGTTGTGTATTAATTACAATAATGTAAATCAGTCGATATTGTAATATGAAGTAGTATGGTAAATCGTGAAACGTAATGTATTTTTTTCTAATTACAATTATTTGCATAGAATATGTATAATATTGACATATGTCGCTGATTTCTGTAATATGTCTGTAATGGTAAAGTGAATAGAGATATAAATTGGCTTCCAATAGAATTTATTTAACGATTGCAGTAACATAAATTAATTGTTTGTCGAGTCTCAATGAGTTTTGTAATATGTAATACAACTATTATAGATTTGTATTATTATTTCAATTAATTAATAGTAGGTACCACAGTAGGTTATATTTTATAAAATTAGTGTCTTCTGTCACACTTTTATTTCACTTTCACTTAAATTTGTTAATGAAATATATTACCTGCAGTATTCGAAATATTACATATTTTTTTCCATTAATCTATTGTTTGAAAATTGTCAAATGTGCGAAAGGTTTTTATTTATTAGTGTTTTTTTGTATTATTTATGTTTTGTATTTTAATTAAACTCAATCAATATTGTTTATTCATGGTTAGTAATCTACTACATTTGTATTAATAATATACGGGTGATATTGAATGTATAATATACATATTGCGTCAATCAATTAATAATTGTTAAATTAAAATTTTTACAATTTTAAATGTAGCATTTTTTATATTTATAATATGGGTTGTGCTGATTGTATACATTCACTCTAGAACCCATTTAATCATTAATTTTTTTTAAACCCCTAACTAAATCTGAACCAATTATGTATTTTTATTATTTTATATACACAATAATAATAAATAATATTTTAATTGTTTGTAGATGTAACAAAACTCTATAGTCTAGATTATTTTTATATGTGTGTCGTTAAATTTCAAAACCCGCTATAACACCTCTTTGAAATAATTAAGGTATATATATCAATGGATTCGTAATTAAAATCTCTACATGAAAACTTTATCGCCTCTTTCAAAATCCGCTACGATTGACTCTCATTTATGAAAAAAAATCAATGCGTCTATCAATTCCCGCTATAACACTATGTGTAACATTCAAAAACCACTATAACACAACTGACCAATAAAAAGCGAGAATCAGACTAAAAACAACATGGCCGCCAATACATTTATGTTGTGACTTGCGAGAAGAATGTTATTTTGTTGATTTGATAATTTAACTATTTGTAGTCTTAAAGTGTGTGACGAACTTGTGAATATGGTTTAAATGTCCAATTAATTTTGGAAGTAATATGTTAACCAAAATCTTGGAAAGTCAACCAAATGCGTCAAAAACAGTAAGTTAAACTTGACATAAATGTGTTAGAAATGCATGGGTCACTACCTGAATTTCCAGTGGCGTGTAATTTAATTATGAGTGGTTAAAACTGTTCTTTTCAATAATATATTTTTTACAAAGAATAAATTGTCACGAAATCATTTAAAAATCTCTTTCTAATATATATAATATTTTGGTGTTGAGTAAACAACATTTTTCTAGCAACAAGTTTAAATAAAAATAATCCTAATTCAGTTACCACGCGCCACCAATGGAACATTCCGACATTAAGTTGTCAAAATATTCCCAAACAAAATACGCTATAACCTTCAATGCGTATTTCAAAAACCGTTATAACACTATGCAACTTACAAAAGCTGCTATAACCAAACATATAAGTCTTTTATTTAATCAGTGGACTAGAATACAATATAAATAGGTAATGCAAAATATTTCCAATAATGATCCATCATTGGGCAAAAAAAGAAAAACATCGATAATCCCATTCTCCATAAACAGAAGTTTTTATTAATTTTCTCAAAAAAATTAAAAAGTTTTATTGCGGGTTTTGAAACTTAGCGACACATGTATAATATGATGGTACACTGTATACATATTTTGATAATTTCTTTTTTCAGTTCATCTGGCTATATTCTGGCAACTATAATATATCAATTATTGTTTCGTGTGTATCTTATATTTTTAGGCATACTTTAGTAAATTTTAAGATATGGTTCTTGTTTAGGCCGGCTCGCACATCTAAACTCGTCTCGTCTGCTGCACAGTCATAAATCAAACCTTGTAGGAATGTCGCAAGCATGTTGCATATTTGACAGCGCACATAGAAGCCTAGTGACAGCGGCGCGCGTAGCCTCTCGAAACGTCGAAGTAGTCAAACGCCATCAAAGTATCAGACATCGAAACAGCGATTATTATGTATTGGTACCAAATTGAAGTAGTAGGTGAAAATATTGGGTTCAAGCACATATTATACAAACAGATATTTCTTATTTTCTTGAACGAAGTAAATGTTGTTGCGCTCATCTGCCATTTTGTACATGGCTACCGAGGAAGGCCAAGGTGGACATCTGAATACGAATGGTCCGAATGGCCGACTCGTAGTGTGTGCGCATGCGTAACCGTAACTCGAGCGACGATTTGCAGGCGGAGTCGCATGAGGTTTGTTGCAAGCCATACCACATGTTTTTCAAACTAAAATGTTTCATTCCAGCAGTGTGCGAAGGTCCATAAGATAACATGTGTTTTGTGAATAATGATTATGTCACATCGACGTATTTGACATATTGCAGACGAAACAAGTTTAGATGTGAGATGCCAGCTTAAAGCTACCATCAGTAAGCTAATAGACTAACTGGTTCCACTATAATTTTAAAGTATCTAGGGGCCAAAACAGTAAGTACACCAGAAAACATTGGGCTTTTATAATAAATAGCATCTTTTGTTTTTTCAACCAATACGTGTGTGTAAATCGAACAGACTTAGTGAATGGCTGCCTGCCATTACTCGAACAAAAACCTCCACACTTTGAAGATCCGTATGCTCCATCTTAGAAATGGTGATTTACCTTAATACAGGAGATTGGCTTATAACTCAGCAGATTGGTTACAGTTTTGGTTAAAATGCGATTTTCATAACTATATTAATCTAAACTTTAAACAATCTTTAAATTACAATTCAGTGTATTTGTGACTTTGTAAAATTGATCAAAAATTTGCACTCAAATTAATAGATTAAAAAAACATAAATTTGAAATACATCAGAAACATTGATATTTTTAAAAAAATCCTAGAAAAAAGTTAGTCCAAGTGGGACTCGAATCTCACGTCTTTTCACTGTCTACTGCTCTAGAAATATTGTGTCTTATTCAGTATTGAATAAAAAAAAATATTAATAGCGATTCCATTTAAACGTGAGAAAAACTTCTTGAAAATTCCAATGCCCAAAAGCTATGATTTTGTAGTAAGTTTTTTATTATTGAACTACTAAAATGAAGAAAAGTCGTGATCTATTGATTTTACATTTTTGTGTTACATAAAATAAACTGATTTACCCTGACCTGATTTTACTGACCCATGTATCTTCAAAATCCTATCAGTTTGTTTTTATTTAATTTTACTTAGGGTGTTCAGTCTTATTTTAAATATAGATAAACATGATTGAACAGTGTTATCGATTTATAAAATGTATTTATATTTTATCCAGTGACAAAAAAATGTATTATGAAAATTTTAATTAAGTATCATTGTACCACTTAGATGCATATTTAAGAAACCTTATAATCCGCCCATTAATTATCTTGATTTGGAAGAAGGATGGAATAAGAAAAGTATTATTTTATGAATTCGTTTCGTGTTTGCCTTATATAAAAGTTTATTATAGATTTATACTTAGTTTTGAAAGAATAATAAGTACAATCAATTTTAGTCCAAAACATCTCTTTTCAAATATTAATTTCGATCGAAATTAAGCAAGTCATAAGTGATGAATTTTTAATTTTAATTTAGTTATATTATTGTTTCCCATTCTACTAATACGCACATTTTTACACTTTATTATATCGATGTCTTTCATTCCATTCTTAATAAATACTGAATATTATGCTGAATCTGTTTTATGATTAGTAAAAAAAATGTTATGGTATATTTGTCATGAATAAATATGTATATAACTTAATACGCGTTTCTTTTCATGTAAACATCTTTCATAAATACAAATCACCATATTCCCATATTGATTATTAGTGATTGATTACAGTTACTAATTAGACAATTGGTCACATGCTCGCTTATGAAGTTGTGGGTCTCAGCCCTCAGGACCGAATCCCATGTCTGGTAAATTCACATACTCTTTTTCTTTTCCATGAGAGCCTATTAGATTGAGAAAATGGCTAATTTCCATTTCTCATAAAATAAATAAGTTATTAAATCCATGGCCCCACACCCTGAAGTGGGCCCTCAGGCCAGGATCATTGACAGGTTTCCCTATCTATCGCTAACACAATCACTGCATACCTTTTGATTAATTTTTAATTACCACATTTAAATCTCACTTAGTTGGTCGACCCGCCATTCTGGGCCCCCAGGCTAGAGCTCTGTCAGCCCCCTCGTGGGGTCCATGATTAAACCTCTTCCTGAGCGGCCAAGATCTGTATCAAACAAATTAAAACAATGTATATTGACTAATCTGACTTTTGCAAGTGAACTCAATGTTAACTGGCACGCGATGATTGGATGGATAATCGATCATTCAATCTGTATCATGTGCTTTAGGCTTCGGGTATTTTTATTAATTTATTTAAAAATGTTTTTTTGTCAGACATGGGATTTGAACCTGCACCCACTGACTGCTTCAACGACGAGCTCTCAATCAACTACTCCACCATGGGGAAAATAAATAATATTCTATAAATTCAATAAGATACTGAATATAAACACAGTGTCATAAATATATATAGTGGAACCTCTCATCATAACAAGCAATTCGCATAACGAGCAAAACAAATTGTAAAAAAATGGGTTACACAACGAGTGACATTTCGCACACCGAGTGACGCGGAAAGGGGAAGTCCCCGCTTCAGGTCACTGACTTGTGCACTGAGACATTCTGCGCCAGTGCCTTCACAGCAAGAAGTTGTGGAAAAGAGTTTGTCAGTGGAGGAGGAGGAGGAAGTAGCAAAGCAATAATCTTCTGGCGCAATAAGAGAAATGCTGAAAGTATGTAAAACTGTTGCGTCGTATATTGAGAAGCATCACCCTAATAAGGCGGTGGCTATGCGCGCTATAAATTTATTTAATGATAATGCTGTGTCACATTTTCACAAAATTTTAAAGCGTCGGTAAAAACAAATGTCTAGATAGCTTTCTCGTAAAAAAGAATTAGTTATTGTAGTTATTCATAAATTATAATAAGTAATTTTCTTTGAATAAACGTTACAAATAAAAAAAAATTATATTTTTTTCGGCATGGAATGCATTATTGTATTTTACATTAATTTATATGGGAAAAATTGTTTTGCTCAATCAGTTTCATTACGAGTAAGATTCTGGAACGAGTTATGAGAGGTTCCAGTGTATAGGTAAATTCAGTCATAATCGGTTCAGACATACACTCAGTGACGCCCCTAGGTAAAGTTCCGCCTTCAAGCAGGCTTAGAATGCCGTTCTATTTTATGTTTACTTTCAAATTGTCTGCAAATTTGTTCCTAGGTTATAAGTCATTAGGTTCCTACTTATGTAGTTTATTAGGTATTTTTTAAATATTAAATAGACAAATAGGTACACCAACAATCTTAAATTAACATAGGCACATGGTACATACCATCTACTGAGAAACAGAGCATTTCCACAAAATCTATCCTCGAATAGTGGTGCTTTTAGGTACAATTGTTATAATACAAGAATAGTTTTGTCAGGATTTTTTAAACTGAGATGTCAATACTTTCTAATGACGCGACAGCATCGTCTGCTTCATGGAAAATCACCACTGCTAACAACAGTTATAATATTTGTATTCGTTCTTTCATTCACCGCCTTTTAAAATGTGCCGCCCCTATGCAAAACATGGCCTCTGACGCAAACAGAATTCGCAGGCCTTGAGTAGGTGCCCCCCTGGTAGAGTAGTTGGAGACACAACCATTTTGGTCTGACCTCCATAGCCAAATCGACCACTGGATATACGATAGACGCCCTTCGATAAAGCCAAACATGACCGAAATATGCAAATGAGTCCCACAGTTTGCCTTGTCGAATGGTAGTACTCCTCAAGGTGAGCTGTGGAGGAGATAAGTCGGTCTCAGACCATGTACATATAGGTAATAGGGTTAAATTTTGATTAAATACATGTTTAGATAAAGGGTTAATTAAGATACAATAAATGTAAAATACGATTTGGTTTGTAATGTGATTTGTAATATAAATTGTCAGTCGGAAGCCAACAGCGGTGGACTGAGGTTGTACAACTTCGCTTGCGTATTCGGGACGCTATTCGCCTGGTTACTCGCGAACGGTTATAAATACGGGATACAACAAAAATAATATTGTTTGTAAATGAATTTGACAATAAACTCAACATGTGTGGTCCCATGTGATTTTGACAAACAGTGCCAGTGCTTGAGAAAAAGTGAAAAATATTTATTGTTGCACGGATAGTGCACTTTGTGCGGGGAGTGCGTCAAACGCTGTGAAGCGAGGGGTTGTCCACACTGTTTTTTGTTCACACTGTTGCGCGAATTCCAAGACCGCGTGAACGGCAAAAGCAATAAAATGGAAAACACCACGATGGAAGTGAATGAAACCAAAAAAACGAAGAAGAAAAGAAACGATGATGAAGAGGAAGTGGTTGGAGAAAAAGAAGAAGAATGGCAGACGGTGACCTCTGGAAAAAAACCCAGAAGAGACTCTGGGGTCACTCCAAAGGGAAACCAAAACATCGTCATGATAGCGACGGGAAGTAAAATTCCATTAAAATTGAAAATAGCGCAGATGCTGCATAAGGCAGGAGTAAAAGTACAGAAAATTTACAATAAAAATTTAAAGACGTACATCCAAGTAGAAGACGAAAAAGAAGCAGATAAAGTGAAACAAGCTGGAGAACTCAAAGATCTCGGTTTTGTGACCAAAGAGAATGACTCCTGCTCTTATGGAGTAATAAGAAAAGTCGATATTGATATGGACCTCCAAGAACTGCAAATGGAAATCAAAAGTGATGCAAAAGTAATCAACCTTAAGAGGTTGACAAGGAAAGGTGATACAGGAGAGCTGACAAAGACCTCGTCAGTCAGTATTAAATTTGGGGAGAAAATATTGCCGAGAACAATTTACATATATGGAGTCTCTTTTGCTGTAGAACCGTATGTATTCAGGGTTATGCAATGCTACAAATGCTGGAGATATGGGCATATCGCGAACAATTGCGGGCGTACAGTAGAAACGTGCCCTAAGTGTGGTGAAAACCACAAAACCTGCGAAAAAAATGAGGAAATTACGTGCATCAATTGCAAAGGTAACCACGCGGCAAACAGCCAAAAATGCCCAAAGTGGCAAGAGGAAAAGAATTGCAAAGAAGCAATGAAAAAAATGAACATACCTTTCAAGGAAGCAAAAAAAAATATGTTAAATAATAGCTATGCTGACATATTAAAACAAAAAAAAATCGTAGGAAGAGATGAAAGCGAAACAATTCAAAAAACTAAGGAAAACAAAAAGAAAGAAGAAGCGGTAGTAGAAGCTTCAGGCTCAACAATAATATCTACAGGTAGTAGCGTAAAGCCTACAAAAAATAAGAAAAATTCAAAGGGGAAGACAGAGGTTAACGCGATGGGAGAAATTATGAAAGTCTTGCTGAAAGGGGGAGACTGGCAGCAGATCATTAAACAACTAATAATTAAAGCAGTGGACTGGGTATGCAAACAATTCAAAGAAGGACACTTAAAGGAAATTCTAGGGGAGGTTCTGGAGCAAAATGGATAATAAAAAACAAATTAGGATTTTACAATGGAATGCCAGAAGTATGAAGCAAAAAAAGGATGATATAGAACTCTACTTAATAAGACAAAAAATTTCAATAGCATTAATCTCAGAGACTTGGCTGAGGTCTGAATTAGACTATCTGAAATTCAATGATTACGAATATACAGAAGGGATGGATACGGAGGAGAGCGATTCTGGTGCATAAAACACTGGCGTCTAAAGAAGAAAGAAAGAAAGACGGAAGAGCTAGACAAAATAATTATAAAGCCATTTAACAGAATAGGAGTGAGGACCTGATCGAAGGATCCCCTTCTAGAAGAGAAGAGGCGATATGACAGCGAGTCGCAGTCAAAGCCTCGGTAAAATCACAAAAAAAAAAAAAAAAAAAAATATAAATTGTAATATAATAGGTAAATTTAATATAATATGCAATGGGTTAGTTAAATAGTAAAGCGAGACGTATGGACGGGCGTTAATGGTATATGGTAAAAAATGTAATTAAGATAATATTAATATTAATCATGTACATCGATATCACTATATGTTTGGTTGATAGACTGACATCCGTCAACCGGATATAAACGTGTAGCATATGGCGGTATCGGTGTGAGTAGCTATAAGAGTAGAAAAGGTTGAGCGCCGGAAAAAGAAATGCGACCACCCCTAACTGAATAAGAACGCAAGATTCTAAAATCCGATATCAGTCTTCTTGTGGATTCAGGGGGTTGCCTCTGCAACACTTTGTTGTCCCGGGACTCGCGCGATCTCGTCTACATAATCAAATAATAATAAACAGTTTAATTATAAATAATTAGTTAATAATAACTAAGTTAATTTTAAAATAATTAATTAATAATACTCGGATTAATTTTTAATTAATAAGTAATAAATGTGGTTATTTTTGTGATCTTCGGATATTAGTTGACTCTTGTTTATTGAGACTTCGAACTGTGAACTTCGAATATTAATTGATTTGACTTTTCTTTTTTTTTTACTAATTGTGGTGTATGGATAATATCAATAAATCGAGTTTCTTTTAATTATTATAACCTTTGGGACTTTCGATACCAATGTGAATGATACCTTTGGACTATAATCCTTGATGAAGGAATGCCATAAGGCCAAACATATTCTAATAACAATAAAATACGAGTTCTGAAGATTTCATCTGGTGTTTAATTGACTTTGTGCCCCGTGACTTCTTGGTTACTCCACGTCCATGAGGTTCCTGCCTGTTCCTCCACATTAATGAACCTCCACTTCTAAGTGCCTGAGCTAGTCAGGAAGTCGGAGGCCTTCACCTCCTTACCCATATGGAACGTCACTGCATACATCATATTTGTGTGGTAGCCCGTGGCTTAAGTCAGTAAGCTCGTCCAGCGGTTCCACAATTTGAAGAGAGTTCCCAGTGGCGTGCTTAGGGTGGTGGAGGCCTGACGCGCTGACTGATTTTGAGATCCCCACGATAAAAAAAACCTTAAATTCCAAATATTTTTTATTTTTCTAAAATTTAGTCTTATTTGCATTGCTTTTTTGTAAATAGACTATTTTTCTACAAATTAAAAATATTGAAATACAAACATGAACATTGCCAAACTACACAAATACAATGTAGGTAGGTAACTAATCTTTCTATAAAAAACATTTTCTTCCTTTCTTCATATTCACATAGTTTAAATGAATAACATTTTACTGTTTACATAGGTAGGTATTCAATATCAAATAATTGTTACAGAAAATCTACTAGTTGATATATTTTTATTTGACTAAATAAGGTAGATACATTTATTATTTTGGTATACATTAATAATTTATTCTATGTTAGAGGCCTCATCTTATGACGAATTTATTGCGTCACACCCGCCACTGGGAGTTCCTCACGCCCGATGCTAGACTTACGTCGCAAGGCATCCTGATCGCAACACAAAATGACAAATTTAATACGTCTTCTCACAGTTGCACTGGCCGCAGGTTGTGAAACACTGCTCTAAATAAAGTATTTAATCAGTAGGATTAACCAACGAAATATTTTGTTTTACAATCTGCACAGACATGTTTAATTTTTACTATCATAAAAATAATCTTTCCGGCTTTATCTCTCAGATTGTGGCGTCAGCGAGGACACTTTCAATTAGTAGGAATATACCATATCAGATTTTAATTTTGATAAAATTGATTACAATCGAAGAACGCGATGTCGAAAGTCCGTCTTTTTATTTTATTGTGACGTTGTTGATAAGTAGATTGAAAAATATTATATGCGCATCCCTGACGCATGGGTATTCGGTATGACGTCAACAAGGTACCTATTGTATTACCCTTTTGAAATTATCAAAATTTGCACTAAGCCACTGTCACACACTGATTTTTCGCCCCTGTGGGGGGGCGCTCCCATAAGGAGTAGTGCTCCCCAGCCGCTCGGTCTGACCCTGGTAGTCAATGTGCCACCGGTGGAATGATGATGACCCTCGACAAGGCCGAACAAAAACATACGAAATATTACATAGGTATAAGTCCCGCAGTTTGCTCTGGCAGGTCCCACGACTTCTCAGGGTGAACTGTGGATGTATAAGTCGGTCGCAGATCATGTAAATATAGGTAATAAGTTAATAAGGTTATAGGATTAAATTTGAATTAAATGTATATTGGATAAAGGGGTTAATTAAGTTAGATTAGATGTAATATAAAATTTCATTTGTAATTATAATATGTATTGTAAATTGTAAATTAATATGTAATGCAAGGGTTAACGAGGTAATAAAGGGGGACTTATGGATGGGCGTTAGTAGTTTATAGTAGTTAAAATAATTAAGATAATTAAGGAATTAATGTAATTTAAGTAATATTAATATTAATCATATTATGTACATCGATATCGCTATATGTTTGGTTGATAGTCTGACATCCGTCAACCTTATATAAATGTGTAGCATATGGCGGTATCGGTGATCAGTGTGGATTTGTAAGAAATACAACCACCCCTAACGGATAAAAAGGCAAGATTATTAAATCCAAAGTCAGTCTGTTTTGTCACTTGTGGGTTCCGGGAGTCGCTTCTGCGACGGCTTGTATCCCCGGGACCCTCACGATCTCGTCTGCATAACTAATTAGAAATAATTAAGTTAACGTTAAATAGTTAGTTAATAATAATCAAGTTAATTTTAAAATAATTAAATAATAATATTCGAATTAATTTTTAATTAATCAGTAATAAATGTGGTTATTTTTGTGACTTCGGATATTAGTTGACTCTTGTTTATTGAGACTTCGAACTGTGAACTTCGAATATTAATTGATTTGACTTTTCTTGTTTCTTACTAATTGTGGTGTATGGATAATAACAATAAATCGAGTTTCTTTTAATTATTATAAACTTTGGGACTTTCGATACCATTGTGAATGATACTTTTGGACTATAATCCTTGATGAAGGAATGCCATAAGGCCAAACATATTCTAATAACAATAAAATACGAGTTCTGAAGATTTCATCTGGTGTTTAATTGACTTTGTGCCCCGTGACTTCTTGGTTACTCCACGTCCATGAGGTTCCTGCCTGTTCCTCCACATTAATGAACCTCCACTTCCAAGTGCCTGAGCTAGTCAGGAAGTCGGAGGCCTTCACCACCTACTTAATTATTAGTGAATCATAATGTCTAATGGATCACTCTGTATATACCTACTTAAATTGAATATAACTTACTCTGCCGTATTCGTTTTTATGAAACATTTCTTGTCTATTTAGTTGAAGCCAACGGTAAGCAAATTTTGAAAATAGGCGTTATACTGGATTATTATTTAGGTTAAGTTATCATTCTTGAATAAATTCATGATTTTTACCGAAATCGGTGATGAAAATTGCCGCTGTCCCGCCTGGCTTCCGGTAAATAATAGACTTCTATCAAAAATTTTACTAAAACCAAACAGAAACCGTCAGACGAATACACAAATCATTGTAAAGCAAAGCCGAATCGAAGTATTTAGTAATTTGTGTAGATTAAAAAAATAAGTAGCATTTATTTTACATTTTTATGTTACAACAATAATTATGTTCCACACACATACGAGAATAAATTGGAGATTCAAAATAAATATTTAATTATGTCAAGTTTAGTTAGTAAGACGCAATTTCGTTTGGTAGGTATTTATTATTATTTTGTAATTTTAAGTATTCAAATATTTAAACGTAACGGCCCACGTGCGCCACGTAGGTCAAAATGGAGTTTTTATGGTATTTTCAGAGCATAATCCTGGACATTCCTTAAACGTTGTAGATGATCTATTTATATAATTTTGAAGCCTTATTATCCTTTATATTTATTTTAAACATTTGATGACTGCATAAAGTATTTTTATTACATAAAATAGTATTCTTTTAAACATCTCGATC
This sequence comes from Rhyacophila brunnea, assembly GCF_057557595.1. Taxonomy (NCBI): domain Eukaryota; kingdom Metazoa; phylum Arthropoda; class Insecta; order Trichoptera; family Rhyacophilidae; genus Rhyacophila; species Rhyacophila brunnea. The sequence continues at coordinate 41,559,412 of NW_028232751.1, forward strand.
TAATGTTTTAATCTAATCTTAAGATTTTTACATAACACAAGTCATTAATTAAATTGTACCTATAGTATACTTTTATCGTGTATTCACCAAATTATACCACCTACGAGACGCTTCTAATTTCCCACTGAAATATAAATAATTGTTGAGATATCGCCAGGCCCTTTGCTAGGGCTATTGAACCGATTGGCCCAATCGGGGCCTCGCGCCCTGGACGGGTCCGGGTGTCGGAAGATATTTGATTTTAAAACATTAAAAACGTATAGGAGGTTCGTGAAATTCTAGTTGAAGAATTAGACGCCATTATTCAAAAACAATTTAAACGTGTTTCTAATGACGTTATTCAGAACCACTATCTTAGTAAATAGATAAATGGGATCGAAATAATATCGGTAGGCGAATAAAACCGGCCAAGTAGTTTTCTTTCATTCTCGATTGTACATCCGATATCAACCACCAATGATTAGATGTGTCGGAGAGATAGTTGGTATATCTGATAATCGGTGTGTATTAATCGACGACATCTTATACACTGTACTGCAGCTCGCATGTTGATTAGTTACGGCACATTCCATGGGACAGCAAGTGAAGGACGGATATGTGAATAGCACAACTTTTCTGAGTACATATCTCTCGTGGTTTATCGACAAATAATGGATTATAATATTCGAGCCTCGTACCTAAGGGCCTCGGTTACATGTAAATTATACGTATTACATTTCACCGTAGCACAGTTCGCCGTGAGCTTTCTTATCGGAAAGAGATATACCGAATGATTTTGGCAAAAACCATTAATTCAAGAATGAAAACCTAACCTAACCTAACAAATAATCCAAAATATCGGCTATTTTCAAAATTTGTTTGTCGCTGGCTTCCTGTAAACCGACAAGAAGCATGTCTTATTTAGACGTGAATTTTATCTCAATACTATACGACCCAAAGAATTTGGACGATCTTTAATATACGGCCATATATTTCCGACACAACATTTCAACGTTCAAGTGTGATACGGTGAACTCCATACGTACAAATTTCTGGACACGAAGGGTCCCACACAAATGCCACAATCGGGCCTCGCACTCTCTAGGCTCGGCCCTGCATATTGCAACCATCGACAATACTGTGTGATTTGAGTTTTGAATTGAGCACTTTGAATGTAAACCAAAACCATTCACTCACTGAAAGGTTTTGCGTCTTATGAAATAATCACATAATTGTATAAACATACACGAACTTATTGTTAACGACCTCTAAAATAGTCATAAATGTCATAAGAAATGCTCCGCAATTTTACTCATGCGCCCAGATGCACCCGAGACACGCATGTTAGGCCTCACTCTTTAATGCAGTGATGCCCAATCTTTTGTAGGCCGGAACCCTTGAGGCATTTTGTAAAATCTCGCGAAACCCATGTCTACCAGGCCTAGAGAAAATACAAAAAAAATGTCTAGCATGAAAATGGAAACGTAACATTTTATATTATATTAGCCGCATTCCTCCCTTTACTTTCTGCCCTATTAAAATGTGCCGCCCCAATGCAATGCATGGCCGGGTGGTCAGGCTTGGGATTTTTTTATAATTATTGGTAGGTAACTATCAATTTTGAATGTGTTATGCCCAATGACATTAATATGTCATTGGTTATGCCTATTATGCACTTTTCCATGCCACGTTGTGCTACTCATCATTATTATGGACTTCTCTTATTAAGAGTCCACGTTTCACAATAATGTATGCGTGAGCGTTGGTAGTACACATCGGTTGAAGACTTAATGCTTCAGACACAATGGGAGGTCACTTTTGAAGATACCATTCAGGCGTCCAAATGCACTCCATGCCAATTTGGTTCTGCGAAGAATCTCGTAAATAATTAGTTATAATATAAAATATAACTTTTTAGCTTAACTTTAAGTAACTCTGTGTGAAGTTATAATAATTATAAGGGTAATCGGAATCATTTTTATTTTTTTTTAAATGTAAAATTGTACTTTGGTACCTAACCTAACAAGTGGACGTCATAGAAAAGATTACGATACTACATTTATTTTAGCGTAGCGATCTACGACTGCTACGTCAAGCTTGTCGTAGACCTCCAGTGCTTCTCATACTTACAGCAATCCTTTCCTAACTATTATAATTAAATTTCAACTTTGATTGCTGATGATTTAATTTGAAATTGTTTTTTGATCATCACTCACTCATTCTGTAGTGTAGCCAGTTATTCAAAAATCGTAATTAATATCCTAATTAATTCCGACGTAAGTAATTACTGATTTACAAAAGTTATTTTTACTAATCTTGAAGAAAGTTTACAAATTATGGTACCCATATGCTCCACCTGGTAAAGATATATTATTCATTATTATTTATTTATTATTATACAGAACACCATGTTATTAGAAATATATATCAATTTATTTTAGTAAAGATGTTAGTAAAGGTGTACTGAGTTTTGAAATTTAAGAAAAATACATAATTATCTGTAGGTAATGTTATATCCATAGGTGGATGTCATGGCCCCTACAAAGGGGGGGCTTACAGGGCTGTAGCCTGGGGGGCCGGCATAGCAGGTCAACCAGTTAAGTGAGATAAACACATTGTAAATTTATAGGTTCTAATAGTAAAAAAGTCGCATTAGACGGATGGAATTGTATTTTATAAATAATTTTAGTGTGTTCCCTGACTAATAAAAATGATTATTTATCCAACATGGCGAAGGGTCACATATAACTTGGCTATCACAAAAAAGGGTCGCGATCACTGCTTCATAATATGATGCTGAGTGCCGACAATTATTCAAGCTGATTTATTTCAAATACCAAAAATCGCTAAAAAAAATACACGGAATACCCTTTATTTTCATTTTCACATTAAAAAATACACGGAATTCCGCTGAATATCATTTGGGAAACACTACTATAGAACATTACACTGCCCTTAGTCTTAACGATAGGTTGGGGGCCCGTCAAATATCGTGGCCTGGGGCCCGCTTCAGGATGTGGAGGCCATAGTGGATGTATATAAGTTTTTTGAAGAACCGGGTTTCCGATTTTTTACTGTAGAATCAAACCTAGAACGAGTACCGCATTCGATTTTTCCACTGGCCGAACCCGGAACCGAACTTTTTAACAATTTAGGGGTTCTCATAGCTCTGGGTAAAACACTGGTTTTGATAAAGACAGTAAAGTTAACGTATTTTCTCATTACCACCATTAAACCATTCAAATAAACCACTCAATCACCGTATAAGCATTTAAAATATGATTCACAGAAAATAATTTATCATTGGGCGTATTCAGCAGACGAAAAACTAAAATATAAGTATGTATTTTAATTTTTTATAGTTCCAGTCGGTCGGAGGTTGATTGGGAGACCCAGATTCCGGTGGTTGGCCGGTGTCAACAAAGATGTGCTAGAGCGGCCGACGCAGGCACCTGGAGGACACAGGCCATGATTGATAGGAAAAGAAGGAAGTTCTTGGAGGAGGCTAGGGCTCGCCCTGGGTTGTTGGGCCCCTTATCATCTGATGATGATGATAATGATGATGTAAAGTCATTTTTTTAAAAATTATACTGGAAACAACATAGTCCGGATTACGAAACTCTATTTGCGGTGAAAGAAGTGACCAATAGACAGTGATTATTTATTTCCTTTAATATCACAATTAGCAGAGAGTTGGTAATTTTTTTTAATACGCTTGTGAATATGTCCACTCATGCTATTTACGGGTAACATAACTTTCCTTATCGTTATGCACTACATTGTCTTCAGAGCTGAGAGTTGGTATGTGTAGGTAAAATGTATATAGTGATAGGTATGACCACATGACAATGCTCCAATTTACTTGGTAGCCTGACCCGATTTCTGGTCACGGAGATCTTGGCAACGAATCTAAAATCTCACAGCTGATCGAGATAATGTAGCACTCCAATACCGACGCATCTTTCTAACTTGTTGTCAATGAGTATTTAGTGCAATGGAACGTCCAATCACGCATATTCGGTTATAAGCGACGCGCAGGGTTTCCGATTTCGGGATCGAATTGCCTAATAACCGTTATTTCACCGTCATTATATAATTCAAACCCAAAAGAAGACTAAACGTACGAACTGACATTTAGTTATTAATTAATATTGTAATATTTTATCTCATTTTTATCAATAGACTATACAAGGACGTGGATGCCTGACGCACGCGATTTTGAGGCCCCCACGCTAAAAAATTAAATAACATAGAATAGGTAGGTCAACATAAATCACATCCTTTAACTGAGTGGTTATGTTATGGGCCCCTTTGATGTTAGTTTAATGGATTTTGTTATGGCTAGATAATATTTTAATCTTCATTTGTGTAAAAATACTTAATGGTATAATTTAAATGGTATACATACTGCTCACATAAAATATAGATATAAAATAAATTGCACGAAAATCTGAATCAATATGATATTTGCATAGTGTTCCAATATTTAGAGTTATGATGCCACATGTAACTTTTAAAGCCCTCATCTATTATGACATATAAATGTACATTTTTTTTTATAAAAATAATTATCCTCCACTTCCAAAAAAAAATCCTAACGATCTTATTGCCTTACTAAAATGATTAAGTACTTTTAATGTTGCGTGGTCTGTTCCATTTTCCACCTTGTGATGAATTGACACAACCCAAACATTAAATAATAAATGTTAAGTAGGTACTAAAATATTACAAATATTGAATGCGTGTTTCATTTACGTGACAAACTTTAATCCATTTTACGAAATAGATTTAACTATTTATAATAACATATTCTTTAATACGTGTTTAAATTTATCCCATATTTATCTACACTCTAGAACAGTGTTGCACAAACGTGGCCCGAAATGGCATTTTTTGCGGCCCAAAATAACAAGTACTTCATCACCAAATTTTTCATTGAATATGACAAAAATCTCTGTTCGATATGTGAACAAATTATGCAGTAGCAACGGTATATTATAATCTGAATCGTCACTGATAGAAAACTTAATGCTATTTTTTATTATTTTATATGACTATATTTTCACGGGCATAGATTTGCGACCGAACTTCATCTTTAGCTCCGGGCCTGGAGTGGAGGTACATACAGTTTCGGAAGAACAGGTAGGCACAGTATTATCGTTAATTAAAACCAATGTTCACTATATCGAAGTCTGTTTATTATATTTCACATACACAAAGGTTATAAAAGTCAAATTACGAAAGTCCGAAAACACGAAAATCCACAATATTTTATAAAATTTAACAGAATTAATTGTAGCGAAAGATAGAAACACTTGTCACACCGTCTGTGGTGCAGGTGCAGTCTATTTTTAGATTACTGTTTTCAAAATGCGCATTTTAGTGTTAGTTCTCCAGGAATTTTGGCAGTGCACGACGTTTTTGAATCGATAATATTAAAAAATCGCTTGTCCTAACAGAAAAAAATACAGTTCGATTATGAAACATTTGGTTGTGTACATATGAATGTATAGTGCGAGTATAAAGTTCTTTATGTACTTTTATTGTTTTCTAACAAAATTTTGAACCAATTTTCTTCGTGCAAATATGCACTAGAATTATACCTCACCCAGAAGGTAATCCACTTCCTTTATTTTTGTGATCCCTGGGTAGGTACTACTCATCAGCAACATCTTCTTGGCTACGTGTTAAAACTGTGAACTAACATGCTCCTCCCATTTTTTCATTATAAACTAACAAGCTCCTCCCATTTAGTCGACAACAGCGCCTAGAATCGTAGCCAAGAAGATGTTTCAGAAGATTAGTTAACTACATAATATTCTATACTAGATATACGTAAAGTTTCAATGAATTTTTCATTTAATTGTAGGTGTTGTTATTTTGTCGTAGCTGAAATAATTACTATGGATAATTCATTTTTATTAAAAAAAAAAAAAAAAGGAAAAAAAAACGTATTCTAGTCACGATGTCCCGAATCCAACTCCTATAGGTACATCCAACTACTTCAATTCGATTAAATTATCCCGAGACTGGAAACACAGACCGGGATTTATTACACTCCCTAGCACTAGCAGTGCTTAAAATTGGCAAGTATCCATTCGACTGTGGTATGTAACTAACTGTAGTGACAAAGTTCATTGGGACAATATGAAATACAATGTCACATTGCATCCATATTACTTTGACAGGTAGTGAAATATTTTTCAATTACCTTGCTGTGTCACCTATTGTCAAAATAAGATATTTTAAAGCCGTTAATTTCCGAACCCTAGTTACATAATCAGAACAGAATAGGAATAGACTACGAAAGAGTTGTAATAAATTAAATTAAAAATATGAAGGAGACCTACAGAATAAAATATAGATATACCTACCTTTAAAAAAAATAACCCATAACTATACAGATTATGCGTAATTAACATTGTATGTCGTGTAACATAAGTTTTTCTTATGTAAATATAATATTTATGTAGGTGCTTAGGGGAGGATTAGTAAAGTTGGCTAACATCGGACATTCTCTAGTCAATCTGTCCAAAATTAAATTATATTACTTATATTATTATTTTCCCGCATTTTTAAATGTAATACTTATACATGGAATTAAATGAACTTTATTGTCAAATATTGACCGGCTCGGAGGGCGACTTAAATTTAATAACCATAACATGATAAAACTCTCTAAGTTCTATAATAGAACATATAAGTACAAGCGTTTTTCACTCAATATTTGGGATTCGTAGGCAATTACTCTCCTTGTCCCGCTGAGACAATCTGTCCCTAAGTGATATTCTGTTGAGAAAATTTTGACTCAGCATCTAATTCGCTGATTGCATAATACATGTTATATTATTTTCTATAACGTAATAATTGTATTGGTTTCACTAAAACGTCGTCTGATCTGTAAATGCAAAATGTCATAATACTGTTATTGTAAGTACCTGCGTAAGTAAACAATAATCAAATCTGTCGGAGGTCGCTATTAATTTACGGAAAATGACATGTCGGTATGATAATATTATGTACTTAACAATTATCATTATTACGTAAACACATAAACTCGTGAGACATGAAAATCGACGCTTAGTTTTCATTTTATCAGGAAATAAAATACTTTTATAATAAGGAATAATATTATAATCAAATAAATAATTTAAATCTAAGTACAAAATTTCGTTGTACTTCAAATTAAAATAAAATAATAAATAATGTATTTCAAGAGATTAACTTAAGTATTTATAATAATATATAAATTTATTTCATATACATTTCGTATTCACCACATAATAAGAAATATTTAATAAGTAGCTCACAATGTCAGCAAAACACGTGTCGTATTAAATTCTTACGTATAATACATATATTATGTGATCAATAGAGAATCGAATTTTAAATGATTTATTTACCTACTAATTCAAATTTGTCCACCGTGGAGCAGATGCCATGACCCTCGCCTGTTGCTCCAATTAACACACCGGTTTTTTATGATGAGATGAATGGTTATTAACAGATCCTAGATAAAGTCATAGTTAACATTAAGATTTCCCCGCACTGTAGAGAACCATGATATGCTTTAGAATAAGAAAATGTTCTAAAATAACGATCTTATATAATTCGATAATTAATATAATGTATTTACATTAATAGCTATTGACAGTTGTTAACACCATTGAATTGGCGAATGCATTTTTTCTGCTTACGTAAGTACGTAATTTCATCAATTATTTATTACTTTTTCAAATGCATTGTCAAGTTTTTAATAGATTTTCCGGCGTCATGTCGAGCCTACCCTAATGCTTGTTATGTGCACCTACGCGTTCGCACTTCGATTTTCCTCATCTTGGATCAATACAATGTTTAAGTTGGGCGAGTTATTTACGTAACTCATTGACAATGAAAATGTTTCTGAATGACAGTGTTTGTATTTCGGCGCCGGTTTCCATTATCACTCGATAAGAGTATACTTAATTCTATTTGGCATTGGCCATTGTCTGAACATTTTAACTATTTAAGTATATCATGTAGGTATGTATGCGAATATAATATGGATTGAGGCTATACATACAATATTTTAATTACATTTAATGTAAACATTAAGGGAGGCAATTGAATGGTGTTTAGTTTTTGTATGATAGTTTTGTAAACGAAATATTAAATATTAAAACGTGTTTGGCTGAGTACATACTGTTATGTTTTAGTTGAATGTATACGGCAGACGGTAACTTTGATTTGTGATTTTGTTTTAGCGGACAAGGGTATAAAAATTACTATGTCCTAGTTATGTGAAAATGTCGCAACTGCTTTCATGTGTGTATTGTACGTCCTCTAACATTGCCAATAATAAACTAGTATGGCACTGACGTAGGCCACAACGGCTAGGAATAGAATGCCAAACCTGGGACAGACGTCAATTCGTCGCTGCACCACGCCCGCATCAGCCATCTCTCTATCGGGCATTTTATCCGCGGCAAGAAAAGAGAAACGGAAAATATAACGTAGGAGATTGATTGTTGCGCGCGCAACGCTCGGCACATGACTAGAGTAGCTGTAACTCTCCGTAGCAGCCAGTAGCAAGCACCACTCGATTCCCGTGATCCGGTCCTATTGCACGGCCGATACCCTTGCTAACGTTCCCTTACTGAAACCCCAAGATGTCTGGACTTGGAGATCCCGTCGCATTCGCGAAAGATTTTATCGCCGGGGGTGTTTCTGCTGCAGTTTCCAAGACTGCGGTGGCTCCCATTGAGCGTGTCAAACTGCTCCTGCAAGTTCAGCACATCTCCAAGCAAATCGCTGCCGACCAACGTTACAAGGGTAAGCCCTCCTCATTTATTTTACACATTTCGACCCTCATGTTTTCTCATCATGTTTCTCTTATCACTTTGTACAATACAGAATAAACTATTACCCTACGAATTTATAATTGATCATGTATTTATAGGAAAAGCGAAATATGATAAGGCACTTTCTTTTTTAATGTGATAGCGCTTTGGGAGTTTGCGAATTTCCTTTTTATTTCAAATCAATCAAATATATTTTATAATATTAATGAAACATTACTTGTATGAACATAATAATCGATTGAAAAAAGGATCGATTGCCGCGCTTTCGGTCTTATATAACTCGTCCGCCATACCGAGCCCTTACATTACATTATCCAGGTCATGTCGTCTCAATTGGGAACAGTTATGTCACAAATGTGGGCCAAGGTTTGAGCATTACATTTGGCTATATAGAAAAACTTTTTACTTCCATTTTCCATTTACCAATTCGATATGGTGAAGATAATATGATTCAATTACTTACATATTAAAAAAAATATTTTTATCGATTGAAAAGACATAACTAACGTAATTTAATGACATTAATATTATAATGATATGAAACGTGAAATTGGTTGAAATGCTTCTTGTTGTTTCCATTTGGGTTGGGATAATTCATAATTAGTGTAGTTTTTTACTATTGTCAATTTTCATCCTAATATAAAACTAAAGTTTACACCTATAAACTTCAATAAAGGTGGAAAATAGTTTTTAACTTTGTACCCACTGTATATGGTTACTTTGCGTCAATTTGAATACTAGATTAAACTACTTACTGTGTTGTATCTATAAATCGATCAAAGGTGTCAAAGTGATAAAGAAAATTGGCGTTCCTCTGTGAACATGAATATTTTTTTCATTACGAATTACATTATTACGTAACCCACATTTTCTATTCTGTGTTGCCGTACATTTTTCATTCTGCGCATGCGTACAATCCGCGCAGTTTTCCCTTCCCCGCCCGCCCATTCATAACATTGAAATCTTACATAAGAAATCGGCCGGCTAGAATTCAATAATTGGAAAATTGACCATGCTTTTACTGAATTACATTTTTTATCTTTTTCAATTCTTCACAAGATTCTTAAACAATATACAATATCAATTTCCAATACACATTTAATTATAAAGATTATAAAGTAATTATTAAATAAATGTGTTGTGGCCGATTTAATACACTCCAAATGCTACTCAAAAATTCTCTACCTGATACGATTTTGATAACACGTGATAATTAATATGATAAATTATATTTTAAGATTACGCGTGTTATACAAGCGTTGATACTGAGTAATATTTTTCGTACATCAAGCATACTAATCATTTTACTATTTTCCGTATATCTAATAAAATAATATTATCGAGAAGCCTTAGTTTTTGAAGTAAATTGATAAAAAAATCTTTTCGCCTGCAATTTGTACCTACTGCTATCAGTACGATAGCGCATTAATTAAGTTTGCTTAATTTGCATGTTTTTACACTATTTAGTACACCAAGCTGTGATGTTTTTATGAATGAATTAAAACAAAACTGTTTTCCTCAGTCGTAACAACGCCAACATGTGATGAGATGGGCCAAATTATTGTTGGCCCACCAACACCAATTTACTCATTTAAGTATGCTAGATACTAAATACTATTAACATATTATGCACTACTCAGAAGCTAAATGATGTAACTCAGTGTGATATTCTTGCTGGGTTATATTTTTTTGCATCTCTTCGCGTCATATTATTATTACTACACACTCGTGAGCTGCTAAACATTCTAACACTGATCTGTAGGTATGTATATGTTTATTTTAGATTCATTATAGTAGTATCTTGACATTTAAAAACGTATAGATATGTCATGCCATAATGCATCTATGTTTTAAAAAAAAAAAAAACTTTAAACATCTCTCCTATACCTAGTAGGTAGTCGATGTTTTACAATATATTATAAATTTGTTAGAAATACATAATTAACATACTAATAAAATGTATATATGGACGCACAGGTATATATTATGATCTACTACACTTTATATTAAATTCTGATTTTATAGTGAACAACATTATTGTTATACTATAAAACATATTATTATTCTAATTGTTCGTCAAATGTATGTTTAGGTGAAAATAAATCTCAATGCATAACAGTGGTTGTAGAACACATCCCTATATACCTAATAGATTAATTAAAATCATCAACAACCGATTTGACGATGTATGTTTTATACACATTTTTTAAAAAGTATATTTGTCTATTAAGAGTCAATAAATTAAATTCTGTTTTTCCAGTGGTCAATAACAAAAATGTAATGACCTTTTAATTTCATTGGCACAAAAGCGTGAAAAATAATCTTATACAATAATCGATTATGCAATGTCAGATTATGTAAAACTCGATTTTTTTCTAAACATAAGTATATAACACTGAAGGTTGCAATCAGTTATTTGGAAGAATGCCATTTTCTTTCCAAATCATCACGTGGGTTTAAAAAAAGATTTGGTTTAATTTTGAAATACATCATATCTGTCTCTAGGCCATCCAGAGCATTTTTATCTGTATCGCACAGCTGATTTTTTTTAAACTCCAATCATTTTAATAGATAAGCTTGCCGTTAATTATGTACTTATTTGTATTACGACTGGAAAAATTATGTTATATTTCATTTTTTTTTTCAAAAAGGAAAAAATGCATGAATAGCAATAATGCGATGAGCATAATATATTTGAATGTTTGACGTGATAATTTATTATAAGTCAGTAAGTTGTCTTATCGAGGGCATGGAGGTATAAGTAAGTGATTAGGTAGATGTACGTATACACATAAATATGTAGCAGAGTCTAGCCAAGGTAAGAGAGCTAATATTATGTTTTCACCAATTTTCATAAGTGTCACAGCAAAATACATCGGACAGAGAATGTTTACTGAAATAAAAATTTACAATAGTTTTTAGATTCAAAATCTTAACCCACAATCAATCGAATGATTACGTTAAGTGAAAACCCAATTAAAGTCGGCAAATAGTAAAATCTGAATGTTACGTGTATTTTTTACAATACGTTTTTTTATCCCTAGATGAGAAATTTTAAAAAATATTGAAATTTCTTTTTGAATTTACAAATTCGCTGAAGATTAAATTTATAGCTATGTTTGCTGATATATTAACTTTATATCCGTATTTTTTAATATGGTTTTTTGTTCGTATTAATAATGCTGTTGGAATGAAACATGTGTTTTTTACTAGAGCGCCGGATTTTTTTCAGTTTTATTCTCTAGTTTACGATTATTTTAGATAATTTCAGACAACAAATATATCAATAGTGAAGGTAGGAATCACATTACAAAAATATATTATATGTAAGTAATTATTTTACTGGAGAAGATTGCGTATGCTTAGTGGAAAACATTAATGTAGGATGCCAATTTAGTTCTATAGGCCAAGTGAATAAAAATAAGTGAACACTTATATTATCTGAATTGACCCATTTTATACAACTGAAGATCAATTTTATTTGTAATATATATTTTTCCACTTCTCCAGGTATCATCGATGCCTTCGTCCGTATCCCCAAAGAACAAGGCTTTACTGCCTTCTGGCGTGGTAACTTTGCCAACGTCATTAGGTACTTCCCCACCCAGGCCCTCAACTTTGCCTTCAAAGACAAGTACAAGCAGGTCTTCCTCGGAGGAGTAGACAAACACACCCAGTTCTGGCGTTACTTCGCTGGAAACTTGGCCTCCGGTGGTGCTGCCGGAGCGACTTCTCTCTGCTTCGTCTACCCTCTTGATTTCGCCCGAACAAGGCAAGTTTCGTTTCACACAACACTTGTATATTTATATTTAATAATTGTTACTATTTATTACATAATAATCACAATATGCTTATGTACCTACATACCATAATTTTAACCGTATTATTTTGTGCATCATTCTATTTTATTTTATTCATCAATTACTTATATTGTTCATCAAAATGCCTTGCGAATATTTTCATACATCATACTTTAGCTTGTGAAGTACCTACCCACCTACTCAATATGTTATGCAAATATCGATATTATTTAATTGTTTTCATTACATTGCTATAATTATTGCTGGCGAATTTTGCTAACTGCGCGACACGATTTAATAATAATCGCCTTTTTAAATATATACATATATATTATTATTTTATAACTATGTACTAATTGAAAATATTGTCTGCTCATACATCACAGTAATAATTTTAAGATAGCTATTAAGACCCCACCCCATTTTACAGTGTACAATCAATTAAATTCATTTTCAAGAAAATTTAAAAGAAATAGCTTTTAGATACATTATAAACATAAAGAAGTCTGAGGTACTATCTAAATACTATGTAGATGATTTTACAGCTTATGTATATTACTATTTTTTTTAAATCCTTTGTAGAAAGATTGTTAATTCATTATATTATAGCCATAACACTATAGAACTTTTCAATTTATACATAGTACGTACTGAAAAATCCCTGTTATAATTATTATTGTGACGCAATGAATAAACGTATTAAATTAGTTTTTCCTTCTTGGTTACAGGTTAGCCGCTGATGTCGGTAAAGCTGGTGCAGAACGTGAGTTCAGTGGACTTGGCAATTGCCTGTCCAAGATCTACAAGTCCGATGGTATGTCTGGCTTGTACCGTGGATTCGGAGTGTCAGTACAGGGTATCATTATCTACCGTGCTGCCTTCTTCGGCTTCTACGACACAGCCAAGGGAATGCTTCCCGACCCCAAGAACACACCACTTGTTGTCAGCTGGGCCATCGCTCAGGTAAACAATCAATTATTACCAATAAATAAGTAAATAATAAGACTCGTTGAAATTTTCAACAATTAGAATTCGATATCTTTTATTGGTGCAATGAACCTTGATCTCTGGTCGGTTTACCTGGGAAGACTTAGGAAAACCTGTTTGATTGCTTTCTCCATATTTCAAATACGCATTCACGGGATTCAATAAATTAAAAAAAAAAATCGATAAGTATGATATGAGTTTATATTGACGCCACACCCTATGCGATACGGATATAGGGGAGGGAGATGGGATGTAAAAAATGTAACATCACAAAATCTACAAATTATAAACTCATATTCTCACAAATAAAATACTCCGTGAGATTGAAATGGATCGTTTTCAACGATTTTGATTTTTTTATTTTAAAGGGTGGGAGTTATGGAAAAATGTGGCGTTATTTAAAACATTTTAAGGCGAATATAGAGATAGGCCAAAATACCGAAAATATTGTTGCCGTTTTAAATGGATGATCCCATATTATGTAAGCAAATGAACCACGGTTTCTGTGCAGTGTATAAATTGAGACTTACGCGGTTTGTTTTTTTCAGTGCGTGACAACAGTTGCCGGTATCGTATCGTATCCCTTCGACACAGTCCGTAGGCGTATGATGATGCAGTCTGGTCGCGCTAAGAGCGAAATCATCTACAAGAACACCCTCCATTGCTGGGCCACCATTTCTAAGACTGAAGGACCAAAGGCCTTCTTCAAGGGAGCCTTCTCCAACGTTCTCAGAGGAACAGGAGGTGCCTTCGTACTTGTCCTCTATGACGAAATCAAGAAAGTCCTGTAATAGTCTTAGCCGATAATAATTAATTCCTCAATTCGTTTAGTTAATTTTTTTCTGGCCGCTCACATACAGCATTGATAATTATTCCTATAGATAAAATTGCGAAACAAGTTACACGGTGGAGTAGTTCGAAGATGAGAAGACAATATGTGTTAGCTATATGAAAGACTCTTATTACCAATGCTACTAGTATGCACTAAATTAATTTTGGCAGTGTAGTATTATGTGAAATCACTGCTGATATAAAATTGCAATGAGGGTTTCTGTTTCTGCAAATTGCATTAAAAAAATAGAAACCAAAGCCATGTTCGATCGGTTGTATCCATAATTTGATCGATAGTTAAATTACCTAACATTATCCCATTTATGTAGTCGTTTAATTTATTCTGTAACATATAAAAACATGTGATCGCGATTTTAGCCTTTGATTAATTATTTTTTTTAGGAAAAAAAAACAATGTAAAATAATATTCCAAAGAATATTTTTATTGAAAATAAAATTTTAAGCTCGGGCTATAAATGCGATCAAGAAAATGTAAAAAAAAACGTAAAATCATGTTATAGGTTTTATTGTTATATGTGCTGTTAATACAAATGGTGTATTAATGAAAGTTATTACAAAGAAAATAAAAATATTAAATCATATAAAAAGCGTTTTCATCAATTTTCTATGAAACAGTGGAAATTTCCTGACAAGCCGCGGGTAAAGTGATAACTAAGCTAAAAATGAGTTTTTACGTCGCCATAAGTAATATAACTACTTACATAAATTATTATGCTTGAAAAAAGATACCCACTTTGAAAGTTATAAAAACACATACGTAAAAATATCCTAATTTGAAATAATTATAGCACAACAGGGAGAAGTGAAAAAAAATATTCCAATGATATCTTTTCTCAACATAGTGATATCCTTGTGTGTGAATGTTTTTTTTAATAAATCTAATAACATTAATAATAATGTATCCGAACTGTTCAGTCCTCACATCCTAAAGAAATCTCATCATGTCTATACATAAATAAAATAACTAATAAATAACAAAAATACTAAACTTATACATAAATAAAAAACGATAGTAACTCTTGGAATACTATTAACGTGTAGTTAAAACACAAACGTACATATTAACAGAATGTAGAAAAACATTATGACGTAGAATAATGTACAATTCCACTTAACTTTGAAGCTTCAATCGAATCATTCGGATTATTCTGATACAGTAATCATTGGTCTGTGAAGCTAATAACAATGTACAGAATTTTGAAAAATACTTCTGAGAAAATATATTATAACCAATAGAAAAAATCGTTTGGAAAAAGTAAGCCACCCGGCTGGAATCGAACCAGCATCTTGGGTTTACCGCATTATCCTCTATGCTACGAGGCGACATACTAATTGCGATAATTTTTAACTATTGGCCTTTTAATACCTGCCCATCAGAGCTCTTCTAAATCAAGCTTCTTTGGCAATCGATTTTTGTTTATTAAATCAAAGTAGGTACTTACTACTTCAATTACTAACCGACGTCACGGATTTCTCCAATATTTTGATGATGTAACTTACTTGAACTTGGTAATAATTTTTAATTAACTACTTCTTTTATTCAACGAATAATTCACATGATTTAAGAATGTACCATTCTAGTTATTGATCATACATAATTTTGATTCTGAGAAAATATATTATAACCAATAGAAAAAATCTTTTAGAATAAAGTAAGCCACCCGGCTGGAATCGAACCAGCATCTCTTGGGTTTACGCCCCGTACCGTCCGCGCATTTTCCGTCCTTTTTTTCAAAAGATTTTTTCTATTGGTTATAATATATTTTCTCAGAGTGTTTTTTCAAAATTATGTATGTTCAATAATTAGAATGGTACATTCTTAAATCTTGTGAATTATTCGTTGAATAAAAGAAATAGTTAATTAATAACAATGTATCTAAAATACAATCTGCAATCACCAGTGGTTTTTATTCATACTTTTTATTACTTCTTATACTTCAAGTTTTCCTGCAATTCGCTTTTTTCGACACATTCGTTTTTGCATACCTGGTACCTGGTAATTATTTAAAATAATTAAATTTCATAACCACGCATGCAACAGAAGAACTGGATTTACTATTAATTACAGATACCCTAGACCAGTGGTGCACAATCCATTTGACAGAAGAGCCGCAGTGGGTGCAAGTGTTGAAAAATATATATTATTATAATACACTTGACATATTATATTTTAATTATTTTTAATTTAATAGTTACATAGAGTATACGTTTTATAACTTTGCAGTTTTTTGCACGCTTTACTATACTGATACGCCTCTTTGCCTGATTATCTCGCATACAATTAGATCAAATGATATTTACTTGTATATATATTAATACATAAATAGTACTAATATTAGTAATACTAGATAGACAGTTAATAAGTGTAAAAAAATATTTTTAGAATTTATTACATCATTTTCATCCTAGAACCGGAGTGCAAAGTTATCTACCAGATATCGATTTTGAGCCGCGGGTTGTACATCACTGCCCTAGTCTATAAAATATTTCATATATTTATTTTTTAATGGGTATGTTTGTTTGATTTTTCTACTCATTCGAATATTTTTATTTTACCACGAATTGGCTGAACACCCTTAATAATTCTATGATAGCGCAAGACTTAATGGTTTAGAAATCGTAGAAGTCAATCAAAGCTTTGTGGATTGTAAAAATTCAATGATATGCCAATGTAAATTACACGCGAATTTACCCAACAAGTGGGATCGTAACCCATGATCTACCGATTAGAAGAGCATTGCACTAATCCCTGTTTCGCTGAGCTAGTTTTTTTTTAATAATGTCGATAAATGGATTTAAATACAAGCAAATGAATTAAATTAAAGTAAATTCGCGCTACATATCAATTAGTTGCGAAGATGTGAAAAAAAAATTCATGATCCAGCCTAAAGCCAGTTCCGTACACCGATCCGTGGAGTGAGAATATTTATATCTTAATTAAATAAAAATAATAATTAGGGAATAAATATAATATCCTAAATCAGTGGTTTTCTAACTTTGTTTCATAAAATACAATGGAGTGGAAGAACGTGTGGTTTAAAGCACCGTATGTGAAATTTTCGTAGAAAACGTATTTTTTTATTAAACGTTTGAGTTGTGCACGCCGCTCACGCCCCGCCGAACGCTGTCCACTCAGGCCTTACTTAGGAACACATCGATCATCCACATTTCCCGTGTCACATTGTATTTTTAGCGATGGGTTTGATTTATACCGTTTAGCACTCGTTAGTATATCACATATGTATACATATTGTACGGTGTATAGTTCAGTTCGACATCTGACTTTTAACGGTTAAAGCGATCGGCGAAAGTTCAGCTTCACAGAGGTAGATCATCACAGATTGACCGTGCTTCATTATCATATTCGTATGCAGTTCGCCCTATCACACTTTTCACAGTGAAATTTTATATCGAAAATATATGGCCGTATATTAAAGACCGTCTAACCTCTTTGGGTCGTATAGTACTGACATAAAATTCATGCCTAAATGAAACACGGTTCTTGTCGGTTTACACTTTACAGGAAGCCAGCAGCAAACAAATTTTGAAAATAGCCGATATACTGGATTATTTGTTAAGTTATATTAGGTTAGGTTAGGTTCGGTTTTCATTCTTGAATTCATAAATTTTGCAAAATCAGCTATGAAAATTGAATTTGTCCATATTGAATTTAATAAAATTGGAGACAAGAAAAAGTTCACGGTGAATTGTGCCACGGTGAAATGTTTTACGTACAATTTACATGTAACCTATCGAATTAGTTTCGAATTTCGATTATCCTGCTCGTCAACCAAGGTTCTAAGGCGTGTTTTTTTTTTAATCTCTGTAGGTACATCAGTTAAGTACACGTGCTCAGGACATTTTTTCTTAGATATGTACATCTTTTGAAGCGAAATGTTTGAATCGAAATTGTAGAGGTTTACCCAACAACCCAACTCTATAACCGACATATTATTGTCTGTGGTCATTTATATAGCACAAGCAATAATACTAAGCGGAAATGAGAGTTATCAAATCAGTTGCAATTTGGGCCTAAAGCTGTACCTACAGTCAGATATTCACGCGCAACTCGGTGAATATCCAATACAATCAAAATCACAATGTAAATCTTACGTAACATAACATCAATGCCACAGTGTCATCATTCTTTAATGCCGTGCATCAAACATCTATGCCGTGTACAATCTAAAATGTAATGCTACAATATAAACCCAAGAAAATGCAACGCTGTGTCGTATTTCTATTGTGCCCCGAACATATAACATCACACACACGACGCAACCTTCTGCATAAATTAATAGATGTTGGATCTACACACCAAACAACAAAAGATCAAATATCTAACAAATCATAAATTTCAGCTTGTCATAATTACTAGTAAGTTGCTAAGCAACACCCATGTCAGATCTAAATACTATTCTGTGAAAATTAGTGGGATGCAGAGTCGGACATAGAAAAATATTGGTACTTTTTTAAAAATAGTGAAAAGTCCCGTCACATGTAAAATTATTTTTTAAATATATTTAGTTTGAGGTAAGTAATATTTATTTACATTTTATTTTACAAGAAAACAATATTGTATTTAAATCATTGTTTTGCATTGCAAATTAAAATTTTCAGAAATAGTCATGTTTTGTAGATATGACTATGTTTTGCACTTATTAAACTACGTACACGTACGTAGATAAAACCATACGCACAAAAAATCACTAATATGTGGCAATTTTATTAATATTGTTATTATAATTTTCACATATTTTGCCTTTCAGCATCCTTAGGCTGTAAAAATTTACCATATATATAAAGTCCGTAGTTCGCGAAACTCAGTTCTACTAAGCCAATATTTATGAAAATAATCATATTTTTTTTATAAATTCAATTTCCATATAGTAGGTACCTCTCCATCAAGTGTGTAGATTGTTATATTTGTTATTTCTGAAATATAATTTAAAATAATTAATTTTGTGTTTAAAATTATATCTTATTTATTGGATATTAAAAATCTAAAATAACGTATTATTAAATAATATGGCTATATTTGAATTTATAAAATATATTTTTTTTTCGACCATTTCCGATCCTAATAGGATCATGTGGGCGTCCACAGAGTAGAGGTTTGTATTAACAGATTTTGTTTTTACGGGAAATGGATGTCAGCCACTTGCTCAACCTATTAGGTCCATACCCTGACTCACACACAAATTGAAAAACAATATGTGTACTTGCCAGACCCAGGATTCGAACCTGAGACCCACGGCGTGATAGTCCAACGCTTAAGCTGCGCGGCCACCGTGTGAAATTTTTATACAGAGCTAATTTATGAGCAGCAGCAATTTTCATTGACGCAGATGATTCAAATCGAAGAGTTCAAATCGGTCATATAATAATTATTAAATGATAACAAAATCTTATAAATACCTACTTGTATTTCAGACAAATTACCCAAAGCATAACAAAACGCCTGCAAAAAAACATTAATATTATATAATTATATACATAATATGAAAATAAATCTATGTAGGACGCATGTGGCTAAATAGGAAAAATACATTGACGTGAATCCAGTGGATATGTTTCGTCGGGTGTCGTATTTTTATCAAAGATTTTTTTCTAGTAGATCCTAGAGAATGTTACATTCTCAAATCTTGAGAATAGGAATAGAGTGACCCGGCGTCGTTTTGTAAGTAGACCACTCAATTGATTTATAACATAACACAAATGCCGATAGCCAAAAATGAATGTTATTTAATATACAATTTCAATGTGTAATATAATAAACAACCACTAGTAAATTAATTAGATAGGATCCAGTGGATATGGGTCCAGGTCCCGTCGGGCATTGTATTTTTTCAGAGATCTTTTCAAGTAATATATATGGGTGTTTTCAAAATATATGTTATGTTCAATATAAAGAATGTTACAATCTCATATCTTATGAATTATTTTTGTTGAATAAAAGATATATTTATTTCATTAAATAGTATCGTCACTGTTCTGGCAGAATACACTAATTCGAAAAAATTACATATTAAGTTAGTACCAAAATGTTCCTTATTTCAAACTTTACCGTCTGGAAACTTTCTTAATAAATAAACAGTCTTTATTTTAAAGTCATCCTTTTTACGATTACTTTATAAACTCACATGATAGACCATTATTTCGAACATTTTAACAACTTCAAAGTCAAATTACTCAAAACTAGTATTCTCCAGTTAGTGTGTTCTGCCAGAACAGAGACGGTTTTATGTGTCACTGTCATTTTCAATAATAATAATAATTGGATATTGGTACATTCTTATTTTTACTAGGTAAGCTAGTAGTTGAAATTTATGGTTTTGTTTTTAATTTTTATCGTGGGGCGCCTTAAAATCACTCAGTGCCTTGGGACTAATCCCACCACCGTATGTGTGTCTTTATCGATACATTATACATCGATAATTTCTATCGTCTTCATCTTTGTAATTGCTTTGTTTCTGAAAATCTTAATATACTACTTAATTATTTTGTTGTAGTAACAAAAATTTCATACTATTCGAAAAGGTGTAAGTATTTCATCCACAATAAATAATTTAAATTAAAAAAAATATTGAGAGAAGCAATTCAATGTTACTAAACTGAACAGATACCCAATTAGTAAAAGAATATTTAATTAACAACATCATTCGCATTTGCAGAACTTTCAGAAAAAGTCTTGGACATTATTTATGACTGAAGACTATTGGGAAATTTTCGAGATTAGCGGCTTGTACTTAAGTAAAACTGATGCCCTTTTTTGCACATAAATCTACTCTACTCTAGAAAAAAGTGTTATTCAACATTTTTCGTATTAGTACTTCACCTTAAGACGGCGTAATATTGTTTCTACACAATCTTGTATTCCATGCCAAAAATGATTACCGCCTGGATGCACATACAAATTTGCTGCACCAAAATATAAAAATATTTTTAATGGCTACTCAAAACAAATGAGAAAAATGAAATAATAATTATCGGCCAAGAACAGTTTTTGAAAAATATTTAATAAGACGAAGGAACCCTCATAATATTTATGTCTCATACTATTTTCTGACGCCCCTTACCGTAAAAAGAAAAACACTTTTCCAGAAATGTGGCCTCGACATTTATCCAAATAATTAATTGTGTACCCCGGAGGCATATCACATCATGTCCATTTTGAAAACTTTACAGGAGAGCATAAAAACGATTTTTTTGTGTTTTTTTTTAATATGTTTTTGAAATAAAACGCATTTGTTTAACTTTTTATTTTATTTATTTGTTCAATTAAGCCTGCGAAGATGTTAAGAAATGAAAAATTAAAAAAAAAATTATAAACAAATTATAATGGACATGGTGTTTTGTCCCTCTAAGTAAATATACATAACATTGTAGAAATATTGGACATGAAGGAGGAATTAAAGAATAATATAGTAAACGAAATATAATTTTATTGTACTTCTGAAATAAAAAAATGATTTGCAATATTCCACCAAAGAGTTAATATGATTCGTTGTCATCAGGAATGACACACTCAGGATAATCATGAGAATTGGCCCCATGTTTAATTTTTTATAAAACCATGACAATATGAAGGTAAGAAAGTCTTCATCTTCGGCCATATCCGCCCCTTAGCTGGAGCATATGGACACTACGTGGTGCCTCCAAGAATCTCTGTCGCTCGCCAGTGTTTTGCATCGTTCCAGGTCAAACCAGCATCCCGTAGCTCCGCCATATACACTATATATAGATGGTATTTAGCGGCCTTCCAGGACGCTGGAATCCGGTTGGCTTGAAGAACAGGCAAGCCAGGTTGAAATTCTCTTCTGGCATCCGCAGCACGTGGCCGAGCCAGGTCCAACGCCACCTCTTCACTCTCAGCATAATCAGAGGCTGATTGGTGTGCTCTCTTATCTCCTCATTTCTCCTAAAGTCATACTACAGCACACCCGCACACCCAGTATACGTTGCAAACATCTGTTTTCGAAGCTCAGTATACGGTTGCTCTGAGCCTTCATAAGGTGCCATGATTCGCTACCGTGAAGCAGCGCCATCAGAATTCAAGCGTCGAATAGTTACTTACCTTAGTTAACTACCCGGAACAGTTCAGGGGAGCTGCACTCGTACCAATCACGGAGGTTCTTAAGCCATGAAATGCGGTGTCATCCTCTGCTACGCTTATTATTGTTCTTTCCTTGAATGACAAGCTGGGGAATGCTGTACTTTTATCCTCTCATAATGTGGCCGAGGTATTGTAGTTTCCTGGTGTTGATACTACGCAGAACTCCTTGGTCCTTTCCCATTCGATTGAGAACTTCAACATATGTCACCCGGTCAGTTCTAAGGAATTTTGAGATTGCGTCTATACAGCCACATCTCGAAAGCTACAACTCTCCGTGACATCTCTTCATCAACAAGCTGTTGATCGAAGATTAATCGAAGCTCTCTGCATGTAACAATGTATTTCCCTCTATTGCAAAATTTCGGGTATCATTCAAATATTCCCTAATCGTTATTGTAATAAAATAATAATTGGTGGTAATAATAACATAAAAAAACTTGTGTGAAATTATATGACTATAAATTTAAACCAAACAACTCATTCTAACAGAATACTGAACTCCGACAGATGATTATACTGAAGTACTTTCTCGTAAGTCAAGATACGTGTTTGCTGCAGTAATATTCAGAGTAAAGTTGCAACGCATTCTCGTATATTCGACAATATGACTGATCGGTCGAAAGTATAGTGCGATAGATTGAAGAAGCATAACATTTTTTTCATGAAAATATGTGTAACTATACGAAATGGATATTTCATAGAAGAAAATTTATTTCTAAATTAAAAACTGAGAGAATATAGTTGTTATTTGCCTCTCCTGAAAAGTTGTGTTTTTTGAGATACGTGTTTGTAGAAAATTTCGGACGATATTGTGTTTTCAGATCCTTTTATTTTTTACTTTATACTTTACGACGTCACGTTATCTCTAACCCCTCTCCCCTTCGTCATAAATCATCACATATATCAGACCCCCTCCCCTCCCTTGAGTGTGACGTCATATATGGACGACCCCTAAGACTGTGTTATTATATTTGACCGTCTGAGCTTAGCAGCTACATATAGGTATAACAAAAAAATCTAATACACTTATTTTTATATACCTAATAAATAGATAAAATTATTACATAATATGTTAATATTTTCAGAAGATTATCGAGTGCTCCGGTTCGTAAAATTGACCATTTCGATCACTGGTATGAGAGAAATAAAGATAGCTTAAGTGACATCTGGAAAATCAAGAGAAGAATGCGAATCATACAACCTTTAGATAAAAAGTCTTTCGATATGTCAATTTTTAAATCCTGAAATAATATAGTATGAATTAATAGGTAATGAGTTTACATGTAATTTAAAACTAAAAATAATATGGGGTGGCATTTCGGGTCTACGCAGTGACCTCCTTATAGCAAAATGCAGTCATAGAATGCAACAAGTACTCGATTATGTTTAGTTCTAAATTGTCTACTTACCTATTTTATTATTTGTTTTCGGCAATCTTAAATAGAAATTGAATTGACATACACCATATCTACTGAGAACTAGAGCTTTTTCACGAAATGTACTCTCATACAGTGAATAAATGTATGAGCAATATAATCATAATATTTTAGATGCCTTAGGTTCATGTACCTACTTATTTTTTCTTGTAAAATAAAACAGTAAATACAAATCACAATAAACTTTATATAGTTAGGTATGTATTAAAATTGCCATCTCGAAATGTAAGTTCAGCACTGTCACTAATTTTTGTTGCTTTATTTTATTTCTTTTCTTATTTTGTTTATTATTTTATTACTTATTGTATTATTAAGTCACATCTCTCTGTATTTTTATTTTAAAAATTATTAACACTTATTTTATGTCATGTCGTGAACGCTTTGAATTTGTAATTTTTTTTTTGATTTGATTTGATTTGTTTAATATTAGTTATTCAAAATAAACAATTTGATTTACAGGGCCTACCTAGCAACAAGCAGTATGGTTGTTAGGCCAACTTAGCAACCAGTTATAGTATTTGCTTCAATGTTTATGGTATAAAAAATAAGAAAACCTCTCGTCCTTGTAATTCTGTCGATGGTGTACATGCACTGAAAACCTATGCACGTGTAAACGGGGTATTATATCAACCAAACAATCAACACGAATGCGCAATATTATGGACAAATGTCAATATTGATGAAAACACAAAGCAACATGTCACAACCGTAAGCCTCGCGCAGTACTTTATAATAATACTGCTTTATGGTCATCCCAGGGCTCAAAATGACCGAAGCGCCGTTCCGATTCATGCGAATTCTCAAAATTATTATCGGTCCGTCTCGTGGAAAAAACAACTTGACCATCTGAGCTAGATAGGCCATAACAGTCATTTTTTATAAAATATACATAAAATTGATAACTTTGTTATCTAATATTTTCGGAAAATTATTAAGCGCTCCGTTTCATAACATTTTCTATTTCGAGCGCTGGGTCATCCCATTCCCATGGTTTTCATTCGTTGATGCGTCTCTTATCTTGGAATAGTAGGAAAATGATTGGTGAAAAATTAATTGTCTTAAAAGGTCAGTATTGGTGTTATCTCTGTTCATGTATGTGCTCTTTTTGCAGTTCATTGGTTGAGTATGAATGGCTGTACCTACTATATGTTTTATTTATAAGTAGGTATATCTACTAAAAGACTAGGAAACGGACCACCACCAAACCAAAGACTGCGGATCTCACAGTCATACCGAAGACAGGTCCATGCCTAAAAACCAGGAAATTGAAGTAACAGAGGAGGCAGCACGCAGAAATAACGTCAGAAAATGCTTCCGAATCACTCGCGAGATTTATAGCAGGTGAACACCATCTGCCGAACCCCACAGCGATTCAGAAATACCAATATGGCTGCTAAATGCGACCTGCTGCGCGATTTCCTAACTATCGACTCGTGTGGCACTAGACGACATGACGTAATTGTGACGTCAGCCAATACACGCTCGAAGCATGCCGCCCACCCGCAGTGCCCACCGTAGATATTATTGCGATGAAACACCTATATAATATGTATGGTGACAATGAATAGCGCCGCTGTCGGAGTAGCGTTATATTCTCGAGCGCTATTATCACTCCGGTAGTACGTCACAATGATGTCATATGACGTCATATCGACCGGGCAGCTGGCACTCGCAAGTTCTAACATCGGGCCCCTGAGCTATAATGAATAAAATAATATGTTACCCACATACTTTTTGTATGTAGGTTTGTTGGGAAATTTTGCTAGGCAAACTTAACCTCACTATGTACTATAGATATACCATCATAAATCCTCAGGTGTTCGAATTTAGAACTACGCTCATCGCTCACGCTAACTATGTATCTGACTAAACCATTAACTGCGTTGAGCGCGGTTCAAAACTGTATGAATACGGCTGTAAGCTCATCACAGTATAAAAAGTGCTAAATGATAGGTACCTAGTATGTCAAATTTTAGCATGTGGCGCCCTCACTCAGTGGACCACCAATTGTCCCATTTTGACTCCTACACCCGCACACACCTCACGTCATGCTCTAACTCCCTGTATCGATGTATAGATACGGGCAGGGGCGGCTCTACCTTAGGGCTTCGTAGGGTCCATCCCCACATTCATATCATATCAAAAATATAAGTCTGATATTTTTATTATAATAAATAATATACCCACTCCATTATATTATTAAATTAACGATTTAATCTATTTGCGCTTTTTTATATAGATTTTTATTATTATCATAAAATAAAGCAATTGTAAATTATGTGACTATGACATAATGATGGTCGCGGTACAAAATTTGTCCTACAAAGGATTCAAATGTATTTGCGTTAGTATATGCATACTGTCATTACAATAAGTAGCTTGGTATGTAATACATAAAGTAATAAAGTATATTTAATAATTAATAAATGAACCCCACAACCTAAAAAGCCGTATAGTCGCCACTGGGTACGGGGATTAGTGGTGGTCAAATTGCAATAACTGGTTGTTGTGTTGGCGTACAGATTTATATGTAGAATTTTCTTTAAGTATCGGAATTTAGCCATTTGTTAAAAAAAAAACCATCAAAATGTTCTCCAAATTTAGTTGCTCTATGTTAACCTCAAAAAAACTGTAGAATATTTGAAGCATAATAATATTTATTTACTATTTGCAACTTTACAAATCAGTATGTACCTATTCTATAATAATGATATTTGTATTGTTGATACAATACTCTCATCTATGAGAAACTATCATAGGCTATCAATTGTTACTTTATTGTTTGTAAAAAGTGCTAAGATTTGTAAATAAGAAAAATAAACATACTAAAGCACATGGCGTTGTATATCAAGTTATTAATATAACAGAAATTCAATACAAAGATCAATAAAATTTTCAAAATAAACGAAAAATACGAAGCTTGCAATTTGAGACATTTTATTGATAACTAGCTGAAGTACCCGGCTTCACACAGGGTCAGTTCGTGGTTATATTTATCTTAGATATTTAAAAAATAATAAGAGGAAATTATTTTTTTAATATTAAAATATCTGTGTAATACAATATGGCAATATGAAAATAATTAAAGGCGTAAAGCTCAAGCAAAAGAACACTAAATTAAAATTGAATCTAAAAAATGAAAACGTTATTAATGTTATTAATATGTACTAAAAAAAAAATCAAAATTGGATGGAACAAACTTTGTATTTTATATAATACTAATTTAGAAACCTTCGCAGATGTTGAATCGCTTGAGCGAGCGGGCGATTCGCGTTGAGCGCTTCGTGTGAATGGTATAGGAACGCACACGAATAGAAGAAGATAGAATGAATAAGAAGAAGGTGATTTTTCTAATTCAGAAACCTTCGCAGGTGTGCACACAACAACTGACCAAAGTTTCATCGCAATCGGGTGAATGGTATGGGAACGCATACGGGCCACACACTCACACAGTCAAACATTCATTTTTATATATTTATAGATTGTCAACTGACATAAAATATTCCATTTTATTAATTATGTACCTAGGTATAATTTGGGGCTCCAAGACCAAATGAGGCTATTAATTTCAATGTGGGTACGCTACATTTTTACCTTTTTTTTAAAACTTTTCTTGTTCTGATTCTCTAAATATTTTCCCATCATAATATTTTATATTCATAAAATATCAAGTCCAGCTCAGTTTGTTCGAAGTCAATTTATTTTCAACCACAATTTTTTTTCAACTAACTTCAAACATGATTTTTTATTAATTTTAATGATGTTAAAGACACTTTATTTTGTTCTTTGCCTTGTCTATTATTTGTTTACTAATATGGTCATATATGTATGGTATTGTTCTAATGCAGTGCTCCTCAACTTTTCTCACCCATGGCACACCAAAGGTCTTCCCAGAATTTCACGGCACACCACACGTAAAACAATTTATACATCAATACATGGACCCCACATTCTGAAGCGGGTCCCCAGGCCAGGATTTTTGGCGGGCCCCTTACCTATCGCTACGGTTAAAGACGGTGTGATACTCTAAAGTAGCGTTTTTCAAATGGTGTTCGAGGTAAAATTAATGGTATTCATTATGTTTAGCGTATTTTTGTATTTATTAATGCCTACATACATCCCACAGTCGCATACATATTGAAAAATATTAGTACCTATAGTGCGAAAACATCTTCTTGGCTACCTTTTAACTGTGAACTAACATGCTCCGCCCATTTTTAACAGCACTTCCATTATAAACTAACAAACTCCACCCATTTAGTAAACAACGGCACCTAGAAGCGTAGCCAAGAAGATATTTTCGCACAGTACCAACGTAGTAAAATAGCGCGTTTCTTTAACTATTAGAGAAAAATTGTAATTTGTATTTATCTCACTTATCTGGTTGATCTGCCACCCCCCTCCCCCCCCCCCCCCTGAGCCTGGGACCCCAGACTAGAGCCCTGTCAGTTTCCCCTCTTGTTAGGGCCATGGATCAGAATTACATTAATTTATGTTTTTTTATTTGATAAATAATTAAATATACATAATACACGAGGAGGAACTAAATGTAAATATTTCGATGTATTTGTATTATTAATATAATAACTAATTAATGTGATACCTAAGCTTGTTTCAATGAATGTAAAAGTTTTATAAATTTTGGTTTGATATTTGAAAGTGAAACCCAAAGTTCTTATTCAAGACCCTTCAAGTACGACTGCTTATCATTTTTAAATACTTATAGCTTTAGTTGAAAAACGTTGTCACCTAGATATGTCATATAAAATGGGAGCTGAACTGCGATAGCCTTGTCGGAAATCCGAGGATATTCTTTATTAACGAAATCCAGAAAATAGCCAATTTAACATAGGCGAAATTAATTTTTAGCGTCCCGTCGTTTCTCAGTTCAACAAAATTCCTCTCGAATATAATATAGAGAAAGCGCTTCTATAGAATTACCGGCATTGGTTGCAAAAGGGTTTCGAATCCAGTCGTATTGGTTGTATGATAGTAATGATGAAATTTTTTTTGCAGCAAAGTGAAAAATCTTTTTGAGCCGGATCCAAAATTCATTGCTTATTTCAATGGTGGGACAATCTTTTGGGACATTTGTAGAGATCCTTGTCTAAACCCCTTCTGTCGTTTTAGTTTATTTGTGATTCCTTTTTATTTATCAGTGATGTGTCGGGAGTCCCCGTGGCTGGACGAAAAAAAGGACCTCCGGATTCTCAATGTATCCAACCAGCGTTCCACAGCAATGGAAAGATAGTGGAGAGCAATGTTGGAGCGCCATTAATAATAATAATCATTAAGACTCGCGATTATATAGCCATTGACACAGAACTCATGTCCCTTTGTTGCAGGTCTGAAGGGAAGAAAAAAATGAAAAGAGAAAATAAGGGTTATAGTCTTAGACAATAGATATAGTTATAGTGGTTTATTCTTTTTATTGAAGGGAACAGTACTGCATAATGATAAAATTAATATATATGTGGATAGAGAGGGAGTTGAATACCCTCTCGTTTGTCTCCTACTTAGACTTATATACTAAAAGACTTCATAGTCTCAAAAATTTGGTTAAAATGACTTGATCGTAATTATTGAGATCTTTGGTCGACTGCTTGGGGAAGTCTGCTGTCATGGAGCTGTAAATTTTTGGACGAGTGATGGTTTCCACGTTCAAATTCTGTGTAGAGTGGTTTTACAAACTACCCATGAGGCCCTGATCATTCTCAGAAATATGTTCTGTACAGTCTGAAGTGATTTTAAAAGTTTCTTGGGGTTAGCATAGACCCAGAGGGAGGGGCGGCATATATCATAATGGGATGGGTAATCACAGTGTAGAGAAGTTTGCTTCCATGAAATGCGAGCCTGCCTAATCGATTGAGACTAGTTTTTGATTCGTTATTTAAGGTTGGCTCTTTTTGACACCACCACCAATGCATGAGCACAAATGAAAACATTTTTAGAAATTAGGTGATTTTTAGTGGAAATAAACTGGTGATTGTCAGTTAGGTGAGTATCTGAAGCAACGCTGAATTAGCATGGCAATCCAAAGAGGTAATGCAGCCGCTGTCTTGCATACACTATATTAGTAGGTGATTTACTTGTTGGTAGCATCTAAACACTCTAAAACTTGACTTTATTTATCATGTAAGTATAAGGTTTTATTAAAAATTTGTGTAATTTAACGTGTTAATTTTGTTATAAAAAGAAATTATTTCAACAAAAGATTTTAATCAAAAATATGGAACCATTCGGCCGGTTCCATGACAAAACAGAACACGACCAAACAGAACACGACAAAACAGAACATGACAAAACAGAACAGTGACAAAACAGAACAACGATAAATATAACTATGACCTTTCAGGTAAAATATAAATTTAATATTGAAATTTTCCTATCTCTATTGTGTTGATAGATTTTTAATAGCACAGATTTTTAATACGCCATAATAAATCAAATTATATACTTACCTAATTTCTGCATTACTAATCGCTAGAAAGTCTCAAATAAACGGTTAGCGACGAGTTGTCCACATGTTAAAACTGTGAAATAACTAGCTCCTCCTACTTTTAACCGCACTAACGACTTCCGGTTATTGCCTAGATTTTCTTGTCGGACAGTAGTGCCGCTCGTTTGACACTACATTATGAGTGTGAGACAGTTTGCTGGCTGACAATTCTGCTCGATGCTTATTGCGGCAATTTCTGCTGTGTTGGCACGAAAACATGTCGCACATGCAGCGTAGGCCACCCCCTGATGGGTCGATGCAGTAGGTATCGGAATGGCATTGATTCGGTAAGTGGGCAAGTTTAGGAAATCGGTTAGGAAATTTCAATGAGATTAGTGAGTCTTTACCTTGACATTACATTCGTCGTTCTGTGTAGGTATACAAAATAGCTCAGTTGTGTACATTGACTGCCTTGATCACGTCCTTTTCGCCAGATATTATTTTCTCTTTCCATTCAACAGCGCCTTCAATGGGTTCATTACGGAAATTGATTTTTTTCTGCGTCCAAAACTCGTTTTCCTCTACTGGAGATAGGTATAGAAAGACATTTGTAATGAACTGAAATAAAGTTAGTACAAGAAACGTTCAGGATTGAACAAAAATACAAGTGTACCGGTGACCAAGTTGAGAAAATCGATATCAAAATTAAATATCCAGTGGTAAATTCTACATAACTGTAACCAATACTCTGTCAAATGAAATAATTAAGTATATAGATAGCTAAGTTCTACAAATAAACAACTCAAAGTTTCAAGTTTTTGAGTTAATGATGCCATTCGACGTAGAAAGATAATATATTCTTTGTAATTCAGCCAAAAAAATAGTCAAAAATTTCAATAGAAACTCTGGGATTATACATTAATTCAATTTATACGGAATGTCTGGGTTGATTCCGTATTGAACTAGAATTGTGGAGGAACAAATTCATACATCTGACCAGCCGCTTGGAAGAACTCGAGAGACACAAGTGGACAGCTATAAAACAACTGCCTAAAATAGAAACAATAATATTTGATACCTATGTGGAATATTTTGCCATAAACATATGACACGTTAAAAAAACTAACTTTTGATATTCTCACAACCTTTGGCTCTACATATATATGCGAACAAACATTCTCATCAATGAACCAAATAAAAAATAAACTTAGAAGTAGAATAACGGATGAAATTTTACAAACATGTATTCAATTGAGAATAAGTAGCCATTTGCCAGATATAGTAAAGCTATCAAAATCGATGCATGGACGCCGTTCTAATTTTTTTTTAAATAAAAATCTTGAACTTTTCCCGCCTTCAAAATCCATCTACCTACATATTATGTATATTACATTATTATATGCGGCTCTCTGGTATCTTTGTTATCCTATTTCCTTGACAATTTGGCTCCTCACACTTGACAAACTGCCGACCCCTGGGCTAGACCCAGGATTATTTTGCTTCGGCTCATTCTGCAAGAGAAAAAGAAATAACAAATAAAATGTAGGAAAAAAATGATTCATATCGAAAAATATACCAGAGTCAACATGACAATGAAATCTTAAACTATTAATAGAAAATATAAATTTTTAATGTTCAGGAATGTCAAACGATTTATTTAATTACTGGAGAGGATATTACTAATAATTATTGTGCATATATTATTATGTGCTTGCTAAACTAATTAAAGTGTAAATATTTTTACTGACAAATCTGAATATTTTATTATGGTAGGTAGGTTGAATCTATGTATTACCTAAACCTTCCTTAAATTTCATTCAATTTATGCATAGTTACTCGGAGCTCGTCTAAATTTACATTTGTTATTATATATTTTTATATTTTGTGTATGTACCTATTATGTTTTAGCGATTTCAATCATTTAGATAATGAATCAAATCTAAGTATTCCACACGGCGGAAATCCTTTTTACCGAGATGCCAGTAGAAAAATGCCTGTCTTTAATAATCTCGAATTCGGCTGGTTCGTCTTCTCCTCCTTCAGATTGATCATCCTCGTCGTCTTCATACCAATTTCGTCGTTCCATTTCCTTGTTCAGTTGTAATTTTCTCTTCCAAAATTCGTGTCCCTCATCGGGTTCGATTCTGCAAATCTGTTCTATACGACTGTTTAGTTCCAAAATATTCAATATATATTCTGATACATCATAATCTTTTCCAACGAAGTGATATTTATCGCAGTGGAGTGCTCTTAATTTTTCGTGTTCCGTACAAATAGTAGAGTTTTTCGCAACATTTTTGCATCGCCTATGATAGGTATACCATTGCAATGCATTGAGTGGTATTCGTTAATTTCGTGATGTTCGTTGTAACCACAGAAAATGAGTTCCCTGGTTGTAACATTTGGTTCCACGAGAACTTGATTTTATCCATTCTGGTTTTACTGTAATTATATACTTAACATTTACATTAGAGTAATTCTGGTGATAAGGTTTAATCTCGTTTACATGATTAGTTTTACATGACATGTTACATTTACTGGTGAATTTATCTCTGTAATTTCATATAAGCGCCCTTAAGGGGGCGCTCTACAGAATTGCCCTTGAGAATTGAAAATATGATTTTTTTACATGTGGTCCGGAATTGTTGCTCTACTGGTAATATTCAAAGGTCGCCGACAATAGTTTGGTCGAACGTAAATAGTGTTATCTTAATTAAATTTAAATCATAAACACTGTCGAAGTGAATAAAGAATGGGGTGACCAAAAAATGATATCTTCTAATATACGTAAATGTTACTAAATTCAATTTGTTAATCAGCTGTTTGGTGGCAAGTAATTGCAACCAATATGATGGATAGCCACGATATAAACTTAATACTATATTAATAACGTTTTAACCTGAAATTGTCCGAGAACTAAACATACGAAGGATGTTGAAATACATATCTACCTACATTTTTATTTCATGTGCTATCCAAAAAAACATTATTAATGAATAGTATTTATTTTGAATGTGTAAGACCTATTACATAATTATTAAAATTAGGTACATATTGTTTAATTCTAATGCATATTTTAAAAAAACGTGGAATATAGTTTATTATAAAAAGAAAGTGACTTTTTATTACTTACCCGATTGGTTTAAATTCAGTCTGACACTTTTACAAACAAGTAACGCAACTTTACTTTTAGTTGGTAGGTACAATAATTATTGTATTTTGTTGGTAAGTAAAGCCAATGCAAGAAATGATTTATACTTATAAAAAATGATTATTAACGTGGTCACCCACAGATTATTTTTTATTCAAAGCTAGCGGATCGCTGAGAACAAGACAAAAGGTGCCGACAGTATCGAATCACCCAGGGCTGTCGAAGACGTCTTACTTGTTTTTTATGATAAATTGTTTTTAATTGTGTGCAATTTGGCGGAAAAATATAATATATACAGTTGCTTACCATTCGGTTATCCAATGAGCTGGGTTTTGTTTACTCTTCTGCCGACATCCTACAGTTTTATTTTTTATCTTGCCCATCTCGCGTAAGGCTATCTGATATTATAAAAGTCACACAGTACAACAGTGTTTAAATCTAATATGTAATTGCACCGGTTTAATTAAAAACTATAACAAAATTAACATTTTAATGATTTACAGATTTTCCTATGTTATATCAACTTAATAGGAATTTTAATGAGACAAGATACATATTACGATATATCCAAAATACACATCATCAGATAATATGTGAAATATTTTGATAAGCAAAAAAATAAGAACAATACAAAAATAACATAACATAATCAGCTAGTCTTTTCATAATTATTTTAGATGAATGTTGTATGCCGTTTGACGTTTGGAAGTATGTAATTATTCCATCTGTACAGTAAGCTATTTTTAATTCTAAATTTGTAACTCTTTAAAACGTACCATTAGATTGATATTATTTTGACAGCCCTGTATTCCTTCGGCCGGCATCAGGTTACGTCGCATACAATATGTTATGTTTGAAGGTAATAATAATTATAATAATAATGATTATTTATTCGACCGAGAATTGTAATTAATAATTATTGCGTTTCTTAAAATAAATCCCCGATGGTTAGAGGTTTTTGAGGTTAGACTGAATTAAAATGACGTCCTTTCAACGCTGCGATTACTCTCTGAATGAACTATGAATGACCTTGTTGCTGTTCAGCTCACTCTTAACAACCAACTACTATTACATTATTTTGCTATTGAAACGGATGCACGCAAAGAATTTTTAATTTCAGATATACACATACCTACATAGATCGTTCGCACTGTGTTGAAAAAAATGCCGAATCCACCGAAACGTAGTTTCAAAAAATATATTAGGTATTCCCATTCCTTCCTTAATTAGTCATTTAAAAAAATGCTATTCGTATTTCTTTCTTAATTTTCCGCCACTTTAGTCACGTGGTACGTCACTGCAGCTATCCGAAATACCCTCAGATCTTGAACCCACGTGATGAAATTTTCCATACCTAATATAATATTCCTAAAAGTATTTTTGAAACCAGTTGTTAATGTGAGATAGGTGCTGTTCAAAAACAATTTTATATCGTGGAGGAAGCATTGGCAGTCTCAAACTGGTGCAACAAATCTAAGATTCTATGGAAATAGTTTGCGGCAAAATAGCTCGTCGGCATTTATAGTGACGTACATTTCGAATACCACTGTTAGTTGTAGGGCTCACATTAAACGGTTATTCTAAGAAGAAAATATTTGACGTAGGAAAATATTAATGTCTGCAATGCAATAATGGTTGCAACTGAAACAACATTGCATTATAGCATCTGTGTTTCAGTTTCATAATAATACAAATATCGAGGTAACAATATCATTGTGTTGATCATTTCGTATTCTAGTTGATAATGATTATAATATTATAGAATGTTTTTGCCTCACCTAAATAACCTCACAATTACATACTGTATATAACAATGCCTATAAATAATATTATGTACCACATTATAATTATTTTATTGATAGATTATTGCACTAATTATAGACAAGTTCATATTTATTGTTTTATTCCAGGATTTAATAGGGGAGTGGAACCATTTCCATTTTTATAATTCCGTCAACTCCAATCTATTTATTATACAATGCAGTAGGTATAATTATTACGATTGCGCCGATTGCGGGAACAGTTTAACATGCTTATTAAATTAGGTGCTTCGCTAGTGCTGATCTACGTGCTATGCTTGTCTACTAAAAACACTACTGCCACCATAGAGGTATTAAATTAAAATAGGGGCAAGAATCGGCTTTCTCATACAGCTGAATGAAGCAGGCCAACAATAGCCGATAACTTACGAAAATAGCGACGTGATAAAAAAAATTCAGTTCATCACAGAGGATTTACTTTGGTCATTATAACGTACCCTAATATAATGTTAACGTTCAAATTTTGCCACAAATTGATTACCAGCCCGCCCCACCATACTTTTTCGCCATACTAGCCGACTTCACCATACTTTCATATACGCTGCCGCCCCTAGACTGCCACATTGCACGCTACGTGCTTAGGTACAAATTCATTTGACATTTGGGAGCACTCAAGTCAACGATATGCCACTCTCAAAACAAACCAGAAAGCTACTTCTCACAGAGAATTTAAGTTTAAAATTTCGAAAGTCTCAAATTTGAACTTGTTGGGTGCATAATGTTAATTCATCCCATGCGTCATTATTCATAACCTCAAAATATACGGTGTTTGACGTTTGTCATACTAAAGAAACATCCGCCAATTCTCAAAATCACTAGGTAACACAATAAAAATAACCAACACGTTGTTGTTCCCCGGGAGACTCACTAGGTGACTAACAATCACATAGCGAGGCACGAAGCGTGCAGTGTGGCCACTGCGATAG
The DNA here is from genome assembly GCF_057557595.1 of Rhyacophila brunnea. NCBI lineage: Eukaryota > Metazoa > Arthropoda > Insecta > Trichoptera > Rhyacophilidae > Rhyacophila > Rhyacophila brunnea. Next base: position 41,595,758 of record NW_028232751.1, read on the forward strand.
TATAGTGTGCGTCCGTTCGCTAGGATATGTCACCTAGCACGTAGCCATCAAGCAAGGCACCTGCCTATGTGGCCTTAGTCAAAGTAATGTACTCCTAGTTTGATTTCAGTAAAATGTAATTTTTGTCCATTCTATGATTATTGAACCAACCAAAGATGTTGCAATAAATCTTCTTCTACACCAGGGGGGGGCAAACTTTTTGGATGGAGGGCCAAATTCAAAAATTCAAAATGAGCGACGGGCCGCAAGTAAAATACCATTTTTAGATATACACTATTTATTATCACGAAAAATAAACATTACAAAAAAATTAATGAGAAGAATGAAACTGTTGTACATTTTTTTTAAATTCAGGTGTTAATTTTGTAGTTGATATTCTCAAAACTGCTTTTAAGTGGGCATCGGAGATATTTGATTGTAAAGAATTTTTATTGAAGTTCATGATCGAAAATGTTTGTTCACATATATAGGTTGATCCAAAAATAACGACATTTTTCTTGCATAATCTTTAAGTCTGTCGAATTTGTCTGAATTAAGGGAATTTGTGAAATTTGGAGATTTCTTCACGACGATGTAATTCTCTTAAATCAGTGTCACACTGCAGATCAATAATCTGAAGTTGTAGCTCTGTCGGTACACTATCAATATCTATTGAAAATAGATCGTGTACTATTGCTAAACTTGTCTCAATTTTTCGGAAGTCACCAAATCTTTGTGAAAAATCGTCATTCAGAGCTTTAATAATTTTACCATTTTCTTCAAATTTATATTCTGGTATATTCAGCAACTTCAAAGTTGGAAAGTGGTCCGCGTTGTTGTTCGATATTTGTCGAAGGAATAAGTTGATTTTTAATTGAAATCCATTCAAACCTTTTACCATATCATAGGCATATATTTTTTTTTCCTTGCAACGCGGAGTTAAAAGTATTTAAATGTGTCACGGTGTTCAACGTAGAAAATAGTGGTTACATAGTGTGAGACGAGACGCAACAGTTTGAATGGATTTCAATTAAAACTCAACGTATTCCTTCGACAAATATCGAATAACAACGCGGACAGAGACCGATAGACACACAGACTTCTACAGCGGGGGAACAAAATATGTTGACCTCTCTGTTCAGCCCGGTGCACTGAGCCTAAAAACAAGGAGATGTTATACCTAATTCTCATGTTAGGTTCATCCACCCTATCTTGCTTTACCAGGTGATAACAAACAAATATCTCAAGGGACTTCAGAGTCAATAGCGAATAATGAAAGGAGTTTTAGCTACCATTAAAACTTTTATTATTCTTGTTGACTCTGAAGTCCAGAGAACACCTACCTGGTTTCCTTGAGACATATCAAATTGAATAATCAAAGACAAAGGACGCTACGATAGAAGCGTCAGTCCTGCCAGCCTGCTAAACAAGATAAGCAACCAGAGAGACAAATAATCGAGAAGAAAAGGGGGTAAAAAGGGGCCAGCACAGAAGAACACAAGGCAAAAAATACGATCAACATCTCAAGGGACTTCAGAGTCAACAAGAATAATAAGAGTTTTAATGGTAGGTAAAACACCTTACATTATTCATATTGAACATCGACAGACTTCAGCACCGTATGCGATATTGACGTCCGTGCTCTATTGTCACGACGATTTACAGACTTTTAAGTCCACAGACTCGGTTCGTTGGATTTCAAACTTGTTTGATATTATTTTACTCGACGAGTTGCTAGAATTCGTTCATCAATAATAATTATGTACACATACCTACTTATCTGCAGAATGGCCAAAAATTGAACTACTAACTACCATAGGACGCCATATTGAAAAACGTCATTCGAATGTCAGATTTTGCCAGTTACGAAGACTTTTTTTCGCGTGGAGCACCCCAGATCTGCGGACTATTTTTAATCCGCAGACCAGGCTCGTTGGATTTCAAACATGTTTGATATTTTAATCTCCGAGTTGCCAGACTTCGTCCGTCGATCACTATGCAAATTCGATTAGACATCAATAATACGCAATCATTCGGATCGAAAATAAATCTGTAGGTATTTGTTTTAAACATTTTTATTGATTAATTTGTTAATTTACACATTAGAAAATGAGAGATTTATCAATAATTTTTTTATTTGTATTTATGAAATTCATAAAAGAAAACGTAAAACTTGTGTTGTATTCATTGCAATATTATTTTATGCAAGCCTACATAAAAATAACACGAAATTATAGGATTACCGGACGACGTTACGATAACCGTAACTTTTGACAGCTCGGCTTTTTTATTCGTTCGTTGATCAGTAGCAGAGCATAAACAAATCGGACGATTTAATGTCCTCGAACCTTTGGCTCGCCAATGAAGCGCTGGCTTGGAATAGATGGAGGAGCTACGGTCGAAAACTATCCAATCAAGATTTGCAACTGGACAGAATCTGACATTCGAATGACGTTTTCACAATGGCGTCCATATAGTTCGTAGTTCCATTTTTCACCGTTCTTTAGATAAGACGTTTGTAGGACTGTAAATAATGCGATTTGAGTCTATCACGCAATCATTCGAACTAAAAAGGCCTGTAATGGTTCTAAACATTTTTATTAATTAATTTGTTAGTTTGCACCAATGACATTAATATGGACGAATCATCTGGAAAAGAAAATGACACCCACTTTATTGTCGGGTCTGCCGAATGACATAATCTGTTCTAACGCCATTACAATAAAGGTGATATTGCTATAAATTCTTGATGCTTTTTGTTGGGTCTGCCGAATGGTTCGGTTCGAACGGGTTCGCTCAAATGAACATTGACATTAGAAACACTGCTCTAACGCCATTACAATAAAGGTCATATTGCTATAAATTCCAGATGCGTGATATCGCATAATGGAAATTGGGTGACGTCTCCCTATACATGCGAATGCGCGAATTTACTTGCTAGCTACTGTATTGAGTGCGTCGTCCATTAATAATGTCATTGGTTTGCACATTAGAAAATGAGAGATTTATTTTATTAATTATTTTTTATTTGAATTTATGAAATTCTTAAAGAAAAGGTAAAATTTGTATTGTTTTACTCCTGTATTATTTTTATTAAAATCTTCGTGTAAATAACACAATATTTTGGGATTATCAGTACCTAGGTACAGTCCGAAATCTTTACGGTGATAGGCGGCGGCTTGGAGAACTACACCCCCCTCCTGGCGCGTTTCAGTACTTCAATACATACTTCGAAATCTAAAACCATAGACAAGATACAACACGAACGACGCCGCCTCTCGATTTCAGTCTATTGATAATTAATTTTAACTTTCTACCTACCTATCGCAGCAGTCTCCTGTCAATGCTCGACCTTTTTTACTTTGTTCGTTGTTGGTTAGTAGCAGAGCATAGACAAATCGGACGACTTAATTGGCAATGGAGCACCTGCATTAAATTTATCTCTAATTATTGTACGGTGCTGCCAGCCGTATTATATTTATAGTATTTTTACTTAGTTTTGTTCTGCGAACTATGTACGATATTTAGGTACGGTATAGGCTGTACTCCCTGAATCCAATGTTTTTGAAAATCGGAAAAAACTTATTTTTATCTTAAAGTTTTTATTTCAAGATTACAAAGTACGCCAAAAGTATTAAAATTTCAGTATTTCTGTACTATGATTGAATTAGTTCAAAGTACTATTGTAATTTTGTAATAGAAGAAAATTTGGCGAGCCGAGAAAAAAAGTTGCTCGAAAGAGTAAAAAAACCCTTGATTGATTTAAAATAGAAATTATTGAATTCGTGGGTAGGCATTTTTGGCCAAAAGATGTACCTAAAACGGAGGCCTCGGAATTTCTAAAATTCTCAGTTTTTTGTGAGAAACAAAAGCCGTAAATACCTACCTACCTTTACATTTTCAACAGCATGCTGCTGATAACAACGCGTACTATATTTTTCTTGGACCACGTACTATAATCATACTATAATTCTGTGGCAAGAAGATGGCAACACTGAATCAGATTCAGAAATTTGTTAATTCTCAATTCCGTTCAGAATTTGTCGAAGTGAAGTCTACAAGGTAGCTGGTGAGCATTTTTTTTTGTTTAAGCTAGTTTATTTTTGTTGTATGTTTATAGGGTGGGTGTATTTATGGTCAGTCACGCTTTAAAATGGTTTATTAGCTGTTTAAAAGTGTGTTAATGTAGTTTTATTCGAATAAATACAATCCGGCATTTTGTTTGCCATCACATTTTTTCGTGAGACCGGTCGGCATCCTCTGTAAGTAAAGCCATGTTTTGTTTGTTTGTAATGTATGTATACACGATCAGTGATAACCATGTTATGTTCATGATCTCCTTCAGTGTTATGTTTTTTTTTGTTGTGTTTATTGAAGTATGTTTTTTACAGTCTTTTGATATATAACGGCTGTTTGAACTACAATCAAGAGAGCATGTCTGACCAGGGAAATGGTAAAAATCGCAAGCGCGCTTCCACTGGGAAAGTATCGGCTTCCAAGAAAGCCAATCGCAAGAAGAAGCCGGTTGCCAGCGATTCCGAAAGCGAAGAATCCGTACATAGCATCCCTGAGCAGGTAGCGCCGATTGAATTTGACGAACCAGATACCAAATTGCCAGAGGTTAGTAAAGTTTTAACGGTTTCTACCGTTTTCCTAGTTTGATATTTCGTGTTTGTGAATACTTGAATTGCTATTGATGATATAATTATTCAATAATGCCTTTGTAGTAATCAACCTTTGATAATTCCAGTATTTTATTGAATGCTACGTCCTAATAATTATTGCCTCTTATTCTGGAACTTAATAATAAAGGCATCATTGTTTTTTTTTTATTGATTCCTAATCCAATACTGTTCTTATGCATAGTAAGTTATCATTCAATGATTCAATTACATCGCAAACTATAAAACATGTTTTTCGACCAGGCCCATGGAAAATATATTTTGTCAAATCTAGATTGCTTTTAAACCACCACATACAGTGGTTTCATAAGTTATGCTTCCCATTTAACAGGAACTCCTGCAATCTATGTACAAAGAACCGGGTGTTTTACTAATTGCTGGGCAAGTTTCGTGGGATTTAACTGGGAAGAAGGAGACAAACAAAGTTGTACGCACACACCCCAACCTCAACGAGTTTCACAGGTTCACAGATAATAAGGTATATTCATGATTTTATTTTTAAATATAATTTATTTATCATTATTGGGCTATTTGCACTCATGAGGACGAGGTCATTAGTTTCAAAGTTGAGTTACCTGCTTAGTCTTAAGGCCTGTTCGGATTAGTCAAGTAATTTAGTAACTAAACATGTATGAACAGACAAATTTAGTAAAATCATTTAGTCGAGTCGATCCATTTATTTCTAATTTTTCGGTCGAGTAGCACCTCCACCACCTCTCTAAATACCAAACAAGCCACGAGATAAGTCTGAACACGTTATCTTTGGTCAAGTTCAATAGTTGTCGTAGAAATGCATTTCGTTGGAGCAAAGATACTACCCATAAATTTGTTTCGGAATATTTAAACCATGAGTGCCTTTGTTGCAAATGTCTTTCTTCCAATTCTGATATAGCCATTACAATTGAAGACATTAATTTATTTATTTTTGCTTTGTTACATTGTGCTCTATTCATTTTGTCGAGTGTGTGTGAGAATTGACCGCAATACATATCAAATAAGGGATCACGCACACTATAGTGCACGCCAACCAAGATCTTGGAAAGTAGCTCCTGGGACACTTTCGGCACAAATTTTTGAGAACGCCTAACGTTCGTTACGGCACGGTATACGCCTGCATAACGGGTGTAGAAACGTGGATGGAAAAGAAAGTTTGCAGATCTTTGTAATTTGGCCGTGCTAATTAGACGTTTTAAACATGTGGAATGCCAATGTGAAACAAAATATTTTGCGTCCTTGTTTTTCTACGGAGGTACTCAGTTTGGAAATCTTCATCGGAGAACTTCGCCTTCATGTAGATAACCAGCGCTATCTTAAGATATAAATAAAAAAGAAATAAAAAAGGTGTGCCATCAATATTTTTTTTCGAGCCACAAAAGGAGCTGAAGATGATGCATACAAAGAGCAATAATTGTTTATATCATTTTAACTCCATGGTAATAACTTTAAAAGGCTGTTTCTTTTACGTGTCCCTACAAACTGAGCCCAATCTCATGGAGTAACAATTATCTACACACCGTCCAGCATCTTTTTTGACGTTCAGTTATAGAGTAGTCTGTGTCGATCTCCATGTGTGTATGGCCTCGTAATAGGAATTTTTGATTTATGATTTTCAGCGTAGGAATGGTTTTCAGAAACCAGTTATATGAAAAAACAATCATGATATTCCTATTTTGGCCAGGGCAATTAATTATCATACCAAATCTTCAGCTCTTCAATATTTGCTAAAACAAGCTTTGCAAGAGTTTTATCAATCTTATTTAATTGCAGTTGCTTCCTGCATGTGATCTTCCAAAAGGTGTCTTTGAATTTCTTTTTCTTCAACAGAAATATTAATATCTTTAAGACTCATCTTAGGGCTATCGCAGGCGTCACAGGTATCATTGCTTGGCAAATGAAACCCGAATTAAATTTTTATTTTATTTAATCGAAAATCCATTTGAATAGGTATATGGGGATAGAGTCACAATTTTGGGTTCATTCATGTGGTTATATTCTTTGAAGAATAAATCAAACATTTTTGTAATACTTATTTATGTATAACAAGCTGTATCACCCGGCGCTGCCCGGGAGTTACGTAGAGTGCAAAGGATTGAATTTAAAAAAGTAAAAAAATATAATATTTTAGATTTTTATTTTTTTTGTACATTTATTGCATTAAATATCTTAAAAAGTAGTACAAATTCAATTTATTATTGTAAAACTGTCCCCGGAGTGCAACGGGTTAAAACTGAAATTCGAGACCCCAACCACTCACTCCGGCTATGTTGCCTCCCCGGGGTGCAACGGGTTAAAAATGAAATTTGGGACCCCGGCCACGCACTCCGGCTTTGATGCCACTACATACAATTATTGTCCGAGAGTGAAGTATTCCGATCTACGCGTAACACGTCATTTGCATCTAACTTTGCCATTTGACCTCCGATCAAGCTGAAATAAACGCCAATATTTTTTAAATGTACACATTCTAGCGACATTTTCAATAAAAAATGGGGGTTGCAGCATTAACTTCCGCGTTTCAAGGCCTTGTACGTGGCGAAATTTTTTCCGCAAAAACCGTAAAACTCCCCGGGGTGCAGTGGGTTAAATCTGAAATTCGAGACCCCAACCACGCACTGCGGCTTGTTGGCCCTTTGTCTACTGTCCAAATTTTGTGGAAATCCGACTCCGCGTGTGGATTTGTACAAAGAAAAATGAAAATTATAGTACAGATAATAATATGTACCTACCTAACGTTTGTTGGACTTCCGTGTTTATGGAATTATTATAATAGTTTATTACATTTTTCTTAGAGCATAAACATCGTAAAAAGGACGTCCGTTGTTTATCCACTAAAGTGAATTGGACTTCAGTGATTTTTTAATTAGCTATATCGGTTAATTTACTACTTATGGACTTCAGTGTTTCATTCATTTGTGTAATGAAATAAAATAAAATTTTCTGCATATTTAACTCAAAAACGATAAAAACTGGACTTCCGTGGTTGATCCTCTAACGTACAGTTATAAAAAGCGGTTATTGTGATATAAAGTGTCTTGTCTGTCCCGTCTTGAACTTGTTAGGTTTGTTACTTATGAATTCATCTTACCATGTATGGTTTGATATATGAACGGTCTATATTTATCTTTTGTTTTATTTCCAGTATCGCCTCATAATAAGTGGGTGTACTTCAGCGCATTCAGTTCTCGTTACGGAAGATGGAAAAGCTATGACTTTCGGTAAGAATTTATTATACATATAAATAAATCAGTTCGTAATTACTTTATTTCTCATTTCTTAGCCTCCAACAATAGTTCTTAGATTTAAGATGTTGTGACTGTCTACTGTTATCAACTATCAACACAATGTTTTCAAAGCGATCAGATAGTAGCATTCAAATATTTGTACATCAATACATTTTATCACTATCTAATAATTATTAGTACAGGTAAAATATTACATTGGTTAATGACATTACTCATTTATCAGAAGCTAAAATGAAAAGATAGGAATATAGGCAACAACAAAAAAGTTACCATACATTTTGTGATAAAATTTATAGCCAAAAGTAATGAGGATTAATCGTAAAATATCTTTCATTGATCATGTCCGTATTGCACCCCCACAACTAAATGTCCCCAAGTTAAACACACATTTTGGGTTTGAGTACAATAATTAAAATAGTTTTTTTTTTATTTGTACTAGCAAATTACGGTTTTATTTATAATCAAAGTATTTACTAAAATATTAAACAGTAAATCACTTGACACAACCAGTTCAGTGCGGCAGATATTCTTGAATGGCTTAGGATTCCTGGCCTTCCCTATGACCATAAGCTTCAGTTTGTGTGTCCCACTTGCATTGGAGCACGGCATAATTGGGATGCGGTCCTTGGGCACTTTCCTCCCTGGTACATACATTACTTTCTTCGCAATGAATGTAAGTTTTATGAAGAAGTTTCCAAAATTAACCCGTCTCATCTGCGTTGTATACTTGTACGCGGTGGACTACTGAATTTGACAATCGAATACCGGCGAATTATAGAGCTTGATTTTGTGCTTTCAACCAATAAAAATATTGGTGGATTAAAGTAGTTGTCGGATAATCGGGCGCGGATTACTGAGAGTGTACTGTACTTATATATTATTAAGGCTATGATTGATTCTTGAGCTGTTTTGTTTCTCGGAACCCTAGAAACATATTCTAAAGTCTCATGGATAACGCATAAGCACATATTGCACATTCAATTTGGAACGCGATCTGTATGGTTAAATTAGTAAATTTGTATTAGTATAAAGCAGTGATGTACCTGGGCAAAGTCATTCACACATAATGCCTACCTCTTTCTATTATTTTATGTCATATGACATATAGAACATATGCAATAAAGATCTTTATAATTATGATATACACATTCACAAAAAACAATTGCCTGTTGGCATCACAGATGAAAAAATTGTCATCCTTTTTGGAATCCACCCCAAAGCAATGTATGACCTGCTTACTTGCATAGGACATCTCTGCTAGTATGGCTAACCCCGGTTGGTAATGTTTATAGCATTTTATGTAGCTACATTACCAGATTTAAAGCCATCATCCACTATACGAAAAGGCAATTTTTAGATGTGGGTAACCCGTTCCTAAGTGTGGCATTTTAGTTACGGGTGTGATAGAACAAATGTATGACGTTACACAACACAATGTTTGCTTATTTGATCATCTGTGCGTTTCATTTGTACCTTCAATTTTCATTCTGTAATATTTAAAAAAAATATATAATAGTGGCTCTCCTTTACCCTAATAGATACTTTTTGTCATTTTCACTTATTTATACCTCAGTTGAGGCACGGTCTAAAAAGATGGTGGCTAGGCGATGAGCGGATTGCAGGTCGCGGGTGCAAATGACGCATGTCAAACGAAATATAATTTGTCATATAAATCCAACATGTGTCCATTTAATGTTCTGTTTATTGTTCTATCAGTAACAATAATAATATATTCATTGACATGTTTTCTTTTTAAAGTAAATGGGTAACGTTTTTAGTCATCTTTACATGATTTAAGAATTAATATGTCCGTCGCCAAGACAAAACAAATTGACGTGTTTCCAGTTCGACGTTCTCTCTCCGAATGGCAGCGAGTCCAAAATTTCGTCGCGCCTATAGTTGAAAATTATTTGCCGTTTCACTGATGTATCACCTTAAAAATATGTGTTTCTAACACGGAAATTAAAAATTAGCTTTAATGTTTTATTTTGCTTTTAGAGACTTTTATAATCGAGATAATACTATAGTAACAGATTGAGTTAAATACCTTTGAAACAAATACTACTTACGTGATTGAAGATGAAATTGATTGGGTGGATACGAATAGATTTTAATTGATACAAATTGAAGTTCTATTATAACAATTATGAAGTAAATTAAAACCTAATTATCATTTAAAGGCCGAAGCAACTGCGGCCAGTTGGGGCTCGGAGATGTGATCACAAAGGATATCCCCGAAGAAGTCCCAGCCCTGAAAGACATCAACATTATACACGCAGCCACAGGACGCAACCATACCCTATTCCTGACAGGTAATATCCACATGTCCTACCTAAACTTAACTATCATATGTGCATTTTTCTAATCTATAGATTCAGATTCACAAAAAAATAATAAATTATAAAGACTTTTCAAAACAAATTCTATATGATAGTTCTAATGCTTTGCTATATGATAATTCTTTGGTTCTGGGACAACACTTCTTTCACGCCACATTTTGATAAAATTGAGATTTTAATTCCAAAACAGTTAAGTTGAGTTGCTTTTTCATGTGTTATGGGTTTTTTCACATTTCTGCAAACGGAAAATATAACTTTGGTTGAAAACATCATTAGTTTTGATTAAAATCAATGGTTTTGCCAAATATCAAGAATTTAATCATACTTTACCGCGCAAAATTCCTGTCAGTGAATATACTGCTTTACTCATTGAAACAAAACATTAATATCACATTGCTATATTGGATATACTTTCCCAAAAACTCAAAATTATTGATGTGTCACCAAAGTAATTTCCCAATGTTTACTAAATTGTTTCAGATTCTGGTATTGTATATGCCTGCGGTGATAATAGAAATGGGCAGTGCGGTGTTGGTAGTGTCCAGCAATCACAATTGCTCGTTCCCACCAGAATAAATTACAGGTGAAAATTATTATTATATTATTTGCTGCCTCTATTGAATACTTATATAACGTAATATTCATAAATTTGATACCATTTCAGGGGTCCGCCTATTGTAAAAGTGACCTGCGGTGCCGATTTCTCCATAATACTGGACTGTAAGGGCAGTGCACATTCTTTTGGCCTACCGGAGCATGGCCAATTAGGTATGACTTTATGATTAACTATTCGTTTTGTATGAACTAGTTGATATAAAACTGATTCCGCAAATTTTGTTGTTTTAATTGTTCCAGAATACTTGAAAGAATCTTGAATATTTTAATTTGCAGAAATATTATATCCTCTGATATGGATAATTAATTGTTTTTTTTCAGGGCACAACACTGACGGCAAATACTTTGTTACTTCGACAAAGCTCTCGTTCCACTTTGAGGCGACACCAAAGCGTATTCTTCTGTTCATTGAAAAGGCAAAGGATGGTCATGTGGTACCAATCGATGACGTTGAAATCGTTGATATCGCTTGTGGCACAAACCACACTGTAAGAATCATTTTTTTACCCATCGTATAGCATTTCCCACAAAATGTTTTCATTGCTAGTATGCATAAGCTTATGGCATTGTAAGATAAGTTTTCTGTATAACGACAATGCAAAATGATTTTACGGTTCACTCAGGCAAATAGTTTATGTTATGATTAATCATTGTTGTTTTGTAGGTTGCGATTGATTCTAAAAAGCGAGCTTACAGTTGGGGATTTGGCGGATTTGGGCGCTTAGGACATGCTGAACAAAAGGATGAAATGGTTCCTCGCTTGATTAAATACTTTGACTCTCAGAGCCGTGGTGTTCGCTCCGCTTATTGCGGCGCTACATACAGTCTTGTCATCAATGACCTAGGTAAGAATTTTCTTTTATTAATCGTTAGTAGCAAATATTACTTACGAAGACCATTAATTTAGTGATTTATAACATATCGTTGGACACAAGCAACGTAAAAGAGATTGGCGATATGGTATGTATTGAATATTTAACATTTGGTAAATTTGACTTTTGGTGCACATCGACACCTATGTCTTAGTACTTTTCAGTAGCACGATTGTAATAAATTTTAATGACAATGTTAATTTTTAATGCTGAAATCGTAATTTTTTAGTTGATTGATATATATTGATTGAATTTTTGCTTTTTTGTTGTCATAAATTTGTTGTATTATCTTTAAAATTATTTAATAAAAGGCAATCAAATTAACCAAAAACGCAGTTACAGCCTTTTATGTAGGTTTCGATATGACATCTAGTGAAAGTCTATTTGCAATTATTCTTCCACAGGCAGATATAAGTACCTACATTCCGCTTCAATACAAAATTTGTCATTACCATATAAATGTGTCATATACTAAAGATTTTCTATAAACATTTCACAAAAAAAGTTTGCATGAGTTATGTGTCATGAGTCATAGAATCATGAATCAAAAGCCTTTCAATTTTTCATGTTCATTACCAACATTAATTAATTCTACATCAAAATAATTTGATTGTCATAATATATATGTACATACAATAATTTTGAATGTGTATATTACAGGTGCCCTCTTCCTCTTTGGACAAACCAAACGGACGGGAGACGCAAACATGTACCCAAAACCAGTGCAAGATTTGGCAGGTATGTAATCTTATTCATAAATTAATTAACACAGTTTGAAATTTAGTGTAAAGTAGAGACCTACAATTTCCTTGTATTATGACACTGACTGTGTTCTGAATGGTATGTGACTGAAATAGCTTATTTAATCATTAGTCGCCCTCGACGAATATTGTTCTTCAAAATCTTTCGTGTAGATGTAGAGGCACACGTGGAATTGACTTTTATCAGTTGAAAATAGTGACTTAAGTCTTATTAGGCAGTAGAAACATCTTTGGATAGAATTTTCTCCCATAAAATTACAGTATGGAAATGATTTTCTACATAATGTCCATGATCCAGCACATGTAAATACAAATCATGGACAAGTACTGTAATAAGGGCCTACAGTGGTGGTACACAACCTATTTGAAAGAAGGGCCGATTTATCCATTATCTAATTATTCACGCAGTGGGTAAAAGTGTTGAAAAATAATGATAAATATAATACTAGATGCGACATACATTTTAAATTTAATAGTTACATTTTAGCTACTCCAATCATTCTCCACTTTGCATTACATCCATGTATTTGCACGATAGAACTTAGTATATTGGAAATTACAATTTTGTCGTATTCAATGAAAATTTGGTGATTAAATACTTGTTATTTTGGGCCACATGCGACCCACGAGCCGCGGTTTGTGCACTACTGGTATACAGTAACCTGTAGTTGTAACAACTATTTAATATGATATATATATCTTTTTCTCTCAGTTGATCAAGTTGTTTTGTTTTTAGGCTGGACTATACAGAGTGTTGGCGCGGGTAATACCTCCATCATCATTGCTGCTGACGAGAGTCTTATTGCTTGGGGGGCGTCTCCAACTTATGGTGAATTGGTAAGTTGCCCTCGATATTAAAGCGAAAATAAACAATTACAGTAATACATAGTACAAATTCTAGTCTCTTTTCCTTGCGCTTATTAGAAAATATATAACATGCGTAGATTTCATATTTGGGACATGCATCGCATTTGCACCATCGATTACTAACTGTTCAATTAAAAATTTGCCTAGTTCCTATTTTACATTCCGACTTGTTAATTAACTGTGTTAATTGTTATGAGTAGTAGCTGCGAATGGTTGCTATTTTTACAATCATTAAATTAATATCCTACTGTCTTAAAATACTTAACATTGTCCATTCTGTTGTGTGAGCGACTTCAACATTTTTTATAGCTTGCATATATTATTTCGACTGCGTACTGTTATTGATTGTACATATTATCTTCTAATTATATTGGGTTTGCGTTGCGCATTATCAAAGCATTTACTATTATTGTTTTTAACACATTCGCGGACATGACATCTATAAATGTCGTATTTTGTGAGATGATTTGACGTCCATTGACATCCTGTTTCGTGGAACGGAATACGACATGATTTTTATAGAAGTCATATTTTGGATTAAAACAATGTTCCCTGCTACTTGTTTCACGATGCGGACATATTTCCATTAGATAGTGTCGTATCTTAAGGGGACGTTCTACAGAATGGCCTTGAGAATTGAAAATATGATTTTTTTACATGTGGTCCATAATATCTGGTCTACTAGTTAATATAAAAAGGTCGCGTCAAAGTTGTTTGTGTCAATAAACTTGCTCGACGACTCGATCGACTCATATTTCATATTAATTTCATCAGGGCTGTCGAAGACATACATCATAAATATTTATAATTTAAAAAATTTATTTGTAATATATATTATTTAAGTTTTGTGCATCTAATGCCGGGTCCACACTGGCAACAAGTTGCTGGCAACCTCGTTAGATTTTACAATAATTATGATAATTATCGTAAAATTTCTTAAGCACAATTATGGTAAGTATCGTAAAATTTAATGAGGTTGCCAGCAACTTGTTGCCAGTGTGGAAATGGCTTAATATCCACTGTGGTTCACGTAGTGGCATGGATCTGGGGTTAACTAATTCAGGAAGTCAACACCGATGATAGAATTTTTTCCAGTTTTGGTTGCATTATATTCCAAAACTCTTCTGTAAAAGTCGTTTCCGATTTTATAAATGGAAATTTCTCGGTGTACATGGTACACAAACCTACGAATAAAAAAAGACAAGAAGGAACATACTGATTCATCGCAGTAAAATCTGGCAATCAAATTCGCCATTTTGAAAAGCGACAATTATGCGTAAACAAATATCACGTGGTCTGCACGTGTGCGGCAAACTTCGAATGTGTTTGTAATTTTGTGTATTTTATGTTTGTGTATTTTATGTTTGTGTATCACGCATTGTCGGCCATTGTCTTTTTTTATTCATAGAAACAAACAGTATTTTTTATTAGTTATATGAAGTTGGCCTTGAATCTGTAATAAAATAATACACAATTAAAAGATTTTGAAATAGAAAAAAACACATTTCCAAGCTTTCAGCCATGCTCACTCATGAATGTCATTCGTCATTTAGATAAGTATATACACATTTTGATGTTATCTTGCAAAGTAAACAGTTATCTGATCTTTACACTATATATGTACATGCGAATGTAATGTTTTCAAATAATTGATATGGATTATATACCATCGTATTATTTTCTCGAAATCATAAACATACTATAATAGTATTTGAGTATCAACCTATGTTCAATTTGAATTATAATAATAATATACCCGTATCATTATTATAACCAATCAATAGTATGTTTGCTACGAAATCCACCCAAGTTATCAGTATGTACTTGCACAGGTTTGATTAAAAACTATGATGAAATTAACATTTTAAAAATATTAATTCTTATATTATTTTGACAGCCCTGTTTTCTGATCGGCGTACATCGTGCAGGTGTTTATGAAATAATAATGATCAGCGGCCGACAATATCAATAATTATAATGTTTCTTGAAATAAAATCTCCGATTAGTGATTTTTGCGAAAAGATCGATTTAAATTAACGTGCTTACGACGCCGAGATCCTTTTTATACTAAATTATATTTGAATATCGAGCTCTTCAGCCCCCCCTTAAGACTTCACTCATTTCTATATATCTAAATCGAAAATTTAAAAAAATTAAAAATTTTATGTGTCATCACTGACATGTGTCCGCGAATGTGTTGAACAAATGGCCTTCAACATCTGCATTAAATCTATTAATCGGTGTTCATGTTTTTAATATTGTAATTTATTATCGTGTGTATTTAGGCAATGTGAAAAGAATTCAGTTGAAAATATTGTATGTATTTGTTCTATGTACATTTAGGGCCTTGGCGACCTGACAAAATCTTCCACCAAACCCATCGAGGTGGCGCGTATGGCTGGAACGAAAGTGTCTCAAGTCTGCATGGGATTTTCTCATTCTTTGGTGCTATGCAACGACACTTCGGAGCCTGTCAAAGAAAAATTGGCAAAATTCCCAGTATTTGAGATGTAAGATGTTAAAATATCAAATAATGAGGGACCGTTTATTGACAAACTTTAATCTACCTCCATTATTTTTAGTATTACTGGCATTTATATACTTAACTGTTAGTTTTGTTAATTATTTTTAAAAGTATTGGTAATTGTCATATACAAAACTAATGTCTTGTCAAAAATGTCATTTCTACTATAGTAGAAATTAGTGTAATTATTTTGAAAATTATTAATTCAGACATCGATACAGTATAAGAGATTTCTTATATGAATTCAACCTTACCTCTAAACACATCCTTTGGTTTAGGATTTTTTTTCTGGTTTGCAATCTTGTTGGCTTTGTTGCAATTGAAACATAAAATTTTCTGACATGCATATTAAGCGAATACTTAATGAAACATTAAATTTAATTGTTCCAATTTAATATATTCGAATGCAATAAATTTTTTGAATTGCTATTCACGTTATCAGTGGATCGATGGCCCTACAAAAAATTCACCATGACTGAGCGTAAGAGTTGTAAGTCTATTGTGACTTTATGACGATTTAGTGTCATAATATCTTTAAATAATGTATGAAAATTTTTAACATTACTACTTAATTTAAAACCTGTTATAATTTTCCAGAAATAACTATATTTTTTATTACCTGTATACATACCAAACAATTTTTAGTGTTTTTCCGCCTTGTAGATTATTTATTTGCCAATAATACACAAAATAGTATCATCACACATTTATGATATATTTATTAAAACTTTATTCATATATTATATTCATTCATATATATATATTCATATTTTGCATTATTATATCACCGATACTGACATAGGTTGTATGTCAAATGTGTGGAAGAAAATTTATAAAATATTTGCATAAAATTGCAATAGTGTTCTTTTTTCTTGGGCGTTCCCTCACGGCTTGATATTGTGTTATCTTTTGAGCGACCAAGACTTTCCACCCCTTTCGATCCTCTGCTTCTCTCATGCCAGAGTGAAGCCAGTCAGCTCCTTCACTTGGTCGCTCCAGTGCGCCATTGCTCTGCTTCGTTATCCCTGGAGGCTACCCAAAACCAACAGTTTCTCCGATCTGTGTCAAACAATATGTCTAATAAACTGCAGAATGCGTCTTCAGACATATTGTCAAGAGTATATCTTAATATTAAGGAAGTATGTATTTCTTTAAATTACTTTCTAATTATTAAAATAACTTAATATCCAACCAAAAGTTAATGTAGGACTAACTTGTTTAAAATTATTTTTAGCCTATACATATTCATTCACTCCACTCGCTGACATGATTGACTGATATGTCGTAGATAGGTATGTACATGTATTTGTGCTATTTTTGTCTTCTAATAACAATATTTATTCGAATTTGACATACAACCTATTTCACTATTAATGACAATATAGACTCTCCTAACCCATAAGGACGTAAGTGGCAATTGGTTACTTGACAGAGCAATTTAAAAGAAATAGTTTTATTGATTTTGTGATATTTTTCACTATTTATCCAGGAATGAAATAGTTGTAATTCCGTCTCGATATAACTCTTGTTGATGTACCTACTCGTTTTTACCAAAATGTTTCTTACACTCTTTTGGTTTAATAAGCTTGATATCATTTCTCTGAATATTGTGAAAGTTTATTATTAATTAATTTATAATTATCATGTTTCCTTTCCCCCTTCCTTATATTTTAATTATAAAACTTCTGTGTTAAGAATATTTTAAATAGAAAAATCTTAATATTGTTGGCACATTCCAGGTATTTCTAATGTAATGTTAGTATTCCCTTTGAGAATGAAATATTTTGAATACAATGTTTGGTCCCTCATTTTTTTTTTACCTTTAAAGATTACTTTTAATATGTTTGCACCTCAATTTGCACAATACAAATGCGAAATGTTTTTTTTCTTTATTCATTTAATTTGGGATACCTCTATTTTACTTAGTTCATGTATTGACATTTTGTTTTTTATTATTTCCTATTGATTATTTAACATAAGGATTAAGTTAAAGGAAATTGTTTCTGATTGAGATACGATTAGTGTACTAATCTCTTCATTTAAACATTTTGAATGATGAAGATTGTTCACAGAATACTATGTTAGTGAGATTGTTCCGGTCCAAATCTGGGTATACGTGAATCATTTGGTACATTGAAACTGTTGACTGTCTCATGTTCTTTGTGGCAAATATTGTCACAGTAGATTTGTAAGATAACCCATGGGTTTCATTATTGTACTTTTGTAAGGATTTCCAAATCTAGACAGGTATGTATCAACATAAATCTGTTGTTGCATACCTATAAGTATTTTTAGAAATAAATAATTAAATGGTATTTGTTAAATGTTTAATGTATAAGATTTATCACCTCCTGTGTTGAATGACAAATCTTTACGATTTGAACATTGGGATTATATCTTTGTGATCTCACATAAACTGAATAAAAAAAGTATCTGCTTCTATCTTATGAAGTCAAGTTATCATCAACAATAGATGTCAAACATGATCTTCGTAAATTTTTATGGACACATAAAAACAGCAATATGGTTCAATTCACCTATTAAATATTATAATACAGTGATACACTAATACATTGGCATTAGATGTCCGTGGTTCACTTTTTGTTAACAGTTAATTTAATTGTTATTTAACATAATTATATTAAAATATATTCTGTAAATTATGAAAAATGTATCACTGACATGTTGTCACAATAGAGATTATGGTCAAAGATAATGTTGCTTATGATAATTTGGCTCCATAATGGGTTATATGAGAATTAAAGGAGTCTGTCAAACTTGTCACGTCTTAAGATGGTGCTGTAAGTCGTAGATAACATTATTGTAGAACTGTTTCTTCCGAGTTGGAATAGGAAGAAGTTATGCGTATTGTTGTGGCAGTGGTTACAAATTTTTCACCAACATGAGTTGTTGACCGCTGGTTTAGTGTATACCGAATTTTGTTTGACAGACTGTGCTCTGTTTCTGAAATCTATGGGGTCATTATTATAATTTTTCACATGTTGATTTACAAAATTTGAAAATAAATAATTTTATAAAATAAATTATTCTGTCTTATTCTTTGTTCTATTTTATCCATGCCCTACATTTTTTTTTTATTGTCTTTTCAACCTGTTACAGCTTATATAACTAATTGCTTGAGATTGCAGGATGTGTACTTCTGGAAGTTAATGTCTTTGCCGTGCATTATACAGTTCGTTGAACCATACCTCAGCAGTAATAAATACTATAGAAAGGGTATTGCCTAACGTCTAACCATATGAATCCACTTTCTTTGCGTATGACAGTACATAGATTGTAGATTAACCTGGTGAGGTACCTTAATTTTATTATTATTAACTTACCTATGAAACGTTATACCTGTAGCGATGGGTGGAGGTAGGCAGTTAAGATTCAAGATGAATTGTGCACACTAAATATTGTCAGTCATACACATTTGTTTTCATTGAACTAAAAATACAGTTTGCAGAAGGTGCTGGTTAGTTTTTAAAATTCAATTAAACCCTGCCCAAACTAAACCACAATAGTTTAGCTATGTTATGGGCGATACAACAAACATAGATAATGTGCGTAAATAGATTCGAAAGAGCCTAACAAAATTATTCCCACTAAAATAGCGCATTATTGTCCGGGCTTTTGAAATAAAATAAAAAAGCCCTCCAAATTCAAATTTATTTTCATATTCAGAAATGGGAAACAAAAAAAATAAAAGGCGATTATATTATAAATAATTAATATACTTGATAATAATAAATAATTACATACATTTATTTATATATATATATAAAATTATGCCATTAAACCATAGATAATTTTAGATATTTAATAGATAGAAGAATATTTTTCGTTGGTTATGGTTTGGCAAGTCAGGGATTAATGAATTTAAAAAAATTAACCAACACTCATATTTTATGATTATTTGGTTTGTGTCAAAAATATAATTAAAGGAAAGCTATTTTCTGTTGGGAAATGCTTTTTGTTTGATAATTTGTACTATACAAATGATAGATTTAGTAGGTTATATCGTCTGTTCTGGCTGGACACACTAAATGGAGAATATTAGTTTTGAGTAATTTGACTTTGAAGTTGTTAACCCTTTGGCTACTACGATGTTGTGCAAAATCCGGTCGAGGAATGCTACCAATAATTGTCGATAAATTAAAGTATTGTATTATTTTTAGACACCTTACCACTATAATTGATTCTGCGAAATCGGAATATTATGAAAACACGTTTTGTAATTAATTTATCGTTTTGAATAGATAACGAGGCAAGTAATTGACATATCTCTTTCTCGCTCATATCATACGGGCGATCGCAAGAGCGAGCGAAATGCAAGATCCGCGCACAGAGTTTTGATTTTTATCAGTTATTGGAAACAATTGGTTATGCCACACGAGGGATAATACAAAGTAGTGGTATTAGGAAACTACCCGGCTGAAAAGAAAAATTTTGCATCGTGGCCTCGTTAAAAGATCGCGTACAATATGCGTGATTTGTGAAAAAGGTCTTCATGGTGTTTGTTTATTGGAACATTTAAAATATGTACTGCAAATGATTTTATTTCATTATTTTTTTATAAATGAAACTGTTTTTATATAGCACAAATCCACTCTACTTTAAACACTGAGTTGAGTAAAAGTCTTTCCCATTATTTCAAATGCATAAAATAAAATAAAACATTGTCCTTCCACCAAGAATTTGACTGTAAACAAATTTTTATATGGTAAACTGAAATTTGTATTTGGAATTGTTTTTATTGTAAAAAGGGTGATGCCATGAAAAAAAATACAATAGTTATAAGTTCTAAACCTACTCAGTCACAAAACATATATGAATCGAGTTATATTACACAACAATAAAACTAAATAGATAAACAATGTTTCGTACCACTGGTGCAGTAGTATGTTCCCAAATTAACTTAACATTTCAGGCATCAAAAGCAAAACGACGATCGTTGTTAGCATTTCTGGCCATTAGGTATCAAAAACAACGATATATCGTTGCGTAGCATTCTAAGGGTTAAAATGTTTGAAATGGTCTATCATGTGAGTTTATAAAGTAATCTTAAAAAGGATGACTTTAAAATAAAGACTGTTTATTTATTAAGAAGGTTTCCAGACGGTAAAGTTTGAAATAAGGAACATTTTGGTATAACTAACTCAATGTGTCATTTTTTCGAATTAGTGTCTTCTGCCAGAACAGTGACGATATTACGTTAGGTAAGTTTTTTCATCTCCCCTGATAAAAAATGACATTCCTTATCATTATCTCCATGGGACAAGTTTTTTTTGTCATAAAATTGTATCATTCGTTAACATGAATGATAATGAATTTTAATTCAAATATGTTTATTAATTTGTAGATTAGCTTAGTTGTAACAACGATACATAGTTAACAATGCTGTGCTATCTTGTAGAAATACCGTTATTTTTATAATACGTTTTTGCAATAAATTTCAGAAATTCCACATTTACTTTTATTTGTATATAAAAAGTAGTAGGAACAACAGAATGTAGGTAATAAATATTTATGTGGGAAAATAACTAAGCTAAGACTTCGCGACTTTTGTTTGTCGGATTTGGTTTTCTGAATTAAATGCTATAAAATATCTAATATACCTAAGTAATTAATAAGTAGTAATAATTAAGCTTAAAAATATTATCATTTTATTTTTACATTTAATAAATAGGTTGGTAGGTAATGGTGGGTTTTCTACAGACATGGAATTTGGGGACACAGGTAATGCAGGGATTAGTTAGGTAAATGGCAGTACTTAATTGCACTGGGTTTTTTTATTTATGCTATTGATATTACTAAAAAATATGTTATTGTTATTTCAAATAATCTTATAATTACCTTCTAAGGGTTTAATGATATCTTTCCGAATCAAAATATGGTCATTAATATTAAAATTATTAGGGCACTTATATAATTATAAAAGATTAGTTACCTATTAAACAAATAATTTACATGATATGTAGGTAATAACTTATTGTCTCCAGGAAAAGTAACATTTTTTGTTAATGATTTTTTTTTGTAAAGAATAAAAATAAGTACATGACATTAACATATTAAAATTAAAAAGTTTCACAAAGGCAATTTGACATAGTAAAAAGTAGGTACTATTCAACTAAATAACTATTTTTAAAAATTTTATTTTTAAGACAAGTACATACCACTATTTTTAAAAAATATTACATACCAATATAACAGCTAAATATGTAGGTGCAATGCGAAAAATATACAGCTCCCAGTAGATAAGAATGGCTACAAAATATTTTATAGACAAAGTAAATTCGAAAATATATTACATAGTTGAGGCGCCGAGTCGCTAAACTGGCTCCTGGCGATTTTTCGATAAAATGAGTTTTGAATGTACTTAGATGCTCTATCGATAGATCTATCGACTTTTCCAGTTGAGAGTTTCAAATTCCTCCCAATTTCATCCAAAAATCAAAATGAATATTGACATGAGTCGCCAAGCGCGCTCTTTGAAAAAATAAGGAGTCGCTAAATTGTCTCTTCTTAACCGACCAATCAGACGCCGCCATTCAAATACTGATTTCAAACGTACGGTAAAATCTCTATACAACCGCGTAAAACCGTTCGCGTCTGTGCAGTGAGAATGTCTTGATTTTGCTTCGTCTATTTGATTGTTTTTACTAATTAATAATGGATGTTTCATTAGTAAGTGTAACGGAATCTTTACCAGGAGAATCAAGGAAGCGTTTAAGAAATCCAGCTGGCTGGAAATGTAACGTGTTACGCCAAGAAAGGTATTTAAAAATTGACATTCCTAACATTAATTTTTGCTATAGATGTTTCAATAATCCAGTGGTGTTTCATAATAATATTTTTTGTTTCGTATGCTTTTTTTAAATTATGCCGTAGATACATATTGTATATTTAGCGTGATGTAATTATTATGAGATCTCTAAGTACAGATTTTTAACATATTTTGCTTGTGTCAAAAAATAATATTATTGGGACCTTTAATAATTGAACATTATTTTTTAATCACTTGATGGCTTTCTAAGCGAACCCATAAGTATAATAAATTGATTTAAGATAACCGCCATAAATCTCATTATATATCTCTATATATATAAAAATCTCGTGTCACGATGTTTGTGGTCGCACTCCTCTGAAATGGCTCGACCGATTTTTATAATTTTTTTTTATGTATATTTTTTAGGTATGAGAATAGGTCAACAAGTATATTTCATACCGCTAGGTGATTAGGGTATCTCTATCCAGAAAAATTTTTCTTTTATTTTTTTGACAATTTTTTTTTGTATTTTTTTTATTATTAGGCATTAAAAAATACGTATAAACCCAAATTTTTACCCTCGTACCCTCACCTTCCCATTTTTTAATTGCGATTTTATTATTTTTGTATGAACAAATTTAACCGTCATTCGTATTTCAAACAGAACGAAATTATTTATGTTGTTGAATGACAGATGGCGCTACGTCCGAGAAGAATTCAAGAGAAGCGTCGCTCATTTTCACATTTTGACAATTCATTCGGCATATCACAACGCAGTGCGTGCAAAATTTTGTACGATTTATTTTAATTTATCTATTTTTGTGTGCGTGTATTACAGTGCACAATGCCAGCAAGACGTAATGGGGGGCCATTTGGGCCGTCGAACGAATAAAGCAACAAACATGCGAAATAGTAGAGCAGAAAGAACAGACGAACTAATCCAACAAGATAACAAAAACGTGCGTGTGAGCATGTCAGAATTGCGTGCATCTCAATCACAAGAGGCACGAGCTGAACGAAATCAACAACGACAATTGGAGCGGAACGTAGTTAACACACGCAGAGCAAATGACCGACAACGCCAACAAGTACATCGAGCATTTACATCCGCTTCGTTCCTTCGCCTCGCATTCGAGTACGAGCCAGCTGATTGGTGCTATGGACAAAGAATGTCCCCATTGTCATGCGCTCAAATTCAAACATGAGTCAGCCGGGATGTGTTGCGCATCAGGAAAATTGCAACTACCAGAAATTGAGATACCACCAGAACCATTGAACGGCTTGCTCATCGGCACGGTTCCAGTTTCAAACCTGTTCCTGAAGTCCATTCGCACATTCAATTCATGTTTCCAAATGACTTCGTTCGGAGCAACAGAAATAGTTCACAATACTGCGGCAAATGGTCAACAATTCCATTCTACGTTCAAAATCAAAGGCCAAGTATACCACAAAGTAGGCTCATTGCTGCCAATGCCAAACGAACCACATAAATTTTTACAAATCTACTTCATGGGCGGTGAGGACATCAATCGTGTGGATGCACGTTGCGGCTACAATAACCTCAATTCGCCTAATGCCAGGCGCATCGTCGGCGAACTGGACGCACTATTGGATGACCACAATGAATTATTGAAATTCTTCAAAGCACACATGCACGAATTGCAAAGTGGCAATCACACTATTGTCATCAATCCTGATAAACACCAGCTGGAGAGCACGTGTGTCGATTCAATGCGCCTGTTGTTGACGACATTGCTGGAATCATGGTTGGCGACCGCACATCGACGCGAGAAATCGTGATTCGAAGAAGAAACAATAATCTGGAGTTCATCGCTGACACACACCGTTCATACCACGCTCTCCAATATCCGCTAATTTTCTGGAAGGGACAAGACGGATATTGCATAAACATTAAACAACGAGATCCTGTCACAGGTAATTCATTCATTATGAACATCATTACTCATTTTGAATTGAGAAAATGAATGGTTGGTGTTTTTTTTGTTTTTATCGGCGGTCATCGTCCACAGCGCTCCATTCCCCTTTCTGTCATAGATCCCATCCCCACACACTTACGATACATTCGTTATTTTTTATTTAACAACCAAAATATTCACTAGATATAATTTATATGGCAGAACAACGTTTGCCGGGTCAGCTAGTATTTACATAATATCTAAGTATAGTCATTATTTTATACTTTTGTATATATATTTTATTAACCTCTATCTTTACTTTTTTATTTTCAAAGTTATTAATTATTGTATTTTTCATAATTTGTTGCAGATATTCATCTAAAAAATTGTATCATGGAGTATCCTCGGTGTAATCATGACACTAAGAACTTCAAGTGCAGTTCATTAAATGGAACTGATATTAGACATTTCCATACTGCATTTTATGAAAAGGCTTGCTAAAGATACATTTATAGTGAAGTATTGTGAAGGAATTTCAGTGATGTCACACAGTGGGGCTGAAAGAAAAAAATCTTTCAATATAAAATGTTATGCCTGAAAAAGTCAAACTGGTGCTTTGGTTCCCGTATGCCAAAAAACCTTTTTGGGTATTTTAAACATTAAAAAAGGTAGAATCCAAGGTGTTGTGAAGCGCTTTCAAAATAGCGCGGGAAAACTTTCCACCGAGAGAAGAGGCGGGGATAAGGCACATGCGAGCTTTATAGGGAAAAGAGCAAGTGTTGTTGCATTTATAAAGGAGTTAAAAGGTAGTGAGCCACATTACTGCCGGAATAAGACGCAGAGTCAGGTATACTTATCGGCGGAACTAAATATCAAAGTTATGGAAGATGTATAATAGCATACATAGACTAAAACAGCGCAATTAATAATTATTTATTATCTGTGGTCGATATACTGTAAAGTATATTCCGTTGAAACAATTAAACAATACATTGTGTTTTATTATGCTTTCTATGTATGTGTTATTGGGACCATCACTTATTCACATATTTGGTATACTTGTGTAATTTCTTGCTCGCTTCTCATTAATAAACACGATTCTTTATTCTAAAAAAATGCTTTTTTTCTATGTACATACATACATACCTACCGCTATAAATGCTAAAAAGATGCAATGTAAAAAAGGATTTACCGTGTAGTAGGTAAGTATGGTTAGAAAATAATTGTTTGGCAAAATAAATTCTAAAATATCTATATTAATTGAAATAAATACGGCCCGCTACTGAACAGTCATTTCCGGCCGACCTTATTCCAGTAAGTGCCAAACTCGACTCTATTGACATGTAACGTCAAAGTGTGAGTCACAAATTTGGCTCCTTGCGACAGCGAGTGATGCAAGTGTGCTCTCCGGACAATTAAAATGCATTTATTTGGAATATTGGCACATATAAATTGAATTTGACGTTTTAATTTACTATTCCATATAAACCGGAAACTAGAAAATAACTTAAATTACACTTAAAGTTATCACACTGCCCATAACAGTTTTTCGTGATTTACTCAAAACTCAAAAAACCCCCAGGAGCCAGTTTAGCGACTCGCCGACTCAGTTAAAATAAATACGGACCGCTACTGAACTATCATCTCCTGTCGACAATGTACCACTGTGCGACAAACACCACACTTTTTAAAAAAATCCGCATCGAACACCGCTCTGTCAATAGAGACTGACAAATACCGCCTTTGGGATAATTAAAATGCATTTATTTGAATAAATACAGCTTATACATTGGATTTGACATTTTATTATACTTTTCCATATGTAACGGAAGAAATATAACATCTAAAATTACACTTAAATCATCATAATATACCCAAAACAGTTTTTCGTCATTTACTCAAAAGTCAAAAAAGTCTCTAGAGCGGGTTTTGTAACTCAAATAAAGAAATAGTGATAGAAGATAAGATAATGATGAAACAGAAAAGAAAAACATAATCTAGATAGGATTTTCTCTTCTCACGGGTCAGCCTGATTTTCTTCTGGTTCAAATCTAATTCTGTATTAAATCCGTCACCTTCGTTAGTCATCTCTGGGGTTGATGAAAGATTTTTATAAAATTCAATAGCAACAGCAGGTATTAAGTGCATCATATTACTATTGATATTGTTTAATTCTTCAGCGGTGATTGGCTTCCGATCGGGCCAAAGGGCAGTCAAAAGATCAATTAATAAGTTTCTATCTACATACCTTCCTCTACGCTGCCAATCAACTATCTCCTCTTCACCGACAAAACTGGTTTTTATTGTCATAAAATATGAACTTATTTGCATAACATTATTTCTTTTATTTTTTAAGCCAACTATTTTTTTGTTTATCCCTGTTAATTGTCTTCTTTATGGCAGTCAGAGGATATTTTCTGGATAACTCCATTATAGTGACATATTCATCTGGAGTGTACTGTCGTTTGCACATTTTTAGTTAACACTCGGGAGATTGCTGTTATATTATACTTATTGCAAAGACGGCTTCGACTGTAGTGCTGCCATAAGCATTAATATTACGGTTATGACCGCCACACGGGTCAGACCATAATATTAAATGTCAAACACTGGAGGGAATTTGGAACATGCTTCAAATGGCAAGAACCCACCTCCTGGGATCCTCTTCCTGCAGCTTCCTCCAACCAGATATAATAATAATCTTGATTGGTTTTTGCACTATGGACACCCAAATTATACAACCATAGTTGACGCTTGCTTGTACTGAAGAGCTTGAAATGGCCGGAGCGCCATTCCGGTTCATACAATCTCCAAAATTATCGCTCCGTCTCGTGGAAAAAATATTTTACCCTCTGAGCTAGATTTATAACTTATTATGATAGAGAACTTATTTTTATAAAATACATATAAAATTAGATAACTATGTTAAAGTTTTTGTAAATTTATCGTGCGCTCTGGTTCGTAAAATTTTCCATTTCATGCGCTGGCTTGTGGAAGATAATGTTCGGAATTTTTGGAAGCGGAAGACTATTAAATATTAGATGTTTTCAGCAAAATGGATTATTTTTCTACTACAGTCGCACGCGGTTCTTACGATCACGAATATAGCGAGATCTCGGATGTAACGAGGAAACATTTGTTGACATTTTAGTTTATGATTTTCTTCATATAATTTATTCACTTTTATAACAAGCTACTAATCGGTTACACCGAGCTAAAATATTGTCAAAAATTTTCTTAAAACTGTTAATGTGTCGATCGTTTAAAAACATTTTGACCCTAAGCAATAAAATCCGACTGGAAAGGATGCCGCCAGAATCGGATTACGTTTATGACACTAGTTAAGTGTCTAAGTACCTTCCTAATTGGTGTTTTCACCGACAATATTGAAAAAGTATCCACACATATCGTCGCCGTAGATGTCAAGGGAGCCAGTCCACAAAATTATATTGCTGAGAAATAGGCACTCAAAGATTTTGTGTGACAAAGAAAAGTAAAAATTTTTTATTGAACTTTTTTGTTTTTAAAGATATAACGGTGAAATTTTAAACATAGAATATCGTCGTTGATTCTACAATACCTGCTATGAGTACAAAACCAAATTGTTCAGGAGACAAAAAAAACTGTTTTAAAAAATAGGTAAATATGTTTCAAGTCAGTGGACTATACAATTTGATGACATTAATAGTTTTACATTGATTGAATAATAAAAAAAACATTAAAAAGGAAGGAAATAAACAATAAACCTTGATTATTCTCTTTATTAGCACATGACAGATATTGTCAGCATCTTTTTGATTACATAGCAGGTATTTGTTGTGAACAAATTTTCATAATCAATTTTAGTAAAATGCAAACATCCATGAAAAATATTATACATAGTATTTTATAATCAAGTTTATAGAAAATAAAATGAATCAAATAAAGAACATACTAACATGACAATCAAAATTATTTATATAATATTTTACTATGATATTTTAATTACTTCTTGGAATTTGACGTAAACCGCAAATTATCATGGAATGTGATGATCCTTTTCAATACCTATCGTTTTTCAGCTCTTGAAGGTGACGATATTTGGATGCAAAAATGGGTATATCCTCGATATACATTTTTAGACAATATTATTGCCTGATTTTCTTCGTTGCAAAAGAGCCAAATCACCATTCGTTAAATATTTTAATTGACGAATATCATCGACAGTAGGGTCTCCGGCTCTCTTGCCTAGTCTGAGTGATGTGAGGTTTGTTTGTAAACTGATCATATTGTGAAAAAAAAATCAAAGTTTAGTACTTTCACCTTATATTGTTGCTTCTGTCGTGCTAATCTCATCCGTGCTCCGATAGTGAATTTATTGGTGGTTTGAAATAATGTTCCAGCATCGCATGAACACTGTCGGCCTCCATCATAGTGTTACCCTTTTCCAAAATATGTTGATAAATATTGTTATCTATTTTTTCTTAGGCGTATCTTACTTAGTAATCCATAATGCATACTTGATACACCCCTATTTGCTTCATGTCATACGTACAATGACACTTCTTTATTATTTAATTCATATATGATGAAGTTATGAACTTGGAGTTTTTGCTTGTAATACATGGCAGAAGCATCTGTTTTGGGGCACAAAAGAACACTTTGAGATCCATTGTCAATACCAGTTTTTCAGAACTTGCACTCTTTTTTTAAGCATTTCTTGCTGCCCTATAAGCGTGTTTTTTCAAAGAGTTTTAACCGAAGGTTCCAACAACTCAGCTTGTTATATAATATCTGAAGACACGGATGCATTTTTCATTGACGACCGTAGAAGGATCATTATTTATGTGTATACTATTATGTTGTTCACCTGAACGGAATGTTCCATTTAAAATATGAGTAAGTCCGTCGTCAGGGGGTAGCAATGTAATATAGTCTAGAAATTCAAAGGTATCTGCATTTCAATTTGTGAATTCATTTCAATTTCTATGACCATCTACGGGAGTTAAAATAATATCTCCAACATCGCTATTATCCGAAGGAGCTTCGTATCAGAGCCAGAAGCTGTAAAATTATCTAAAGATCCCCCAGATTCTCGATACTTTTTGTGTAGTGCTAATTCAAGAACATTTTTCCTCGATATGACATCTCTAAAAAACAATGTTATGAAAATGACGTCAAAAAAACAATTAAAATGACAATGAACACATGAATGAAAACAGATAAAACGTTTCACTTTTGATTATTGTAAATATAGGAAAGTAAAATTTAAATATTGGCTATTGAGGTGGTGGTTGTTAATATACTTCCTGAATTCGGATAAAACCTTAATGTAGATTATAGCAGCTCTAATCTTTTTAAATAAATTGAAATTAAATAATGGCAAAATGTGTTTTCAACCATGTTGATGTTGATGTTACAATAACTGTACACCTAACAGAGTAAATAGTAAAAATTACCTCAACCTTACCCACTAAATTTCAAACACTTTTAATTCTTGAATACAATTCTATAATTTTATTATAGTAAGTAGAAGAAATAATATAATTCTTACCATGCAACAAATCAATGGATAATTACTGTCATGTGACTGACAAAAGTATTAACTTGACTAATTAAAATGTGTAAGAGTCATATCAATGTTTGTTTGAATTGCACATAACTGTTATTTCATTTAGTAATATCTGCCATGTGATCAATGTCATAAAGGTGATCTTAAGTTAATTACTGCTATGTACACTTATGACAGCTTTTGTATTTATTTATTTAGAATATTTTGGTAATTCCAATCACATAGCAAGTAGTATAGATGGGTGGAGAAAAAAATAACCTATCCAACGATGTAAATAACTCAAAACTGACAAAATATGCACATAGCAGGTATTGCAGAATCAACGACGATATACTTTGTATCTTTTTATTATTTTGTACAAATATCCATTGACCACTGCATCTTTGATGATTTTTAAATGCTTTTGTGTACTTTACTCATTTTCGCCAAATCTGTGGCTTGGCTCCCTTGACATCTACGGCGACGAATGGTTGAAATTGCATGTAAAAAATCCAAGGTTTGTGAAGTCACTAGGTACCTACCAGCGTTCATTACAATAAGCAACTTCTTTTGTAGTTTATGAATGCCATGCTTGTTTCGGGGAAAAATTCTAATTGTGTATTTTTGTTTGAATTTCGACTTTGTGTTATGTGACCGCTAATTAAAAAATACCTATTCTCTGATATAACGAGTAACACTTATAACGAGCAAATTAAGTCGGTCACATCTTCCTTGTAATAACCAAGTTCGACTGTAATTTGTAGTCAAACTCATCCAACCCACATGAATTTTTTCTACAATATTTTTTGTATGAAAATAATTTAAATCCGAAAAAAGCTGAAACCATCCAACCCACTTGGATTTGACCTTTTTTTCCATAGATTTACTAGTTCGTGGGTTAAAAAAATGTCTACAAAGATTGTATCGAAGTTTTAGGTTGGGTATCTTCAACAAATTATATAGGTTCATCCAAAAGTCAAATTTTGCATGGGTTGGCTGGTTTCTGCATAACATGGTCTGTATGATGTCTATCATGAACCAATCAAATCAAGCGTTAACACGGTCGAGGTGTTAGGTAGATCGCTCTGTGTAGTTTCTATTTTAAGTCAATGATTTACTTACAACAATCGTTGAATCTGGTTGGGACTACGAGTCTGCCGGTATAATTAGGACTTATGTTCATCCAATAATACTATAGCTATATTTTGCGTGTGTAGGTGGACTGTTGAAGTAATATTCATAAATAAAAGAATTCCTATTTTTAAGTTAAAGCTAATTTATTATCAAGTATACTTTCATACATCAACAGCATATTATGTAATAATTTCATAAATATCAGTAAATTAATTGTTCACCCAACAAAATGCTAGACATGACAGTGCATCATATTATTCTCAGTCTCCTTTGAGATAGGATTCTAGAGGATTTGGTCCTTTTCTTTTCGAGATTGTCGGAGCTTTGGAACTGGTATCTGAAAGAAATTAATACTTAAAGAGAACTACTCATAAGAGAAAATATACATCATCAAAAAATTAATACCACAAGGTTCTAAGTGTTCATCCTTGAGAAAACAAACCCAATAATGAAGTAGTATTCTAAGCTGCCTCATTGTTACTTTTGCTTCTATAAATTAAAAGCGAAATATAATAGTGATGATCTGCAGTCAACACGTTTGCAGTAAGACACCACTATTTTGATATTGTGAGCAAATTACCTGTAACAGAGCTGGGAGATCCCTGCTGTGCTTCGAGACAATTCAGCCATTCAGTTATACTAATTTTTCTGTCATGGTTAATATCACAATAGCGGGGAAGCTTTTTGCCGCATCTCCTCAATTGGTTTTTGCTCATCACCAGTACTCGGAAAGATTTCCATTCCTTCCTCTCCAATACTTTATTTTTGTTTTTATCTAATACAACAAAGCTCCATGTGGCGATTTGTTCTTCTTTAGAAGCATGCCATTTGAGATTATCAGGAGACCTGTAGGACACATAAAAATAGCTTATTGTAAAAACAATATAATACCAGAAAAATATATGGGTCTCCACAGAGTGGATGTTATTAACGGGCAGTTTTTTATGGGGTATAAATGTTTTTATTCGCCCAATTTATTGTGTTCTTGCACTGACATAAATAAATACACATTGAAAAAAATAACAAATTTTTTTGGTCGGCGACCCAAGGCTTCATTCAATAAAACCTGTAGCTTTTTTTCAATAAAATAAAACTTCAAGTTTTGAGACTCCACAGCTGACATATTATGCAACTATTTATTTGATTAACATAACCCTGATGCTTGATAACAGTGATGCACAACTTATTTATTATTAGGGGCAATTTATCAATTTTGTAATTTTATTGTTCGCACACGGCAATTATAAATAATTATTATTCTCTCTTGAATCGAAAAATACTGTTTATTTATTAAACTCACAAATTAGCGCACCTTTATCATTATAAGCACCCCTGTACCAAGCTCTGCGACGCTAATAATTATTAGCTTATAGGTATTATATAACTCTACACTACAGCATAAATGTTAATAGTATCTGTTGTTCCACATTGTACTTTAAAAGTTATAATGGATACATGAAAGCATTTTACCATGTTTCAGTGAAAACCTAGTTCAGATAGTTATTAGAATGTGTCTGGAATTTTTTTCACATACAGTAGAACCTCGATATAACAAACTAATGCGCGTATCTGTTAAAGCCGAAAGTCCGTTATATAATAACACAACAAAATCCTATTTATCCGTCTTCGGATGATATATCCAGACACACTCGGTGTGGAGTGATGTTAATGTTCGATATCGATCCGCTTGGTTTCGGTAATCCTGCTTTGAAAAAAGAATCAAGTTTTGTTTGCACTTATGAAGTCTGGTGTTTTTTTTATGATCAACTCTAAAATTACGAAAATGCGTGCCATATAGTAGAATTTCATTATCTGACGAATAGTCAATAAATGTTATTAGATTGTCATGTGCAGAACATTGTTTATAAGAGGTGACACTTAGATTTAAACATGTAGAACATTAACAGAATGTTTTTAACAATTTTCACATTTGACGGGATATTTTGTCTGTTATATCGCGGTTCTACTGTACTTCATTTTGGTAGTGAGCTGCAATAAAGGACATGGGAGACTGCAGGTTGTCCAT
Source organism: Rhyacophila brunnea (assembly GCF_057557595.1). NCBI lineage: Eukaryota > Metazoa > Arthropoda > Insecta > Trichoptera > Rhyacophilidae > Rhyacophila > Rhyacophila brunnea. The sequence goes on from NW_028232751.1 coordinate 41,629,017, forward strand.
TGCTGACTTATATTACCATTATAATTAAGTAATATACTAATGCTATTCAGTTTAATGAAGATATAGTGATTAATCAATTTTTTAATGTCTTCAATTATAACAGAATGAGACATTGCAACAGTAAATAAAATTTATTATCATAAGATAAGTGAAAACATTTTTTTAACACCAATATTTTTACCAACATTAAATCTCCGACAATTAGTAGATATGAACAACCATGCAATTTTATGGTAGGACATTAGAAAAGTTACCTGCGGTTTATGTATGTTATGCCTATATGAAAATATATTTTTTTAAAAATGTGAAAAAACATTGGAAAAAGATTTTCCTAGAAAATCGAAGGTAAAATAGGATTTATGCTAATTACTAATTTTTATAATTAACTATTACTTTTATTCAACGAATAATTCACATTATCATTCTGATTATTGAACATATATAATTTTGAAAAACATTTTCTGAGAGAATATATTATAACCAATAGAAAAAATCTTTTTTGAAAAAGTACCTTGATTTGGAAGAGCACTGATGAGTAGGTATTAAAATTGACCAATAGTTAAAATTTGTCGCAATTAGTATGTCACCTCATAGCATAGTGGTAATGCACGGATAGGGCGTAAACCTGGGAGATACGGGGTTCGATTCCCCGTCGGGTTGGCTAACTTTTTTTTCAAAAAAGATTTTTTCTAATGGTTATAATATAATCTCTCAGAAAGTGCTTTTCAAAATTATATATGTTTACTAACTTTTAATGAAATTTATGGTGACATCGTACAGGGCATGGTATGGGAAACACAACTAATATTATAATATTGGAAATTCTAAGTTTGAAACAAACATACCCCGGAATTCCTGTCCCATTTGTACCTGTAACCATTTCTTGTTTTAGAAATTCCATTAAATTGGTTATGAACGCTGCTTTTCTTTGATCAGGACAACCTGTAATTAAATATGTGTAATTAAAAAATAAAAGAATACACAATCAAGTAGGTTTATTTGGCATTTGTAATAGGGAAGAGGCTTCGCTACGATAATTTACTTTTATAGACAAACCATTTGAAGACTAGAAGAAACAACCTTAGCTTACGACCTGACCTTACTACTTGTTGAATACCAATAATCGTGACCAAACTTTAAGTGATTTATTTATATTATATTTTATTATTATTCATAAATGACGTTACATGATTTTTGGTATATTCATCCCCATCATCACACTTCATCGTAAAACTCCGTTACTCCATCACTCTCCTGCCCAAATTACGTAATATTTATAACCCCCAATTCATTTGTTAAAAAAAATATGTTGAAAACGATCAATTTCAGTAATGTTCCCATAGAATATTTTATTCTCAGAAAAACATGAATTTACATTATTGGTTTAGCGACCTCTCATTTTCTACAATCCTCTTCGTCACAAATCGTCATATTATTTTATCAGATCTCTTCCATAGGGCGTCACGTCTAGGAATTGCAATACCTACTAAATGAAAATACTATTACCGGTATTTCCTATTGAATACCGGTATTTGTGAAATATTATGAAAAACAGAAGTATCTACCAATAAATATAATATTATGTATAAATCTATATAAAATATTAATATTTTATAACATGTGTCATTGCTGATCTTCAAGGATGTTGAAAGTCTATGGAAGTAAACCAGACAATGCATAACCCGACAAAAAATACAATACTGTTAAACCTTTTATGTTAATTAATGCATTTTGTTTCCACTTTCAAGTATTTTGGTATCGAAAAATACTGAGATACCGGCTTTGAAATACTGGTATTGCAATCCCTAGTCACGTTATACAAGGACAAAATGAAAAGATATTGATAGCTGATACAAAATAAAATGACAATGTAACCTTTCATGGGTCTGTTGGGTAGTGCCTCACATCGAGGATGTTGGTCCTTGATAGATGTTCCGGGTATTGGTTTTCCAGAGTCTTGGTTCACACACCAGCAATATCCTGTGGAGCGATAACATTGCACTCTCTGAAACCGTCCATCTGCTGTGCATTCAGGTACATACAGCACGGCATCATCACTTTTCTATTGCAAACAATGTATTTTAGAATGATTAGTAAGCAATGTCACTATTTTATTAACAACCTACAGTTAGTTTAATATGGTTTGTGTAAATATATTAATTATTTATGATAGTATGTAAAATTTCATCCAAACAATACCTATCTCATCGGATAAAAGAATTGGCATTATTTTATGTTAAAACAATTCGCAATAAAACAAAATTATTTACGATGCCTTTACCCTGTCCTTCACCATTGGGCATATGATAAATTCAGTTATATTATATTTTCAAACATCACTATGTGGCACAATTGAACAGCATTATGAATCTAGATATTAACTAATTAACTTTGTTTTTTCATTGTTTCTTAATTACTCTGTATAAAATATTCACAACAGTGCTTAATTCAAAACTACAGTCGACTCCGCTTAATTGAGATACATCAGGACTAGGGCATTTTTGCTCAATTAAGCTCATTCCACATAAAATTAAACAAGGATGATACCGCCTAAACCATGGCATCCTCAGAGGATCCAAGGCCATGAGGCCTGAATCATCATTGGGCTGATTCATGCAAACATGAACAGATCGACTGCGAGGCAAATTTCTAGCCCGTAAGCAAATAGTAATAATTATTAATATCATTTTTTTAATATTATTACCTACATTATTTCATCCAATTTTGACCAATATTGGAAGCAAAGTTCCCAACCATACAATGTACCTAGCACCTAGAATATCTGATTTGAGATTACTTTGAAAAAATATGTATTTGTACCTAGTTCAAATATTTCAAAATATGTAGCTAACAAGCAAAGAAATGCAGAAGGTAGTAATAATTCCAAGAAATTCACAGCCCCTTTCCAAAGCATGTACCTAGAAAAGGTCTGAAATATGAGACCTGAGGTACCTACTTACAAGCCAGGTACATATGCCAGAGGCTGTTTTTGTCATTTTTCAGAGATAGAATAATTGTGAATTGTTTGTTGGGTATTATTACTACCTACTCTGCCCTACCAGCCCCTATTAGGGTCATTCGGGTTTTGGTCTCTGCGGACGTCGGCTGTGGCGCCGCGCTCCCGGCGTCACTGCCATTTTAAATTTAATTATTTTTTTTTTAATATTTTTGTTAAATATTTTGTACGCTGTACTTTATTGTATTTATATTCCGAACAATAAACGCCCTGTTTTCGCCTGTACTTCCGCGTTGTCAATCAACACAAACATGTCCCCGAAAGAAGCAGACGATACCACCGTGACTTGACATGACATTACATCATCAGGGGGGTCCAGCGCATTTACCTACCCCCCCCCCCCCTTTCGGAGGTGACAAGGAATATTTTTCTTTTAATGGTCAGGAGAATAATAAATTCTAAAATTTCTTGACATCTTGGGAAGGGTCGCAATTTTTAAAAGAAAATTAACAATATGCAAATTTACACAATATATACTGATTAAAAATAATGTAACATGTAATTGACATGCTATTATATTATATGTGATCACAGCATATTTAATTGTTTGCAAATATTTTTTTCTTAAGATTGTGTGTAACATATTCAAGCCGGGTCTCTCTGCCGGGTCTAACCGTTTAATCAAGTTTAGCGTAAAAAATTTCTAACATGCTAATTTTGACCAATGATAATAACGGAAACGTGCTAAAGTGATAACTGTTAAGAATAGTTCTACTGGAATACGACATTTTAGATTGAAACTGTCACACGCAACAAATTTCACTTGACATATGGCGCAGGTATAAACCCAAAATGTCGCACTTTGTCATTCATTTTGGCTGACCACGTGGCCTCATTATCCCGGCATGCACATGGAGAAATTTGCACAGTTGCGCCCAGTTTTGATTCATGATTATATCCCAGTCAAGTGATTGGGCTAATATCTATTGTGATCTTAAATTTACTGACCCAAATTGTCCTAATTATGCGATGTAAATTACTCCTTGGTTTGGTTTCTGTTCCTTGAGATTTGGCCTAAATATGCGGCTGCACCAATTAACCGATAGCCCAATTAAGCGGAATCGTCTGTATATCAAAAGAATGTGGGTGTAATTTTTTTGCTGTTTCAATTTTTCTTATTTAATTTGATGAATTGGTTCTAGTCATTTAATTGCTCTCAATATTTTTTTACAATCTACCAACCTTTCATTAATTTACAGAATAAATAGGTATATGTAATTATATTAGTTAATCAAAGGAAAATACATCCGATAATTAATTTATATTGTAAATCATTTTTAAGCTGTCCTATATAAAGTCAAGCCAAACTAGACATATGACATTTAACGGTTATATAATGATAAACCCAATTAATTTAGGTTTACTCAACATGACAGTTTTTAAATGGCTTAAACTAGTGGTGGGAAAACTGGTCGATTTGGAAGACTAAGCATACTTACTACCAGTATAAAAAAATACTTTGTATCAAAACTTGTTCCAAAATACTTACTAGTATTTGGAATACTATGTAGAGCGTTTGGCGTGCGTATGCGACATAAGTCTCATACTAAACTGGAACTAAAACTTAACTCCATATAAGTATTTGAAATATCGGCTTCAATGGAATCGCTCAAAATACACTGAGCTGGGCTTTTTGAAATGTCCTATTTATTATAAAATTTTAAACACATTTAAAATTTATGAGTTTTTTTATTGTAAGCTGCGTCACCTAAGTTAACTCACCACATTTCCGAGGGGATTTTATATGCTGCCACAGAAAATTTATGATCTATCGTTCATACATAAGATGATGTCATTTGCATGCATAGACTAATAAATTAAAATATAATTCTATTCAAGTGCTATCTTGCTTGCGCGCATTTCATGTCAGTAGTATTGAAAGTCTACCAACTAGCGACCGAGATTCGCGATGATATCATAACAAGTTTTTTGGAAAAAGTTTATTGAGCCACACGTACTGAGTATGAGTAGTTTCATCCGATACTTGAGTACTCAAACTGGTGACGGTATTTCCAACTCACCTCTAGTTTAAACATCAAATCAATCAGTATCTATAGATATGAATAGGTAAGTATATTCTATAAAAATATTATTTGCCTGAATGAATATCCAATCCAATCTAATAATATGTAAACAAGTTCTAATTGTAATCAAGTAAAAAAACAGATAAGTGATGAATAAAATACTCATTACATATTTTGCATTTCGCTTGCGCCAACATTATTGAAAAATGTAAACAACAATAATTATTTTATTGCTTAACACAAAAACCACAGAAAAATGTGATTATTCAAAATTTCATTTAGAAAATTGACAAATAACCAATCAACATCATTGCAAATAACTAATATTATTATAATATAAGTAGGTATTAAATTTATCAAAATTATCATTTGTCATTTCTAGGACATACTTAAATGACTTTATGAATATGGTATTATATAGATAGAATATCTGATTATTACAGGTAACCTTTTTATTATAAATATTTTATAAATTAGAAAACAAAAATATATACTTCTAAGCCATTTATAGCGAAAAGAAATTCTTCAGTAAATTTATTTATTAGTTTATGTTTCTATAAAATATATATGTGTAGAAAAATTGCTAACCGGACAAAACGGAACATGACAAAACAACAGTGACAAAACCGAACATGACAAAAGAGAAAATGACAAAACAGAACAATGACAAAACAGAACAGAAAAGGAATTCAGGAAAAATGAAACATTAATTTTTGTAGAATCTATTTAGGTTAGGTTAGGTCATTATTTCATTGTACCTAGTCACTCAATCATTTTAAACATATTATATTGATTAAGATGAGATATCCTAAGCTTGCCGGCAACACCGAGTTAAGTCCCGTTTATTTGAGGCTTTCTAGCGATTAGAAATGCAGAAATTAGGTATATAATTTGATTTATTATGGCGTATTGAAAATCTGTACTATTAAAAATCTATCAACATAATAGAGATAGGACAATTATTTCAATATTAAATTTATATTTTTCCTGAAAGGTCATCAAGTTATATTTATCGTTGTTCTGTTTTGTCATGGAACCAGAAAAATCGCATTGCCAATATATTATTATGTACAATACAAATGAACGCAATGCTAAACATTAATTTTGAAAATCTGCAATATACATTATAGTAAGGAAAAATACATGCAGATATGTCTAGTTATGCATTAAGCTTCTGTGTCGCGCTATTCCCAGTTTTAAGCTGTTCAAAAATGTTTGTCACAGTAATAATTAAATAATCATAATAAATAAATACAAATCCAACTTTTTATTTTGTATATCGCACCACCAGTAAAATACTGTCGTAAACTTTTTATAAATACAAGAAAAATGTCTGCATGTATAAATCAATACCTACTTCATTTTATGGAAAAACATGATAAATTGTCATTTTTCATAATAATATATGATGTATCTTTTTACCTTGACATATTCGAGTTCAAAATACAAAAGCATTCATTATTAAAATTTTAAAAAATTATTATTGAATTATTAAAAAAGCAATAAAAAAAAACATACAAATCCAAACATATTCATAATTCTAAAATGACCATTTCATACCTACGACTATATTTTACTGGGGATATAATTTGGATTACAAATTCCAGCCCGCCACCGCTTATAATCACATTTCAAATATCAAAACAATAAATATCAAAATGTCTATTAAACTCTATGATGTTCCATGTAATAAATAATATACACAGGAACACAAATTAATATATACTTGTCTACAACAGACAATGTCATAAATAATTTTAAAGAAAAAGAAGTATGTAGTTTTATGCCCATCGCTGAAAAATAGCTAAGTCTAAATTTATTATAAAAATGTAGTTATTATTTAACTTAATTTACCCTTTTGTTTGTTCATCCTCAATCCTATTCTAGCAGACACACTTGCAACTACTGTGTGACTTCTATATTGTGGTTGACGCATCATACCAGACATCTAGGACACTAAAAATTCTTTCGTTCTGTCACAAAGGTACATCTCTATACCCTAGTCCCCACTCCCATTGTTTCAGACTACATACAGCAGTACTATGATGTGTCAACCACAGTATAAAAATCGTGCACTGTAAAGCAAAACTTGACACAATAAATAGGTTAGTAAAATTAGTGGGCGTCAACTTATTGCGGGTCCGTAAATGACATTACAAGATTTTCTGTATCTTTTACCTCTCCTCCTCCCATTGTTGCACGTCATGATAAGATCGTTTTCCCCCCCTGTATAAATTCTGGCACATTTTTGAAATCCTCTTTATTTGTTAAAAAACAACAACGTTGAAAATAGTAGTTGATTCCAGTATAATGTTCTTACTAAATACCTACCTAGATTATTCTGAGATAAAAATGAATTTATATATTGTTAGTGATGTCACATTACATAGTCTACAACCCACTATCCCCTTCATTACATTATATCATACCCTCTACCCCACTCTGATATTAACAATCATTTAGTAAGGCGTATCACATATACCTAGTAAGAGAAATATCTAAGCTTTTCTACTACTTTTAGTAAGTAAAGATAGGTATATACTTAAAGCTTTGCTGAAATTTATTATTTTGTATGAATATGTAGAGGGCTTTTAGTAGTGCTACCAATCCGTAAATATTTTTTTTTAATAAGTCAGAATGTTTACCTGTTCATCTAGAACTGATTTTCTATCAGACAGACAATCGTTGGAGTCGTTTTCGTCCTTACTCCGATCTGTAGGATCATCCAGCCCATGCAAATTTCCAGAAACTCTAGTCACACTTCCCTGTAACACTAATATTTTTCATAATCATTCGTAAATTAACTTATTTCTCTTCAATAAATTAGGAATTACATATTTTTGTCAACATAATGTTTAGGTGTAGAGAATAAACTATGTACGGGTAGACTACAATTAGTTTTAGAGTCTAGGAATTCTCGGCAATAGGCAACTGTTCGGTATAATACTCAGCATTCATTCAGGGTGAGTGGAACATGAAGAGATAACTTAAATCACTTTGTCTCATCAACCCGCACTATAATATATGTTAACACAATAATGGTTCTAATAAATCTAATACAATCAATTGGTTCATAGCCGAACACCCCTCTGATTTAGAAATCGCCTGGACACCACAACTAACTATTGTACAAACTCTACCTACATGTTATTATGTTTAATTTACAATAACCCAAATAAGTATACTTACCTATTTAGTTTATTTATCAAATTATAAAAGAAACTATACATATTATGAAAGATAGTTTTTATCTTTATTTATTAGTTTTGATGTAAATTCATAAAAATACAAAGCTTTTTGCAATGCCTTACTGTTATTAAATGTAGAATCTGAAATACTTAATTTGATACAGCAACAATTTTGCAACAATGTAAAGTTCTAAGATAATGAAAAACATTGTTTGAAAGTAGGCAATTAGTTAGATTATCGTAAAAAAAATTGATTAACCTATTGGCATAGCAACCTTGTGAATAGTTTCACGTTTGAGTAAATGCTTATCTATTTTATTGGTGCTTGTGTTCACGACGATTTGATCCTGTTTCTGGTGACCAAACAATTGGCAACGATGGAAGGGTTGCTTAAATTGCTTTCAGATTACTCCAAATCCAGTGTAATATTTATGAATATAGACAGGATCAGATTGATGACATTTTTAGTATGAAGCATTAGTTAGCCATAATTTTTTTCAAAGTAGTTCAAAATTAAGTAGGTACATTTGATTCATGCCTGCATGCATAAAAGTGTCAAATTGTCTCTAACCAGTGTATGATCTGCAAAGGGAACAATTTGAAAGATAGATTCAACCAGTCAACACAGCACCAATTGGGGCCCCATTGAAAGTTGACTAACCAGTAACTAACTACCTGCCTGCACTATGACAAATGAAATGAAAAAACACATTTCATAAAAGTAAATTTCTTGCATAGGTACTATTTTTTATGATGTACTTAATGTTTCTTAATTAAGTAAAAATTGGTGCATTCATTTGTACCTAATTCGACATTTTACTGTACATTGAAAAAAAATCTTACTAGGAATGTCCAGGTGTAACAATTATAGAAATAATCTTGATCCAAGTGGCATGCTGACATGACTTGGTAGCTTAAGGTGAAACGGCAAATAATTTTCAACTATAGGCGTGACGAAATTTTGGACTCGCTCGCATTCTGAGAGAGAACGTCGAGCTGGAAACACGTCACTTTGTTTCGTGATGGTGACGGGCGTGTTAATTCTTAAATCGTGTAAAGATGACTAAAAACGTTACCCATTTACTTTAAAAAGAAAACATGTCAATGAATATAAATTATTATTGTTACTAATAGAACAATAAACAGAACATAAAATGGACGTATATTGGATTTATATGACAAATTATATTTCGTTTGACATGCAATGTGTTTGGCCCGCGACCCGCAATCTGCGCATTGCCTAGCCACGATCTTTTTAGACCGTGCCTCAACTGAGGTACAACCTTAATAGAGCCTGTACATGTGCATGGATTTACTGGCAGCAATAGTATGTATTTTAAACTAGGTATCGTGACAACAACTGTTTACACATAAAAGTCCTGACTGTTTCTCCAATCTCATTCTTCAAGAGTGAGTGAGACGTGATGTTGTCATTTTATGGTACTGTTTGACAGGTAGTGAAAATTGGTTAACCTCAAAATGCATTTGTAGTTCGTTTTTTTGCCAGCAGATACGCCACTCTCGTTCTACTGCGCAGGCGCAGGTCGAAAAATTCTCGACTGTCAGATTCAGAAGCTTCCGAACTTTTTTGATTCATGCATGCAATCTTGCAACTGCAGGATAATACATGTTTACACGTACATTTTCTTGTTATGGCCGGGATAATATTTACTGTCAGCAATAAATCCATGCACATGTAAACGGGGTATTATTGATTGAAGCACTCATCTTCTTCCGACCATATCCGGTCCTAATAGGATAATATGGGCTCCACAGAGTGGAAGTTTGTATTGACAGATTTTTTTGTTACGAGAAATGGATGTCAGCCACTTGCTCAACCCATTAGATCCATACTCTGACTCATACACAAATTGAAAAACAATATGTGTACTTGCCAGACCCAGGATTCGAACCTGGGACCCACGACGCAAAAGGAGAACACTTAAGCCGCGCGGCCATCGTGGGTGATGAAGCACTCATCTAGCAAGCTAAAATAAGTGTCTTTGAATACTACATAGTACAAGATTTTTTTATGACTTTTCTGTTATTTAAATCATGGTAAATTACATTTTTCTACATTCGTAAATATTATCTATTATCATTACAACGTCAAATTATTTTAGCTTTTTTGAAATGGTATAGAGAAAATGGAATATTTACCCAATGGCTACAATTATTATGTTTTATTTATTGTCCAATCTCTTTGGTAGGTACCTATTTTTAAAAATTTGGGGTCCCTTGTCACGGCCCTACTGCAGACACTTAATTAAAACTAACATTAAATACATTTAAAATTATGTTTTTATATTTTATAATTTATATTTATGATTTAAAAATCCACCATTCATTCTGTCATTCAAAATTATACACATACTGATCAAATCACTCCTAATTTATACAATTACATACACAGTTCCGGCATGGTTTTCTGAATCTTATAGGTTGGTGTTTGGCGCTGCGTTGGTCGGTCGGGGCGCTTACCTCCGATCCGCCCGCTGTCAGCTCCATCGCTGTCTTTCTCATCATCTTCAGCTTCTTCAATGTCCACAGGAGTCACCCCCGGCCCCTGCGCCGCTCCCCCGTCTGAGTTCAGCGACAAGAACAAATGAAAAGAGACTAAATAATAATGCCGTGAGTCTGCTCTCAACTCAATGCTGAGGGCTCATTAGAGTATTAGACAACCAAAGAAATAAAGTTTTGATGCAAGTAGTAAGATAATTAGTTGAGACAAGTGGTAGGTACCAGATTATTAAATTTAATACTAGAACTATGGGTGAATATAATTTTTTTACATGTTTTATTTTTAAACAATTAAAATATTATAATCCCTTATTTACTGCATTGTTTGTAAAATGAGAAAACTGTATTATTTAAAAAAAAAAAAAAATTTCTACAACATGAGCTTGGGGACTAGGAAGTAGGTACAATTTAAAAACCTAGGTACCTACCTATCAAAATTTGGTAGCTTTAGGTACGTGAATGTCCAAGGTTCTGACAGGTTTGGAGACCCCTCTTTGACAATTTCGCCTATGCGATACACCACTGAGTGCTACAACTACAGCAGTAGCTATGTTTCCAGGATATTTTTACAGTTGGATTGTCAAGAATATGCATCTTATTAAGTAGGTACCTACTTTCTCTTGGTTCGACCACCTCATGCTTCGTGGAAAACCGCCACTGGTAGGATCAAAGATGTGATGGAGCCTTCTGTGGTATACGTTAAAAATCACAGAAGCCAAAGAAGAGTGCCAGTAGCAGTGTATGAACCCAAATGTCCTTTTTTACCTTATTTTCATGTGCTTATACTTCATTTGGATAGGATTATCCCACAGTGTAAAAATCTCATTCTACCAAAGATGTTGAAAAAACTTTCTTCTATAAAGATGGAGTATAAATTAATGAATGAAATTGAACCAAAAAAAAGACCACTGGTCAAATTGCTACAAGTGATTTCGCATTACAGGTTCATTTGCAGAAAACTTTACATTACTGCTATGACATTTTGTTTGCAAATTTGCAGGGCTTATATATCCACCATGACGAGTAGATAAACAGCCAATAATACTACACTTTATTTAGTTGAAAAATGATCTAAAATTTATGTAAAACCGTTTATGCATTTGAATAAGTAATCACAATGAACATAAAAAATGGACACCATAGCCTACGTAAGAAAATTGGAATAGTAACTGAGCAAATCTAATATTTGTGGAGTTTCCCAACTTAACGATGCTTCACTCACTTGCAAAATAATTTCAAACATTATAAAAGAAGAAACATATAAGATCCCTTTTATTTAGAGTACAATTTTTATGCACAAATTTAATCAGAAAAAATTCTTCGTAATATTTATTAAATCAACATTGGCTCCACAATCCGGTGAGCTTCTTAGCCGCATCCCGACGTTTTTAATAGATTTATGAGAAACGGTTATTTGTCATTATGTCATGGTTTGGATTCAAACACAACAATAACTACACGAGATTCAAACCCAGAGACAACGAAGGTCAATAATTTAGATGCCTTCAAATTGTAACAAAAATAATTTGGGTGTAAAAGCCCATTGCATCGAAATAAAAAAAATAAGGATATAAAGCAGTAGTGATGGGTGACTTTTGGAAAAGATCTGAGAGAGGATCTGGAGATCTGTGAAAAAGAGCACACTTGTCAGGTATGTTTATGGGAAATAAGAAGATACTACAATATTACTACTAATAAAAAGTTACACACTAATGACAACGACATACTAATTCAATGAAACTTCCAAAACTCACCGACGATACAAAAATCTAGGTACTTATATTTATTAATATGCGATTAAACGGCATAGAATTTTTTATAATTATCTCATTATTAATTATTTTGGACAAAATGCAGTCATTACAACAATATTATGTACGAGGATTTTAGGCTCTGCAATAGGAGTCTACCATATTTCATACAATTCGATAGACTGACTAAGGTTACGTGATGTAAAGTCCATAAAAAAAAATATCACAATTCCTTGAGAAATAATCTGACATTTATTTACGTCAAGACAGATGCGATATATTTTTTTAAACCTTTGTAGATTGTTTTGTAATATGTATAATACATTCCAACATATTATACGACATCTGCCATTGGTAAATTAAATTATTTTTATTGAATATAAAATAATCAAGTGATTATATTGTAAATAATATGTAAATATGCAATTAAAAAATATTTTTTTTAAGAAGGTAGGCTTTAAATAATCGCCTAGTATGGAGTCTTCACCACTGGGTTAAAGAAGGCAACAGTGTTGATTTCGGATGGAAAAGTAGATTTGAACGGAGAGGAAAACAGTAAAATGGGCTCACCTCACCACTGATATCACTAAATTTAATATGAACTGAATCTGCGCTTATAAAAAAAATAATATTTTGAAATGTGTACTCACAGGCCAAGTCACCACGAGTGAGGCATGCTGACCATTCGCGGCGAGTGATGGCTTTGTCCCGGTCAGTATCACACATTCTACCAAAGGTTCGAGCGCAGCGCCGAGGTGTGACAACCTGAAATATATAATAATATAATGATTTCACAAATTGCCAATTCCATATCGTCGAAGTCGATGGAGTCATGGTTGATTAGTTGACAAAGAACCACCGCCACATCAAAGTCCTCAATTTCTCTCTAGATAGAAAATTGCTCCCAGTGGCCAGTAAACTTCTTCACTCGATGTAGGTTCGACAATATAAATTCATAATTAACCATTAAACATCATCCTAATCCTCACCTAGGAGTAATAATGCTAACGTATCTAAAATGAGTTAATAAATGACTTATACACCCTTTTTACTCCTACCGAACCTAATAAGTGTCACTGTCAGCCATGTAGGGGTAGCAGCGATTTTCTTTAATGTAAATGAAGCAATCGATTCGTCAGAAAATTTAACAGGGGGCCTCGGAATAGTTTAAACACATGCATGAATCTTTATGATAATTAAAATTCTATCATTATTTTTTGTTGTGGGTGCTTCCAAGTCAGTCAATGCGTCGGGCCACTATGTGACTAAACGCGACACTATATTCCTCCAAATAAATAACATAATTTTTATTAGATTTATTTCATAATTACAGCTGGCTCTGCTAGTGGATGCCTATTCTTTAAAAATAATTAGGGTGTTGGTAGAATGAAAAAATATATATTAACGGTTAATAATTGTATGACTGGTTTTAACTGTTTCGAGACCCCTTTTAAATCCTGTGATCAATCGATTGCATGACCTGTGTCAAAGAAAATCACAGCTGCTTCTTGGGTATTATCCATCCTTGAGACATGTCGTGTCTAGCTGCGTCGCCCCACTTACACGTGTGTGACGACGGGGGGGATCATTGCACACCATGTATAGTTAGTTCGTGCTTATCCCTTCCTCGCCATAATATACCACCTTCGTTGCATATGGCTCCGAAGACCATTCTCAATCAATATTTATTAATTCTTTCAAAGATATCTCACATTTCTTTTATCTTTTTTTATTTGTTCAATGTTAGAAAATATACACAACATACTATTTTAAGAGTTCAAAAAAAGCGATATGTATGTACATAAGTGAGTATCTATTATTCTCTAATAAAAAATGTCGTCTCTCGTTGCACGGTTCAAGTTGGGATGCACTGATTAATGCTTACATATTTATTATTACCTATTTATTATTGTGAAACATCTGAGACATTAATAAAAATCAGTATGTACTAAACTAAACTTATGCGTACCAAAGTACCAACCAGTGACTGTGACAGTATAATAATTTAATAATAATATAATGGTAGGTAATAGGTATATAAGCAAGTGAAAATTTTAGTACGATACGTGCATAATCATTCAATTTAGTCTCTAGGAGGCGCACGCATGGTTTAAGTGACGACAAGATAAGGAAGACATCATAATATCAATCACAAACAAAATGAAGATCACTCGATTACTTTGTTTCTGAAATAATAATTTCATATTTTTTCTTCCTCGTTGTAGTCGTTATCCTCACTGTAGATGATCTCTACCTCCACTGATCGTATCACCTCCGTTACCACTACCCTGATGATCCTAAACCGTTCAAGACTCTTATTATTTCATTAAAATCCAAAGATATTGCAAATACTACATACATATTATATATATATATATATATAATATCAGAAGTGCAAGGTTTTGAATGTGTGAGTGTCCTACAGATGTGAATCACACATTATATACGTGCAATAGTGTGTGTTGCAACCTTCAAATATACCAATATTGAATGAGCGTCAGTGCATAAACTGAGAGTACCTAGTTGTCAGAATGAAGAACAAGCTTAATATTATTTATTATTGACATGTGTTTAAGTCTATCCCATATTGCTGGTCACCTGTTACTCCACACCCGTTAGGTATTTCAGTTCCCAAATCTATATTAAATAACTAAAATAAATAAAGAGTGTTATCTTGCCCACTCAGCATTGTCAGCAAATAATTGTACATTCAATTAATAATTAAGAAATTATGTATTTTAAAATTGTCGAATATCCTATGTGACAAAAAGTGTTATAAGCATATAGGTATATTTTTTAATCATATAATATATCAAACTATCCTGTATGATTTTAATAATATTTAGGTATATACATATTATTTGAATCAGAGCTCGAAATGGACCGGAGCGTACCGGAGCGCCGTTCCAGTTCATAAAATTCAGTTAATAAATATTTTCGTAAAATTATCGAGCGCTCCGGTTCGCAAAATTGTCCATTTCGAGCGCTGATTTGAATGTATTTGATCGTATCTAGAATACTGGCCATATCCAGTGGCTCCTTAAATGAAACAAAAATAATGCTTCGCATAGTCTTTTATTAGGAAGTGGCACCCACACATTAATTTAACAAATACTATCGAAGTAAGTAAAAATGATAACATTGTGGTTTTAAAAATGTGAAATAGAGGTTACATACTAACTCTAACGCTGTTAATAATATTGTTATCACAACATTGTTTATCAATATTATAAATATATTAGATATTATTGTTCATACCTACTTTGTTAATTAGATTTACATACAGTAATATCCCAACTTCGTCGATTCGTACACACGTCGTCTGTAATTAAAATAAAAAATGCAGTAGCGCATTTAGTTACGTAGAGGCCCAACAAACTGACTTATTTTGAGGCCTACAATGACAAAAAATTAACAAGAGAATTTAAATTTTCCAAAAAGTGTATATTATTATTTTGTATATAAATAGTCCCAATTTCTGTCTATGAAAAACCCATGACCTGCCTACTACCACGGTACGTCACTGATTTTAATATTGTTGAATGATAACTGAGAGTTCGTTCTGTGAAATCTAAATTGATATGACTGTTTTGATTGTTTATGACTAGTTTAAACTGTTTTGAGGCCCCCTTTTAAATTTTCTGGCGAATCTATTAAAATGTTAACTAAAAGATCAGTAACTCCAAGACATGGGACGCATTAGAAGACAACAGCCTGTTGCGAAGAGGGAAACAATTATTGTCATCGCCCAATGTCTTAAAATCATTCTCATTTAACTAAAACTTGCTGTTTTATATTTTACTTGCCAATAATTATTAAACATTCGGGGACCTGCTCGCGTAGGTAATGATATTCAAAAAAATATTAACTGTCTAAAAATGGCCCGAAAACCCGAATTTAATGAGCAGGTATTGTACACATAACATAGCTTGTCACCTCGCAAATACGAATATAATTATTGTCGCTTCCCTCCACGAATTGTTCGACATTTTCATGGACGTAAAATAGAAACGACGCATTAAATATCCTCGGAATGTGTACTCATTAATGATTAATTCTAACATTTTTCATCGCTAAATCAAATATTACACATACTATTACAGTGATGCATGGCCTCCACGGCTCCACGTTCTGAAGTGAGCCCCTAGGCCAGGATGTTTGGTGGGCCCACTACTTAGTATTCATAGTTCAATGAAAACAAATACGTATGACTGACAAAGTTTAGTGTGCACTATTTATGCCGAATCTTAACAGCCTACCTCCACCCCTCGCCACTAACGTCAGCGGCATTTACACCCACTGTACACATCAATGATAATGTCTTGACAATACATTATGCCAACACCCCCCAACTCATCTAGTGACGCATTTACGGTGTATTTATTATTGTATTAGGTACATGTAGCATCCTGATTAAATTTATTCTGAGATAATTTAATAACCCATCGATTCAATGAGCATTATATTATTATAATTTCTATTCGTATAACAATTAATTTAAACTCTCTGATTTCTTTCGATTTTAATTTTTGGCGAATCAATTAGGCATGTCACTTCAGTATAGATTGTTTAAACTCTTATATTTCGAGTCGTTTCCCGAATGTGGAATCCACCTACAACGTGACTTTGAGATATTACTGTGTTATCAAATTTGTTGTGAATAATAGTACTTATATTATTAAAACATAACAATGAAATAATTAATTTAATGTAGGTTGAACGTACCCTTCTTAAATGAAGTAAATGAAGGGTCATAATATAGCATATAGATGCTATAGGTAGCTATTTAAAATAATAATATAGATATTATAGGGTTTGAAATAGGTTTTGGGGTATTACTATCACGATGGCCGGGCCGCTTAGGCGTGGGCCTATAACGTCGTGGGTCCCAGGTTCGAATACTGAATCTGGCAAGTACACAATATATTGTTTTTCAATTTGTGTTTGAGTCCGAGTATGGACGTAATAGGTTGGACAAGTGGTTAACATCAATTTCACCACTCCGTAGAGGCCCATATAATCATATTAATTTTACTATTAGGGGTCGTCCATGTATGATCACTTAGGAGTTGTGACAAAATTAATTATAAAACAAATCTGAGAAAAAATTCTGGCGCGAGAACATTGTACTGAAACTGATCAATTGTTTGTTGACGAAGGGGGGAGGTGGTCAAAATGTGACGTAACTTAGATTGGGGGTTGTGTGACGATTGGAGGAGCGAAAATTGAGGATTCCACATACCGACATTTTAAAACATGGAAAATAGTGCTGTCTAATATGGAGTTAGGCATTAGGCTGACAGGGCACTAGCCTGGGGGCCTGGTATGGCAGGTCGACCTGATAAGTGAGATAAAAACATATCACAAATTTGCTATAATGGGAAAAAGTCGCATACGGCGCTATTTTATTTCCAAGAGTATTAACATTTAAAAATATCTAGTTGTGTGATGCAATTAATCCATAATTCAAGTGGATTTATTCAACAATACAACAAAAAACGCTAAAATACACCGTATACCCTTAATTTTACCTAAAACACCTGTTAGAAAATTCATATGTAGAACGTCTCATTACCTGTAACCCTAGCGATCGGTAGGGGGGCCCGCCAAAGATGGAGTTAGGTAGCTATTTTTTTATTATAATACTAATTCACTGCTGATAAATAATACCTATTGGACAACAGGTGTCAACTACCTGTATAAAAATAACAACTAATATCATATGCTTCAGAAACGTGAACACTTGCATATTATTAACATGTGATCAAACAGTGTAATTATGTCTATCTATGCTGTAGCAAAAAAAATGTCAGCGTTTTATCTAGGTAATATTATTATCTTAAGTTTCCGGAGAAGTTTTATCTTATCAACTTAAAATTTATTTACATTTATTTCGATTGCATATAAGTGTTGTATTTGATACAAATAAATATTTCTTAAGTTTGTTAAGCATTAGATTGTGCCTCCCTTCATGTAAAGATTTAACTGCCTACCCCCACTGGGATTTAGAATGGATGGTGACGATGCTATAAAATGTTGTATGAATAGGTATCTAGTATAAAGTATAACAATAATGGGGACCAGTGACGTAACTTTAAATTCTGACTCCCGCCCCAACGCAAAAAAAAATATTAAATATATTAACTAATATTTCGGGTAATTTTATTTTATAATAAGTACTTAATATATATTACATATCGGGTGTTTAAAAATAATTACCTAATATAGGTACCTACACTTACTATAAATATATTTTTATTGACCGTTCGGTACATTGATTTTAAATAATTAAATTGACGTAGCGTGTGAAAAATAAAATGGCATCATGCGCCTTACATTTTGTATTCTCTCTTATTCTACGTATACATATTTACAAACTTCGATAATTTGTATACGTGGCTTATTTTTTTTTCTCCCCATCCCCAGATGTCTATTGCAAAAGTACATACTATTGTACGATCAGTATATACTTCAAAATAATAAACTTTACCTATATTGTGATGAGGAAATTTTTTACAGGTGTCTATAACATCTTCTTGAAAATATTATATTCACTCTTGTACTCAGATGTTCATTTTATAACACTGACAATTAGTGGGAGGGTATCTGTATTGTCTTAATAAAACCCATGACCCACGCAAGATTTTTTTTAAATAATAATTTGTCGAGGGATGAATAAGATTTTTTGTCTTATAAAGTAATCAGTTTGAATAAATTTGCTAAAATTATATGTACCTACCTATATAAACGTGCCCCTCAAAACGTGTTTATTATTTAATTTATTTTTGTTGCTCATCACAACCTCAAATAATAATACATTTGTATGTATTTGAGTGCATGCACTTTCAATAATGGTAGGTATGATAAACTATGATAGAATAGTGAAATTTCCTAGAAATTAAGAAAAATACTGTAATTAGATAATGTATTGTCCATGTATAGTCGCAAATGTGAAATAGCCCGATATGGATCCAGCCCCTCTTCGTCGACATGGCACATTGCGTAAAGTACTCCGCCACTGATGATGGGCCAGGTGTGATACAATAATAAATACTATTTTGACATTTTAGTCACCCCACGATACGGCAACGGTTAGTCTAGTCGCATATTGAAAATCGTCTCGACTGGGATATTTTTTTGACCATGTCCGATCCTAATAGGATGGTATGGGCCTGCACAGAGTGGAGGTTTGTATTAATAGTAGAAATGGATGTTAGCCGCCTGCTCAACCTATTAGTCTCATACTCTGACTCTAAACACAAATTGAAAAACAATATGTGTATTTGCCAGACCCAGGATTCGAACCTAGGACTCACGACATTATGAGCCGAGCAACTGGGATATATGTAGCAGTGACGAAGTGTGGAAATAGGCCGTTAAGATACGACATAAATAGTGCACACTAAACTTTGTCAGTCAAACGTAGGTATTTGTTTTCATTGAAGTAATACAACAATGTGTAGTAGTGTTTGTTAGTTTTTAAAATTTAATTATTAAACCATGCCTAATCCAAGCCATAAGTAGTATATAATAGTAAAATATATTTATTTATCGACAAAATATCGAAAATTATGCCATAATTTTAGATTTTATATAAATAGAAGAATATTTTTTATCGATTGTGGTTTGATTAGGAAGGGCTCAATGAATTTGAAAAAAAACTAACCAACACCATCTGTAATATGTGTTCTTAATTAAACGAAAACAAAAGCCTAACCGATTTTTTTTTTAAATTAACGGTACATGTTCAAACACGCGCGTTAACATGATCTTACTCCCTACTTCAATTTTAGTTTGTCAATTTATGGCTACGGCCGTATGGTGTAGCTTAACCACTGGGGAATAACAAAATAAATGGCATATTTCAAAAAAACACTACCTTATACTTAGGTCAATAATTATTATGAAGCAATCATTATTCATAGAATGTTTATTACACTCAAATGGTCAAAGACATAGCTTATAATTAGTATCTTTAGAATTATCTTTAAATGTGTTAATCTTGCCTATTTTTGGAATAATAAAATGCCTAATTCTTGTCAAATTTGGGATCACAGAGATTATCAATATAATTGTTTATCGTAAATATTTTACAAAAATAATCTCGTCATAAATTATATTAATGGTTTTATAAATGCGTTTAAAAATTAATAAATGTAAAAAATCTTAACACCGCTGCACATTCATGTACTGAAATATGACTATATTCTAAAACATGAGAGCGAGAGGTTTAAAATAACACTATTTTATGTAATAAAAATACTTTTTGCAGTCATCAAATGTTTAAAATAAATATAAAGGATAACAAGGCTTCAAAATTATATAAATAGATTATCTACAACGTTTAAAGAATGTCCAGGATCATGGTTTGAAAATGCAATAAAAGTTCCATTTTGACCTACGCTGAGCATGTCCCCGTTAATTCAATTATAATATGAACAAAATTCGTGAATTCAACAATGAAAACTTAACCTAATCTAAGAAATAATCCAGTATATCGGCTATTTTCAAAATTTGTTTGCTGCTGGCTTCCTGTAAGTGTAAACTGTAAACCGACAAGAATCGTGTTTTATTTAAACATGAATTTTATGTGAGTACTATACAACCCAAAGAGGTTGGGCGGTCTTTCATATACGGCCATATATTTCCGATACAACATTACACGGTGAAGTGTGATACGGCGAACTGTATACGTACAAGTTTCCGGAGACGGTGTTTGTGTAGGCATACATACAAAATCACATTCGCGTATTCGACGTGTTGCAGTTGAGACAAGTTTAGGTGTGTGATTCGACTAAGTTGCGAACTAGTACGCTGTCACAACTGTAATACGCAACGTGAAAGTATAATATTGATGAGCAAATTTTTATTATCAATGTGAAATTAAACAAAATTTAGGTGGGCACATAAAAAAGATAATTAAATACGTTTTGATGTTGTCGATTTTCATGCGCTCACACAGAAAAATGGTTTGGGAGGGATCCGTTTCGAGAAAAAAAATCGGTGTGTGTACTTATGTACGCGCGTTAGAAGTTATACTTCTTTGGCGTAACAAAATAAGCCGTTACCTGAGTCTATTAATATTACAGTGGATTAGGTTGATGAAAACGTACGCAATTCATCTGTGTCTCATATGGGTCATTGCATATGGCACATGATAATTATAATTTAATTATTATATTGGACCAAAACTCATCTCTGCCATACAGCGGTTATAACCGATTCAGAAGTGTCAATGATGAATTAATAAAAAATCAAATCTTAATATATTTTTTTAATTATTTACCAACTCAACATTCGCAAAATTTATTTATTTATTTATATATAATTTTACTCATAAATAATACTTACATAAATATAGCCTCAAATCTTTACAATGAAAAATAAATATACTTACACCAATATAAATATAATTTTATGAATATAAATTAACAGTGTAGAATGTTAGTTTCTCCAGAAATTTGTTTATAAATAAACATAGGTAGGTATATATTTATTATGACACAATATTGGTTATGTTTACAACACGTGCTGTTTACTTGGTTGTATTGAACGACTAACTAAATGAGACTATGTGCATGCGCATGTACCATTGAGACCGAAATCAATATAATCATAATAATAAAGTATGTGTTACATCGGCGCGCGCAACTTCGTCACACGCTGAAAATATACTCTGATCTGTTTTCCCAAACGCGCCAAAAGAAGTACCTATAACTTCAAAAAGTATTCATAATCATTTATTAATATTTTTAAGGTGGAATGAGAGGGCTGTGTTAATAAAATCTAGCAGGGGTCACATACTTTTATGGAATTTACTCCGCCTACAGCGTATAGCTTCTCATCGCATCGATCGCGGACCCCTGAATTTTTCGGCTACATTCCCAATACAGACATTCCGCACTTTGATTCTAGCGATGAATATCTGGGATGCAGTTTTAACTACGAGTTATTGCGACCTATTGCATCTACAAGTGGCTATCGGATTACACGTGGCCTAAAGATCATAATTATTAAGGTCATTAGTGTCCATTTGTGTCATCCACGCCGATGATAATATAAATTATTTATTAATATACATTTTAAGTCGATAGTTATTTCGGCTTTAACACCATTATCAAGATTACACGAATAAACGATTGTCTAAGCTTAAGTATAAAAGTCATAGAATATGAAGAAAAGATATTTCTCTCTCTCTCTTTCATCCTGGGACAATTCAAGAGTAATTTATACTTAGGTACTTGTAAACCGGAGATATTAGTTAAAAAATTTTTGTTGTCAATCATTTTGTTACATAATTAATTTTATTCGACTTTAATTCTATACAATAAAATGGTCGTGTCCAATTTTGTACGAAAGAAAATTGACCGAAACCAGAAACCATAAAGCTAATTTAGAAAAAAAAGCGATCCAGCCGAATGTAATTTTAGTCGATCACTACGTTGCCAAAATTTGCACGAATTAATCTATATACCTAGCGTTTATTTAAGATTGACAACAGGGAACACAGAAGTAAGAATAAATGGGAATTGAAATACCTATCCGGTGTGGAGTAACAGGCAACCGATCCTGAGTGTGGAAGAATATGGGATAAACTTAAACACATGTCAATAATACGTCATTCTAAGCTTATCCTTCGTTCTGATAACTGTTCTCGGTTTATGTACTGACGCTCATTCAATATTGGTGTATTTGAAGGTTGCAACACAAACTATTGCACGTCTATAATGTGTGTTTCATTTTCGTAGGACACTCACACATTAAAAACCCTGCTTCAAAATGTTGCGTATTTGGATATAGTCTACATGAATTCTATTCATTAATCTGTTTTGTGATTAATGATGTTTAACTTTTTAGCAAGTTACCAAAATGTAGCTAGCAAAGTTGAATGTTAATAAATAAGAGTGTAACTTCAAGATTATTTTAATACTTGCGTAAAAAAGTGTTTTAATGACACATACAGATTAAAAATAATTATGTATAAAGAGGTAGATATACTAATTTGGTACACGTACTGAAAAAAAAAATATTCGACACATTGGATGTTTTCACCAATTCCATATTGGGTACTCTATAGTCTATAATATACACTGTGGCTAACTCCACGCGAAGAGCCTGTAAAAAATGTAATAGTAATTATATGTCATTTACCTTTTTCAAAAGCCGCCGAAGCTGATGATATTCAATTCGGTCCAGAAAATCGCTTTGATCCGAGTCCACGGTGGAAAACTTCCAATCGAGGACAGCAGAATCGTTGCCCGTACCTCGAGATCTCTCGTACTCTGTTCGAAAGATGTTCAGCAGGTTTGAGCTGAAGAGGGATCGATCAGCTCTGCTACAGCCTATCCCAGAAACACAATGATTACGAAATGATTATTAGATTTACCATAAAATTACAAATTTTACTAAGTAATTCTAAAAATCAGTAGCGAAGACTGTCTGTCAAAAATTTAAAAGGAGAAGAATGATTAAGTATAGCAAACGAAAATAACACATTTAGACATACTAGAGACTGACAAGTTTAACGTGAGGCTCCGCTGCATAGCGCGCTATACCACAGGCGGGCATACAGAAAAATGGTTTGGGGAAGTCCATTTTGAAAAAAATATGCACATAATATTTAAGGCGGCGGGAGGAGGCGGGTTTTGGAAAATGTATCAGATTCAGGTGCAATTGACTGCCACATTTAGCTTCAATCGCGGAATACCACACTTTTATACACAATACCACATTTATAGATACTAGAGACCGACAAGTTTAACGTGAGGCTCCGCTGCATAGCGCGCTATACCACAGGCGGGCATACAGAAAAACGGTTTGGGGAAGTCCATTTTGAAAAAAATATTCACATAAATTATTTAAGGCGGCGGGAGGAGGCGGGTTTTGGAAAATGTATCAGATTCAGGTGCCACTGACTGCCACATTTAGCTTCAATCGCGGAATACCACACTTTAAAGATATATTCCCCATACCCAGACACTCTATACTTTGAGTAGAATCCTGCATTAGCAAATGGCTCCGAAATGGTATCTAAAAGTATTAACGTAAAAATCATATAGCGATGGATACCTGGCCTGCAAGTATAACTAAGAGTTAAGAGTTGCCTACGAGTTATTGCGAGCTGTCGCGTTCACAAGTGATTATTTAGGCCTTGTCCACAAGGAGCGTTTTGACTCGCACGCATTACAGGTACATGTGACCTCATTGAGCCATCCACACGCGCTTGTGCCGTGACGACTGTCGCGCGCGGTCGAGGTACAGGTGACCTCATTGAGGTGTACACATACACTTGCGGCGACACACGCGCCATATGGACAATACCTAAATGTGCGTGGCTTAACGGTCATAATTATTAGGATTGTTAGTGTCCGTTTGTGTCGTCCGCGCTGTCTTGTCTTTTAAACATGCCGTGATTAAAGGAAATATTGGATGCTCCCTGATAGTTACACCAATTTTATATGTGCCACCGGACTTGGTTATGGTATAATACTAAGAGGAGTAGAACCAATCCGTTTTCCGTTTCAGTGGGTCTATTCTATACTTATCGACCGCTAAAGTGATAAATTGATAAATATTATCAAACTTAGGGTAGGTTTGTATCAAAATATTAGCACTTATTGTAACAATTACACGAAGTTGGTTTTTATTGTTGCAATAAGTGCTATATTTTAACAGCACCTATCTTGCTGCTGTTAAAATATCGCACTTATTGCAACAATAAAAATCAACTTCGTGTAATTGTTACAATAAGTGCGAATATTTTGATACAAACCTACCCTAAGTTTGATACTATTTATCACTTAAGTGTTCGATAAGTATAGAATAGACCCACTGGGCGGGGTCTGGACCTGGAAACCCCCCAAGTCAAGTCAAGTAATATGCGGTAATTTGTTTTATTTCGATATCTTTATCGATATTCACCCTATATACAGATTGCTTTATGCCACGTGGTGAGCTCTACCAAGTATGAGTAGATACCAAAATTTCCATTTGAGTTTATGTAATACTTATTGTCAATACTGGTGGTGGGGGTCAACGGCGGATTTTATTGAAGCGTAGGAGCCGTTCCATTTCAGATAGTTTCAAAATCTTAAAAACCGATGCCGATTTTTCACAATCTGGGGTAGGTACCTATTTAAATTTTTTTTTAAACCGTTTCAGAATAACTATATTAGGTACTGTATTTAAAATAGGTTAATTTAAATTTCGTAAGGGTGCCTTAAAATCTATTATTATTATTTTGTTGATGCGTATATGTATTTGAAATTAGGTATTATTAGTTTTTTTTTTACTAAACATTATTTTTATATAACGTAAAATCGCACACCTGCTCAACATCTTATCAATACCTTTGCGACATTGTTGATAATATTAATTTGTTTATTGTAAATTTCAATATGTTTACCTTTTTTATTCCTTCGACCGCGCGCCGACGATCTGCGTCGCGTATTTGCCTTTTCTGTAAATAAATAAAATTTAGTATAACAATTAACAAAATGGAGGTGATTGTTCGCTTACCGGTTGTTAAAATAGACACTTGTTTGACAGCCGTCAAAACTGTACGACAAAATAATTATGTGTCATTTTCATCGCCGTTTGTCGTAAAAGTAGTTGGGAAAATAATATTACGAAATAACACTGCAATAAGATTTTTTCAATTCAATATCAAAAGATTTCGGTTTCATGTAAATTGTACGTAAAACATTTCACCGTAGCACAGTTCGGCGAGAGCTTTCTTATCGGAAAGAGATGACCGTATACTATACGGTCTCCAATTTTATTAGATTCAATATAAACATTAATTCAATTTTCATAGCTGATTTTGGCAAAATTCATGAATTCAATAATGAAAACCTAACCTAACCTAACAAATAATCCAGTATAGGTATAGGCTATTTTCAAAAAAATTTGCTGCTTGCTTCCTGTAAACCGACAAGAACCGTGTTTTATTTAGACATGGATTTTATGTCAGATTTCCGATACAACATTTTTCGGTGAAGTGTGATACGGCGAACTGCATACGTACAAGTTTCCAGACACGGAAAATCTCATCACACTGTTGTACCTACGCTAAAGCTAGATGTAAATTTTCAATTATTAGAAGATTGTCTCAACACATGCTTCACTATGGCAGGGGCAGATTCAACTGCGAGGCCTGGCTCAAAACATACATGAACCCAAACATATAAGTGGCTAGTGACGTAATTAATATTACTTTTTACTCTCCCACCCTCCTCATTAATAATATGTTTCCTTTTTGAGACAAAAAAAAAATGATGGGTGAGAATCATGTTCTCCTCTGCATGAAACGCGGCAGAATAGGACGACTTTATATTAAACGATGAACATCGGTGGCCACAACGATTCTGGTCATTGTCGTGGCCGTACCAGTGCGTGCATAGAGTTAGGTACCCAAAACCAAGACTGCGAAAGTTTCTGATAAAATTACAATGACACCATGGTGTATAAATACCTACACTATCGATAATATTATTTTCCATTATACAAACTTTGTTTATAATAATTTCAATATTAATTAAATTTAAATCCGTCCGTCATATCCGTTGTACTTATAAATAAACTTACGTGACTCGTTTATAATCCTTAGAAGTTAGTTAGTGCATTATATACCTATAATAAACAATATGTAACAGTCATAATACATAACAATCATAATAAGGTCACCATAATATTAGTAAAAAATGATCAATAATTTACTTTATATTCCAGTGTTCAAAGTAATAGAAAATGTAAGGGCTATTTTTCACTGCTAAAATATTACCAAATTCACCACAGGGCCTCAAAATCCTATAAACATTGGGACCTTCACAGCATCTGGACTCTGGAGCGACAGCGGATATTGGAAGCACTGCCAGTGTCTTGCCAAACGCTTGTCAGAAAGCAAGACAGAGGCAATTTTCGAGCCTAGGTGTATCTTTTTGCGACCATAGTTCAACTTCGCCCATACAGACTACAGCTCCAAACCGTATTTATCGGAAATCAGAGGTTATACAACTGATCATACGACATAAAAATGTCAAATGTTATACTCTATTTAATCATATACTTACTTAAATATCACTTTAAGAAAAAATATAAAATATAATTTTATTTTGCTGGTAGGTATATCCTATTTCCAATAAGTAGGGTTTGGACGACTCCACTTAGGCTATGAAAAAAGACAAAAGGTAAGGTGAAAAGAATAACAATGTACTGAATAATTAATATGACACTTACCTGTATTTTTAAAAAACCTATATAATATAAGTAAAAACCCTGCTGTTATTGTGCCCACCACGAATAGCTTAAGCAATATTCCAATGCCACCATATCAAAGGTAAATCTCGTGAACTATAATTGTTTACTTTACACTTCCTAAGTTTTATCTCTGATACGACGATATTATACAAAAGTAATCCAAATTGAGGTATAGATTTTTTGAAAAGAAATATTATATCTATATATATAATTTTTAGAAAATGACGTATATTCGCATAAAAATAAAGTGTATTGGAAATTATGCATACAATATCCGACAAATGCCCATCTCTATTCCTTCGGTGTGATACCATGTTGGCGAAATTTTCCAACACACTATTTGCATACTATTTATGTCTTGTTGAATTGTCCATCGCTCTATGATTTATATCCTATAGCTATGGATCAGTGCTTCTCTAACGGGGTTGATTTCAGAACCTTGTTGAAAAAAACTCTATAAACCGCTATAAATGATTACTTATAAATATTTTTTTGTTATTGAAAACATTCAAACAATTTAATAACTAGTCCTATATTTAGTGTTGTGCATTTCGTACGTTACAAAGTTACTGAAAACTTCTATACATTGCAAGATTCAATGCAGAAGTTGAAAAATGTAGGTAATATGCAAAGCAAAATAATATAATATTTATTGCGTAATAGATACGAAACATTTCTGTGTGTGAAAGGATTGAAGAGATAAGTCTAGAATCACTACTTTTAAAGACAGTCAAAAGAAAATTGAGTCATGGGAAACAACTTTAAGTATATTAAAACACATTACTGTTTCTGTGTATAATAAATAATTTATAGGAGTTGATTTGACTACACCTTTTTCTCATTTACTCATAGCTCTTTGCATTATTTGTCATATTCAACTGATTTTTCATTTTTTTTTTAATTATATCCCTTTGACTTTCGCACACATATTTATTGTGAACTCAAAGAAGCATTAAATTAAGTTATGATTATGGTTTTTGAAAAAACCTAAGGTAAAAATTTGGGGCTAATAATTAACAATGTATGCAAGCAAATTGTGGATACAGGGGCAGATAAAACATGTCAATAAGTACTTTTATAAAAAAATAATAAAATTTACCTATAACAAGTAATGACTAATGGTAAATAAAATATTTTCAAGCTAGGCTGGGGAGCGTAATATGAAAAATGTTGAGAAGCACTGTTTATACAAAAATATTCTAAATTTAAAATCGCGACAGATTCAAGTCAAACCTCATTTTGAATCACCTTGACATTTTTTGTCGTTCCATATACATTATAAAATATTTCAGTTTCATGTTCTATTGTGGATACCTATTATAAATAACTAAAATTACTCTACACACTACAATTAAAATTACATAGCTTCCCGGTAAATAAGAAATTATATTATAGAAATGAGTACTTACATAGGTTATACAATATATCTCATCATTTAGCTGGTGGAAAATTATGTAGTGTGCGATAGGGGGTGGGGCCCTATTCGAATTGGGAGGTACAGATAATAAATAATAATATAATATTATGTAAATGATAAAATATAAGTAATGATTTATAGTAGGTACACGACCACTTCACTATAACAGTGGTAGCCTGAGGAAATGGTACAACTGGGCGCCAGGACAATTGGGCGCCGCACTATCGAATGAAATAATACGATTTTATACATAAAGTAAACGAGGAATTTTAATCAGTTTTTATCTGCTACTTAGTAGTTTTAATTCATTTTGCTATATACATAATGTTTTTTATGACGGATTGAGAATTATCATGCCTGAGGTTAATATAAAAAATAAAATAACTCTCTTCTTGTAGGAACTTAAACATATGCACAATTAAATCATTATTTACGTGAGCATATTTAAATTCTCACCAAGTATTAAATAATAATATGACAATTTAAATATAAATAATAATATTGAATATATATTTTAAAAGTACGTATAATTCACGAACGTCTATTTACTTTCATTCGATAGCGTGGCGTCCAGTTGTCCCGGTGCCTGATCATCCTAGACCCTAGCGGAATGTTAGGGTAAATATT
This sequence comes from Rhyacophila brunnea, assembly GCF_057557595.1. Lineage (NCBI taxonomy): Eukaryota > Metazoa > Arthropoda > Insecta > Trichoptera > Rhyacophilidae > Rhyacophila > Rhyacophila brunnea. Next base: position 41,658,818 of record NW_028232751.1, read on the forward strand.
ATGTCATACCAAACCAAAGTATATTATGCAGATATAATGATTTTACTCCACACACAAATTTGCATAAATCAATTGCGTAGATCCCATAATATGCAACTTACTATGTATGCGAATTATTTTTTTTACTACGTGTTACTAAGTGAATATAAATTCACTTAAAAATAATTTATGCTCGAGTGTTTTGGTTTGTAACAACAAACAAATACAATTTTCCCATTAAAATGTTATACCTACTTATTATTGTATGTTTTAAACCAAGACCTAAAGTAAAACGAACCATAAATGCGAGTGAGTAAGCATTCGGCACTCTTATATTTCCACCCTATGGGTTAGAGTAGGATAGAATTTCTACGGCTGAATTAAATATTTTTTATAAACGTAGCCGGTAAATATGGATTTGAATAATTTACATTAATTTATAAACTGCGAGCACGTGCTGCTGAAATGTATTGTTTTTGTGTTAAATATAAAGTTAGTGGTAAATATATTTGGTTATTTTAGTAGAACATTTGGTTAAGTATGTTGTGCTTAAATTTGGTAGCTGTACTGAGAAGCAACACGATGGTATAACGTTTCATAGTTAAGTTGATAATAATAAAATATAAGTTTTACTGTGCTTTATACGCAAGAAACACGGCTTTATTTTGTCGAAAAATAGGCGCTCTCTATATATCAATACTCTCTGTTATAAACGTTATAATACTTACATACTTTTATAAATTTTAATTTTCAGTGTAAATAAATGTTATAGGGAAATTTATATTTTATATGTATTTTTTTCAGAATTATAAAACCCAGTCCGTAGCAACCGGGACCATTATCCGCCATTGGAAAACACTAGTGGCTTCGAATCCTAAAGCAGGATAAACTTCACAATACATTGTTTTCAGTCAATCGATGGAATTGTCAACAAAGGTAAAATATACCTTAACACTGTGTAGATCGGTTAGGTCCATAATATATTATTATACTCACCACTATTATGCTTAATATAGTGGATGACAAATGATGGATTGTAGCACGCGTTATAGGTGTTCATACTTTCATTAAGTTGCCTACGCGCCTACGCGCCTACGTGGCGTAGCATTCTACGTGGCGTAGCATTCATTCTACGTACTTGAATGGAAGGCCTACTACATTGAGTTAACATATTATATCGATCCCGTTTGAATATGGAATATTAGAAAATAGAAACAAATTAAATATAGCAAAATTGAAAAGGTGTATTATTTAAAATAAGATATGGGGGTGATAAAATATTAAGTTATATAAGCAATTATTCTACTAATCTGTACCACATCACTAAATATCCAAGCTTTTAGTACAATATAAACTACATAGTATTGAAGGCAGATAATAATAATAATGTAAGGAAATTTATAATAAAGCAGTATACTGTTTAAGGGGGAGTGTAATCATCCTGGGGACATCTTGTGGCGGTATTACGAAACGTTCAATTGACTATAACTTACTGAAATAAGGCATCTAAAAATAATAACAGAATAATATAATTATTATTTACTGTTATGAAATTTGTGTTTATTGTATAAAGCTTGCAAATAATAAATTATTTAATGTAAATTAATTATACGAATTTTTTTAATGTATTTTTTAATTTAAGAAATATAGTTTAATGTACAAATAATTGCCTTGATTTGTAAACATTTATAGAGAATGAAACATGTACACTTTAACAACAGTATTTTTTTAGTAATATTTGTCGTATATACTTAATATTTAAGTTTATAATTATGGTCTTATTCAAACAATCAATTGTTAATGCCCCCTTCTACTAACGCTATTCCGATACAAAATTAGATTAAAATATTAGTTTTAAATATAGATTTATATAAGTAATATTATCTTCGAATTTGTTTTGTCAAATGTAATAGTTAGTTAAGTATATTTGTTACATGTCTCGTAGTAATTCTTTCACTAGATGTCACTGGTAACTATTACACTCCATCTTAATTACGAGTGTTTAGTTTCTACGGAGGTGCTACGCTGACATCTACGTAAGCAAATGATTTCTTATGAATCACATCATTGTAGTATAATATTCAATGATGTTTTCAAATAGCGTAGGATGATTTATGTTGATTAAGCCAATGCGATTACATCCATCGCCGAACAAATTATTCCAGACCAAAGAACCATACCATTTGATTCATAGATGTGTCTTTGTTACGGACTGTTGTACGGATCGAATTTAATTTAAATTACTACTGACTACGAATTATTAATCTTTAATATTTTCATACAGTTTCAATGAATATCTGAATAATTTAAAATGTATGGTCTTCGTGGGTCTAATACAGTATTAATTAAAAATTTGTGACATTTCACTGCCGATATCGAAAGGTCAAAATTAGCAACCAACATATTTATCATGGAAGTATACCGGTGTGTATGTGCCATGCATAATTGAATGCATATATGTGTATATTAATGGTATGGTACAACAGGAATGTCCAACTTCAATTAGGCTGCGATCTACTATCCAATATTAGATCCAACAGTGATCCGCCACACTCTCACATTGTCATTCGCCAACTTAAACACAGCTAATTACATTTGGTAAAATTGAAAAACAACACTTGTTTTTCACTATCACAAAGAAGCTCAGCTTAGAGTGCAGATATTCACGTATTCTCTTTCTCTGGTATTGATGCAATACAAATCAAGTGATGTGACTAGGTCACATAGGTTTTCTCATGGCTAGTTTGAAAACGATTTTCACGTTAGTTAATACTTTGGACGCTGAAGACGCATCTGGCGCGTAATGACCAGGCGGCCGATCGATATAATTAACGTGCATTTTAAAAGTGGTAATTAAAAAGTCATTACCTAGTCAGCAGTGAATGAGTTAAGTAAGGAGGTAAAAATAGGAATCTTTAATTGTTCGCCTTCAAAATATTAAGTCAATTTATTATAGTACAACTGAATTAACACTGTTTCTATGGTGCGTTTGACGAGTTGGACATGCCTGGTATAGTTAGTAGTAGGACGAGATTCGTGTATTTTCTGTGCTGTTAATATCTCACATTGAGAATGGGACAACTGGGAGATAGGACATTTGGGCGCAGCAAAGTTGAATGAAATAAATATACGTTCGTTACGATTTTATACAGAATGTAGACAAGATATTTTAATCAGTGTCTATCTACTACTTAGTAGTTTTGATTCATTTTGTGTCTTAAAGTAATGTTTTTTATTGCGTATTAAGAATAATTATCATGGATGAGGCTTTATATAAAAATAAAAAAACTCTCTTCTCGTTGGAACTTAAACATATGCACAATTAAATCATTATTTACGTGTACATATTTAAATTCTCTCCAAATATTAAATAATAATTTTAATATACTTACATAAATAATAATGTTAGATATATATATTTTAAAGTAGGTACATAATATAATTCACGAATGTCTATTTATTTTCGAACTTCATTCGATTGCATGGCGCCCAGTTGTCCCGGCGCCGAATCGTCCTAGATAGACCCCTAGCATTGATCTCACGGGAAAATTATGGGTGAACTAAAAGAAGTTGTCCACCGGCTGAAAATGGAACTAAAATGAACACAATCCAAAACTATAATAAAACCTGTTTCCTTTTCCTGTAACCTTTTCCCCATACCTACTAAATTGTGTTTAATTATACTGGTCATATTAGTTTTGCCTAAACATTTTTTGATATTGACGCTTGAACTTGTAATGGGCATCGTCGATCTATCTTTTAAACCCCATACATCCTATTTTGTTTAAAAATTACGTCTTTATTGATTACAATATTATTATCGAATATCTATCTATCTCTGCATTAGAATATGTGAATATTTATTTAATCCACAAAACCTCATTGTTATGCCTCAATAAACCATTGTAGTTTTCTATGGACCTTATAAATTTCCATCTATTATTTTTAACGAAAATTAGACATAGTTTTACTGTCTCCTGAATAAAAAGTTGTTTTGGATTTATGAGATTTATAAGATAGAACGATTTCATATTATAATGAGTTGTTAGTTTGTTTATTTTGAGCTTTTAATAAGCGGATAATACAAAAGGATCATGTGATACATTTTCACTTCTATCCACTCACCAATTAAGATAATTCCATTTCCCAACATTGTACTACAGCCGTACATAATATTGTCTCAAATAACTACTTATTGGAAATGTGTTACCTAATTCAGAATAGCACCTAGGCCGACCGTTTCGAACGGTGGTGTTGGGTACCGGTCTTCCTTGTGGAGACACGCACCAACACCCAGCCTCCGGTTTGCACTGCACGGCAGCATAGTGGCCGTCAGCTCTGCATCTTGGCACGAAACCAGTGGCCCTCCCTGTAGGGAGACCCATGGCCAGCGCATATCGCCGACTCGCTGTGCATGCTTGCCGATCTAAGAATTGTTTTTAACACAATTCAATCTATGATTTCAACTATTATAATATGGCGTTGGCAGTGACATCCCTAAGCAAAGTGGCAGCCTTGAAGAGACCGAGAATGATTTTATTTTATTTTTTCATATTCTCTGAAAATTCGTTAGGTAGGTACCTACCTTATTACCTATTTTCTTATTTATGTAGGGACGGCTATTAAAGATGAGACAAATACGTACACAAAAAATCTTAAATTGACATACCATCTACTGAGAATTTGAAGATCTGCACAAAATCTACTCTTAAACAGTGGTAGGTACGGGTTTGGTGGCAACCCTGTGAAATTTTTGCCTATGCTATGGTTACGGTGTCAGGATTTTTAATTCCTTGATTTGAATGCATTTCTGTTTCGACGATTTCAGAGAGCCATTACAATTTAAATTTATCGCAGGATTTTTTCTTAATGATCGCATTTGAAATATCACATCCACTCCTTTTTGAAATTTTTAGGGAATAAGTTTTCTATAATTAATAAGTATAATAATTGTACTATATATTATGTAACTGTGCAAGCAATCGTATTGTTCACTTGAATTGTTTGTAACGTAAAATACTGAACATACCTGTAGTTATTACTAAAATCTGGCAAAAGAAACTTTTGTTAGGACTGTGCGGGGGATGAAAATATGTGTGCGGACACATTTTGGTAGATGTGCGCGCGCACACGCGCATACCTTACATGGAACATTGCTGAGTAGTTGGTACTATCCTCAAATCCTCAATGACACTTCGATTTGATAAACTTTGGGCTAATAAACAAACAAACCCGTCGTATTAAAAACCAATTTATTTAAAAATTAATAAATATATACCTAAGTATATAATAAACCTTGTTATTATTCTGTTAACAATACTTTTTTATTTTTTGTAAAAAGTATTTTTTTTTTACCATGAATAGGTCTGTATTATTTTATGAAATAAAGGGTGGAGGAAGTCGGCAAGAATATATTTTTTAAAGGAAGGTCGTAGTAACATAAAGTTTGGATATCACTGCACTTAGACTCACTCAATTCATGGAAAACTGCCATTACTCTTAAATGTTGTAATATTTGAATACGTTTTATGTGCCGCCCCCTTGCAACGCATGGCCAGCCTACTCCCACGGGACGTCACTGGTCACCAGGTCCTACGTTTGGATGTGAATCGTCAGCAGTATTTTTACGCCTGACAATGTCTCAGGGGAAGATACTCACGCCCTCAAGTGAGCTTCGACTAAGTTTACTGATTTGACTTAAGTTAATAAAAGTGCCATGGGAGAGAAAGGCACGGAGAACTAACATAAAATAAAATGAATTTATTTATACATATTAACACCGATTAAGACCGAGTGTGGTGCGGAGCGATTAGTTTTGAGGGGCCTTTATTTGTGTTGTTTAGTAAAGTCTAAGATGATAAGATAAGCAGGTATACAACTAACAATGTTGCATAAAATTTGAGACTATAATGGATAGGGGACGGCATTCTGATTCTGCATAATGGTGGCAGTTTGCCTAGGAACGTCGCTGAGTATTTATCCATAATATCGGTTTTGTAAGATTGATATTGTGTACCCGACACAGAACATCTGCCTATTATAATAAATAACTTATAAGGTCAATACTTTGCAAAACGCTGAGGGGATGAAAAGTGCGCTGGATCCGGGGGAATGAAATACCTACCCTGGCAGAATTGCAAAGCGCTTTATGAGAATTGGAGGGAAAGCTTGAAGAATGGACCCTCACTCACAAAACAGATGATATGTCTGTGGGTCACATTGAACGTCCCGAAGAAAAAAGAGTAGGTATACAAGCTATGGAGTCAAGCCGCATAGGGGACCCTAAATCACAATTCGATATTTGTTTTTAAATCATAATTATATTATGGTGTGTAAACATTTGGGTTGGTAAACGTATAGTTTTTTTTTAATAAATTCAATTAACCCTTATACTTTTGGGCCTTTTTATGTAATTTTTAGACTTAAGACTTTAACATTTCGGTTCTTATAATGCCATAATAAGCCAATGATTATTAGAAAATGTCTAAACAGCGTCAATATCTGTGGCTTATACCTCGTTTACACGTGCATGGATTTACTGCTGACAGTAAGTAGCTCTGAAGTTTCCGAACTTTTTTGATCCATTCATGCAATCTTGCAACTGCAGGATAATACATGTTTACACGTAAATTTTCTTGTTATGATGACCGCGATAATACTTACTGTCGGCAGTAAATCCATGCACGTGTACAGGCGCTATTATTTACATAAACTTTCCTCTTCAAGTTATACCTATATAGAAAATAATTTGGTGCTGATAAATTGGGTGATTTTGATGGCCTCTTTCAGAACTGTCTGATGTGACGCTATCCGGTTGAAACCGCAGTCATATTGCCTATTACTAGTTCTTGCACCCAAAAGTTTTTAGTCACGTGTCTGTTGCATTCACCATTGACAGCTTCCATGGCGTTTTATCCATACGACCATATTACCGTGACATCGGTGAGTTGTATCTTTGTCTTATGAATTCTTCTGGGATTTTCAGTCCCCCACTATCGGCTGTTTTGCCTATTGACATAACCACGATAAAAGCGGATGTCATCATTCAACATGATGATTTTCACAGCGGATGAATTTTTGAATGAAAATTACGACCATGATGAATTTCACATTACTTTGCTACACAATTATTCACACAATAATACAAAAATGTGTTTAAACTACGGTATAACATATACGTCAGCCTGTTTTCATAATAATATTATTTCGTTCTCACAATATGATCATATGTAGAAAAATAACATGTATAGATCGTAAATACTCATTTTTCAAGTATTATGAAAGAGAGGAAGAGTCCATACAGATAAGATATATCAATATCGGTACGTCTTTCAGTTTTTTTTTTTTTAATTAATCTCTCATAGACGAGGACCATTATTTAATACCGATAATTAATATCATCGATATTTTTCTTCCTTCAACGATATCAATATCCGGTATTGAAAACTTTCCTTTCAAAATAACATCCCTAGGAAGAGGTAATTTAAAACTTGCCTAATTAAAAATTATTTTCTCTAAAAATCAAATAGAAGAATACTTAATTGTATTATGGGGTGTTTTTCAACTGCAAATACTAGCATATTATTTTAGAAACACGTGGCGGGTTGGGTGACTTTTGCTTTGGGCCCCAATATTGATAACTATGCAACTTTACCAGGTGTGATCATAGAAGGGCGTAGAGAATAGATAACGTATGCCAAGTCCAAACCAATATAAATTATATGAGTGAACAAATGAATTTTATAGACAAACTATTTACGGACATTTATATAAGATATTTTTTAATACAACATGTTTTTGTATTCAACCGCGAATGAAAAACATTTGAAAAATAATGACAAGCAAATGTGACCATATTTGGAGATTTAAAAATAAATAAATACTGGTAGTATCAACGTGTGGTCTCGTGGAATATTGTTTTGATTAAAACACAAAACATTCGCCTATTTTTTACGATTAAAACAGTCTAAACTATGTATATTTAATTTGATAGCAATCTTTGGTAGTGTAGACGTTTTAAATAGTGGACTGTGGGCGGACTTTTTCGTTGGGACAGATGTTTAACATTCATGATTACAAGGATATGTGTATATTTTTTTCACTCACAAAGATATTTCTTGGATTAGACTTGGCAATTTTTTTTTGGAAAAAAATATCTCTTGAAGGTTTAGAAAAATAACTTTAATTTTAACTGCTGCATGTTTATTTGTTTCTTTTTTGGAATTAATAATTTACGCACCTTTTTACGTTGAATTTTTGTCGTTTCTGGTGTTCAAATTTCAAATACGTACCTAATTCGCCGGTTTATACCTCGGGACGCAACACTGCAGCAAATGGAGCGAAAATAATAAATTGAAAGAAAACTCACATAATAAATTCATTATATTGTAACTTTTGACTTCGTGTGGTGCTACTAGACTTCGCTGAAATGTAAACGCACCCTTAGCTCGGTCGCATTTCGGCGGAACTATCCCGGGACAGTGTTGTCACGCGGCTAGCCGAAACGAATGGAAAAACAACATCTGCACATGCGCCGATACAATAGTTTTCCGTTCTACCTCCATGCGACCCATGTCGAGTGAAATTTGTTCACCCGGTAGCATATATGTATAACTCGTCTCGGAATACGTATTATATAATTCGCAACACGTCGAATTTGTCGATGCGGTTTTGTTGTCACTCACAAAACACAATAATACGTAACTTAATTTACTGAAGCATATAGCGTCGATGTGACATTTTATGGTAGAGAAATCACTGCTTGTCTCATGTAACAAATTTCACTCAACATAGCCCAGAGATAAAATAGAAAAATGTTACATTCGCGCATGTGCAGATGTTACTTATTGATTTTTTTCAGCTAGCTGCGTGCTGTCACCGGTAACGTCCCGCATGTGTCCGTTGAAGAGATTTGCAACATTACCAGCGGCTTATATGTCCAATGATTTTTCATGCGCGACTAGGCTTATATGCGATAAGCAGATGTATATGCCAAAAAAAATCACAACGATGCACTGTGTGGCAGTACATCAAGTTACATGTGTTTTGTGAATGGCAACAAAGTCACAACGACAAATTAAAGACGTTGCAGTCGAGGTGAATTTGTATGTGCGACCGGACTAAGAGTGAAGCACTACAGATGCACTGATGTATAATGTAAAAATTAAAAAGTTATAATATAATAATGCAAACATATTTGCGTACCATTCATTTTGCCAGAACATACACCCTTGTGCTTGAGTGCGATTGTCTGGCCATCGCACTGCATCTGAAGAATATGGCACTTGGAAGGATATGTCTGATTATCGTCCCCGCACACTGGTCTCTTGGTGCCTTCGTTGGCCATGCATGTCATCATCCTCGTTTGGCAATCGGGCTGAAAATAAAATACAACAGACATGTTAATATATTTATATTATTAATGAATACCGGGTCATGAAACATGTATTAAATATTCAGTGTGTACGTAGTATTCAGAACATTATTATTAAAACAATTTTATAATTGAAGAGGTTATTGCAAAACAATGATATGCCACAGAAACATGGTTTGGAGATATGAGCAATTTAACGTTCTTGTTCATTCACTATTGTTACAGGAAAAATTACTATCCTCATTAAAATGTTCGATATATCTCACATCTAATTATTCTGTTTGGAGCAGAAAGCGTGGATGACTGACCGATATCAATTTTGACTGGCATGGCATATCATCTTATTGTTATAACCATTTTTATAGCAAAATTTGAATTTGTAAGAACTACACATTGATCATAATTATTGCGACATCTGTGTATTTTTTTAAAATGTCTTAAATAAAACGTCAGTGTATGCCCTGGGAATTGATTTTATCCAACATCAAAAAATTCATAATTATGTGGCATATCATTGCCTTGCGTTCCCCTTCAATTAAAGATTTGGTTGACACTATCGATTGATAATACTGACTGTAGTCATAAGAGTTCATCCATAAATGACATCAAACGATTAGTAACAGAACATGAAGAAACAGAACAGCGATAAACATAATTGTGACAATTCAACTATGAAAATTCAGAACAGGGGGAAAATAAAACATAAATTTATTGATCGATTACCTAAAATCACTGCATGTTGACCATTGGCATAAAAATCTCTAGTTATCTTTATGGTTTAGATATTCCTGCACAACTATTGAAATAGATAAATATTATTATGACGCTAGGTACTAGAAAGATTACACATACAATACATATTCAAATAGCTAATTTTTCGTTTTTTACCTACATTACAATCTTCACAGAAGTATTAAAGTCATTTCGTTGTAGTCACCCAAGAATTTTGAACGTATTATAAATTTGATTGATTATGTAAATGGAGGCTTTCCAGCGATTAGCAATGTACAAACTATATAAATTGATTTTTACGCCGTATTGACAACATATTATGTTATTACAAATCTATACAACATAATATAGAAATACATTTTCCCCTCTTCTGAATAATTGTCATATTCTGTTTATTACTGTTCTGTTTTGTCACCGTTCTGTTAATTCATATTCTGTTTATTCATGGAACCAAATACTTTTCAGTGTGCCACGAAAATTTTATAATTTGAGAAGTATGCTGTCACATGAAATGGTTGGGAATAACTGAGTTAGATAGTCATAATAACCACACTCGGTACTGTCGAATATGTTACCAGTAATAATAAACCACACCAAACAAATAATACACTTCTATCGGTTCTGTCATTTTGTTTCTATGGAAAATAATTATCGGAAAATCAAGAGGCCGCAGACGTATGTATAAACTGAAATAGGCGCGCGCTATTTCAATTGTAAGTACTCATTAGACGAGGGCGATTAATTGACCATTAACTCTCCTTTGATCATGAAGTTACTCGCTGATTAATTATTACTTGACTTGCCTTGCGATGTTGCCATTTAATTAAAACAATCAATTGAATGTAATAATTATTTTTCTGACTAGTCACTACCAGTGACATACTCATACAAAGTGCAGCCCGTAGGCAGACTTAGAATGCTATTCCCTTTCACGTTTTGTCCAAAATTGTTAGGTGCATACTTGCCAATGTTATTAAGTATCTTAAATATACAAATTCAGCACAAATCTTGAAAAATGACATTTATATTTTTTAACATCCACTGACGATTAGCGCATTTATATGAAACCTACTCTTAAACAGCGGTGACTCAGGCAAGTGAAGCTCTGAGGCGCTGACAGGTTTGGAGGACCCGTTATTTTTTAAATCAAGATGTCAATACCTGCGACTGCAAAGTTCGCTTTGTGGAAAACCGCCTCAAAAGTTGCATTACTCGTAATCATCTCTTATTAATTTGCCGTTATTAAGCAACGCATGGCCTGCCCAGCCCACGGAACGTCACTGGTCACTACTAACAAATATTTTTTGACCATTATATACTATGGCTTGGATCAAGCAGGGTTTAATTGCAGTCTTAGTTCAATGTTAACAAATATTGTTTATGTCAGATCTAAACAGCCTACATCCACCTCTCGCCACTGTTATATAGGTACCTGATAATATCTACTAGATTACGTTTTCATCCATGTGTTAAATAAAATAATATTATGTAATGATGCATAATTTAAAAGAAATTAGGTAATTGTTACTTGTTCAGACGGATAAGTTACCAAGTAATAATTAATTACTTTTATCCATACGACAAAAAGTCTTTTTATCTAATACTCAGCATTATAATAATATGTAATTACACTGTTTTACTGTTTTAATTTATTTAATTGAATGCATTTATACCACAATCATGGACTACATTATATTTCAAAAGCACAATCGAATGCATTGATGCTACAATCTGCACTCGTTGTGACCAATTTTTTCAGGGTTTTTTGGGACAGATGTTACATTATAGTCTGAGCATTATCAAAATTATATAAATCACTTTGGAATGACACTGAGGAAACTTGACTTTTTGAACCACTTATCCATAATAAAAAAAAATGCATTCATCCATTTATGAATAATTCTACAATGCACCCAGTTACAATGTTCGTATAATTACATGCATCATGTAAATGCAGATTATATAATTATCTTGTTAAACATGAAAGGTTTACGGTATTACTATTTTTGGCTGTAAGACGCATTTTTTCAATTTTATTTTTTCATGGAAAAACCGATATTTAATACATAATATTAAATAAGTAGTAAATTCAATTGGTACAGATTCGGAGAAACTAAGTATGCCAAACAAAGGTCGGTTGTTAACTCATATAATATAATTTATGTATTGCATACGAGATAATGATGTCAAATTAAATTATATTATGTCAGTAGCTTCTCACAGATATCATTAATCATTATAAATTACTTATAAGATATTACACGATTCATTAAAATAAACGCTATAAAAATAACCAGAGAGGACTGGAGACGAGAGGTAAAAATCGCATCTTGTTTATTCGCTCCAAAAAAATATCTCATTATAATGCATGCGATTTATTTTGAAATGTACCTATATCCTGTACAAATTATGTAGGTACAGATTTTAATCAACAATATTAACCGATTTGCCGTTTAAACGGAACTTGGGCCTAGAGTAACAAGGTCATAATGAATGATGCAAGATCCTTTTTTTTGTTGATAAAATGAAACATCTCTGCAAACGTCATACGTGGATAAGCATGGGTACCTGATGAGGAGCAATCAAATGCTAAATTATATCCGTATTGATTTACTAGAACGATAAAGGAACAGACCATCAGAAGACTGAAGGATGTGGCTGTATCGGCGTATGATAAGGATTTATTAAGCTGATCATGTCACCACGATTTTAAGACAAGCCAACACGACAAGATTACTCATCTCGCTTGTCTGTCACCTTTATGACCATAGAGATATTAAATAAAAAGAGGGGCAAGGGATCGGCTTTCTCATACAAGTGAATGAAGCAGACCAACAATAGCCGACAACTTACGAGAAATAGCGACGTGATAAAACAAAAACAGGGCATCACGGAGGATCTACTTTGGTCATTATAACGTATCCATATAATATAATGTTAACGTGGAAATTTCGTCGCAACTTGATTACCAGCCCGCCTCACCATACTTTTTCACCATACTAGCCAGCTTCACCATACTTTCATATAACCTGCCGCCCCTAGTTTATGACTGTTTATCACGATCACTACATTGCCGAGTTTTAGATTAGATTTACAAATCCTCTGCAAATCTTATAGTGTAACGGATCTGCAAATAAATGTTGTAATACCTCACACAGTTACTCTACTTTATCGACATTCACCCTTTTACCTGGTATATTGACTACAAAAATTGACCTTTCGAGATAAAATTAAGACACACAGAGGATGGTCTTGTACATTTTGGATTATTTTATTTTCCTGGGTTCGTAATGTACATAGGAATAAAATGAAAAATGCCTGAGTTTATTAGCTATATTATTATGTTTAAATCCATTCAGATGTTACGATCTTTAATAGTAGTAAGAGGACCACTGCTGAAATGATCAGTGTGCGGTTACCATTGGAGAGTGCGCTGAATGACTGAAGATGCCGAAAGGCGAAAGGTGGTTCGCAAAAAACGATTAAAATGGAATGGTATACAACTTTAATCTCTTAGAACAGTTTATTGATTTGAAGCTTAGGTGGTATATTTGGTATTTCAAACAAAACATTGAAGTCTAAACTACCAAAAAACCAATCACTATGACATAAAACATAACTCATATAAGTAACCTTACGGCACTTTCCATTTACTAATTAATTACAACATTGGGTCAGGTCTACTAACACATCGTCAATTTACTTCTTCTTCTCCGGCCATATCCACACCTTAATTGGGGCATATGGACAACACGCGGCGCCTCCAAGAATCCCTGTCGCTTGCCAGTCTTCTTGCTTAGTTCCAGGTCAAACCAGCATCCCGTAGCTCCACCGTATACACTCTATAGATAGTATTTAGCGACCTTCCAGGACGCCGGAATCCGGTCGGATTAAAGAACACGCAAGCCAGGTTGAGGTTTTCTTCTGGCATCCGCACCACGTGGCCGAGCCAGGTCCAACGTAGCCTCTTCACTCTCAGCGTGATTAGGTTTCAGCGTTGATTTAATCGAGTTTAAAGTTTTCTTTTTTTTAACCATATCCGATCCTAATAAGATCATATCTCCACAGAGTGGAGGTTTGTATTAACATAATTTTATTTTCACGAGAAATGGATGTCAGCCACTTGCTCAACCTATTAGGTCCATACTCTGACTAGAACACAAATTGATAAACAATATTTATTTTTGCCAAACCCAGGATACGAGCATGGGACCCACGATGTTATAAGCCGACGCTTAAGCCGTGCGGCCATCGTGGGTTTTATGTGGGCGAATCTAAATATATTCGAAGTTAAATATGGTATAAAGTGTAAACTAAAAAGATATTTAGTAGATAGCATATCTTTATATTATTAAAAAATCTCTCATATTATATTCGAAAGAACAATATTAAAATATAAAATGTTAATAACATAAATTACTATACAATACTAGGATTCCTTCAACAGCACATTTTTATACTATGTTTTTTTTATAATTTTATCTTCAAAATCAATTATTTTAATATTTTACCTTTAGATCATTACATTTTAGATCTTTAAAATGTAAATAGTCAGTAAATTGTAATATATTTCATGCTTCGAATTCAGTGACGTCCCGTGGGGGCAGGCATGTCATGCGTTGCTTAGAAGTGGTACATTCCAAAAGGGCGGCAAACGAAGACACGAATACGAATATTACAACCATTGAGAGCTGGCGATAGTGGTTTCCCATGAAACAGACTATGCGGACGTTTTGTTAGAAAGTATCGACATTCGAGTTAATAATAAAAACATAACAACTCCTGTGGGTCTATTCCATACACAATGCGGCTATCGGCGACCATCGGCGGTAGTTTATCATATTCATGTATTGAGGCGGTTAATTGTTACAATAAGTTAACCGTCTAAACACTCTAGACACTTTAAACAAAACTGTCAAAAAGTGCTATGTTTTAACAGCCTCCCTCTTAGCTGTGTTAACTTTTAGAGCGAGATAGACAATTTTGACACTATAGGTGGCTAATTTATTGTAACAATTATTATGAAACCTCAATATATAAATATGTTAAACTAGCGTCGATATCCGCCTTTTGTATAGAATAGACCCACTGGGAGCATAACTATTGTTGTATTATAATACCTAAAGGCGATTTATTGCATATTATGCAGTTTTTTTTTAACAGGGGTGTCAGTACCTTAAACTTCCACACGCCTAAAACTACCTCTATTTGAAAATAGGTTTCGTGCGAAAGCCTAAAATAAATAACAAAATAAGTAGGTAAATACCTAACGAATTTTCATACAATTTTAGGTTAAAAAAATCGGTGTGTGTACTTATGTACGCGCGTTACAAGTTATACTTCTTTGGCGTAACAAAACAAAAAGAAAACTTGTGATAAACTAGATTCTTTGACTAGCTCTTAATTATCTTGTTAAATTACACACTCAAGAAAAAGGATCGCTTATTGGAACGCCGTTGGTTTATTTCTATACACTTTAACTTATATATATATATACTTATAATAGTGTAGATATACTATGGGCGATCCAACAAAAATAGTGCACACTTGTTTTATTTTGTTTTCATTGAATTAAGAATACATCACATTACAGATGGCGATGGTTAGTTTTTTAAACTTCATTAAGCCATCCCTTAGCCAAACTATAATTGATAAAAAATATTCTTCTATCTATCTTCTTCTTATTGTGCCATCCCCAGCGGAAGTCGGCCACCATCAAGGCGATCTAAGCTTTGGTGTCTGCTACCCGAAACAGTTCAGTGGAGCTGCACTCATACCAATCAAGGAGATTCTTGGCGCCATCCTCTTCTTTCTTCCGTCCTTCTATCTATGAAATATCTAAAATTATGTATGGTTTAATGGCATATTTTAGATATTTTATAGATAAACGATTTTTTTTTCTATTATGACTTGGATTGAATCTGAGTTTGAAATTACTAATAAACACTATCTGTACATTGTAGTCTTAATTCAATGAAAACAAATACTTTTAACTTACAAAGTTTGGTGTGCACTATTTATTTCGGATATTAACCGCTCACCTCCACCCTTCGCCACTGCAAATAGATATAGGCATCTACTTAGCTACTAGATTTTTTTTTAAATTACATTTAAATTACAAACATTGTCTGTCATAAATTATCGTGAAAATAAAATCGTCCTTAATAGATATTAATTTTAATAAATTAAACGTTAACTTAAAAATGAGTCATGTTTTAGGACGGTGAGTCAGTGCGACTGCTTTGTTTGCCAACATCAAAATATTAATTTATTCTGCGGCTTTACCTAAAAATATAAATGGAAGTGGACTGGTGAAATATAATATATAGGTAGGTATACGTAGACCATAGAGGGTATATTTATTGATTTTATCAGGATGATTTAGATGATTGGCTTTTATGGGGGAAATTTATTTAAACGAAGGCTGTCCAAATCTTCATTTAATTTTAAATGATTTAAAATATCCACAAAAAATACTTATCCATTTAATTATCATTAAGGCATATTATTAGCTATTGTTGGTCATTGCGCACCTCATAAACGACCCTGCTCATAAACATCTGTGGCCAGGGGCGGATCAAGTCAAGTGGAGGCCCTGAGCCTAAAAATTTTAGGGTCCCCAAATTCAAGTTAGAAAAAAAAAGTTTTATACATAGAAACTCTCATTAATTTATAACAAAGCTATGTAATAGAAATAAAATAAAAGAAACATTTTTTTAAACAATTTATTTTTTATTCTTGCAAATTCGTCAATTATTTAGGCAGTGTCAATTCGGTTTCAAATTTCTTGCTCTATATACAAAATGGCCATACTATTTAATCTTTCTTCTCCCAGAGTACTTCTCAAATGTTTTTTTTCACGCTTTAAAACAGAAAACGATCTTTCACCTGACGCATTAGATAAGGGGATGGTTAAAAAAATCAATAATATTTCTACATTTGGGAATGTGCAAGACATTTCTTTGGCGGCTCGAGAGATGTCTGATGTGGTTTTAATAGGGTAACTATTTGATATGTTCGTGTTCTTTGCGATAGTTCTGCCTTGGTCTTATCACATATGACATAAAATGAATTTACATTGAAATCGACTAGCGAGTCACTTCTTCTCGGTTATTGCTGAACCAACATTCACACAACGTCAGGAAAAGTCGGTGCATTTTTTTATTGTTCGGAAACTAAGACTTAAGTAGCGAGACCATAATAAAGTAAACGATGAACTGCACCCAATCACAGAAATTATCAAAACAATATTAGAAATTATCAAAATCCGTCTGTAAGACAATTCTTTAAAGACATTCCAAGATCTCGGGGCCCCACGCGGCCGCTTAGTCCGCTTACCGCTAGACCCGCCCCTGTCTGTGACAGATAATACAAATTTAGGATTATTTATTTTATTTCAGATTAATTCAGAAGGGTGTGATAGAATAACTAACTATAGGTACGCATATTGGAAATTTACGACCACATGTTTACAACTTTGTTGACCTGACCTATTCTGATGACGTCAGCGCTTAAATATTGCATTTGTATTAATTCATTGTATGAAAAGTGAATTTACCTACAATCCATTAAGAGTGCATAATGCAAATTCGAATCCATGTCTTTGATGCATACTTAATACTTACGTTACGAGCACCTAATAGTGGAACAACTTACTTAACCTTGAAATTGCGCAGATTGCGATTTCTTCTAATGCGCACGAATTGCACAGGGTAAATTTAATTATTGCTGCCGTTATTATTTCCGACTGTTCTAATATGCAGTCTAGTGTATCGATCTTTCGTTCGGCATCGCTCTAACTACGTCATATTTTCTGTCAAAACTAACGAACTTCACAGTTGTATTTGACTTATTATACGGTACTTATTTTTCTTTTCCGTGGGTACGATTTTATGTCTTATTTACTTATATACTTATTTTCCCTTTTATTCGAGTGAATTTCATTACGAATTGTTAAGTGTTTTATATGGAGATGAATCTCAATAATATACGGCCATTTATTGCCGAGACAACATCGCACGGTGAAATGTGGTGACCAACTGCAAGTCTTTTTTACTTAGTATAGCTGGTAAATATAAAAGAGCATTTTTTAATGTTGCAATTAAGTGATTCGTAACTGGCACCTACCCTAACCTAACCTAACCTAATCAAATCTAGTCTAACCTAATACGCTACAATAATTTTCCATAGTATTTGGCGGTTTCATAGACCCTGGCCGAAACCAAATCAGCTATAGGTACCCGTTGCTGGTAGACGAATATTTTTTTCAATAAGGCCTTTTTTCAACCGGCACAAATTTCATTTGAATTAGCATCAAGTAGAGTAGTTAGATCTAAAAGAACTTAACTTAACCTAACCTAACCTAACATCAATATTTTTTTTTTATTTAGGTGGCAACTGCATCATTGACGAATAGAAAAGAAAAAAAACTGAATCCGTAGGTAAATACGGAGTAAACGTTATAATTCGTAGTGAAAAATGTGTTGACACCTACCATTGCCGACCAATGATAAAATAATACACTAGCATTAACACACCTTCTACAAATTTAATGCATAGATCAATGCTACATATTTTTTGGAAATCTATATTACCAGCGGTTTTTGTGTGAAGGACTAGTCTGACTTTAACAGCTGATGAATAACAGGAATGTATATTATTAATATATTTGATTTCAGAATTTTTTATAATACATTTTGAAACGAGAAAGGGCGAATCAATATTTCAAGCAATCTGGCATCTGATTTTGAGAGCTGAACAGTGGACCACTCGTTGCTTGTGCAAAAAGATATGCTCAGGCTTTATAAATCTAAAGATGGCGCTGCACCTACACAATGCTTGTTTTACAATGTCATGATGATTATTATTTTTCTTTATCACAGTTAGTGGATAATAGTTTTTTAGAATATCATGTAAAATTTTCCGACTAAGCATTTACCCGACTGGTAAGAGAAATAATATGCACTTCATAATATAAACTACTAGCACCTACATAAGATGACAGTACTCACAGCAAAGGAATCCGAAATATGTAGGTTTTTTATTTTCTCTTTATATGGTGTAGTGCAGTATGCAGTGGTCCCCAACCAGGTTCTGCGGAACCCTGAGGCTTCGCGACAATTCGCATAAACTTTTTTTAATATACTTAATAAAAAAAAAAGATTTACCACGAGCTTTTTTAAGCAATAAAGTAAGTATTATGGCCAATTTATTTGATTATAAATATCGAGCAAAACGTATCGCTAAAGTATCTAGAAGCAAAATTAAGAGATAATAAATTTGCGAATAAATTCCATGACAAGGCCAAATTGTCGCCAGCGACCCTACGATTCTTTAAGTGTTTGAACATGTGTACTTATATCAAAATATTAAAGACTTTCTTTGCATGTGTATGTTTAAGGTAGTCTTTCAGAAATAATAAAATTTAGAAGAAAATGGAATTATGTACAATTTGAAGCAATCTTCAGATATTAAGATGTGGCAATTCGAGTCTGTTTCTTGGCGCCACTTTTCTTATGTACATTATTGCTTTCTGATGTACCTACACGTATCTTTTATAATTTATCCCTCTGGATTATAGTGTGTCATTGAGTTAGGGGTTCCCCGAAATTTTATAATAAAGGTTTGAAAAACACTGAATTGTGAAATTAGAAACAAACAGTAAGTAAACATTCATTGTAGCGAAGAGTTCGAATGCCTAGTCCAGACTCCAGGCCGAGATATAACAGGTCGTTGAATATTGTATACAATCTGTTTCCAACCCTGTATTTAAATTGTTTCATGACATTTCTCTATCAGGATATTAAGGTACCTTTACAGACATTTAATGATATGTTCTGATACAAATGACCTTGGATCTTTGTTTCCCGATGAAAATTGGAAACATTGAACATACACAGATGTTCATGGTCTGGACTAGGCTTAAGGTGGTATAGCGAGGCGTCTGAATCAGCACTTGCAGATTAGAACCGGTCCGACAAGGACGGCCCACCCGCTGCTCTGTGCGAGGAATATAAAATATCGTATGTACGGATCCAGTAATGAATACATCCACCGGTTCGCTCGAGCCCGTTGTTCCGTGCAGATTGCTAGATAGTTAATCTAAAGCTTTCATTTGCATAGGGCTTCCATAGAGATAAATATTGATGTTTTTTTGGTTTCCGTGTCGTGACAGAGAAAACTTCGATACCGGTGTACCTACTATCGAAAGAAAAATATTAAACAATAAAAATAGAAACAGCACTCATATATACAGATGACGTATTTACCGTAGGCTAATCATTCATGAAAAATGTAAATTAATTTTTGTTTTTTATTCGACTGACAATGATTTGCAAGATACAGGATTAAAATATTCTTAAACATATATACTTACATACCTTTCTTTTAGAATAAAACATACATAGTGCAGTGGCGGGTTTTATATTACGCAAATTTAATGACGCAATAAATTTATTCGTCATAAGATTTAAAATGGGTCTTTAACATAGAATAAATTTTTATTATAAATGAAAATCTTATATTTATCTATCCTATTTAGTCAAATAAAAATATTTCAACTAGATAGGTTATCTACTAGATAGGATAGAAGATTTTCTGTAACAATTATTATACATTGAATATGTAAACAGTGAAAAGTTGTTTTATTTATTTATTCTATGTCTGAATCTGAAGGAAGAAATTTTTTTAAGTATTTTTTATAAAAAGATTCGGTACCTATGTATTTATGTAGTAGTATGGCAATAATTTTGTTGGTATTTTAATAATTTTATGTTGTTAAAAAGGTAGCCTATTTACGAAAAAGTAGTGCAAATAAGACTAAATTTTATACAAATAAAAAATATTTGTAATTTATGGTTTTTATCAGTCAGTGTGTCGGGCTTTCATCACCCAACACATATTATTTATTCAAGATTTTTTTTAAAGTAAGTTTCTGAGGTATTTGCGAGTTATGTTTGTAATATTGTTTTTCCTATGTGTACTACTAGAGTTAATGATACAGGTTTCCCTTAGTTAAACATTGTCATAAAAGCATTACCAACTTCGCTTTTTCTCATATCGAGTCTTGTTACTTAGCAAATAACGTACGATGTGAAATTGAGCGTTTTTTGACACATGAGACAAAATAAAATATTTTTTGAAGAATGTATGAGTTAGTCATAATATTACAAACTTGCCTAGTTTTACCTCATATTTCAATAATAAAATAAAATTGTAATTTCCAAAATTAAAACCATGATCAAATTTCATACATTATTTGAATTACGAAAATCGAGATTCTTTTTAAATATTTATTTTCATAAAAACAATGTACCTACATATACAATTATGACTTAAGACACAATATCGTCTTCTAGATTGTGTCATATTTTATTATTGTTTATCATGTAAGTAAGTAATTCTAGTTGTCATGAAGTCGTTTTATTAAATTATTTATTATGATTTTTTTTATAGCGAAGTGTTTTATTTAAATATTGTAACACTGTCATGTACATTATATTCTTTGTTTTCATGTCATGCTCTGAGCGCCTTGAATTTATAATTTGCAATACTCAAGTAGATTAAATTTATATTTTAATTTGAACATCAGTTGGCAACACTGAGTAATAAACAGTGATATATAATAATATTATATTGGATATCAAATAATAATTGATACATATAGCACAGCGGTCTCCAAACTCAATAAGGATGTGAGCTACTTTCAGAAATTGAAATTGTTTGGTGAGCTACTTATACATATTATTCCTTCTTTACACTTTTTTTATCGTCGTCTTTTATATAATAATATTATATTACTTACAATAAATTAGGACATTGAACTTCCAATAAAACATAAAATGCGTAGGTACTTTAATTCATTGATAAACAAAATAATATTTGAAAAATATATTGAAATAAGTTTGAGTAAAAGTAAAAATAATTAGTGAAAAAAATGGTATTCACTTTCCTCCACAATCTTTTCAATTCTCAGTGAGTACCATGTTATTCCCATCCGAATGCAATTATCAAGATGTACATCTGTGGGTCCGTTTCTATATCGTCACCGTTCAGGCAAAAGTCACCAACCCTGAAAATGGCAGTTTTGAGTTGAGTATGTCACCCGAAGCGTAAAATTATGTTCTTTAAGATGCAAAACTCACCACGGTACATTAGTTAGTAAAATTTTGCTAAAATCCCAATTATTTGTTTTTCACTAAATGACTTTCGATAAAATCTTA
Organism: Rhyacophila brunnea; assembly: GCF_057557595.1. NCBI lineage: Eukaryota > Metazoa > Arthropoda > Insecta > Trichoptera > Rhyacophilidae > Rhyacophila > Rhyacophila brunnea. The sequence continues at coordinate 41,681,123 of NW_028232751.1, forward strand.
ACAAGCAAAAGTCATTATAGGTGAATAGACATTATTTACTATACAAAAAAAATAAATCCTTCGTTATAAATATACAAGCAAAAGTCACTATACTATGGATGGTGAGTTTTACTGATCCTTCTTTTGGCTAACATTGTTCAGATTATTAACAAGCAAAAGTCACCAAACCATAATTGAGCTACCTTGCCTCCTTCAAAATCTTCCAGATGTTTTAATTAGCATCAAAAAGTAAAATTACCTTAAAGAAATTATTAAGAAGACATGAGAAAATAATTTAATGTAGATAAAACCTTAAAAACATTAAAATCTGATTTTTCCTGCATTTTCAAACTTTCAAATTGCGATATCTCAAAACTATATTTTTAGGGTTGGTGACTTTTGCCTGAACGGTGACGATATATACTTTTAACCACCTTTATAGTGGAAAATGTTGATTCACAAAGTAGGTAGATTGGATACTTTTCTGTTGGGACGAAAGGCCCTACAGATTATAAAGTTGAGGTCACACACACAGACAGACAAATCACATTGAAATTCTATCGATTCCATTTCTGATGGAATTCCATCTTTTTGAAAATTTTCGATGATACAGCTAGATAGTTTCTCAATGTCATGTCAATTTTATAAATATGATAAAATATCCTACGCGAGCTACCGAAAATGCCGCCGCGAGCTACCGTTTGGCTATCACTGCTATAGCATATAATATATATCGGCTCTAACTAACTCAAGAAGTGATCGGACCAATACGAGCGGGTCTGGTCAAGCTCTTGACTCTTGAGTATATTTTGCGGATTAGCTGGCCAAGTTCATTTTAAATGGGTAGCGAGGAATGTGGCTTGTTGCTTTCTTGCTTATCTGGCGAGAATGACTGTGCGTCTGATGATTTATAGGTCTGTGGTCTACGATTGCTGGCCGCCGATTAAATATGCAAATAGCTAAACGGCACGCCTATTAATATTGACCATATCTCAGGCGGGCATTAAATTAATCCTCTCTGAGGCACACTGCCCTACTAATATAATAGGTACATTACAAATTATTGGATGAATACGTTAACAACATGTCGAGGAAGAAATACAAAGAAAAAAAAGTAATTCTGATTTTCTAATAATAATATTAGATTATATATTTATAGTGTGATACAAAATAATAATATGATTATATCGAGGTATCAAACAAAGCAGACCTGATCACTTCTCAGGAATTTATATTTGTATAAATTTGTTGAACACAAAATCTATTTTTTCACCAAATAAATGGTTTTGATTACTTACTTGATTTTTTCATTCTTCGAGATACGAAAATAATTAAGAAAATAATATTTGTTTCTTCAAAATTCATGATTGTTTTTTCACCATTAAAAGCTATTATGAGCGGTCAATTACAAATATTTCCCTAAAAATCAGATAAAAGATTTTTTTTTAAATTATATTTATTTTTTCTATATACATACTTACTTAATCAAATTATTTACTTTATAATATTTAGCAATGCCTATTACTTCTCTCGAATTCTAAAGAATCTCATTAATAATTTCTTCAGAGACAAGATTCTCAATAATTCATGAAAATCGAGTACATACCCAAAAAAATGCTAATTAATTTCAAGAATTCTTAATTGGCTTCACCAATGATAGGTTATTTTTGCACGTTAGGAAAACAAACAGCTGGTGATCGGGTTTTTTGTATTCAATATCAAATAGGTACACACTGATCGACACTACAAAGAATTGCGATAAAGTATTATAATATAACAAAAATGAATTAATACAGAAAATTTAAAAACCTTGGAGTAATAAACATTTTCTCAAAATGGTAAGGAGGTATAAATAAAAAAAAATATTAAGAAGGTATAGAACAAATTGAAGATAGAATGTATACAAGTATATAGGTACCTTATTTACTGATAATATGAATATACTTGGTGCCACTAAACATTGGCTGATACTTACTGAACCAATATTGTTTTACCCCTTTTCCATCAGCTATTATAATACGTATCGTGTAAAACCAGTGTACATGTTACCAATTTGTAGTGAATTTAGTCTCAGAGGGTCTCAAATAATGGGTAAAGGTCTTTAGAACACTGCTACCCAGTTGTTAGTCTGGACAAACAACATGGAAAGTAGAGCCACTACAAGGGTGGCTGCCGCCCGGGTGCCATGATAGCAGCGATTTGAAGTAATCGATAGGGGTGGATGGGCACGGAAGCACAAATTATAAAAAAGTATATTTAATGATATAAACAAACTCACGAAACTACTTTCTGGCGCTCTCTATTGTACAAAGAATTACATTATTGTGGAAAATTATCGAAAATGTATACAAATTTCGACTACGCTGTGTAAATGAAAACTCTTGTCATTGTTAGGCCCGTTTCAGACGGGACACGGGTGACGCGCTCATATTAATATAGGAGGCCTTTGTATTATGTTTATGAACGCATCAGAGCTAATGAGTCAACGGGTGTCTGGTACACTTTTCCGTCAGCCGCTACATTCTCAAGCCGCCGATGCACTTGTTTTTATTATCGCAGTCAGTTTTATGTTCTAATTTATAACGCGAAATTATGCGTTGACTCATTAGCTCTGGGGTGTTCATAAACATAATACAAATGCCCCTTCATTCGAATACAAAGCCCTCCTATATTATATAAGAGCGCGACACCGGAGTCCCGTCTGAAACGGGCCTAAGTGTCACTTGTTTGTTCACCAAAGGTGCAAAACTAACTTTTCATTAAGGGCGGACGTGCTCAGCATGGGTGAAAATGATAACGCGCGTGTTTAAACATGTACCGTTTAAAAAAAAAGATTTTTTTTCGGTTAAGTACATGTTCAAACACGCGCGTTAACATGTTCTTACTCCCTACTTCAGTTTTAGTTTGTCAATTTATGGCTACGGCCGTATGTTGTAGCTTAACCACTGGGGAATACCAAAAGAAATGGCGTATTTCAAAAAAACACTACCTTATTCTTAGGTCAATAATTATTATAAAGCAATCATTATTCGTAGGATGTTTATCACACTTGAATGGTCTAAGCTTATAATCAATATCTTTAGAATTATCTTCAAATGTGTTAATCTTGCCCATTTTTTGAATAATAAAATGCCAAATTCTTGTCAAATTTGGGATCACAGAGATTATCAATATAATTGTTATCGTAAATATTTCACTATAATAATGTCGACATAAATTATACTGATGGTTTTATAAATGCGTTTAAAAATTAATAAATCTAAAAAATCTTAACACCACTGCACATTTATGTACTGAAATATGACTATATTCTAAAACATTAGAGCGAGAGGTTTAAAAGAATACTATTTTATGTAATAGAAATACTTTATGCAGTCATAAAATGTTTAAAATAAATATAAAGGATAATAAGGCTTCAAAATTATATAAATAGATTATCTACAACGTTTAAGGAATGTCCAGGATCATGCTTTGAAAATAGAATAAAAGCTCCATTTTGACCTACGCTGAGCATGTCCCCCTTAATAATAATATTATTAATTAATTCCAATCATATGGCAATAACATCTGTGTTCAAATAAATCGCTTTGGGTAATGAATAATGATATATTATTCCACTTGTATGAATGAATTTAGAATCGAAATCCATTTAAACTTTATGAATGGTTTTCTTTATACTTCGTCATAATATATAGGTCACAAGGTTTAGGTATTTCTTTATATAGGTACACATTTTATGATTATGTATATATTGCAGTTGCGAGGGTGGAGAAGCTGTTAAGATTCGATATAAATAGTGCACACTAAACTTTGTCAGTCATACTTATTTGTTTTCAGATACAATTTTTTATATAGTTTTTAAAATTTAATTAACCCTGCCTAAATCAAACCATAATAGTTTAGGTAAGCTATGGGCGATCCGACAAAATAGTGCACGCTTTTTCAGTAATACTTATTTGTTGTCGTTGAATTAAGAATATGCATTATATTACAGATGGTGTTGGTTAGTTTTTTTTAAATCCATTAAGCCCTGTCAAAACCAAATCATGATCGAAAAAAAATATTCTTCCATCTTTGAAATATTTATAATTACGTATGATTTAATGGCATACTTTTAGATATTTTATAGATAAACGAATATTTTTTGGCTATTATGAATATGGCTTGGATTAAGAAGGGTTTAACTTTAAAAACTAATAAACACTATCTACACATTGTAGTCTTAGTTCAATTAAAAAAATAAGCTTGACTGACAAATTTAGTACTTATGCAATTTTTATGCATACAAATTTAGTATGCGATTTGCAATGCAAGTTTTCAATTTTAAGTTAAGCCTATAATATAATCTTTTCTGTATAGAATTTTCGTTACATTCCCATGTTATATAATGAACATCATGGCCCCCACAAGGGGGGGCTAACAGGGCCCGGCGAGGCAAGTCGACCAGATAAGTGAGATAAACACACATCACAAATTTGCTTCACTGGTAAAAAAAGTCGCCTGCAGCGCTATTTTCATTCAATACTATTATTATTTTTTGGTTGTGACACAATTTTTAATTGTGTATCAATACACAACTCCATTATTCAAATGAATGTACAAAAAAAGTACTAAATATACACATTAATTTTACCGCGTACACCATTTGGAAAACGGTACTTTAGAGCGTCCCACTGCCTTTATTCTTAGCGATAGGTAAGGGGGCCCGCCAAAGATCCTAGCCTGGGGGCCCGCATCAGGATGTGGGGCCCATGGTGAACACCCCATAAATTGTAATGTTGAATTTGAAATTCAACTCTAAGAAGAGATGGTGTCAATGCCAACTGGCTCCGTCCACTTTATGCCTGTCATAACCAAATCAATGGTCTTTACTTATCGGTGGAGCTATAAAAACTGATCGAAAAACGGAAAGTACCTACTACATATTATAAACGTGCAGGGATTTTAATTATAATATGTCGTCCTCCGTAATTTACAATATTTGCATATTCAGGTAATAATAATTGTTCTATACGACGGTTCTGTGTTAATTAAATTTAAACGTGTATAAACTGGAGAGTCTCCAGCACGCGATACTAATCACCTGTCACAAGCAGGGCCGTGAAAAAAGTATCGATACTTATATACTTTTTCTACCAATATATTAGTTAACTGCGTCGCCAACTTCGCGTTTTTCATGAAAGATATATCATTTACGTATCTGGCTTATGGCGTTAAATCTAGCATTTTTCGACATCGGAAATAACTTAAAAATATGCTAGATAGGGTAGGTAATAAAATAAGCTAGTTGGCAGAAAAAAACGCTAGATTTTCTTATAATTAACAAAAAATATCGAGTAACCTAGTAGTCAATATTTTTTGTTAACAAATTATATTGAAAGAAAATTAATTGTTTCGCTACTAATAAATATAATCAGGTAGGTACCTACTAAATTAGGTCGTCGCTTAAATCAATCGTCGAGTCACAAAATCTGATCTAGAGAAATTTTCTACTTAATCACAGAAAACCAATTTCACTTTATACACTACGTCAATATATATATTTTTTCTCATCAAAATTACTGACAATTCACGATGATAAATACTCCAATTCACAAGGAAATGTCATGTAATTCATAAAAATCGCGTTTTTTAAATGTCCAGAGCGATTTGCAAATATTTCCTGAGTGGAGTTTGCGACTTAACGACTCAAATATTAGGTATAATAAATATGTTACACTAAAATGTAAGTTAAATTAGTAAGATAAAATAGGTATAAGATTCTAGCGTGTTAACTTTCAAATAAATCTGGCGTAATATTCTGTTCTTTATACGAGAATTAACCCCATATTATGATGCTAGATGCGAATTTTGCAAGCTAGACGCATATTAAAAAATGACAGATCTGACAAAAAAACGCTCATATGGCAACATTGCCACTAGTATCACAATATCTAATAAATTGTAATAATTAATAAAACTATTGAAATTTAATTTATTGCGTATGTAATAAATACACGCCTGGTCGCTCACTACAAATATTAAAAATGTGGACTTGAGAGTAAGTTGTTTGCAAATAGACTCATCGGGTACTTATGTGGAATGCATTAAGTATTTTAATGGTTGAGGATGGACTGGAATTAATCACTTCGCGTGGAGACCAGACACCAATGCCTTGCCAGCAATAGCGCGTTTCCTGACGTAGAAGCCAGATATACTGAGTAATTTTGAGGCTTTATCCACCATGAGTGAACACCAAAAATAAAAAAATAACATACCTACGTAATTTAAAAACATTTCTGAGAAAAATCTTTTTTAAAAAAATACGACACCCAGGTGGTACCTTCACGACGCAATTTAGAAGACGCTTCAAAGAGTATTGTAAAAGCTTATAGTTAGAATTTATCGGAATTAGATAAGATACCTATAGTTTAGTGGTCAGTACACATGGATATACTCCCGAGAGGCGCAGGTTCTTATCCTGCTCAAATTATATATGTTCAATAAAAGAATGTTACATTCTTAATTCTTGGGAATTATTCGTTGAAAAAAAAATAGTTTATTAAAATAAAACATTTAATAATAAAATAAAAATGTGATGATTGTGTTAAATACCAACTATGGGAAATATGTACACTCAACTGGTGACATTATAGTTGTATCCTTAATAACTTTATGAATGGTTTGAACTTTACTGTTTGGAGGCCTGTGTCTAAATTTTCCGACGGAACCGTTGTGTTATTTGCGTCAAAGAAAATTGCCCCATGTGTATCTATACTATACACAAGACTGCTATCGGCCGCTACGGCAGCTATCGATGGTACTTTTGTATCGAAGTATTAGCACTTATTGTAACAATTACAATAAGTTAGTTGTAATTGTTACCATAAGTGGTATGTTTTAACAGCACCATTCTTGGGTGTGCTAAATTTTAGATATAGGCAGTTTTGACTATTTAGACGGCTAACTTATTGTAACAATTACAATAATACAAATATATGAAAACCTACCCTCGATAGCTGCCTATGGCAGTCTTCTATATAGGATAGATGCGCAGATCGCCATAGAGATTTATAATACTACTCGAGAGAAGGCATTTTATTTACTTTGATGATTAAATAATATATTTTTCTTACATACTAACGAGTTTATTTTTTTAAATTTATTATTGTAATGATAAAGACCAAAACTAGTTTGTCAGTGAAACAGGTTGATAAGTTCAAATGATTAAAATTATAAAACGGTTTTCGGCAAGCTTTGATAGCTTATAAACTAATTGTATAACAAATGTTCTATTACATTACGATGTGTGATGATTTATAGCTTCACAAGTACATATTATTAACTACCTAATTAATGCATATTTGCTGTTTTATAAAAATGCCGTTTGTTTTTAGCAGTGGCGAGGGATGGTGGTAGGCTGTTAAATTTCGACATAAATAATTCACATTAAACTTTATCACACATTCTCATTTGTTTTTATTGAACTAAGAATACAAATTGTAGATGGTTCTAGTTAGTTTTTAAAATTCAATTAAACCCTGCCCAAACAAATTATAATAGTTTAGGTATGGTAAGAGCGATCCCACAAAATAGTGGACACTTTATCAGTCATACTAATATTTGTTTTAGTTGAATTAAAAATACGTCTGAATACAGAATGGTCTTGGTTAGTTTTTTTTTTAATTTATCAAGGCCTGCCTATCCAAACCATAATCGATAAAAAATACTCTTCTATTTAAACATTATCTAAAATGATGTATCTATGGTTTAATAGCATACTTTTAGATATTTTATAGATAAATGATTTTTTTTTTTTTACTATTATCGATTAATACTTGGATTACGCAGGGTTTTGAAAACTAACAAACACTATCCACACATTGTAGACGTAGTTAAATTAAAACAAATACATACATAATTTTGAAAAACACTTCTGACAAAATATATTTTAACCAATAGAAAAAATCTTTTGAAAAAAGTAAGACACCCGGCAGGAATCGAACCTGCATCTCTTGGGTTTCGCGCCCTGCACTTAGATCACTATTCTACGAGGTGACATACTAATTGCGACAAATTTTAACTACTGGTAGGTACTTAATGCTTTGCTCATCAGCGCTCTTCCAAATTGAGCTACTTAGGCAATCGGCTTTTGTATTCTAAATCAAAGTAGGTACCTACTACTTTAATTACTAACCGACGTGATCTCTCCAATGTTTTCTGCTGTAACTTTCTTGAACATTCTAATAATTTTAATTAACTATATTTTTTATTCAACGAATAATTCACAAGATTTAAGAATGTACCATTCTAATTATTGAACATATATAATTAGAATGGTAGGTACATTCTTAAATCTTGTGAATTATTCGTTGAATAAAAGAAATAGTTAATTAAAACAAATACGTTTGACTGACAAGATGTAGGATGCACTTTTTATGTCGGATCTTAACAGCCTACCTCCACCCCTCGCCACTGGTTTTTACTATGTACATTGTTAAGTAATAACTAAAAAATGTGAACTAATCAGTCGCACACGCAGAAAAATGGTTTGGGGGTCCATTTCGGAAAAAAAAATCAATATTAATAATTTATCATTTTTTAGTGATTTTTAATGCGACAGAAGGGGGCGGGTAACAAAATCTAGCAGGTTTCACTGACTTCTACATTTATCCCGCCTATTATTACATATTACATATAGTTTTGCTACTTCAACCACGGATCCCCGCACTTGTCCGGTTTTATTCTTCATATCACCTGTCTTACAGGTGTAATAAGGGTGCACTCTGACGCGTTACTGCGAGCTACCCGAAACAGAGAACCGTGACAATTTCCGGAAAATATTAATGTGTGTAAGATTTCTATCACATACCTACATATGACTGAATACAATAACAGTCTTCAAACTTCTCACATGCACACCGCTTTAAGATAAAAAAATCTTATTTCTATTAAATATACTGTCAAAAAATATATTATTCTGATTTCTTTGTTGATCTGCCACTCATAAGAGTCATAAACAGTGCATGATCTGCATACCATCACATTTTGCAAGAAATGAATCTGCAATAGGTACTTGCAGCTAACTTGGTATCTTTTTTATGCTTCATTTTCATGTTTTCTGCGATATTTAATTACCATTTCACACATTTATATTAAAATCATTAAGGCTATACGTCAGCTGAGGCATGGTCTAAAAACATCGTGACTAGGCGATGCGCAGATTATGCAAATGACGCGAGCCGAATAAAATATAATTTGTCATAAAAATTCAACATGCGTCCTTTTAATGTTATGTTTATTATTATATTCGTAATAATAATAGTATATTCATTGACATGTTTTTTTTTGTTCAAGTACATGCGGAACGTTTTTTAGTCATTTTTACACGATTTGAGAATATATTCCTCCGACGCCATCACAAAAAAAATTGACGTGCTCACACCTCTACTCCGAAATTTCGTTCCACCTACTGTTGAAATTTTTTTTTTATTATTTTTTATATATTATTATTTAAATTTACCGTTTCACTTATGTATGCTCTTAAGGATTTTTCCGATTGTGTTTATAACTTTATACGCAACAATTCCAAAGTTAAAAGCATTATTTTAATATCCACCTATTTCATACGTGATTTTTCAAAATTTAAAAGAATGTCTCAAATACTGTCACTTGCATAAATTATACACCCATTTTATAAGATTAAAAAAAACTAACAAATATTCTACCTATCTCCATATTATGTCACATAAACTAAATTTACATGACAATTGATTCTCTAATGTCAGAAAGTGTAATTTTTAAAACTTATTTTGCTTCTTGATTGCTATAAATTTAAAAATCTATCGCAACAACATGGGCTCCCCGAGAATTTTTATTCAGTCTTTTGGCCAGTCTAAGAAATGCCATCTTACAAAAATGCATGTGAAGTAGGCAAGCTAAACGTTTTTAACTTATTTGCAAATTAATTTTTAATAGATACCTAAGATATTATTCCACTTTTATGTAATATTAAACCAAGGTTGAAATTTTCACTATACCAATTTTATTATTCCATATGGATTCCGGGCACGTATTCCTAATTATTCAATAATATATAACATAACCCTGTTTTGTCCGTTTAAAACAGGCCTGGGAAAATTACGGCCCGCTTAGTATTTATGTGGGGCCCTCGAGTTTTAATCGTATTTCTAAAAAAAGTTTACTTTCTTCTACATTTTAGCGCCTTTTTAAAAATAAAATTTAAATATACATATTGAAGAATTTATCAACTTGTTACTTAATTATTGTTTTATCATTTCTAGTTTTGTTCAAACTAGGATAGAATTTGAAATTGCGCGCGAACTGGACCGAGCCAATGTGAGGGCGAGAGGGATGTGGAAGGATGCAGAATCCGGATCGAAAAATGTTAGCTATTTTTGGAACAACCTACATAATAATGTGTGAAAAAACATTTTCAATTATGAATATCAATAAAAACTCTTTGCGATAAAGCATCACCGATGAACATTATTTACAAGCAGTTTTAACAATCTCAACTACAAAATTAACACCTGAAATTAAAAACAGTTTCATTCTTCTCATTAAATTGTTGGCTATTAAAGAATCATTTTTTTATTTTTTCAAGTTGAAATTCCGTGATAATAAATAATGTACTTATGTCTAAAAATAGTATTTTACTTGCAGCCCATCGTTCATTTTATATTACTAATGTGGTCATCACCTAAAAAGTTTTCTCAGACCCGGTTAAAAGGACATCATCAACCTGATGAATTTCCTTCAAAATCTAGTTGATAATATACATTATTTTGTTTAATAATGTAGAATAGATATTGTAGTATTTGCTGTGTTTTATATTTATTAATACAAATGCATTTGACTAGGGTATTAACACCACTTAATTATAAGTGATTGTCTTGTATTTAAAAAACTGAATTCTTATTTTTGTTCGATGTCATTATTAAATTTCGGTTGGCGTAAACACCTCGGGTGCAGAGAGAATTAGCTATTTAACGTTTGTTTTTTAGATTATTGGATAGCGATAGGTACCCACAGCTACAATTATTATTATCAAACCGAGATAACTAATCGGCTCTACGATTTTTATTTCAAACGCATGCAATCAACCTCAGAGACTAATAATCAACACATCGGTGCCTACTTCAAAATCATATCAAACGAAAAGATGAGAAGAATCAATAATGAAAATAGAAAAAACATCTTGGGATAACCTTAAAAACACTTTTTGGTAAGTCTGTTTACTGGAAGCCGGGCGGAAACAGCGCCAATTTTCATCGCCGACTTCGGCAAAATTCATGAATTCAAGAATGATAACCTAACCTAACCTAACAAATAATAATCCAATATATCGGCTATTATTTTCAAAATTTGTTTGCCACCGGCTTCCGGAATCCACGTTTTTCAAACATTGTTAAAATACCGTAGGTATTATGTATGGGAAGTTCATAAATCCGTTGGGATATTTTAACAAAAAAACTGACATTTATGCATATTATACTGAGTTTAGCAAGAATAGTGAATAGGGATTATGTATATGACTTCTTATTTGGAGATATCTGTGGAGTAGCGGCAGGGCATCTACATTTAAAGCACTGAAACACGGGTTCGATCTCACGTCTGTCAAATTCACATACTCTTATATATTTTTCAGTACCAGGGAAAAGACCCCAGCTTTGAGCGAATTGCCAGCAATCATTCCTCGAAAAAAGATATGTGGCAGTGTTTTTAAGATTTTATTAGGACAAAAGTTTGCACACAGAAATTTTGTAGAAAGTAGTATGCGACATTAGATTTTTGATTTATCTAAATATGCTAAACAATGACCAACATTTTACTCGAATTACTTTAATCGATTTAGAAGGGCCCATGATGAATTAATAAAAAATCAAATTTTATTGGCGTGTTATTATGATTATATTCATTTCGGTCTCAAGGGTATTTTATCGATATAGGTACCGTCAGCAATAATATTATGTATGCGAATAAATAATATTATTGCAGAAAGTACCTACCCTGGAAGAAAAAATCTCATAATCTGTGTTTTATGAGATTAGTTTATTAGATTTATGAGATTGTATGAGAAAATTTAGCAAACCGCTATTTCGAACATCTTTGCTTATTTACTATTTTATAAACTATTTTCGTTAACAATAATAATTTAAGTATTACAAATCAAAAGTAAAATAATTATCCTAAACGGTAATAAAGATATGTATTTTTGTGTATGATGTATCGAAAAATTGTAAATTTACAACATACCATTGTTTGAATTATTTACCAACTCAACATTCACAAATTTTATTTATTTATTGATATATAATTTTACTCATAAATACTTACATAAACATATCGTCAAATCTTAAGGGGGAGAGGCACGCTAGCAGAGAACGTAGCGGAAAAATTCGAAGCTTGCAATTTGAGATTTTTTTGATAATTTACAATCAACCTTCTTCAACATTTATAAATAAAAAAATTCAAGTTATACACATTTACATTTTTATAAAAATCGATGTTTTTTAAAATAAATATAAAAATATTAAAACTGTTGCAAGGGATGGTGTGATGAGGGGTAGGTGATGAATAAAATCAGAAGGTTTTGATGCGTATAAAAGTAATTCCCCAAATTTATTATCCCTTAACACAAATTACAGATTCAATTTACAGCTTGAATAATACAAAGTTTATAAATTAGATTACGACGATAGTGTTTGTGATAAAAGTTATTTTAACGTTGAAGCGAGCGGCGTGTTATTAAGACGAGCGAATTTAAGGTACTGAGTTCTTGTTGGATTGCCACGTCTGTTTTTATATTGAAAGTAGACAAAGGAAATGCTATCCACAGCGTGGGTAAATTTATTGTTTTGTTCCCACATTGCGGATAGATTCCTGGGATTTTGTCTGCGAAATTTGATTAAGGTACAAACGTTATCAGTCCAACAATGGATTTCACACGACACAATGACAGGAATGCACTGTTTACTCGTTCATTCCTGTGATGGACAACTGACACCCGGCACTTAAGCATTTCTTCAGCCGGCGGGAGGTGATCATATGTCCGTTCTCACGGCAGTGTTTTGCTGATTATTAAAAATATTGAATTATTAAAATGTTGTAATTTTTAGGTTTTAACTGCTATCTACACATTGCACTGTCTGCGGACTACTTCCACCCTCATACCCCCCTTCCAGCGAAATGCGGCACGCAAATCGCGATGAAAGTAGGTAGAGGTGGTCGCTTGAAGGTCCAATCAGATCTGTCTCGGTGGATGCTGCGGTGGTCTGCATCCCGGGACGTCTGCTCTCATGTCCTTGATGACTCTCTTGGTGATGTGCTTTTTGCAATTTGTCCATAGCAGGTAGCTGGAAACTGCGGCAATGATGACGATAATCAAGGCAAGCGTTGCCCACGACAGTTGGCCTGTCGACGTGTCGTTGACAATTGCTCTGCCCGACGCAGTCTGTGCGACGATGATCTCTTCCTTTGTCTGTTGTGCACCCATTTTCGTATGCTGGTGTCTCTTGGTGATGATGATGGTAAAATACTGAATAATCCAGTTGAGTTATCCGCATTTATTGTGAATAAATTGTTTATGCCTGCATTTTAAATATTGCGTACACCACTGACCTACATTCTAGGTCGATGTGTGTTCTTGCTTTCGCTAACGTTGCTGTTTTGAAATCGGAAACTCCGCGTGCTGTTTTGAAACACGACCCCGATTGCATTGTTCGGCTCGTGCCTGATGTTGTTGACCGATATTTGCTCCACTGGCCTAGAGACGGTCTGGAAAATGGACACTTCTGCCGTATCGGGTAACACGAGCTCCCACGGTGTCAGGATTTTTCTCAGGCTGTTCCATTGTTTTATTTTCCTTGAGAATGTACGCTGGTTTTAAACGGTCGATAGAAACGGTGACGTTTTTTCCTCTCTTGCAAATGACATATGTTCGCGAATTGCGCGTGATGACCTCATATGGTCCGGTAAATGGAGATCTTAGCGGAGTTTTAACTGTATCATCGCGTAAGAACACATGTGTCGATTTGTCAAGGTCTTTGAAAATGAAAACGCGTTTCTCGCCGTGTTGCTGGCTTTTTACAGGTTGCAGTTGTTGGAAATGTTTTTTTAGGATCGTGACGTAGTTGCTCGGGTCTTGGTTTGTGCTGGTTTGATGGCACAAAAATTCCCCTGGTAGGCGTAAGGGTTCGCCGTACACAAGTTCAGCTGCTGTCGTCTTTAAATCTTCTCTCCAAGCTGCTCTGATTCCCATTAACACTGTCGGCAATGTTTCAGTCCATCTCTCATTCTCGTGGCATTTTATAGCGGCTTTTAATTGACGATGCAGTCTTTCGACCATACCGTTTGCGGCTGGGTGATATGCTGTCGTGTGAATCCTCGCCGTACCAGTCAGACGATTTAATTGTCTGAAAAGGTTCGACTCAAATTGTTTGCCTTGATCCGTTGTCACTCTCAAGGGCGTTCCAAAACGGGCGATCCAACCATTGTAGAATGTACGGGCGATCGTTTCCGCTTCTTGGTCTTTAATCGGAAATGCTTCCGGCCACCGCGTGAATCTGTCAACGCAGGTGAGGCAATATCTGCAGCCTTCAGACATAGGAAGGATGACGATGTCGATGTGGACATGCTCAAATCGTCCTGAAGGTGCAAAGTTTCCGAGTGGTGCTGATATGTGACGTGTGATCTTGTTCTTCTGGCATTGAAGACAGTTGCGGGCCCAATTTCGACAATCCGTTTTAATCGACGGCCAAAAAAATCGTTGTGTGACAAGTTTGACGGTCGCATTAATTCCGGGATGTGAAAGTCTGTGGATATGATTAAAAGCTGCTTGTCGGTGCGGTTTGGTTATGAAAGGTCTTGCGATAGGTGTTGACAAGTCACAGAATACTTTTATGTCTGTGTCGGGAATAAGTACTTGTTTCAACTGAAGTACCGATCCGTCACGTAAAAATGTACTCATTTCGTTGTCAGTTTCCTGGTCGGCTGCGAGGTTGGCATAATTCAGTGTGTCTTCAACGACTTCTATCCTAGACAAGGCATCAGCGACGATGTTGTCTTTTCCAGCGACGTGACGTATGTCGGTCGTGAATTGTCCGATGAAATCGAGGTGTCTGAATTGTCTTGGTGAGCACTTGTCCGATTTTTGTTGGAATGCGAACGTAATGGGCTTGTGGTCGGTAAATATGGTGAACGTGTGAGCTTCTATCATGTGTCGAAAATGTTTGACAGCTAGATAGATAGCTAAAAGCTCGCGGTCGTAAGCGCCATATTTTCTCTCCGCTGGACTTAGCTTCTTTGAAAAGAATGCCAGCGGTTCCCATTGATCGTCAACTCGTTGTTGAAGTGCTGCGCCAACGGAAGTATCGGATGCGTCACTAATTATCGCTAAGTGAGTCCCCTCACTTTTCGGATGTTTCAATAGCGTTGCTTCCGCCAAACTCTTCTTGCATTCCTCGAAGGCCTTGATTGCTTCTGGTGTCCAGATGATAGGTTCTTTCTTGGAAGTTTTTCCTTGCAGGAGTGAGTTCAGTGGAGCTTGCGTTTCTGCGGCCTTGGGGACGAATCTCCTATAGAAATTCAAAATTCCCAAGAACCGTCGTAGTCCTTTTTGAGTGTCTGGGCGGGTGTATTCGCGAATAGCGCTGACACGATCTGGAAGTGGTCGAGTTCCGGTGCTGGAAACCAGGTAGCCAAGGAATTTTACTTCCTCTACTCCGAAGTGGCACTTCGTGGAGTTGACAACCAGGCCGTACTCCTGTAGGCGTTTGAACAAAATTTCCAGGTGTTGAAGATGCTCTTGTTCTGTTGTGGAGGCTACCAGGATGTCGTCTATGTAGGCGTAGCAGAAGTCCAGACCCTGCAGAACCTCGTCAATGAAGCGCTGAAAAGTCTGGGCCGCATTCCTCAAGCCGAAAGACATAAATGGAAACTCGAATAATCCAAAGGGTGTTGTGATGGCAGTCTTCGGAATGTCCTCTTCAGCCACTGGGATTTGGTTGTATGCTCTCACCAGGTCGATCGTGGAGAAAACTTTCCTATCACGCAATGTTTGTGTGAAGTCTTGGATATGACGCACGGGGTACCTGTCAGGTACGGTTCGAGCGTTTAATCCGCGGTAATCACCACATGGCCTCCATTGATCTTCAGATTTGGGCACCAGGTGAAGGGGTGACGCCCAAGAACTTTCAGATGGTCGTGCTATTCCAAGTCTGGTCATGGTTTCGAATTCCTTTTTGGCGATGTGAAGTTTGTCGGGAGCTAGGCGTCTAGGACGTTGAGCTACAGAAGGTCCTTCGGTGGTTCGTATGTGATGTCTCGTGTTGTGGATGACTTCTCTACCAGCTCCATCTGGGCGCGTGAGATCCGGAAACTGCTGCAGTAATCCATGATAAAGGGATTTACCTGCGACAGTCTTGACAGTTGCTATCTCAGTGCTGCTGTGGCGTCCAGAGGTTGTAAGTTGAGTCGTCTGATCCAACAGTCTGCGATTCTTGACATCGACTAACAATCCGAAATGGATTAGAAAGTCAACACCAATAATGGGCTTGGTGACATCTGCAATCACGAATTTCCAGGTGAATTCTCTTCGTAACCCCAAATTCAGCGTCAGTGAGATACTGCCATACGTAGCAATGACAGATCCGTTTGCTGCTGAAAGTTCGTACTGTGATTTTGGTCGGCGCCCCTGTACTTTCGTGCGTGGGAAAACGCAAAGGTCCGCTCCGGTGTCGATAAGGAATTGTATTTTCGTGGCGTGGTCGGTGATGAAGAGGCGGCTGGAGGTAGGGCTGTAATCGCTGGCCGCGCTTAGCGACTGCCCGTGGCGTTTCCCTTGTTGAAGGTGCATGGTGTGACGCACTTCTCCGCATCTTGGCCGAATCTACGATGATACCAACACATGCCAGGTTTGCTGTGGCTTTGGTCTCGCGGTCGGGAATGGTTCCTCCTTTGGCTGGCTGATCGTGACTGGTGACGTGGCCTTGATGGTCGGTTTCCTCTTGCGAGCTCTTTGGAGAGCTCCTCGCGAAGAGTTGAGATTTCCTCCCGCAAGGTGATCACCAGCTTGCTGATGCCGCACAGGTCTTCCATCGTGGTTTCAGCAATGGATGCCTTTGATGTGGAATCTGCCATGGCGTCAGCTAGGTCTGCAACCTTGTTGAGATCCGCGTCCTTCTGTGTCGCCAGTACCAATTGCATGGTATGTGGTAAGCGACCCATCCAAAGCGTGCGTAGGATGTCATCAGTAACGGCTGCTCCTGCGAGAGAACGTAGGTGGCGCAAGAACTGTGATGGTTTGCGATCACCAACTTCCTCGTGCTCCAGTAGTCGTCTGGTCTTCTGCTCCTGGGTAGAGCTCAGCCTTCTCGTCAGCTCCGTCCTGAGGTGCTCGTAGGCTCCTTCACGAGGTGGGTTAAGGATGATGTCTCGAACCTCTGAAGCGTAACGAGATTCCAAAGCTCCCAGGATGTATCCAAATTTGGTCGCGTCAGTCGTGACGCCAGCTGCTTCGAAGCTTCGCTCCACCATGCAGAACCACATTTCCGGGTCTTCTGGACAGAATGGTGGGATCCTCACTGCCACGCGGCTGATCTGAGGTGTGGTCTGCTGGGCTGGTGCTGGTGTTGTCGTTTCTCCTCCGGCATTGCTGCCATACCCGCTGGAGAACTGTCCATTGGGCATCTTGACAAGGCAAGTGAATTTAAGAAAATTAACGCGGGAAAACGGATGTTGAAAACTGCGCGGGAAAACGAGCTCCAACGAAAAAATAATTCTCTCACAAACACAGTAAAATAGTAGTTAATAAAAAAAATTAAACGAAGTCTGTAAAATGAAAATGAATGAATTGAATTTTACTTTACGGGTCACCACTGTTGCAAGGGATGGTGTGATGAGGGGTAGGTGATGAATAAAATCAGAAGGTTTTGATGCGTATAAAAGTAATTCCCCAAATTTATTATCCCTTAACACAAATTACAGATTCAATTTACAGCTTGAATAATACAAAGTTTATAAATTAGATTACGACGATAGTGTTTGTGATAAAAGTTATTTTAACGTTGAAGCGAGCGGCGTGTTATTAAGACGAGCGAATTTAAGGTACTGAGTTCTTGTTGGATTGCCACGTCTGTTTTTATATTGAAAGTAGACAAAGGAAATGCTATCCACAGCGTGGGTAAATTTATTGTTTTGTTCCCACATTGCGGATAGATTCCTGGGATTTTGTCTGCGAAATTTGATTAAGGTACAAACGTTATCAGTCCAACAATGGATTTCACACGACACAATGACAGGAATGCACTGTTTACTCGTTCATTCCTGTGATGGACAACTGACACCCGGCACTTAAGCATTTCTTCAGCCGGCGGGAGGTGATCATATGTCCGTTCTCACGGCAGTGTTTTGCTGATTATTAAAAATATTGAATTATTAAAATGTTGTAATTTTTAGGTTTTAACTGCTATCTACACATTGCACTGTCTGCGGACTACTTCCACCCTCAAAACGATGAATTAGTCAAAAATCTAAACGACGAAAAATTGGAAACTTAATAAACTATATTTTAAAAATAAATATGACCATAAAATATAATGTAATATTAAGATGTGACCCTGCAACGAATTCACATTTTATTACATTTTTTACAATTGTAAGTTTTAGGCCACCCATGGACTGAAACCGTATGCGGTTTCGAACCGTGTGCCATACTAAGCTTAGCTTTTCTGTTCATGGGAATATATTTTCACAAAGTATATTATAAGCATCTGATCGTACCCGTTTATACCATACACGTACACTTACAAATTTAGTGAAAATATATTTTCATGACAAAAATCATAAGTTTAGTATGGCACACGAATCGAAACCGAATACGGTTTCAGTCCATGGATGGCCTCTTTATCTTTGACTTTAAAAAAAATAAAAATCTTTTTAATGTTTTCAGATAAGTACATATTTATTAATTAACACAGTTGAAATTGTAAATTATCAAAAAAAATCTAAAATTGCAAGCTTCGTATTTTTCCGCTAGGTTCTCTGTTGGCATATAGGATCCCCCTTAAGGTGATACTTTGATTTTAAAACACAAAATCCTACTACCAAAATTAACTCAATATATGAAACATTTCAAAAATGTAAAAATCTACTAGTCACTTTCATCGCGATTAAGTGAGACACACATGACTCAATTGGTAATGTCTTATATTTAGGTACTATAGATACATACATTATTGCTATTTTAGTAGGTATATGTGTATCTACACTATCAACGATTCGTGATATATTTGTATTGCTTATGTATCAAATTAAAAACCTTCCAAGAAAATTAGCTACATGTTATATTTTTTCCCTAAAACAATACATTATCATAAAATGTCGATCGAATTGATTTTTCATTTTTATTTATTTTTTATTAGGTAAATGATGTCATAACATGACTAAATAAATTGGAATATTCTCAAGATCAAAATCCTTTTTGGTAGACTAGTATATTCATCACCAAAATATTACAGGTAAAAAATAGCTCGATTAATTTTGTTGCAAAATAATTTACGAATATAAAGGAATTCGAAACAAAACATAAAACTACCTATATAATATTATTATTATCTTCGCTTACATGATAATTCAAATACTCTTTTCCACCTGGTAAGAGGAGCAATAATATAGTAATATGTGAATAAAAAATAATTAAATTAATAAATGAATTTTATCTGATTACTATAATTATTTATAACATAAAATATACCTACTCAGCGTTGCCAGCTTTGCGTTTTTCTTGTCTAGCATTTTTCAGTAGTCTTCTAACATGCAAAAATCGTTTCTGGCATATGGCGTTAAATTTGTCGTTTTTCCACGTCACCGGCCCACATGCCCGACGTAGGTCGAAATGGAGATTTTATGGTATTTTCAAAGCATTAGCCTGAACATTCCTTCAACGTCGTAGATAATCTATTTATATAATTTTGAAGCCTTATTATCCTTTATATTTATTTTGAACATTTGATGACTGCATAAAGTATTTTTATTACATAAAATAGTATTCTTTTAAACCTCTCGCTATAATGTTTTAGAATATAGTCATATTTCAGTACATCCATGTGCAGTGGTGTTAAGATTTTTTAGATTTATTATTTTTAAACGCATTTATAAAACCACTAGTAAACTTGATGTTAACATTATATAGTGAAATATTAACGATAAAAAATTATATTTATAATCTCTGTGATCCCAAATTTGTCAAGAATTTGGCATTATATTTTTCAAAAAAGATGGCACGATTAACACATTTGAAGATAATTCTAAAGATATCGATTATAAGCCATGTCATTGAACATTCAAATGTATTAAAACATTCTACGAATAATGATTGTTTTATAATAATTATTGACCTAAGAATAAGGTAGTATTTTTTTTTTTGAAATACGCCATTTCTCTTGGCATTTCCCAGTGGTTTAGCTACAACATTCGACCGTAGCCATAAATTGACAAACGATAAATGAACTAGGGAGTAAGATCATGATAATGTGCGTGTTTGTACATGTACCTAACTGAAAAAAAAACGTTTTTTTTAAACGGTTAAAAAATGCTACCTACTTAAAAAAACTTATAATAAATTGGTCCTTAATAGAAACTTTTATTAATCAAGACATCCCGATTTAATTTTTGACTGAAATAGCTAAAATAGTATATCTACATAATATTTTATCTATAAAAGAATGTTTTATATTTCACTATAGATTTTTCTTCTGACAAATTTAAATGGGTAAATTTTCTAAAAATATTACTTTTCTAGCTAGCGTTTTTCCCTGATAAAATTGCTTAAAGTAACAACCAAATTTAATTTACGCATTCACTCACAACTTTCTTGAAGTTTGATTACCAAAATAATAAATGGTGCATTGAGCCAAATTAATTGATTGCTTTTGTTTTATAAAATACTAACAAATAATCATAAAATCATTATAAATCTCATGAAGTTTGCCCGTTTACATATTGAGGTCGGATTACATATTGTCTCCACGGCAGTAAGGATGCTGACCACATCCTTCGGGAATTTCATGATATTATAATAATAATTAATATGTCGACGGAAAATGAAGAGATATAGGTATAAGTCGATTCAACCAGCCGTTGGACCCATCGGGCTGTCGTATATTTAAACGCATTAAAAATAAAAATACGGTGTTATGACGCCTGAAAATCAGTTTGACCTCTTTTCTATTATGTTTATTCGTCAAAGTCTATTTATCCAATTTTTCAAAATAAACATATATTTTGTGACATGCCTCGAAATATTGCGATTTTTTTCTGTGTCAATGTAGCAAGTAGCTTACACGTTTTAAATTCGTCGCGTATAATGTATTTCATTTTCACTTTCAATAAAAAATACATTTTTCATAAGAAGTACCTATGGAAACGCAATGTTTACGACTACATGACGTGTATCAATATGACGGTGCTCTGCATAAAGTAATTACCCCACTAAAGCAAAATGTTGAGACCAAAAGACCCTTTTTAATTGATTGTTATATTGTCGTTTTTCTTCTTATTAACATGAGACATGTACCTTGTACCTATTGCAGTGATTTCCAATCATGGTTCCGTGAGAGTTCAAAAAAAATCTTTTTGTCAGATAATCGACTAAAAATAAGGTTTAACGTGGCCTATATTTATGCAATCAAGCCTATTGTGAAAGTTTTATTATTGAAGTATGTAAAGTTTTCTAGGCAATATAATTTTTGTGGTAACAGTTGAGAAGGGACAACAAAGGGGGATTTCAGGTGTCGTATAAAAAACTTTTTAAACATTGATAAATATTATTGTTTACTAACACTAATAGCACCTGTACACGTGCATGGAATTACTGTCGGCAATCGTGCTTTTTTTGAACTATCATGACAATAACTGTTTACACATAAAAGTGCTGACTATCTCTCCAATCTCAATAGTAAGCGAGACGCGAGGTTGTCATTTTATAGGTAAGTACTACTGTCTGACAGGTTGTATTTAAAATCGGTTAACCTCAAAATGAGTAGTTCGATTTTTTACCTGCATGTTCGCCCCTATCGCTCTACTGCGCAGGCGCAGATCGAAAATAATCTAACTTCCGCGTTGAATTCGGAACCTTCCAAATTTGTTTGATTTATGCACGTAATTTTGCCAACTGCAGGATAATACATGTTTCCCCATACATTTTCTTACTGTGCACAGTACATCCATACACGTTTAAACGGGATATAATGGCAGTGACATTCTATGTCGACGGGCAGGTCGTCCGTTGCTTAAGGTAAATGGCTGCAAATTATGAATGGAATACGAATTATGTAATTTTTGATTGCAAATCGTCTGCGATTACTAACTGCAATACTATTATACATGTGGATACCAGAAACAAAAAAGATTGTATGTATCAGTTTGAGACATAATTCAATACTCACGGTATAGGTATAGGTGGTGAACATTTGAGATTAACATAAGAATGAGTGGCAGTAGGCAGTGGCCTAGGTAGCTCACTGCCTACCGCTTCAACATGGCTATTTTGTAATTTATCACATGGATTTTAGTGTGTGTCAGGTTCGGTGAGATTTTATAGAATGTCTCAGGGCTCCGCCAAACAAAAAAGGTTGGGAATAACTGATTTACTGGAACAGGACACAAAGTGTGGGATGGTTCCTTAGTGCGAAATGCGATCAAATTATCAATCGTGCATTGGTGAGTGTGGGTATGTGTGTGCATGGACATTTGTACAGTCTTTCCAGCGAATGTTTGTAAACGAAACGTTACTAATAGTGTTACAATACTTTCATTATTGTCCAAATACTGGGGACACTTGCATCTGGAGCGTGCATTTATTAAATTAACCACTGATATGGCAACCATTAAATTATTAACGTTTATTCATAATATACAATAATCAACTCACAGTGTATTTTTTTATACTTTTTCCATTGTAAATAATATATTTTATCAATTTACGAAACTTAATTTTGAAAATTGGTAATAATTTTGAGCACGGAAAGCGACGTTGCTATGTTGCTTATTTTTGTAATAAATGTCATCTGTGTATAGGTATCGCCATTGATTAGCTTTACAGAGCGTAGACTTTCTATGAATCGGTCCCTTAGATAGAATTGGCGGGGGTGCGACAAGCGGGGGTGTTGGAGGTGCAAAACTCTCGGGCGGCAAAAGTCCGAAAAACTTAATATTAAATACAAATACAATAAGTACCCACATACGCTGTCCACTGCCAAACATGGCGGCAAATCGAAATATATAAATATCACCTATATTTAGGAGATTACAATATCCAAGCTATGAGAATGCATTAAAGTCGAAACATTTTTCCATGACAGTCTCATAGCATAATAAAATAAAACATTTTGTAACAAAAAAAACTTTGTGCGCAAATAATGGCGTTAAAAAATGGTCCAACATGTGCAGAAAAGGCAACTCATCTCATTTGTCTGTTTCACATATGTATAGTAAAAGAAGTCGCCTGCGGTGCAATTCTTCCATGTCCTTTTTTATAAATCATGGTTCCGTACTCCATCAGCGTAATCATTTCAAATCGCTTCACGCTATAATTCAGAATGTTATATAAGACATATTATGTATTTAATATATTAAATATTTTTTCTGGAAATCTTTGACATAGACTACGTAAGAGAGAGAGAGAGAAAGATAGGGAGAATATCAAAGAGATTGAAGACTGGGAGGAGTCCAATCTCTTTGGAGAATATAATAGATCGATCCATTAATGAAATATTTAAACTTAATCGTTGGCTGGCCTGACTATATTGTTAGTAATATTAACTCCATGTTCGCCTTTATTGCTTTGGGTTGCTAAAACCATATAATTTGGCTAAAGAGCGGTTTGAGTTATAGTGTTTTATTTAATGCACATCTGACAGACGGGAAAAAATCCCGCCGCAAGCTGGCAAAAGAAACTTAATAAATATTTTAACCGGTGGGCCGGCGAGCCACATCAAAACCGAAAGGATATAAATTATCCCCCGTGACGTGACCCGAGCAGGTGTGGGTAGGTATTTATTAAATAAAACATTGCATTTTCCGATAACAGGATTTCAAGCAAAAGAATGCAGCCAGTAACGACCCATGCATTCCCAAGTGATCCTTGCTAAAGATATCTCAGAGAAAACACCTTAGCACTCCTTGTATTATTATTATTTTAAACAATCAGTGGCTTGCGAATCAAAGATAATACATACAGTGGGTATCCGGTATAATATCATCATCAGTTTGGGTCTAATGAAGGCCCATCTAAATTGATTTCATTCCCAAAGGTAATGTATTTTTTTAGAGCGATAAAAAGGAAAATAATATAAATATACAAAAACAGTGAAAATACATTTATACATCTATTGAAGTTCAAAGAAGTACACCGAAATTAGGTCCTATTTTAAGAATTTATAAAATCTTCCCTAGTCCACCTAAACCCACCCTCACGCAAGTGGAATATATCAAGACCTGAAGTAATTATTTTTTTCAACATAGTTATCGCCTTCCCAATTGGCATTACCAGTAGCAGGTTGGTTCATTTGGGAGAATAAACAACTGATGCTCCCTGGCAGAGTTCTCTTTTATACCTTGTATAAGTCGAAAAAATACGTTCCTAAATAAAGATCTCTTCTTGAGTGCCACTGGATGACAATCTCCTTCGATTATCTGTTCGGCGGTGAAACAAATTCGTGAGAAAAATTGCGTTTTATTAAAAATTGATACCTTAGTGCAGTGGTTTCCAAACTTTATGTTACTACGCTTCCCTTTTTAAAAAATCTAATCCTGGTGCCTCCCCCTCTTTATTTCATCAAATAATACACACACCTTTTTAAATAGTCAACAATGTACTAATACAAAATTGAAAAAATATATAGGTATATAAAAATAAACAAGGTTTTACTACTTATATTATATTCATTTTTAAATAACGTATTTTTTTTCATGCGATGAATGTGCTTGTCTATTAGTACAATCAATTTCAATAGTAGTCAATCCAAATTCATCATCGTTCATTGACAAATGGATTCTATCATGGGTCCCACATCCTGAAGCGTGCCCCCAGGCCAGGATCTTTGGCGGGCCCACCTACCTATCGCTGAGGCACCCTTTGACGTACGAAGAATTTAATTTTTACAGAAACGTTTTATTTATTGCACTCTGAACATGACAGTGACCCATCCCATTAAGACTTTAAAATAATATCTTTTTGTATAATATAACAGCAATGAATTTATTATAGATCGAAAAATTCATAAAAAGTATACAATAAGTATACATATTTGTATTTTTAAATGTATTTCGCTCTAATTCTTCGATATATCATCTTGTATATACAGTCGAACTTGGATATTACGAGGAAGATGGGACCGACTGAATTTGCTCGTTATAAGCGTTACTCGTTATATCAGAGAATAGGTGTTTTTAAATGAGCGGTCACATAACACAAAACGTAACAATTCAAGCAAAAATACACAATTATAATTTTTCCCCGAAACAAGCATGGCAATCATCAACTACAAACCTAGTAACTTCGGTTTTGGGGTGCATATTCAGTAACCGACAGATAATAATACTATTAGTATATGAGCCGGTAACGACAATTTAAAAAGTGATGCTAAAATATACGAGATGAGACCTACTCGTGTTAATGAATTAGATACAGTGACGGAATTAACCCGGTTTGATCGAATTGCTCGTTACATATATCTCGGTAAGGATTAAGAGTTTCAAGACAAAACGAAAAAAATAATGTCTATCATATTAATTGACGCACACAATTGAAACATAGTAAAAATAATAACAGAGGGACTGGCAAGCATGATGCCAAAACACTGTTTTGCTCTGCGGCGCTGGGTATTAGGCTGTTCGCACATACAATCGAAATCAAAAATGATAGAAGTGTTGCAACTCTCTCCCGTGTACATAGCCGCTATGAGACAATGACGCGTGTGGCACCCGAAACGTCAAGAACAAAAATTTTAATAGGAAAACATCATGGCACAAAATCGCCACCTGACACCAAAACAGCGATTATTATGTATTGTTACATAGGAAGGCTAAGTAAGAAGAAGGCGAGAATATTGGGTTCGTCTGTTAATAAGGCACATATCGATGCATAATGCGTCCATCGAAAGGAATGTTTTGATGTTCATCTGCCATGTTTTCGTGCGAGTAATTACATGTAGATGTGGCGATTTTGACAGCTGGATTAGAATGGCTGACCGCTAGGGTAGCAACATAAGCGATATTGGGCATGCGCCCTGTGCCGAACGAAATTTGTTACATGCGATAGGGGATATTTTTTCATCCTAAAGTGTTGCATACACGCTGTGTGCCATTGTACATTATGTTACATGTATTTTTGAATGGCAACAAAATAACATCGACAAATTCGATGTGTTGCAGTCGAGACAAGCTTGTATGTCCGACCTGTCTTAGGATTAATTCGATACCTCACTTTTAGAGTGAAACAAGTCAAACCACCCTGTTCTAAGATAATGGTATTTGAAAATATTTAACGAATTTTTATGTCAATGATTGGTTTTTTTAAATAAATGTGTTTAGTTCAAATGAACTTAGCAATGCACAATGCAATTTTACAGTTTAACAAATAATCAACCCAAACATTCCCGTTCATATTGATGATTAATCCCAGAAAGCGATATTCGATTCTATGACCCACCTTTCTACATAGAATGGCATTATTAACTCAAAACCTTGAAATTTTGAATTGTTTCCCTATAGAACTAGGGTATCATTATGTTGACAGACATACACGAAGCTGTATTCGTATTCTAATGCTATATTCTAAATAAACTGAATGAGTTCCAAGAATTAGACTGTTAAGTGTTGATTATGGTTAAATTAGAATGACACCATTGGTATGAAATCGTAAAATAAAACAAAAATTACAAGCCGTTTGCTCATCTGGAATTAGCTCATCCAATTAACATATTAATAGTTTGTTAGGACTATTTCAATCAGCTTGAACTTCGCTCGAATCAATTAAGGACGAACTTGTGCAATGTGGGTACAGAATGGCATTGAATTTAAATTACAATGAAACGAAGATATGAGACGGAACAGGCGCGCCCGTGACTCATTCTTAGGGAGATGTGCTTTATCCTTGGGATAACGTAGCCTTCTAAATTCGAAAATAAATATTATACTTATTCGATTTTTAAGTTTACTAAAATCTTTTGAGCTGCTGTTACAGCCAGTATTATATAAACTAAACACACATCTAAACCGGATGCTGAGTGGGGTTGAATATGCATAATATGAGGGATGCAATTTATTTTCTGATTCGTCTATCTTTAGTTTCAAAAGTGGTCTTGGACCCCACTATTTCTTTCATTAACTTGGTATTTCAAGATCGTTAATTTATGACATTTGGCTGGCGCAAAAACGCGATTTTCGGTGATATAATATAGGAAATGATTTAATCCGGACAGCCATATGTTATTAGACTTTTATACAAAAATGATAAATAATTGTTGATTGTTAGACGTTCACCTTTCTACTTTAATGAAGAACAGTGAATATCACATTATACCTATGACCTGATATCCTTATTAAAAGTGCCACCCTTAAACAGACACAGAATGCTGACCTCTTTCATTTGTCAGCAAATTCGTAATATTATATTATTTATTTACGAAAAATACCTTTAAATTAACATAATCATCATCTGAGAATAAGATCATTTCAACGAAACCTAGTCTCACACAAGGGTGGTTTTAGATACGTTGACAGGTTTGGAGGCACCCTTGTGAAAATGTTGTCTGTGCGATGTACAGCCATTACAATATGTATTAGTATGGGTATTTTAGTGGGTACACTAATATGTATGTTGTCAGGATTTTTTATGCTTCGATTATTTTTTAAACTAAGATGTCGATAGATACTTTATAATGAAGCATCTGCATTGTTTACTTCATGGAAAACCGCCACTTCTACTTAAAAAAAATATTTGTATTCGTTCCTTGACTCGTCGCCATTTCAATGTGCCCCCAATATGCAACGCATGACCAGCCTCCCTCTACAAAAAGTCATACATTTCAGGGAGACTACTATATATTACGCATGAGTTTGACGTGTGGGAAACACTGCTGTAGAACAAAGACGTATTTATTATAATATATGGAAGAAACGTGTGAATTTGAAAATAACTAGCAAGTAACAATAATTATTACGCCTTTGGTGTATTTGTATTATCGATTCTCAAACCTCTGCTCGCGGCCTATTGGTGGATTTTATCAATAATTATTATTATAAATATTTCCCATTAGTGTTTGCAATCCCTGGATCTCCCATGATAACAAAGTATCGATATTGAAAGTTCTGTAATTTCGTAACGTATATATCGTTTTGTAGTAATTAATAAAAAAAATATATAAAATATACTATAGGTACACTTACGCATATCTCTTTATATTCTTGGAATTAAGGGATAGTCAA
Organism: Rhyacophila brunnea; assembly: GCF_057557595.1. Taxonomy (NCBI): domain Eukaryota; kingdom Metazoa; phylum Arthropoda; class Insecta; order Trichoptera; family Rhyacophilidae; genus Rhyacophila; species Rhyacophila brunnea. The sequence continues at coordinate 41,709,593 of NW_028232751.1, forward strand.
ATATGTACCTAATTGTAAATGGCTGATAATAAGAATAAAATTCCACTAAATATTATTGTATATTATGTATAATGTTATGTACCTATGTACGTTTTTCGTTATGACTCTGGGCATAATATATATTACAGCTTGGCCCCTACATCCTGAAGCAGCCCCCCAAACCAGAATCCCTGGCAAGCCTCCCTACCTATCACTAAGATTAAATGCAGTGCGCTCTACAGTAACGTTTTCCAAAGTGTGTCTGACGTAATTTCTTTTAAATAGTGTAAAATTTAAGGTAAATTATTTCGTGTATTAGCAATTTTTAGTATTTTTCAATAGGTACATCCACTTGATTTATTAAATTGTCAAGTATCGACACATCAAAAATTGTATCACATAACTATATATTTTAAAACGATAATCAACATTAATATTTCATGTAAATTAGCGCCGCAGGCGACTTTTTACTATAAGGGTCATTTTGTGATGTGTGTTTATCCCACTTATCTGGTCGACCAGCCAAGCCGGGCGTCTCCTGGCTCCGATCCTCCCCCTTTGTCGGGGCCATGCATTACAATATTACATGGATACAGACACAACATTTTATTTGATTGTACTGTCTAACCCCGTGTTACCGAGATTGCACAAATAGCAATTCTAGGATAGTTAGACCATTCGTTCGGGATTGCAATACATACCTACTACACATAGACATCGTTCAACTGACAATGCTTATTTATGGGCAAAACCGGTCCATATTAAAAAAAAAAAAAAACATGTTGAAGTAGTAGTAAAAACTTGTTAAGTACATACTCGTACATATTATTATTAATTATTCTAACAACTGCAAGGAGAAGCCTCGTTAAATATTAGCAAAAATTACAATACAATGATAGCCAATTAATTTAACATGTCTAGTTATAATTAATGCTTCATAGAAAATACTGAGCAAATAAACCGTGAGCAATGTTAGATCCTAAGTGAAGTTATTCACAGATTATTTTGTATTAAATCTATAATTAATTATATTTGGTAGGTATTGTTCTAGTGACTAGTGTCTAGAGACGGACACATCGGTCCTGATCAATGATCGTTATACAACCCTTATATTATGAATTACGTTATATTATTATGTTTAATTTTAATTGATAAAAATTGTTTTGTTATAATATCTCAATCCACCAATTATTGTATTTCCCGAAATATGAGCATACTTAATATACGTAATAATAAGGCGTAGATACCTGCAAATCCCCAAATCAATAATAATATTATTGTAGTAAAGTAAAGTAAAGTGTGTTGGATATAGGCGTAGTTAATTTAAAATATTAAACTATCTATATATAAAAAATTACGCATATATTATGTAAATATTTTGTATACCTACCTATATTTTGACTATATGTGCGAATCATTTAGTTAGTATTAGGAGACTTTAGGAGATAATTCTCATCTAATTTGGAGTTAAGTTGTTTTAATACGGCAGAGTAGTTTCCAAGATGATTAATTGAAGAAATTACTAGGTACTAGTAAGATTGTGATGCTAGAATTTGAATAGAATATTTCAATATAATATTATTGTAATCAGGATTTGCAATCATGGAATCCCGAATCGCAGAATTGATAATGCTGGAAATTTGGGATTCGCTTTCACACTATTTTAATTGCAAATAACCTGTGCGAATAAGAGTAGGTACGTACTTATTTAAAAAAATGTTGGTTACTCAAAAAATTATCACCTAATGCCTGGTCCACACCGGCAACAAGTCGCGCGACAACTCGTTAAATTTTACGATAATTATCATAATTGCTTAAGAAATTTTACGATAATTATCATGCTTATCGTAAAATTTAACGAGTTGTCGCGCGACTTGTTTTCGGTGTGGCCGCACTTTAATGTAGAAAACATAATATATTATAAATTATTAACGGAAAACTTCTCTTCTCCGTACTTTAGTGGTGTAACGTTTTAATTGTAATACATACAATTGTTTTGATTGTTTATAATCGTACAGATATTTTCCTCTTTGTCATTTTAATAGGAATAATATCATCATAATTAACTGGTGTAGTAATTAATTTCCAATATGCGTAGGCATACATTATTTTTCAATAACGAAGACAAAAGTCGTTTTTCATTAGCACAATGATATTATTATTCAAAATAGGTAATATTATTTAAATATTTCACGCATTCGCTAATCCCGTGACTCCAGAATGCGTATTTAGAAATAATAATCTAGGAATCCCTGGGGTGAAATCATTAATTGTTATATTATTAAAAAAACCATGTACATATGAAAAATATAAAATAATACAAAATTAAATGTGAATTATCCAAACCTGTGCGCCTGGAATTGCCATAACTTCTCCGGGAAAACAATATATCAACAAAATTGGTAGCAAAACAATGTTCACCAGAACCCCCATCTCCTTCCCCATCATTTTTTTTGTTGTTATATTTTTATCTTATATATTTTTTTAATCTATTGTTTTAACAATAATTGTCATGACGTCTTAGAGACAGTGTAATCACTCAATCACATTATTTTATTTTTCAAAAATTGCATATTATTATTATTATTAATCAAAACAATGTTAATTTGAATCCGTTTTATTAAGTAAATATGTTATTTAGTTAACCACATGTTATTCTGATAAAGTTTAGTTAACGCGCCGTAGTTTGTTATTATTGTTATTAAACTATTTATAACACGTAAATCACTATTATTTAAACGAAAACAGTTAAGCGGCTATTCAATTGAAGCTATTTGGTTTAATGGGTATATAATATTAGTGTAGAACGGTTGTTTTTTTACCCGCCGTTTGTGAGTACGATTAATATATATTTTTTATTGAGATTAAATCATATGGATGTAACGGAGAGGAGTTTTTTCTTCTATGGTATAATTGAGAATAATTGGGTGTTAAAGTGTGGCGATTCAAAGGTGTGACGTGTTATGCGGCCGACTGGTTTAATCTGCTGTTGCTGTATGGAAATGATACACAAGCCGAGCTGTGGGCAGAGGGGGCACGCTCTGTCCACCGCACGCGAGAGCTTTACACTGAAGAGTGAAGTGTGGTGATCACTGATCGGTGATCTGACCACAGTTTCACATGACTGCCTGGTCGTAGCACAACGCAACTACAATTGCCACAACTCACTAACTAACAATGTGATTCGCAAAAGTTAATTTATCACAATCTCACATTGACACATTGCATAGTTTTGTATGCTACATACATACTTCAATCCGGAATTAGGGACAATGATTTTGTATTATTTATTCTATTATTTTTTTTATTATAAGTATATTATTCAGGTCACTATAAAATTTCTTCTCAAACTCTTAGTCGTATATCGTACGAGGATTGATTATTCGACATTTCCTCTGTTGACTAGGTGCCTACTTCTTGAATACATGAATTTATTGAACAGAAACCGTGTGACTTTTACTCACCCATCATTATTCGCTAATATAAAGTGCAACAGTATAGTTGATATAGGTATATTCTAACAGTTCGGTGAGAGACAATTTTGTATTCAAAATATAATTACATATTTATTCATATTAATACAATATCTAGATGCTTGTCTTTGTGACTGTGACTGAAATTGGATAATTAAATAAAATAATAAGACAATCTATATGTATCCTAGCTTGGCCCAATTCGTTTAATAAAAAAAATATTTAAGATTATATTTTTAAAAAACTGCCTTCCAAGATCTAACGATCATTATCTTTACGTACCTATATGGTTAGTATTAAAAGTACATACCCCGTACTAACTAGATAGTTACGTGAATGTTATTGTATAAAATTACTGGTCCTAATATCCCTGTAAAAGAAGTAAATAACCTTCAAAAATGTTACTGATACTCATCCAAACAAAAAAGATGTTCTACAATAATAGGAACAATTTTTAATTTCTATTAAATTTTTATTTGTTTTACTATTTTACGTATAAGAAAAAAAATGTTATCGATATTATATTTAATTGTCTATTGTAGGTCACATAAAAACATTATATGTATAAAAACAAATCGTTGTATTATAATATTTAGTTATTCAATGTAAACTGGGCATAGAGACATAGGTACAATGTTGACAAAATCATGTGAATATTTAAAATAAAATTGTATTGATTTGACATTGGTATAGATAGAAAGTTAAGCTTTATCTTCTCAATTTCGACTAATGTTTAGTAATTAGTTGAACCCAGTGATGGAGTAAATCTAAATAGCATTGTCAAAATATATATTAAAGAGTATTATATTGTAAGTTAGTAGGGTGTTATGATTTTTAATATGCTGTCTATATACGTTATAATGTTTTATATGGATTGGATATAGTAATGGCAATATAAAATTTTTATTATTCTTGACAGAGTTAATACTATACTTTGGTAAAATTCTTGGAATCCTTGGCAGGTGCTATTTTCGTAGAATTAAATCCAGGGTCCTTATTGCAAAAAAAAGTTACCTACTGGGCGGATTCTAAAACAGTTTTACGAGATTATATTTTTTAATGGTGATATAGACTAATACGACAACAAATTATTTGAAAATTAAAATGCAACTACAAACTATCGTATAACATAATTAAAATTAAATTAAATAAGTATTATAATTTTGTTAATATGACAGTCGTGTCATATTGTTATAAAAACAGTTTTTGAGCTGTTGCACCAAGCGATTTAGCAACAAATCGCGCCCAAGTCAACACTCCCTACCTACCTACTTATGGCAAAGCGCATTTCTTATAATTATGGGAACTCAAGTAAGTAAGACAGGTATCATCAACCTAAATAAAATTAATAATAAAAATATAATAAAATAAAACATTTTTCTCGTTCAACGAATAATGCACAAGATTTCAGAATGTAACATTCTTCATTGAACATAAGTGCATAATTTAAAGAAAAGTGCATAAGAAAAAAATCTGTTGATGAAAAAAATGACGCCCAGCGAGACACGAAACCGCGTCCGATGGTATTGCGCCAATGTGCTTTACCAATTGAGTCATGTGTGTCTCACTTAATCGCGATGAAAGTAACTAGAAGATTTTTACATTTCTGAAATGTTTCATATATTGCGTTAATTTTGGTAGTAGGATTTTGTGTTTTAAAATCAAAGTATTACCTTAAGGGGGGTCCTATATGCCAACAGAGAACCTAGCGGAAAAATACGAAGCTTGCAACTTGAGAATTATTTTTGATAATTTATAATTTCAACTGTATTATTTAATAAATATGTATCTGAAAACATTAAAAACATTTTTTTAAGTCAAAGATAAACTTACAAAAAAAATATATGAATTTGTCACATATTTGGTACACAGCTTACGTTATCATTACATTATTTTTATGGTTTTATTTATTATTAAAATTTAGTTCATTAAGTTTTAAATTTTTTACCGTTTAGATTTTTGACTAATTCATAGTTTTAATATTTTTATACCTATTTTAAAAAACGTCAAACATAAAATACTAATATGTAGTTAAGTTTTAGTTCCAGTTTAGTATGAGACTTATGTCGCATACGCACGCCAACTGCTCTATATAGTATTCCAAATACTAGTAAGTATTTTGGAACAAGTTTTGATACTGAGTATTTTTTAATACTGGTAGTAAGTATACTTAGTCTTCAAAATCGACCAGTTTTCCCACCTCTACTAGCTACCATTAAACTACAAAAAATATTAATACTCTTTCGTGAAGATACATAATTTTTGACGTTTCACAAAAATGACTTAATTTTTAAATATCGATCTAAACAGCATTTTTTTGGTTTGAAATTTCAAATACAATAAATTAATTTTATAAATGCACGGCCGATTACATTTGAAATTCCGATTGTATTAATAATTATTGCAATAAGACAAAAAAATGTATAAAATCAATATTTTAATTACATTATTTTTCTACTATGTGTATAATTCACATGATTTATGAATGTAGCATTCGTTATTGAATATAGTTTTGTTAATACATACTTACACAAATTCAAACTTACAAAATATGGTTACATAAGCAGAGTATACGCTTTATAACTTTGCACTTGTTACTTCACTGCTACGCCTCTTTGCCCGTTTACTTCGCATAAAATTAGATCAAATGATATTCACTTGTATTAATAAATAAATAAAGAGATAATAATTGAATACGTGTATTAAATAAGGCTCTAAGTACCAAAAAGTAGTATTGCCTGTAGTTACAAAATACCGAGTCATTGCAGTAAAATTTCATAAAGCAGACCTTTTGAAAAATGTAGTTTTACAGTGTGAAGCAATCACGCAGCTTCTATAATTTTAGGTATTAAGAACTCGCAAGTGTCAACACACCATAGTCAGCTATTTCATATTGAATGCCGTTGACCACTGCAGTGATACTTACACCATTATAAATAAAACACGCCAACGGACTTACAACGTCGACAGGTTTAATTATTTTGCTGTATTTTTTTGACTTGCTTGAGGCACTTAGACTATAGTTGAAGTGATTGGCGTTGGTATGTAGAACATTTTTCTATAAAAATGTCAGTTTTTATTATGTTGGTACTTAGCGCCTTAATTAATACACGTATTCAATATAAAAACTAAGGTAACACTTCAGATACAGAGTTGTCAGTTAATTATTATTGGTGTGATTACGTAGGGTACAGATTGCTTAATCGGTAAAGCACATTGGCTGGATGGATTTCAGTTAGTTCAGCTGTGTACCTACCAACCAAGTATGTATATTAAATACCTGCGTATGTTTCTGAATTGTTCCTGCACCTGTAGGTGTTGTTCCTCTGCTGAAGAAGGCCTCGTCCAACTCTTCCTGCCCTCGTGTACCGTTAGCTTTTGCGACCCTCTCATTTTATGTTGAAGTGTTTCTATAATATTAAATAATTTGCTAGCGACTTTAAGCTAATTCGAGAATCAACACACTAATCTTTTTTTTTCAAAACGGATAATTTCATTCGCCCTGCCTGTGCCAGTTAGTGCAAATGGCATACTAAAAGTTACCTCGTTATAGATCGTTTTATGCTCCGGACTTGGCTGCCCAATATTTTAGCTTAATTTAATAGATAATAGGGTAAATTCAGGGAACACAAAAATATTGGGAAATGGGTTGTTTTCTGGGTGAGGTTATAACAAGGTTTAATTCTCGACTATGGGGAGATATTATGAGGATATTATGTTATTTTCAATAGTTACGTCTGTTGTTGCATTAAAGTTTATCACATAAACGAAACACGCATTCCATATTGGTAATATTTGAGAGCATGTTGGCTTGATCTGTGTTTCTTGGGTTTTATGGCCTGACCATATTGAAGTCGTAAATTTAAAAAGACTTCCACAACTTGGTCCATGGCGACTGGCTTTCACATTTCTATCTTTTTAATCTATTCTGTGGTACGGTTATTTTATTTGGTGCTGACTCAAACCATTGTAAACATTTAAAATTATTTAATGTTGAATAATTATATTTGACGGTTAGGAATATGTAAATTGTATCAAAATTCACCGTGAGCTGTCGTAGATAAAACAGATTGTCGCATAACACTGAAATCAAAGATGGCGCGTTATTCGTGGACCATTGCTGACATTGATGTTCCAATTTTATTAATTTCAATAAGACCATTAATTTGATATTGACTGGTATCAAATATTTGAAAATAGCGCTGTCATCATTATCAGCTATTTGACAGATACGAATTTATACTTACTAGCACCTAACAGAATAAAAATACTAATTTACTTACCTACATATTTTCTTATATTTCTCACTAGTATTCGGTGGTGTTTATTACGTATTTTATTTAAATATTAATTTGATCTCGGTCATATATTTCCGATACAGTAGCTCACGGTGAATTGTGATACGGCCAAGTGCATATGCATAATTTTCCGGACACGATCTTTGACAATCCCTGTTTGACCCTATTCAGGCGGCAACACAAATCCAAGGATTCACTCGACGTGACTCTAGCATTGTGTAGGTACATCTTGATTGTAAAAAAAAAAATGGTCGACAATAACGTTGAGGCTGCCAGACATTCTGTCTATCCGAGACCCCTGTCTGTATACCCAATAGCTTAACACTGCCTTACAAACAACCACCACATGTAAACAATCAACATAGGCTTGCCATTGTCCAATCAATCGTATTTTCCTCAAAACGAACGGGGGTCCCCTTCGAAAGCACATCAAAGGTTGGAAACTATTCTAATATAATATTAGTATGTATATTCATCATCATCACCATCATCAGCCGGGGTCAATCCATTGCTGGATGAAATAAAATTTTCCCCTAGCTCCCTCCACTCATCTCGGTCCTTAGTTCTTCGCTGCCACGTACATCCCGTATCCGGAAACTTGTACGTATGCAGTTCGCCGTATCACACTTCACCGTGAAATGTTGTATCAGAAATACATGGCCGTATATTAAAGACCGTTCAACCTATTTGGGTCGTATAGTGCTGACATAAAATTCATGTCTAAATAAAACACGGTTCTTGTCGGTTTACACTTTACAGGAAGCCAGCAGCAAACAAATTTTGAAAATAGCCGATATACTGGATTATTAGGTTTTCATTGTTGAATTCATGAATTTTGCGAAAATAAAGCTATGAAAATTGAATTAATTAATTTTCATATTGAATCTAATAAAATTGAAGACCGTATAGTATACAGTCATCTCTTTCCGATAAGAAAGCTCACGGCGAACTGTGCCATGGTGAAATGTTATACGTACAATTTACATGTAACCCGTACATCCATCGAACATAATGAGTTCGTTCATCCGGTTTAGTGTGGATGCTTAATGCCCCTTGGATACAACTGTATGACGGCATTTGTCCAGCAGTTGTCGAGATATATTATTATAAACTAATTCATAAAGATGTACTGGAATCAAGCGAGCACATATGTAGGGGGAGGGTTTTGGGGTCCGGACACCCTCAGGAACAGAAAAATACAAATTCACAAATAATTTAGGTGATTGGAATATTAGCTACTTCTCATTCCTCTCGTCAGGACCAACTGACTAAGGACATGCCTTCTCAACGAGTTGGCCCCATTATTTGTGTTTGCTTGTGGCTACTAAAGACCCGTGACAATCATGAATGAATAATTGGTATAATCATCTGGGACATCCAATGTTTGCTTTAATATTCTGATGTGGCATGTGTCAAAAACTGCGGGGACGACACAAACGGACACAAACGATCCTAATTATTATTATGACCGTTAAACAATGCGCATTCTATAACCGCATGTAGACAGTTTGCAATTAATAGCTTGTACGTGAGCACCATTAGTTATAAGTACATGCAAGCTAAGTGCAATAAAACCACACTCAACGAGTGTCTGGGTATGAGAAATGTACTAGGAAAAGTACGGGGCTATGCGGTTGAATTGAGAAAAAGTTATAACTAGTAGGTGAGGTAAATATAGAAGTACCTAAGTGGGACTGGTTAATTTTTAACCCTGCCCCCAGGTACCACCTTAAAAATCAGTAATGAATAATTATTATGAATATTTTTTCGAAACGGATCCCTGTGCGTGCCTGTTTGGATTATAACTTGATATTTCGAATGCTTCCTCATCTGTGGTCAATGCTCACGAAGAAGATGAAGCGGTCACTACGTCAACCAAATTGTATAGTTTGAATCCTGTTAACATAATTCTTGAACGATTAATGACGGTTTATCGCGTAAGGATTTTTTTCCAAACATCCTCGAACCCTCACGCACCTAAAACTGCCACTGTGTTGCCTAAATGGAGACGAATACGAATGGATACGAATCTTGGACGCCCGCCTGTTGGCTTGCTTCTTCCCAGGGCATAACGATATTCATTCACCCGCTGAATACACTCTTTATTCTTCGAAGGCTACATTCTAGTACATACACCACATCCACATGGCGGAAGCAGGTCCTAAATAAATTCTTCACTTTCAATGTGATTAAGGCTGCATTATCTTGACACCTCACTGTCAGTAACGTCCAGTATCAGTTAAAGTTATATCGTCGCATTTCAGATCGATTGGTTACATTTCGAATCATTTCGAATAATGAAAAAAAAAAAGCTATCGTTCGAAATAATCATAATTTATATAGTTTTCTTAATAAGATCTTAAGACCGACCCCCAGCTGAAGTATAGCCTTACTTATGGAAATAATTCTCGAAAACTTGTGCATCAGCTCAATCAACATTATATGGCCCCAGCAAAAACTTAAATAATTTAACACCTGAAAGTCTATTTTTTAATCTATAGCGTGGAGCCAAAATTTTTAAGCTTCCAATACTTGTAAAAAGACTACGCCTTGGAGGTCGTATTGTCTTGCCTTAGAGGGCTTAGAGTCTCAGAGAGACGTATGCATGGCCCCCACAAAGGGGGGGCTGACAGGGCTCTAGCCTGGGGGTCCGGGCTCAGGAAGGGCCTCGGCATGACGAGTCGACCAGATAAGTGAGATAAACACAGATCACAAATTTTCTATAATAGTAAAAATGTCGCCTGCGGCGCTATTTTGCTTCAAAGATATTAATAATTGAAAAAAATGGTTTTACGATGCTATTTTTTACTCTGTGCCGATACTCGACAACTACATAATTCAAATGGATATAGGTACATATTAAAACTACAAAAAATCGCTACAAATACACTTTAATTTTACCACGTACGCCATGTGGAAAACACTACTGCAGTGCGTCACACTGCCTTTACCCTTAGCGATAGGTAGGGGGCCCGCCAAACATACTAGCCTGGGGGCCTACTTCAGGATGTGGGGTCCATGGACGTATGACTAGTGTAGCGGAGAGAGAATAAAAAAACATAAAACAATGTTCAACGATCATGATGGTAGTTTTTAAAATAATTACCTACCTTGCTATATTATTGTTCGGTGTTAGTATTATAGTGATAAGAGTGATAAGTATTTAAGTTTATTATAACGCGTTAATATTGTATTACCAATAATTATTGGAATTATTTTAGGCACCGGTAAACGTATGCTATGATAAAATTACGATGGGCAAATTGTTTGCAGGTTTCGTCTCATGGCTTTGTCATGAAAATGCATCAGTTCAAGTTCCAAATGGATCTTGTCGTATATTATTATGGAAAATAAGTACTTACTAAAGAATACTCGGAGTTGTATTTAACATCCTTTCTTCCCTCACTTTCTATTTTCATCGAAATATCTTTTACTTAAGTACTTAATTTTAATCCTCTCCACCCCCCTAAAAGCAAGTGACGTCTGCACATTGTGACATTATAAAGGGCGGCGAATGGAAGACCGAATGTGATCATTACATTTTTTTTTAAATCAATGGCGGTTTTCCATAAAGCATACGATGCGGTCACTTCATTAGAAAGTACCGACATCATAGTTTTAAAATATGTAAATAAAAATATATAACCTGTCAGTGATTTGGAACTTTATGTACCTATAATACCACCGCTGTTTTAGTGGAAATTCTCTAATCTAATGTGTATGTCAATTTTTCAAGATTTTGGCTGCGTTTTCTCTCTTTAGGGTAGCCAAATATAATTGGGTAGTAAAAAAAAGATAGTTATCTACCTAACAAATTTGCATGTAATTTGCGTGTCCGGAAACTTGTATCTATACAGTTCGCCGTATCACACTTCACCGAGAAATGTTGTACCGTTGTACCTATCGGAAATATATTATGGTCGTATATTAAGACGATACATCAGTGAAACGGCAAATAATTTTCAACTATAGGCGCGACGAAATTTTGGACTCGCTGGCATTCGGAGAGAGAACGTCGAGCTGGGAACACGTCAATTTGTTTCGTGTTGGCAACGGGGGTATTAATTCTTAGATCGTGTAAAGATAACTAAAAACGTTACCCATTTACTTGAAAAAGAAAACATGTCAATGAATAAATTATTATTTGTACTAATAGAACATACGTTAAAGTGCCCACCACCAACCGTCATATATGCACAGCCGTGGATATGCACGGCCGCTTTCTATGACGCTTTAAACGTGTCTGAAAGAAGTGATTTTAAGTGCTCATTCCGTCCCGAGACGGAGCCGCACGGACTGATGCTGCAACCATGCACCGTAGTGCTTAAAGAAGAAAGTTAAGAAAGATTTTTTTTTGTTTTTTGGACTGGCTCTGCTGTCCGCTGACGTTAAGCGCTTTGTGTACCCGCATACTGAGTGTCACGAATTGAAATGGGTGAGTCTACAGAAAAGTCGGGACTATCCCGCTCCCCATACGACGCTGCAAATTTTTCGAATGCCGCGAAGTTGGCCTCGGTTGCTATCAGATCTCCATGACCAATTGGGCCCGTGTGAGGACGGACCCTGGCAAACAACTCCGCTCGTTCGAGTTCCATAAGCGGGTAATCCCAGAGGATGTGTTCAACATCTTGGTGGTCATGCCCGCAGGTACAACCCGGCCCATCTACTATCAAGCTAAACTCGTGGAGTCTGGCGGCGAAGTTGCCATGGCCGGTGAGGAACTGTCTAATCCAGTGCGAAGGTTGGAGTCTTCCAGTTTGGTGCCTGCAGAATATGTCTGGAAAAAAACAGAACATTAAATGGACGCATATTGGATTTATATGACAAATTATATTTCGTTCGGCATGCGTCATTTGCACCCGCGATCCGCAATCCGCGCATCGCCTAGCCACGATCTTTTTAGACCGTGCCTCAACTGAGGTATAGCCTTAACGGCCCACATGCGCCACGTAGGTCAAAATGGAGATTTTATGGTATTTTAAAAGCATAAGCCTGGACATTCCTTAAACATTGTAGATAATTTATTTATATATTTTGATGCCCTGTTATCCTTTATATTTATTTTAAACATTTGATGACTGCATAAAGTATTTTATTACATAAAATAGTATTCTTTTAAACCTCTCGATTTATTGTTTTAGAATATAGTCATATTTCAGTACATCCATGTGCAGTGGTGTTAAGATTTTTTAGATTTATTATTTTTAAACGCATTTATAAAACCACTAGTAAACTTGATGTTAACATTATATAGTGAAATATTAACGATAAAAAATTATATTTATAATCTCTGTGATCCCAAATTTGACAAGAGTTAGGCATTTTTTTGGAATGAAATGCCAATAATCATATCTTTCCGATAAGAAAGCTCACGGCAAACTGTGCCACGGGGAAATGTTTTACGTACAATTTACATGTAACCTGTAATTTGAGACTAAAAATAGAAGGGCGTGGGATTCTAATTCGGCCTATGGGCGGCACTTTGCCTCGAGACGTCACTGCTAAAAGCCGCAATTCCTTTAACTGCATTAACCTCAAATCTCCAATGCATCTATGTTTACGACGTTTACGTGTAGTATACAATACAATATACTTACATAAAATAATGCATTACAATAATTATTGTTTAATTAAAGACTTACACATACTTGTTAATTATTGTATATAGGTACTATTTTAAAATGCCATTTGGGATCATTACTACATAGTGTTTATTTAAATTTAAGCTATGTTCTACGTATAGTTATTATTTTGACTATGTAAACATAATATGTTTTTTAATAAAGTCGGAAAAATAATATCCAATCTTGGATAACGAGTTGAGGCATGATTTTAGGAGTCATCGTCATTGTAAAAAAAAACAACTTTTAAGTGGGTATCGTGATTTCCTTAAGGTAGGTACACCATATTATTTATTTATTAAGTGGACATAACAAATCAAAATTCAGGACGTTCACAACATGAGATTTAAATTGAAAAAAAGCTGATTCTAATCAAACAAAGTTTAATAAAAATACATCGATTATTTGTATACCTACTGACTAGTGTGTAATTTTATGAAATCAAATAAGGTAAAAATCAAATAAGGTAAAAATAAAATAATGTCACAACTAAGTTATTTTTTAATTCAACACACTTCTAACTAGGTACCTAATAAAAAGTATATCTGGGAATTTCTGACTATACGGAATTATGTGAGCCTTTTTTTTAGTTTAAAAAAAAATATTTAAAATATTAAAATATTTATGGAACGTTTATTTTTACTCGGTTCGGGTGGGGGGGGGCTTGTCATCGCAGGGATCCTACTTCAACGCTCACTAATAATAGGTACCGTTAAATCCTCCCCTGAATGCGGAATAGTTCACGATTTTTAGTTGCTAATTAAATCACATTAAATCACCACGTCAATAAGTGAAATAAGTAAGGTAGGTAACGTTAAAAAAAGCACTAAAAATAAAATTGGGAAATATTTAATATTTCGCCAATCCGGGGATACCGTTATCGGGATTAGAAATACTATCTCTAAATCACGGGATTATAATCCTCAGTGACTAGGCAAGTGAGGGAGGAAAATTAAAGAGGGGATGGAAATATTACAAAATGCCCCAGAAGCCAGCAGCAATATTCTAAAACTAATATTAAAAATATTACAGTAAAACGTTACCTCCTCTAACAACGTTCCCATCTGATGCTTTCCAGCTGCTTTGGCCGAGTATTCTTAAACTCCTCGTGGCGCAGTGTGGTCATCTCAGGTTTGGTCGACTAGATCTTCTCTTGGCTTCAATTCAAGAGATGCGTACACAGCTTAACTTGCTGGTAACTCCTCCGGTGTTCAATGCACGTCACCGAATTATATATATATTATAAATGTTTATTCATACTGTTTTTATTGCGACTGTGACTACCGGCTGTGCTTTCATCTTTTGAGAGATCTGAAAAGAGAGGTAGGGCAGTGACAGTGGGTCTTCCGAACATCATGACCCTTGGGACCTCATTATATAAAAGTTATATAGCATTGTTCATTGTATCAATAAGAGTCGAAACGTTTATCACGAATCTCCATAGAATTAGATATACCTAATAAATAAGTCAATGGAAGACATGACAAAACAATATATTTGTGGCCAGCTGGTATTTGGATAATAGTTCTTTGTTTGGATATCTAGGTACTAGATATCGCAAGTTCGTTGGCGATGTTACAGGCTGCCTTAAAAGGAAATAAAGCAAGGACAAGAAAAAAACAAGAGTCGAAGAACACGTGTGCAAAGGGAACAGTGGTTTATACCGCTTTTGCTGTACAGCATAACGTTCACGGCCGACTGAATCAAACGTTTCTCGCGATTCAAATTCATTGATCCATATTGAATTCATAACTTCAATCGAATTCTCTTCTTCAACACTCATTTTATTGTAATCAATATCACTTCTATGTTTCTGAAAGAATCCATTCGTTATTTATATACATATTTAAATCGGTTCTTGTCGGTTTACAGAAAGCCAGCGGCAAACAAATTTTGAAAATAGTCGATACACTGGATTATTTTATTTGTTAGGTTAGGTTAGGTTTTCATTCTTGAATTCTCTATTTTACGGCTATGAAAATTAGCGTGGTTCCCGCCTGGCTTCCTGTAAACCGACTTGTTCCTTTAAATCTTCTCAAATTCTCCATGATATGTCTATTATGTTAGTAATATTACATAAAGTAATAGAAGTGAAGGTATACAAGTCAGTATGAATTAATTATGGTTACAGTCTTCACAATGAATTCACGGTAACAATAATTAATTATTCCCAAGCTCTATTACAATAACCCAATACCATAATATGCCCATGTTTCATGGCATATAACGTCAATTTCTCATTAATATCTGATCATGGAAGAATGTCTCTATAGAAGCAGAAGGAGGGGTTTCTTCGTCGTCTTTGGATTACACATAGGTATAACAAAATAATGATTATTTTTTCACGAATGATAAATCATTTTTTTTAATCAAAATTCTACTGTTAGGCCAATTTTGGCGTCCCTCCATCGCTCTGCAGTCGTGCTACAAAAGCGATCTACGCGCCGCGAGTCTCACTTGGCGGGGTATACCAGTTATGACGATGTACTTCGGGAAGTGTGCTTCTGCTTGCGTTATGCTCCGATGCTAGATCAATAGACGTAGGTATGCATTGAGTAACTATATTATTTTTTCTCATTTCTTCATTTACTATCGATCATCAATAATATGATTTATCATACAATGATTTGAAAATAAAACCAGTTGCTATAAATGCATATACATTTTATAGGTTCAGAAAGAACACAATTCAATATTTCTGGTAAAAACATTCTTGTGTTTCAAGCGGATTTTAAAGTTAGTTTCTTTTTGTCACAGTATTTTCGAATTAAAACATTATCTTCTTCTTATTGTGCCATCCCCTAGCGGAGGTCGGCCACCATCAAGGCGATTTTAGATTTGTCGTCTGCTACCCGGAACAGTTCAGTGGAGCTGCACTCGTACCAATCACGGAGTTTTTTAAGCCACGAAATGCGGCGCCGTCCTCTGCTACACTTCCTTGAATAATAAGTTGGGGAATACTGTACTTTGTCCTCTCATAATGTGGCCGAGGTACTGTAGTTTCCTTTCCTGGTTTTGATACTACGTAGAATTTCTCGGTCCTTCCCCATTCGATTGAGAACTTCAACATTTGCAACCCGGTCAGTCCAAGGAATTTTGAGGATACGTCTATACAGCCACTTCAATAGCCTCGTCTATACAGCTTCAAGTCTCCGTGACATCTCTTGGTTTAGCGTCCATACTTCCATACCATAGAAAAGAATTGAGAGAACATAACAACGTACCATTACGCAGTCTCAGACCTAGGTTAAGGTCTCGATTGATAAGGAGGCGTCTCATTTTGAGAAAGGCACTCCTTGCGATCTCAATTCTAGTTTTTATTTCTTGAGACTGGTCCCATTGAGTGACCCATGTTCCTAAATATAATGGGTCACACGTTCGATTGGTTCGCTGTTAATGACACAATTTGTATTGGTGTCTGGTGTCGCTATTTTTGATACTAGTAATAGTTTTGTTTTCTTGAGGTTCATCTAGGCATCTTTGCACTAGTGACTAGAACATTCAAGCTGAAAAGTGCTTCGCGAGTGCTCAAACCACTTCTGAAGCCAAATTGTGTGTCATCCATGTCTTCTTCGCATTTTCGAAAAATCCTATTATGGATGATTTTTAATACAACTTTTAACATGTGGCTCATCAAACTTATTGCTCTAAACTCACTGCTCAGTCCTTTATTGCAATACATACGTCATAATATGAGCCAAATAAAATTGGACACCTTTGCATTCATCTGTATAAATTTTATTAATTGGTTTCTGTCATTATCATAGAGTTTTTTCATATGATCTTGGCGGCTTTTCGAAGAATATAGATCATAACACATTATGTGAAATCATACATAAATAATATGCACATATTTATGATAATATATTTATTTAGACCATATTGTTATGTGGACTTCGGTTGTTGACGATTTACACCGCGTATGCATATTAATTAATAAATTTTAGTACCGGTTGCATGAAACTTTGACTGTCACTAGAATGTTTCTATGTCATTGACCAATGAGTCATCTCTTAAGTGACTCTTTGCCCTTCCCATCACTAATTTGTAGGCGACTTCACTGCCAGACAGCGTGGCATGTATAGTCAGGTAAACCTGGGCGAATTTGGTCAGGGGAGAGTGCACAGGGGACGGGGGAAGAAATACCAGGTATCGGAGCATTCCCAGTTATAACAATCACAAAGTAATACGTACCTGCATTATTTTTGGGTAGGTGAGTGATGACCGAAATTAAAATAACTGTTGTACCAGAGTTCTGGATTCAAAGTCGTTGTTTATGGTAGTTTTGTCGGAGACCGGTGCAGATTCCTTTTTTGTTAACGCATTTTATTAATGTAGTACCTACATAGATGATGCAGTTTGCAAATACCTACATACCTACTCAGGGCCGCATTTGCGCTCTTGAATAAAATTAAATCATAAAATCCATTCATATACTACCTACCTACCAGTGGCGAAGGGTGGATCTAGGCTGTTAAGATCCGCCATAAATAGTGCAGACTAAAATTTTTCAGTCATACTTAGGTATTTGTTTTCATTGAAATAAGACTACAATTTACAGATGGTGTTGATTAGTTTTTAAAATTCAATTAAACCCTACGAAACCAAGCCATAATAGATAATAGGTAGTCAAAAAATACTCGTATATCTTTAAAATATCTACAATTATGCAATTAAATCATACATAACTTTGGATATTTTATAGATAGAATAATATGTTTAACTGTATAGTTTAGGGCTTAATGAAATTTAAAAAAAAAAACTAACAATATGTGTAATATCCAACGAAAACAAATAAGTACCTATGAATAAAAAAGTGAGCACAATTTTATCGTATCGCCCAAAGTATACCAAAACTATTATGGTTTGGTTTAGGCAGGGTTTAATTTTTAATTGAAGTTTAAAAACTAACCAACACAATCTGTCAATAATTGTACCTAGTCTTAGTTCAGTAAAAACAAATACGTATGACTAACAAAGTTTAATGTGCACCATCTACAGAGAATTATAAAATTTCGACAAAACCTATTCCCAAACAGTTTTGGCTTTAGGTAGATAAAGGCTTGTGGTTCTGACAGGTTTGGAGGCACCCTTGTGAAAAGTTTGCCTGTCCAATAAACTGCCATTACAATACAACAATAGTTATGTTATCGGGATTTTTTATACTTCAATTATTTTTTAACAAGACATTGATACTTTTTAATGGGGCTCATCTGCTTCATTGAAAACCGCCACTGCTCTCAAAATCTTATTTATTTAAAAAAAAAAAAATGTGGACATATGGAATATTACCCTCACAAGAGAAGAAACAATAAAGATATTTTAAATGTAAAAAAAAAATTCAAAAACAAAATACACAACACATCACTGAAAATGTCTATTAGGCCATCCATGGACTGAAACCGTATGCGGTTTCGAACCGTGTGTTATACTAAGCTTATCTTTTCTGGTCATGGAAATATATTTACACAAGGTATATTATAAGCATCTGATCGTATCCGTTTATACCAAACACTTACACTTACAAATTTAGTGAAAATATATTTTCATGAACAAAAATCGTAAGTTTAGTATGGCACACGGATCTTACCGCATACGGTTTCAGTCCATGTATGGCCTCTATGTCTTTGGGGAGCGCATTAACTAGTCTTGCACCCCTCGCTAATGTTGCCTGGTAGGCTTGACTCGAGGAAACAGTCCGACCCAGAATAAGTAATGGACCACGTAAGTAATTGACAGGCGCATATAAATTTAGACTCTTTACGATGCCATGATTGGAATCTTCGAGATAGCAGGTAAAAATGTCTCAAGAGCAGAGAAGTGACCTACAAGAGTTAAGAGAGTGAAAAGAGAGCATGCCTTGTGACAGGCAATCAGTAAATAATTGTTTGACGAATTATCAAAAGAAAAATAGTAGTATGTATAAAATAAACAGATTGAAGAAATTTCTTCTAGACGCGCTCTAAAATGACCTTGTAAGAAACTTCATAAGGAATTCAGATAATAGATCCATAATCAAGAATACGACGCACCGGTGGCGAAGGGTGGAGGTACGCTGTTAGGATCCGACAATAGTGCATACTAAAGTTTTCCAGTCAAACGTAATTGTTTTAATTAAACTAAGACTACAATGCGTAGTGTGATAGTTTTTAAAATTCAATTAAACCCTCCCTAATCCAAGCCACAGCAGATAATAGTCAAAAAATATCCATTTATCTATAAATTATCCAAAATTATGCCAATAAACCATACATAATTTAATAGAAAGAATAATATTTTTTATTGATTATTGTTTGGTTAGGCAGGAGTTAATGAATTTAAAAAAACCAACCAACACCATCTGACATAATATTAAGTATTTTATGGTTTAGCTTGTCGCATGATGAAACCTAGAAGCTTACTTGCATGTAGAGCAAAAGTTGCAGCCATTCCTTCATTCCTCGCCTTTTATAATGTGCTGCTCCTATGCAACGCATGACCTGCCTATCACCACGGGACGTCATGGTCAATGCACTAATTAGGAATACAAAAAAAAATTTACTATAATAACCACTATTTTAAAAATATGCTTAGTCTGACTTATTAAAAGCCAAGACATGATTGTTGGAACGTTCTAATAAAAAATATAATTTATAAAGTCCAACATTTCCAACACGAATGCTAAATATGATTAATGACTTATTCTGCTGATGTCCGCATGAAACTTTGTTGTCACAATGTTGAAAAATAAATGCAACCTACAATGTATTTTCACTGCTTTGACATTCGTCACCGTTCAGGCAAAAGTCACCAACCCTAAAAACATAGTTTTGAGATATCGCAATTTGAAAGTTTGAAAATGCAGGAAAAATCAGATTTAAATGTTTTTAAGGTTTTATCTACATTACATTATTTTCTCATGTGTTCTTAATAATTTCTTTAAGGTACTTTTAATTTTTGATGCTAATTAAAATATCTAAAAGGTTTTGAAGGAGGTAAGGTAGCTCAATTATGGTTTGGTGACTTTTGCTTGTTAATAATCTGACCAAAGCGATCTTATTATAACAAGCTAAGGTAAACTATTCCTGTTTGGTTATTTTTGCATATTTCAGACAAGTGTTAGAAGTTTTCAAATGACAAATCAGTAAAACTCACCATCCATATTATAGTGACTTTTGCTTGTATATTTATAACGAAGGATTTATTTTTTTAGAGTCAATAATGTCTATTCACCTATAATGACTTTTGCTTGTTAAGATTTTATCGAAAGTCATTTAGTGGAAAACAAATAATTCGGATTTAAGCAACATTTTACTAACTAATATACCGTGGTGACTTTTGCATCTTAAAGAACATAATTTTACGCTTCGTGTGACATACTCAACTCAAAACTGCCATTTTCAGGGTTGGTGACTTTTGCCTGAACGGGAATATTTTGCTAATGTAAGTGTGTTTGATATTTACATTTTTCAAACACCTATAAAAAAATGTCTTTATAGAAATGCCCATGTCTTTTGTATTTTGCCACAAATGGAATGTGGACTGACAAAAAGACTTGTGTGGAAAATTTTAGTGTTTCATTTTAATTACACACATGGTCTCGTGGAATGTTGTTTTGAGTTCTTCTTCTTAACGTGTCAGCTCCTAATGGAGGTTGGCCACCATCAAGGCGATCTTTGCTCTATCATCTGCTATCAGGAATGTTGTTTCCACTAAAGCACTCAAATTCGCACATGACTACATTAATAATTGCATAATATATTATGTTGAGTTTCGAACAAATGTTTGTGCATATGCATATTATTATATTGCACCAAAAGTTTACAAATAATTGTATAATTTGTTTTTGTGCAAAAGTATAATGCCAAACTTTTTTACTTCACGGCACACTGGTGAATGGGATTTGTTCCACGGCACACCAAATAAAAATGCCTCAAAAAGGAAAATGTACCTTATTAATATGAATAAAGGAAATCATAGTGTAGGTAACAATTTTATTAGTGAGAAGGATGCAATTGATTTTTAGAAAGAATTCTGCCAAAACGCGGTTCTAAATTAGATAAACAAACGCGTAACTCCTCATCTTACATCTGTAACCACTCTCGTTTTTTTTATTTTATTTCCATGAGCGCTGAAAAACCAAATTCGCAAAGATACGACAATCCAAACGATAACGGAGATTTAATTGTTCTAGCCAATCGAGGACAAAGCGATATTCAAAATGCCAACAACTCTAAGCTCAGAAAATATAGCTTTGTGCACAGGGTCATTTTTTAGATCTATTAAAATTTCCTCCTCTATTAGTGTCAGGTGTGTACCGTCAAATCTTGCGAATGGACTGATGACGCACTGGTACATTATTTGATAATCAAATGATTGAAAATATTTGGAGAATTATGCAGAAAGAAGTTCTAATGTCCTCTGCACTTCAAAATTTTTAATTTATTTATCTATGCATCTACACGTGGGAGAAGCAATCAAGCTGAGTTCTGACCCACAGGTCAAATTTGTCACTGAAAGATTTTGATTTTCCTGTAATTCTAATATTTTCATTTGCTCCTTGCAGACTTAAAATTAAAATGATTAATTTCTCAAAAAGATCATTAAGAAATGTTACTTCCAGCCACTAATGGTCCTCGTGAAGAAAATCATAACCCATATTCTCAGCATCGAAGAAAGAAATTGTCTGCTCGCCTTTTTCTTTAATAGTACTTTAATCGTGATAGTACTTTTCCTTTTGAGAGCCAATGTACTTCAGTATGAAGCAGTAAACGCTTAAAATCAGAATCCATATTTTCACACAAATAAAGTGAAGTGACAAATATTTATTTGAATATTATGTAGATGTTGAATTTATTTAAAATTGAAGAAAATTTAAATGTATAGGCACGATTTAAAATTAAAAAATTTTAATCAACAGTTTGGAGGCTTCATCCTTCGCGGCACACAGTTTGGCAGACACTGGTCTGGACTACGCTTAAGGAGGAGTCATGTAGCTGTAGGGATGAAAAAATATTGATACTTCTCTTTCAATACAGAATATTTTGCGATTTTATTCATTAAATTTTGACTTTGGTTCTCTTTCTTTCAAAATGACATCTATGTATAGGTTAATATGGAAAATAAATAAAATTATGTAAAGAAAACACATTTGACAGATAAGTATATTTCTTTATTGTTTTTTATCGACATAGTGAAAAATAAAAAAATGTAGTGGTACCCTATTATCTCATAATAATATATTTAAAGATAAAAATGTGTTGTTCAAATAGTTTTATTGGTGGTAAGTTAGTTAATGGATAAGTAGCATCACTGGCTATTAAATACTGTAATACTGAACACACTTGTTTGACGATCTATTTAATAATAATATTAATAGGTTTATATTAAAATTATTTTATTTTAGGTACATTTACAAAATTATCAAAATATCAAATTACTATTAATTATAGTAGAGGCAGATAACTAATGATATAAATTATATACTTATATACAATATAAGTTATACTTAATTCTATGGGGATTAAAAATTGACAGGTAATCAAAAAAATATAACTTCATCAACATTAGTAAGGATGAAACCTTTTATGATAATTTTGTATCAGTCAACATTTTTAAATATAAATAAATACGCAGGCCTGCTCAATAGAAAATAAATCAACTGATGGAAAGCTTAGTAATTATGTCACATTATAGCACATTGACTTTATAGAAATCGTGAATACATTAAGTATATTACTAATCACATTATGTATTCATTATGCTCATTTAATTTAATATATATAAATAATTATGTAGAATTAATTGCCATATTGGCCATAAATTGCAATTTATTACGAGCAGTACTTTTTTAATGATAGGACATGTGTTAGTACATTGTCAGCACCTCACTACCAAATAAACAGTACTTTTTAATTTATTCTTTTAAAGTTTTTTATATTTTCTAAAACTAATATAATACATGACATTAAACCACAGGTCAACGTTTTTGACTGTATATTTCCAACATTGAATAAAACACACATGTAATATTGCTCAATGATTTTTTCAAATTAAATATTAGATTAGCCAACACGCATTGATAAAAGTTTATATATTTTTTATGGTGTCAGGTGATTTTTTTTTTAGAATTATTAATAATCACGTCCTTGCTTTTACAATATGGTTGCTAGTAAATTTAAACAATCACAAACACCCAAGCTTTGAGAAAAACACATAGATATTGTGTCCTCACCGGGAATCGAACCCAGAACTCTAGGGTGGAAGGCCAGCGACTTACGCACTGCACCACGAGAGCCGCCTATGTCAGGCTATTGACATTCCCACCTCGAAACAAAACATTTAAATGATGTCTGCCGGTGGAGTTGTCTTAAGAGTACCTGTTTCCAAACCATTGGGTGCAGGTTTTATATTGCGTCTGGCAAAATGATATTGTTTTTTCAATACGTGTTTGACTTAGATGAAGAACTTAAAGAGTTGGGCAAATTGTTAATAACTATTCCTTATTAAGTCTTAATCTAACCACTCGGTAGAGGTCCATTCAGCTTACGAGCAAAAATGGTAATTTAAATTTTATTATTACTTGTTACATCAAATCAGTGAAAAAAAAAAATGACATACAAATAAACTTTTCTTAGGCTAGGGTTCTTCCTCATTTATACCTATTATTCGGCACTATTCAACACAACAATTAGTAAACTAATTAATTGGTCCCCCAGTCTACCAATAACATTGTGTATCTTATCATTACCCACCCACTGTAGCATAGACGTGCATGCTTCACTAGCAATACATGGATCCAAGGTTTGATCCCGTTGACTGGGTGAAGTTTACTAATCAATATGTTCTCCCTTTCATACTCTCTATTCCACCCAACAAAGGGTTAAACAAATGGTTTCCAACCAATCACAAGTTAAAAAAAATAACATCCCACACCCTCGATGGGCGGTCCATATACCTGGAGAAATGATATTCAACTGTGCAATTAGCAAAAATGCGAATGAACCTATCGTAATATAATCTAGTAAAAAAAACAGCAGTATAAGAGAAGTTCTATAAAAGCGGCGAAGGTAACCTGTCGTTGTCCGCATCGGTTAAAATTGTGGATATAAGTTATGAACACATTTTTTTTTGCAAATTTATTTCATACACAGTATACTGTATTATTGATTTTATATCCTAAAAATTTACCAGTACTCTGTTTTAATTTATACTCGAATTTATGTTACATTGCATGAAGATGCTTGAAAATATTTTTCAGAATTTTAAATCTCTGCATGGCATAGTACAATATCATGCTTTCTCAGGATAATCTTTTAATTTATACTTTGGTTTACATACGTATGCATAAAATACTGTGAAAGGACAAGATAAAAAAAACAACGCGGTATTTCAGAAAATGATCAAGAGAGACGATGTTTGATAACAACTACCTTCTCCTGCAATTTATCATACAAGCGGAACTCAAGGTAAAAGAGGCTCGGGCAGAAGGAGAATATTGTGGCTGAACAATCTGAGGACATGATTGAAATAAGTGCACCACCCTGTTCCAATCAGCGGTCTAAAAGTGGAAATGACTTTGATAATTATTAATCGTTTAAAAGGAGACAACACCTTATCAAGAAGTGTCGGTGAGGCATGTAGACACTCGTACCAATTAATGTCTTCATTATCCTATCGTAATTAGATGATGCATACCATTTACAGGAAGTCCATTATCCATTACAATATATTGTATTCCAGTTTTGTGTACCCCATAAAAATGTGTATAGTGTCCCTTTTATAAAACCTCTCCTCAGCTATTGATCTTAGTTGGATATATTGACTGAGTATTTACCGATAATAAACAATATACCCTGAACTCCCTTTTTACACAATTTCGAAATAACACGGTGCAAAGCTATCAACACTGAATGCATGTTGGAGACCAATTTGGCCAGAATGTGTTAAAACATAGTGATTAATTTTTGTTACCTTAGATTTTTCAAAATATTTTAGTATATACTTTTTTTTACACATTTTTGGTATCGCGTGGAACGTATCTACCCTGTAAATGTGGAGTTCAGTGTATTATGCTTGGGTAAAAGAGAAATTATGCTTTAATATAAACATTTAAATAAAATAAACTGCATTTTATAATACGTGCATGAGACCCATTTATGAAAAAGGAATGCTTTGACGTTCATTAATTTTTTTTTTCTTCCAAGCAGGCCTTAACATTTCAGTTACATACTTACATTATGAGAAATAGTAAACTTGTAAATATTAATGTAAAATTATACACAGTAAGTCAGTCACAGAAAATTTAAAATAATACAATCTAGTCTAAAAAAGAAGAATGAGTTCATCTACTTAACCAAATCATTGTATATCTGTTAGAGTTGCGGTGACACCTTGCTCATCTGCAATACTTATGAGAATTGCAATTCTATTACGCAGACCTCACACAATGATATGAAAATTTGGGACTTGTATAATACGGACTAAATATATAGACGGCAATTAACAACCATGATTATATATAGAACGGTATCTACCTAGACATTGATTTATTAATTTATTTAGTTAATTTATTAGTCTGACGTTGAAAAATGTCAACAGAATTAAATTCGATCCATAAATCAGATTTCGGACATGCATATATAAATGGCAATTTCTGTTCATGATATTAATACACATAACATATAATGGTAAGTATATAGACATTAATTAATATTGAATATAGGATATAAAATACGGGGATCCGATAGTCATTATGTCTAGTATTTCTAAGACGGCTAAAAACTAAAAATAAAAACACAAGTCAAATGGAAAATAAATCTAGTAAATTTAAAACAAAAATGATGAACAAAGAAAATTCAGTAATACATAGGATAGGTAAAAAAGTTCATCTGTTACAAATTTTTTTTTGCCAAAATATAATAAATAAATGTCAGAAACAATTTTTTTTTCTGAGATTCAACAATTATGGTACAGAATTAGATATCATAAAAGACAACAAATTATAAATATTAACATTGACACCATAGATATTATTATGGCAATAGACATAAAAACTATTATTTTCTTTAATACTCTAATTATTGTATGTATCTAAGAGATATGTCCAGGAATTAATTGCCTTGCACCAAATGTGCGGCAAGAAAAAAAAACAGTATTATGTATAATATATTATGCTCGATACATTTTCACAGTAAAATAATCACCCAGTACACACCACACTACACTAATAAACAAAACATTTCATGTTAAATTAATTTTATAGCATAAGAATGAGAGTTACATGTGCATTACCACATGGTAAAATATAAAATTTTGTTGCTTAGTATATATATATATACAATATATATGAAAAGGAAGGTCTTTTATGGATTATTATGTGTAAATTTTCCATAGTATATGTCATCGTTATATACGAGGTGTCTATTTCCAAAAAACGATAAGTCCACATCGATGGCTTACTGCAAAGATATTGTATGTCCAGTTTTTGTCAAGATTGAGTTAACATACACAAAACATTTGTCTGCATCGTATCTTTATACTATAATATAAAAAAATATTGTACGTCCAAATAGGATAGGTATTTGAGAAGATATTGCATCTTTCAAATATCGTCACTGTTCTGGCAGAAGACACTAATTAGAAAAAATGACATATTGAGTTAGTATGCAAAAGGTTCTTTATTTCAAACTTTACCGTTTGGAAACCTTCTTAATAAATAAACAGTCTTTATTTTAAAGTCATCCTTTTTACGATTACTTAATAAACTCACATGATAGACCATTATTTCAAACATTTTAACAACTTCAAAGTCAAATTACTCAAAACTAGTATTCTCCAGTTAGTGTGTTCTGCCAGAACAGAGACGATATATAATATGGCCATTTCTCATGTCAAAATTAGATTTACTCAAAACATACAATATCTTTGCACTAAAACATTGACATATTATCAAAATTCAATAAAAAATATGTAAAAACTCTGTGTAATTTCACACAATATGTAACAAACTGACTTTCAGAAACTGAGACAAATAAATCCGGATATGATCATAATATATATTTTGTTTTTTCATATTCACTGAAAAATCGATAGCATCCACTACAAGGCTTGCAGTGGATAGGCAAAGTACCGGATTGATCATAATTCTCAGTCATGGGGTGACGAAGAGGGAGAGAAAGGATTAATTGGAAAATTGTTCTAAACAAACATTATAATCAACCATTTACGCCAGAAACAAAAAAATGTCGTTTACTTCGGATATTGAATTATGGACCAGACAGTATTTGAAAACAGACACATCATATAACAAATATATCTCAACTTTATTGCTGCAGATTTAACATGTGTTTTTTTGTTAAATATTTGTATTAACTCAACAATGCACAAAGTGACAGCTTTGATGCCCAATAAGAAATGATTTGAAGATATTATATGTAGACTAAATCGGTGTTGATTACACAGATTACACACAGAGCAGCGTGGTGAATCATCGAAAATATAACGTAATCAAATATGGCAGAGCACACTGATCGGGGCACACACGGCACCTATACATATTTCAACGCACACAGAAAGGAGCGCGAGCATCGTTTGACTTCATAGCACGACAATAAAACGAAAATACTACATATTCAAATACGTCAAAGCCCATTGAATGCGACAAGCACACAGGGCACGCGCTTTTTTATTTATCCGCTTCTGGACGCATTGTCGATCGACAGGCGCCGGACATTCTTTTGATAACAATAAAGTCATTGTTAATTGCTGGTGAGCGATATATCGCTAGCGGAATTATGTCATCGTGAATATGGATTATAATCCGCCGACAAATAAAATAATATTTTTATTGCTGAGAGGTGCTGACAATAATTATTTTGTGCTCCTCACGCTCCTTATTACATAGGTGAAGGGTAATGCGCGGGTGGAAGGAGTGTCATTTCGGTTGCATTCACGCTTCACGGGCCTACTTCCTAGTGAGCGCCCCGATCTGCCGCTCTTGGTGGGCTTTGTCCCTTACAGTTGATATTTGATTACATGCGTTGATAGTCTTGTAAATACAAACACTGATTTTTATATTACTACTGCATCTATTACTTACAGCCGCTTAAGACACGACACAAATTACACTGATAGAACAAATGCAGCTAGAATTGGACTTTGAATTTACAATTAAAATTAAACAATATTACTATGATGCAATCAAACAAATATCCCAGATTATGTATTCATTACAATTGAAGGGTACAGGAGGAGAACATGTTATGTCACATAAATGTCAAACTGATATATCTTTGACCGACTCTAAAGGGTGTCAGTTTTTGTCTGGCATTGCTTATAGCGCTCATTTCACAGGGGGAGACTTTTGGTTTATGATTCCTATACACCATCAAGAGCGTCAAGTCTTATGTAAATGTAGTTGTAGACCGTAGACAATATATGTTTTTACCCTGTATGATAATTTTAAATGCTCTATAATGCTTTGACTATTAATATTAATGCCAAAATTAAAATACCGTCTTAAAAAAGTTCGATCTACGAGACTGCTTAAAAATCAAAAATGTGACATAACAATATGTTCTTCACCTGTACCACCCCCCTTAAATTGCAAAATAATTTTGCTCTTTTAGTATAATTTGTTGACAAATTTGTTAAGTCAACATTCAAAATCTTTCAATAAAATTATATCCAATTTGTAAGGAAAATTATTGAAATAGAAATCATGTTTAACAATTTAATACAAATTAATTCATCACTGTATTAAATGTTTGGCTAACTCATATTATTTAGTAAATCTAAATAATATTACGATTAATTAAATTTTGCATGTTGTTATGAATGTGTGACAGCGACAGAATGCAACATTTCAACTTAAAACGTAAATTTTCAAATTCATTATTAAATTAGTATGGCAAATTCAATTCATATTAAATCACTATGTTTAGTTTACTATAAGAAATGATCATATAGATAGTATATTCAATCGTTGAGATAATAATTGTCATAGCTTTTTAAAATCAAAATTCATACAACTAAAATAAAGAGAAAAATAAGAAAATAATCTATCCACTATTACTAATTATTATAATCACAATAAATATATATATATATATATATATATATGTTCAAATATAAGAACCTATTGTGAATTCATATAAATAAACTTAGTGAATTCATATAAATAAACGTGAATTTGTAATAACACCTTCACAGCTGTCAATATTACTGCCATTCTAAGCATTTTTAAGAACTCGCTGCAGGAGTAAATCCAACTTGACTCTTAATAGGTGACAGTTAAGAATACGGGGTAAGTCAAAGTCTAATCCTGAATAAGCGTGAACTTTGTATAGGATATATTATATTTGTATTGAGAAAAGGTAGGATATTACGAAACAATTTAAACTAATGGAACTCCAATTTCACTAGTCCGGAATTCACATAGTTTCTGCAGACCCGTTTCATCTTAGTATGTTGAATACCAAGTATACATTTTCCTGCAATTTACGTCTGAAATATTTGAATTCGATTAAGATTAATAAAATTAAAAATGTTACGATCGCCTGTTGTACATCAAGAGCCTGAAGAGCTATTTTACTAGTATCATTGACATCATTTGATCGATTGATTGATTGATTGATTCATACTAGACATTGATGACCTTGATATTAATTTATAATATTGAAAGATTTTTATATAAACAGGCTAAAAAAAACATACACCAATGCCTTCAAAAACGTAAAATTGGGGTTTCACTGTATTTTTAAATTATGTAATTTAATACTCTCCGGTAACCCCTAAAGATCACATATTAAATAAATTTGATAATTTGAATTATATAATATTTTTTATTTACTCTTGTCAAAATAGTTTTCAACAATATTCAAAATATCTATTCTTAAAAATAATAAATCATCCATTGTTTTATCCCCATTGACTATCACCAATTTTGGTCAAACACCTAGTCAGGTCGGGCAGTTAAATAAATACAGATCACGAAGATTAATAATTATTAATCCATCCAAAGAAATTTGGGTACATTTACTGAAAGACGTTATTTAAGTGAGAAATTACACCAAATTACACATCGATATGAACTTAATATATAACAAAAATTGAAATTGCATTACTTAATAAAATTACGTACGCTAACTATAAAATTAGTAAGTAGGCATTTTATAATTAATGAGATACAGGAATAACTCTATACACATAAACCAATCCATTAAAAAAAATAGATATGTCTTACTAATGCTATAAATAATAATTCATCCCTTATCAGGGGGGGGCAAATAGCCATTTGAGGCCAGAATGTATTTACAGGTATTTCTGTGGTGTTATGGCAAAAGATGATTATGCATGTCCATATCATAAACTATTATATATGTTAAAACCAATGGAACTATAAATTTGTTACACAGTATACTCTGACATATGTGACAACAAATTCAGATGGACCAAAATAAATTGTCCCATACACATCTGTTTATTTGGAACTAAAATTACCACTTTCCAAATACAATAAAATAAGCTGTCAAAAGTTTGTGTTACTGCTAAATTGTGATTAAAATACTATTTATAATAGTTCCGTGCAAATTGCTGAAGATTTCAATTGATGTTTGAGAAAATATTTTCAAAAGTGTCTTATCTACACTGCAGTGACATAATTACTCGTAGAAAGAATTCATTAAACATTCTCCGAATAATTTCAGACACTTTAATAGACAGGACAGGTGTTGGAAAATATCTGGCATACAGTAATACCTTCACTAACGAAGCCATTTATTGACCCTTCAGCGGGCATAAGCCAATTCCGGCTACATATGTAACCTCCTGCATTATGGGTCATATTTAAACTAAATCTGTATGAAATGTCACCCATATTGCTTAAAATGACTGCAGGAATGCGCGCAGAGCATAAACATAACCATGCGGTATGAAGTTAACCGTAAAACAAATTATAACAGTTTGACGCTGCCGGTTACATTTGTATCCTGTGCGCATTCACGCACGTGGCGCGGGCGCATTCTGTCATTTGTGTATTTTGAAAAGTGATTTGAACTGGTCTATTGGAATTTACACAAAGAAAAAGTTATGTCAAATCATATTTTGAATATTTATGTACTATAATTAATATAAAATCATAACAGAGAGACATTATTTTATGCATTTTTCTTACTGTAAAGTTTGCTTGTATGAAAAATAACCTCAATTTCATATCGCGAGGCCAATGTTTGAAAACACTTTTTATCTAATTTTAAGAATTTGATTGATGGGCGATGATTTGTTTCATTTAAAAATTTGATTATAATTAATAAACCGATTTTATGAACATGTGCATATCATAATAATTTTTATTGTATTTGTATTGTATCCAGTGGTACCCAAGAGGTACAAAACGTCCGCAAGGTAGACCTAGAGGCCGCTGGATCGATGAAATGATTAAGTTCTGCGGAAGTACGTGGCAACGCAACACACAGGACTGAGAGAAGTGGAATCAGCTTGGAGAGGCCTTCATCCAGCAGTGGATAGATTCAGACTGATGATGATGATTACATATAATATAATATTGATCTTTTCAACTCGACAACGTCGAATGCATATGTGTTGGCCCATACCACAATGATCAAAGCAAAAAACGATTGTAATATTTTTTTTATATTTTTAAATGTCTTTATTGTGTATTTAGTTTCAATTTCATATGAATAAATAGTATTACCAATTCAAAAGAAGTCAATACCCTAAACGTTCAACGGTTTACATACGGAAAATAAAGAAAAAAAATCAAAATGACAAAATATAACTAAAATAATTATTGATTACTTTTATACGTTCCGAAAGAATATAATATCAGTTATTCAAGAAAAATGCGTAAAAATTAATTTGCCCGCTAAAGGGTTAATGAAGATTGAAAAAATGCTTGTTTTTATTATCAGTGCTAGAAAAATAGAACTCAACTTTTTCTCAATGTAGAATCAGGTTTATATGCGAAGGAAAGAAAAAATGGCATAACTACACAAACCAATGTCATTCCAATCAAAGAACAGTATTAATACAACATAAACTTGTATAGAAGCTAAGGTGCACTGAGTACAAGTACGTATTCAAATAACTACATATTGTAAGAATTAATTATTGTATTTATCGTCCGTCCGCTACGCATCGAATGCGCGTAATTTCAAACATATTTTTTACTCGCAGCAAAGTCTGTATATTATTTTCAGGACGCGCAGGAGAGGAATTGTACTACTCTACTACTTTTTGTATCAAAACATCACTATTCCTCGGCTAGTATTTTAATCTTTAAAAATGAATTAGCTTCTTTAGCCGAGGTATCAGTGCATCATGTTTCGCCATAACACAGAGAAAATGTAATATATAAATAACTTCATATTAATACAAAACAAATGACTAACGACATGGAGTTTTGCATGTCATGTATTTTAAATCGCAACACTACAATAGAATATAGTTAATATTGAAATGAACTGTCACGTACTATGGTTAACTTAAAACATTTTTTTTATTAAGCCGGCAAATGAAAATATTATTTAATTGTAATTCAAATTATATATCTTGTAAAATAACATTAAGACAGACCAAAACCATCCACACAGGTTTAGACAAACATATTCTAATGATGTCACAGTTATATGTACCACTTCAGGGATATTCGTTTCTAAAATCAATAAACTCGCTACATGACATTTGTTACTGGATTTTAAGTTATTTAAGTCATTAATAAAACATATGCCGTTAGGAGACACCTGGCAAGTAAGCATGTGTTAAATATTTTCAATTAATTAGTTTATTACACCGCATTGAAATTGGTTCATATGAGTAACAATTGAAATATCGAATATAATTTGATGGTGTTGTTGAATCTATCCGACATTTGTACCGACTTAATAAAAAATTATATGCAATAGTTTTTTTTTCAGAAAACAGTCAAAAAAATAATTTTTCTTAATTAAAAAAAAAATATAATTAAATATTGTTATTGTGTGAATTAAATATCACTGATATAACTTATACAGAACGTATTATTTATTTAATTTGTCAAAAGTCAGGTCAGAGTTATGGATGAGTTGTAATATTGTTGGCATGAAAAAATTACTCGAGGACTAGGATCTGTAAAGAAATTAGATTTCTAATGTCAGGTATTTCATTTTACTATACGATAGTCGAATGAAATCTATAATAAAAGTATGATCAAGCCATAATTATGTTGGGATATTTAGAAAAAAAATTTGAATGACTAGGAAATATTGTATCACAGTATATACGTACGGAAACAAATTTTAGAGCATAGTCGCTGGTGGGAAATAATAAGACAGTAAAGTTGAATACATTATTTTGCAAAAGGACAGTGTGCATGCCAAAACATCAGACACATTACTGTGAAACATTTGCCTTGGAAATTGGATTGAAACTTGAAACATTTTAAATTCCGACAATATTAATAACAGCTGACGAGGTTTAAAAAAATTGGTCCCGTACGACCTGTACCTTTGACAAATCATACTAAATACTAATAAAACTTTAAATTAAAATATTATGACATCTTAACTTGCGCTTATATTGCAGAAATAATACTTATCGGTTTAAAATAAGTACGGATTCACAAATTCTACAATAATTTCATTCTCGTTACATAAAATAAATATAGTATGGAGTACGTTGATTGAAAAAATATTATAAATATTCCAACTATCTAAAGAAAATTGTTTAATTTGTGATTTGTGCCAATTCCATCATTGTACATACCGCATTATTACCATCGGACATATGCTTTTTTATAATAATTGCTTGCTGTTTCAAAGGATTTCTTTTATGCATCGTAACAGAGCGATGAGAATTCATTAACTCACTTACGTTCAGCGAAGAATGACGAGTTTCGAATAACTCGATCTTCATAGAGTCCTTGCCTTCGATTTGATCTGCATAGCCTTTAACATTACGAGACGCTAAAGTTTGCATAGGATTGCTGGACTCATCGTATCCAGAATCCGAAGAGTTGTCGCTGAAAACTTTCCCCAGCGGTGTGTCGGGGTCCTTGCCTGAAAGGTTCGCCGGCAGTTGGTGCACTTCACACGGCTTAAAGAATCTTGTATCCAATACGATTTCACCATTAAGACCTTTCCAAACAATACCGCAGCAGACGCTTTCCCTGTGGATACAAAAAATTATACATAAAACAAATTGTTTGGATCACTAATGAATTGTGCATGAAAATGCCTTCCAGTTTGTAAACAGGCGAATCAATGTCCTAAATATTTTATTTTCCGGGTGCTGTGAATCCTACTTGCATTCGTTAAAATTTTGTCGACAGAGATTCTTGGAGGCGCCGTATGGTGTCCATATGCTCCAACTAAGAGGCGGATATGGCCGAAGAAGAAAATTTTGAATTACAGATTTAGTGACTATTATGTCAAAACAGTTATATAATATACCAGCGTTTCACAAACTTGACATCTACACAGTACAATATAATTTTTCATAGGGCACAATTATAGAAAACATTATGAACCTTTCTGACATTTACAATATCTACACATATTTTATAGATTTTATTCTACACAATGTATAGAAATTAATTTGAAAAAAAAAACTAAATTTCAATCTTTATTCACTAAACATCTTCGATAGAATTCACTAGACCGAATATTATTTCTATGACTCAATATTGGGTTGCGACCCAAAGAAATGCTGCAATGCATATCTTTTAATTAGCACTACAATTTTAAGCTGCTTCACGAAGAGGTTCCATAACAATTTTCTTTACGAAGAATAGTCATTAACCATTCCCTAATCTGGCGCTCATCGTAGGTGATGAAATATTATTATAAAAAAATCAACTAAAACCGCTTACCTCTTCCAGAATGCAGAATCTAGAAAGACTGAGAGATCCATAGACAGACTGTTACATTTCATAGGATGGTATGCCTTTCTTCGCATTCGAGAAGACGTCTGATGCACCATAGTTGTGGACGTGCATTCCTCATCACTTCCGACACATTCCTCCTCGCTCCCCCAAGACTCTTCGGAAAGGCCCGAACTACTTTCCCGGTCAAACTTCATATCCTGGTCGCTCGAATTGCAAATCTTTTTGATGACCGTGCACACTTCGAAGCTGTCTTTCGATTTCGCTCGCTTTTCGATGAGAGCAGATGCACTGAGCAGTTCATCTCTTTTTTTCTTGAATTTACTCATACACTTCATGCCTGGTCCAGCACGTGCGTCAACTACCTACAAAATATATTCAATCAAATCAAAACATAAGTTCATTTAAACCTAATAAAAAATAAACACATTTACTTAAAAATCAAGACTTCTACATTGAAATGAGAATAATTATTTGTGCTAAATTTTCAAACGTCATTATTAGGGAGCGGATTTATATGCAAAAAAAACATGATTATATGCATGCACGTATGCACTTAAAATCAAAATATAAATCTGGGCCCTAGTCATTATCTTAGAACAAGTTATTTTGAGTTGTTTCCCTATAGAAGTAAGATATGTGAAAATGAATGGAAGTCCATACGTGTCCCCAATGTCTTTCAGATCCAGACGGAAGCCGCTTGAAGCGTTTCACAAGCAGTACACACGCATTGCAAATCTCACCCTGCCGCGGGCTCGACAATTGAAAGCAATCTTGAAAGTCATTTTCATACTTGCGGGAATCGGTGAATCTTGAACTAAAAATAAAGAAAATATTATCAAGTTAAGACATTGCAAATTGACATACCTTAATATTGACATGTCTATAAAGAACACAGCATATAAGTTAAAGTGTAAAACCGCTCAGTCCCCTAATAAGCAATAATTTTGAGATACGTACTATACGATTTCTGCTACTCTGCATAATTTTCAACGGAGTGGACTAGACTAAAAATTCTGTGGATGTAACTTGGCAGATTTTCAATGAAAATAATTGGATGTTACTGATTCGCACAATAGCCAACAAACAGCTGGGATTTAAACACAGGACCGTCTGGTTGCTTGGCTATTAATCATACGCTCGCAACCATTTATTACACGCTTCACAAAGTACAGCAATGCCTTGGTTAAAAGAGGCATCACTCAATTTAGAAACGAAATTTTAAAAAACTGCTAAGTTTTCTTTACTAATGAACTTAAACTTCACACAAGAAACCATGTGGAAAGCAATACCCATAGTAAAAATGAAAGGGCGTACGATATCTTTAAAATACAATAAAATATTCTGTATTCTATAAACTGGCGTACATGTCACACGGAAAGCACTGTGCCATCGCGTTCAACTGTTACAAGTTTTCAATGGGAGGGAACGAGATGGATGCTGAAGCGGGGAGGAAACCGGCATGCCATCTTATAGAAGACAGACTCTAGCTGCCTTCTTACAGCACATTATTGTTGTCCATATATTTTGTTCGTTACAAAACTATTAAGTGAAATATGTCATAGATGTACATATTTTATAGATTCAATGAAAGTAAAATATGCTGTACTGTGGGGTCATACTGATTCACCGAAATTTAGGGTCAGGAAGAATTACCCTGCTTACCATATAAGTTATTTATATGCAATTCCAATCACAGATTTGTATTAAGTTGAAGAGTGAATCTATCTTGGATCACAGGTAGACAAGATCCAAGATCAGATCTTCGAAGATTATAAAGAGACATAAAAGCCAGTCTACATAAAACATTGTGGTGACCACTATTACGACAAGTCAAGCACATTAACTGTCAGTGATGCCTAGAATTTTCTGGTATTAAAGCGTTGAATCTTGTTATGTTTGGCCCTGTCTGTAAGGATAGCACCTGGTGACATCACTATAATCATAAGCTTTTGATGAGCCGGCAACATGACACACATGGATGATCAAGCACTTCATTTTCAGTGAGCCAAAAGGCAAACAAAGTGCGAAAAACTATTACTTCAGCGGTTTGATGGTACTCAGAGAGTCATCAACTCAGGAAGAAGAGCAGAAGACTGGTAGAATGGAGGCATCGGTTTGACGCGGCCAGAGTTCACCCCAGGCTGTAATTGTATAAACAAAGTGGACCTCACAAAGACTAGTGAATCAACCACTAGAGTGAAATCGATAGAATGGTCCAATAATTGTTTATGACCATGAACTTTTTATATTGGAATAATGTTTGTATATTTATAACTTTTACAATTTCATATACCCTAAGCATGTTTTCATGCATGGTAATAATATCAATGAAATATGCAACAAACAGGTTACCGCATTGCATTCAAGGATAACCAATAACTAGGTAGTTACTATTGTAATATTATAATTTTGATTCTGTGAAAAATATAAAATACTATACGCCAAATTACTAGAATTTTGAAGGATGGAAGATGAAAAAATGTTCATGTACCTACCTACTGTTTTTTTTCAGAAATACTATAAATATTTCTCCTTTATACTATAATCAGCATAGATAAAGATGGCAACACTGCAAGGAGGTACAATTTACAGATGGAATTTTTTACCAGTCAGCTGTTAGCAAAATGAGACATCACATAACACAATGAATATGAATATGCATGAAATGATAAAAGGAGAAGAAATTTATCATCACAATTCTCAGATATAGATATAACATACCTTAATAATATGTAATCTGTGAGAACAATAATTGACATGGTAGAAACGGTAAGTAATCATTTCTGTTGCATCTGTCGCAAGACTTTTTAAAGGACCAATCATTAGTAGGTATATTAGTAATATATTATACTCAACATTATGGATAGTTGGGTATTTCCCGAGAAAATCTCAATCTCGAGATTCGGGATTTCCGGAAAAGAATTCTTGAGATATCGGGAAATTTAAAAAAACCAGTAAAAATCCTAAAATCAGTGTAGAAACAATCGAATTCCAAAAAAATATGATTTTTGAAGTCATACTTC
This sequence comes from Rhyacophila brunnea, assembly GCF_057557595.1. NCBI lineage: Eukaryota > Metazoa > Arthropoda > Insecta > Trichoptera > Rhyacophilidae > Rhyacophila > Rhyacophila brunnea. Next base: position 41,747,849 of record NW_028232751.1, read on the forward strand.
TTTAGGCGCATTTGGGAAAACAGATCAGTGTATTTTTGGCGTGTGACGAAGTTTTGCCCGGCGATTCAACATAATTTATTTTGCGCAGCGACGTTCGGGCGTTCCAAATAATGTTGCAACTTTTATTATGATTATTCATTAAGATTTGAGGCTATATTTATGTAAGTATTATTTATGAGTAAAATTATATATCGATAAATAAATAAATTTTGTGAATTTGTGAGTTGGCAAATAATTCAAAAAATGGTATGTTGCAAATTTACAATATTTAGACACTTCATACACAAAAATACATATTTTTACAGTTTAGGATAATATTTGTCGCATATCCCATGTCAATTTATTTATTAGCGGTTTATAATAATCGAAGACAATAATAATTATTATGTTTCATCACAAAACCCAATATCACGTTTTAGTTAAACCATTAAATAGGCTGTTTTACTTTTGATTTGTAATAAATTATTATTGTTAGCGAAAACAGTTGTACAGTTATCTGTTTAAGCAAAGATGTTCGAAATAGCGGTTTGCTAAATTTTTCAAACACAGATTTTGAAATTTTTTTCTTCCAAAGTAGGTACATTCTGCAATAATATTATTTATTTGCATACATAATATTTTTGCTGACGGTACCTATATCGATAAAATACCCTCGAGACCGAAATGAATATAATCATAACACGCCAATAAAATTTGATTTTTTATTATTTCATCATGGGCACTTCTGAATCGATTATAACCGCTGTATGGCAGTGGCGAAGGGTGACTTTTGGAAAGAGGTAGGCTGTGGAGTAACCACGCTTGTCAGATATATTTACGGGAAATAAGAAGATAACCCAATATTACTACTGATGAATAGGAACACTGAATCGATGAAATTTCAAAAGCTCAATTAGTTTGATATAATTAGTTTATAAATAAGCAATTAGATTAAATTATGTATTTTCCTAAACATTTATAACGTAACATACGCTCAAAATATATTATCTATCATCTTTGAAAATATCCGTTGTTGTGTATATGTTCCATAACAATTTATAATTTAACCCGTAAAACTAGACATTTTAAAATACTTCCATATTTAAAACACAGACTTAGGTATAAAATAACTGATAAATAAAAATCGCGAGATAAATTATTTTATATTTTTAACAACAATCAATATTTATATGTGATTAAATCCGATAGAAATTATTTTGTAAATTATCTTCTTATTAATAATTATTTTGAATAAATGTGCGGTTGTAAGCGCTAACTAAACAACCTATGATTTCAGAATAAAAAGCCAGAGACTGGCGTCACGTGACTAAAAACGCAAACAAACCACATCTTAAATTCCCATCGAATATTTCATAATATAGTTGAATCCAGACGGCGCTAGTTATGGTTATAAACTTTATTAAATCATAAAACTATGTACTTCTAATTTCTGACAATAGTAACTATCATTATCTTGGATTTTACAGTGTATTTTTTTTTTTTTAATTTAAATTATTTACTTGAAGATCTATTTTTCTTAGTTGGTAGGCTTTAAATAATCACCTACTATGGAGCCTTCGCCACTGCAGTATGGCAATGAGGGTTTTGTTACGCCAAAGAAGTATGACTTCTAACGTAGGAAAACTAAAATAATTCAAAACATTAGTTATTAAAATGGAATTTCAAAAAACACAAGACTGTCAATCGCTGCGTCTGACAATCCCGTACGCTTTTGAGACACAAAATTTCCTAATCACAATCACAATAAGTCAACATTGGCTTAATTGAGTTAAATGCCCCGATCAGTCGTTGAACGTTGTGTTTTCTGTCCACTTTTTTCATATAGAAAATGGTTTTTTCATTTAATATTTGATAATAAAGAAATCCTGAATCCCGAGAAAAGATTATCGAGATCCGGGATTTCCTAAAATGTTAAAAATTTCAATTATCGAGATTCAGGATGGAAAATCTCGAAAATTTCTCGAGAATTCCCGAAACCCAACTCTAATTACGGGTACCATATGGTGGAACCAAATACACAAATTGATTGAAAAATTCCTTTGTGAAAGTTACTGATTTTCTATTGTTACTTCAAGGGGTGATTGAGTGACCTTTCATACGATATTAAGAATTCATTTGGTGCACTGTCTCACTCAATTATTATGCAATCATTAGGGATACCACCGTGCCAGTCCTGTGTCTTAATTATTATGAAAATATTAGGTATATCTTATCACTTTTTTATAATAATGAATAAATGAGTGCTTAAACAAATAAATTTCTTCAACATAGTATGTGTGACATAATTGCAGTTAATGTAATTAATGAACGGAATTAATAGATGGACGCTTGAGCTATAATTCTATATAGCGCAAAACAAGCAGAAATAATTTTGGCAATCTATCAATTTTTATAAGACTTGATTCATAACCCAAGCTCATATACACAACTTAATCGCAGCCGATAAACATTAATTTTGAATACATACGCTGGACGAGCGCTAATGGCCCTATTCTAATAGGCGTGTTTACTGTTAAAACGAAATTTAGCACCCTCTTAAATGTGAGCGCAGATGATAAATTTCACGGTAAGCAGGCACAGGAGCGGCAAATTTGTGAACCCCTATATAATTTTGCATAGATAAATACTTGGCCGTTGACACCGAACTTTTATTATTCCCACATGACAAATCAGTGCACAATACAAAAACACTTTGTTTTACACACAATATTGTTTTAAAACAGATAAATCACGCCAGCAATAACAATGGAAAAAATATATTATTAGTGTTACATAAAAAATGTATATATATATTATTTTTATGGATAAGTATGAATTATTTTAATATGATAAGTGTAAATGTGATACAGGCTTGTGTTACAGCAGCCTACGTAAGTATTTTATAGATAAATTAGAGAAACTCTTTACACAGCAGCGGTCCATTGAAAGTAAAATCAATTATACAATTAAATATTTCTCCATTTTCGATTCGTGAACAAGATACAATAAATTGCATGATAAATGACAAAACGCTGCAGTCATTATTAAGGAAGCACATACTATAATAAAATGACACCCCTTATGTATAAGATTGGAACTGCAAAATGGTACTTTTCAGTAGTACGATTTTTATAAATTTTAATGACAGTATATTCTTTGTTATCCGCATATGAAATGAATATTATTTTGTAATAATATTCACAAATTGTTGATAGATTCTGAAAAACAAACAAGAATCAGTCTTAAATAATTCAGGTTATCTGTAGCCCTCCTACCCATCATTAGCAAGCCCATAGTAATCGATCATATAATACTTGAATAGCAAGCTCAAGTAGCGTTTTTGCAAAACTGGGATAATTATGATTCAAGGTTTCTCGTTACCTAAATATCCATATAATCAGCGCAATGACGCTTATTTCTAAGCCCTCTCAAAGACGTAATGATGATTTTTTTCAATTGAATCTTTTATTATTGAACTTGGGGAGTATTTAGTGCAGATCTATCAATAAGATATCTTCTGAGTGAGGGCGCTGTATAACATTTGGCATATCCTTCAGTAGTTTTAAGATGTATATGTTTTACCGCCTGCTGTGATATTAAAATTGTGTGTACAAATAATTCGAGTGTAACGCAAAAATGTGACCATTACTATTTTTCACATCATCACGACAACCACGGTGGCCGAGCGGTCTAAGAGGCTGCAGTAATTTTGAATTAAAGTTCTGTTGGCGTGGGTTCGAATCCAACTTCCGACAAATATTTTTATATTTTATATTGTTACTAATATGTATTTCTTAAATTATTAATTTATATTTTTAACCAAATATACGTTAAGAAATGAATACTTTCGATTCGATAAACAAATGTTCAATACTCGACGCACTCAGAAAACAAAAAATCCCCGGGCGCTATATAAATATTATCAATAATATACACAGTAGCGCAACAGCATCTGTCAATCTCCATAAACCATTGCGCAGATTTCCTATCAGCAAAGGAGTCCGACAAGGTGATACAATCTCACCTAAACTATGTACAGCTACCCTTGAAGACTTATTCAGGCAACTTGACTGGAATGGCAAAAGGGATCCCCATAAATGGAGAATACCTGAGTCATCTGCGCTTTGCCGATGACATAGTAATTTTCTCGCAAGACTCAGAAGACCTCCAAAGCAGAATGTAGGAACTCGCTGAAGTAAGCAACACAGTAGGTTTGAAAACAAATGTAACAAAGATGAAAGTCATGTTCAACTGCTTTGCGGGCCAAAAGGAGATCCTCATCAATGGCACTCAGCTCGAACAGGTGAAAAGCTATATCTATCTGGGACAACAAGTGTCTATAGATGGATGTATATATGGTGAAATTGTTCGCAGAGTAAAGCTAGGCTGGAGTGCTTTTGGCCGCCTGAATAATGTCTTGAAAAGTAACCTTCCACTGTGCCTAAAGCACAAAGTGTTCAACCACTGTGTGCTTCCCGCGATCACATATGCGTGTGAAACATGGACCCTAAGTAAAAGAGAGATCCAGAAACTTAAGAGTAGCACAACGTGGTATGAAGAGGTGCATGCTGGGCATAACGCGAAAGGACAAAAAGAGGAATGAGTGGATAAGGAAGCAGACAAGGGTTTGCGATGTAATAGAGTTTATTAAAAGCCTTAAATAGAGATGGGCTAGACACAGCTCGAAGAAGAGACAATCGTTGGACAAATTTAGTGATCCAGTTGTATCCAAGAAGTACAAAACGTCCGCAAGCTAAACCTAGAGGCCGCTGGATCGATGAAATGATAAAGTTCTGCGGAAGTACGTGGCAACGCAATGCGCAGGACCGAGAGAAGTGGAAGCAACTTGAAGAGGCCTTCATCCATCAGTGGATAGATTCAGGCTGATGATGATGAAGTGAATACTAGACTAAACAAATTGACGATAAAAAATATCTAAAATTGTGTATGGTTTAATGGCATAATTATAGATATTTAATAAATAAATGAATATTCTTTGACTATTATTCAATATGACTTGGATTTAGGGTTTAATTTAATTTTAAAAAGTAACAAACACTACTTACATCAGTGGTCGGTAACCTTTTGAGACTGGGTAAAAAAAAAAATATTTGAAAAAATATTTGGTTAGTGGGTCAATGCTGAGTACCTCCGCTACATGGAAATAGGTACATTGGAATGTGGATATGTGTCTTCAATCCCTCTGACATTTACATGTTCCAATGAACTTCTGTGTAGCGGAGGTACTCATAAGGTTACTGATGATTTTACATAATAATTGTGTTTAAATTTGATAGCTGTACTGAGAATTTTTACTATATATCGCGCAAAAGACAAGATTTAATATACATAATGGAAAATATTTTGAAGAATGCAAAAAGGAAAGCCAACAACACGCGGTGTTCCCAAGCGGTCACCTATCCAAGTTTTATACTGTGATGAGCTTAGTTCCAGGTTCGGACACTGGATGACTTATGTTGGTACATCTAGTAAGAGGCATAATTTGAAAATTAGATAAACCGCTGGGTCTGTAAGTCTAATTAACGCAATGCAACATGTTTGTACACTTGATCCCAACTGAGAGATTAAGCATTGTAATATATCGAGATGACACTTTTCAAGCTGTATGTATAAACATGCTTTTTTTCAAATAAAAAAAATGATTTTCATCATGTAAAATGTAGATAGATACCATGCATTAGCAAACAATGTCAAATAAACATCTATATGCAAGATATGTTAGCCATACAATAGTTGATCACAAATGTGGGTAGCTTTACCAGAAAAGGTTATAGACATCTGACAAAAATCTGTAAAGGTCAAATTACACAGGCAGATTCTCACACGGATCGTCTGCGCTGATCACCCTCCATCTTCAAATGTCACTTTGGATCGTTCACTGGAGTTGTGTTAATAAGAGAACAATTCCCATTTTTCACTCACAACACATTCAAAGATCCGTTCAACGATTACCGTGTGTTGTTGGTAATCGTTTATCTAACCGTCATCAATTGTCGATTGAGTTATGTGCGAAAAATAGGAATTATTCTGTTTTAGTCAGAGTCTAGGAAATGATCCAAAAAGATATTTCACGATTGGGTCGAACAATCAGCTTGAGAGTCATGCAGTGTAATTTGATCTTAAGAATCGCTTTTATTGCAATGTGGGCAGAATTCGTAAAATACTTACAATAAACATCCAGCATTGGACTACAGATGCAACAATTTTTCCATTGCTTTCATATCTATTTATCCGTGTATTATGAGAAAATAAATTTTGTTTTGGCAAATCAAGTAGAATAAAAATGTATATACCTAACATGTAATTTTTTTTCACACTTTGTCTATATAATAACTATAATACATCAATGCAATCAAAGGATTGATACCAGTCTAACAACTGAATTAGTAAACATAACTCCGCTTCAGATATAGAGGCCATAGTTTTTGAGATAACTTGGTGTTGAGGTCCTTTCCTGCTGGCTAAGATTTTTTTGCTTATATTTAAAAAATTGGTTCCGAGAGAACCGTGATCTTTTTAGTAGGTACCTATGTGACTAATTACACCATTGTCTATTCTCTGATTATTGCATTCAAACACAGTATCAGATAGTTGGAGAAATCA